>NW_024881515.1:45000-1245000 GCF_019059575.1 Amphibalanus amphitrite
CCGATACACGGCGCTGGCGTCAGCAGTGTCTGTACTCGGCGCGCGTCACGAGCGAACGCTCTGTGACGGCTGTGACGGCGCGTCAGCTGCGGTCACGTGTCGCGTCGCGTGAGCGCGCGGAGCGGCTGCGGGGGAGGCTGGGGGGGGGGGGGGGACCGGCAGTGGTCCGGTCCCAGGAGTGCGCACCTACCAGCGGCACCTTATCGGCATCGACCACACGGGGGACGGACGACAGTAGCTCGGGGATCAGGGGCGCAGCTAGCTTCTGTCCACAGGGAGGATGGACGAGTAGCACAGGATCAGGGGCAGAGACAGTCAACCACCCAGGGGAGGACGGGTGACAGTGGGGCAGGTATCAGCGGCGCAGCTAGAGTTTGTCCACACGGAAGACGGACGACAGTAGCACAGGATCAGGGGCGCCGCCAGCTACAGTCACAAGGGAGGATGGCCGACAGTAGCACAGGTATTAGGGGCGAAGCTAGCTGTCCACAGGGAGGATGGCCGACAGATAGCACAGGATCAGGGGCGCCGCCAGTCACTGCCCTGGGAAGGACGGGTGACAGTAGCACTGTGGAGACACCCGTAGCGCAGCCAGCCACTGCACCGTCCACAGGGAGGATGGACGACAGTAGCGCAGGAATCAGGAGCGCAGCCAGCTACCGCTCTAAGAGAGGACGGACATCACACGGACTACTGTGTCCGTTTGGAACACCTGGACTAACTGTGGTTCGGTAAAACAGCGAGTGTATGCGTCAGTTATTGCAAGCACACAGTAATTTTTTAAAAGTGTAAGCTGTTCAATGTTTTGTGTTTTAGAGTCCTTGGTTTAATTGCGCTGTCAATAGTCCGCCTTTTTATCGTAACAATGGTATTTATCTGGGTAAGCTCTTTGCGTAGTCGCCTCTCAACTGCTGCCTCCTTGGCATTGACCATGTAGCATTGCCCGTTGAGTAAAATTGTGAAAAGGACGCTCGAGTTTGCATTTAGTTTACAGTTTACTCCGAGTTACAACTCTCAGCTTAGTTACCTACGCAATGCGCATGCCCTTATTTTCCGTGCATTCTAAATTCTAATGGGACGCCATTTAATTGCGTCCCAGAAAAGCTATTTCTGGCACCTAAAAGCTGACTCGCCCCAAAATTGGTCCTCAGCACCTATTTGGTGGATACCAGCACCAATCATGGAAAATGACCTTAATTAGCTGTTTCTGGCACCTATTCATCGGTACGCGTTACTCTTTTTTCTGAATCTGGCACCTAAATGCTGAGCGTAGCACCAATCTAGTAGAAAAATGACCTACTGGCTGGTAGAATCATGTTGTTCTGGTATAATGACCCCTGGAGTCTAGCCTAAAGGTTGCCAGTGCAGCTACACTCTAAGACAGCCCCGTAGTGATCTCAGCATTGTATATGACGTTTAAGTAAGCAAATAATATTGATTTGTTTGAAAAAAACAAAGTCATTTAAATATTCAAAAGTATTTATTTGTAATGCTTAAAGGGAAACATTTTTGTGAGTAATTGTCTCGATTTTGACCATTAAAACGGGTATTGTATTTTTTGACGTCATCAAATAGCTCCAAAAAAGAAATGTAATGTTTTCATTCCGTTCAAGGCCGCTGAAGAAACGCGGGATCTTGCGTGGGACATTGTCCGTTGTTTGCCGCGCAGAGTTGTGCCGTGGTTGTGCCTTTTCATCCGTTTCTTACTTATGTCATATGTGTGCATGAAGCTTTGATTTTGTTTTTGGTTATTGTGTGGCCGGTCAGTCAAACGCCCCTGTAGAAACCGGATGCCGCGTTTGATCGAGATGGAGTCAGACGATGATTGCAGAAAGCTAATAATATTGAAAAGAGGGCCGGTTGCGTGGCATGTCTGTTCAGAGTTGACATTTTGCTTTACTCCAGTTTATGACCTGAGAGCCTGGCTGGAAGTGACGGATCCAAACTTTTCACGTTAAAATGGCTGAGGGTGCAATAATCTCTAGTCTCTACATAGCGGGCTGGTAAAGGAGCGTCTTGCTATGCTGCACCATAGCTGGCTAGTGATTCTCTTTTGGCTAGAAATGGCATTAATCATTATCTCCACTGGCGAAAATGGCACTTGACATCACCGAATGCAACGTTCATGTTGTTAGGATACATAAAATCAGGAAGATTACGCGAATTAGGTAGGCAAACGTGGAATAAAATAGGTGCTGGATGTTTTGGTTTTGGTGCTGAATCAGCAAACAGCAAATACGGAGTTCAACTAGACGATCTGGCAACTTTAGGCTGTGTGGAAGCAATTAGGTGCCAGATTCAGATATTAGGGTCGAATAAGCATTTTGGGGCTGATCAGCAATTAGGTGCCAGAAACAGCTTTTTAGGGACCAGAAACAAATATTCCCCATTCTAATGTAGGTGGGTATATTATTTATTCGAAAAGTAGATGGGTCGAGGACAAGGCTTACAAAACCTTTTTTGTTAAATCGGTCTTTCAATTTGCATGAATAGCAGGCATGAATGATGCGAATAACACTTGACCCCCGGAAAGTAACAAAGCAAACACCTACTGTGACGCCTATTCGTTATTCTGTCTATGAGCTTCCAGCGCTTTCTACGGTGATTCTTTCCCAACGATGAACGTTACAAGAGAAGGGACATTGCGAAAGGGATCCGTGATTAGCTCCTATTAGAGAGTATCCAATATGCCTTTCATAGGTCGAATACACTACAACACAGCGACGGCTGTAGGGGCCGAGGAGCTGTAGTTTTCCACCAGGCATGGGCCGTTCCCCCGACCGCTTGCTCGCTCCATTCGGGGGCCCGCGGGGGCGGTCTGAACCGAACCACTTGTGGCGCTGTGGTGGCGCAGGCAGCAGCACAGCACCTGCGGCGGTCACAGGTGGGCCGCCGCCCACCTCTCACCTGCCGGGCTCTGTGGGGGCTCTGTGGGGCTTCTGAGGGGTCGACGGCGGGTCTGGGGGTCTGTAGGGGCCGGACGGACGGAGAGTCTGTTGTGCGGGAGGGCGGGTCTATGGAGACGGACGGGAGGGTCTATGTATGTCTGGGCCGGGACGGTGTGTCTGGGCGGGTCTATGGGGACGGACGGAGTGTCTGGGCCGGTCTTTGGGGCCAGACAGTGATTCTGTGGTGCCGGATGGCGGGTCTGGGGGGGGGGGGGGGTTGGACGGGGCCGGACGGCGGGTCTGCGGGGGGCTTGCACTGGGGGGCCGGACGGTGCCGGACGGCGGCACCAGCCCGCACTCGCCGGACTTCCTGCTGTTCCCCACAGCAGCCCGCTGACCCGGCCGCCGCCGGAAGGCCTGCCGCCGGGGTCAGCGGGACCGGCCGGCAGGCGGCCTCGGCTCTCACACGTGTCCGGTCGGGTCAGCGGGCACAGACGCCGGGCACAGACCCGCAGCCCGGCCCGGCCCGGTCGGCGTGCACAGAGGAACGGGCGGGCGGTCAGCACGCCGGGTGCAGCGTGCTTCATCACTCCGGGGAGCGCTGTCGGCGCCCGTTGCGAAATCAGATAGTCGCGAGAGCGGGGTGGAGTCTCGACACGAGGAGATGGAGGAGAGAGGGAAAGAGAGGGAGAGAGAGAGAGAGGGAGAGAGAGCGAGAGAGAGAGAGAGAAAGAGCGGCGGAATGTAGACATGTGATCGAATCGGAAGAGAATATGTGTATAGGAAGGCAATGATCAGCGGTACAGAGACAGCGGAGAAGGAGCTATAACAATGTGCATTATTCATGTTCGTTAAAATGATTTGCTGATGCCACTGCCGAGGAACGGAAACCTCTCGTTGAAGCAATAAAAAAACGCACACGACTTTGTTAAAAAGTTCTTGGTGTTCCGAATTCTGATGAGACAAGTTCATAAAAGGTCATATAAGGTCATATAAGGTCATATGACTTTGAAGAAGCCGTGAGATACCTATGACACGCTTAGTTCGTTTTGTGAGTTTTCCAAGACGGCTGGGATTTTTTCCTACTCACTGAAAATAAAATGCATTCAACAGGTCAGAATAAACTTCACATCCTGCTTCCACCAGGTTGAGTCCTTTGGAAAGCTACAGGGAATATAGTATACCCGTGTGAAATAAAAACAAATGACGGCACATGAATAAATTTGTTAATGGCCGCAAAACAGCATGTGAGCATGCTGAATCATCAAGGCGTTGTCTAGTGGTAAGAGCACATACACTGTACAGTTAGAATGACTTTAGCCGGGAACATAATCCACACGCATTGCTGGGCGCGGGACCCGGCCGGCTCATTGTTCACGTTATTACGGGCGAAACACGTTTCACAGAGCCGACACCGACTCACTCGCACGAAATCGGCCTCCGTGCATGAAATGATCAACAAAACAGCTGTGTGCACTAGGAGTTCAGGAGAAACGTTCATATAGGCACAATTTAGGGAACAATGGAACTGACTGTTTTTGGAAGCATTTTATCACTGGCTAACGAATGACTCTTGTGAGAGACTTGAACAACATTAGCTTGATCTCCAACAACTTGGGTTTTGAAAAATCACCCATATTTTATACGGCTAAAAAAAATGCACAATTGGATTAACTTCTATAATGCATTATTCAAGGATTCGATGGATAGTGTCCTTGGAATAATGGATTGAAGGTCATGTTATATCATGGTCCCCCGTCCCTTGTTGCTCACACCTGTAGAAATAGGTTAATACCTTCAGCAACCATCACAGATGCTGGATAACCTTGACTGAATTACTCTCGTTGAACAATGGCTCCTCCCCGACTGGCGTCCGCGCGACCGAGCCCATTCACCGTATCCATATATGAAGCAGATGGCTCAGTGTCCTCTCTTGCTAAATTCGGAAATCGGAATGCATAACTATGTTCTACATAGTAATTGTGCATAACGGCGCAGAACTGTCAAAATGTCAAATCTAGTGACGTATGTGCACGTGTGATTGTAGGACGTGCACCGCTCCATGCAAATGTCGGCTCCGTCACGCAGTCCGGGGACGGTGCGCCCTGATAAGGCGCAGCTGACCGGATTGGGAGGATATGTAATCAGTTATACCGGCACAGCGGGCGCCCTGTGCTCGGCAGGTTCGACAGGGAGTGCGTGCAGAAAATTGGTAAAAAGTATGTGTGCTTGTTGGATCAATGCTTTAGTTATAATGCAATCAAACTGTGTTTGCATTTGTAATGCACATCGCAGAGGTGCCTAAGTAAAAAGTCAACCAAAGTTTCATATACCGTTATGCATGATAACGGACGTGGTTACAGCCTTACCTACTTACATGCTGTGATATTCACTCGTTAATTTAATAGCATGAGCAAAGGTTGTGTTCATGTTATGGTACAGATCATGGAGCATGCACATGTGCAATCCGTTGCAACATGAGTTGTAGGCATTGTTCAATCACTGGAAAAGCGACTAGGTATATGCCGCTCTATCGTAATAATCCACCTTGGGAATTACCAGAGTTGGACTTAGAGCAGCGTTGGCCTTCGGATACTTTCCAGCTTGTGTCTCATACTTGCCTATGGCGTTATCATTTGCTAATCAAATAATAATAACATGTATTGTAAAGGCTTGATAATTACAGAGAGACAAAATGATATCCATGGATGTAATCCAGACCGTTTCTTTGCGCACTCTGTCGAAGTTCTTTGAGTAATGCGCTTTGTTTCGACTGGCCGCTGTTAGACGAAATGCCGTCCACTCCCGATTCGGTGAGACTATTGCATCAGAACGTTGCGGGTCAGCCGGGGCTGGTTTACCCTGTACGCAGTCTAGGAAAGATCCTATCTGTCTCCGGTTGATGGTATTGACGGATTCATTTGTGTGAAATGTAGACAGAAGATCGAGTGTGTCACAATGTATGGAATAAGGTTTTTCTTTTTTGGCACGTTTCTTTCGTCAGACGTCGGTAAACTTATTGCAGTCACTGTATTGCTTTAAGGCATGCAGTGCAAGAACAGAGAAAACCGGTTTCAAGTTATACTTCTAAAAGTGATGTTTTAGCAAAAAAAAAAGCAGCAGTTTTTAGAAGACCTCTCCATCCACAACGATGTCATAAAACGACAAAGGCTAAATTTCCTCACCGTTGCTTCATCAAATCGACATTTCTAGTCAAATCTTCATCTAAAAAGTTATTTGGCATCGCCTCGTCCTGTCGCATACCTACGTCTCGTATTAGAGGTGGCAAAATGTGGACCCGAGGACCCGGTCCAAAGAACCAATCTGGACCCATATGGGTCCAGACCGGTTCCTGGAACTTTTCTGACGGGTCCAACCTGGTCCTTCCATTAACTATACATCTTGCACACTACACATTACCGCAAAATATGAAGTGAATGTTTCTTTGCACACAGTATCTCATGAGTATTCCCAGTGGGAAATAGGCTGTTTTACATGATGCAGCTAATGATACCTACAACTAGTTGGTATTAATTGACTTTTGGGGAACGGGTCCAACTGGTTCCGATTCCAACTAAGACCGGGTCCGACTGGTTCCAGAAATGTCCAGCCGGGTCTGGTTCGAGTCTGGTTCCCAAAATTTTCATCTTTTGCCACCTCTATCTCGTATCTCGTTCTCTACGACCCGCGACGCACTAAGGCGTGGGTCCGTCTGTCACACAAGCTCAGATAATGAAATCCTCGTCCGACATATCTGTCGGAAGTCGCAGCTCATACCCTCTCGTCCTCAGCTCTCTTCAGGCAGTGTCATCAAGCCAGCGATTTAATTAAAGCCCGTTTAAATACCCAGCAGTGATTCTCATTTAGTTAGAGTGACCTAATAACATCCTAGATATTGAGCAGATGACGTTCGTTAAATAACGCCTAATGTCTATATGTATTGCGTAGTTCAGCTCCAATATAGGACACTCCTGTCACTGTGTAGATCTCAGACATATGGAGCACCACCGCCGACGGCGCCGAGTGTAAAGCGCTCCTGTGTAGGGCCCTGCCATGGTGCGTCGTAGTAGCGGCGCCTCGCGTCCCGGCCGGCAGCGCTGCGCCGCGCCGCCGGCTCCGTCCGACCCAGGGTATATTGAGTGAACGTCCGACCGACCAGCGCACAAAGGAATCGGCCGGCGGCAGCTCTGCGTGCGGTACACATTGATTGTTGGCCGGTCCCGGCGGACGCCGACCCCCCTCCGCCGCACTTGAGCTGATGGAATAACGCTAATGGTGCTGGGAGGCCGGCTCCGCTAATACCAGACCAGGGAGGAGCTGTGTGTTTGGCAAACAATGCCGTTTCCCTCCTCCCTCATGAGGGCTGATATTCGATAAAAATGCATACGTCACCACACTCACATATCAAACTGAGTGCCTGAAACATGTGCGTGTCCAAGGGCACATAATAGGCAGCCTCGATTCTCGAGGCAGCAGCGCCTTGGACCCGAGGCCATGGCCGCCTTGGCTAGTTGAGCTGTCAATTATCGCCTGCGTGTAAAATCAGAGTTTGGAACTGGTCATTTATGGGTGCTGCGTGTCGAGTCAAATGAGTCAGTCCTTCAAAGCCTTTGTCAGGGACACGGCACTTTGTGCACGCACGTCACAGGGCAAACAAGCTGTTCATGCAGGCCCCGCCTTTCCGTCGTCATAATCAATTGAAGGACCTTGGGAGTTGGGACGGCGCCGAATTAACAATTTACATCGACAAGGTGTGCAGCTGACTGAGACGGCTACTGCGGTCTTATAGCCCAGTGTCACTGCGGTCCCAAAGCTCTGAGTCAGTGGCGGTGAGTGCCCGTCACTGCCCACTGCCCACCGCCTGCGCTCAGTGCCCACTGCTCAGCGGTTGACCGGAGCCGCACGGAGCAGCTGTGTCGGACCACTGAGCACTGAGCACTGAGCAGTGAGCAGTGAGCACTGATTACTGAGCACTCAGAGCAGCCTGTATCCCATCGGTGGAACTCGATGTAATGTACTAACTGAGGCTCCTTCGCGGGCTGCGCTGATGGCCGATGGCGGTCTCTGATTCAGGTCATGGCTGGCTTTAATTCGGGTCTCTGCGGCTCTGACTGAACGGAGGACGGGCCTCACCTTGTTACTGACCTCCGCTGGATATACTGCAGTACCTGTACACTTCTTAATGCACGTCAAAAGACATAACTTCATGATTACGAGTAAACAATAAAGCGGTTGCTCAGTCAACAGAGTGCAGGTATTGTGCGTTAGATATCACTGAAGAAGCATCGCAGTTGGGACTATTGTTCATTTTTCTTATGGGCTTTAGCAACATTCTTCCATCAAAGGTTTTGAGGAAAATTTGGTAATCTTTTTTCATCTAATACAGCTCACTCTCTCGTATAATCCATCCAGTTTCCGAGTTGATCCATCAACCAGCCTTCTCTTTTCAGCCAAGTCCGCCGAAGGGTTTTCTTTGTCCATTATAATCCCCAATTGGCTGCTCGGCTCTGACGCTCCTCTACTCCGGCAGCCGAGTCCAGTCCAATTCAGCCGCAGTTCGGCGGGACTGTGAGTCCAATTCAGCCTAGCTTGGTGGGACCGTGACTCGTGAGTCCAATTCAGCCCGGCTCGGTGGGCCCGTGAGTCCAATTCAGCCGCAGTTCGGAAGGCCCGTGAGTCCAATTCAGCCCGGCTCGGTGGGCCCGTGAGTCCAATTCAGCCGCAGTTCGGAAGGCCCGTGAGTCCAATTCAGCCCGGCTCGGTGGGCCCGTGAGTCCAATTCAGCCGCAGTTCGGTGGGACTGTGAGTCCAATTCAGCCCAGCTCGGTGGGCCCGTGAGTCCAGTTCAGCCGTGCAGCTCTGTGGGACCGTGAGTCCAATTCAGCCGCAGTTCGGTGGGCCCGTGAGTCCAATTCAGCCGCAGCTCGGTGTGCCCGTGACTCGTGAGTCCAATTCAGCTCCAGCTCGAGGTGGGCCCGTGTGCCGACCGGTAAGCCGGGCGGTCGGGCGGTCGGCCGGTCGGCCGGTCGGCCGGTCGGCCGGTCGGCCGGTCGGCAGTGGACACTGAACGGTACCGGCGCTCGGTCCACTGCGGACCGCCACCGCCATGTCACCCACAGCGCCGCCGTGATGGGCGATATACGCTGTGCGGATCACGGCGCTACCCATCGACACGCCGTCTGCACACACGGTACCTCCACGGGCGCCATCGGTCACAGCTCTATACGTCAGCCCGTGTCCGTGCACGCTGCACGCTGTACGCTGCACAGTGCACACATACGGTGCACGCCCCGTGAGCTGTCCGCGTATGGAGGTCACACCCGCGCTGTGACTCTGAGCTGGACGGATGAACGCGGTCGGACTGCCTATCTGACTCAGATTCAGCTCTGGCCGAGCGCTGCAGAAGGTTTGCTGAGCGCTGAGCTGCAGCTGGCGGCGATGAACAGCGGCTGGTATGGCCCGGCTCCGGCCCCATCTGACCACCGCCGGTCAGCCGGGCGCCGTGTGATACTTTTGACCGTCTCTCTGCGCGCGGGGCCGGCCGCTCTCGGTGCCGCTGGACAGCATGGTACTGGCGCCTTGTGCCGCTTATCTGGCAGACAGATGTGGCACGCTGGGTCAGCACGGCTCAGATCCGCTGGACTGATTGCAGCTCACCACGCAGGCGCCAGATCGGGGCAGTGAGTCAGGCCATCTTCAACTGCAGAACGAGGAGTCCGTCTGCAGGAGACAGATAGTCATCCGATTGCCACACAGCTTCGACGTCAATTGCCTATTCAGCCCTGAGAGCTGCAATGGCACTGCCGAATAATTTTGTCTCGTTGCCAAAGCGGTCAGGTATGATCTAACTTCCTGCTGCACGGAGCTATCTGCTAACCCGGATCCCTGTGACGGGGTGAGAGCAGCGCAACTGTCGCCGGCCGCCGGTGAAAGGGAGCCGAGCCGCGCGCCGAAAAGAAACGAGCCGGGAAAACATCCGCAGTCTGGTCGGGCCCCAGATGACAGTGA
This sequence comes from Amphibalanus amphitrite, assembly GCF_019059575.1. NCBI lineage: Eukaryota > Metazoa > Arthropoda > Thecostraca > Balanomorpha > Balanidae > Amphibalanus > Amphibalanus amphitrite. Next base: position 54,897 of record NW_024881515.1, read on the forward strand.
CATGTCAACTGCGAGGCTCGCAGGCCCACCCCGCCCGGTCGACAGAGCGACAGGTCACGGGTCTCGGGCACCGTCACGGACGGATTGTCTGAGAGCGGGCCGCTCTGGTTTCGGCACCTCCCGCCTGCGTGCTCTGAGATGGGCGGTTGTGTGTGAGCGGGTTTCCACAGAGGCTGGCGGTACGCCTTCTCTGTCAGTGGCGCACGCAGGCGCTGGTCAGGGGCAGCGACTGCGGATCGGGCGGGGCCGGGTCACGCTGTCCGAGCCTCGGAGAGGACCGGCGCCGCCGCTGTCCCCGCGAGGGCCGCTCTAACCCGGTCGGTCGGCGGCCCGTCCGTGACACGGCCACTCGCCAGCCGCCGCCCGGGGCCGCGCCGAGAGGTTGCGACAGCGGCGGCCGCCGCGCCGGCCGGCTGGCTGGCTGGTTGACTGCCTTTCGACTGGCGATGGCGGCGGGAGAGGCCGCACTGCTGCTTCTGGTCAGGCTCTCCGACTCAGTGTCGGGAGACGAAGAGGAACTGCGCAGTTCATACTCTCTTTCACACAGATATCGCATATCAATATGCATTGCGAGCAATGCAGTGCTAGTTCAGTTAATGTTATGCAATTATTGATCGCAAGCCTCAGTCGACATCAACGTGGCTAATGCTTTATTAGCAGTAGCCGTCTATGCCATAATATAGCTCAAGAAGTCAACAGACATTTCTTCATATAAAACTTGGTGAGCGAATTCATCGTCAGACTTCAAGTATTCTAAATTTCACCTAACCCCACTCACAGAAGTATCTTCGAGCCGCCTCCGGTCCAATCGCCGTATAGACACATGCGAGGCAGGCTGTTGCAGCCAAGTTGCAGCATCCCTGCTCTCCGTCTCTCCGGTCCGTCACTACCGGGACTGCAGGAGGGCGGGTTCTCGGCCGGACACCGGGCGGATTCTCGGCCTGATCTTGGGCGGACTCTCGGCCAGATCCCGGGCGGAATTTCGGCCGGATACCGGGCGGAATTTCGGCCATATAGGTACCGGGCGGACTCTCGGCCAGATCGAACGGACTCTCGGCCAGACCGGGCCGGCCTGAGGTCCGGTCTCTGCAGCACTCCGCCAGCCCGGACCGGCCTCAGTTCCGTTCCAGTGTCGCGGCCATTTCAGGACGGCCCGTTCCTGGAAGGGTGGTCTAGAGATCGACCCCCACCGGCTCGTTTGACCGGGAGTTTCAATGGGCCGAGTTGTGCCGCTGCGCCACACAGAGGTGATTGGTTGGAGTTGGGCGCCCAACTTGGAATGCGGAGCTCGGCTGTTAAACGCCGACCGCTTGTCTTCGGAGACGTTGGAGCGGCGTCATTTCCGGAGCAGAACAAGCCGGAGTTGTGTGTCGGACGGCTAAAGTAGGCACCGCAGATCCGCCCTGTGTCGAACAACTTCCTGAAGCGCCAGCCCGGACTACGGGACCGCCGGGCCGGGCCGGACTCGGTGGGGCCCAGCAGCCGGATATCGAAAAACTTTGTCGACTGGCTCATTTTGCCTGGTGACGAGCAGCCAACACGGCGGACATCTGAAACGGCTGGAACCAGACATGATTGGAATTTCCACACACCTAAGATGCCTGTTTGCTTGCTGCATGTGCAGCCTTTGTTTCTTTTGTTAACCGATGTGTTATGAAAACTGGAGACAAGTATCCTAAGACCAGGGTTGTATACCAATCAAGTCGATTGAATTGATTGATTTGTTTCAACGCGTATTTTGAGTTGATTGGATTGAGTCGATTGACTTTTCGAGATGACTGGTTGCCTGACTCGTTTGACTTTAGCGACTGGTTGACTGATTTGATTCCTGAAAATTAGAGTGACTCGTATGATTGAGTCGATTGAAAGGAGAGTTCAAATTGAAATAACTTTTAGTTGACGAAAAATAATGACACCAATTGATGACATCAAAGATCACAAAACTACACTGAAAACTGCTTGTCATCACAACTGCAATATGGGGTAGATGGCCGAATAAAGAACAGGGCCTAAACATGAACAGCCAACTTTGACTTTCAACTGCAATAACTTAGAACCTGGCGATGCATCTACCTACCTTTCTGCACTCAGCAGGAAACGTTTTTTTCTAATCCAGATGATAAAGTGCAAGGCCCTATATACTAATAAAGTGTGATTAATTAATAATTCACATCTCCACATCTCCTCAGAAACAACCCACTGAACTTTATAAATATCTGAAACCCCTACAAAAATAACTGAAACAAAAGCGCCGTTTTCGTCTCGCTATTTACGTTTACGTGCCTAATTAATAGCTAATTTGCTGCATTGTTTAATTTGCAACAGAACGTTTGTTGATCCTTTTCTCCTGAGAGCCTAAGCATAACATATTTAATATATTTCATTTTCCTTGAAATATTTTACCGAATATTATTAAGTGGTTTTATTTCAAATAAAATAATAACTAAAACGAAATTGGTGTTGTATAACCGATTTATTTTATGATGATCTACCATACTACATGATAATCAATGACGTCATCTTACCAAAAAATCAAAAGACGTAGAATAAGGATTTATAAAAGCTTAGCATACTTATTGGCAAAACGTTTTCATGCAGTCGCACCGTGCCGTTTTCGGACGCCGGTGAAAACAGGGCGCCGGAGGGCATATTAGTCACGTGACATTTGGAAGTGCTCCCCCTTCGTGGGTCTTCTACATGCTAAACGTCACGTGTAAATTTCACCAACCTTGGTCAAATCGCCCAAGGCGCCCTGTTTTCACCGTCGTCCCCGTTTTCGCGTTTTAATTTTCCTCGTTCCCACTTCCTTTGTCCTTAACTTATACTGTGGTTCCAGAGTTCCTGTCCTTTCCATTTCCTTTTAAATATATTTTTTAATCCTCATCCCTATCCCCCAGTCCTAACAGTGTCAAATTGTATTGCAATAAAATTCAAACACAAATGTTTTGAATTCTTCACATAGGTACCTAACATTGACATGCCACGTCCAGAGTCGTGGACCGCTAAATACTTCAAATCTCTTCCTTCCCAATCTGACAACATCCCACGTCTCAAATGCACATTGTGTGGAAAGATTTTTCAGGCTGCCCGTCAGTCTCTGTCTAACCAAAACCGTCACATACAGGTAAGATATTTATTTCTATTTCCCTATGGTTAATATGTTATTGATGCATATAATCCATTGAAATAGACATGGTGTAGGGTAAATGGCCAAATCACGAACACTGCCAAAATCCGAGCAGCCAACTTTCAACTGCAATATCTGATATTTAGTGTAAATGGAGTTGGAATATGGCCAAAATTAAATTGACAACTTTTAGGTGAAAGGTGGTGATTTGGGTTAAAGGGCAAGTCAACTACTGGGTTATTTTGCACCCATTAAATGAAACTTCTGCTCCAATTCTACCCATTGAACCTCAATATCATGATCCACCTGTCCATCACTAGGTATCCTTCCTTATTACATAGAAACTTTGAATGGCATGGCAATTTATAATTTTAAATGACAATATTTTTATGTTTCTTCTGTAGGTAGGTAGGTAGGTAGGTACACCAGACTGCTATGGACACTTTTCCAAGTTGGTGGGCAAAAAACCTAATGTATGTCTTGGTTTGAGTCGTTTGATTGAGTTGATTGATTCCTTTCATTGTCGCGTTTGAGTCGATTGAATCAATTCCCGAAAACTGCTCTGACTTGATTGATTTGATTGGTTTCCCAAATTTGTCGTGATTGAATTGATTGCTATTGACTGAGTCGTATACAACCCTGCCTAAGACAATATTATACTAATCGCTCCTCGAATGTCAAATGGTAGCCGCAAAGTCGTCGTAGTGGTCGACGCCGGCGCATATGAGAATATTGTACCTATTAACTTGGAAAAATTATATATCCTGCACAAAAATATGTTTTTCAGGGTTTGCCATGGCTTAGATAGCGGACATTTATGTCGCAGGCATCCTGCTGTTGGAGAAAGATAGATGTGATAGGCAAAGCATAGCCGACTAATCACTGTTCATGACGTCAGACGATCGACATCCAGAACAACACCATGCAAAAAAGAAATACTTATTAGTCACATATAACATCGCGTCATGTATCCCGGGGGTGCTATTTTCGGCCCGGATCTGGCTAATTAGCTTCTTTGAGCGACGTCACGCCACGTACAGAGCGGCTGACGTCTGGCTCGCTTTCAGTCCAGCCGACGCACTGCTCGGCCGTCCCGATCTAATCACGGCCGGCAGCTGCGACTCGGCGCCTCCGGGGGTTCCTGGCCGGCCGACCGACCGACCGCCGCCGCCGCTGCACCTTCCAGCAGGGCGGGGACGCCCGCCGCCGCACCACGCGGCCGTTAGCGGTCCGAGCGGCGGCGTCAGCGACGGTACATCGTCGTCAGGGGCGCCGACATTGAGCGGCGGAATGACATCCGCCTGGCATTGATCGGACCGCCGACGGGCCGTAATTCGCCTACTTGGGTATTGCGCCGCCGCACAGACCTGGAGCGTCATAGACGCTCGGTGATAATGTATAGTATTGTGGCGCCGGTGACTAAGGTAACGTGGTAATCGTTGTTAGTTACAGTTTGTGTGATGGTTGTGATAGGCGCTAGCAAACCGAAGGGTTTTCCGAAGCGTTTTCACCCACCAATATGCTGGTCAAAAGCATGCAGCTGACACCCAGTTCACCAACTCGATGGAGAGGGTGAATATGCTCGGATCTCAAATCTCCGGCGAATTTCTGTCTAAATTCGGCGTTGTAACAACATGATAATGAGGTGATGACGCATTGCTGTTTTAAAGAAAGTTTTAGGTAAAGCCAAATTTGGACTTATGACTACAGCCCAATAATAGCATATTTTCTTTGCGGAATTTCGCAGAAGGCCCGCAAGACCGCGGTGCTGTCCGTCTCACGGCTTGACTCGGCCGGAGGGTAGGCCAGGGAGGCAGGCAGGAGGCAGTACCTTTCCCAGGCCGCTCCGGTGGCCGCCTCAGCCCGGAGCCGGGATATATTCGGCGCCGGTCGTCTCGACAACAGCTCGGGGGAATCAATGCAGCGCACCTGGGCGTTATACCGGCCCAGATGGGCCCCATACGTCAGCAGGGATGACGGAACCGGAGCTCCTCGGGCAGATACGGCGGCGGACGAACACGGGGCATTTGCTCATGAATGAACAGCTAGCCAAGGGCACGGAGCAGGTGGTATCCGTCCAAAAGTTGTTAAATGAACAATGAACAAAAGTTGTTCATTACATTTTGCGCTGTGCCTATGAATATGAACACAGACGGAGCGGCCCACACTCGAAGCAGTGCCACATCTGCAGCCCCTTGGGTGCCCCAATGGTAAACTGATTATATTCGGCTCACTCAGGCGTGACCGGTAATATAGGCGTACTGCATAGTTTCCGATCCATTGCTTGCTCTGATGAAAATGCGCGTCGGATGCTGAAAACTGATGAGGAATGTCTACAAAGGACGGGCAATGGTCTGCACCACGGTCACTGGGCAGTTGTTCCCAGAATCAGGGGGCCACATCTACGTTTTCTTTGAGGTGGTATGCATTAGTTCAGGATATTCGGGGCCCAGGCTCCCTGAATCCCAATAGCAGCGAGGTTCCTTTTTGAAATATATGTCCAGTGATCAGATTTCGAGTCCAGTGGCTCACCGACTTGTTACGGCCTCCCGGTATATACCCAATAAAGTCCTCCCGGATATTGAAGTTTTTAGGGGGAGGGCGAGGCGAAGGAGCGAGCTACCCACAGTGTGACTACATTCTTTCCTTTGAATATGAAATGTCCAGGAAGCTTAGGTACTGATATTGGGTTTGCTGAGCGGCCTCTGAGAAATTATGTGAGATTTTCTGTATTTTACTGACTTTTGGCTGTAGAATTTATGCTTACGGTAGTTGAAATGGCATGCTGCGGGTCTGGTTTTTGTGAGAATATAAACACAACTCCCGGCCGACTACGGGTCAATGAGTAACCTTGGAGTGGCACGAGACTGCCCGGGGAGGGTGCCCCCCCCCCCCCTCCAGCCGGCCGGCCCCGAGTGGCGCGGCCAGCGTGCCATATCCCCCCCCCCTCCCCTCGCTGTAGGTCAGAGGGCGGCCGCACGCCGCGGTCAGCTGACTGACCTGAGGCTGCCCGCGCCAGCTCCGAGTGTGACCTATGACCATTGTTGAGCGCGTTCACTCAGTCCCCGCCGTGCGTGTCTGTAACGACGTCCACACTCCACAGCCCTGGGCTCGACTGAACCGAGCACGGTGGGCCAGTGAGTGGCGCAAGAGGAAAGGGCGGCGGCAGCCCTGAATGGCTGTGACCGTTTCTCACGCCGCGCGGGGGTCCACACTGCACCGTGCACACAGAGGTAATTCTGTCACCACCCAACAAGTGATAATCATCGTCACTTTAAATCGTTTAAAGGTGTCGGGTGCGACCAGCTTCAAGGCTCTGATGGTTTCTCATAGTCCGCTGGCGCGAAATGGGCGTGCAAAGTGTGCCTAGTGTTTTTAAAGTTTCGTTTGTGAATAGCACAAGCTTTAGCTCTATAACCCTTTATGGTGAAATGGTTACCTATTTAATTTCGTTGTTGGATGTCTAACAGGTATACCGGTGCGAGTGAAGTATCTCCCCGATTAATTGAGTTCGCCGGCGGGGTTCGGCCGGGCGTCCCCGGGGAGGGGGGGGGGGGGGGGGGGAGGGGGGCGGTCGGCCGTCCCAACTGCGCAGTTTGAAGGCCCGCCGGCGGAGGCTCGGCTGGCTCAGGCTCGGGCACACCAACCGTGAGCGATACGATCGCGTGAACGGGTGCTCCGGCCGCCCGCTCTCCATCCATAGCCCGGTGAAAGCCGCCCGGCCGCCCGGCCGCTGCTGCTGCACTGCAGCCTGCATACGGGCGGGTTATGACCGGCCGCCGCCCCCGGCCACCAGGTCCAGGCACTGAGAGCGGAGGCAGGACCGACTGCAGTCTGACGGATCGACAATAGTCAGGTAAAACCTCAGCCCGAGCGGGACTGGTGCCTAAAGGATGGCCTGTAGTCAGGTAAGACCTCAGTCCGAGCTGTACTGGTGCCTGAAAGATGAACGCTCAGCAGGTGGGCCCTCAGGCCTGACTGCTGGCTAACTGATGGAACACCGTCAGGCTCGTATGGATCCGGCTCGACAGTGGAGCGGAGGAGAGAGAGAGAGAGAGAGAGAGAGAGAGAGAGAGAGAGAGAGAGAGAGAGAGAGAGAGAGAGAGAGAGAGAGAAAGAGAGAGAGAGAGAGAGAGAGAGAGAGAGAGAGAGAGAGAGAGAGAGAGAGAGAGAGAGAGAGAGAGAGAGAGAGAGAGAGAGAGAGAGAGAGAGAGAGAGAGAGAGAGAGAGAGAGAGAGAGAGAGATAAAACTGTGGGAGGCAGGTGAGTTCACTGCATCTTATGCCCATCACCTAGGCTGTGCACTGCGCAGGCGGACCCTATCAGACTCAGGCGGTTCACCCGAAGTATAGCCTGTGCACTGTGCAACGGTGTGCACGGCGCAATGCGCAGGCCACTCGTATCACCCAGACGGTCACGTAGTCCGTATAGCTACAGTAATCAGTGGAAATGCATCATTTGCTACTGTACCACCATAGTAAAACCCAAAGACACTTCGGGATCGGGAGGACATACCTATAACTAATCGCCCATTTACATACATTTGCACTCACGCAACTTCTGGGAACTAAAAACGACAAGCCGATGGGTAGGTTGGAGACGGATGGTAGAGGCTTAGCATTATCTCGAGTCAATGATTGTAATTTTCTGAGGCCTTTGCCATGATTAAATGCAACCCAACACGGTGTTTTGCGCTGACAGGTAAAAACAAAGACTGGCTCGGATAGATTGGATATGGCTTTATTTTAATACAGGCACATGCTTACATAGATATCAGATGACAGAGCGGATAATACATCAATGCATTTACCTGGCCGAGCCGGACATCGGGATCATTGTTTCTATTAGTGATTCTCAGAGCTCCGAAGAAGATTGCTGCGCAGACTTGAGATCAGCGATACATTACCAATACCATCGCCTTAGCAGTTACATGTATAGGACAACTTACTGAGGATTTCTAAGGGTTAGCCTGCAGGGACAATGCACTAAGTGCCGATTCTGATAGTCTATGTGTGTAAGCCGCTGCGCCTGCTGAAACTAATCTGACCTATGGAAGCCTGTCGTCCCCAGGCTCCTACATGCTATTCTGAGAACCACTCAGCCTAAATGCTATCGTTAGGCTGCGTCGCACATTTACCGGTGTACCGGCTGCACGAGGGGCTCGGCACTCAGGCCCGATCCGGCGTACCGTGACACAGGGGGGGGGGGGAAGGGGTCTGATTCCCGATCAGCCGCCTTCCAGGAGGCGGCCATTACTGTGTGCATGCGATATGTTTAATGCAATGCGCCTTTCGCTGCTGGAATTTACTCTTTGAGCGCAGCATGCAACTTCTATAGCTAGAGGATATCCAATTGACAAAATGCGCCAATTTCTGCTTCAAACCAGGCTGGTGTAGACCTCAGCAGTAACATGGAGTTGTTGGTTATCATGAGGGAAAGTTGTGTGCTGCTATGAAAAACTTGCCATTAAAAAAAAAAATTCTCGCAACATTCAGGCCTTAAATCGTCCCTAAGACGAACGACGTCGAACGGCACCGGCCTACGGAGGCGTCACCCGTGAGCGGTAGTCCGTTCCGGTCCAGGCGCCACGATTCAGGAAGCGGATCGACCGCAATATATGCTTGGATGTAAGTAGAATTGGCGGGGAACGAATCAAAAAGCTTATTTAGAGCTTTATGAATCGAGTGGATGGCGCAGAATGTGTTGTGAGTGTCTTGTCATCGACAGACCCAAGTGTTTCCTCACTATCAACCCTTCAATCCAAGCTGAAAACAAACAAACAGCTCGAGCCTGCGGCCGCCTTATCGCGGTGTGTTGGCCGCGGCCCGGCTCAGGGTCGGCTGGCCGGCCCTGGAGCACGGCCGCCGCTCAGGGTCGGCTCCGGACCCGACCCGGCCGCCGCCCGCCGGAGCGGTATGGGCAGCGGCGCGACCGACACCGTTGCCGACCCGCTCTGGTTCTTACCGTTAGCGGCAGCCTGCACCGGGCCGGCCGCCCTGAGCCGAGCCAAACGAGCGGCTGGGCCGGCCCAGAGCGGTATACCGTTCAACTAGGCACAGCCGACAGACACAGTCGAGAAAGGATCGGCAGCAGCTCCGCGCACACACAGTCAGACAGGGCACCGGCGGGCCTGGAAAAGTCTGACACACCAGTCCAGTGCGGAACAGAAACAGACCAAGGAGTAAAGACATTCAACTGTACGCAAAGCAAGCTAACTTCCTAATCAGACTAGTAAAAACTAGGATATGTTAACAGGCTGCCGGCGTCAGTTCGCGATCTGAATCTGTTGAGATTTAAAGGAGTACCGCGCGCGGCTGCTCAGGGAGCAGTATGGCGATGATTAGTATTTCGAAACGTATCCGTATGTGATGTGTTATTTTATCGCTTGCACCGTATGGCACATATTGGTATGCTTCGTGTGCGTGTATGTGTCTGTGTGATGTGTGAACACTATCTCTGCCATATTGACACGACTGCCGAGAATAGCCATCTCAGGATGGAACGGACGGTTATAATGTGAAAATAAATAAAATAAATAAAATGTAGATTTTAGATTGTAGTGCCACACGCAGACAAACAATCTGCAGTAAAAGGGCAGCTTTCGACGTGTAGCACATCCCTGACCTTCGCGCTGGGATGAGACTGCGGAACGCTAGATATGATAAAGTTAAAAGTGACACAAGTGCGCTGACGCTCCATATCTAAACATTAAATGTCCTCTGTTGGTTGTTTCCACTTCACTCACAAAGCATGATGCATCTTATCGCGTGATGGGGGGTCGTGGAAATGGTGATGAAATTTGACCTGTGATGATAGATAAAATACGCTATAGACCGACGTTACTTGAGCTTTGTTCGATGCTCTTTTACGCATGCTGTTGAGTGCTTTGATATCGGTTATTGAACTTCAAGCCGCTTTTGACATGAGTAAAGAAGAAGAAACAAAAAAAGCTTTTGGCTGAACACTTCAAAAACTCATCCATGGCTGATAATTTGGTGTGGGCTACATTTCATGGAAGCAGGGTGACATATTTCTTTAAACGTCTATTTCATTTTTAAAAATGCTCTTATCTTTATGGGTCTTTATGTATTATGGGCATGAAAAAAGAACAACTTCAGTTTGTCCTCACAACCTACCACGACAGCATCGGGGCAGCACCAGGGCACAAGGGCGCACACAAGGGGGGGGCACACGGGCCCGTGCCCCCCCCCCCATTCGAGTTGGGGGGCCCAACTCGAAGGAAGGGGCCCATTTGAGGCGGCCGAAGGCCGCCTGAAATGGGCCTCTAACTAATCCTTAGACCACCGAAGACCGTGTACAACGGGCCCTCAAATGGCCTTAAAGGGCCCTCAGATGGTCTCAAAAGGCCCTCAGATGGCCTCGAAGGGCCCTCAGTTAGCGTCATAGGGCCCTCATCTGGTGTCAAAGGGCCCTTAGATGGTGTCAAAGGGCCCTCAGATGGCCTTAAGGAGCCCTTAGATGACCTCAAAGGACTCTCAGATGGCCTTAAAGGGCCCTCAGATAGTCTCAAAGGGCCCTCAGCTAACGTCAAACGGACGTCAGAAGGCCTTAAAGGGTGTCAAAGGTCCCTGAGCTGGCGTCGGAGGGCCATGCCCTTGCGTCAAATGGCTCTCCGAAGGCTCTAAAGGGTCCTTAGCTGGTGACAGAGGGCCCCCAGCTGGTGCCAGATGGCCCCCAGCTGGCGCCAAATGGCCATCAGAAGGCCTCAAACGGTCCTCAGTTGGCGTCAAGCGGCCCTCAAAAAGCCTCAAGGGACCCTTAGAAGACCTCAAGGGACCCTCAGAAGGCCTTAAAGAGCGTCAAAGGGCCTTGAGCTAGCGTCAGAGGGCCCCCCAGCTAATGTCAGAGGGCCCTGAGCTAGCGTCAAACTTAAAGTGCCCTTAGATGGTGTCAGAGGGCCCCAGTTGGTGTCAGACGGTCATCCATTGGCGTCTAATGGCCATCAGAAGGCCCAAAAACGATCCTCAGCTGGCGTCCAACGGTCCTCAGCTGACGTCAAGAGACCCTCAAAAGGCCTCAAAAGCCCCTCGACTGCTCAAAGGGCCCTTAGAAGGCCTCAATGGGAACGCAAGAGACGTTAAACGGCCCTCAAAGGGCTTGAAAGGGCCCTCTGCTGATGGCAAAGGGCTCGCACCTGAGTCAATAAGAGCCTTGTCAAAAAACGGACCTGAGAAACCTTGCCGACCCTGGTTATCTGCGGGACTCCTACACTTACCTGAGTGGCCCCCGTTTACTGAGGGGCCCTGGTTATTGATGGGGTCCCTGGTTGCTTAAAGGTAGTGTGCCAGCTTTCTTGGACCGTATGGAGTTAATGGCCCAGATAAGGAGAACCGGATTTTTAGAACTTATCCATACCTTCAAAACTCATGGAAACGTCTTAAATTCTTCAAATTTTGAGTACCCCAGTGCGAAATTCGCCCCGACGGGTTGTCGGTCGTACCCCAACCACATTTCACACCACTATGAACAATAAATGCACACACTGAAATCGCTATTACCGATATGCTCATCCAATCAAGTTTCGACAAACCCGTTCATCATCATCTCCTGCGGTTTCGAACACGCCTGTTAGGTGGCTTCTGATGCTCGTCGAGGTCGGAATTTCCAAATACGCGTGGTGCGTCGGGCCGCGCGCTCTGACTTCGGCCAAGAAAAATGCGTCAGCTGATCATTGTCATTTCTGCCACTTGCGTGTGGTGAAATGGGGTCATAACTTATAAGACGGCTTTTTCATATCAATTATTTTACATAAAATCATATTTCAAACCATAAATAATGTTCGACAGCCAAATAAAAGAAACAATACCAATACGGGCTTACAAGCTCGACATTGTGTTGTCTACGATTAGACAGCTGATAACTCATTCCCGTACGTCGTATGGTCGTAACACTATAATGACCTTTGCTTATTGTCACAAGTGCGCCGCATTCGCGATTGTTGCCCGACGCCTGTTTGCAGGTGAGCCCACTACAGTTGTTATACATATCTAACAACCGAAAAACTTTTAGGCGAAAAAGGCACTATTCCAGGCCCATTTTTGATTTTTTTGCGATATTAGATAAAAACAGAAGCTTCTTATCCTAGGAAAAATAAAATGGGAAATCTTTCAAAGGTGGCACACTACCTTTAAGGGGCGCCTGGTTACCAGAGGGGCCCATGGTCACCTGGATGGGCCCCTCACTGAAAACACTTTGGAAGAACGTTAAGAACGTACAGGGGTATTTAGACCCCTGTGGGGTAAAATGTTATGCCACCGTTTTTCAGAACCTCCATGGTTCTTCACGTAGACGGCTTTGCATTCTCATCAAAAGAATCCACACGATTCTTCCAAAGACTCTTATGAGGTTTAGGGTTTATAATAAGAGCGTTCTTAGCACCTAGATAAGAACCCCAAAGGGTCTGTGAAGAAGTCCCTGAGGTTTATAGGGAAACCACCCTGTGTTCTGAATATCGGTTGTAGAACCCTTTCAGTTCTATTGCAATACCGCAAAATCCCCGTTCATTCGTCTATTGAACCTCCCATGCATGGCTATCGACCTGCGCCGTCACATCTGCTGCGCAAACACAGTACTTGATACACCTTAAAATGTATTACCTTCCACTTTACTCTGAGCAATCAGCCTGCAAGTCTCCAGTCAGGAACAACCAGCCCGCAACCAGCCCATGCGATCAGCCCGCAACCAGCCCGCATTCAGTCTGCGATCAGCCCGCAATCAGCCTGCAGGAACGCTTTCCATTCGGCCGCGTCACTTGCCTTACACATCCAAGCCAAAGAACTCCAGGAGCCAAATATGAACACATTTTTAGCTTTAGCAAGTGGATGTTTTCACAAACACTGTATGTTTGCGCTATCGCCCATGTCAGCAGCCGGGTGGCGATATCGCATTCTCCCAAATCACATACAGTTTCTCCTTCCACCACCAGCCCCAAGCCAGCGTTTTCGACGATGTCGACGTCTCCGCGCGGCGCGCGCCAGGACGCTCTCCTCAGACTCCAGGGCCTCAATCAGAGCGGAGATGGCCTCGTCCCCTAGAATGAAGAGTCGGGCGGATGCGTTATTCAACAGGCAGGGAGTAAAGAAACTTAGATTGACTTCAGAGACCATGAGCCTACTCCAAAAATAAAATAATGCACTTGACATATAAAGTGCAGTATAGATAAAATATTGCACTAAATCAGCACGAACATATGTTTATTAAAATCAGCCAAATTATACCTAATCAATTGACCCCAAAATGGCAAGCTGATTCTATTCCTGGTTTATCTTCATTTGGAAGATTTGTCTAAATACCACATGCATAATTTATGCTATGGGGCATTTATACAACATATAAATACTTACTGCATTGATTGGTCTTGCATATGAATTGTCTTCATCCAATGCATTCATCCATGCATTTGAAGAGCGTTGTGATATTGCTTATTATGGTCAATCACAAGTAATATAAATAATACACAACACTTGACAAGCAAAAAATTAACCTTATTTCAGTTCTTCAATATTTGATTACTTGCCATTCACCCAATCTTGCACCAGCCGCTCGTCACTGCACAAAGCGTGATCCAACGCGATCGAAAAATGGCGATCGCTTCCGGTGGACGCTAGAACGTGGTACCGCGGGCGTGGTCTTGATGAAAGCCATTACACTGATTAAACCACAACCCCTTCTTCTTAAACCCGATGCTAGTTCGTGCAAAACCTTCAAAGGGTTTATCTTTCGCGCGCTTGGTGTGACGTAATATCACGTGACTAGGGAGAACGAAGAAGAACCGGTGTTGGTCGAGTTGAAGCCCCCCTGGGGCCACTAAGATTGCACGCGAAGAAGCAGCACGTGTCTTCGGTCTATGTGAAACACGGTGTGTGTTCTTTATGAACCAGACGTTCTGCTTCGCCTCTAAGCCAGTTTACCCTAATACCCAAAAAACCTAAGTGTGGAATATTTTAAGATGCTTTTGCATAACGTTCTTTCAACTTGTTTTCAGTGCTGATCAATTGAAAACCCCTGGTCATCTGAAACGACCCTGATTACCTAAAGGGTCCCATCACTTGGATTCAGTGACATAGCAAGGGAGCGAGGGGGTACGTGCCCGTTCTCGGGTTTAGGGTTCCTTCGAAACCAAGGGGCCCTGCGGCGCCAGTTAGTAGCAGAGGGTTCGCGCTGGCCGCACTTCAACTCGGAAGGACACCACAGGGCTTGTGGAGGGACGTTATTGGCTCCTATGTAGCCACAATTTTCTTCATAAAGGCCCAATGCCGGTTTCTGAGAGACCTCGCCGGCCGCTCAGGGCCCTAAGTAGTAACGGCCAACAAGGGATTGGCTGCTATGGCTCCACATCCGTCTGTGATAGACACACGGTCCACACCAGTGTTTCTAAAGGCACCCACAACGGCAACTGCGAGGCCCCTCGCCCCACCTCCAAGGGACCTCCACCAGCGCATCTTAAGGGCCTACATCGGCGGCTCTGAAAGTCCCCACACCGACGCCTCTGAGGGCCACGTACCAGTGACTCTGAGGGCCTCTTACCAGCCTCCGAGTGTCCTTGCCAGCCTATGACGGGCCACTTTCCACTTGCAGGCCATTTTGCAGGGCCACACACATGCCAATGATGGCCCCACCAGTGTCTCTAAGCCCTAAGACCCCGTAACGGCGCCTGTGAGGACCCAACACCAGCGCATCTGACGGCCTTTCACTGGCACCTCTGAACGCGCCACACACCGGTGACTCTGAGGAGCTCGCTCGCTTGGCTCGCTCGTAAAATACCATGTAAATTAGGCATTAGTGTACATTAGGCACACTCCTCGGGCATAAATGATACTTTTGCTTGCCAATTTTCCACATTTTCTCATGCAAAGACCGTTTTAAAGAGACTCGTCTGCCAGTGAGACTGGACCCACCGTGCCTCCCTCCTCCCATCGAAAGGTCCTGGGTACATCCTTGCCTGAGCTGACCCCGGGCGCCCGGGTGACTCGCGGGCCCGGGGTCAGGTGACCAGCAGGTGACCCCCTCTTGGGCGAAATTCTGGGTACGTGTCCGACATGCATCGTACATAGTCTTGTTGATTTGATTCATTGGTTAAGCATTAAATATAAGTTATAAGCTGGATCTCTAGTCTGTGATCCCGCATCGTATCAGATATAATGACATTTCATGTCGATGTGCCTAAAAAAATATGCGAATATACGTGAAAAAGGAGTGCTCCTCCCGCTCCTACACAGCTGGGCCAAACAGTGACAGGCCCCTGCTTCTAGCCACCCAGGGCCGGTCGGCCGGCCGGCAGTCAGTCGCTGCCCGGGGCTGATTTCTGAGGGACCTGCTAAAAATGTTTATTAATGAAATGTTTTACGTAATAAACTAGATGATTAGGTATATGTACCGGCTCTGAGTCGCATTTGAGAAAAAAACAGCCTAGCGTAAAAATATACCTATATGTTTTGAAAACTAAGCTGATACCGAAATAATTGTTTTACCATGCATTGACAAACCAATTGCTCAAGCTTCAAACCAACCGAAATATAGCCCCGTGGGCCGTATTTTTTTTTTTGGGGGGGGGGCCCTTCGGCATGGGGGGCCCAGTTCGAAGGTCGTGCCCCCCCCATTCAAAAATCCTGTGTGCGCGCCTGCCAGGGCAGAGCGCTGATATTCATAAGAACATGCAGTGTCCACCGCTTCCCGAAAAGAACGGCATTTTTCCGAAACTACATACACCGCTCCCAATGTTCTCCTTTACAGTCGCTCAGACGGTTACTGTGCAGAGCCACAGTTCGTGACCTGCTGGCCGTGACCGGTGGCTCCGTGAACCGCCCAGACGGCGTATATGTGGGTCCGCCGAGAGGGCGGCGCCGTGCCGCGCTGCCGATCTAGGACAGGTGGATTGTTCCACTCGCGAGCTGCGGCGCCGTGCGGCGGCCATTAGCGAGCGGCGCCCGTCGCCGCCGGCCCGGTGGACGGCTGACCCCGATACGGGGGCGGCACCGCCGCGGGCAGTCGGTCAGGTCAACCGTCCCGCCCACCGAGCAGCGCTCAGTGAGGTCAGAGGTGGCATGGAGCGAGACTGTCACAGAATGCCGCCATCTTACAGTCCCAAAGCGTTCCAAATTAGTTTGTCTTCCAATGTCAACACTGCGACAATCGCTGCGTGTCTATATCTGTCTCTGTCAATCTGTCTGTCTGTCTGTCTCTGTTTGTATGTCAGTCTGTGTTTCCGTTCTGTCTGTGTGTGCATCTGTCTGTCTGTCTGCGTGTCTGTCTGTCTGTGTCTGTCTGTCTGTGTCTGTTCTGTCTTCGTCTGTCTGTATATATGTCTGTCTGTCCGTGTGTGTCGCCGCGCGCTGTCGTAACCGGGTCAGCCACACACGCAGCGGCCGCTGACGGTCGCCGGTCGCATCACGGCGAGGTCGCCGCTCTACCGCGCGAGAAAGGAGCTCGCGCCGCTCCCAGCGCCGGAGCCAGGCTCCGCCGTCGGACGGAGCAGCGGCTCCCGCGCCGGTCGCGGGCTCCCACAATCCCGCAGCCTGGTAACAGGCAACAGGTAACAGCCGACAGGTAGCAGTCCCACAGCCTGGTAACAGCGGGCTCCCACAGTCCCAGCAGACTGCTGACAGCAGACTGTCCGCCAACCGTCTGTAAGTCCACTGGTCCACCCGGCACGTCGTACGCTCCGTAAGACTTTCATATGGTCCGTCCACCCGTCACATGCAGTCCGTCCGCCCGTCATACGGCCGTGGTCCTATCGTCGACCTATCAGTCTGTCTTTTCGTTCATCTTTCCTTTACGTCCCTGCCATTTCGTCAGTCAATACGCCGGCCATGACAGCAGGGTAGTGCTGTGATGAAACTTTAGAAAGCCGGGAGCTGCGGTGCTCCGCGGCCCGGCTGCCATTGTACTCGTAACTCTTCATGGCGGTATGTAACGCATGCGACACTTCGGCCGTTTAAAGAGACAACCAGCAGCATCCATGCATCGAACAAAGCGCTTTCGCTTTGTGAGGGAAATTCGGTGTGCTCACTGGTCTTTCAGGTCTTCGACTGGAATCTGGAATCGGACTGAACTGAATCGACTCGCATGCTGACTGGAATCATAAGTGCCGCTTCAAGAATATCCCATTTTGACATCAAAGTTAAATAAATAACAAAATAAAGGATGACAGCATGTTTTTGGTATTAGGAGTGAAAGGGGACAGGGAGTGAGTGTGCGAGAGAATGAGAGAGAGAGAGAGAGAGAGAGAGAGAGAGAGAGAGAGAGAGAGAGAGAGAGAGAGAGAGAGAGAGAGAGAGAGAGAGAGAGAGAGAGAGAGAGAGAGAGAGAGAGAAATGAGAGAGAAAAAGGAGAGAGAGAGAAATGAGAGAGAAAAAGGGAGAAAAGAGACGTTAGGGATAGAGACGCAGAGGGATGGAAAAAAAACTCGAGAAAAGCACACCCTCATCTTCATTCTAAATCTCCGCGAGGGCGAATTAAGACAAATCCTCCCAATCTGGTGAGCTGTTGAGTGATTCTAGTTTGATTTATCAACCAGTGCGGTTTTCACAGAGCCAATGAACGTTTGGGGTTAGTGCCACATAAATCATTAAGAAGAAAAAATATTCAAAAAATAACGATAGGAACATTATATTTTACGTGAACTATGAAGAAATATGGAGGATTAAAGTTATGTTCTAGGCCGTATAATGCACAGCTTTACAGGATCACGAAATCGCTGCCCTCCACTACATATTGACCCTTGTGGTTACGCCAAAGTCCTTGCCGTGACTGTGCACGATCAGTTATTAAAACAGGTCAGGATTTGTTGTATCGTAACAACCATCTTTAGGTCCTAACAGCCCTCCCAGCCGGTAGTTAACCTGGAACGAGGTCACAGCACTCGACCGCAAATCAATATCGTAATAGCCTGCATGACAGCTGCTTCAGTTTAGCACCGCGTCCATCATCGTTATCCGACGGGAGGTCCAGCACGGGGTATATCGGTCGAACCGACCGGCGCGGTCGTTCGACCGGTCGGACTGACCGACCGCAGTCGTTTGACCTCCCCTCTGCACTGGCCCGGTGCAGTGGGCCGGTCGGTGCCATATGCGGCGCGGGAGCTGCCCGGCGGCGGCGGCGCGTGCTCGCGGGTTTTTCAGCGCGCACGCAGCGCTCAGAGGGCCGCGGCCCGGCCGAGGGAGCCGACTCGCGTGCCGAGCGGGGCTCGCGGCGCCGTCACGGCCCGCTCACAGCGGCCCTGACCCGCTAACGTCCGACGGGATAAGCTGCGTCGTCGCCACCTGAGGAGGCCTCGCCCCCCCCCCCCCCCGCCCCCCTGCAGACGGGTGGTGGTGACCTCTCCCCCCACCCCCCACCCCCCAATCCGTTCCGTTTGACCTCTTGTTCAACCCTATTTAAAGATCGAAACAGACAGGCACCCGACCGTATCGATTGGAAAACACTATTATGGCGAATAGTGTTTCTCAATTTCCAAACAACCTGCGCCTACCAACATTTGAGCCTCAACCCATTCTGCAAATGCATTTCTAGCTGCTGCCTGCTCACATTGCCCCAACAGACGGTAAATAACTTTTGAAAATACCAATTTCCAATTTTAGTGTTTTCTGGACCAAAATTTTGCGAGGAATCCGATGGTGTGGTCCCCGAAATCTGAAAAATTTCCATTTTGGAGATAGCACCTATTTTTTGAAAAATAAATATTCGTCAGGCTTAATAGTCAAATAAATTGGAAATATAATGAGTTAATTTTTGTAACAACACTAGAATGTGTCGAACATGAATCAGAGATATATTTTAGCTGAGATGATACTATATCTGCGCATACATGTACATGAACTAGTACATTAACCCTCGTCGGCCCAGAAGGGGTGGGGCGGGTGCCGCCTAATAGGGCTTTTCGCGATAGCTTAAAACTCGCTTAGGGTAGACAGCTGAAACTTGGCATACCTAATCTTTTATTCAAGCTGGATCTTTTGACCTCAACTGCGTTTTCACTTTTCAGGTCAGGTCAGGTCACTGACCTATGACGTCATAAATGAGCCTCTGCGAGGTCCTCAGATGTTGCAACTTTGCAACGCCCTCAGTGCCAGAGGAACTTTCACAGGAAGATAAAACTTACAGGACGTAGTATCCTTCAGAGGTCTCACAACTTGTATATCTCGGATTTAACCTAAATGTCACATGAGGTCAGGTCGGTCACGTGACCTCACCATTATAAGTCAATGGGGGAAATACGAAAACTGTTATTTTGGCGCGGTAATGATCTAAAACTATCCCAAGCACATGAAATCGTGGCTTCATGATCGGACCTTACAAAGAGTACATGAAACCACGATTTCATGTGCTTGGGACAGTTTTAGATCATTTCCGGCGCCAAAATAACAGTTTTCATATTTCCCCCATTGACTTATAATGGTGAGGTCACGTGACCGACCTGACCTCATGTGACATTTAGGTTAAATCCGAGATATACAAGTTGTGAGACCTCTGAAGGATACTAAGTCCTGTAAGTTTCATCTTCCTGTGAAAGTTCCTCTGGCACTGAGGGCGTTGCAAAGTTGCAACATCTGAGGACCTCGCAGAGGCTCATTTATGACGTCATAGGTCAGTGACCTGACCTGACCTGAAAACGCAGTTGAGGTCAAAAGATCCAGCTTGAATAAAAGATTAGGTATGCCAAGTTTCAGCTGTCTACCCTAAGCGAGTTTTAAGCTATCGCGAAAAGCCCTATTAGGCGGCACCCGCCCCACCCCTTCTCGGCCGGCGAGGGTTAATGTACTAGTTCATGTACATGTATGCGCAGATATAGTATCATCTCAGCTAAAATATATCTCTAATTCATGTTCGACACATTCTAGTGTTGTTACAAAAATTAACTCATTATATTTCCAATTTATTTGACTATTAAGCCTGACGAATATTTATTTTTCAAAAAATAGGTGCTATCTCCAAAATAGAAATTTTCCAGATTTTGATGACCACACCATCGGATTCCTCGCAAAATTTTGGTCCAGAAAACACTAAAATTGGAAATTGGTATTTTCAAAAGTTATTTACCGTCTGTTGGGGCAATGTGTGCTGGTATATGCTCTATAAACATTACACTGTAAACATTAAAAGCAGTTGGCGCTCATACGGATAACTGTGTGGCGTGCAACCCAAAACATTAATTAGCGAGCCCAAGGGAGCACGAAATAAGCCGCTCAGCGCAGTGTCGCAATACACTAATTGCATACCTAGGGAACACGGCCTGATAGACTGCCGGGTTCGAATTCTATTCGAATTCGAATTCGAATTCTATTCGAAAGCTGATTTTGTGAAATATATTTTGGAAAATCACGCGGTAAAATGATGCATATGTATGTGGTGTTGTTCCGGTGATGTCACATTGTTCGTT
The DNA here is from genome assembly GCF_019059575.1 of Amphibalanus amphitrite. Classification (NCBI taxonomy): domain Eukaryota; kingdom Metazoa; phylum Arthropoda; class Thecostraca; order Balanomorpha; family Balanidae; genus Amphibalanus; species Amphibalanus amphitrite. The sequence goes on from NW_024881515.1 coordinate 75,422, forward strand.
GTAATAATTGCCGGTTAATTATGAGGCTTCGCTGTCTCATCAAACTTTGTGTTATAGAAAATCGCTTTTGTTCTGCATTTTGATTTCGTTATACGTGTTTATGAATGACAGGGCACTGCGCTGCCTGTATTGTATGTATATGGTTTATGTGTGTCAATGTGTTTCCCTCTGTAATGCCCACCGAATGGTGGTTAGTGGGAATATGAAATAATAATAATAATAATAAATAATCCGGGTCGATTGTCATGTTTCGTGCGCGGCTCGAACTCGGCGTTGACGGGGCTGATGCGGGCCGATCTGGTGACCGTGTCGGCCGGCAGTGCCCGCATTACAGACAGCGGCTGGCTGGCTGGACCCGCAGCCGCCGTGTATCCAGGATGTACCCCCAGCGGGGCCCCAGCGCCTGCCCCACATGTCCGCTCCCAATGTCCCCCCGACCATTAGAGCCGACCGGCGAGGCCACTGGGCTCTGACGTCCGGTTCCGGCGGCCTCCGAGCCCGGGACGACACGCAGCAGCCGCCACCGGCCACCGTCACGTATTTTACAGCGCCCTTAATGTGTAGTGGTCTATGCTAAAAAAAAAAAAATGTATTGCGTTGGAAACCAGAAGGGTTCAAATCATTGGAAATAACCTGTGGGATTGAAATAATCGCAAGGTTTGGGACGACGCCAGGTTTCCGGTGTAGGCCCAATGCTCACCCATCCCTTCCCCACAATGGCGAGGGTTAATTAATAATTAATAATCGTGCTGGTTAGCGCCGACAGGGTGTATATCATATGTGCCATTAAGTCCACGTCTCACGATCGTCACAATTGTCTTTTCACATTAAAATATAAAACAGAATATAATACCTATAGCCTAACCTAACCTTACCTACACCCTACAACGTACACTCGGGGGCAGATTGATGTTCCACCACTCCCTACCCATCGGGCTCCCATGGCTCAGCACTGGCTGCTGCCAGTGGCAGCACTGGCAGCACTGGCACTGGCAGGCAGTGCTGAGCAGTGCGGAGGGCAGGCAACACTGGAAGCAGCCAGTGCTGAGCCATGGGATCGCCCGATGGGTAGGGAGTGGTGGAACATCAATCTGTCCCCGAGTGTACCACCTACCTACAACCTACAGAATCTGCTGTGGCATATGTGTGGCAAATATGAACTGGGGAACATATGGATGCCCCCGAGTCGGCCCGCTTTCTTACCTCTGAGAACATTGTCACTGGTCAGCTAAGTATTTAAAATTCAAACGGAGTTTGATGCCTAATAGCTCTATCGCCTAGTTTTGCGCCTAGTTTTAGCGCCTAGATTTGCTGACATCAAGGTCATACATGTAAAAAAAAAAATCGGATGTTACAATTTTTATCACAGGTGTTAAATGGATTGATATTATTTTTGGGACGGTAACACTGAATGTTGGCGGCCGCTCGACAATTTAATCGGACACTGATACATTTTTCACTGATAAATTTACTCGTTTGTGTATGCACTGTATGCAAAACGAATCTTAAAAGCCAGGAGCCTGCTGCATTGAGTAACAGCGCAACACGTCTCTTAGTTGCCGTCTTCAATTGGATCCTATGTGGAAAATATATCCTCGACCTATGATCTCATAGGATCTGACGTCAAACAAAGAACAGGGATCTATGATCCGAGTGGATCCTATCGACCTAACAACTAACAAGTGAAACCAATGAAACCATGTTTCCATGTGGTTCCATGTCACAAAGTACCACATAACAATGAATTCTGAAGCATAATCACATAACAATAAAGCAGGACCAGGCGTTTCTTGAGGAGTAATGTGTCGACAAAATATTGAGTGAGGATCTATGATCTCATTGGACAACCAGTCCAGATTTATGATCCCAATAGGTCCACGACAAACAAAGCTCTATCTATGATCCTATCGGATCCGAGTTAAAGATCCGTGGGATCAGATCCAAGATGCATTTTCTTGGATCCATTCTGGTCTGCCCACCACCGTCAACACCACAGACCAATGTCGTGGATAGTAGTCAGACACACACATTTGCGGCCTTATTCCTTGATCTTCAATTCTTCTGGATCGCTACACAATGTGCATTCACAATCACTTCTTTCACCTTTCCTTCGATGTAGCTGGCGCATGCTGCTTCGCAGTTAAAATATTTTAAACTAGCAATAATCCCGTTAACATCATTCGAAGCTTTATGCCTTTCCTAAAAGCTTCAATATCGACTTCATCTTCTCATCGATTATGCCTGCTCAATTTCATAAGATATTTTCAAAACAGCATCTTGCAGGATCAGTAAGCGGATGAGTCGTCGGAAATTGCTAATACTGCACTTGGCAAGCGTGCTCGAAATTCAGAGCAGGGGTGTCGATTTTTCAAAATGGTTGGGGGTGCTCAACCCCTGCACCGGGTGAAAGATTGCAGCTTTGCTATGGGGCACAACCGTATAGGGTTGGTTATCCCCATAAGGTACTGAATACTGATAATGCCGAGATTTCCACTAATATTTCCCAAGGGCAGAACGTTCTTCTTGAAAATCATTCCGCTCGCCCTAGTACTTGGCTACCTTATTACATAAACATCTTTCCGAAAAAAGTCGTATATTTGCCGGCAGTATGGCAGCAGCCCCGGCACCTCTGTTAAAAGGTGACAGAAACCGATGACGGCGATTAGCACCGGTGCAGCAGTCGCTGCGGTCCGCAGGGGCGGACATTGCGCGGAGACAACGGTAGCTATGATGCTCTGGCAGTAATTAGACGATCACAATAATCGCTGAAAAAATGAAAGGTGATCGCATTTGGATATTTACAGGTTTACGATTTTCCTCAGTGGCGTAGCCAGGTGGGCCCGTGAGGCACGTGCCCCCCCCCCATCAGGTTCAGGGTCCCCTCGGGTTATTCGGGCCTGAGGGTCCATGTTGACCATATTTGGACTCAGAAGGGCCCCACAGGGCTCGTAAAAAACACCTCATGGGCCCACAAGTATCAACAATAAGATCTCCATAAGGGCCCAAGCCAGCCTCTGAGGGCCCCTTACCGGCTTCGGAGGGCCACTTGCCGGACTCTGGGGGTCCTAACCGGCCTATTCCCAGCCAGCAAATTTGGCCTTGGCCGTAGCTGGTTTTACTCTGGATAGCTCAGGCATTTGCTCCGGCTAAAGTACGGGCAAGGTCTGGGGCTCTAGTGGAGCTGACACGATCCCGGAGCTCGCCCGCACCACAGCCGGACTTATGCCGCATCAGCCGTGCCGTACCTCCACCGTACTTCAGCCACAGTAAGCCAGAGCAGCTATGAGGCAGCCGGACTGGTCGTAAGGGAGCCGGACTTGAGCCGTGGCAGGGAGCCGGACTTGAGCCAGACTTGGCGGTCCGGAACCATACCAACCCGGGAGCGCTACGGCCAAGACTGGCTAACCGGAATAGAGCCGTATCGACCCAAACCCCGGTTCTGACGGCGTTCCTTTTATACTGGCCCGAGTCTGGCATGTCGGAGTTGCCGGGGCAAAACGGACTTGCGCCGAACCAAATTGCTGGCTGGGTTAGGGGGCTCTGGGAGCTCTCTGGGAGCTCCACACCCGCCTGTAATAGCCCCACACCTATTTCGCTGAGGGCCCCTATAACGGCGACTGTGAGGGCCCTCACCGGCGCCTCTGAGCGCCACACCGGCGTCTCTGAGGGCCCCACACCCCTAACTCTGAGGCCCCACACCAATGCATTTAAAAACCCCACATGGGCGGTTCTGAGGGCCCTTGTCAGTTATCAGCGACCCTGACGGTCCCACACAGGTGACTCGGAGGGTCCCAGCGGCGTCTGAGAGCGCCATGCCGGTCTCTGAGAACCCCACAAGGCTCCTGATGGCACCGGTGACCTCTTGATATCTTCTTGTCGGCCTATGAAGGGTCCGTTCCGTAACAGCAGTTCTGAGGGCCACACGCGCGCCTGTGATGGCCCTAAACCAGTGTCTCTGAGAGCCCCCACAACGGCGCCTGTGAGGGCCATACATTGCCATATCTGAGGGCCCCACACTAGTGCCTCTTAAGGCCCTATATCGGCGGCTTTGAGGGCCCAACATCGTCGCTTCTGAAGGTCCCACAAGTGCACATGTGATGGCCACCCACCGGTGACATTTGAAGGCCCCACACCGGCGACTCTGAGGGCCCCATCGGCATCTGAGCCCGTGCCGGTCTCTAGAGACGACCCCACAGGGTTTCTGAAGGTACCACCGGCCTCTGATGGCACTTTGCCGGCCTCTGAGGGCCCGTCGCCGGTCTCTGGAGCCCCCTGCCGGCTTGTAAAGGGTACACGCCATCAGCTCTAAGGGTCCGACACCCGTCTACGACGGACCCACACCAGTGTCTTTGCAACTTAACGTCTTTTTACGCCCTTCTTCTTAAGACTAACTTTTACTTTCTTTACATCTTTACTTCATGCATTGTAAACTGCGTAATTGTTTTATTTTTAGTAGTGAAAGACTGCGGAACCAATTATTTTCCTCAAGCAGATTTAGTGGGAGTTTTTGAGGGACCAAATCATTGGGGATGCTAAACTGGAACATTTGGGGGTGCCCGGAAAACCATTGGGGGTGCTCATTTGAGCATTGGGGGTGCTGCAGCACCCCCAAAGGTATACAAATCGACACCCATGATTCAGAGTATCCCTCACACCAAAACGACGCAAACTATAGGTTCACTTGCAGAATTAGCATATATTTCTGTACAAAACATCTACGACACGGCGGACTCATCGAGGCAAATAAAATACAAATTTGGAAAGCGTCTTGCAGGTGTGTGATGCGACCAAATTGGTACGCCCACACGCCACAGCCAACAAGAGGGTTACTATATACATAGGGTTCCAGCACGACAGTTAAAACACCAGCACGTCCGGACCACGCGAGTGAACTCGATAAAATCAACAAATTGACCCAGCAGGCAGGAGAGAAAACTAGCGTGGCGGAACGAATCACAGGCTATGCTCGACTTATTTGTACCTTTACCCTCAGGTGACTTCGACCCCTGTCGTCGTATTAAGTACAATCCAATTTATACATAAAATACGCAGAAATACCATCCACATCACTGGTCAACCATGTTGCAATGACTGTGCAAAGAATCGACCCAAGTCGACTTGTACTTGCGGCTTTTGTCAGATTAAAAAGTTGGAAGTTGATGAATGAAGGGCCAGTGAGAGCGATGGCCCCTGGGTGATATCGATGAGAACAAAGGTCAGCCGCTCCTGGCGCACCCGGGGATCAAAAGTGACCTGACCTGACCTCGGCAGAGCACACCAGCAGCAGCCGACACTTCAGCCGTCACGAACGATGAACATGAACACGAGCACCTAGGACTTATCCCCAGCGTGATTGCGCAGCACTCCAGATACATTTCTCTCTATCACATACCTCTCACAGAGCAGCTCGCCTTTGGCTTAGCTTCATTATTAGCACAAAATAAATTGTCAACAATAATCGAAACAGATTTGAACATGGCTGGCCTGCACCATTTTGGGTCAACAACGAGCGAGCCAGTCGTCTCAGCAATAATGGCACCACGGACCTATCGCCATTCCTCGGATCGGCGGCGTCAACAACGAGGGGAAAGGTCTTCGGATGCTCTTCCCCGAACCTCTCCAGGGCTGAGGAGAGCGGATATTTATCACTTCGCAGTTGACTTTAGCACCACTTTTTCTATATTTTGCTATTTTTTTGGTTCCGCATTCTTCATGCCCTGGCTTCGGTGGGGGCGGGGGTTCAGGCAGATGGGAATGCGATGACAGCTTTTTCGCTCACATGAATGACCCAGGGGACACCAGCTCAAACATGCCCTGATGCTCATGCATCTCTTAGCACCGCCGATAATTACCACTTTGCTGAGATCATATCACACTATGGCTGGCAGGATGGGAGGCGACGAGGAGGGCTGGTGTTTAGCTGAAGGCGCAGGCCGAGACTGGCTCGGGCGCCCAGCCGCCGAAATTGCCGTACGCGGAGCGCATCCGGTCCTTCTTGGCCGGCTCCGGACGAGCCCGCTCGTCCAGCAGCACACAGACGGAGCCGTTCTCGCCGATCCGGTACGACACCTCGTGAGGGTCCACCCACAGGGTCAGTTCGCTGGGAAAGAGTGAGCGCAGAAAGACCGCATCCAAGCCACAGCTGGCCCCCGCCGCCGCCACCAAAGGGTCCATCTGACCGTTGATTCGGATGCACCGGTAGCCCGAGCCCTTGAATGGCCTTTCCGGGAACCAATGGTTGTGGTAATGATTCCGCATTACCATGGCCAGCGTATCCCGGAAAACCATCAAGTTCTCTTCACTCAAGCTGCTCGGACTGCCTACCCGGAGCAGACTCACGATGAAGTCCGATGCCGCAAACACTTCAGCTTTCATGACTGGGCGTTCCTCAACCAGGAGCTGAAATGGTTAATGAGCGTCAGGTGGCTGAACAAAAACTGTCTTTTAAATTCAAGCTTACTAAGCGTTAACAGTTAGAAAGAGAAAATGCAAACAAGTGGCGGCAAATACAGGTGGTGCCCTACCGATGGCGAAACTGAAGCATCAATTTTAATATTGAAAAGCGTTGTAGACGCAGGAATCAAGCAGCACACTAGACCATGCTAGAGCACGGCCAACACTGGCACAACACAACCTGCTAACCACACACGCTGCACTGGTACGTGCATGCATCAAGCAACTCACGTAGTCAGTCCTTGCTCCTGTCACGGTGCTCCCTTCGTAATATGTCGGCAGGTGCTCAGCACACTCGCATTCGTGTTTGCCGACACAGCCTTAGTCACAAAGAACAAAAACAGCACTCGCCCAGACACACACACCACGCCAGTCTCTCTCGCACTGCGACAAATTCCCTCGCTCCGCAAAGGTCTTTCAGGGCCAGTGCTGACGTCAGAGACGCTCGAGCGCCACCAGCCAATTGGAGGCCGGGGAGTGCGGAGTGCGGCCGGCGACTGGCGAGGTTTCACGTGTAGAGCAAAATCGCATCGGGGTCGTCTACTCAGCACTTCGGAGGCGTGAGGCTCGATCAGGCAGCGCTGCGGCGGTAGTGCAGAATGTAATTTTGGTGGGCGAGGGGAGGGGGGCTTTTTAAAGCCGCGATGAACTGCGATGAACGAAACATTTATTTTGACGATTCCGCATCCCGTAGGGCTATCGGCGGACCCTACCAGTTACCACCCGTTATAGGGAGGGGGGGGGGGGCGTTTCTTCGCCCCCCCCCCAAGATCTCGGGAATTTACCGGCCGATTTTCAAAATTCAAACGGCGTTCGATAGCCCCACCTGGGAACTACTTTGTGACCAAATTTCATTGGCCTAGGTCAAACCGATGACGTCACAGGTCAGGTCAAAGCACTGGCGGTCGCAGCCGCTAGCAAAAGGGGGGGCCAAAGTCACACTCGCGGGACATAACATTTATCCGTCACCGGGGGGGGGTGATTGGCTAATTTTTTACGTCCACGAGGCGCCGCACAGTTGGCATTACTTTGCTTCATCCATCTCATTCTTGCGTGAAATCTTTGAGCTCAATTTAAGGCAAAATCACCAGTTCCATTTACCGTCTCACGGTGTGCCCACCGGTCGGGCCGCTGCACCATGACGACGGATCGGTGTAGCATAGGTATATTGGAAGGTCAGGCACGCGGATTCATGACCTTACCACTATAAAACAATTCGGAAAAGTACAGATACCTCTTGCTAAAAAGTACAGATACCTCTTGCTTTGAACAAGCATGTGAAACCCAGAGAGCATTTTTAGACTATGACATTTACCCATATAGGTAGGGGAGAGTGGGGCAAAGCGGCCACCCTAACGTTTCTAACGATGCCGACGCTTGATTTTTAAACTTGGAAAGATTCTTTCTATACCAATGTGATCCCTATTAAATTGTCTTTTATTCCAACTGCGTTTCATTTCCAAAGGCGTTCACATATGGGAGATATTGACAAAACTTTAAACCTATAGCATATTGGCCACTTTGCCCCATCCCTGAGGCAAAGCGGCCACTGGCGACTTCTCAAGTCCCGATATGAGAAACAGAATAGTTGCCTCATGCACGACTAGGGTATTCGATGGTGACAAGGTTTAAGGGAAGATGGATGTTTACCTTGTTATCTTCCCACCTATTGCTAAACAAAGAAAGAATTTTCTTGGAAAAACATTTAATTGCATAATTTGGTAGCTCATGTAACCGAAAAGTGGCCAAGATGAATGCATGACGACACATTTGAATATAAATAATGTTTGTATCCAGATGGAAACAACTTATGGCCAATTGGGGGCTGGCCACTTTGCCCCGGCCGCTTTGCCCCGCGCATACCGTCCGAGACAAAAATATTCCAGCTCAGCTATTAGTGGGGTAAAAAGCATTAAAATTGGTAGAAGGCATGTACGATAACCACGCAATGCATGGACAAAAACGCTTATAAAAATTCCAAACGGTTATGGAATAAAATAACATTTAAAAATTGTAAACATAATTGGTAATCTGGCAAGAAATGCTTTTCCGTGTTTCACAGAACAATGGCGATGGGCCTGAAACCCCGGTCTGGCTCATTCGAACGACCGCAAAGAGAAGTATAATTGGAAATCATAAATTGGAACTGACGCCAGCTGTGGAGGGCTAAAACGATGGATGGCCGCTTTGCCCCGGGTGGCCGCTTTGCCCCACTCTCCCCTACCTAGTTGTGTGGCGGCGGGAGAGAGTAGGTCGACTCGGAGGGTGCTTCTCCCAATTTCTAGTACCAATTAGTTCCAAATAATGTTGAACTCAATGGGCAGTGCCAATTGCAGTTTCAAATCAGTCCCAAATGATACCAAATGCATAGCCGCGCGTGTTAACATTTGGAACTATTCGGGCCGCATTTGGGACTCATTGGTACTCGATTGGGACTGCCGGCCAGCGGCGGATCCAGCGGGCGGCGGGGGAAGCTGATTGGTTGTCTTTGTCCCGTTTCGCCGGCCGGCCACAGGGTGCGCTAGCGTCGACTGCGGGCGGCGGCCGGCGGGCGGCCGGCGCTGAAAGAACGTATTAAAATGACAACATAAAAATGTTTTATCTTACATATCTCCCCTCACATTAGTCGCATAGATTTGTTCTTGGATTCAATCGAAGGCGCTTTCAACAAGCTATGTTGCTATGCCATGTTTATGCCAGGATATAGTCGTTCAATGAAGTTATTGGTGTTTGAAGCCGTTTATTTGTCCTATTATTTCGCATTTTGCTACGTTAATTGTTGCCTCCTCCTTATCAGCTCTATCTACCGAAACGTCATGTTGCTATGCATTTTTTATGCTAGGATATAATAATTTAATGAAGTTATTAGTGCTTGAAGCCGTTTGTTTATCCTATTATTTCGCAGTATGCTTCGTTAATTGCTGCCTTCTCTTTATTCCTGAGACTGGTATCATTGTGACCCTCGCACTTGATCCCCGGTATGATGGCGACCTCATGATGGCGAGGTCAGGAGTCCGAAATGACCTCACGTGACCCTCAGGAAAAATATATCCATCATGAATCGTAAAACAAAAAAAATGTGTAGGTTGCTAAGCTACTAGCCTCTGGCGACACGTACCACGTCAGTGCGCGTTTCAGTCGGGTGAATGGCGATGTACCGAAACATTACACTCGTTCTTGATTAAAAACACAGCCGCGTGAACATTCCTCCCTGATCAAGACACAGTCACGGTGGGGCGCTGGTTGATCCAGCGAAACAGTTCAGTCACAGCCCACGTTTTGAAGGGTACGGGACGATCTATCCAAACATTACAGCCCACGCGCCACATGTGCGTCGCCACCACTACGGACACTAGACAGTGTCCGTACAAGTTTTCGGACCTTTCAAAACTTGTACGCAATGTCCGTACATGTTTCGAAGACCGAAAATTGGCTTGTTGCATCATATTTGAGTGACATAAATGCCGCAAAAGTATTATCAGCATTGCTTTTATTATTTTTCTGTAAGTATTCAGGACATTTGTTTTGACAAGGAAAGAAAGCGGTCTTTATCACATTTTATTTTCGATGCATCAATGACTTGTTCTCTTTCAATTGTGTTGGTTAATTAGGTACAAATTGATTTCAGATGATCTTTTGAAAGAATTCGCTTTTCCTCACACTACTGAGCAGTTGGCAGGGCAGGGGCCGCCCCTCAGCCCCGACTCTCTCCTTGTGGAGCATCAAAGGATACGGAAGGACAAAGTCAGCAGATTGAAACTGACTAGACCGGGTCGAACCGAACTGAACAGAGTGGGCGAGTCAGGTTAAGGCAGTTGATGGGGGAAATGTAATGTTGAAACATGGGCATTGGGCAGTGCCAAGGCAGGTGTAGAACAGGCAGGGTAGGGTTAAAGGGCAGGGATGTTAAGTTTTAACCCTCGCACCGACGGGGGGGGGCGGATATCCGCCCCCCCCGTGAAATTTGGTATGACTATAACCTCATCAATTTTACACATGGTGTGCAAGTTTGAACCTCCTACCTTTTAAGGTCAGGTCACCAGGTCACTTTGAATGACCCAACCTCAAGTCACTTTTTTGCAACTTTGTCACCGTGCCAGAGCTACAGTAGATGTCGGAGGCCTTTGAAAGTCGCAGGATATTATTAGGTCATTAGTAGCTACAATTCGTATATCTCGGAATTTTGATATCGGTGACCTAAGGTCAGGTCAATTTCGCGACCTCCCCATTATAAGTCAATGAGGGAAAAATCAACTCCCTGTTTTTACCACTAAAACGGGTCGGAATGGCCCCATATACCATACATGACTTCATATACGATCAACCCTCACTACCTTGAGGTCTGTTTTGCTGTTGGGCAGCTGTGAGGTCATGTGACGTCATCAAAGGTCACCAAAGGTTTTTGGCCAATAACTCCGTACAGGAACAAGATACAGACGCGTGGATGGTCTCATTGTGTTCAGCTCGTCAAGACGCATCGAATGGTATACATGCTGACCTCGAGGTCACGTGACCTGAGGTCAATCTTTGACCTTGACCTTTCGAGGTCAACATATATATATCATTCGATGCGGATTGACGAGAGGATCACGATGATGCCCTTAGTTTGTTCCTATCTTGACTAATTCGAATGTTATTCGAGAAAAACTCTCTCCATATCTAGCGCCGCCATTTTGACTTTTTCGACCCCTGTGACGTCATCTTTGACCTGACCTGAAAATGACCTTAGTAAAAATTGTAGATCTTGGCCGTGCGTATCCGATGCCGTTTACCGCTTGTCGCTATTTTGCTTCGTTCTCGAGATCTCAGGGGGGGGCGGTCATCCGCCCCCCCCCCGTCGGTGCGAAGTTGGCGCAGACCCCCGTCGGTGCGCGGGTTAAGACAGGCCGGGTCTGCTAGGGAGAAAGGAGGTTGAAGGGCGCATGCGGATGGTTTGCAAGACCTAAACCATGGACCGGTCATTCGCCAGGAAAAGAAGGGCACCACATTTTAGGGCATTGACGAATGGGGAGGGACTACCTAGAGCAAGCTGGGGCGTCAGACAGAAAGGGCACTGAGCTGGGTTAGGCACGGGAATCGACCGGGCGCAGGGCAGGATAAAGAACAGGCAGGGGAGGGTAGGGTAGCGGATATGCAGTGGATAGGGCATGGCATATGCATGGCAGGAAGCCGACAGGACCAGGCACAGGCAAGGTAATCACAGGGTAGAGCAGATGTAGGAATGTCATATACAGGGCACAGGAATGGCGATAGATATACAGTGCAGGATAGGGGCACAGAACAGACCACAGTAAGGGCACCTACACACAACACAGGGAGGTACAGAGCCCAGGTAAGTGGGGACTCAGTAACACAAGGGCCTGTGAGAAAGAGAACTGTTTCCCACAGTATGACGCATGCAAAGAGATCCAATACCGCTCTAAGGTGGTCCCACAAACGACACATTCATGCTAGTCAGAAAAGTATCAATATTTGGAGAACACAAGTGATTCTTACCTACTTACTCAAGCGGACCCAAGCGACGTGGGCCGATACGAGGAAACGTCATACGGGGAAACCGTTAATCGATAGAATGAAGAAAAACTAAAAGTGCCATCGTTATTGGTAATGTTGTTCGTGATGTTGTTTATGATAACCACAAAGTTTAACTTTCGAGTTAGACTGTCAACTGACTGGACTCAGCGATCGCTGGCCCGACATTCTTCAAGGCATGTCCTGGAGCCCTCATAGGTCGACGCAGGCTCTCAGAGGCTGGTGGGGCCCTCAAAGTTCTGCAAAGGATCTATAGAGGCCGGACTGAGGCCCTCAGAGACAAATGCAAGGCTAGGCCCTCAGAAGCCAATGGGGCCCTTAGAGGCAGACTTGGGCCCTCGTGGGCTGGAATGGGGCATCCAAAACCGCATGAAAGTAAAGTCAGCTGCGTTGGACTCCTAGAGGCCGGCTTAAGAGCTCCAAAACTCGGCGTGGGCTTCTAAAGATCGGCTGGAGGCTCTCAGCTATCTGTGTAGGGGTCTTCTAAGGTTTATATAGGCCCGCCCCTCAGTAGCCGGGGAGGGCTCTCAGTGGCCAACAAAGACCGTCAGGAGCCAACGCTGAATGTAAGGGCCTAAAGTCAGTCAACAAACCAGTCATCGGGATACATACTTTTTTGGACGGGTTTGTTATTCGAGGAGCGCTTGCAATTTGCATTTTGTATGCGATATGGGGATGATGGGGATGTACAGTTACATACACTATTATACCAGATATTCCAAATGGCCCACTGCGGCCGGAATCCGATCTAAAATACCACATAGATCCGTGAAAAATAGAAAATCAAGACGTACAAATCCTCGAGATGACCAGAATTCACGAAACGACGTCAGCATTGTCGCTTGAAGCTTGCCAAAGAGCGCCAAATCTGATCTTTGAAGCCTTTTCATCCGTCAAACCGGCAGAACAACCGCGTGGGGACTGCTGATGCATCCGATGTCCCGCCCGTTCTACCCTTCCAGCATCCGGCAAAGGTGCAAATCACCGGGCAATGAGGCTCCGGGTATTGTCAGCCTTTCATGTGGTGCCCCCAAAAAATCACCAAAAATAAGGCATATATGCAACCAGTGGAACATCCTCTCAGACGAGCGTCCCCGTCTAATCCACTGATGGGGCCAAAGTGGGGAGATGATTAAGCGCACTATCGTGCCCGACGCAAAGGAAATCTTTCTTCATGTTTGCTGAAGTCCTTCCTCATACGGCAAATATGCGCAAGGTTGGCGCTGTGAGAACCTGTCCTTCCTCTGGATGTATACAATAGCTGACCTGGGAATAACTCAGACCTTAACCCGGCAGTTGCTGGGGTATTTCGCCACCCACCGTTTGCTGGGGGGGGGGCGTTAAACGCCCCCAGCCGATAACTCGAGAACCAATAGGCGCAGCGAAACGCAGGAGGCGGCAAACGAAAGAGCGCGACGAGACGCTTCAGATGAGTACTTTAAAGTTGAATTTTGAGGTCACAGGTCGGGTCAAGGTCAGGTCAAACACCTGAAATCGGGCTTTCAGTAGCATGGACTTCAGGACTTCGCAATGGGCGCCTCTCGTCATAAACTCTGTCAAAACGGTGCACAATCCATCATATAAGGCCTACAAGAGTGTCAGCTCCATGTAGGGGTCAGCCAATCATAGGTCAGGGTCAAGGTCAGGTCAACCGGGCAGGCACATATCCCCGAAAATAAAGACTGATATTCGCAGCCTGTGACACATGTTTTATGGGTAATTTGGGGCGTAGAACACGATGGTGACATTCATTTTATCATATGTGTACGTGTTTGGCTCAAAAAGTTCAATTTAAGAAATGCATGTATCATGGTCGTGAAGCGGTCACGAGAAATTGCCAAGATTCAGTTCAAGATTTTGGAAAATGCGGAACGATAATCAATAATCGAAGATAGCCATTTGATTGATCATGGTATTGGCAGTCTAATGGCGTTTACGGCATGTCTGTATGTCTATTATGTGATTTTATATGATTTTTTGAACATACGCCGTTTTTGGTCGAAAACTCAGAAAACATGACGTCACTAAAACCTCGATATCTCAAAAATTTTCCGACTGATTTTTTTGAAACTTTGTCACGATAAACTTCAATCAATTCCCTACAGGTACCCAAAATTTGGCGCGCCTGCGGCGCGCCGTTTTTATGCTATGGCCCGGCGAAAAAAGTGGGGGCGTTTAACGCCCCCCCCCCCAGCAACTCGCGGGTTAATCCCATCAAAACTCTCTGGGCGACTCTTCAAGAGAACGTCAAAGGGCTGCTAGGAGCCACCAAGATCGTTTGCCTCACCAGACAGCTCCAGAAGGTGTGGGCTAAGCTTAACCCTCGCATGTATGCGGCGTTTGCCAGCTTCTGATGTGTAGGGGGGGGGGGGGTCGGTTGGACCCCCCCCCTTGCCGTTTCGCCCTTTATCGAGCTAGAGCTTTGCGGAAAGAACGATCGTGTTGCCCGTGACGAGAGGAAGCCGATAATGCCCAATTTTAAGGTCCTAGATCAACAAAGGTCGGGAAAATCGGACCCTGTTAGAAAGCCATAAAGCGTTGCTGGTATTCGACTCGAGGGTCCTGAAAATTTCATCGCGATCGGCCGGTTTTTGCGCGAGTTATTCGCGAAAAACCAATGGGGGTCCATCCGACCCCCCCCCCCCCACCTACACATGCGAGGGCTAAGCCAGCAGTGCTTCACATTCTGTCAATCATGCCAGAACGCCTTTTGCAGTGTAGCTCCCCTAAAAAAGGATACCGGGTTGCCCAGAAAAAAAAACGTTCTAAACTTTAAATCAATATTTCTCAGAAAGTGATATAAATACAACATTGAAACTTCCATTAGTCAATGCGGCATATATTTTCAGTAAATGACATGATTTTTTATGTTATTCGGTCAATTACTTTTAAAACGGTTTGTGTTTCTAGCATGCCATGTAAAAATTACTTTTTTGCTTGGATGCTTACTAAAAAATGTGAGTGAACGGGTCACTTGACTCGGCTCCATGGCCTGCTGCCATGACCAATGACCATGCTACTGGCATCTAGTCTCATTGATGGTTCAGGCCTCAGGGTGACACATTCCATCTAGCTTTTTTCGTTATTCGGTCAATTTACTGTTTGATTTTTTTGAAGGGAGAGCGATCAGCAGTAACCCATGCGCCGTGCCACTGCCATTCATCGAAAAAGCACTTAGTGTTGAAACGAATGTCATCCAGTACCACCATTTTGGCTAAGTATTTGAATATTTGGCATATAATTGGGACACAAATATTTAAAATAGCATCACACGTACTGGTTTTATTCACGTGTTCTATTTTTCCATTTCTTTCTAACATGGTACGTCTAAGCCAATCATCATTACCGTTCAACATCGGCAAAAAAGCAAAAACGTCTTACTTAATTCAACATAAGATTGCTGGCTTGAAAATGATGGTACAGTGTCATAATTTGGCATACCAATGCGCAAAGAAGTGACGCAAACTTGATAAAAAAAAATTGGTTCGTTATTTGCACTCGAATTTGAGATATAGGCCTCCAGAGTTCGGAACGTTTTTTTTTTGGGGGGGGGGCCACCCGGTAATATTAAGAGATGAAATGTTAATGTAATCACCTCTTTTCATTGCTAAGAAACGAATAAGCATGTCAAGCTGAAACACGGTGTCAGGGTGTGATATGTGTCGGTTGAGGTCAGTAGCTTAGCAATACACAGGCTTGTTGTTTTATGATTGCCATATTTTTCCTAAAGGTCACGTGAGGTCATGTCGGACTTGTGACCTCGCCATCGTGAGGACGCCATCATACCAGGAACCAGGTGCGAAGGTCACGATGATACCAGTAGTAGAAAACCGATGGATAGGGCTGAAGCTGTGATTCTTGGTGATTCAGACAATGTGCGCATCGGCCACTCGCTGATTGATCATCCGTCGCGGTCGCCTGCCAGCCGGCCAGCCCGAGCCGACTCGCCGCCCGCGTCGCAGTGCCTGGCGACGCGTCTGCGACGGCGGGCGACGGTGGCGCCGGCTGGCGATCGGTCGGCAAAGTGCCGGGCCAAGTCGGCGAATCAAGCTCGCTCTCTTCGCCCCTCTTGCCCCCTGGCTCCGCCCCTTTTATCCCCCTCGACGGAGAAGTTTATGCCCCAGCTTAGTAGGTCGACTCGGAGGGTGCTTCTCCCAATTTCTAGTACCAATTAGTTCCAAATAATGTTGAACTCAATGGGCAGTGCCAATTGCAGTTTCAAATCAGTCCCAAATGATACCAAATGCATAGCCGCGCGTGTTAACATTTGGAACTATTCGGGCCGCATTTGGGACTCATTGGTACTCGATTGGGACTGCCGGCCAGCGGCGGATCCAGCGGGCGGCGGGGGAAGCTGATTGGTTGTCTTTGTCCCGTTTCGCCGGCCGGCCACAGGGTGCGCTAGCGTCGACTGCGGGCGGCGGCCGGCGGGCGGCCGGCGCTGAAAGAACGTATTAAAATGACAACATAAAAATGTTTTATCTTACATATCTCCCCTCACATTAGTCGCATAGATTTGTTCTTGGATTCAATCGAAGGCGCTTTCAACAAGCTATGTTGCTATGCCATGTTTATGCCAGGATATAGTCGTTCAATGAAGTTATTGGTGTTTGAAGCCGTTTATTTGTCCTATTATTTCGCATTTTGCTACGTTAATTGTTGCCTCCTCCTTATCAGCTCTATCTACCGAAACGTCATGTTGCTATGCATTTTTTATGCTAGGATATAATAATTTAATGAAGTTATTAGTGCTTGAAGCCGTTTGTTTATCCTATTATTTCGCAGTATGCTTCGTTAATTGCTGCCTTCTCTTTATTCCTGAGACTGGTATCATTGTGACCCTCGCACTTGATCCCCGGTATGATGGCGACCTCATGATGGCGAGGTCAGGAGTCCGAAATGACCTCACGTGACCCTCAGGAAAAATATATCCATCATGAATCGTAAAACAAAAAAAAATGTGTAGGTTGCTAAGCTACTAGCCTCTGGCGACACGTACCACGTCAGTGCGCGTTTCAGTCGGGTGAATGGCGATGTACCGAAACATTACACTCGTTCTTGATTAAAAACACAGCCGCGTGAACATTCCTCCCTGATCAAGACACAGTCACGGTGGGGCGCTGGTTGATCCAGCGAAACAGTTCAGTCACAGCCCACGTTTTGAAGGGTACGGGACGATCTATCCAAACATTACAGCCCACGCGCCACATGTGCGTCGCCACCACTACGGACACTAGACAGTGTCCGTACAAGTTTTCGGACCTTTCAAAACTTGTACGCAATGTCCGTACATGTTTCGAAGACCGAAAATTGGCTTGTTGCATCATATTTGAGTGACATAAATGCCGCAAAAGTATTATCAGCATTGCTTTTATTATTTTTCTGTAAGTATTCAGGACATTTGTTTTGACAAGGAAAGAAAGCGGTCTTTATCACATTTTATTTTCGATGCATCAATGACTTGTTCTCTTTCAATTGTGTTGGTTAATTAGGTACAAATTGATTTCAGATGATCTTTTGAAAGAATTCGCTTTTCCTCACACTACTGAGCAGTTGGCAGGGCAGGGGCCGCCCCTCAGCCCCGACTCTCTCCTTGTGGAGCATCAAAGGATACGGAAGGACAAAGTCAGCAGATTGAAACTGACTAGACCGGGTCGAACCGAACTGAACAGAGTGGGCGAGTCAGGTTAAGGCAGTTGATGGGGGAAATGTAATGTTGAAACATGGGCATTGGGCAGTGCCAAGGCAGGTGTAGAACAGGCAGGGTAGGGTTAAAGGGCAGGGATGTTAAGTTTTAACCCTCGCACCGACGGGGGGGGCGGATATCCGCCCCCCCCCGTGAAATTTGGTATGACTATAACCTCATCAATTTTACACATGGTGTGCAAGTTTGAACCTCCTACCTTTTAAGGTCAGGTCACCAGGTCACTTTGAATGACCCAACCTCAAGTCACTTTTTTGCAACTTTGTCACCGTGCCAGAGCTACAGTAGATGTCGGAGGCCTTTGAAAGTCGCAGGATATTATTAGGTCATTAGTAGCTACAATTCGTATATCTCGGAATTTTGATATCGGTGACCTAAGGTCAGGTCAATTTCGCGACCTCCCCATTATAAGTCAATGAGGGAAAAATCAACTCCCTGTTTTTACCACTAAAACGGGTCGGAATGGCCCCATATACCATACATGACTTCATATACGATCAACCCTCACTACCTTGAGGTCTGTTTTGCTGTTGGGCAGCTGTGAGGTCATGTGACGTCATCAAAGGTCACCAAAGGTTTTTGGCCAATAACTCCGTACAGGAACAAGATACAGACGCGTGGATGGTCTCATTGTGTTCAGCTCGTCAAGACGCATCGAATGGTATACATGCTGACCTCGAGGTCACGTGACCTGAGGTCAATCTTTGACCTTGACCTTTCGAGGTCAACATATATATATCATTCGATGCGGATTGACGAGAGGATCACGATGATGCCCTTAGTTTGTTCCTATCTTGACTAATTCGAATGTTATTCGAGAAAAACTCTCTCCATATCTAGCGCCGCCATTTTGACTTTTTCGACCCCTGTGACGTCATCTTTGACCTGACCTGAAAATGACCTTAGTAAAAATTGTAGATCTTGGCCGTGCGTATCCGATGCCGTTTACCGCTTGTCGCTATTTTGCTTCGTTCTCGAGATCTCAGGGGGGGGGGGCGGTCATCCGCCCCCCCCCCCCGTCGGTGCGAAGTTGGCGCAGACCCCCGTCGGTGCGCGGGTTAAGACAGGCCGGGTCTGCTAGGGAGAAAGGAGGTTGAAGGGCGCATGCGGATGGTTTGCAAGACCTAAACCATGGACCGGTCATTCGCCAGGAAAAGAAGGGCACCACATTTTAGGGCATTGACGAATGGGGAGGGACTACCTAGAGCAAGCTGGGGCGTCAGACAGAAAGGGCACTGAGCTGGGTTAGGCACGGGAATCGACCGGGCGCAGGGCAGGATAAAGAACAGGCAGGGGAGGGTAGGGTAGCGGATATGCAGTGGATAGGGCATGGCATATGCATGGCAGGAAGCCGACAGGACCAGGCACAGGCAAGGTAATCACAGGGTAGAGCAGATGTAGGAATGTCATATACAGGGCACAGGAATGGCGATAGATATACAGTGCAGGATAGGGGCACAGAACAGACCACAGTAAGGGCACCTACACACAACACAGGGAGGTACAGAGCCCAGGTAAGTGGGGACTCAGTAACACAAGGGCCTGTGAGAAAGAGAACTGTTTCCCACAGTATGACGCATGCAAAGAGATCCAATACCGCTCTAAGGTGGTCCCACAAACGACACATTCATGCTAGTCAGAAAAGTATCAATATTTGGAGAACACAAGTGATTCTTACCTACTTACTCAAGCGGACCCAAGCGACGTGGGCCGATACGAGGAAACGTCATACGGGGAAACCGTTAATCGATAGAATGAAGAAAAACTAAAAGTGCCATCGTTATTGGTAATGTTGTTCGTGATGTTGTTTATGATAACCACAAAGTTTAACTTTCGAGTTAGACTGTCAACTGACTGGACTCAGCGATCGCTGGCCCGACATTCTTCAAGGCATGTCCTGGAGCCCTCATAGGTCGACGCAGGCTCTCAGAGGCTGGTGGGGCCCTCAAAGTTCTGCAAAGGATCTATAGAGGCCGGACTGAGGCCCTCAGAGACAAATGCAAGGCTAGGCCCTCAGAAGCCAATGGGGCCCTTAGAGGCAGACTTGGGCCCTCGTGGGCTGGAATGGGGCATCCAAAACCGCATGAAAGTAAAGTCAGCTGCGTTGGACTCCTAGAGGCCGGCTTAAGAGCTCCAAAACTCGGCGTGGGCTTCTAAAGATCGGCTGGAGGCTCTCAGCTATCTGTGTAGGGGTCTTCTAAGGTTTATATAGGCCCGCCCCTCAGTAGCCGGGGAGGGCTCTCAGTGGCCAACAAAGACCGTCAGGAGCCAACGCTGAATGTAAGGGCCTAAAGTCAGTCAACAAACCAGTCATCGGGATACATACTTTTTTGGACGGGTTTGTTATTCGAGGAGCGCTTGCAATTTGCATTTTGTATGCGATATGGGGATGATGGGGATGTACAGTTACATACACTATTATACCAGATATTCCAAATGGCCCACTGCGGCCGGAATCCGATCTAAAATACCACATAGATCCGTGAAAAATAGAAAATCAAGACGTACAAATCCTCGAGATGACCAGAATTCACGAAACGACGTCAGCATTGTCGCTTGAAGCTTGCCAAAGAGCGCCAAATCTGATCTTTGAAGCCTTTTCATCCGTCAAACCGGCAGAACAACCGCGTGGGGACTGCTGATGCATCCGATGTCCCGCCCGTTCTACCCTTCCAGCATCCGGCAAAGGTGCAAATCACCGGGCAATGAGGCTCCGGGTGTTGTCAGCCTTTCATGTGGTGCCCCCAAAAAATCACCAAAAATAAGGCATATATGCAACCAGTGGAACATCCTCTCAGACGAGCGTCCCCGTCTAATCCACTGATGGGGCCAAAGTGGGGAGATGATTAAGCGCACTATCGTGCCCGACGCAAAGGAAATCTTTCTTCATGTTTGCTGAAGTCCTTCCTCATACGGCAAATATGCGCAAGGTTGGCGCTGTGAGAACCTGTCCTTCCTCTGGATGTATACAATAGCTGACCTGGGAATAACTCAGACCTTAACCCGGCAGTTGCTGGGGTATTTCGCCACCCACCGTTTGCTGGGGGGGGGGGCGTTAAACGCCCCCAGCCGATAACTCGAGAACCAATAGGCGCAGCGAAACGCAGGAGGCGGCAAACGAAAGAGCGCGACGAGACGCTTCAGATGAGTACTTTAAAGTTGAATTTTGAGGTCACAGGTCGGGTCAAGGTCAGGTCAAACACCTGAAATCGGGCTTTCAGTAGCATGGACTTCAGGACTTCGCAATGGGCGCCTCTCGTCATAAACTCTGTCAAAACGGTGCACAATCCATCATATAAGGCCTACAAGAGTGTCAGCTCCATGTAGGGGTCAGCCAATCATAGGTCAGGGTCAAGGTCAGGTCAACCGGGCAGGCACATATCCCCGAAAATAAAGACTGATATTCGCAGCCTGTGACACATGTTTTATGGGTAATTTGGGGCGTAGAACACGATGGTGACATTCATTTTATCATATGTGTACGTGTTTGGCTCAAAAAGTTCAATTTAAGAAATGCATGTATCATGGTCGTGAAGCGGTCACGAGAAATTGCCAAGATTCAGTTCAAGATTTTGGAAAATGCGGAACGATAATCAATAATCGAAGATAGCCATTTGATTGATCATGGTATTGGCAGTCTAATGGCGTTTACGGCATGTCTGTATGTCTATTATGTGATTTTATATGATTTTTTGAACATACGCCGTTTTTGGTCGAAAACTCAGAAAACATGACGTCACTAAAACCTCGATATCTCAAAAATTTTCCGACTGATTTTTTTGAAACTTTGTCACGATAAACTTCAATCAATTCCCTACAGGTACCCAAAATTTGGCGCGCCTGCGGCGCGCCGTTTTTATGCTATGGCCCGGCGAAAAAAGTGGGGGCGTTTAACGCCCCCCCCCCCCCAGCAACTCGCGGGTTAATCCCATCAAAACTCTCTGGGCGACTCTTCAAGAGAACGTCAAAGGGCTGCTAGGAGCCACCAAGATCGTTTGCCTCACCAGACAGCTCCAGAAGGTGTGGGCTAAGCTTAACCCTCGCATGTATGCGGCGTTTGCCAGCTTCTGATGTGTAGGGGGGGGGGGGTCGGTTGGACCCCCCCCTTGCCGTTTCGCCCTTTATCGAGCTAGAGCTTTGCGGAAAGAACGATCGTGTTGCCCGTGACGAGAGGAAGCCGATAATGCCCAATTTTAAGGTCCTAGATCAACAAAGGTCGGGAAAATCGGACCCTGTTAGAAAGCCATAAAGCGTTGCTGGTATTCGACTCGAGGGTCCTGAAAATTTCATCGCGATCGGCCGGTTTTTGCGCGAGTTATTCGCGAAAAACCAATGGGGGTCCATCCGACCCCCCCCCCCACCTACACATGCGAGGGCTAAGCCAGCAGTGCTTCACATTCTGTCAATCATGCCAGAACGCCTTTTGCAGTGTAGCTCCCCTAAAAAAGGATACCGGGTTGCCCAGAAAAAAAAAACGTTCTAAACTTTAAATCAATATTTCTCAGAAAGTGATATAAATACAACATTGAAACTTCCATTAGTCAATGCGGCATATATTTTCAGTAAATGACATGATTTTTTATGTTATTCGGTCAATTACTTTTAAAACGGTTTGTGTTTCTAGCATGCCATGTAAAAATTACTTTTTTGCTTGGATGCTTACTAAAAAATGTGAGTGAACGGGTCACTTGACTCGGCTCCATGGCCTGCTGCCATGACCAATGACCATGCTACTGGCATCTAGTCTCATTGATGGTTCAGGCCTCAGGGTGACACATTCCATCTAGCTTTTTTCGTTATTCGGTCAATTTACTGTTTGATTTTTTTGAAGGGAGAGCGATCAGCAGTAACCCATGCGCCGTGCCACTGCCATTCATCGAAAAAGCACTTAGTGTTGAAACGAATGTCATCCAGTACCACCATTTTGGCTAAGTATTTGAATATTTGGCATATAATTGGGACACAAATATTTAAAATAGCATCACACGTACTGGTTTTATTCACGTGTTCTATTTTTCCATTTCTTTCTAACATGGTACGTCTAAGCCAATCATCATTACCGTTCAACATCGGCAAAAAAGCAAAAACGTCTTACTTAATTCAACATAAGATTGCTGGCTTGAAAATGATGGTACAGTGTCATAATTTGGCATACCAATGCGCAAAGAAGTGACGCAAACTTGATAAAAAAAAAATTGGTTTGTTATTTGCACTCGAATTTGAGATATAGGCCTCCAGAGTTCGGAACGTTTTTTTTTTGGGGGGGGGGGGCCACCCGGTAATATTAAGAGATGAAATGTTAATGTAATCACCTCTTTTCATTGCTAAGAAACGAATAAGCATGTCAAGCTGAAACACGGTGTCAGGGTGTGATATGTGTCGGTTGAGGTCAGTAGCTTAGCAATACACAGGCTTGTTGTTTTATGATTGCCATATTTTTCCTAAAGGTCACGTGAGGTCATGTCGGACTTGTGACCTCGCCATCGTGAGGACGCCATCATACCAGGAACCAGGTGCGAAGGTCACGATGATACCAGTAGTAGAAAACCGATGGATAGGGCTGAAGCTGTGATTCTTGGTGATTCAGACAATGTGCGCATCGGCCACTCGCTGATTGATCATCCGTCGCGGTCGCCTGCCAGCCGGCCAGCCCGAGCCGACTCGCCGCCCGCGTCGCAGTGCCTGGCGACGCGTCTGCGACGGCGGGCGACGGTGGCGCCGGCTGGCGATCGGTCGGCAAAGTGCCGGGCCAAGTCGGCGAATCAAGCTCGCTCTCTTCGCCCCTCTTGCCCCCTGGCTCCGCCCCTTTTATCCCCCTCGACGGAGAAGTTTATGCCCCAGCTTAGTAGGTCGACTCGGAGGGTGCTTCTCCCAATTTCTAGTACCAATTAGTTCCAAATAATGTTGAACTCAATGGGCAGTGCCAATTGCAGTTTCAAATCAGTCCCAAATGATACCAAATGCATAGCCGCGCGTGTTAACATTTGGAACTATTCGGGCCGCATTTGGGACTCATTGGTACTCGATTGGGACTGCCGGCCAGCGGCGGATCCAGCGGGCGGCGGGGGAAGCTGATTGGTTGTCTTTGTCCCGTTTCGCCGGCCGGCCACAGGGTGCGCTAGCGTCGACTGCGGGCGGCGGCCGGCGGGCGGCCGGCGCTGAAAGAACGTATTAAAATGACAACATAAAAATGTTTTATCTTACATATCTCCCCTCACATTAGTCGCATAGATTTGTTCTTGGATTCAATCGAAGGCGCTTTCAACAAGCTATGTTGCTATGCCATGTTTATGCCAGGATATAGTCGTTCAATGAAGTTATTGGTGTTTGAAGCCGTTTATTTGTCCTATTATTTCGCATTTTGCTACGTTAATTGTTGCCTCCTCCTTATCAGCTCTATCTACCGAAACGTCATGTTGCTATGCATTTTTTATGCTAGGATATAATAATTTAATGAAGTTATTAGTGCTTGAAGCCGTTTGTTTATCCTATTATTTCGCAGTATGCTTCGTTAATTGCTGCCTTCTCTTTATTCCTGAGACTGGTATCATTGTGACCCTCGCACTTGATCCCCGGTATGATGGCGACCTCATGATGGCGAGGTCAGGAGTCCGAAATGACCTCACGTGACCCTCAGGAAAAATATATCCATCATGAATCGTAAAACAAAAAAAAATGTGTAGGTTGCTAAGCTACTAGCCTCTGGCGACACGTACCACGTCAGTGCGCGTTTCAGTCGGGTGAATGGCGATGTACCGAAACATTACACTCGTTCTTGATTAAAAACACAGCCGCGTGAACATTCCTCCCTGATCAAGACACAGTCACGGTGGGGCGCTGGTTGATCCAGCGAAACAGTTCAGTCACAGCCCACGTTTTGAAGGGTACGGGACGATCTATCCAAACATTACAGCCCACGCGCCACATGTGCGTCGCCACCACTACGGACACTAGACAGTGTCCGTACAAGTTTTCGGACCTTTCAAAACTTGTACGCAATGTCCGTACATGTTTCGAAGACCGAAAATTGGCTTGTTGCATCATATTTGAGTGACATAAATGCCGCAAAAGTATTATCAGCATTGCTTTTATTATTTTTCTGTAAGTATTCAGGACATTTGTTTTGACAAGGAAAGAAAGCGGTCTTTATCACATTTTATTTTCGATGCATCAATGACTTGTTCTCTTTCAATTGTGTTGGTTAATTAGGTACAAATTGATTTCAGATGATCTTTTGAAAGAATTCGCTTTTCCTCACACTACTGAGCAGTTGGCAGGGCAGGGGCCGCCCCTCAGCCCCGACTCTCTCCTTGTGGAGCATCAAAGGATACGGAAGGACAAAGTCAGCAGATTGAAACTGACTAGACCGGGTCGAACCGAACTGAACAGAGTGGGCGAGTCAGGTTAAGGCAGTTGATGGGGGAAATGTAATGTTGAAACATGGGCATTGGGCAGTGCCAAGGCAGGTGTAGAACAGGCAGGGTAGGGTTAAAGGGCAGGGATGTTAAGTTTTAACCCTCGCACCGACGGGGGGGGCGGATATCCGCCCCCCCCCCCGTGAAATTTGGTATGACTATAACCTCATCAATTTTACACATGGTGTGCAAGTTTGAACCTCCTACCTTTTAAGGTCAGGTCACCAGGTCACTTTGAATGACCCAACCTCAAGTCACTTTTTTGCAACTTTGTCACCGTGCCAGAGCTACAGTAGATGTCGGAGGCCTTTGAAAGTCGCAGGATATTATTAGGTCATTAGTAGCTACAATTCGTATATCTCGGAATTTTGATATCGGTGACCTAAGGTCAGGTCAATTTCGCGACCTCCCCATTATAAGTCAATGAGGGAAAAATCAACTCCCTGTTTTTACCACTAAAACGGGTCGGAATGGCCCCATATACCATACATGACTTCATATACGATCAACCCTCACTACCTTGAGGTCTGTTTTGCTGTTGGGCAGCTGTGAGGTCATGTGACGTCATCAAAGGTCACCAAAGGTTTTTGGCCAATAACTCCGTACAGGAACAAGATACAGACGCGTGGATGGTCTCATTGTGTTCAGCTCGTCAAGACGCATCGAATGGTATACATGCTGACCTCGAGGTCACGTGACCTGAGGTCAATCTTTGACCTTGACCTTTCGAGGTCAACATATATATATCATTCGATGCGGATTGACGAGAGGATCACGATGATGCCCTTAGTTTGTTCCTATCTTGACTAATTCGAATGTTATTCGAGAAAAACTCTCTCCATATCTAGCGCCGCCATTTTGACTTTTTCGACCCCTGTGACGTCATCTTTGACCTGACCTGAAAATGACCTTAGTAAAAATTGTAGATCTTGGCCGTGCGTATCCGATGCCGTTTACCGCTTGTCGCTATTTTGCTTCGTTCTCGAGATCTCAGGGGGGGGGGCGGTCATCCGCCCCCCCCCCCCGTCGGTGCGAAGTTGGCGCAGACCCCCGTCGGTGCGCGGGTTAAGACAGGCCGGGTCTGCTAGGGAGAAAGGAGGTTGAAGGGCGCATGCGGATGGTTTGCAAGACCTAAACCATGGACCGGTCATTCGCCAGGAAAAGAAGGGCACCACATTTTAGGGCATTGACGAATGGGGAGGGACTACCTAGAGCAAGCTGGGGCGTCAGACAGAAAGGGCACTGAGCTGGGTTAGGCACGGGAATCGACCGGGCGCAGGGCAGGATAAAGAACAGGCAGGGGAGGGTAGGGTAGCGGATATGCAGTGGATAGGGCATGGCATATGCATGGCAGGAAGCCGACAGGACCAGGCACAGGCAAGGTAATCACAGGGTAGAGCAGATGTAGGAATGTCATATACAGGGCACAGGAATGGCGATAGATATACAGTGCAGGATAGGGGCACAGAACAGACCACAGTAAGGGCACCTACACACAACACAGGGAGGTACAGAGCCCAGGTAAGTGGGGACTCAGTAACACAAGGGCCTGTGAGAAAGAGAACTGTTTCCCACAGTATGACGCATGCAAAGAGATCCAATACCGCTCTAAGGTGGTCCCACAAACGACACATTCATGCTAGTCAGAAAAGTATCAATATTTGGAGAACACAAGTGATTCTTACCTACTTACTCAAGCGGACCCAAGCGACGTGGGCCGATACGAGGAAACGTCATACGGGGAAACCGTTAATCGATAGAATGAAGAAAAACTAAAAGTGCCATCGTTATTGGTAATGTTGTTCGTGATGTTGTTTATGATAACCACAAAGTTTAACTTTCGAGTTAGACTGTCAACTGACTGGACTCAGCGATCGCTGGCCCGACATTCTTCAAGGCATGTCCTGGAGCCCTCATAGGTCGACGCAGGCTCTCAGAGGCTGGTGGGGCCCTCAAAGTTCTGCAAAGGATCTATAGAGGCCGGACTGAGGCCCTCAGAGACAAATGCAAGGCTAGGCCCTCAGAAGCCAATGGGGCCCTTAGAGGCAGACTTGGGCCCTCGTGGGCTGGAATGGGGCATCCAAAACCGCATGAAAGTAAAGTCAGCTGCGTTGGACTCCTAGAGGCCGGCTTAAGAGCTCCAAAACTCGGCGTGGGCTTCTAAAGATCGGCTGGAGGCTCTCAGCTATCTGTGTAGGGGTCTTCTAAGGTTTATATAGGCCCGCCCCTCAGTAGCCGGGGAGGGCTCTCAGTGGCCAACAAAGACCGTCAGGAGCCAACGCTGAATGTAAGGGCCTAAAGTCAGTCAACAAACCAGTCATCGGGATACATACTTTTTTGGACGGGTTTGTTATTCGAGGAGCGCTTGCAATTTGCATTTTGTATGCGATATGGGGATGATGGGGATGTACAGTTACATACACTATTATACCAGATATTCCAAATGGCCCACTGCGGCCGGAATCCGATCTAAAATACCACATAGATCCGTGAAAAATAGAAAATCAAGACGTACAAATCCTCGAGATGACCAGAATTCACGAAACGACGTCAGCATTGTCGCTTGAAGCTTGCCAAAGAGCGCCAAATCTGATCTTTGAAGCCTTTTCATCCGTCAAACCGGCAGAACAACCGCGTGGGGACTGCTGATGCATCCGATGTCCCGCCCGTTCTACCCTTCCAGCATCCGGCAAAGGTGCAAATCACCGGGCAATGAGGCTCCGGGTGTTGTCAGCCTTTCATGTGGTGCCCCCAAAAAATCACCAAAAATAAGGCATATATGCAACCAGTGGAACATCCTCTCAGACGAGCGTCCCCGTCTAATCCACTGATGGGGCCAAAGTGGGGAGATGATTAAGCGCACTATCGTGCCCGACGCAAAGGAAATCTTTCTTCATGTTTGCTGAAGTCCTTCCTCATACGGCAAATATGCGCAAGGTTGGCGCTGTGAGAACCTGTCCTTCCTCTGGATGTATACAATAGCTGACCTGGGAATAACTCAGACCTTAACCCGGCAGTTGCTGGGGTATTTCGCCACCCACCGTTTGCTGGGGGGGGGGGCGTTAAACGCCCCCAGCCGATAACTCGAGAACCAATAGGCGCAGCGAAACGCAGGAGGCGGCAAACGAAAGAGCGCGACGAGACGCTTCAGATGAGTACTTTAAAGTTGAATTTTGAGGTCACAGGTCGGGTCAAGGTCAGGTCAAACACCTGAAATCGGGCTTTCAGTAGCATGGACTTCAGGACTTCGCAATGGGCGCCTCTCGTCATAAACTCTGTCAAAACGGTGCACAATCCATCATATAAGGCCTACAAGAGTGTCAGCTCCATGTAGGGGTCAGCCAATCATAGGTCAGGGTCAAGGTCAGGTCAACCGGGCAGGCACATATCCCCGAAAATAAAGACTGATATTCGCAGCCTGTGACACATGTTTTATGGGTAATTTGGGGCGTAGAACACGATGGTGACATTCATTTTATCATATGTGTACGTGTTTGGCTCAAAAAGTTCAATTTAAGAAATGCATGTATCATGGTCGTGAAGCGGTCACGAGAAATTGCCAAGATTCAGTTCAAGATTTTGGAAAATGCGGAACGATAATCAATAATCGAAGATAGCCATTTGATTGATCATGGTATTGGCAGTCTAATGGCGTTTACGGCATGTCTGTATGTCTATTATGTGATTTTATATGATTTTTTGAACATACGCCGTTTTTGGTCGAAAACTCAGAAAACATGACGTCACTAAAACCTCGATATCTCAAAAATTTTCCGACTGATTTTTTTGAAACTTTGTCACGATAAACTTCAATCAATTCCCTACAGGTACCCAAAATTTGGCGCGCCTGCGGCGCGCCGTTTTTATGCTATGGCCCGGCGAAAAAAGTGGGGGCGTTTAACGCCCCCCCCCCCCAGCAACTCGCGGGTTAATCCCATCAAAACTCTCTGGGCGACTCTTCAAGAGAACGTCAAAGGGCTGCTAGGAGCCACCAAGATCGTTTGCCTCACCAGACAGCTCCAGAAGGTGTGGGCTAAGCTTAACCCTCGCATGTATGCGGCGTTTGCCAGCTTCTGATGTGTAGGGGGGGGGGGGTCGGTTGGACCCCCCCCTTGCCGTTTCGCCCTTTATCGAGCTAGAGCTTTGCGGAAAGAACGATCGTGTTGCCCGTGACGAGAGGAAGCCGATAATGCCCAATTTTAAGGTCCTAGATCAACAAAGGTCGGGAAAATCGGACCCTGTTAGAAAGCCATAAAGCGTTGCTGGTATTCGACTCGAGGGTCCTGAAAATTTCATCGCGATCGGCCGGTTTTTGCGCGAGTTATTCGCGAAAAACCAATGGGGGTCCATCCGACCCCCCCCCCCACCTACACATGCGAGGGCTAAGCCAGCAGTGCTTCACATTCTGTCAATCATGCCAGAACGCCTTTTGCAGTGTAGCTCCCCTAAAAAAGGATACCGGGTTGCCCAGAAAAAAAAACGTTCTAAACTTTAAATCAATATTTCTCAGAAAGTGATATAAATACAACATTGAAACTTCCATTAGTCAATGCGGCATATATTTTCAGTAAATGACATGATTTTTTATGTTATTCGGTCAATTACTTTTAAAACGGTTTGTGTTTCTAGCATGCCATGTAAAAATTACTTTTTTGCTTGGATGCTTACTAAAAAATGTGAGTGAACGGGTCACTTGACTCGGCTCCATGGCCTGCTGCCATGACCAATGACCATGCTACTGGCATCTAGTCTCATTGATGGTTCAGGCCTCAGGGTGACACATTCCATCTAGCTTTTTTCGTTATTCGGTCAATTTACTGTTTGATTTTTTTGAAGGGAGAGCGATCAGCAGTAACCCATGCGCCGTGCCACTGCCATTCATCGAAAAAGCACTTAGTGTTGAAACGAATGTCATCCAGTACCACCATTTTGGCTAAGTATTTGAATATTTGGCATATAATTGGGACACAAATATTTAAAATAGCATCACACGTACTGGTTTTATTCACGTGTTCTATTTTTCCATTTCTTTCTAACATGGTACGTCTAAGCCAATCATCATTACCGTTCAACATCGGCAAAAAAGCAAAAACGTCTTACTTAATTCAACATAAGATTGCTGGCTTGAAAATGATGGTACAGTGTCATAATTTGGCATACCAATGCGCAAAGAAGTGACGCAAACTTGATAAAAAAAAAATTGGTTTGTTATTTGCACTCGAATTTGAGATATAGGCCTCCAGAGTTCGGAACGTTTTTTTTTGGGGGGGGGGGCCACCCGGTAATATTAAGAGATGAAATGTTAATGTAATCACCTCTTTTCATTGCTAAGAAACGAATAAGCATGTCAAGCTGAAACACGGTGTCAGGGTGTGATATGTGTCGGTTGAGGTCAGTAGCTTAGCAATACACAGGCTTGTTGTTTTATGATTGCCATATTTTTCCTAAAGGTCACGTGAGGTCATGTCGGACTTGTGACCTCGCCATCGTGAGGACGCCATCATACCAGGAACCAGGTGCGAAGGTCACGATGATACCAGTAGTAGAAAACCGATGGATAGGGCTGAAGCTGTGATTCTTGGTGATTCAGACAATGTGCGCATCGGCCACTCGCTGATTGATCATCCGTCGCGGTCGCCTGCCAGCCGGCCAGCCCGAGCCGACTCGCCGCCCGCGTCGCAGTGCCTGGCGACGCGTCTGCGACGGCGGGCGACGGTGGCGCCGGCTGGCGATCGGTCGGCAAAGTGCCGGGCCAAGTCGGCGAATCAAGCTCGCTCTCTTCGCCCCTCTTGCCCCCTGGCTCCGCCCCTTTTATCCCCCTCGACGGAGAAGTTTATGCCCCAGCTTAGTAGGTCGACTCGGAGGGTGCTTCTCCCAATTTCTAGTACCAATTAGTTCCAAATAATGTTGAACTCAATGGGCAGTGCCAATTGCAGTTTCAAATCAGTCCCAAATGATACCAAATGCATAGCCGCGCGTGTTAACATTTGGAACTATTCGGGCCGCATTTGGGACTCATTGGTACTCGATTGGGACTGCCGGCCAGCGGCGGATCCAGCGGGCGGCGGGGGAAGCTGATTGGTTGTCTTTGTCCCGTTTCGCCGGCCGGCCACAGGGTGCGCTAGCGTCGACTGCGGGCGGCGGCCGGCGGGCGGCCGGCGCTGAAAGAACGTATTAAAATGACAACATAAAAATGTTTTATCTTACATATCTCCCCTCACATTAGTCGCATAGATTTGTTCTTGGATTCAATCGAAGGCGCTTTCAACAAGCTATGTTGCTATGCCATGTTTATGCCAGGATATAGTCGTTCAATGAAGTTATTGGTGTTTGAAGCCGTTTATTTGTCCTATTATTTCGCATTTTGCTACGTTAATTGTTGCCTCCTCCTTATCAGCTCTATCTACCGAAACGTCATGTTGCTATGCATTTTTTATGCTAGGATATAATAATTTAATGAAGTTATTAGTGCTTGAAGCCGTTTGTTTATCCTATTATTTCGCAGTATGCTTCGTTAATTGCTGCCTTCTCTTTATTCCTGAGACTGGTATCATTGTGACCCTCGCACTTGATCCCCGGTATGATGGCGACCTCATGATGGCGAGGTCAGGAGTCCGAAATGACCTCACGTGACCCTCAGGAAAAATATATCCATCATGAATCGTAAAACAAAAAAAAATGTGTAGGTTGCTAAGCTACTAGCCTCTGGCGACACGTACCACGTCAGTGCGCGTTTCAGTCGGGTGAATGGCGATGTACCGAAACATTACACTCGTTCTTGATTAAAAACACAGCCGCGTGAACATTCCTCCCTGATCAAGACACAGTCACGGTGGGGCGCTGGTTGATCCAGCGAAACAGTTCAGTCACAGCCCACGTTTTGAAGGGTACGGGACGATCTATCCAAACATTACAGCCCACGCGCCACATGTGCGTCGCCACCACTACGGACACTAGACAGTGTCCGTACAAGTTTTCGGACCTTTCAAAACTTGTACGCAATGTCCGTACATGTTTCGAAGACCGAAAATTGGCTTGTTGCATCATATTTGAGTGACATAAATGCCGCAAAAGTATTATCAGCATTGCTTTTATTATTTTTCTGTAAGTATTCAGGACATTTGTTTTGACAAGGAAAGAAAGCGGTCTTTATCACATTTTATTTTCGATGCATCAATGACTTGTTCTCTTTCAATTGTGTTGGTTAATTAGGTACAAATTGATTTCAGATGATCTTTTGAAAGAATTCGCTTTTCCTCACACTACTGAGCAGTTGGCAGGGCAGGGGCCGCCCCTCAGCCCCGACTCTCTCCTTGTGGAGCATCAAAGGATACGGAAGGACAAAGTCAGCAGATTGAAACTGACTAGACCGGGTCGAACCGAACTGAACAGAGTGGGCGAGTCAGGTTAAGGCAGTTGATGGGGGAAATGTAATGTTGAAACATGGGCATTGGGCAGTGCCAAGGCAGGTGTAGAACAGGCAGGGTAGGG
Source organism: Amphibalanus amphitrite (assembly GCF_019059575.1). NCBI lineage: Eukaryota > Metazoa > Arthropoda > Thecostraca > Balanomorpha > Balanidae > Amphibalanus > Amphibalanus amphitrite. The sequence goes on from NW_024881515.1 coordinate 108,017, forward strand.
TTAAAGGGCAGGGATGTTAAGTTTTAACCCTCGCACCGACGGGGGGGGCGGATATCCGCCCCCCCCCCGTGAAATTTGGTATGACTATAACCTCATCAATTTTACACATGGTGTGCAAGTTTGAACCTCCTACCTTTTAAGGTCAGGTCACCAGGTCACTTTGAATGACCCAACCTCAAGTCACTTTTTTGCAACTTTGTCACCGTGCCAGAGCTACAGTAGATGTCGGAGGCCTTTGAAAGTCGCAGGATATTATTAGGTCATTAGTAGCTACAATTCGTATATCTCGGAATTTTGATATCGGTGACCTAAGGTCAGGTCAATTTCGCGACCTCCCCATTATAAGTCAATGAGGGAAAAATCAACTCCCTGTTTTTACCACTAAAACGGGTCGGAATGGCCCCATATACCATACATGACTTCATATACGATCAACCCTCACTACCTTGAGGTCTGTTTTGCTGTTGGGCAGCTGTGAGGTCATGTGACGTCATCAAAGGTCACCAAAGGTTTTTGGCCAATAACTCCGTACAGGAACAAGATACAGACGCGTGGATGGTCTCATTGTGTTCAGCTCGTCAAGACGCATCGAATGGTATACATGCTGACCTCGAGGTCACGTGACCTGAGGTCAATCTTTGACCTTGACCTTTCGAGGTCAACATATATATATCATTCGATGCGGATTGACGAGAGGATCACGATGATGCCCTTAGTTTGTTCCTATCTTGACTAATTCGAATGTTATTCGAGAAAAACTCTCTCCATATCTAGCGCCGCCATTTTGACTTTTTCGACCCCTGTGACGTCATCTTTGACCTGACCTGAAAATGACCTTAGTAAAAATTGTAGATCTTGGCCGTGCGTATCCGATGCCGTTTACCGCTTGTCGCTATTTTGCTTCGTTCTCGAGATCTCAGGGGGGGGGGCGGTCATCCGCCCCCCCCCCCCCCCGTCGGTGCGAAGTTGGCGCAGACCCCCGTCGGTGCGCGGGTTAAGACAGGCCGGGTCTGCTAGGGAGAAAGGAGGTTGAAGGGCGCATGCGGATGGTTTGCAAGACCTAAACCATGGACCGGTCATTCGCCAGGAAAAGAAGGGCACCACATTTTAGGGCATTGACGAATGGGGAGGGACTACCTAGAGCAAGCTGGGGCGTCAGACAGAAAGGGCACTGAGCTGGGTTAGGCACGGGAATCGACCGGGCGCAGGGCAGGATAAAGAACAGGCAGGGGAGGGTAGGGTAGCGGATATGCAGTGGATAGGGCATGGCATATGCATGGCAGGAAGCCGACAGGACCAGGCACAGGCAAGGTAATCACAGGGTAGAGCAGATGTAGGAATGTCATATACAGGGCACAGGAATGGCGATAGATATACAGTGCAGGATAGGGGCACAGAACAGACCACAGTAAGGGCACCTACACACAACACAGGGAGGTACAGAGCCCAGGTAAGTGGGGACTCAGTAACACAAGGGCCTGTGAGAAAGAGAACTGTTTCCCACAGTATGACGCATGCAAAGAGATCCAATACCGCTCTAAGGTGGTCCCACAAACGACACATTCATGCTAGTCAGAAAAGTATCAATATTTGGAGAACACAAGTGATTCTTACCTACTTACTCAAGCGGACCCAAGCGACGTGGGCCGATACGAGGAAACGTCATACGGGGAAACCGTTAATCGATAGAATGAAGAAAAACTAAAAGTGCCATCGTTATTGGTAATGTTGTTCGTGATGTTGTTTATGATAACCACAAAGTTTAACTTTCGAGTTAGACTGTCAACTGACTGGACTCAGCGATCGCTGGCCCGACATTCTTCAAGGCATGTCCTGGAGCCCTCATAGGTCGACGCAGGCTCTCAGAGGCTGGTGGGGCCCTCAAAGTTCTGCAAAGGATCTATAGAGGCCGGACTGAGGCCCTCAGAGACAAATGCAAGGCTAGGCCCTCAGAAGCCAATGGGGCCCTTAGAGGCAGACTTGGGCCCTCGTGGGCTGGAATGGGGCATCCAAAACCGCATGAAAGTAAAGTCAGCTGCGTTGGACTCCTAGAGGCCGGCTTAAGAGCTCCAAAACTCGGCGTGGGCTTCTAAAGATCGGCTGGAGGCTCTCAGCTATCTGTGTAGGGGTCTTCTAAGGTTTATATAGGCCCGCCCCTCAGTAGCCGGGGAGGGCTCTCAGTGGCCAACAAAGACCGTCAGGAGCCAACGCTGAATGTAAGGGCCTAAAGTCAGTCAACAAACCAGTCATCGGGATACATACTTTTTTGGACGGGTTTGTTATTCGAGGAGCGCTTGCAATTTGCATTTTGTATGCGATATGGGGATGATGGGGATGTACAGTTACATACACTATTATACCAGATATTCCAAATGGCCCACTGCGGCCGGAATCCGATCTAAAATACCACATAGATCCGTGAAAAATAGAAAATCAAGACGTACAAATCCTCGAGATGACCAGAATTCACGAAACGACGTCAGCATTGTCGCTTGAAGCTTGCCAAAGAGCGCCAAATCTGATCTTTGAAGCCTTTTCATCCGTCAAACCGGCAGAACAACCGCGTGGGGACTGCTGATGCATCCGATGTCCCGCCCGTTCTACCCTTCCAGCATCCGGCAAAGGTGCAAATCACCGGGCAATGAGGCTCCGGGTGTTGTCAGCCTTTCATGTGGTGCCCCCAAAAAATCACCAAAAATAAGGCATATATGCAACCAGTGGAACATCCTCTCAGACGAGCGTCCCCGTCTAATCCACTGATGGGGCCAAAGTGGGGAGATGATTAAGCGCACTATCGTGCCCGACGCAAAGGAAATCTTTCTTCATGTTTGCTGAAGTCCTTCCTCATACGGCAAATATGCGCAAGGTTGGCGCTGTGAGAACCTGTCCTTCCTCTGGATGTATACAATAGCTGACCTGGGAATAACTCAGACCTTAACCCGGCAGTTGCTGGGGTATTTCGCCACCCACCGTTTGCTGGGGGGGGGGGCGTTAAACGCCCCCAGCCGATAACTCGAGAACCAATAGGCGCAGCGAAACGCAGGAGGCGGCAAACGAAAGAGCGCGACGAGACGCTTCAGATGAGTACTTTAAAGTTGAATTTTGAGGTCACAGGTCGGGTCAAGGTCAGGTCAAACACCTGAAATCGGGCTTTCAGTAGCATGGACTTCAGGACTTCGCAATGGGCGCCTCTCGTCATAAACTCTGTCAAAACGGTGCACAATCCATCATATAAGGCCTACAAGAGTGTCAGCTCCATGTAGGGGTCAGCCAATCATAGGTCAGGGTCAAGGTCAGGTCAACCGGGCAGGCACATATCCCCGAAAATAAAGACTGATATTCGCAGCCTGTGACACATGTTTTATGGGTAATTTGGGGCGTAGAACACGATGGTGACATTCATTTTATCATATGTGTACGTGTTTGGCTCAAAAAGTTCAATTTAAGAAATGCATGTATCATGGTCGTGAAGCGGTCACGAGAAATTGCCAAGATTCAGTTCAAGATTTTGGAAAATGCGGAACGATAATCAATAATCGAAGATAGCCATTTGATTGATCATGGTATTGGCAGTCTAATGGCGTTTACGGCATGTCTGTATGTCTATTATGTGATTTTATATGATTTTTTGAACATACGCCGTTTTTGGTCGAAAACTCAGAAAACATGACGTCACTAAAACCTCGATATCTCAAAAATTTTCCGACTGATTTTTTTGAAACTTTGTCACGATAAACTTCAATCAATTCCCTACAGGTACCCAAAATTTGGCGCGCCTGCGGCGCGCCGTTTTTATGCTATGGCCCGGCGAAAAAAGTGGGGGCGTTTAACGCCCCCCCCCCCCCCCCCAGCAACTCGCGGGTTAATCCCATCAAAACTCTCTGGGCGACTCTTCAAGAGAACGTCAAAGGGCTGCTAGGAGCCACCAAGATCGTTTGCCTCACCAGACAGCTCCAGAAGGTGTGGGCTAAGCTTAACCCTCGCATGTATGCGGCGTTTGCCAGCTTCTGATGTGTAGGGGGGGGGGGGTCGGTTGGACCCCCCCCTTGCCGTTTCGCCCTTTATCGAGCTAGAGCTTTGCGGAAAGAACGATCGTGTTGCCCGTGACGAGAGGAAGCCGATAATGCCCAATTTTAAGGTCCTAGATCAACAAAGGTCGGGAAAATCGGACCCTGTTAGAAAGCCATAAAGCGTTGCTGGTATTCGACTCGAGGGTCCTGAAAATTTCATCGCGATCGGCCGGTTTTTGCGCGAGTTATTCGCGAAAAACCAATGGGGGTCCATCCGACCCCCCCCCCCCACCTACACATGCGAGGGCTAAGCCAGCAGTGCTTCACATTCTGTCAATCATGCCAGAACGCCTTTTGCAGTGTAGCTCCCCTAAAAAAGGATACCGGGTTGCCCAGAAAAAAAAACGTTCTAAACTTTAAATCAATATTTCTCAGAAAGTGATATAAATACAACATTGAAACTTCCATTAGTCAATGCGGCATATATTTTCAGTAAATGACATGATTTTTTATGTTATTCGGTCAATTACTTTTAAAACGGTTTGTGTTTCTAGCATGCCATGTAAAAATTACTTTTTTGCTTGGATGCTTACTAAAAAATGTGAGTGAACGGGTCACTTGACTCGGCTCCATGGCCTGCTGCCATGACCAATGACCATGCTACTGGCATCTAGTCTCATTGATGGTTCAGGCCTCAGGGTGACACATTCCATCTAGCTTTTTTCGTTATTCGGTCAATTTACTGTTTGATTTTTTTGAAGGGAGAGCGATCAGCAGTAACCCATGCGCCGTGCCACTGCCATTCATCGAAAAAGCACTTAGTGTTGAAACGAATGTCATCCAGTACCACCATTTTGGCTAAGTATTTGAATATTTGGCATATAATTGGGACACAAATATTTAAAATAGCATCACACGTACTGGTTTTATTCACGTGTTCTATTTTTCCATTTCTTTCTAACATGGTACGTCTAAGCCAATCATCATTACCGTTCAACATCGGCAAAAAAGCAAAAACGTCTTACTTAATTCAACATAAGATTGCTGGCTTGAAAATGATGGTACAGTGTCATAATTTGGCATACCAATGCGCAAAGAAGTGACGCAAACTTGATAAAAAAAAAATTGGTTTGTTATTTGCACTCGAATTTGAGATATAGGCCTCCAGAGTTCGGAACGTTTTTTTTTTGGGGGGGGGGGGCCACCCGGTAATATTAAGAGATGAAATGTTAATGTAATCACCTCTTTTCATTGCTAAGAAACGAATAAGCATGTCAAGCTGAAACACGGTGTCAGGGTGTGATATGTGTCGGTTGAGGTCAGTAGCTTAGCAATACACAGGCTTGTTGTTTTATGATTGCCATATTTTTCCTAAAGGTCACGTGAGGTCATGTCGGACTTGTGACCTCGCCATCGTGAGGACGCCATCATACCAGGAACCAGGTGCGAAGGTCACGATGATACCAGTAGTAGAAAACCGATGGATAGGGCTGAAGCTGTGATTCTTGGTGATTCAGACAATGTGCGCATCGGCCACTCGCTGATTGATCATCCGTCGCGGTCGCCTGCCAGCCGGCCAGCCCGAGCCGACTCGCCGCCCGCGTCGCAGTGCCTGGCGACGCGTCTGCGACGGCGGGCGACGGTGGCGCCGGCTGGCGATCGGTCGGCAAAGTGCCGGGCCAAGTCGGCGAATCAAGCTCGCTCTCTTCGCCCCTCTTGCCCCCTGGCTCCGCCCCTTTTATCCCCCTCGACGGAGAAGTTTATGCCCCAGCTTCCGCGCTACACCGACCTCTGGAGACCCCCACAGGTTCCGAGCTTTCAGAATCGGCATCTGAGGGCCGCGCGCGACTCCTGCGGGGCTTCGCAACGGCTCTGTTGGAGCTCACTCAACCTGCCTAGTCCTACTGCTAAAAAGACTGGCCCTGAGCCCTAGGGACTTCATCAGTCTCTGCCAGCCCCAGGACCCACACCGGCTCATGGGGTCCCGACGTCGAAATATGAGGGAATCAGCGCGGGACCATCAGGACGTAAAGCAATCTCGATCAGGACCAACGTAAGGCTGTGCCGGAGACTGCGTGAGCCCTCTGATCTTCAGAAACCCACCCATGTATGTTTTCATGTAGAGGCCAGTTTAGGGCCCTCAGAGACCAGTACAGGGCCTGCAAACTACAAAGGCCAGTAGTTTGAGACCATCAGAGACCGAGTTGGGCTCTCAGAGGCTAATGTGGGTCCTTACTCATTATAGGCCAACATGGGCCCTCAAAGGTCAGCGTGGGGCCCTAAAAGACCGGCATGAGCCGTCGTTGGACCCCAGAGGCCAGCAGAGGGTCCTCAAAGGCCAAGATGGGCCCTCCTCAGAGGCCAGTGCAGACCCTTAGAGGCCCGCATCGGGTCTTCAGCAGCCAGTGCGGGGCCCTTATTGGCACCTAAAGGTTCGTCTTGGGACACCAGAGACAGAAATAAGGCCACCAGAGACCGGTGTGAGACCCTCAGACGCCGGTTGGGACCCCTGAGGCCGGTTAGGGGCCCTCATAGGCCAGATGTGGGGCCTCAGAGGTTGATGTAGGCTCTTAGCGGTCAACGTGGGCGCTTGACCGCCACTGAAGTTCCCTCAGAGGTCAGTGTAGGACGCTCAAAGACCGGTGTGGGAGCTATATTAATAGCTTGGCGTGTTTTTTTTAGCCTCGTGACGATCGAATAATTGCCAGGGCCCCATACACCTATATGGGGGCCCATTGGTTGTTTGAGGGGGGGGGGGGTCAAATGATATGATGGCCCCCTTTATTGACCTTTGGGGGCATGGCCCTGATGTCCCCCCCCCCCCCGGCCCCCCGCGAGTCGCGACCGCCACTGTGTACACATTACACACATGCCTCTAAAATTACATACTAGCTCAGGCAAACTCTATGCAGGCCCCGAAGGTCCCACGCTAATCCTTAAGAAACCAAGCCGGCATACGGCATCACCACCGGGCTTCTGAGGTGCACAGCACCAACCCATGAGGTCTTACTTTAGTGTCTTGGAGCCAATCTCCTTTAGCAGGGCCCACCCGCCACTGCCGAAGAGGGTCTCATGCCAGCCATTGCTGAATGCTGGGCCTACGAGAGCCTTAAGTAAACCCACGCTGATATTCCATATAAGATCCGGCCATACTCGTGAACCGGTGCCAGCGACGCTGACCGCCAAATTGACAGAATGCGAAACTGAGCCCACTCATGAGTGAAATTTACGTCCTTTGATGGAGCAAGAAAGAAAATGAAACATAGGAAAAGCTTTTCTAGGACTTTTGTTCGATCTGAAAGGTGGGGCCAAAAGATAGTATGGCCCCACCTTTCAGCACCAAAGGGGGGGCCATGGCCCCCGTGGCCCCCCCCCCCCCCTGCGACCGCCAGTGGGTCAAAGGTCGGATTTTCACCGTTCACAGGCATTTCAAGAAATGTGTTGTGAAATCGAGTACCTAAATTGGTAAGTTATTGAAAACCATCGATGGCACATTGTTCGTCAAACACATACTTTGCTATCTGAGGTCACTGATACCAGGCCAGGTCACTGGGGGTCACAGCCTCACAATATGAAAGTGTCGTGACATATATCTAGTCAGTTACAGAAAACGTTTTCGTTGCACTATTACAAGCGAACGGTACGGACACATGTGATGTAAAGTTATCTACCAGAGCAAAAAACATTGCGATTTATATTACATTTATTGTTTATCCAGCCTGAATAACATTATAAATGTTCAAGTCAGGACTGCGGAGTCGATGGATTTTCGGCGACTCCGACTCCGACTCCGACTCCGGCTTTCAAAAACCAGCTCCGACTCCGACTCCGACTCCGGGCAGAATTGTCGACTCCGACCGACTCCAACCCCCGACTACAACTCCGTAGACCTAGCAGGGCTGCGGAGTCGACAGATTTTCGGTGACTCCGACTCCGACTCCGGCTCGGGTTTCTAAAATCGACTCCGACTTCGACTCCGACTCCGGTCACAACTGTGTCGACTCCGACCGACTCCGACTCCGACTCCGACTCCGACTCCGACTCCGACTCCGCAGCCCTGGTTCAAGTAGGCCGTCATGACATTAGACTGCCGGGGTGTATGCATTCCGTCTCATTCGCTTACGGCTTAACCATATTTAAGTATAGGGCAGGGCAGGGGTGGAGATCTGTCAAAATGTCAGGGGGGGGGGGGTCCAGGCCGCTGGCCGGGCAGATGGAGGCGGGCTGGATGCAGTACCATTGACTTACATAGCAGTAATTCGTTTTCAGGGGGGGGTCCTGACCCCCCCCCCGACCCCCGAGATCTCCAACTCTGGTATAGGGCGCAATTAGATTCTAATTGCGCCATCCCCCTGGCGCAATTTACATCAGTTGTTGGCAAATGCGCCCTTTTGCATGTTTCTGAAAAAAGCAGCTGTCAGAATGAATTGATCGGTAGGCTCTTAAATCGTAGCCAATGAGTTCCTCTTTGAAATGGTTACCAGTGCATGCTTATATCTCCAGCGGTTTTCTTACAGTTAGCGTTTTTCCTAAAGGTGGCGCAATTCACCCTCCTTCCCTTACAGCGGCGTATTTAGAAAATCGCGAAGGGGGGGGGGCAAGGGTTTGGAGGGCGCCACCTCACCCAAGGAGGGCGCCATACGGTCGCGAGATAAAAAATCACTCAACGGGGGGGGGGGGGTTGGGAGGCGTTTTTTACCATGCCACCAGTTTTTTTTTTTGCGTAACCTCGTATAGGTCGTGCTGCATTGATTTTGCATCGTGTGTATTCTTTATACCTACTCCAGGTCACAAAAGGTCAAGTGGTCTTGAAATGCTGCGCCGAAGGCGCGCGAAATTTTTGAAAACAACCTTTTCCTCCGCTTTTTAGGCACGCCTTTTATACGATCACTGTTCAAAGCTCCTCTCGCTCTTTTACCAAATTTGAAGGTATAAAAAATACCTAAGGTTTGGTCGGGCCGCTGCCACACAAACTGTATAGAAAGCTTGGCTCATGGGTGTCGATGTATAAAAGTTTATTGGCGGTGGCATATCTACGCACCAGATCACCGTATCGGATTGATACCGGAGCGCGAGATGCGTAAACATCATCCAAATTACCTCAGACCAGCCTTCATAGCCTTCTCACAGGTGCATACAGTGTACCCACATAACCAGTTTCAATCACCGAAACTTCAGATGCCTGCTGTTGCGGCCGAACCTGTTGACAATACTTAATCGTAATACATATAGATGCCATGATGCACGTAAAGTAGGATCAATCCGTTAAGACCAAAGACGTGTTTTATGCATCGAAGAGCGTAGATAGTTTTGGTAGGTATAGGTACTTCATTCATTGTGCTGAATGCACGTTCATTTGCGGCAGTTTTCACAGGCAAGACATCAACTATGTGCAATAGAACGACTAAGTTGAAGAACATGCCAAAGGAGTAAATAAATGATAGGAGGGCAGCGATCAACGGATGTTGCCAATAGGTAGAAGGGCTGCGATCCACAGGAGGGCGCTAATAGGTAGAAGAGCCCCGATCAACATCCCGAGTTTCGACAGTAGGGCACCGATAGGTAGGAAGTTGGCGAGCAGCAGGAGGGCGCCAATGGATAGAAGGGCAGCGATCAACAGGAGGGCACCAATAGGTAGGAGGGCCCCGATCAACAATCAACAGGAGGGCGCCACCAGGTAAGAGGGTGGCGAGGAACAGGAGAGCACCAATAGGAGGGTGGCGATCAACAAGAGGTCGCCAATAGGTGGGAGGGCGGTCATCAACTGCAAGTCGCCAATGAGCGGAAGGGTGACGATTAAAATGGGGGTGGCAATGGTGAGGAGGGCGCCTTTGCTCAAGAGGATGACACGAACAGGACGGCGTCTGTGCGGAGGGCGCTAGTCAACAGGAAGGTGCCAGTAGATAGGAGGGCGGTGATCAACAGGAGGGTGCCAGTGGTTAGGAGGGCGGCGATCAACACGAGGGCGCCAATAGGAGAAGGGCCCCGATTAGCATTCAACAGGAAGGACTAGGGAACCAATAGGTAGGAGGGCGGCACTGAACAAGAGGGTGCCAAAAGGGAGAAAGGCGGCCTTCAAAATTTCACATGAGGGCGCAATAGGTAGAAGAGCGCCAATAATTATGAGGACGCCGATCAGCAGAAGGGCGGCAATGTGTAGCAGGGTGGCGACCTACAGGAGGGCGCCTTCGGGTGAGAGGGCGCTTATTTACAGGACAGCGGCTTACATAGGCGACCACCGTTACGCTTAGAGAGCTACAGCCTACAAATGTGGTTGGAGGGCGCCCGAGGGAGCCCTCCAACCGTATTTGGAGGGCGTATTTGGAATGGGCGTCCTCCGAGGGCGCCCTCCATCCGTATTTTCCCTGTAAACACATTCGCGATTGGAGGGCGCCCTCCAGTCGCGATTGTATTTCGATTCGATTATATCACAATTGCATTTGCGATTGGAGGGCGCCTTCGGCGCCCAAGGGGGGGGCCATGGCCCAGTGGCCCCCCCCCCCTGCCTACGCCCCTGTTCCCTTACCTACCTACAGTGGCACCCATAGAGCTTGGCGTGAGCAATGACGGGACGGACGGTTCAAATTAAAGGGACCCTCCCACCTTCAAAAAAGTTAATGAATTGGCATGAAAGTGATGTCGCTCGGTTCAGAAAGAGCAAAAACGAATATCTACAAAATTTCATCGTAAAATATTCACCGGTTTTCACGATATTAGACTTTTACTTTTGTTTACTTTTTGGGATCTCCGCTGTTCCTATAGCGACTTTCTTTGAAAGTGTGGCATTTGTTGCGCGCAAAGCAGCATATACCACCGCGTGCTACAAAACGTTATCTAATTATCAGTGAATTTTTAAATTACCTAATTATCAGTGAATTTTTATCATTTAAAAATCGTTAGATATCTGCGCTGACGTCACACATTCAGAGGGGTATTCCTATGCATTAGCCCCTCTGAATCAAAATGCTGCAATTTTGAAATTCAATATTTCCGATTTAAGGCATTTCTCGATGTTGTGAGTGCCGAAACCGGTAATTGTGAGCCAGGGACCCCATTTTGGCTATCTCAACTCAAATCTAATGTTAAGGTGGGAGCAAGGTGGGAGGGTCCCTTTAAAGGAAAAGGGCCACCTTCGTGAAATATGAAGATATCGTTGTTTTTCATTTTGACATTATTATTTTTCATTTTCTTTTTAAAACTGGTGCCAGAAGTGCACAATTCGCTAAAAAGTATTTAAAACTATTTAACATATTGGTAGGTACTATGTTGATACTCTCTACGGCACCTACTGTATGATGGCATAGCGATGACGTCACACTCAAGCCAATCAGCGTTCAGAAGACAGACTCGTCGGATTGTGTCAGATAAGCTGATTGGTTAAAGCTGAGCTGGTTGGAGCTGATTGGTAAAAAACCAAAGCCTCGCCGCGGGTGGCTGTATTGTCGGATAAGAACGCATTCCTGGGATAAGGACGCATTCCTGGCGTATTTTCTTTTAAAATTGCCGATAACTACGAATGGAGGCCGAAATCGGCCGTAAGGAGGTAGACAGATAGGTTTTCGGACACGGGCTACAAGATGGCTATCTCAGTTTCAATCCCCATGTTAAAGGTGGCCCTTTTCCTTTAAGGAGGTCGCTAATAAGGCACCTTACCCTATAGGAATCTTCACGGTGACTGGAATCTTGGGTCTTGGCAGAAACCGAAAACAAGTTCACAACTCTGAACGTTTTTCGGTTCCGACTCGTCGGTTTTTGCGGATTTTCGTTGATCGTTCCACGGGACGCCAGAGTCCAGACTGGCCTTGTACAAGGCCAGTCTGTGCCTTGCGCAATGCATTCGCTATGAGGCGAACTTTAGTACGCGAACCGAAATCCCACAGAAACCGAAAAAAACGTCGGAATTTATGCTAGTGACATGTAGCTTAGGCTCACTGAAATCTTTCCAGCAGCTTCTGAGCATGCGTTCGTTTGCAGTTGTTTAAGGGCTTTTTGAATGGATTTGGTCCATTTTAAGTTTTTGATAAAAAGACCATAAAAAGGGGCTTTATTTGATACAAAGCTGATGTGCTGTACATCTGATGACATGGCGCATTGAATCGTGAAAAAGCGATAAAAAACAATCAAGCGATTTCGGAGCATGAGCTCGTCTGTATATCTTGTCTGCTACTTAAACGTCATCACATGCTCTCCTGTCCGTCTGTGGTGTTCTCAATAACAGCACAAGCGACAAGCAGCAACCGCTTTCAGCAAAACAGCCAATCAGGTTAAACTAATCTGGTACATTTCTTAGCGTTGCTAGGCAACTAGCATCTGCTACCAATCGGAATTGGCGTAAGTTCATCTGTTGAACAACGCTTTCTGGTTTTGGCGGCCATCTTCCTTGGTGAATGTAATGGAGAGGTGTTGTTGCGGCGACGAAGCGGTGGAAAAATTTATTTGATGATTTTGTTTGGTGCTTCCAAGGCTACATAAGACTAAAATCTTGTATCGTTAAATAACCACAACCAGGAAAAGAAACAATTTAATCCTTTTTGGTAAATATTGAGTAATGCTGTGATAATTCAGAGAAGGTCCATCCTGATCCCCCAGTGAATTTCATTTAAAGAAGAGGAAGAGATCTGGTCTGTTGAAGATAAAGATATATACACCAAGTTAAAGTCATGACTCAGTTCCTTCCTCCAAATCTTCTGGCACTGTTTGCCCCAAGGGATCCTATCCAGTACCTACCTCCTGTAGACAAGCTTCCCCATGAAAAGAAGACTACAGGATATTCTGGGCTTGGTGGCTTCTTAAATGAATTTGAGGTAAGTCATTAAGATTGATACTGTAATGGCTGTGGGCTTCAACAGTTGTTCCAACTGCTGCAATGCATGGTTAGCATGATGAGATCTCGTCGGAGTGAAGACACTCACTGGTTTACCTTGGTATGGTGCAAAATGGCATGGAGAGATGCAAGAGCCAACTTGGCTGGGCACCACTCAGAACTGCTGTGTGAGCGTGTCATCTAGGAACATGAAGTAAAGGGGTCACACTCTATGGTGCCCACTGCCCAGCCGTCACTATGGTGTTGGCCAGGGAATAATTGACTGATTTCAGTTTTCATGTCAAAAGTGTAAATATTATACTTTGTAGTAAAACTGTAGAATTTTCCACTAGTGTGAGCATTCAACCAGTGCCACAGGCAGGGACGTAGCCAAGGGGGGCCACCGCAGTGTCCCAAAATTGCATTCTGGCTTGGGTGTTGGAGGGGAAAATTTCTCAGCAAAAAGGGGGATGTGAGTGGAAAATTGCTGGTCAGACAAGGCCCAAAAAGAGTGATAAAAGGATAGGTCCCATAAATTGTTATACGAGTGTGGTAAAATGTACGATGCAAAATGGCCATCCTCACAATGCTTTTCTCGGTAGGTAAAGCTGAGAGTAGAAAATTGTTCTGAAAAGTTGGAGGTGAGAGTGGAAAATGACTTTCAGCTGGATGTCATTTCGCACCCAAATAAACAAATTTGACGCTGGGCCACCGGGGCCATGCCCCGCACCCCTGATGGCGGAAAGAAGAATTAAATTAAGTGAAAAATAGAAGTAAATAAAAATAGCTGCACCACACCCCCAAAAAATAGTGGGCCAAATCTGAGGTGTTTTCCTTTTTGGAGGGGGTTTGATACTAGGCAATGACCTATGGCCCCTCCCTGAGCAAAATCCTAGCTTCCTGCCTGGCTTCAGGTTCTAGAGTTTTCACACCAACAAATATAGAGGTACCTTAGGGGCAGGGTTTGGCTTGAACCTTCCCTCAGCCATTACACTTGGAGAATGGTAAATGTAGGGTGGGCTTACACCTTGACCTTCTCCATGCACACCAAGGCTCAGGGGTATATGTGTAGAATGTAGATCAAGTATCGTTGCTAAGTTAGTGGGTTGTAGGTTGTAGTTTTGTAGGTTGTAACTTGTAGGTTGGTGGTTCAAAGTTGTTAAGTAGGTAATGTTAGGTCAGATTGGATTATGCTTTTTGTCTTCACCATACTTCATCTACACATTTACTGGTTCAAGTTGGTGTGGTATATGTGAAGATGAAGTCCAAGTGGTAGGTTGTGGCCTGTAGGCTGGTAGTTTGTTGGGATGTAGGTTGTAGTAGGTTGGTAGGTTGTTTAGTAGGCTAGTAGGTAAGGTTAAGTCAGGTTAGATTATGTTTTTTATTTACTTGGACTTCATCTTCACATTTTACTGGTTACATTGATTGTAGAACCAAGGTTCAAGTTTATAAATGTTATGTTTATTTTAGGACTTGAATATGGGACCATTGGTAGTTTGCATGCACACAGAGGCACTATCCTTCATTAATAAATGATTTTTTTTATTGATTGTGGGTTGTACAGGGTGATCGAAAAAAAATGTCACCCCTAACTTAAAATCTACATAACTCGCGACTGGTAGGTCGGATGACTTCACGCCAGGCAGCATCGGAAAGAGCAGGCAATTTCTTTTCAATTGAATGTATTCATGATTGTTTTCTAATCCAAATCATGTCCCCATGGGCTCAAAAACCAGTCAGTGTCCGGCTTTCACGTGAAACGAAATTCACCGAACGGGATCGGACACCGCTGAACGAGAACAATGAGTATCGTAACTCAACATAACACACACCTTACACATTACACATGGAGTGTATGTTGTTCACTGCAGACTGTTTCTCAGCTGACCTTAGACTTGTTTCTCAGCTGACCTTAGGCAAGGAAGACCTTATCAGATCTTCCTTGCAAATATGCGGCCTCATTATTCACAAATTCGCCGGTAACTAGCGAATTATTGCGACAACCTGCACTACCGGATTATCAATTTTATGCAGCGGTAACATGGAACAGTTAAGAAAAATGCTCACGTGAGCTGTCACGTGAGCTGTCAGATCAAAAACTCTGTCAAAAGTACAAATTTGCACAACCAAACTTTTGAACACGCCAATTTGCGTCCTTAACATACTTTGTTAATAGCTACATCTTCGTTTGCGGCATAAACCATGCATATTTACATCCATTCGAAAGGAAATTGTATGCTCTTTCCAATGCTGCCTGGCGCAAAGTCGTACGACCAACCAATCGCGAGTTATATGGCTTTAAAATTAGGGGTGACACTTTTTTTCGATCACCCTGTAACCTGTAGGTTCATAGGCTGTAGGTTAGGTAAGGTAAGGTTACCTAAGTTGGGTTGGCTGTTGGTTTGTGTTATTTTAGATTAGATATGAATTGTATTTCTTATTTTGTAGTCATTCTCATTACTTTTATCTTATTTGCATGGGTGTCATTTTCTATAGGCTTGGTAGGGCCCAAGCCCTACCAATAATTTCATAGTTTTGGCATTAACCCTATGGCGGTGCATGGTAAGAATGACTTTGCTATCCTGAAATTAAGCATTTGAGTCCTACCAATAAATTTTGAAAAAGTGATGCCCGTGCTTATTTGGTAACATTATATGCATGCGATCTTCATAGTACTGCCATATTCAAGCATCAGAATAAACATAACCTTGCAGGTACTTTGGTACCATTGAGAAAGTTTAAGCTGGTGGAGAAGTACCAATACAAAGAATAAGCTCTGCTAAAAATAAGATCTTGTGACAAGTGGAAACCAAATTTGGCACCTACCCAATTTGATGGTCCCGAATTAGTTGTTGACCTTACAGGTCAGTTCAATTGCCAAAATCTCAGGGAAATTGGGAGCTACTTAAAATTTGGTGCTTCAGGGATGTTGGATCCTGATTCCAGATTTCAGACCAGCTAGTTTTGTTTGATGATGATGTATGTGTGCGTTTTGGGTGGGTCAGCTCAGGTCAGCTTCCATGTTGATCTGTCCCACCAGTTGTTCCTGGTTAGGACCTTTTTATCACCAGGGATACATACCTCTGCTACATGTAACATCACAAAGGCTCTAGCAGTAGTTACCTGATGCTCTGAGTGTTAAATTAAATGTCAGCTTCAAGAACTACCCATATGAGTTGTAAAACAAAGTCAACTGAGGGCAAGCTGGCTGGTGGTCTCCCTATGATGCTAAGTATCATTGCGCTTTTACTGAGAATGGTAACTTTAACTTGAAACACTGTGCAAGGTGTACAAATTACAGTTACAGGCGTGCATTCCTGCTTGACAGGTTTTCACTTCCATCGAATTGGGCGCACTTCGAGCATGTTTGTGTGTCATGCTTTGCAGTCTGGTGTCAGTTTTGCTGTCCGTGTTATGATTGCTTTGAGGTCAGTATTTACCAACATGCACCCCCGTGTGCCGCCAGGATCCAGATGACACCCCTCCTCCGACGCGGGTGGAGACCAGAGATGAGCGGCGTGACCGCAAACGGCGCGAGAAGCAGGAACAGGTGGCCTACCGGCTGGAGCAGGACATCGCCCTCTGTGAGTCTGACTCCTGAGTCCTGACCCTGACTCATTGGGGCAGGCATCGCTTCTGTGAATCGGGCCCCTAAGTCACTAACCCTGACTCCTTGGGGCGTGTATCGCCCTCTGCGAGTCGGGAGCACTGCTGACCCGCCCCGGACCCAGATCCGTAACCCTCCAGCACAGACCGCCGGGTCCTTACCGTCTGGATGGGTCGGGATGGGTCGGGGGGGGGGGGTGATTTTGTCAGTGGTTTTGCTTCACCGAGAATCTATTTATCTAGATTGTTTCAAGATTTTGTGTTCACACTTAACAAGGAAGCTGTTGTTAATGATATTTCAACGTTTTGAACTGTTTGCTTGTCTTTTGGCTTTGGAGAGTAATTTTAGGACAAAAGTACCTACATGCGTAAATGTTTGTACGCCAAAGTACGTAACAAAGTAAGCGGACGAAAGTTCATATCGCTGAAGAATACCAATTTATATCTCCTATCCTGACTAAACCAAACCGAATGCTTTTGTTCCTGCATATTATGTATGTACAGGTGCTATTGCCATACGAACATATACGATTCCTACGAACTTTTGTCCGCAACCTTTGAAGAATGCAGGATGATGCAATATATGGTCATGGCAAATGTGGTCACTAATTCTCGATTTAGCTAGTGCCTGAATTAACGTCAGCATTGGTCAAGTTAAAACTATGAAACGTTGACAATGTCTTCTGGTTTTTCATGTGTTTCATGCTTTTTCAGGGGACCCGACCAGTTTGCCAAATGGCACCATGGACCCATTCAAAACTTTGTTCGTGGCTCGCATTGTAAGTATTTCATTGATGGAAAATCTACATGATTCTGCCTGAACCGGCCTTCATACGCCAGTGGTGAAAAACAAAGGATAAAATAAACTACATGTATGTAAAAGATAACAAATTGGCAAACAAAACAAAAGACACTAAATCAACGATGAGCATCAGCCATAGCTGTCCGTAGTGGCTCTGGTTCTTTGGTACTTTGGCACGTACTTAGGTACTGGTACGGTACGTTTTGACCTGTGGGGCAAAATGTGGCCGCTGTCACACAAACTGGCGCACTCTCCCGACCCACAGCCAATCGATTTCTAGTCATATAACACATTTGCCCTATTTAAATTGCGAATCCAACGAGCTCACAGGGTACACGCATCAATAATATATGGCAAAACATGAAACACATTAGAAAAATAAATAACATACGTTTCTCCCTCGTGGGCTGATCAGTTCAACGGAAATAAGGAAAACGCGAGGGAACGTAAACAATTGTGAAACGGAAGTGAGAGTGAGCGAAAATGACGTCACAAGATCGGCTCGACGCAACCAAATTAAAAACACGCCGTACCGGCGGCCACACGCCTCCTTTAAATCACTCACTCTGCAGTGATTTACCCATCACCCACACGATACACTTTCCAATCACAGAGCGCTCTCGGCACCATCGCTGCTTCCTCGCCAGCGGTAAACGTCAGTCTAGCGCCCGGCTGGCGCTCGAAGGGCGCCACTCACTCGAACCGCGCCTCCTCATCTACAGCTGTGAACGCCAGTAGTCCAGCGCCTGGTTGATGGCTCAGAGAGCCGCTCGAAACGCGCCTCCTCGTCCACAGCGTTGAACGTCATCCACCGTCCGTTTAGCCACGCGGGCCGCCCAGGCCGCCCGTGATCGCACCATCCCTTCGCCGCCGAGCACTCACGACGTCCGCTCGGCGCTCGGTCGGCGCTCACTGGACGCTAACCGCACTGCTCGCGGCTGCACCTCCCCGTTGCCGCCGCGAACCTCCATCTGAAGTCCGGTCGTCCATGTTGCCGCGGCCCGCGGCCGCGCCTCCCCGTCGCCGCCGGAAAACTCACTTTTCCGTTCGGCGAGCGGGCGGCTGGCTGTGCTCGCCGTTCGCCGCCGTCTGTCGTACGAGCATCACCAGCTGGTGTACGGGCCTCTCCAGTTCTCTCCCGCCGGACACGATCCGAACCTTCCTGACCAGTCCGTCTCTGCTGGGGAGCGACTGCAGAACCCTCGCCAGGGGCCAGCTGCTACGCGGCGAGTCGGGTTCAGCCATGAGGACGACATCGCCAGGTTCCACCCCGCGCTGCTCTCTCGTCCAGCGCCGGCGTTCTTGTAGCGTCGGCAGTACCTCTGCCATCCATCTGCTCCAGAAGAGGTTAGTTAAATACTGAACCCTGCGCCATCGCTGGCGGCAGTACACATCTACAGGTAAGAATCTACCGGGGGGCGGGAGTACCCTTTTCGTCTTTTGTGTTAGTATCTGGTTTGGGGTCAGAGGTTCTACTACATCTACTTGGGTCATCTCTGGGAAAGGAATAGGACGGCTGTTGATTACCGCCTCCACTTCCACCATCACTGTCCGCAGCACTTCGTCGTCCATCTGCTCGGCGTGGGTTTTCAACACAGCGTCCAACGCTGCTCGAGCGGAGCGGATCATACGTTCCCAGATGCCGCCCATGTGGCTAGCACAGGGAGCATTCATCTGGAAGTCGACCCAGTCACAGTTGTTCTTCAGCAGTTCTCGCTGAATCTCTCCCGCGTCCATTTCGTCCAAAGCGGCTTCCATAGCTGCTTTCCCTCCGACAAAGTTCGTTCCTCTGTCACAGCGTAGAGTCCTTACAGGGCCTCGTCGTCCAACAAACCTTCTGAAAGCGTTCAGAAACGAATCTGTGGAGAGAGAGTTCACCGTCTCGATGTGTACCGCTCTTGAAGCGAGGCAGGTGAACATGACTCCCCACCTCTTCAGTTCACTGCGCCGTTCCTTCACATAGAACGGACCGAAGAGGTCCACGCCGCTGTAAGTGAATGGCTCAGACGGCGCTAGACGCTCCTCAGGCAGGTCGGACATCTTCTGTCCCTGAAAGGTGCCGCGGATTCTCTTACACATCACACAGTGCAGAATGTGACGGGACACGGCGCCTCTGACGCCAACGATCCAGAATCCTGCTGAGCGGATTTCGGCGATCGTCATTCCACGTCCGGGGTGATGAGCTCTCTTGTGGCAGTGGTCAATGACGAGGCGGGTAACGTGACCTGCTCGTGGGAGTACCATCGGGTGTAGCTGACTCGCCGGCAGGTCCGCTCTCCTGATTCTGCCGCCGACGCAGATCACTCCATTTTCATTGACGTAGGGGTCCAATCTGTGCAGCTTGCTTGTTTTCTTGATGGCCTTTGTAGCTGTTTCACCCTGCTCTGACGCCGTCATCTTCGAACTCAGCGTCCTCAGCTCCTCTGTAAACGTTTCTTCCTGCACAGCTCGCACTATCACAGTTTCGGCTTCTTCGAGTTCTGTCACAGTCAACGGGCGGTCAGGTGACGAACGCCGCCCCAGGAGTGCGTCCTTGTATCTGAGGCAGAGTGCGACTGCTCTCTTGGCTCGGTGCCAGTCTGAAAAGCGTTCAAGCCTTTCCGTCAAACTTGCAAAGCGAACCGTCTCTGACGTGGTCGTCTGAAGTGTCACGGCAGTCTGAGCCGCGCGTCTCACCTCAGGATCTTTCTGGTCCAGAGTCGTGTCAAGATCTCGTCCCGGCAGCGGGTCGGTGCTTCTGAGAAACGGAGGTCCATTCCACCACAGATCACTGCTCTCCAACTCTGCAGCACTCGCGCCCCTGGAGGCCAGATCAGCTGGGTTCAACTTTGTCTCCACGTGCAGCCACTGGTCCTTTTCGGTGTGCTCCCTGATCTGCTGCACTCGGTTCCCTACAAAGACATGGAACCTTCTGGCGTCGTTAGAGATGTAGCCGAGGACCACTCGGCTGTCTGTCCAGAAGTACTCTGCCAGGTCCTCGATGTCCAGCTCTTCTCGGAGAAAGCAGCTCACCTGGACCGAGGTCAGGGCAGCAGTGAGCTCGAGTCTGGGCACCGTCACGGGTTTCGAGGGAGTGACTCGGGCCTTGCTCATCACGAGTCTGCAGCAGACCCGATCCTGCTCATCAATGAGACGCAGGTAGCTGCACTGCCCATAGCCGTGCGTACAGGCGTCTGAGAAGTGATGTAACTCTGTCCGCTTCACGAGGCCGAAGTCGCTCGTCCTGTAGCACCTTGGGATGCGCAGTGACGACAGTGCCTCGAGCTGAGAAGTCCAGTCGCCCCAGCGCGTCAGGATATCATCTGGAACGGGATCGTCCCAACCGAAACCGTCGCGGCAGAGCTCCTTCACGATCTGCTTACCCCTGAGGATGAAAAGCGAGACAAAGCCTAGGGGATCGAACACTGAGCTTACTGTGGACAAGATCCCCCTTCTCGTCGATGGCTTCTTGCAGGGTTGTACACTGAACTGCAGAACATCTGTCTCGGTGTCCCACTCGACACCCAGAGCTCGCTGGACTGGCAGACACACCGTGCCAACATCGAGACTCTGCAGCTCTGAGCAGCGGCTCTCGGGTGACACCGACTCCAGCACCTTCACGCTGTTGGAGAGCAGCTTGTGGAGGGTGAACCCGCCACGGGTACACATTTTCCGAGTTGAGTCGATCAGGTCGATGGCTTCGTCTTCACTGTCAACAGAGGTCAGACCATCATCAATGTAAAAATTCTTTCTCACAAACTCGGCTGCTTCTTTTCCTTCTGCGTCTTCGTACATGTCAGCAGTCTTCCTGAGCGCGAACATGGCGCACGCGGGTGATGACCTTGCTCCAAACAGGTGGGTAGTCATTCGGTACTCCTGTGGTGCCTGTTTCAGATCTCCGTTCTCCCACCACATGAACCTCAGAAAGTCCCGATCTCTTGTGTCTACTCCCACCTGGTTGAACATGCCTTGTATGTCGCATGTCACGGCTACCTGGTTCTTTCGAAACCGACAGAGTATGCCGGTTAGACTGTTAGTCATGTCTGGTCCCTGGAGAAGATGGTTGTTCAGGACCTGCCCACCGAATTCCGCGCTGCAGTCAAATACGACGCGAATTTTACCGGGTTTCTTGGGGTGGTACACCCCGTGGTGCGGCAGGTACCAGACCCTTCCATTGTCCAGCCGCAGCTGACCTTCTGGGACCTTCTCTGCATGTCCGTTGGCCACGGTAGCCTCCATGAAGGTCGTGTAGTCACGTCTGAAGGCTTCGTTCCGGACCAACTTCGATTTGAGTCCTTTCAGGCGCTGCATGGCAACGGCCTTGTTGTTGGGCAGTCTCACATCTTCTTTCAGGGGGAGAGGCATCTCGAAATGCCCATCTTCCCTCTGACGAGTTCCTTCCGTCATCTTCTTGAGAAACAATCTGTCCTCCACAGACTGCGGTTTCTCCATCTTGGTATTGTGAAGAGTGCCCCCAGGGGGTCCGGAAGCGGTGGGGAGTATGTTTTCAAAAAAAAAAATGTTTAATAAAATTTCTTTCATCGGGGGTGTTTTTCTTTCCGAGATGGTTGCCGACCTGCGCCGTGCTCTGGAACAACCTCAGGTGAGTGTTTTCGACTGGTAGATCCTCAAATGGTTGATTAACGAGTTGATTTTCTTGCTGTTTGACTTCTCTCTTGTTCAAACGCAATTGCACACCCATTTTCAATTGATGATCGGTCCGTTGGTTTCAAGCTGACCGATTCCTTTCCGCCACCGTTCCTTGCGCCTGGGGCTCGTCACAAACAATATTTATAATGAGGCTGGCTTGTCGCTTGTCAACATATAGTCTTCACTGCCTAGGATGGTATCTGTCTCATAAGGAATTTAGGACACGGAAGTCTCCCCAAAGTATATAATTTTGATGCCTCCCTTGAGGACATAACCTGAAGCCACCATCTAATACCTGATAGCTGCCCACCATTTTCTCTCCCTTTCTTATGCCTATCATCCCAAAGATAATCGAGTCCATCCCCATTTAATGTCGCCCTCAATGCTGAGATTAGATCTCCCGCTGGTCCTTACACTATATGACGCATACCTCAATCTCCCTCAGACTCACTCTCTTTGTCATACCTCTCTCATCCCACTACAATAAATTTGATCCCGCGTCGACCTCTCAGTCCCTCCCAGCAATTGTTCTAACTCCCTCCAGCGGTACATATCAGGGACAATAAACGCAATTTGTTCAATAGACTCCGTGGTTAGTGTAAGTTTCATCTAAGCTTACTCTTACCTCCCAACGACTTATCGCGCCCTATTCCAACATTGGAATCGTGTGTGCTCTTCCTAGCACCTCTTGGGCTCCCTGGCCCAATATCCTTGAACACCTACATCACCTGACCCTGATTACTTGTCTAAAGGTGCAACGCAGGTAGCGATTACATTATTAGCGTTCGTCGATGGATGTGATTGGTTCAATCAATCTCTGCCGGCCCACTCTCTTCGAACACCTACATCATTTGACCCCGATTACTTGTCTAAAGATCGACGCGGGTAGCGTCAGTTATTAGCGTTCCTCAGTGGCTTATGATTGGTCCGTCAACCTCTGCCGCTCACGGCACATCTCTGTTTCCCTACTAAAACCCCGCGGCCGGACGTTGGTTACTGACCCTTGCAGCCCTTCTGTGAGAGACCGTCTTACGCGTTTTCACCTAACGAACCGGTGGACACAATCCTGCTGCCCGGCGACCGCAGTCTCACTGGGCTCATAGACAGGTACCTATTCCGTACTCTCATGCAGTCATGGCACCCGCAAGTGGCGCCTTTGAATCATTGACCGGTGTGACTCGAAGACTCCATGACTGAATCTATCCTACAATTTTATCCGACGCCGTGGAATCCTGTCCTGCAGATGTGTGTTCAAGCGCGTTAGCGTCATGAGTGATACATGCTGCGATCCTTTCCGACGGTGGACTTACCTCACCTCATCCTGGCGGAATTACCCCTTCGCCTCAATCTATCACCTTCGTATTTTGTCACTCACCTTCGGCGGAGTGCTCCCTCGTCCTGTCTCTCTGATTCACCTCTCAGCTTGGGCGTCTTATGGCGTTCTTTGTTCTGATATCTGCCTAACATATTTACTTACTTACTCCGTAACGTGAGACAGTCCAATCCTAGAAGACTTAGACGTATCAGCAGAGTCAAAAACACATGAAAGTGTTGCAACATACCTCCTCTTCGGCTAGCATCCATCCTTAGATCTTTCCTCCTTTTGTAATTCCGGTTTCAATAGCTATCGACCACTTCAGGGTCACTCCTTCTGTATCTCCTTACCTGTCTGACCCGTAGAATCCCTTCAGTCCATGTGCGCACCGCTGCGCGGTACGAATCAATTGTTACCCGCGACCCGAACAAAAAAAATCATTGGATAGAGAAATCTGCGCCGCCAAATACTCAGACCATCTACTACTCCTTTCGTCTACACGATATTTACGCCTATCAGCCGAAACGTCTCTACCGTAGCTTACTATATTCACTCAGTGACGTCATATTTCTAGGAGATTGCCAGTTTCATACTTGTTGATCGGTAGTGACGTCATAAGATCCTGTCGCCTGCGGGTTAGTACATCCTGACCTCTCATCGTTCAACCTTGGAGACGCTAACTTTGATCGGAATTTCAACTCGACTATTCTGAGTGTTGCCTGTGATTTAATGAAGTAATTCTCAGTAGTGCCCAATCATTTGTGATCATGAATATTTTTATGTGGATTGTTGTCTGGCGTCCCTCGCCACGTTGTCGCAAATTTCTCTGGGGACGTAAGTATTTGCATCAAGGGAATTCTAAGGTAGTGCGCCGGATTAGTCTCAATTTGGCATTTCAATTTAAAAACAATCCAACTCATGTGATTTCATGTTATCTTACTGAACCGATTTATGAGAGTCAATTTTATAATGCAGGTTTTATTGACATACTCGACTAGATGATTTATTTAACTTGCAATTCAGTTGCAATTGACAATCAACTTGTGGTGTTCTAATTTAAGGAAGCTCGGTTTACCGATTGCTATGTTGTTGAAGGTATACAAATTTTGGCAAATGTGATATCCAATTATTCGAGTGGGAACATCAGCAATGAGAAATGGTTATATCAAATCAAGCGGGGACTGTGTCCACTTCCAGTCTTGAGGACAGGTTAAACTTTCTGACAATTTTATGCTATGCAACTGGAATTGCGCGGTCGGTTGGCAGGCCGAGTTCACCACAACAAGCTATGCTTAGTGCGAGCTCTGATTTCTCAACTCTGCCCATTCACCCATTCAGACTAAATTAAAAAAAAGGCAAGAGCAGTAACTTTAACAAGCTAATGGGAACCGTCCAATGGAGAATGGTGCTAATTTCAAACTAAATTGATGGCTCGGCAAAGACTGGTGTAATCAATAGTACGCTCATTGCCATTTCTCCAGTGTTAATGGTAATTTGATTTATTTACCTAGTGGGTACTTTTGCTGGCAAACCTGCTATTATAATTTCAGTCAAGGTAGCTGTCCAGGATAGAGGACAATCCGATAGACAGCCCTCCATTGTATCTGTTCCACCACCTGACAGAGTTTGTCATGTTCAATGATGCCTTATAAATTGTCAATTCCAGGATGTTAAGTGAAACCGCACTGGTTTGAAACTGTTGTGCTAGCATCCAAGGCCAGATATGAGATCAGTTGTGACCTGAGGGGTCAATGGTCATTGACATTGAAATTCCATGTTCAATAGATCATGTCAATAGAAAGAGATCAACTAACGGATGTTACTGGGAATAATATGACTTGAATTGTTGCATGTTACTGATTTATCATCTGAATTCATTAATTTCAGCGTATCCCTCCAAAACCTTGTAAGTACAGTTGTCAGTAGCTTTCACACCATGCATGACATGAGATTGAATGTCATCCTAGCTTGGGGTGGCAATGATCTTTGACCTTCTGTTGTACATGTTTGTTAGGGAATGACACTAGAAATGTGACTGGGGTGGGTGTAATTCCCTCACAAGTCCCTGGTGCTGCTCAATTGAATCTAACGCCATCTGACCCAGTCATGGTCACTTTCTGTCTTTCAATTTCTAAGTTTTAGTGATGCGCGCTCAATCATAACACAATTAGTCTCCCCATTCCTGTTTTAGCCTATAACTGTCTGCTAATCTGATGTTAACATGATTCGCGATGTAGAGTTTGGTTTCGACTGACAAAGGTAACCAGTTTCTCCCAGAATTAGACCGTAGAGTTGTTCACCAAGATTTACTAAAATTTGATCATATGTGACTGCCGTCTATTTCTCCCCTTTTTGCCACCTGCAAATTTGTCCGTCTTTTCTACTGAGGTCATCGTGGGTCAATCGTTGAAAGAAGGGTTCGTCCAGCTGTCTTAACAGATAATTTCTTTCTCTCAGCAGGTCCATATTGGTGCATTGTTCACGGTTCCGCTGAGCTGAGGGCTTGCTGGGCCAGCGCTCTCCAATCTGATGGGGACCGGAATTGCATTCGTGAGATTCAACTGTCCTTGCCGTTTGCCTCATCTGGGTTAAATTAGCATGACAGTCACTTTTGCCTGCTGGTTAAATGAGTTATCACGCCTTACTTGAAAGGTTTCGACAAATTGAACGTATTCCAATGCAATGATCACTAAATGTTATTTAGATCATTTGAGAATGTGCCCTGTGGTCAAAAGCCATCTTTGTTTGATTCCTTCTTGTTGGATCTACCCGTTAGCCAATATTCTACGTTAGACCAAGATTTAGTCATCATAAAAAAACGCTGGCGTCAGCCTCTCTCTCTCTCTCTCTCTCTCTCTCTCTCTCTCTCTCTCTCTCTCTCTCTCTCTCTCTCTCTCTCCCTCTCTCTCCCTCTCTCTCTCTCTCTCTCTCCCTCTATCACTCACTCTCTCACTCTCTCTCTCTCTCTCTCTCTCTCTCTCTCTCTCTCTCTCTCTCTCTCTCTCTCTCAAGTACATACTCACTCACGCCCCCATTCACTCATCCACTCCCGCGCGTGCCTACTCATTCACTCATCCTCTATCCCCGTCTGACCGTCTCCTACGCACATTCCACGCGTGAGATGGTCATGTCGCGTCCACTCGCGGCAGAATGAATAAGCAGAGTTTGGCGTGCCTCGGTCATAGGTGGCGCCACCATTTCCTTTCGGCCTCCTGGGCGGTCGGGCTGCACCGAAAGAGTTGGGTCTTGTGGGTGGCGCTAGGGGCGCTGTCGTCGGTGCGTCTTTATTCTACATGAAGGACATGAGCTGCGGTAATTTCTCGCTTCCCTCCGTAACCAACTCTAGATGTGTACAAGCAGGGTGACATTTTGACATAGTCACATCACATTGAACGGTAACTCGCTTGATGTTTATGATCAATTGTCTCAAATGATGCATCAATTTAACAACCGTGACATTTCCACATTAAACTTTGATATACCTCGAAGGGGGAGCTGGCATCAACATCAGTTAGGTGCTGATGATGCTAGGAGAGAAAGGGGGATTGACTGACAGGTTACGAACAGCGATAAATTTATAACGATTGAAATGGTGATTCAGATTTGTATTCGGTTATGTGAACGCGAATCACGAAACGACTCAATGCTGACTTAATAACAACCCGGAAGGCAATTCAGACTTGTTCTGGCGCTGAGCTGCCGAAGGGGCAGAATAATGTTTAACGTTTACGATGTTGTACTCTCCCTATCCAATTGCAACTGAACACATTACGACTTCTGGGCCGCCTTCATGACAAACCGTATCCGAATGATGAGTATATCCCATGAATGTGACAATCCTACGATGACCGTCGATTTATCTCGAATAGCACTTGTAAGGATTGAGAATCAATTGACAAACTTGGAATTAACACTAGATTGATAATGAATTGATACGCTGGCCTACCGAGTTCAAACTGATTAGATTATGAAACAACTTATGCTGACCTACTAGCTTCGAAAAAAAATGTATCTGTAAGGGTCGCGTCGTGAGGGATGATCATTGCATTTCCGTTGATTGGTGATCAGACGGCCGTGGCGTAGTCTCATTCAACTCCGGTGAGTCTGTGGTGCTAGGCCGGCGTGAGGCCGTGTGATCGACGATGACGACTCAATGATAATTACGTTAGCGGTCTCTGTGAATCTGAATCAGCAACATATCTGGAGTAACCCTCCCTTTCTTTTCCCAGACAGATTGTTAAATTTTCACGCTATATTTACAAACGGGCGATACAGTAATGCTCAAGCTCAAGCCATAACCGGTGCATTGCGATCGATATAGTCAACTCGCCATTCTCGATACAAACTTAGCCTTAAACCTAATCCTAACGCCCTAACCGCAAAAAGATTATTTACAAAACATCGCCAATTGAACTGTCATGACGTCATCTGACGTAGTTTGACGCGTCAGTGGTGACCAGCGCCCTAAAAATGACACCACCTGACCTGTTCCACTCCCCTCTCATACATTTGAATCCCACACCTCACTGCGGCCGGACCGCGCGCGCGATGACCGACAGATAGCGCTACCCCAATACCAATGTAATGGTGAGCCATTAGCCTACACTGACCATTACTGACCCGCCCCGGCTGTCCCTCTAACCCCTCTGTCTATCCCATAGACAAGGCCGGACCAGTCAGGCCCATTAGCCCCTTCCCGCCTTTACAAACAGACGCACCACTGCCGCGCTGCTCGGTCGGGAGCGGAATGTAGCGACCATCTGCCCTCCCTTACAAACAGGTCGTACCGCGGCCTGCCCGGCCGGGACGCAATATGGAGCGCGCGAGACCATCCTACCGCCCTCCCCTACACGGTGTTAACCCATTACCCTCCTAATGGTGGCTCAAGTTAGACCTCAGGGAGTGGCATTTGTAATCCAGATCAGAGACATCCGATGGGTAAATGGGAGGTGAATTGTCCATGACGGGGAGGCAGTCTTGATGAGGCGGACAGATGAGATGACTCACTTGACAGTTTGATGATGGTTGACACGTCGAATCTCCGTCGCGGCAGCAGAGTCCCTCCGCTCCGGCAGGGGTGGGGTCGGCCAGCCTCAGACTGAGACGTGCCGGCCGACCCGCCGTCCAGATGAGCTCTCCTCCCCCGTAGTCTGTCACCCGTGGTCTGATACCGTGCTCTGTTCCCCTCTCTTCTTCTGCGGTCCGATTTTATTCCTTTCGTTATCCGGTTCCGGCGGGGGTCGATTTCTGTGACCGGGACAGTTAATCGGTCCTTTCCTGGCATGACCTCCGGCGGCAGCCCTGACCGGGGCTGAAAATTGGCGACATCCCGTCTCGCATCCGGAGTCGAGACCGTCGCCCTCCTCCTCCATTCCGCCGGAACGTGACGTCATCCTCACTAGCACGGCTCATCCGTCTCAGCTGTCTCCTGCCGGATGACGTTTTCACACTCGATTTTCGCCGGATGTCGGTCCCTGTCTGCGCCGGACGCGGCGCCGCGTTAGCCTGACCTCAACCCTTCGCTCCGGTTTCCGTTCGAAAATTCGGCAGGAAGTGCGGTGCCAGGGTGTCGGGAGGCTGGTCCAGCACCGGCAGCAGGTGGTTCCGACTGCGCGCGTTTGTCGGCGGCAGCTGCGCCGGCCCGGATGGGTGTGTTGGAACTCCACCCTTCGGCGAGCCTTTGATCTTCGCTTAATGGTGACCGGCCGACGGGTCGGGGGATCGTATGGTCGACTCCCTCCCCACGCCGGCTCAGCGCCGCGGCAGGCAGTGCGATCGTCCTTACGTATAGAGTGTGAGAGATGTCCTTTTTGACGTACGGAGAAAAAAAATGTCACAGCTTCCAGCTGTTACAGTATCTCTGAAGTCTTGCTCGAACAGCTGAGCCACTTGCATAGGCGTCATCTCTCGGGCAGCAGTTCTGAAAGCGAAGTGACACAGCCTTCGCTCGCCACTACCAGCGTCCACGTACTGGCAGGCAGTCATGCTTGTCCTGGAGTCAGACACTGGGCCGACAATGCCCCATCCCAGAGCACTTCTCACGGCCCAGGGGTCATCATCCTCTCCAGTGACAACATCTCTTGGCTTCACTGCCTTGGGGCAGTTTGCCCCGATGAGCAGTCCGATCTCTGCAGTTGGGTAGTGGAGAGGCAACTTGTCAGCAATGGACTGAAGATGTGGCCACATCCTAGCTGTCTTCCGTCTCGGGATGCAGGACCTGTCTGCCGGTATCGCCTCTCTTGAGAAGCACTGTGGGAGTTCGACAGTGCAGTCACCTTGTGTCGACTCCATCACCAGATCCTGGACAGCTGAGCTTGACACCACAGATGGTCCACTCACGGTCTTCAGCTCCAACGAAACCTGCTGACCTTTGGCACCCAGTGCTGCGCAGGTTGAGTCTGATACAAAACACGCATCGGACTGGGGGTCCAGGACTGCATAGACCAGGACCTTCATGTCAGGATTAGACTTGTGGTGGACATACACAGGAATGATCATGGAATGGATGCAGCCTGGACGCCCGTCTCCAGCCTCAGACGCCACACGAAGAGATGTGGCTTCCACTCTGGGCTGACCTGCTTCGCATCCAGCTTGTCTCCTTGTTCCTTGCTGCTTGTCCTGTCCGACTGAGGTTGGAGCGGTGAAGGTCTCATCATGTAGAGCGGTTGGATGCCTTCTTCCGCAGGTCTCACAGTTCTGCTTCTTCTGACAGGATCGCCAGATGTGACCCCGCTTCAGGCATCCTCGGCACAGACCATGCCTCATGACAGCTGCTTGTCGCTCCTTCAGCTTCATCCTGAGGAACACCTTGCACTTGTCAACTGGATGAGGGACAGGTACGGTTTCAGCAGAAGCATCCTCAGCACACACAACACAGCCATGGGTAGCAGAGCGAGGGGCGCCGTCTCTTGAAGCTGCAGTCACACCGGTTTGGAGAGCTCTGGCCACCCTCCTGTCTCCACGTCCACCCTCCTTCTCATCTCGTGTGACAGGATCTTGGATAGGTCCACAGGCAACTCTGGCTTCCTTGGACAGGAATCTCACAAACTCCCAGAACCGAGGAAACCCTGCCGTCTCACCTTCAGCTGGCTCGTAGAGCCTCTGGTCTACATACCTTCTCCAGCGGTCAACAAGAGGCTTTGGTAGCTTCTTCAGCATGATGCTGTTCTCGTGCTGGTCATCCAGCACTCGCAGGTGGCCAGCTGCACTTGACGCAGCTTGGCACTGCTCCAGGAAGTCAGCAAACTCCCTTAGCCCCTTTCCATCTCCGCTTCTTATGGCAGGCCAGCTACGGATTCTGTTCTTGAGTGTTGATGCCTTCACAAACTCATTTCCATACCTGTCCATGAGCTTGGTCTTCGCCTGCTGGTAGGCATTTTCACTGCGAAGTTGAAGATATCCCATGATTGCATGCTTGGCTTCTCCTGCGGTATACTTGCCAAGGTAGTGAAGGCGTTCAATCGGTGAGCTGGTTCTGTGCTCGATGTAAGTCTCAAAGCCCTTGAGCCAGAGGTCAAACTTACCAACGTCACCATGGAAAACATCTGGCTCCAGTGAAGGAAGATGATTCTGCCTCACTTCCTCCCTCAGGAGGTTCACGAGATCTTCAACCACACCTGTGTTCTGGTTTGAAGCCACTCGGGATTGCTCAGTTTCTTGACTGGGTCGTACCACAGTCGCTTGTAGTTGTTGACCTTCCGCTTGCTCTGCTTCTTGGCCTCTTCTTACACCATCATTCAGTTCCATTTGGTGCATCACTTGTAGCCTTTCTGCAGCTGCATCCGGTTCAGGTTGACATCCTTCAGCACTGTTGGTGAGCTCTCTTTCAAACTTGTCAATCGCTCTTGTTCTTGCCTCACTCACAGCGAGTTCGGTCATCAGTTTGTCCTCTTCTTCTTCATACTGCATTTCTAGTTTTCTCTTGTTCAGTTCAAGTTTCTTCTTCATTAGGGCAGCTCTTGTTGCTAACTCGGCCTGTCTCGTCATTTCTTTCAGCCTTGCAGAGCTTGCAGTCGAGTCACCTGACTGACGGCTTACCCTGGTCGACAGAGCTGTTCTGGTGGTCGCAAACAGGTTGGACGCACTGTCTTGTGGTTCCACATCATCAGCTGCCTCTACTTGTTGAACATTACTCAGGAACTTGATCACTTTTGCTGAGACTGCATCATTTTCTTCAAGTTGCCTGGAGTGTCTGTCCGCATGGTAGACAACATCTTCTGGAGGTAGTAGCAGCCGCAACCCTTCATCAGCCGCCACCAGATCTTGGCAGAGCCCTTTCCATTTGTCGTACTCACTTCTGACTTGCTCGTGCCTTTCATTCCGTGATACTGCTGTGCACAACCTCTGACCTGATGCACGGACAGAACTCAGTGCACGCTTGTACAGCTTCTGCTTCACGCTGAGCTGGTACTGTGCACCCTTCTCTGTGGTCCTCCGAGCCCTGGCTCCGTCAGACGACTCATCTTGACTGTTCTGACCATCCATCATCAGGTAGGTAGGTAGGTATCACAGCCAAGACAGGATTGAAGACCATGTGCTAACTACAGGCAAGTACGGAGTGGGTCAACAGGAATCAGCTGGTCAATCATTGGTCAGTACTCGAGTTAGTCAAGGGCAGCACCATCAGTGGGCAAATACGAGTCAGTGGGTAAGTACATGGTTAATTGACTTTGCCAAACACTACTCATGGCAACAAAATCAATACAATTCATTTACTCTACATCCCACTTGGGATACGTCAAAACTGAACCGGCCTTCATACGCCAGTGGTGAAAAACAAAGGATAAAATAAACTACATGTATGTAAAAGATAACAAATTGGCAAACAAAACAAAAGACACTAAATCAACGATGAGCATCAGCCATAGCTGTCCGTAGTGGCTCTGGTTCTTTGGTACTTTGGCACGTACTTAGGTACAGTAGGTCTATTAAAAAAGTCCCCAGCACCAGTGGGCGCTGCCTTCGCTGAGCCGAACCCCCGTCTGCCTGTCCCATATCGCGCCGGGCTCAGGTCAGATAGGGTCAGCGGGGCCGCTCGGTCCGGCCCGCGGGCGGTGGACGGGCGGCCGGTAACGCTTTCCGCCAGCCAGCGTAGAATCCAACAAACGGGACGGCCGCCGCTCAGCGCAGCGAAACCGGTGTTGAAGAATGGCAGTAGCTGTTCATGTCTATATGATGTTCATGGTGTTTTTGTTCATGGCCACAATGATTATGAGAAAGTCATTGTTAGCCCGTGCCCCACAGGAATGCCTATGCACGCCCTGTTGAAGGGAAAATGGGGATTGAGCATCATTCTTATAACTCAGCTTTGGGCATTTAAGTGGCATTCGAAGTAGCGTCAAAAGTAGCAAAAAAAAAGAAATATACTTCAGCCAATTTAAGATCGGGTTAGAGCCAGAGGTCATGTCACCAGAGGTCATCGGTGGTAAAATTTTGCTTGGACAGGGTGCGTTGCGCGCACCGCGGTGCATTGGGTTTCCAGTTTACATGGAAACATCAACAGACTCGGGAGTTCGCAACGCTAGCGTGGAGCCGAATTCATATCAACCGCCGCAACAATGCAGCAGCGCAGCGCAGCGTGCTGCAACGCGGGGCCGTGAAACACCGCCCAGGGCTATCCATGTGTCAGGGCAATCCAACCCACGTGATGGGCTCGGCCCCAGCGGAGCATGAGGTCCAGGACTCCCGCCCAGGCCCCCTGTCTCCCCCTAATTCCTGTCATCCTTCCCACTCTGAAATCGACCGAGCCTAACCTAACACAACAATCAGCTCGTTTGCCGCTATGTCTGAATAATATTGTCAGATTTAATAAAGGCGAACGGCTTAGCACGTAAATAACAGCAACTGCCACCATTGGTATTATGAGAAAACCAATTGCTTTTCCACAAACACAAAAGTTTTTAGCTTAAAACTTGCTTGAAATTAATCTTACCAGCCTCGTGTTCCTCTTATCAAAAAACGCTTCGAATGAATCAAAAGTTGATCTTTTAAATAAAGGTTATTTGAAAAATTTGGCCTATGTTCAAAGACATGACCTGACCAGAAATGGTAATGATGCATAGCAGGATATTAGATTCGTATCGTGGAACTTTACAAACACTTTAGATGATTTCACAACTTGAGCATGTCTATGTATAGTTACTTTTCGGATTATTCTCTGGGATAATAATATCTAACTCACAAGTCCATATATTTCGGATGATGTTGCTCACCCTTGGTCACTGGACAAAATAAAAACAATTACATATATGAAAAACCACGTGGTTTTTCATATATGTAAAAACAAAAAAAAACGTGGTTTTTCATTGTAATTGTTTTTATTTTGTCCAGTGACCAAGGGTGAGCAACATCATCCGAAATATATGGACTTGTGAGTTAGATATTATTATCCCAGAGAATAATCCGAAAAGTAACTATACATAGCTAATTTCCTGGAAAAAATGACTAAAACAACATATTAAGCATGTTTATCAAAAATAATTATGACCGATGGCTCATATATAAGCTGGGTGTGTGATCATGCTTACTAGTATGTTTCCCGCAACTGATAATGTTCTGTTGGCCACAATTTCTATATTTAATTTATCCTCCCGGAGTTCATATTTTTATTAATGACACCTTGACGATGTCGAGAAAAAAACGCTTAGGAGATTTAACAGCCTGAGATACATTCAGTATAAGGAAGGGTGAAGAGTGCTAGATCCCTTCCGTCCTCGCTATCCTCAGGAAAAAACAATCCGTATCGCCCCTAGACTTCATGCTTCCCTCTCTGGACTGGAGGTCACCCCACCAGCCAACCTGTAGTTGATGTCGGATCCATTTAAGGACACATAATCCTGTTCGGGTGACCGTTTGGGAGACGGCTGGACCGTCCCGACAGGGCAATCGTCCCACGGGAACAGTCTCGCTTCCGCAGATCACTGTCGCTGGCTCGCACAGCCCAATTACTACACCAGCATAGTTATGTCATAGCTCTGCAAGGGCCTTTTCAGACTGAAAAAGATGGCTCCCAACAAAACAAACAATTTTCTCATTCAGTATTGTATCCCATCAAGCACCACATGTTTCCGGAGTGTTTATTATGCGTTCCGTCCAAAAAAGCGCAGTTCAATTTTCTCCCATTGACTTGAGCGATCTCAAAATTGATCCGGCCTTTCTGTCAACAATGTCAAACTTGCAAAGTAAACGTTTCAAATATATATACCTACTGAGTGCCCATTGAAATCGCTGAAAGTTCTAAAGCGATCGGTTAGTCGGTGTATTTAGATATGATGAGCACAGGAACTTTCCTTGAGGTAAGGTTACTTGACGTGACCTGGTGTTATGACCTTGAATTGAAAGACTTGGGCGGGAAAAATGGGTTATTTGAAATCTGAAAATGCTAGATTTTAACAACAATTGCAAACACTATCCCGGCCAAATAGTGAGTGAGAAGGGAGCGATCCCCCAACCCCATGTTTGGCTCCTATAATTGAGCTAGCTGCTAGAGCCTCGCGGAAAAAAAAACGAGCGCTTGCTTCGTTACGTGACGCAGCGACTGGTACCCCATTTTAAAATATCAGTGACCTCTTAGGGCAGGTCAAGGGCCCCAAGGCAGTCGATCGGTTTTTGGTAATAATTCGCAAAAATGGTCGCATTATCGTCATTTTGATACAATCGTGTTTTCTGTTCTCAGACGAGTCGATTTATATGCTTTTTTGTTTAGGTGAAGCAATTTAGAATGTTTACCTGAGGTCAATTTCATGTTAGGACAACACAGGTCACGAAGCTGTTGAAAGGAGGACATGTTGCATAACATTTGATTCGGCAAGTCTTGCAAAGTCCAAAGATGGCTGTCCCGACTGGCTAGCTCATTTTGATCGGGATTTATTGACGAAGCACTTCTATCACCCTAGTGACGTCATAAATGACGTCACGCAAGGTGAGCAAAGCAAAAGTGAAGCATTAGACCTTGCCAAGAATGTATGAAGTCACGATTTGAAGTGCTTGAGGTGTAATTTTAGATCATTTCCGACGCCAAATTAACAGTTTCCATATTTCTCCATTATGCTTGACACTAAGTGCATTGCGGATTTGCATCATTTTATAACCGACAACCGTGCAGAGGTTTACTTAACCCTCGCCGGGCCTATTGGTTTTCTACATACGCGCCGACCGAGGGGGGGGGGGCGGGTACGAACCCCCCTCGCCGTTTCGCCCCAGGTGGAGCTAGCGCGTCGCGGAAAAAACGAGCGTGTGCGCCGTTACGAGACGCAGAGATTGGTACCCGATTTTAAGGTCCTAGGTCAACCGGTGACCTCTGAGGTCAGGTCAAGTGCCCCAAGTTACGGTTCAGTTTTTGGTGAATAACTTCGCAAAAACGGCCGCAGAACCGCGATTTTGGCAGCATCGTGTTCGCCTTGCTCAGGCGCGTCGAATGATATACTTTTTGTCCGGGTCAGGTCAACTTGGGGTGTTGACCTCAGGTCAAGGTCAGGTCAGCACCCCCAGGTCACGAAGTTGGTCGAAAGAGGTCATGTCGCATATCATTCGATTCGGCAGGTCTTCCTGAGTCAATTGGTGCCTTTCCCGACTCGCTAGCTTAATTTGTTCAAGAGTTATTGACGAGAAACTAATATGACCTTGATGACGTCATAAATGACGTCACGCAAGGTCAACATTGCAAACGTGACGCATCTAACCTTGCAAGGAGTGCATCAAATCACGATTCTGTGTGCTTGAGGTAGTTGGAGATCGTTCCCGGCGCCAGAATAGCAGTTTTCATTTTTCCACCATTGACTTATACCTAATGGTGAGGTCACGAAAATGACCTGACCTCATATGACCTTTAGGAAAAATCCGAGATAAACAAGCTGTGAGACTCATAATGGATACTAGATCCTGCAAGTTTCATTTCCCTGTGACATCTCCTCTGGCAGTGAGGGCGTTGCGAAGTTGCGACATCTGAAGACCGTGCAAAGGCTCACTTATGACGCCATAGGTCAGTGACCTGACCTGACCCAAAAATGCGGTTGGTGTCAAAAGATCCGGCTTGAATCAAAGTTCAGGTATGCCATGTTTCAGCTTTCTATCGCCAGCGTGTTCGGAGCTATCGCGAAAAACCCTATTGCCCCCCCCCCTCGGCCGGCGAGGGTTAAGACGCCATGTTTAAGTGACCTGACCTGAAAACGTGGTTGATGTCAAATGATCCGGCGTGAATCAAATGCAAGGCATATGAAATGTCAGCCTTCTATCATCAGTGTGCTTTGAGCTACCGCAAAAATAAAAAAATACATGGTGGCGGCATTCACCCCTTCTTCTCGGCCGGCGAGGGTTAAACCTCGCTTCGAATTATTGCAGATAATGATGCGACCGAAAACAAAGCATTTATCTGTGTCTAGAACGGCCGCTGACTTGTTGGACAAGATCCCCAATCTTGATTTTCTAGATGGGAATAAAATGCTGGGTATGTGATACATATATACCCCTCGATTTGCTCTCGCGCTATGTCTATTTTAATCATTACTGTCGCTTTTTTATCCGAGATGATGTCGCCGCTAAACGGGTTGTTTTGTTTGCTTGCTTGCGTTGAATGGTCATTACGGATTATTGAAGGGTTATGGTAAAATAGGAATGGGGCGAGGGAGGATATGCACTGCGTCTGCGGGTGTTTAATTTAGATCACAAAGGCATCATTTCCGGCATAGTGCAGAGTCACTATCTTCCCCCTCCTCAGCACTGCGGCATCTCTGCGCCCCTCACACGGCGTCCTCACTCCACGGCCGGCCGCCGCCAACTGACCCACTCGCCGGGCGCCGCGACCTGACCCGTGTCGCTGCCGCGGCCTGCGCAATAGAGTTGGGGCTGGAATCCGGGGGTTCGGCCGGCCGGCCGCCTCTGGAGCGGGGGACTTTTTTTGTAGACCTACTGTACTGGTACGGTACGTTTTGACCTGTGGGGCAAAATGTGGCCGCTGTCACACAAACTGGCGCACTCTCCCGACCCACAGCCAATCGATTTCTAGTCATATAACACATTTGCCCTATTTAAATTGCGAATCCAACGAGCTCACAGGGTACACGCATCAATAATATATGGCAAAACATGAAACACATTAGAAAAATAAATAACATACGTTTCTCCCTCGTGGGCTGATCAGTTCAACGGAAATAAGGAAAACGCGAGGGAACGTAAACAATTGTGAAACGGAAGTGAGAGTGAGCGAAAATGACGTCACAAGATCGGCTCGACGCAACCAAATTAAAAACACGCCGTACCGGCGGCCACACTGCCATTTATGCAGGTTTTATGCTTTTGTCATAACTGAATCACTATAAGTCACCGACCAATTACGCTTTTCTAGGAGTGTCTAACACACTAGTATTGTTGTTAGTAGGCATTTGTTTGAAAACGGGGTTCACCAGGTATTTTCTTCGTTATTATTTTTTTTTTTTTGCATAATTGTGTGTGTGTTTTTTACATTGCAAGTTCCATATCGGCCTATTATCATCCACCAAAAAGTCCATATTTGTAACTGTTTGGCTGTTTTCCAGAACTACGACACCTCAGAGTCGAAGCTGCGGAGAGAATTCGAGGTTCACGGGCCCATCAAGAAGGTTAGTAGTCTGAAATTTCCACCCTCTTCGTTCTGCTTCTGTGCTGTCTCGTCTAAGAGCCATGTGTCGTTGGTGCAGGTGGTGTATTTTAGATATTTTCTGTGTTATTGCTGCCTTGCATCAAATCACACAAGAGTGGCGTGCCTTCGAGCTGTTATGTTAGCACTACTGGCCTTGTCATTCGATCTGTGTTTTTTTTTTTTGTCTCATGTCCTGTTCGTGCTCGCTTGTGGCACCATTTTTTCAGACTTGCAAAATACTGAATGTTCTATGATGTGCAATCAGTAGTGTCTGTTATTCTGCACTAGCCGAGGCGTGTTTGTGACTTCCCCTTCAAACTTGAACGAGCGCCCTATTGCACTCAGCCCACCAACATGCACTATGCTGAGCCCCTTGCTCAACCGTCCAGAGTTCTGAGCTGCCTTTGATGACGCCATTGTGTGTGGTTGTCAGATCGTCCTGGTGCACAACTCTCAGTCGGGCAAGCCGCGCGGCTATGCCTTCATCGAGTACGAGCACGAGCGAGACATGCACTGTGAGTAGCGCGTCGGGCGCCGCCCCGTCCCGGTCCGGCCCCGCGCGTCCTGACCTGACCCTGCGCTATGGGGTGTAAGGGGCCCGAGACGGGATCATGCCCAGCTGCTCACTGATCCCGGGACTAAATTATCGGTCTCCCCTCTAGTGTTGGGTCGGTTGGGTTGTCCCGGACCGCGGCTTCCCGGCCCGGCCACCGAACTGGCTGCCCCCACATCCCTCCTGCCCCTGTCCTGGACCGTGCTGGTTTTGTCGGCTGTTACAGCAGCTGTCGCGCTGTCCGCTACCTGAAAGTGTTCCTCCGGCGTGTAGGCCGCTCCTTTCGCGCCACTCTGTAGTGTTTTCAGGCCATCAGAGGAGGTATCGGATGCCGGGCTATCCGAAACACGGAATTCTCCCACAGACTGGCGCCGGATTGTTTGTGCTGTTTAATGTCTTACGCTCCTGCCCAAAGTGATACTGTTTCGTTCCAAAGACAATGCTGAACCAAAGCCCTGTCGTTAATCTATGACATTGTGGTCTCGCGTTTGAAACGTTCCTGCATCCTAAAGGCGCCGACCGGGCGAGCATCTGCGCTGGTCCGGGCCGTGGCGCCATCCTCCAGGCATGATTGTAACTGACGCTTTTGTTTGCCGCAGCCTGGCGGCGCCCGGGCGCGTAGCCTGTGGTCGCAACTCCGCCACGTATCTATCCCCTGGCCTGTAGGTTTGTATGGTGGTAAGCCCGATCGCCGAAAACCATACCAGGTTTTATGAACCCCCACTCAAAGAGGCTAGATGACGCTCCATTATTCATGGATATCTGAATATCATTAAAGTAGATGGTTGCAGAGTTGATGTTATTGTAATCTCCCTTTCTGACCAAATGGGTGATGTCATGCAGCTTTATCTCTAGGGTTGGTTTTCAGTTTCACTCAAAATTTGGGGAGTTCTTAGCTTTTGCGTCATCATTGAATTATGCTCAGTTCAATTACCTGAAATTCGTCCCCTGCTGCTGGAAGAGGAATGTGCGTCCATGAACAATGCGAAGAGCGGTTGGAAAGTATAAGAGAAGCGTAAGTGTTGATAATTACCTCAAAAATAGTCATGCCTAACCTGAAATTCATTAAAATTGATGATTATGATATGCATACGAGTACTCTGATTAAAAAGGGATTTCGATTCCATTAACCCGCGCCCCGTTAGGCGAAGGGGTGAAACGGCCATCCTCTCCTTTTCAGTCGATATCTCCCAAA
The DNA here is from genome assembly GCF_019059575.1 of Amphibalanus amphitrite. Classification (NCBI taxonomy): domain Eukaryota; kingdom Metazoa; phylum Arthropoda; class Thecostraca; order Balanomorpha; family Balanidae; genus Amphibalanus; species Amphibalanus amphitrite. The sequence continues at coordinate 147,544 of NW_024881515.1, forward strand.
GTATAGCTTATATCGACACGAAACTTGCAGGACCTCTCCGGGCATCAATTTTACACCTTGTGACCAAAGATTTTTCCAAAGCCTATGATAGGTTGGCCGCAAATAACGTCAGAGTGACGTCATGTTCTGCCAATTTCGACCAAAAAAGGTTTGCGGGAAGAGCTATCATGCCTACAGTTTTTGAGATAGACAAAAATGTACAGAATAAAAAAGATGTAGGATTAACAGGGCTACAAAACCGCTATCTCGGATTTGTGAAAGTTTTGGATTTAGACCCCCAAAACTCAAAAAGTGTTTTTTTATATAATACTCCAAAATACCAAAAAAAAATATAAAAAACGGAATGTTCGTTATAGAACTATTAGTATGCTATTGACATGCCAAATTTCAGTTCGATTGCTCTATTTTTGGCAAAGTTATGGGAAAAAATTGCTCAAAATTCATGACGTAAAATTTTCCAACTCAATCTGCCGTTATGGACCGCGGAGAGGAAAATGAAGACCACCATTGGATTCCCCGTGATGAGCTGCAGCGAATAGACACCCTTTTTATGCAAAATATTAACTTTGAAATTTGATATATTTTTTACCTGACCTTGACCTGACCTCCACCAGAACGGAACCTAAACCGGTCCTTATGGTCGTGTACCTAACCCACACCATTGAATTTGAAATGTAAAATTTGTCATAAAACACGCATCGCACGACCCTAGTATAGTTGGGCGACGGGTCCATATTGTGACCCTTCGTGACCTGACCTGTGACCTGACCTGGTATCAGTGACCTCCTAAGCAGCATATGTATTAGGCGACCAACGCTGAATCGCTGATGTTCGATAACATGCTTTTTATTCGATGTTATAGCGCATTCCTTAGAAGGCCCGTAACCGGTGAAAAACGCTACCTTTGACCTGACCTCTGACGTCATCGGTTGCACCTAGGTCAACGAAACTTGGTCACAAGGTAGTAGTACCCTGCTGGTGCTATCGAATGCCGTTTGAATTTTCAAAATCGGTCGGTAACTTTCCGAGATCTGAGGGGAGGGGGGGGGGGGGCGAAACGCCTTCCCCCATCGGGTGGTAGGGTCCGCCTATAGCCCAATGGGGCGCGGGTTAAAGTAGCGTTCAAAAATAAAGTTTAATTACTATCAGTTTCGATAGAGTTTTGTACGACCTAAATGTTCCACTTGCATTATATTTCCTTTTGTTGTTAATTATGACCCAAATTGTTAATCGCTCATCAGTTGATAGATAACTGCATTGTGGTTAGCGCCATCTATCAGTTTCAGATGGAATTCGAATGAATCATGCGTCATTCAAATGAAGGCTTTTGTGTAGAAGAACAGTGAATTATATTTATGATTGCTAGAAAGTTGAGGCAATTCAGTTGTCTCATGGGAAATTCGGAAACGGTTTGCTACTTCGGAAACATAGTTACTTTAATGGCATGTTCAATGATTGTGGAACGTAATTCATTCAATCGACATTGTATGGCTGGCATAATATGCTGTTACGAAGTCAGCTACCAGACTTGATAGAACTGTTAATGTCACTCTTCTAAAAATGTCATTTGGTGAAAGCGTTTATACCAGCCTCCCGCCCGAAGCGCCTGCCTTGGTCTTCAGCGTAAGTGAAAGGTTGTAAGTTTGGTATTGTTCAAAGGTCATTATGAAAGGCCTATCTCTGTGGCTTCAGTTTTCAGTTATGAAATCCAAATTTGTTATACTTTTAATTTTAATCATTGTAACTTTTCCTTTTCGTATTTCAAGCATGTTGCGTGCACTTTGCAACTTACTGTTCAGCTTTGAAATGCCTTGTCTCCAGTATTGTTTCAAAATTTCCTCATTTCGAGAAATCATTCTTCATCTGTGGGTTGCCAATGGCAATGCCTACGACGAATTCACAGCGTCGCTCGCCAGCTAGCGTAAGTTTCAAGCGGCAGTAACACGTAAGTGGAGGTTGGTATGAACTCGGCTGCTCCTTTTTCCACTCTGATTGGCTGTAATTTTGCACACCTATCTAATTGTTCTACCTTTGAAGTATCCGGCTCAGATTTACGTGGTAGTTTTTATGCTTGAAACGTACATTGAAGCTGAAAAGGCAACGTAAAGTTCTGAAAATATCTCCGTTCACATGCTTCATTTTTCCTATCTAAATTTATGTATTCGTTCCTCAAGTCCTCATGCCAATGCTGTTATTTTCTATCGTCTGCTTTTCACTACTACCGTATATGTAAAAATGACACCTCTGCGTGGGTGGTAGTTATTTGTTCACTGCTCGTTGCACATACCTCTGAGTAAGGGAGGAACCTGGAAAACCTCTACGTAAAGAGGAACTTGGTAAACCTCTGCGTAAGGGAGGTACTTGATCATTGCTTATACCTCTGAGTAAGGGAGGCCATTGATAAATCTTCGCGTCCTTGTTCAGCGCTCATGCCTCTGAGTAAGGGAGGAACAGTTGGTAAGCCTCTGTTTAAGGGAGGTATTTGGTAAACCTCTGCGTAAGGGAGGTACTTGCTCAATGCTCGCTGCTCATACCTCTGAGTAAGGGAGGTTATTGATAAATCTCTCCGTAAGCGAGATGTTTGCTCAATGCTCATTGCAGTTGCCTCTTAGTAAGGGAGGTCGTTTTCTTAGTAGATCTCGAAAGTACGGAAGAAACTTGGTGAACCTCTGCGTAAGGGAGGTAGTTGCTCATTGCTTATACCTCTTAGTAAGGGAGGTCATTTTCCCCGTAAGCCTCTGTGTAAGGGAGGTACTTGTAAATTTTTAATTGCTCATTGCTTCTACCTCTGAGTAAGGGAGGTCGTTTTCTTGGTGAACCTCTGCGTAAGGGAGGTGCTAGACTGACCTTTCGTAAGTGGGGTCGAACGGTATGGCGGCTGGCCGGACCCACGCTCCCACCCGCCGAGGACCGATCGTACCGTCTAAAGCGCGCGCGACCTCCTCACTGCCAGGTAACTACGGCAGGTAACTCGGCCCGATCCTTCCCCGTCCCGCCGCTACCACGGGCTGACCACGTCCGCGTCCACAGGCAGGCGGCGGCAGAGTGCTACCGGGTGTTACCGGGTGTTACCGTGTCTGTGTTCCGACAGGTGCAGGGTGGAGCCAGTGTGTCCGGCTCTGTGTGTGTGTGTGTGTGTGTGTGTGCCGTCTCTAAGAACTAACGCGGGACTCGGACGGGGTATTGTTGAATCGTGAGCTGCTGAAACATGACGTGGGTTGTGATTTATAGTTCGGATCGTGTCCATTTGACAGATGCTGATGCGGATTTTATGCGTCATTTTTCACACTTGGTTACGTAAAGTAGGACTGATCGGTGGGGTGATGACGTGACAAGGGTATTGTTGATGATGTAGCCGTGATGTGTTGTGATGTGAATCGTGCTGTTGTTTTGATGTTTTGGTAGTGGAAGGATTCATCAGTTAAGTGTGATTGAAAGTTGGTTGGTTTGGATACCAATCGCCGAACATATTGCTGGTGGGTTTCATGTTTTTTTTTTTTTCGCTCTATTGTGACTGTTGGATTCCTCTTGTATGTAGTGTGCCTCCTTTACTTTTATGCAGACCTTGATTTGAATTCCTATATGTTTTCTGTTTTAATCGGGTCACATTTTAAGTAACTATTCACGGGGATTTAATGCATGGGGCGGTGGGGGCGGGGGGAGGTGCATGTATTTCTGAGATGCTGGCCCGCGACTGCGGCACGCCCCGCCCACGGTGAGTGCGTCTGCGCGTCCGAAGGCGCCGGGGGCTCCTGACGAGCGCCGGCCGCGTGTTCCAGCCGCCTACAAGCACGCCGACGGTAAGAAGATGGACGGCCGGCGCGTGCTGGTGGACGTGGAGCGCGCGCGCACCGTCAAGGGCTGGCTGCCGCGCCGGCTCGGTGGCGGCCTGGGCGGCACGCGTCGCGGCGGGCCCGACGTCAACGTCAAGTACTCGGGCCGAGAGGACTCGGACCGGATGCGCGGCGGCGACCGACGCGAGCGCAGCCGCGAGCGAGAGAAGCGCCGCCGCTCGCGCAGCCCGCGCGACCGCCGAGAGCGCGGCGACGACCGCGAGCGCAAGAGGCGCCGCTCGCGCTCGCGCAGCCGGGAGCGGCGGCACCGCAGCCGCTCGCCCCGCGAGCGGCGCGACCGCGAGCGACGCCGCGAGCGCGGAGACCGCGACAGGTGAGTGCTGGACGGGGGAACTGGCCGGGAGGAGAGGGCTGGTGTGGGTGGGCGGGACGCCGGGTAGGACCGTCACCCGTGTTGCTGTGGGGTCCGCGCTGTGGCCCCGCCGGCCGTGGAAGGGAGGGAGGAGCTGTGTCGCCCTGTCTGGCAGCGCTGCGGCGGTGTAATCCGCCGCTCCGCGAGCAGTTATGGCCGGCTTTACGAGCGGTCTGGCCTCCGTCGGCAGGTCCGGCGTCATGCCGTGAGCTCAGCGCGCCGCCCGGGTGGTCTGGGCCGTCAGAGCCGCCACTGACAGCTGCCGCCCTCCCCCAGTCTCCATCCTCCCTAGAGCTGTCTGTTTACCCCTAATTCCCGCACCTGACAGTGACCTGTTGCCCTGCTAAATCCCGCCCCCGAGAGAGCTTTATCCCCCGAGTACCTGCCCGGTACCTGCCTCCCCGGTCCTCCCCCCCCCCCCCGCCCAACCCGGGCTCCGTACGGTGTGAAGCATTGCACCGCTACGCGACGAGGGGAGCCGGGTCAGCGGGTGTCTGATAGGGTCAGGAGGGTCGTTATGCTGAGCATGGAATTGCTGCTCAGTCGCCGTATGTCATTCGGGTTTGGTTTGGATATGTGGAACGATTTGTAGATGGCACTATAGGCTTACGATCAGATGCCTGCATGCTCACTGTCACACCACCCGCTATTTCATGGTGGTCTCTCTCTCTCTCTCTCTCTCTCTCTCTCTCTCTCTCTCTCTCTCTCTCTCTCTCTCTCTCTCTCTCTCTCTCTCTCTCTCTCTCTCTCTCTCTCTCTCTCTCTCTCTCTCTCCCGTTGTCTCTCTTACTCTTTTTTCGTCTATCTATCTATCGTCATTTATGTATAATATCTGTTCTCATGTTTCGACGGGTATTGTCTGTCTTTAACCTTTAACCTCTCCCCCGCCGTCCGCACACCATCCTGATTCCTGCTGTATCTGACACTCTATCCTCCCTTCCCCGTCGTCCGCCACTCCCATCCCGCCGTGTCTGACTGCCCCTCCCCCTCCCCTCCCGCAGGGACCGCCGGGACCGACGCGACCGCAACGGCGAGGATTACTTCGACCCGGACGCTGTGCGCGTCAAGACGGAGCCGGAGGACGACTACCCCGAGTACAGCAGCGGCTACAACGGCCAGAACCCGCCGCTCAAGGACGAGGACAAGAAGCCGCGCGACCTGCCGCCGCCACCACCGCCGCCCGAGATGGGCCAGGACGCCGGCAACGGCTCCGGATACGAGCGCCGCGACGAGGGCGAGATCGACTACTGAAGGCCCGGCGGCCAGCGGCGCCCGCCCGCCCGCTTACCTATCTCTTTACATGGCGACGAGCGTTCATTCATCCCAGAGTTGTGTTGGCCGCGGCCGTTTTGGTCGGTGTTGTGTGAGCGGGGCGCGGACGGGCCGGCGCGGTCGACCCGAGGTGTGTAGCTAGCCGGGAGGACGCGCTGCGGCGGTCAGCGGGAGAGGACCCCTGGGGACGCTCCCGGCGGTCCGTCGAGGTTGTGTCCGTCGTGCTCCCTCGCCGTCCGGTCCGCGGTACGGCGATTCTGGAGGCGGTCTCATTCGGTAAGTCGTGCGTCTGTGCTCATCGCTGGTTTCAATATACGTGACGCATCTGGGTCGAGTGTTTCCGGTGGAGGATTGTGGGCGAGGCGAGCAGGAAAAAGCGGGCGAAAAGGGGAAAATGTGTGGCGTGTGTCACACACTTCGACTTGTTTAGTTTGGCGATGGCACGAGTTCCATCTAACTACTGTTGAGGACCTGAGGTCTGGTGTTTGAATGTTGGTAATTAATCCCATTCATCCCGAAGGTATGACCCTGGGTGGATGGGCCACAGCCAGGTTCTGTTTCCGTCACTGCCAGCCGAGACGGCAGTTGGTTGGACTGGAAGGTCAGAGGGTGAGGGGGTTGGCCGATCTGAGTGTGTCTACGCTCAGCGCCGCCACCTATTAGGGACGAGGGAAACATTGCTGTATGTCTCAGCAGCCACGTGTGCTTACTGCTGAAATTATGTTCTTAATGACCAGGTGCTCTAATGGGGAAGATATCGTGCATGACGGTTTGACCTTGTCATCGACTGCTGACATTTATAAATGAGTGTGACTTTTATCCGCACCGCCCTGTTATCCCGTGAGTGATGTGAGCGTTAGTTGGCTCCCGCTCGTCCGACAAGATATATCCTAATCCATATGTACCCGTTAGTTGAGTATAGCTTCCTGTATTATTCCCGTACAATTCTCGATTTCAGATCTTCAGTCAAGGTCTTCTGAACAACGGTTTTGTTCCAAACGTACTCCAAGTGACAGTTTCATTCAAACACACCAGTCAAGGCTGACTGAATCTCAACTACTTATTCTAAGTTCCTGCGTTATGGCGACACCACATGTCTATATATGGTGCTTCTGGTTGTCCTTTTTTATCTGATGTGCTGCCGTTTTCCGCAATACGGGCTGGGTAGACGGACGGTCACTGGCCGGTGCTCGGTGACGGTCTAACCCTGTTCACCCCACCGGCACACAGCTGTCTCGTGCAGACCTGACCCTGGTGCAGGACAGAGCTGCAGCGGACAGACGGAAGGAGGCGAGGACATTGACTCGCCAGTCGACCCACAGGAGCGCGGATTACGCTTCCGAGTATCGCGGATTACGAGCGGAACTGACGCGGATTACGCTTGGGACGCACTGCGCACACGGATTTCGCACGGGACGCGCCGGGCGTTGGGCTTGGTCGGTCTCGGGTCACACTGGGAGCGATGGGTCCTTGGAGAACGCACATCGATGACCGATCATTCGATTGACTGCTCTGCAGTCGGTTCTGGGCTCTGGTTTTGACTGCCACATTATGGCTCGCTCTTGCCTCGACATTTTTACGATTTACTCTTCATCTTTCGGAAGACTACTGTTCGTTTCTTTGCAGGGGCGGATCCAAGGGGGGGGGGGTCACATGGGTCATGCCCCCCCCTTGAGGCCCGGGGGCCCAAAGACCTTCCAGGGGCACCACCGGCCTATCAGGGGTATCACAGTCCTGACAGGGGCACCACAGGACCGCCAGGGGCACCACAGGCCTAGCAGGGACACCACGGGCCTGGTGCCCCTGGGCCCTGACAGGACTGTAACGCCCCTGACAAGCCTGAAGTGTCCCCGGCAGGCACGTGGTGCCCCTGACAGGCCTGAGGCGCCCCTGCAAGGCCGGTGGTGCCCCTGGCAGGCCTGTGGTGTCCATGGCAGGCCTGTGGTGCCCTTGCTAGGCCTCTGGTGCCCCTGACAGGCTTGTAATGCCCCTGGAAGGACTGTGGTGCCCCTGGGCCCTGACAAGCCTGAGGTGCCCCTGACAGGCCAGAGGTGCCCTTGCTAGGCCTGTGGTGCCCCTGGCAGGCCTCTGGTGCCCCTGACAGGCTTGCGGTGCCCTTGGAAGGACTGTGGTGTCCCTGGGCCCTGACAAGCCTGAGGTGCCCCTGACAGGCCCGTGGTGCCCTTGTTAGGCCTGTGGTGCCCCTGGCAGGCCTCTGGTGCCCTTGCTAGGCCGCTGGTGCCCCTGGCAGGCCTCTGGTACCCTTGCTAGGCCGCTGGTGCCCCTGGCAGGCCTCTGGTGCCCCTGCGCCCGGAGAGGACTGGTGCCCCTGAAAAGTCTGAAGTGCCCCTCGGCAGGCCCGTCGTGCCCCTGACAGGCCCAAGGTGCCCCTGTGAGGCCGGTGGTGCCCCTGGCAGGCCTCTGGTGCCCCTGGCAGGTCTGTGGTGCCCCTGGCAGGTCTGTGGCGCCCCTGGCAGACCTGTGTTGACTGGTGCCCCTGCTAGGTCGCTGGTGCCCCTCACAGACCTGTGGTGCCCCTGGGCCTTGACAAGCCTGAGATGCCTGGCTATGACAGGCTCGTGGTGCCCCTGATAGACCAGTGGTGCCCTTGCTAGGCCTGTTGTGCCCCTGGCAGGCCTCTGGTGCCCCTGCTACCCCTGCGCCCTGAGAGGACTATGGTGCCCCTGAAAAGCCTGAAGTGCCTCTCGACAGGCCCGTGGTGCCCCTGGGCCCTGACAGGTCCAAGTTACCCCTGCGAGGTCGGTGGTGCTCCTGGCAGGCCTCTGGTGCCCCTGGCAGGTCTGTGGTGCCCCTGGCAGGCCTGTGTTGACTGGTGCCCCTGCTAGGCCGCTGGTGCCCCTCACAGGCCTGCAGTGCCCCTGGAAGGACTGTGGTGCCCCTGCCCCTAGGGGTACTCATGGGCCCAACAGGCCCGTTGTGCCCCTGACAGGCCTGTCGTGTATACTTGCTAGACCTGTGGTGCCCCTGCTTCCTGGCAGGCCTGTGGTGCCCCTGGTGGGCCTGTGGCGCCCCTACAAGGCCGTAGGTGCCCCTGACAGGTTTGTGGTGTCCCTGGAAGGACTTTGGTGCCCCTGACAAGCCTGAAGTGTCAAGGACAGACCCTTTAGACGCCAGGGTCAAGTTCGTCGGACTGACAACGATTTGCTTACCTGATAACGTTCCTGGTAAGTACTCATTACTCAGCGTCCACAACATATATACACATAGCACATTCATATATACTTGCTTACAATTGGTAAATGTGGTTGTGGCTAAGAGGTAAGATACTGACTAAAAATAAAAAATAAAAATAAAAAACTGAAAACGGGGGCACCACCAAAATGAAGTGGACGAAATCCGTTGAGTTTTTAATTTTGGGTATAGGTAGGGGTAATCTTGGGTAGGGGCACCACTTCGATTCATGACCCTCCCCTTGGAGTTTTCCTGGATCCGCCCCTGTTTCTTTGCATTTTTCGATGCCAAGTGACAAATGAGTTGTCACCGCTACATTACGCAAGCCTCCGAAAGCTGCCCTATGCGATACGAAACGAAACATAAAGTTGCAATATCATCGAAACTGCATTTTGAAAGCCGGAGCATAGCACGTAGCCGTATCACTGAGAATGATCCGCTCATATGACACTAAACCGTAAATCATGTTTAGGACTTTTCGGAATGGCGAACATCTAGGTTTCCGTCATCCGTGTTTGGCGATTGACATGCGTGTCGCCCAGACCCGAGGCCGCCGCACAGCAACAACCCCTTCCCCCACCCACCCCTCCACCCCCAAACCACGTCCCACGGTATATAGAGAACTGCCGTCTGCCCCAACCCGCCCGCGCTCGCCGTATCCGACCGAGACGCCAAGGTATATAAAAACACTGCGAGACGCTAAACCGCTAAACCGCTAAACTTATACGGCCTTGCGCTAAACAGCCGGCGGCGGAATTTTGACCGGACGGTTCGCTCGACCAATCAGCATTCGATCGGCCGGCGCGCCTATAGAGGCGGCCATGTTTGTAAATTTCTGCTTCAGTTCAGGCCTTCAAACGGAAGTTGTCGGTGTTTGAGTGTGGGCGTGAAATCGGTGCTGGAGTTTAGTGAGAATATCCCATGTGCCGTGCTGTTATTTGAGGGTGTAGTGTGTGTTTTACGGATGGCGCTGTGAGAGATGGTGCTTTGCGGAGTGCTGGCGATAATATAGGCCAAGGCAGTGTGAGACGCACGGGCGTCGGCGTGGCGCGCGAGTGACCACTGACCGTCCCGTGCCGTGAGCCGAGCCCCATGATGAGGGAGCATCCGTGCACAGGACAGGACAGGACAGCGCACACTGAAAACCAAAATGAATCTCCTGATGCCCTGATCATTGAAGTCTATACCCCAATTATTCCCTTTTGATCTCTTCATTATACCTATGGGGTATATTCATGGAATCGCAGTTGGCTTCATATTCCCATGATATTCCCTCGACCTCCATGAATTAGGTATTGATTCTCTTAATAAGCTCTTGATATCACCCTGTGAGAACCATATTATGCCATTGATACCCTAAATGATTCTGCATGATTCCGTGCGTATAAGATGCTGTTGATACCCCAGTCGCTGATAGTTATGCCTTTATGATTCTCTATCTATTCTTGCAATATACCCTTTCATTGCCCAGAGGGTATCTTGCCGGAATCACAGGGAGGCTCATATTCCCTTGAGATGCTTTCATATTCTTCTGTTATGCTTCCTTTGCCTGATTCTTTCAAAATACTCTTGATATCACCCGAGCAGAACCATAGTATTCCTCAATGATTCTTCGTTGGAGGCATCAAGAACGCGCCAAAGGTCCGCCATTTTTCTCCGCCATTTCCGGTGATCAGTGAAGAGCGGTGTTGGGTGCTGTGTGGTTGCGAGTGGTGCCATTTTTAGGCTGGAATTGAGCCTTATTGAGGGTGAGTACCATCCTTAGCAGGAACTCATATGACGATGAAATGCTTGGATTGACTAAGGCCCTTGATTTTTCATATGTAGGTAGTGTTCTTCTAAGGTTGCGTGTACTTGTGCTTCTGATGTCTAAATGAGATCATTACTATACAGCATTATATTTGTTTAAATAGGTAGGTACCCAACAGTTGAACATCGTTGTTCTGATACATGTTAACTTCTTACATATCGAGTATAAGCGAACCTGTTCAACCAATCTTATACAAAATGCATTGGGGGGGGGGGGGGGATTGCCTCATACTCTTCAGTATGTGTGAGCATCCCTGGACCCGTCAGTGTGAATAAAAAATATTCTCAAATGAGTAAGTGATATGTCCGTCGTCCTCCTTTCCTGATCCACAGAGGACGCGGCGCTGGTACTGCTGCGCCTTCTGGGTGAGGAGGGAACGGTCATCATGGAGGCGCCAGCGGCGACGATGACGCGTCCCCTGATACACGAGCGGGAGACGAGTTCGACATCGTGGTCGAAGAAACAGTGGTGGCCAGCGCCCAGTGCCTTGAAGAGGCACTCCTTCTCTTCGGGGTCGCCTACTACGTCTTCAACCAGAAACTGTCCCGTGCATCGCGCTCCACGATGTGGTTCATCGTCCACGACATGATGGGGCTGCCGGCAGAGTCAACAGCGACGGCGGACGCGCTGAAAAATCTGTCGGTGCTGACAGCATAGTGTGCCCGCGCAGTGAGGTAAGCCCAGGGGCGGAGTGGAGACGGAGTGATGGACGGAGATGATGGAGACGGACGTGATGGCCCGCCCCACAGGGAAAGGGGTCACAAGCGGCATGGGCGGGCCTGTTGACATCCCATGTGGCAGCCCGCTACGTTGTCGGACTTTCTTGAGGTCCAGTGTGGCCAAATTGGTGATGTTGCGGGGAAAGTCACCCCCAATGAAAAGTATAATGACATCCTCAGAAATTTTAAAATTACATCATCACGACGTTTTTGTCGTGAAAGCATACCTATGTAGTGTAGGAATAAAGACTAAAAATGTTCCAATGTACGATTCGCACCGTCATACTCGTGCTGTCGCGCTTGCAATTTTTTTTTTTACATTTTTAATGACAATATTCAGATTTTTTGTACTTTCCACCAGAACTTGATGTCAGGTATAGTTTTTCCACATTATCTGTAAAAACAGCACCTAAATTGAGGCTGAAGACGAGTTTTTTTTTTTTTGAAAATAGTGACATCCTCGTACGACTTTTTTATACATCTTCCCCCTAACGCTAAACCAATTTGGCCACACTGTTGAGGTCAGGGAGGGGGAACTCGTAGGAGCCACACGCTCAACTTTCGTTGTGTAGCAAAGGTGGGAAAAACCACGCCATTTGAAGGGGCACCGGTTGTTTTGCGACTCCTTCGTAAGAGTCGCAAAACAACGGTCATCGTAGAAGAGCCAGCGGCGCTTCTCGTGTGTCATGTGCTTTTTTACAGCCTGGATCTCAACATGTGATATGGCATTTGTTATTTGTTTGTTATGGTATGAGGCGTGTGCGTGACGTATGTTTAATATGGATAGTATGTACAGTCTGTCTTAAAAGTACCGCGCAAAGTGACGGTGGATCCATCGAGCCTGACTGAGGAAGGGCCTGCTAAATTTGGGTCACCGAAGCAATTGACATCCTCGTCCATTCCCTAGGTCAATTGGTCGGTGACTTTCAAACTAAAGCATGCCCTTTCTCGGTCAGGCTTGATGGATCCACCGTCACTTTGCGCGGTACTTTTAAGACAGACTGTACAGTCTGTCTTAAAAGTACCGCGCAAAGTGACGGTGGATCCATCAAGCCTGACCGAAGAAGAACCTGCTATACCTAATATGAAAGTCACCGAACCAATTGACCTGGGGAGTGGTCGAGAATGTCAATTGCTTCGGTGATTCAAATTTAGCAGGCCCTTCCTCGGTCAGGCTTGATGGATCCACCGTTACTTTGCGCGGTACTTTTAAGACAGACTGTACAAATTGAATGTCTCTTGGCAACTAGGAAGCTGTGATTTTGAAATGAATGCAGAGGCAGTTGTCTTTCCAATCAATACAGTACGTTTTTCTTATACACACAAGCGTATCGTGGTTGTTGTTGGTGTGGCTGAGCGTCGATGGCATGGGCGGATCCAGGAAATTCAGAGGAAGGGCGAAGGTGGTTACATAAATGGCGTCTCTTACCTTTGTGTGGGTAAAGAAATCAGTGCGCTAGGTATCTCATGGGGATCTCACGAGGAATAGCATGACCCCGCGAGCCCATCCCTTGATCCGCCACTGCGGAACGAAGCATCAATGGGGTATATAGAGAGCATCAAAGGAGCATCAATGTGGTGCATAGAGAGCATCAAATCAGCATCAATGGGGTATATAGAGAGCATCAATGGGGTATGTAGAGAGCATCAAAGGAGCATCAATGGGGTATATAGAGAGCATCAAAGGAGCATCAATGGGGTTTATAGCAAGCATCAAAGGAGCATCAATGGGGTATATACAGGGTGGGGCAGAAAGATTTACCTCTTGATTTTTGAAAATATTTCGGTCCAGAACGAAGATATTCAAATGATTTTTGGTACACGTATTCAGTAGCATGTACACATCTCAGCAACGGCACTATGAACCAATTTGACCACCTTTGGTCTTCACCCCTGCCCCGAAACCTCTCCCTGCGGAGAGGCGCGAGCGCCGCACGGTGTCTTCGTCGAAATTCGACCATGCCGTCTCGAGTGCCAGCTTCAGAGCGGCGATGCTGCTGTGTGGTGTTGCACACTTCTCCCTCTCCAGGATGGCCCAGGTGGTGAAGTCCATCGGGTTCAGGTCTGGACTTGATGGTGTCCGCATGTCCTTGTCCCAGAATCCAGGCATGTGGGTCTTGCACCACTGTTGAGTGAAGTTGGCCGTCTGAGACGAAACAGGTAAATCTTTCTGCCCCACCCTGTAGATAGCATCGAAGGAGCATAGATCGGGTTTAGACGGAGCATCCGAACTATGCTAGGGGGCATCAAAGGGGCATAGAGGAGATTCAGGGGGAATACACTAGGCATTTCGTAAGAATAATGGAGGCATAACCAGATAATCATTTTGATTCCACTTAGCCATCCAACAGGCATATTAGGGTAATAATGTTGGGATATTGGGGGTATCTAAGGCTAAAAAGGTGCTACTTGAAGTATATTACGGGAATAATTGGGGTTTCGTTTTAGACCATTCTCCTAATATCACACCCCCGGAATCATTTTTGCAGGATGAACTGCCGCCGGGCACCCGGCACTGGACGGGAACTCCGGAGACGGCCAACGGTGATGTACCTACCCACTGCCTGTTGTCACACGGTGTGTCCTCATTTTTGATGTGACATCTCCTCATATGTTTCTGTATGTACTATGCACACATCGGCTAGTGAACAACTGTTAGGGGAAAGTAGGGTAAGACGGGCATCTAAACTTTGGAGCCATTTTGGGCCGGTTAGAAACGTCATAGAAACGGGAAACTGAGTGAAAACCTTTTTTAGACATTGTACTTCCATTTGCCAGAAGATGAGACCTAGAGCTGATTCAACAAATTAACTACAGCTATTTTTGCAAAACCTTGCAAAAACCCGTCTCACCCCCACCCCATGGGGTAAGACGGTCACATGGGTAGGGCAAGACGGCCAGCTTCTTTCACCGATCAGCGCAGCTCGCAACAAATGCCCGAGATAAGCCGCATTGATATTTGATACAGTCGCTCGTTGGTCTCAAGTGCTTCGGAAAAGGCAGTATACGAGATTCGTGCAGAAGGCGTATGCTCGTATATAGGGGAGAGTGGGGCAATGGCGGACGGTGGGTAATGCCGGCCACCCATCTCTAGTGAGTACTTTGTCCATCACTAATCGGCTGATGTTGTTTACATTTCAGTTGAGCGCCATTCTAGCACGTGGTGCAAGTTTGTCACGGTAGCTCCATTATTTTCATTTTTATAGCGTTAAATGTGTTTTTCGTATCTGATTTTTAATTTTTGTTGCATCTATTTGCTGACTGTGAAATGTGTTAACGCATTTTCAGAAGTGCTGCTTTGCAATGACCTTCAATTAAGCCTTTCTTAGGCGACTGCTGGATGTGAGGCGTTTGCGGCGCAATGCCTTTGACTGCTGCCTGCTTTCTTAAAATAAAGCTGACCTCGGGGTAATACCGGACACGTGTCCGGAATGACTCCACGCGATTTTGTTTGCGACTTCTGTCGTTAAAGCTCAACGTTTCGGGCTGCTGTGTTTACGGCTGTATTAGTTTGCTTGCTGTGTTTACGAGTGTGTTAGTTTGCTGCTCTGTTGGCGCCGCGCTGTTGTGTTGCAGCGAGTGCAGTGTTGTGTTGCAGTGCAGTGTACTGTTAACTGCTGAATACAGTTGTCGTTTCTTAATTCTCACTTAAATTTCCATCGAAAGAACGGTTTAAGGATGAATACCAGTGACGATATTTCGACTTTTGTGCGTTTGCACTTAGTGGCCGGCATTACCCCTCGCTTTTTTGCACCTCCATTTTTCACCACATTTTTGCGTAGGCTCTGAATCTGTCATCAGTGATCTGAGATACTAAAACTGGGTGCTATCTGAAAGCCTATTCCTTTGGCTATAACCACAGTCAAAATCACCATAAAATAGCTTCAAATAGCTAAGCTATTGAGCAAAATGCTTATGGTGTCGCCATTGCCCCACTCTCCCCTACCTAAGCCCTAGTTCAGAAGCCTTGTAGAGACGTTTTTCACATTCATTATTCGAGAATAAACTGTGCCGAAGGAATATTGCTAACATGTTTGTGTGTATCGAAATCGAACATATTCAGAAATGTTTTTTTTTCCTACAGCAACAAAAATATTTTCACCATTACAGACCCATTGGATCCATAGTTGCCCGTCTTATAT
The DNA here is from genome assembly GCF_019059575.1 of Amphibalanus amphitrite. Lineage (NCBI taxonomy): Eukaryota > Metazoa > Arthropoda > Thecostraca > Balanomorpha > Balanidae > Amphibalanus > Amphibalanus amphitrite. The sequence continues at coordinate 162,885 of NW_024881515.1, forward strand.
ACCCCAAACTCAATGTCAGAAGCTCAGCACGATTTTTCTATGTGGACAATTTGATGCAGGCGAAGCAAATCCGCGGTTAATGAACACTGGTGGCATATGTTTGTACCACTGGCGGATCCAGACTTGCGTTTTGGGGGGGGGGCCAACTCCTGCAAGTAACCAAACCTAGGGTACCCCCAAATCCTGTTTTCTCATCGGATTTAGGCCACTTATTTTTTCGTCACAGCCCTGGAACGATATTTTTTTTAAACTAAAAAAAAAATAGAAATGGTAGCCCACCCAACCCGAGCCTAAATATTACTTTGAAAACACTTCAAATTGCTTTTGTCGACCAATTAGCCCGCTCCGGGTCGGTGCGTGGCGCAGCCTTCGCGGGCTGGGAGGTGTCGGTTGGACCCCCTGCCGTTCGGCCCCTGATTAAGCTAGAGCTCGCGGAAAAAAACAGGCGTGTTGCCCGTGAGTGACGAGACGAAGCCGATGATACCCGATTTTAAGGTCCTTGGTCATTGGTTGACCTTCCAGGGCGGTGTTTCACGGTCGTGCTGACAGCCGCTGACAGCGCATTCCGCGAGCTAAGGTCAGCCTTCGTTAGTGTTGTGGGTATAGGCTTGTTGATGTCTCCATTGAAACCAAAAGTGCCATCAGCGCTGGCAGCGGCTGGCAGCGTGCCGTGAAACACGGCCCAGGTCAGGTCATAGACCCAAAAGACGGGAAAATCAGGACCTGTCAGAACCTCCTAAAGTAAGGCTGTAATACGTTTTTTTTGTGCTGATCACAAATTTCATGTTAGTTTGGATCATAGATAATGTCTTCATGCGTTTAGACCATGTCGGGGCAGGTCAGGTCAGATCAACCAGTAGGAGTACTTATGGGCGTCCGTATAGCAGGTGTCCACTACCACTGGCAGCTACGTAACATGATACGAAGGCATCAAAACTACTTCGTAAATGTTCAAATGGCTGCAAAATGCTAAATTCAAAATCAGCTAAACGAAACTATCCTAGAAACATGTTAAACTCGGAAAAGTGCACCGAGGTCATCAAAGGTCAATGACCTGACTTGACCGTAAGGTGACATTGGCATCCGCCCTAATGCGTGGGAGCAACATCATATCACATGTTTGAGCGTTTTAAACCACGAAAAGACTATAAAAGCGCGGATAATGTGAGCCGACATACGCCGAATCGCTATTCCGGCCAAACATGGCCTCCAACATGGCCAAACAGTCTCGAGAAATAGGCCACAAGTCAAAGTTCACTTGGGTCAGGGTCATGAAATTTTCAGACTTTGTCACCATGAGGGTACTAAAGTTTCGTCGCGATCGGCTTCATGATACCTTACACGATAACTTCACACGTCGATCGAGAGTTAAAGCACATGGATGAAGGAGAACCAGGGGATGAAGGTTCTTTCATCCATGGTTAAAGTGTGCAATAAGAACTTCTTGGGTGAAGACAAGACCAACACTTTTATCAAGCTCACAGATTTTTAATGATACGGTATTTTCTCTCTACCTACTACGCCCTTCTCACATTCATTTTTCTTAAGTGTTTTTGGGGACAAAAAATATATGTTGATTCCCCTTTCAGGCTTGGGGGCATGACCCCGTGGCCCCCCTGGATCCGCTAGGTCGAAACTAACTAGGTCGTTTTCAAACGGTCTGATATTTCAGGTCATAGTTTGCAAACGGCCGGTGTTTTCAGGTAGTTTCATATGGCCTGACTGGGCCAGGCCGTTTGCAAACGGACCGAATTTTCATACGGCCTGTAACATATATTCAGATTTCGACACATCTGTCGTAGCATCAAATGCTGATGTGGCGCACTCAAAAGCCGGAATTGGTCCTTGGATGCCGTAAGGACCCTTTTAAGAAATAAGTGACCCGACTGACCCTTAGAGATTGGCCTGAGCTGTGACCGAAATAAGTCTTTTACCGTTTCGCAGGAAGGGACAAAAAGGTCCCTCATATGCTTCTTGTACAATTACGAAACAAAACAAGTTTTTTTCAACGAAAACTCAGTTTTCCTAAAAAATTTATTGCGCATATTCCGTGAATGAAAAGTTGCCGGGTCATGTCAGGTCAGGCTGCCACAGCAAGTTTGTTAACTTGACAGCTCAATCGATATTTATGCAATAAGACCTTCTCGGGTGACGATAAGACATGACGACAATTTATGAAGGAAGCTAGTAAACCCGGTAGTTTCTCCATAGGCGCGGGAACCGGGGGGAGGGGGCAGTGGTGGCAGCTTGCCCCCCCCCCCCCAACTCTGGGGCCGTGCGGGCGGTGCCCCCACAACTTTCAGACAGAATACCGCTCCTTTTTGCAAATGTTTTCTTTTTTTGTTGAAAAAGCCAAGGGATGAAAAATAAGTGGCCTAAAACCGGCGAGAAAACTATATTTGGGGGATCCTAGGTTGATCTCTATCATGGTGTGACCTCCCCCCCCCCCCCCCCGTCTAAAAGTAGTTCCCGCGCCCCTGGGTTTCTCTACGCTATTGAATCACGCTGCTGATTCTAGTAAGTATCTACTACACAACCTTCTCACATTAATTTTTCTTCGAGCGTTTTGGGGGGCCAAAAGATATGTTGGCCCCCTCTTTCAGGCTTTTTGGGTCCATGGCCCCGGTGGCCCCCTTGAATCCGCCAGTGGGGGCGGTGCCCCCACAACTTTCAAACGGAATACCGTCCTTTTTTGCAACTGTTTCTTTTTTTGTTGAAAAAGCCAAGGGATGAAAAATAAGTGGCCTAAAACCGGTGAGAAAACTAGATTTGGGGGATCCTAGGTTGATCTCTATCATGGTGTGACCTCCCCCCCCCCCCCCAGTCTGAAAGTAGTTCCCGCGCCCCTGACTTTCTCTACGCTATTGAATCACGCTGCTGATTCTAGTAGGTATCTACTACGCAACCTTCTCACATTAATTTTTCTCCAAGCGTTTTGGGGGGGCCAAAAGATATGTTGGCCCCCCCCTTTCAGGCTTTTGGGGGGGCCATGGCCCCGGTGGCCCCCCCCCCCCCTGGATCCGCCAGTGGTTTGTACCACAAGTGATTGCAAGTTTTTTTAGTGGAAAAGGCAATTCTGGTCCTAATTTTTCTCGCTCGTAGCGCTATTGGTTTGGTCTGCAGAAGGGGTGCCCGTCTTACCTACCCTGACCGTCTTACCCCACTTTCCCCTACATGGTCTGGCGATCCCGAACAAACGCATCAAGTACTGCACCCCGTTGGACAGTACTGCAACCGGGATCAGCGGCCCGGGCCGCCGAGGATCGAAAGGTACAGCGGTATGCCTCTTTATCAGCCCAGTATCTCTTCGTTCCATTGGCGGTCGAAACATCAGGCGTTGCCGGCCCCAGTGCCATCCGCCTAGTCCAGGAACTCGGCCGCAGGATCACATCAGTGACCGGGGAGAGGCGCGAAACGGCTTGGTTATGGCAAAAAATCTCTATTGCCATCATTCGCGGAAACGCAGTGGCAATCAGAGGCTCTGCCTATCTTTCCTCCACTGTGAGCCCCGCCCACTCCGCCTTACCACCCCGTGTACCAGCTTTCCATCACACACAGAAACAACAGACTAAACATGACACTCGCAACATCTCCCTTACACCCCCTCTGACACTTTCACCAGCTCCACCCACCTCAGCATCAGCACCATCTCCATCTGAAAGTCACGACACACTTACAGCATACCATACACCAACCGGCCACCACGATATAGCGCCATCACCCCCAAAATCCATCAGTCCAATCTCAACTCGCCTGGCAAAGTACAGAAAAATGTACGAAGAAATGAGGGCCAATTTTGAAACACAAGATCTCGCTCTGAGCCGGGACCCTCTGGCCGACCCAGAGCTGGCTCCCTACCTGGTGCGCGGTGTGACCCAGTGCTCTGCTAGTGCTATATCGTGTTTAGCTGAGCCTTAGCGTTAGGTATCTGTGCATTATATTGTATCCGTTGTAACCTGTATGTTGGTTCGTGTGATAATATTGCGAAGAATACAAAAAAAAAATTGGTGTCAAAGCATTGTAAATTTCAAAGAAGGTAAATAAATTTTATGTCCCTTGCTATGGTCGTGATACATTAACATGCGTGTACTGTGTCCGTAACAGTTTGTTTCGGGGTGTAGTTTTATGGCTAACAAATTGCACTGATTTAATTTTAATTCGGTACCTTGGGGTAAGATGCCCCTTGGCCTGATGGGGAAAGACGGCCCCCTAAATTCGTAGGCTGGCCTTCAAGGAACCCGTCAAATCATTTATTACATACTTGTGATGAGAGACAAAAGCCGATCTGGGACTATTGAGAGTCCAGTACGGTCGGGTGCTCCCCATGCCGGTCTCTCGGACCACACAGCGGCTTTTCGGGCGGCATCTGACTCTGAGAGCCCTCACGACGGCCTCTATGGGCCCCATTATTGGCTCCAAGGCCCCTCACGACATCCTTTGAGGGCTCCCACGTTGGCTCCACGGGCCGCGCTGGCACCTGAGGTCCCCACGATGGGCTCGAGGGCCCTCAAGCATCATGAAGCAGTGTCCCAAAATTCAGTTTTGTCTTGGGCGTCAGAGGGGAAAATTACCCACTAAAAAGAGGGGAGAGAGTGAAAAACTGCTGATTCGATTAGATCCAAAAAGAGTGAAAAACAACAAAAAAGCATGCATTTTATTCTAAGGTGTAGGATGCTTGATGCTAAACCGGGCATCCACATAATAACTGCTCTTTCTAGGTATAGGTAAAAAATCTCAGTTTTCTTGGCTGGGAGTGGAAAATTGTTCTTAAAAATTGGTGGGGAGAGTGGAAAATGAATTTCATTTGGATGTCGTTTCCCACCCAAATCGACAAATTTTGGGACATTGTCATGAAGACCTCTAAGGGCCCCACAGCGGTCTCCGAACGCCACCACGGAGGCTTGTTTGGCCGCGCTGAACAATGATGGCCCTAACGATGACCTCTGAAGCCCCTTACGACTACTTTTGAGGGCCCTTACGATGACGTTTAGTGTCTATTGCAGGCTCGAAGGGACTACTGATTCGTTCAGGTGATTCACGTGTCCATTTATGTCACTTATAGTGCAGGGAGGCATCTTCCCCAACGCCAGGGGGCGTCTTTCCCACCCTGTGGGGTAAGATGCCCCCTTTCACTTCTTCAGGAAAATGCTTAATAGCATACAAGCTGTCATATTTCAGGCACGTAAGTGTGTTATTATTGGGAGAAAAATGATGTCGGCTTCCGTTGAAACTCCAAGTTTTTGCTTTCCGATCGTCATTTTCGAATAATATATGAGATTGTAAAACCCTGGGCATCTTACCCCACACTCCCCTACACACTCATACCAGGGCAAGTTGGCTGACCCACACCAAGGAGTATTATAGGCGATTACGGCCACATATGGCCGTAATCGCCACGCCATATGTGGAAGGCTTTTAATGTCAATACATTGTACAGCCCACCGCTAAAGTAATGTCAGTAGGCGGAACTATGGTCAAGCGTGCCCATTTTTGGAAACCCATTTTCGTTCCCATGTTTGGGAACGATACACCCAAATATGGGAACGTCATGTAGGCATTGTTTAAAACAAGAAGAAGAACCGTGAAATGACGTCCAAAAAATATAAAACGATCGTGAACCGCCTGATATTTGTCTCAATATTGTTGGGAAAGAGTTTGATATTGTAAGGCCCATCGTAGCTTCAAATCGTTCCTCTATTTCTAAAGCAGTCCACCGCCCGGGCCGCGTGCCCAAATTTGGGAACGCTCTCGTACACTGGCGCTGCAAGCGTTCCTTATTATAGGAACGGCGTACCCAAAATTGGGAACGATTTCACCGACGCCTTTCACGGGCTCTTTTCATTAACAAGCATCACGTCCAACGCCGCAGGCTATTGTTAACGCAACAATCATAAGATGACCTTTCCGGCAAGACCGCCGCATGTTTCGCCGGGTCTACTGCGCTCTTATTCCCGTCGATCCCGCAGCGGGCACGCCCCCCTCTGCAGGATTACGTAATTCACAACGCTCAGCGATGTTCAACAAGGTCTTCCATGCCTATATACACCGTTTGCGCCGAGGGTGGAGGCATGTAAAACACCTGTCTGTTTAACGCTGATAGTTGACGAGCACAAGTAAGTATCCAAAAATGGGAACGCTGAAATGTTTCACTCTCAAAACACCTAGTCCCAATAAAAATCTACTTTTTTCCTTTCTTAATGAGTGTAAGTGGCAAAAGGCCTGGTAGGATGGGCACGAGAAATGATCAAAATCAGCATAAAATTATAAATAAGCCACACAGGGCGACCTGCATAAAAGAAATTCCCCCAAAACGATCGTGCTTAAAAATACCGAAGGCAAAAACCACGCTCATGACGCTCCCTAAAAGCAACGCTAAACAGCTAGCATCCAAATAAAATATGTCTTTCAGGGTTGATAAAATACAGCTGGATAATTTTCAACCGCTTAAACTGAGTTTACAACAGTAGTTCGGTAAATTCACTCACGTTCCACGCGGTCGTCCGCCCCGACACCAAAAGTCAACAATATTACCTCGGGACCGTCCGCGTCTTCGCTTGCATTTGTCAGCATCTGGTGTCGATAGTATGAAAGTTCATAACCAGGCGAAAATTATTATACTTTACCTCAAACTAAAAAATGCTTCATTTTCTTTAAAATTGCATGTTAAATGTCGTATAACCCATATTTCCACCATTCTGTCATTTTTAAAAAATCATTAAAAATATCATTCCACGGTCAATTTCCTTGTTCCACGGTCAGATTAAAGATAACTTTATGGAGATTTAGTAGATACTTAAATCAGCGTGCACTTTTTTGAGACGTGATGCACTTTTGAGTTTTAGTGGGCGAACGGCCGAAAAATTGCCTTCCGTTCTCATAAATGGGCACGCCCGTTCCCATATTTGGGAACTCCGTTCCCAAAAATGGGAACGTTCCTATATTTGGGTACTCATGACCATAGTTCCGCCTACTGATGTAGGGTTTTACCAATCTCAACGGTTGGCTTTGACTGGCGATTGCTTAATGCGGAGTGATCGAAAAGAAGATGTCAATAGCTAATGTTGCAGCTGCAATGGTGACGATACATATAAGCTACATTCAAAGTTTCATTGTAGTCTGGCTAATCGTCCCTAAGCTTCAGAAGCAGAACATACCCATGACTGAAACCCCACATTACTTCTGCTGTGGACTGTACATATAATACATACTTACACGCAGGACGCGGGTCAAGCTTAAATGCCCATCTGGCCGATACCGTTAATCAGCCCAGAGAGCAAGGCGGGCGAATGGTGTTCTATAGTGCTCTTGGTGACTTCCGCTGGAAACCATGAATTTGGGTGCTCAGTCGGTATTAGGGACCTGATATTAGAAATAATTGTAGAATTAAATAATGTAATGAAGGAGGCATGAAGGGTGTCTGAAACTGTAATTTATTGTCCTTCTCTTAATCGTGTGTTATCTGTTTTTACTAGCCATGTGGTCAGCAAGCTCCGCATTCTCGCGGATACAAGCAAAAACAAGCTAGATTTTAAACTTATTGTTTTATCAAGGCCACATTTGGATGCAAGAGACCGCAAGATATACCATATCTCAACGCGTTATTATAACCGTTTTAACGAAATACATGCATTGTGCTGGCTTGGTTTGATAGGTACTGTTTGTCGTTACGTTTTGTGTTTCCCCACCCCACACTCATTAGAATAAGACCGATGGGACATGTGCTGAATTCATGTGGTTTGGACAATTGGATTGGACGTTTCGTATTTGCTGTTATTTTACACTATTTGCTTTCTCTCACTCACTTTTCCCTGGGACGTTTGCATGGAAAGGGTATGATTGCTAGGTAAAGCACCTAACGTAGGCTGCTTTTGCATTATATCCGTTAACAAAGTCCGTGATATCACTTGTATTATTGTTAAAACCAAACGGAAACGACAATGGACAATGTAACCGGCATATTCATTCCCCTAATCGGGATAAACATTAAATAAATGCTTACTATATATTCATTTATCTGAATGTAGAGGTGCTTCTTCCCAGGGTAGCGTGGTGCTCAAAGCTGAATATTTGCAGTTCAGTGTCTTGAAATGTGCTGGACGCGACACGGTTTTATTTACCTTTACTTACACTGTTCTGTTGCTACTCTCACGAGCTGAAGCGATCTCAGTCTCACCATACATATCCCGCCACTACCTATGGATTTCATGAACATTCCCGATTCCGTTTATGTTCAAGATCATGATTTATGACACGAGGCCCATCACCTACCTACCTACGTATTCCAGTCGGAGATGAATAGTTTGCTTATTTTCACTTAACCCACGAGCCGCTGGGGGGGGGGGGGTGGGGCATAAAGTTCCCCCCTTTACGTTTTGTGAAATATCTCCGAAACCTGATGAGCTACGAACGTGGAACTTGGCATAGCTTCAAATGAATACCTAGGAAATGTTTGAGGAAAGTTTGGTGGTTGTAGCACCTAAGATGACGTCACAGTGACGTCATAAAGTTTTGTCGTTTTCCGATATGGACCGTTTCTGATGACGCTGAGCATGAAACTCGACTGTAAATGAACTAGACAGCACCTGCTGTCATCCTAAAACATCTTACTACACTTCCATCTAGTTTCTGACCAATAATCGGCCCTTTATATTCGGTCCCATATATGTGATGTATCGTGAGGAATATGAGAGTCGCAAATCTATAATTTCACTTATGACGTCACTGTGACGTCATTTCAAATGGGATCGACACCAAATTTGGACACAACTTCGGTTAGGTATTCAGGAAGATGTGTGCAAAGTTTCGTTTCTCTATCTCTTCGCGTTGCGACGATATCGTCGCAGAAGTAAAGGGGGGGCAACTTTATGCCCCCCAGCGGCCGGCAGGTGGCGCGGAGGCCCAGCGGCCGCCGGGTTAAAGGGACCCTCCCACCTTCAAAAAAGTTTATGAATTGGCATGAAAGTGATGTCGCTCGGTTCAGAAAGAGCGAAAACGAATATCTACCAAATTTCACCGAAAAATATTCACCGGTTTTCAAGATATTAGACTTTTACTTTTGTTTACTTTTTTTGGGATCTCCGCTGTTTCTAGCGACTTTATTTTAGAAGTGCGGCGTTTGCGGCAGATGTTGCGCGCAAATAGCATATACCACCGCGTGCTACAAAACGTTTTAGTCAAACATTTAAAAATCATTAGATATTTGCGCTGACGTCACACATTCAGAGGGGTATTCCTAAGCATTAGCCCCTCTGAATCAAAATGCTGCAATTTTGAAATTCAATATTTCCGATTTAAGGCATTTCTCGATGTTGTGAGTGCCGGGACCGGTAATTGTGAGCCAGGGACCCCATTTTGGCTATCTCAACTCAAATCTAATGTTAAGGTGGGAGGGTCCCTTTAAATTTCACACGCTATTCCTTGCACTGCATTGTGCAATAATGTGCAATATAAAAGTTCACAACATTTTGATAATTTATCATACCTGTAGGGAAATACAAGAAGTCGATATGAATTTTGACATTATTCTTGTAAACGTAAGAAATGTGGCCATAAGTGATGTGTTATCTAATCGGACAGACTCGCAGATGATAACAAACTGATTCTGTCCACACAACATCTCAATTAATCTGATTTGACAGCACCAGACAGAGGCGATCGCTCGTAATCGGCTTATGCCACGCCTCCAAACAAATCCCATATAATTGCCGATGTGTCTGCCGATGGCTATATTTTATTGCCTGGGAACAGGACGCCACTCCCAGCCACTCCTCTCCTCGTACACACGCCGGGTGTTGACGAACCCCGCTCGTTACCACGGCGAACCCGGCTCGTTACCACGACGAAGCTCCTTTTTACCACGCTTTGCGGTTGATTTCCTTGGGGCGGAGCGACGCGGAGTGCAGTTCGCAGACATCAGATTTCGTGATTCGCGTCTGAGTTTGAAGACAAGGAGGCGATGCGCCGGATTATCGTATAAAGTCGTATTGGGTATGTTTGTTAGTAACCCGGGATCGTGAATCGCTCTTCGTCTGTGCTCGATTCCTTTCACCTCGTGGTGAGCCAAAATGGTAAGAGCAGCTGAAAGACACACTAAGTAGATGTGAGTGACCGCATATCTTTGGTTGTTTGCGTTGTAACTATAATGCTAAGTGTAACTGAATGACGAAGAGATAAAAGTTACAGTTCACATTTCCATGATTTTCTATTAAAACGTGGCGAAATAAAGATGAGAACACGACTCAGCCAGACCCGTCAGCAATTTGTGTTGTTGCGCGGTAGACACTGCCAATTTACGGCATTTTAAACGCGGAAACATTCTCTTGCATCGAGGCACCGAACCCTCTAAGACTAAATACAATAAATACAAGATAAAAAGTGGAATGGTATTTCGCAATGGTACAAATAGCTCAGCTCAGCCCTACAACCCAGCCCCACAGCACATCTATCGTACTTTACTCGCGAACTATGTAAGCGCCCATGCTGTGAGACGTCATCTCCACAATGCAGTTCGTACGTCTCACATACCAGATTGAATAGCTTGCTGGGTTGGACGAATGCAATGCTATGGCAGTCTCATTTTCATCGAAGGATTACGTCTTATTGACAAGTAACCGTTTTTTGTACTCACACTCTACACTCAGTTCTTGGCTTCAATTGTGTTCCTTCTTGTCGTTGGCCCGTCGAATTATAAAATGCCCAGTTCCTGTCTTCGATCCGTCTTATCTTCTTCCTCGTCTCCGCTCAGTATTCGTCCCCGTCCTCTCTCTCCATCTGTCTCCATCTCCACTCCCATTCCCCAATGCTCACCACCCGCTGGCCCCCCTCACACCTCGGGCGCCACCAGTTTCTGCTTCTGCTCGGACTCTGTGGACTCTGCCGGCGTAGTGCCCCCGGTGGCGCCCTCGGTGGTCTCGCGCCGCTCACGCTCGGCCGCCAGCAGCGCCTCGGACCAGTGCTCCAGGGCCAGCTCGGCCAGCAGGCGCGCGCCGGACTCATCGTGCCTCTCGGCAGCGAGCGCCGCCTCGTCCAGCAGCGAGCCGGCGCCGCGGCCCGTGCCGATGGCTGCCAGCAGCCGGCGGGTCTCGCGGCGCTGCTCGCGCAGGCTGCGCAGGTTGCGGGTGGTCGTCACCAGGAGGATGGTCGAGTAGACGGCGGCGCAGATGGCGAGGACCCCGGCGATCGAGAGCCAGGGGTCGAGCCACTCCAGGCGACTGCAGAAGCCGCTGCGCTCGTCCCGCGGAGTCAGCGCGATGCACGGCGACCAGAGGCCGACATTGATCAGCGCGAGCGCGACGCTGGGGACCATGCACCAGCGCAGCTGGCGCTCCTGGCGCGTCCGGCTGTCGATCTCGTCAGCGCGGAGGCGCAGGGCCTCCTCGGCGCCGGGCATGCGGTCGCCGGCCCCGGGCGTCAGCGACTCGGTCATCTCGCCGGGTGTCCGTCTCCGAATCACACTGCTGCACGGAGTTCCCACTGCGGTACCGACACTGACACACACCGACAGCAGCCGCCTCGGCGCCGCGACGCTCACTGCCCGCCCACGGCCGTCGCCACCTCACTGCCCCCGTGTCGAGACGCCGCGACAAAAGGGGAAGGATGGCTCCCCTCCCCCAAAGGAAGGGCTATTTTTAGCTCCGACGCCGGGTCCGGAAGGGTCAAAGTGCGTGGGCAGTGGGCACGGCGGTGCGTGTTTGTGCGCGGGCCAGTGGCCATGGTTCGGCGACCCTTCGCCCCGCCCCGGACCCCGTCCCACCCCAGCGCTCCTGGCCCTTCCAACTCCACCCAGCCGAGAGGCGGTAGCGCGCGGTCGGGCTCAGTCATCTCTGCACCTTCGAAACTAATCTGATAGATTGGTTTGGGCATTTAGGCGAACACCATCGTTCCACTTTCCGAACCGTAGTAAGCTGGTCTTCGTTGGCCCTTATCTCATCGCTGTGAGTAGGGGATGAAGGTTGTTCTTTATGAACGTTTCGCCGATATCGTATTTTTATATTGCTGAAACAAAACCAAAGCCCCATAATAACAAATATATCATAAAGTATGATCGAAAATCAAAGGTATATACTTCCTTTCAGAAACGCACTAATTACAATAAACCTCAAACAAGCGCTTTCTCACAGTATACCGTATTATGAGAGCTCTCGGAGGTGGGAACTGGGAACATTATGAGGAGTGATCAATTATAGCGTCATGGTGGTGGACTTTGTGTTTGTATTGTACGTTTTATTGAATTGCTGCGTGTGGGCATGAGAGAGGGTCAATCCTAGGATACATGACTGCTTAATTATTTATGGAGATAATGTTACTGTTGCAGGCAATACATATCACATTCTCTTACCGACAAACAAACAACTGCAGGGAACATGACATCTCTCTCACAAAACAAATCATTTGAGGTGATTATATTTACAGGACATGGAATGCGGATAATGCAAAAATGTTTATCTTGTCAAGTATGTACGAGATTGTCTGAAGTCTACCACATGCCATGCGCAATGCAACAGTACAGTAATTGCTTTTTGACACGCAAGAGGCATTATACTTTTTTATGAAGACTATCATCAGACTTAGAGTACGAAACTCTTGAATATGCTTATGTGCATAGTTAAATGTTTGTCACGTTGAAACGGACTGTCATGCACAATATCATATGCATACTAGGCGATTAAGATCAATTTACCCTGATAACCCTTCATTTTATTTCTGCATTACACTGACATCCACAACTGTTTGCCGATGCCCCTCGCTTTTTAACCAGTCTGCCCTCTTGCGAGTCGCCGGGCTGGTGGCACCTGGACAGACTGATCAGCCAGAGCCGTCTGTCCGCCAGTCTGTCAGTCTCAGACGATAGCCATCGCTCAGGGGGCCAATCTGTCAGGATTAATTTCTCATCGCGCGCGGGACCTGCGGTGGCGTCCAGCTCTGGCTGATGACGCCAATTAGACGACGGTAAAAATGTGCCGTATACCTCTGACCGCGAGCGACAGGTGCGCGGCACATGTCCGCCGTCCGGGTGCCTCGGCCCGGCCGCGCGCGGACGGGCTGGGGCTAGATCGGTGACACCGCAGGAGGTGACTGCTCGTGGCAGGGATCGTGCTACGTGCAAAAATTTCGACGATTAAGTATTCGGCTTGAGCTGTAGTGGGAGGTGGTGGGCGCTGATTTGATGCTTGAACATGTGCTGATAAAGGCTTTTAAATAGTCCGAAGATTAAGACGTTCGAGTCAAAACCACAATCGGTTGCTAAATTTTGGAGAAACGGTTGCCTCATAAACGCAGTAAAACTTTTGGATTTTACGCAATAGATTTATGGGACTGAGCCTGTTTCTGTGGTTTTACTTGAAATGGGAATTTAGCTGTTGGGGATTGAGATATCATTCATCAGAAGTAGGTATCGAGCGAGGAACGCTGCCTTCGGCCAAAATGATAGTCTTTGAAAGCTGACTGTCATAGGACTTAGGACTGACATGGAACATAGGACTAGCAAAAGCGCGCAGCGCGCAATGCGCATAGTGGGGGCTGCCTTGGTGCCGATCCTGTTGGTGAATGGTGTGCCTAACCAGTATAGCGCCTTATGGGGCGACTAACGGAGCGAGCGAGAGGGTGGGCCTTGCACGTGCGAAATTGCGTGGGGGTACCTCCAACTGACTTGTGCACGGCACCCTACTAACCGGTCTCTAGCGATGTGCCGAATTTGAGCACAATCGGCCCAGCCGTTCTCGAGATCTGGAAGCGGCACCCTGCACGTGCGCACGTGCAAAATGGTTCCCAACTGACTTGTGCACAGCACCCTACTAACTGCTCCGTAACCGTGTACCAAATTTGAGCGCAATCGGTCCAGCCGTTCTCGAGATCTAGAATCGACCCCTGCACGTGCGCACGTGCAGCAGCACCCCAACTCTGGCACATGGATATGCATTGCCTAGTGGGTGCCTACCTACATGCCAACTTTCAGCGCAATCGGCCAAGTAGTTACCGAGATATTGCAACAATTACAAAAGTGACACCTCTTCGTTTTGCACGTGGCACGTGCATAAGGGGTCACCTACATGCATCGGGAATAGTCCAATACTTGGTAGAAGGAATGAAGCTACCCTACAAAAATTACCGCGTGTAAATCGGTCAAGTGGTTGCTGAGATATAAGCGTCGCAAAACCGTGACCACGGCCGGCCGGCCGGCCGGCCGGCCGGCCGGCCGGCCGCTCATACTCAGAAATTTCCGTTAATCTAAGGAAAGACTCCGCTCGCTTCGCTCGCTCCGTAATCACATGGAAAAGAGGCTCAATCATATCCATGTCCCAGCCTTTTGTCAGGCATACGGGCTGCTCGACGCTGTTTTGGGGCATCTCTGCGATGAGAGGGGACACCTCATGGCGCAGTAACTGCATAAAGCCGAGCTCCCGGTGCCGGGTGGTTTGATTAAGGCTCCTCTCGGTAAGACGCGAGAGGGAACCTTATCTGCCACTCGAGTGCGACAGAGATGCGCCGTTCGCTGGGCCCCCGGCCACCCTAATCCTCAGCTGCCAATTGCTCGTTAAACATCATATAACTTTTATAGTCATTGTCCCGTCTCAGGTGAAGCGGGTTGCGGATGCCATATTGTTGTTTGCTGCAGGCGAAAAGGCTGCAATAAAAGGCTGTAGCTGCTGCAGGTCGCTCTGGCGTTCACAGTGCACCCCTGTGGAGCCATTAGAAAGATTTGAAAGCATGCGGCAGTAGCCGAGGCTAGTCGTTGCCACTTAGATGCAGCTTTCAACTGATGATCGGTCTGAGCGCTTTTGACGGCGATCTTTCCCTCGCAGACAGTGATCCTAAACTAAGCATCTGCCAACATTTTAAACACCTCAATTCAAATCCTCATTTCTCATCCTAATTGCAATAGAAATTAGAAATATCCCCGGTGCTTGCCGCTTGTGCGGCGTTGATGTCCGTGACAGTCCGGGATGTTCCTTTCTTGTTTTGTTGTTGTAGTCGCCATGACGGCGCGTTTCCATGGTGCCTTTTATAATGCATTACTGTTGCAACTTGGGTAAATATCCATTTTCAGTAATTACTCTATGCCTATGAGCTGGTTATGGTTCCATGGAGCGCTATGGTGCTCAGTCTGTTGGTTATCTCTGTAGACGATATGCTCAATAAAATAAAGAAATATGAATATTAGGAATCGAGATGATAGCCTGGGAATACGATAGGCCCGGGCAGCGCTTTTCGAACAGCACTGCGGATCCGAAGGTTGGAACTTTGAACTATTGGGAAAAAAAACGCCCGCCCGCCGCCAAACGCAAACAGCTGCAAAACGCGCAAAATGCACGCTCAAAACGCCAACGCAAACATCGCAAAAACAAAACAAAAACAATCGCCCGACCGCCGTAAGCCGCAAACAATACCGCAAACGACGCACAAAAAAAAAAATGAAAACCGCCCGCATCGCCCGCCCGCCCGTACCCTGCAGGAATACGATATCGCTCATAGACTGTCATTACTCATTAGACATGTGATGCAAGTGCCTAATGTGTCTTATTTTATGCTAAGTTATATAGGCAACTAGCCAAGCCTTTATGATGCAGAAGGTCCAGCTTCATTCTGGCTGTGACTTATTGATCCATTAGGTATATAATAGTTTCACCAGCGAGTGGCTCATCTTCTTTCCGTAATATATAGCTGCTCAGTGGTGACAGGTGTCATTGATTGGCACGCTATTTTAGGGATCTACTGCGTGATAAGTGTTGAAATAATAGTAGCCCTTGCAATACTGCTGCAAATAATCTCGCATCTTTTTATTTGGTTTTTAGTCACTCGTCTCCTATTGCGCATCGCGCCTTTTGCTATAAGCTCAAAATTTATCCCCTCAAAAATGAAGATTTGAAGCAATTTAGCTTGAGAGGATGATCATGGAACTGCTAATATTTTTACCCGGCCTGATTCGTGTATGTTTTTATTCGGTGAGCCGTATGTGAACCTCTGTGTACCTATAGGTACCATTACCAGAGTTCATGGTGAGCTCTAAGCTTTGCTGATTACTCTGCTTTGTCTGAGGTTTTTTGAACTGTTTTTGGAGTTTGAACTGGAATGGTTTTTTGGAGTATGCATAGGTATGTGATCTCACAATCATAGAAGCTAGAAAAGCTACCCTTCATTGTTCATTATAAGAAAATTATGAATACTGACAGATGTAATACACAATCGCCAGTAACTCCGACATCCCTGAGAGAAATAGGAGCCTACCAGGACCTCGCATTCCGCGTTGTGCGACCACCGTCACCTAACGCACGACAAATCCGTGTATCTTTGCATACGTCATCTGATCTCTACCGCCCTCGGTCTGCCGACCCGGAGATCGCTGCACATCCCCGTTCCTCGAGCGGCCGGCCGCGGCAGATGAAAGGAGGCGTCTTTTACATATGTACCTGATCCAGGGAGATTTGCTATTGAAAAAGATGTATACGTTTTTCAATGGTCGCTTCGCGTCTGACATCACTTAATTCAGTAATAGTCTCTGTGTGTTATGGTCTGCAGGGAACCAGCTTTATCTGCTATTCACAATTCACTGTTCATTAGAAATGACGTCAAAGCAAGCCTTTAATAAAAGCTAGCGATGCGGTTGATGAAATGAGCCGGATATACGGCTTTATGTAGGCTTTAAGCGCTGTAGGTCTTCTGGACTCTTTCTTTCTCATTGATTAAACAGACATAAGTGATATTTGCTGTTTTGTGTTTGTATCATTAAATAATTCACTTATTGTGCAACGGTAAAGACCCAGCTATATTTATTTATACGGAAATAATTTTGACGGTGTAATTTGGAGACGGAGTGCATGCTTATCCTCCCGGCTGCCACTGCTGGCACTGAGCACAATCTTGGTCATATCTGACCTGAGCGCACCTCTGTTGCCGCTGTCTGCTGAGAGAGGGAGTTTGACAGAACTGACCTCAGTGACTCGGGGACCGCTACTCTCCGGCCGGGGCCGACCCGGCCGGCGTGAGATCAGACAGACGAGATCAGGGAGACTGCGTCCGTGATTCAGGATAAGCCCAACAGATCCTGATATGACTGAGGATAAAGGAGTTATTGCAGTGTTGTACGCTCTATTTCTAGCTCTCAAACGATGTTTCTGATTTTAGAGAAAAGTACTGAATCTAGGTCCAAAGCACCACGGAGCAGGAAGCGTGCGCTCCGAATCAGCAGAAGCTGCATTGCGGATGCAGTTATGTGGGGGAATATTTATCGAGATCAGACGGCTAATTCTGCGCGGTATTTCCGTCACTCGGCGGCCGGGTGTCGTTTCGCTGCTCGTATCGTGGGCACGCAACGTCACTATAGCTGCCCGTGAGCCGAGGCAATGCCGGCCCGGGGGTGGCTGTAAAGGCCCGTGAGCAGGGTGCAAAGCCTATCAGGAGGCATGAACAGTAGGATTCAAAGCCTATCAGAAGGCATGATTATGTAGTGTGTAACGTTTTGGCGAGCTCCTATCCAAGAATTAGGTACCTAATGACCCTAGCAACATTGCAGCGCTAAGTTCCAGCACCTCACCTATTGGAGGATAAAACCGTTTGCGCTGTGTGCACCTATTAAAAGGGCCATCTTTATGTCTTGGGGAGGATTTCGTCTGTCTACCCACATGTCTACCTACATGCAATTCTGAATCATTAAGGAAGCACTGCTCTCGATCGTCATCTAAAGATTGCATTTTATGATTAATGTTCATGCAAAAGTTGTTACATAAACCTCTCTGCTTTTCTTTACGCGGCTTTTGAATTAAAATCAAGCAACATCAAATGCTTCGAACAACGCTCACCAAACCATCAAATCAATCGATCAAATGAGCGAAGCGCGCTTTCATGTGATAAGTAGTGCTTAGTAGGTACGGTGAACGGTCGTCGGCCATGAACAAATGTCGTGGACTCAACATTGCTTACATGGTGCTGCTCTCTTGTTAATTGTCGGGATGACGTTGATAGTGTGCAAATGAGTGTGATTGTTTACAGTTGATTCAAAAACATACCATGCAATTTTTTATCAGTTGTAACGCACTTAGCAGTCCAGCAAACGATTTCCCTAGAAATGTTTATCAATGGCTATATAAAAAATTCAGCACACACGTTATCGTAGTTTAATTATAATCTATCCCCAGAGATTAGTGTCAGTATTGGATTCGATGATCGGGAGGCTTTTTAATTGTGACGTCTCGGAAGGCTTCTGCACCGTGACGCGGCTACGTGCGGATTCCGATGCATGTGCGCTAGAGCACAAACAAAATTCCTCCTAGTTCACAGTTCACGTGTGTCCCAGTGACCTCAGAGTGCGCCTCTGTTAATTTGACACCGGAAAAATCGTGCTCGGTCCGGTAACAAAGCCGCTACGAGACTTGCCTCTTAGAATATCATACGAGTACACCTATAATCTAGCGGTTTTGCAGCTTATCGGTCGGTGCTCTTTGAGAGACGACTCTTCCTTTCTAACCGATTTTGTTTTACATTTATATAATTAACACTATTCCGGGCGGGGGGGGGGGCGAGAAGGTCCCCCGACAAACAAAAACGGGTTTGTTGACCCCACCTCAGAAAAGTTTGCAATCACGTCAGAGCTAGAGGTTTTCACGGAACGATGTCCTCTCTTCAGGTCTTCATAACAGTACCAGCATGTGTAAGTTATATATCTCATAATTTGTATAGCTGTGACCTGAGGTCAGGTCAGAGTCGTAATCTTCACATTACAAGCCTATGGGAAATATTGGAATACGCCCTGCTTCGAATAAACGAGTCAAAACCAGTAACCACCCAATTCTTTCAGGATTGTGACAGACTATCTGAATTCTGATCTGTAATGACCCAGGTGCCATTTACTGGCAGGGGCACCGGGAAGGGTCACCTGAGGTCTTGTGAAGTCATCAATAGTTTTTAGCCAATAAATCACGATGTGATGGTGCTAAAGAGTTGGAAATGGTATCAAGCTGTATGCCTGGTCATGACGCGTTGATTGGTATCCAGCGTGAACACTGAACTTCCTAGGTCAAATTCTAAAGTTGACCTATCAAGAACATGCAAGTAGGGTAACTGTGGGGAAAACGCACCCCTGGGTTAAACGCCTCCCCTAAAAAAATCGTATTTCTTATCGACGGATATGTGTTTTATCCTGTCTTTCAGAACAGTCAGCTGCTTGTTTACGTAGGTCTCTATTTCCGGTTCTGCGTCTTGAGGAACAGCGTGGGTAGGTGCTGATGTTGGTTTTGGGTGTTGTTTTTGTTGTTTTTACAGAAGATTCCTAATATTTTGATGCCCTCTTTATATCACAAAACTTGCTATTGTGCACATCACTAAAAACTGCGTTTTATTGTCATTCTGTTGAATTTGTTATGCTGCGGCGTTAGTGGCGCGTTTTTTGTCAATATTTTGTTGACCGGAAATGGAGCGGATGGGGAAAGACGCCTACTCGCTGCATGGGGCAAGACGCCCCCAGTTTTCTGAAAGGGGGGCGTTTTGCACGGTGGTGAGAGTGCAGGGTAGCGCCTTGTAGGTGGGTGCCGAAAAGGCCTCTCCCTGTCCTTTTTTGCTGATATATCCTGAACGACTGCAGATATCGTCACCAAACTTTCAGGACTCCTCCGGGCATCCATTTTACACATTGCAACAAAATTTTATTCCAAAGGCTATGATAGGTTGACCACAAATGACGTCAGAATGACCTCAAGTTCTGCCATGTTCATCATGTTCTGTTGCTGGATGGGGTGGGGGCGCTTTGCACATGGGTATGGGCGTATTACCCAGGGTGTGGGGCAAAACGCCCTTTTGTAAGGGTATGCGAAAACCTTTTTGGGGGGTTAAATACCACACGCAGGTGTCTTTTCTTGGTCTCAAAACGTAGCAAAAAGAATGAGCTACATGATGGTGCCCAAAGGTTTGAGTAATCTGTGTTGGGTTTAGTGTCAGAAGGTTTCGCGCTTAATGGGGGCGTTTTTGACCTATTCACCCTACTTGTTTCAAACATTTTATTTTCATAACCTCTGGTGGCCTCAATATTGACTTGCCCAAAAAGAAACTATCTATAAAAGTTGTAGGTAAAGACCTATTGTTTACAACGAACTGTCAAATGCCGTTTACCGTTTGTTGCTCTAATTCGTGGTCTTCAAGATCTGAGAGGGGGGAAAGCCCCGCCCGATTCCGAACGTTTCGGAGCCCGCCCAGAATAGGGCTAAAGGGCAACAACACCTTTTCATTTATTTAGGTACGCATTGAAATACGCCTGATCTGCATATGTTTTTACAAATGTGTTGTAGACATATAAGTCCAAATCGAATGTAGATAGCATTGAGCCACTATCCACTAACCATCCCGTCCCGGTCCCGGCTTGGCACAGCTCTGTGCTCCCCCGCAGCGGGGAGCTCAGAGCTGTGGGGGGGCCCCGCCCTGTGCCAGCCCGGGGAACGGTTCCCCCGCCCGGTCCCGGCGGGGAAGGTTCCCCTACCTGATCCCAGTGGGGCACATTTCCCCTGTCCCAGCGGGGCACAGTTGGTCTGCCCCGTACCTGCAGGGCACGGTTCCCCTGCCCGGTCCCGGCGGGGAAGGTTCCCCTACCTGATCCCAGTGGGGCACAGCTCCCCTGTTCCAGCGGGCCCCGTGTCTGCGGGGCACGGTCCCCCCTGCCCGGCCCCGGCGGGGAAGGTTCCCCTGTCCCAGGGCGCGGTTCCCCCGCCCGATCCCGGATACAGCCGGTCGTCTCGACTGCGGTGGGGAGCTCAGGGTTCGTACCGCGGTACCGCGCTGCAGCGACCGCCGGCAGGCTGCAGCGCCGCCGCCGCGCCGACCGGCGGCCGGTATTTAGGCGGCGGGCGGCGCGGCCGGGCCCAGACCGCGTCCCGACACCGGTGCACCATGTTCCCGCGTCTGTCGTCCGTGCTGCTGGTGGTGCTGCTGGCTGCGAGCAGCCTGCACCAAACGGCCGCGCTGCACACGCACCAGGAGTACTTCAGCGCGCCGGCCACCGCAGGTGAGAGGACCCGCGCCCGGGTCTGAGGCCGCTGGTGGCTACTGATGAGACATATTGCGTGAGTTGCATGCATACATGAGCCGTGAACAGTGCACAGGCTGTCGCCATAAGGCTGTCCGTCTGCTGGCGTGAAAACGGCAGAGTGTGACGTTTAATTGAGGACGATTAAAAAAAGATATCTGCTTGCGGGAATGCAGATAACGCGGATGGGATTTGCCCGAACCCCCGGGACATTTGTCTCTTCAAAGGTCGGTAAACTAAATCCGCCCACCACTGCTGGTGCTCACACCTGCAGCAGCGGCAGCATGAATAATTAATTATAATTCAAGCAGCTGGGGATTTTTCTAACCTGTGATGTAAGGATCCATCCATGATTTTAAGCATCTCCGCTACCGGTATCTAATCTGTACGGCACCCGGCCGATATATTACGTGTATGTCGCCGTTATCACCCACGCCATTTCCATTGTCCGTGGTTGCAGGTCACTCCGGAGAATGTCAGGACAACAAGGCGGGCAAGTCGGCCAAGCTGGGCGAAACGTGGACCACCACCGGCTGTAAGCTGGCCACCTGCGTGCTGAGGGAGGACCTGAACGGCGAGATGGCGCTCACCATCACAGAGGACGGGTGAGCAGGGCGACAGGGTGGGTGCGGGGCGCTGGACGGTGTGCGGGGCGGGGCGCTGGACGGCGCGCGCGTGGTAACGGGTTGGCACGGGGTGGCCGAGTATCGGGGTAATTGGTGGGGACAGCCGAAAATGTTTGGCAGGTGGTAGTCGGTTTGTCATGAGCTGAGGTTTATGTAGTGAGTGGAGATGGACCTGAGGTGAAGTAAGAAAGCTTCTGATGACGCAGGTCTGAAAGGTCCTTCCTTCGGTTCACCTTTTGGTAATGGAGGCTTGTAGCTCCGTTTTGTCCGCGATAGCGCCGGCTGAGCTGACGGTGCGGCGTGTCCCCGACAGGTGTCCGATCCTGGAGCAGCAGCCGGGCTGTCGTCAGACGAGCGTCAGCCGCACCAAGCCGTTCCCCGACTGCTGCCCCAAGCTGCGCTGTCGGAGCACTACCGGCGGCAAGGTGGTCGTCATCCCGGGCAGCAGCCCCGGCCTGAGCTCGTCCCCCTCCTCGCCGGCCCCATCCCGCGGCTCCTCAGCCGTCAGCAAGAAGAGGACCGGCCAGACGAGCGGCTCGCGCAGGAAGTTCCCCAAGTACCAGCCGCGCACCTAGAGCGTCACACGAGCGGGCAGCGCGTGCAACCTCCAGAGGAGACCCATCTTCCCAGCGCCGCCGGCGGGCGGAGTGGAGCTGTTTGTTCGGAGCTTAGTTTTAATATCTGTTGTTTCCTCGCCACAAAGAGAGGCGTGTCTCGGTGAGCTCCTGTGCCGCGGGACCGGCGAAACGACAGCGGCGGGCCAAGGCCCTGGCGGGTCACCGGTGGGTCAGAGTGCACGGCTGTGTCGCCGGCCTCCCCAGCGGCTCGATAAATACCGTTATTCTTTGTCCATCCCGCCGACAAACGCGGCCAACACTGTGTGCAATACATGTCTTTTAGATGGCGCCCACACGTGTCCTGCATTGATTGGCACAGAGCCGACGAAATGCACCTGTGCTGTCTGACAGAAGCTTCACTGTTCTATACCCAGTGGGTACCCATTTTAACGATGGGTAGGTATATGGTTCTTGCTTGGGGCAAGAGAATGCAGGTTATAAAAGAAGCCGTTTAGGTGCTTCTTTAACCCGCGCTCCACTGGAGGGCCCCCCCCCCCTCCACTTTTCCCCCTCCCTTTTCTGGAGGGGGCTATTCATAGCCCCTCTCGTTTTTCTGCGATTTCTTCTAAACCGCTGTATGTATCAACACGAAAATTAAAGTACCTTCGGCTGCATCAATTTGACACCTCGTGTTAAAATAAAATTTCGTAGCTACCATAGGTCGACTGGAAATGACGTCATAAGGACATCATGTTCGGTCGATTTTGATGCAAAATATTGAACTACGGCAATCGCTCCCCATCGCTCCCAACAGCTCAGTTTTTAAGCTAGATCCAATTACTTTGCACGAGAGGACTCAAAATACACAGAGCTACAAAACTGCTATCTCGGATTTGAAATTTGGAAATTTTGGAAGTTAGGTATACTTAATCACATAAAACTCAAAAGTTATGTTTTTATTTTCCCCCTATAAAGTTTAATTTTGTTCGAAAAAAAACGGAAAATATATGATAGAACATATACCGATGAATTACTCCAGGAAGTTTTAGCCCGATATCTTCGAAAATAGCTTACTACGGATAGTTATTAACCCGCACACCGACCCCCGTCGGTGCGCGCGTTAATGACTGCGCTGGCGGAGCTTATATCTGATGCTTTATTACGACAACCGATACCGTGATGAAATTATTGGATAAAGGTGTTTGACAGTACTGCCACGTCCCATCAATCAACGGTGCAGGTGCAGCCGTGCTGTGGTTACGTTGGCAAAAAAAAAAAAAACGACGGGCGACAACCACGGATAGATTTGTCTAAATCAGGAATGATTGCCTCTGTCGTACCCTCGCCGGTACCCTATCGCTTTTTTACAGTGGCAAGGAACGCACTTGATGTAGAAAGCTGATTTTTTGTGAATACTGAGCTCTGATTTAATCCTGATTTCTTGATAGGTACATTTCTTATTTTCAGCCCAATAGCGGGCAATAGGTGTCAGTATTTCTGCCATATAAGTTATTTGATACGCTTCCATCGTTTAAAATCCAGGAGGAAATATGATTATAAACGTTTTTTTTAGGGTAAATGCACGGTTAATCTGCGACATGTGCTAAATTTGAGCACAATCGGCCCAGCCGTTCTCGAGATCTGGGAGCGGCACCCTGCACGTGCGCACGTGTAAAATGGGTCCCAACTGATTTATGCACGGCACCCTATACTAACCGGTCCCTAACCGTGTACCACATTTGAGCGCCATCGGTCCAGCCGCTCTCGAGATCTGGAAACGACCCCTCCACGTACGCACGTGCAGCAGCACCCCAACTCTGGCACATGGATATGCATTGCCTAGTGGGTGACTACCTACATGCCAACTTTCAGCGCAATCGGCCAAGTAGTTACCGAGATATATAAGGGGTCACCCACATGCATCGGGATTCGGGAATAGTCCAATACTTGGTAGAAGGAATGAAGCTACCCTACAAAAATTACCGCATGTAATGTAAATCGGTCGAGTGGTTGCTGAGAATATATAAGCCTCGCAAAAGCGTCCGCACGACTCAGAAATTTCCGTTAATCTACGAAAGACTCCGCTCGCTTCGCTCGCTCCGTAACCAGCCCCGATTCTGCTTTTGTCGCAACGCGTCCAATAGTTTAGTTTGGCGGTGGTCCAATCGTAACTTATCGAAACGTAAGGGGGGAGGGCGTAAAAACACCCATCCTCTGGCACCGCGCAGCCCAATGCAGCAAGGGTGTTCGAAAGGCAGTTAAAAGTTGCTTAAAATTTCGAAAGTCAAGTTATGTCAGATCAACCGTCAGGTCATCAGAAGTCATCATAAGCATAAACTTTTCCCGGTTCCAACATGTTAAATGATGTTGTTTTGATACCTACGTAACTTGTTACGAAGCTCATGTCAGTTGGTGGTTGACCCCTACTATGGATAGCCGGCAGGCCGCCTACCACTGGTTGGCCTGACCCGACCTACCCCAAATGCATATTGCATATGCATGACCACATCATCTTTGATCAAAGCTAACGCGAAATTCGTAATCAGGATCCGGCCCCGAAACCCCATAACCACCCGTCACTTTACGATGTTATAGCAGGCCCCGACTTTTCCGACTTTCGGGCCATTAATCTAGGACCTGAGTCAGCCAATGGCCTAAGGCCTTAACTTAAAATTGGGTACCTTACCTATCATCGGCTTCCTAGTCTCGTCACGGGCAATGCGCTTTTTCTTTCAACGTTTTTCGAAAACCTAACACCTTGTCCGGCACATAACTCGGGAACCAATAGAGCAACAGCGCCGGGGAAAAGCGCATTCGATAGCACTTTTTGAATGCTCTTTTTGCGCATTACACTCAGATTTGACCTCTCAGGTCAACGGTTTAGCCTCTAGCCACTAGCCAGAGGGTAAAAACTAAAAATAGCCGTTTTACAAAAAATGCACCTATTTCTTCAATAACTTTTGAATCGAGAGAGTCAAGACATTACTTTTGCTAGGATCGTGTTCCTCTCGTTGAGACGAGTCGAATTAACTATTAGTTGACGACCTTAAAAGGTCATTTCGAAAATTTGACCTCAGGTCAAGGGGACCTGATCTGACCGGAAAAGGTCGTGTTGCATATCAGACGATCCGTATCGTCGAGCTTAACACATCTAAGATGTTTTCATCGCTCAAGCATGTTTCTATCAAAAGTGGCCTAAAAACTAGTGGGATCCTTACATGACTTGACTCGAGATGTCTGCTAGGACATAAGGATGGGTCACGGGTGCAATTTTTCGGTTCAGTGTGTCAACTTTCCATGTAACCCGATGTTTGAGAGTGTTTAGAATGTTCTTAGGTCACCGATATCAGAATCCCGATATATACATTTACACATAATGTTACTCTTATCAACCTCTGAAAGTTTCAAAGCGATCATTGAGTCGGTGTAGCTATAGCGAGCATTCTAAGATTTTCTGGGATGAGGTCACTTGAAGTGACCTTATCTTAAGCGACCTGGGTCTGAAATTCTCACATATGCCGAAAAGATGCATGAACAGGTGTGCGAAAAACGGCGGCGCTGGCCGCTGAGATATCTATGAAACGTCACATCCTGGGGGGGGGGGGTCCGAACACAAACGCACACACGCACGCACGCACGTACGCACCCTGCACGACGCTGGTTTAATCTCCACAAAAAGATTGGCATACAAACGCGGATCAAAACACAGGCTTCCGAGACTCTGGCGCGCTTCAGCTCTTCCGGGGCTGATTAGGAGAGCGAGAGCGGCGTAAGGACCCCTGCCTTAGCCAGCAAGGTCTGCGTTACATCGAGCGTGTATGCGTCACCAGACCCCGCATTATCGGGAGGCTGTCCTCAGTCCTATTTACGTAACAAAATTGTGATCTTGAGATCCATCCTTCAGTTCATTGCCATTGTTCGCTACCGCAGCGCCCTCTGGCCTCACCCTTCACCGTCCAGCCAATGCAGGGCGGCTGTCAGCCCAGCTAGATGGCACCACTAGGCTGTGGCGACAGAGGAAGGCGAGGAAATGATCGAACAACCCACTTCGAAATTAGCCTCTTTGGGTAACTATATTTCCGAATTTAACGTTTCACTCACTGACCTCAAAGATCAGATTACAAATAGTTTTGTGCGAGATAATCGCAGTTATCATCACCACAGTGAGGGCATTGCTAGGGTCCAGGCATGTATGTATTGCACTGGTTTGCACCTCCGAAGCCCACAGTTTATTTGAACATGTCAGCACTGGCCCGACAGACTGCAGAGGGACTCTGGTGGCTCGACAGCCAAGGCCCACCCCAACTCCGAGCTCATGAGCTGTGGCAGTAGAGTGGGGAGGTCCAATCACACTACGACCCCACAACCTGCGACGTTTTTGTACAAGGGGCATTACTTCAGAAGCTGTGCTGTGTATGAACCTGGGTATGCTTGGAGCGAGAGATTCTGGCAATGAAGGTCCCTTGGACACATGATACATACATCATCACTTCATACAATCATATAAAGAATACATGCAGGTGTTAAACCTAGTGTAGGCCTAGCTATCTTGAGTATTTTCCATAACATAACATCTAATAAAAGAAATAAAAACCGTTTTTTTAGCCCGGCTACTGACCACTACCGACCAGACTCCGCCCGACTCCCGGCAAAAACAGGCACACAGTGGCGGCACCCCGGCCCCGCCCCGCCCGTCACGGCGGCCGGACGCGGCGATCAGCCCCTGGTGACCGGCGCCGCTACTCCTCGGGCTGGCACTTGATCATCACCTTGACAGCTCCGCCGGCGCCGGTACGCGCCGTCTCGAACGCCTCCACGGAGCGCTCCAGCGGGAACCGGTGGGTGATTAGCGGCTTGACGTCCACCAGGCCGCGGCGCACCAGCTCGATCGCCGTCGGGTAGCAGTTGGCGTACCGGAAGATGCCGCGGATATCCACCTCGCGCGAGGCCGCGTGGATGATGGGCACTGAGACGACGGCCGGGCCCATGCCGACCAGCACGACGGCGCCGCCCGAGGCCGTGGCGTGGATGGCCAGCTGGATGCTGGGCTCGGCGCCGCTGCACTCGATGGTGACGTCCGGCTGGTGGCCGCCCAGCAGCGCCGCCACGCGCTCGGCCAGCGCCGGCGCGTCGCGCGAGTCGACCAGCAGCGTGTGCTGGGCGCCCAGCTGGGCGGCCAGCTCCAGCCGGCCGGCCGTCACGTCCGTCACCACCACCTCGACGGCGCCGAGCGCGCGCGCCGCCAGCAGGCTGACCAGGCCGATCGGTCCGGCGCCGCAGACCAGCACCCGGTGGCCGGCCGTGACGCCGGCGCGCCGGCACGCGTGCACGCCCACCGAGAGCGGCTCCATGAGCGCGCCCTCCTCCAGCGACACAGAGTCGGGCAGCCGGTGGCAGAAGTCGGCCGCGTGCCGGTAGTAGCGGCACAGGTTGCCGTGCACCGGCGGCGTGGCGCAAAACACCACGTCCGGGCACAGGTTGTAGGTGCCGCGCTTGCACTGCTCGCAGCGGCGGCACGGCACGCCCGGCTCGATGGCCACCCGGTCGCCCACGCTCAGCTCGGTGACGCCCTCGCCCAGCGCGTGCACCACGCCGCTCGACTCGTGGCCCAGCACCATGGGCGCGCGCACCACAAAGTGACCGATCTGGCCCTTGTAGACGTAGCTGACGTCGGAGCCGCAGATGCCGACCGAGTCCATGCGGACGACCACCTCTCCGGGGCCGGCCGTGGGCATCGGCAGCGGCTCGACGCGCACGTCGTTCTTGGCGTGCAGCACCACGCCCAGGTTCTCCTCAGAGGCCATGGCGGGACGGCGGAGACAAAAACCGAGTGGTGGACTGGACCTCGCAGGTCGTCAGACGGTCGGTCGGGGCTGCGGGTGAAACATCAACGGGTGAGTGCGAGTCTGGGAGAGAGTGAGCGAATAAGTGATTGACAGAGCGATTCAGCGAGAGATGCTAAATAAACAGGAGATAAACTTTTTTGGGTCAGTAACTATATTGACGATTGACAGATATCAGTCAGTTCAGGAAGGCTGCTAAACACTGTCATGAAGTTTACCCAAGTAGCTCGAACAAATAATCGTATGTCGTCTTCACATCAACTAAAACGCCCAGTCCCCTCACAATCCTTCGTAAATGAACTCAATGCTACAAAGTACGAGAGGGCCATGCCTAATAACAAGTAAAGTGGACATTCATGGGCATGTTTACACGTTACATGGGGATGTTACACATTCATGTTTAACTTAACCTCAACACAGCTGTTCACCTATAATACCTATATCCACATCGTCCATACCTCAGTGGTCGAAGTGCTGACTGCTGAGTGCGGCGGCGGCGGACCGGTCACTGCGGCACACGTCCGTCGGGAGGCCGCTGCTCGGCGAGTCGGACTGGGCCGGGCCGCCGCGCCCATAGAGATACAGACGAGACGAGCCCCCCTCGGCAGCGCGTCTGGAATCCAGGCGCGGCGTCAGGGGCCCGGTGGCGGCGGCTGCCACCAAAACACAACACGGGGACCGCGGCCGGGGCAGGACGCGGCTCGCCGCGCGAAATGGTACGGCGACGGTCCGAAAACTGGGCTGAATTAACCTCACCTACAACCTACGAGGGATGTGGCGTGCTACGACGATATGTGATTTGTGAAACAGTTTCTGACCACGCCTGTGCGTCTACACTACAGCCAAGGCCGAAGGTGACCGACCTAACTGGCTCGTAGAGCTGCCACTTTGATTCGAAGAGCTGCCACTTTCGAGCCGAGAGCAGACAGCATATTACCGCGCCAAAGTGATCAGCTTTCACATCAACCTCACATGCGGTCGTAATTTAGGGTCGAATAACAAGTAACCGTAAAAGACTGAGCAAATGTCATCTACGACACAGGTCGATATTCATATCCATTGCCAGCAAATCTAATACGGCCGATCCACATACAATGACAGATGGAGCTGCCGGCTGCGTATCAACGACGCTGCTCGCCCTCTCCGGGCGCCTCCTCATTAAATAAACACCCCTCCCAGCCACCATTGCTGCTAGATGGCCCCGGCTCTGCTCATAGTAACGTGCTGTTGTCTTTGCCACTCCCCTTCATGATTTATGCGCTGCACTTCCGTTGCTAGGGGTGTGTTGGAGAGTCACGACATGATATGCTCCGTTTTGCGATACATCAAAATTTGATTACCAATAATCGACATTCCCGGCCCACGCTAAGGTCCATAAGCAATGGTATGCAAGCGGTGGTAGGCATTTGGTCACGTCACGTCGTTGGTACTTTACATCCCTCAGTCCCCTTGGTGCCGGGCGCCGGGGAGCAGCCTGCATCCCTCAGTCCCATCAACGCCGAGGAGCAGCCTGCCTCCCGTCAGTCCGGTCAGCACCGGGGAGCAGCCTGCATCCCTCAACGCCGGGCAGCAGCCTGCACCCCTGCCTCCCGTCAGTCCCATCAGTGCCGGGGAGCAGCCCATCGGCTCTGCGACGAGTACCAGCCGACGACCAGGGAGGCCATCGACCGCATCATAGTGCCGGAGTTCGATGGCTTCGGAAAAGTTTACCTTCGATGATCTGTTCTGACATGGCCTTGTTCAAGTGACCTAAAAACAATCGAAGCACTTTCGTAAGGAAGTTCGATCCTTCCATACCCGCAGCGCTCGGTGCCGTTTACACGGGGCAGACCACTGTCGAGTGGCGGAGAATACGGTGCAGATCCTAGGTTGTTCTATATACCCTGAATCCTAGTGCGACCTGCTCCGATAGTCGGCCTCGAGCTGACTCAACCGTTACAGAAACGGACAGTCTGTCAGGTGCTGCTATAGATCCACGCTGATCCTGATGTGTGTCAACCTGTACCTACCATTCCGCAGACTTCCCCACTTAAAAAGTACCAGACCGAATAAGGTATATATGTACTTTTGCAACTGAATTCATTGCTTCTTCTGTGGACTTAATAAACAAACTTTAATAAGTATGTCTTTGACTACTCTGTAACAATAATCTATATCAATTAATAAAAGTATTTTTCAGAAGGCAATGTCATACTGACATGATACTGGAAAAATACATTTTACAGGGAAAAGTCCAGGGCCTCCTCTAAGGATTTTTCACTGGGTGGGCAAAATTTTCGCTACTCCCCTGCCCAAGGGTGGATCCAGCCACTGTTTTGGGGTTCAACCAATTTCATAACCTGTTACCGGGGGGGGGGGGCGGGGGTGAGGCGAAATAAGCAGTGCCGTTATTGGAAATAAGATGATAGTTTGCAAAGTTAACGTTTGTCGTATGTTTTATGGTTAGCAATCAGGCGCGCACACAGGATTTTTGAAAGGGGGGGGCACGACCTTCGAACTGGGCCCCCCATGCCGAAGGCCCCCCCCCCCCAAAAAAAATACGGCCCACGGGGCTATATTTCGGTTGGTTTGAAGCTTGAGCAATTGGTTTGTCAATGCATGGTAAAACAATTATTTCGGTACCAGCTTAATTTTCAAAACATATATATGTTTACGCTGGGCTGTTTTTTTTTTCTCTCAAATGCGACTCTGAGCCGGTACATATACCTAATCATCTAATTTATTACGTAAACCATTTCATTAATAAACATTTTTGCAGGTCCCTCAGAAATCAGCCCCGGGCAGCGACTGACTGCCGGCCGGCCGACCGGCCCCGGGTGGCTAGAAGCAGGGGCCGGTCACTGTTTGGCCCGGATGTGTAGGAGCGGGAGCAGCACTCCTTTTTCACGTATATTCGCATATTTTTTTAGGCACATCGACATGAAATGTCATTATATCTGATACGATGCGGGATCACAGACTAGAGATCCAGCCTATAACTTATATTTAATGCTTAACCGATGAATCAAATCAACAGGACTATGTACGATGCATATCGGACACGTACCCAGAATTTCGCCCAAGAGGGGGTCACCTGCTGGTCACCTGACCCCGGGCCCGCGAGTCACCCGGGCGCCCGGGGTCAGCTCAGGCAAGGATGTACCCAGGACCTTTCGATGGGAGGAGGGAGGCACGGTGGGTCCAGTCTCACTGGCAGACGGGTCTCTTTAAAACGGTCTTTGCATGAGAAAATGTGGAAAATTGGCAAGCAAAAGTATCATTTATGCCCGAGGAGTGTGCCTAATGTACACTAATGCCTAATTTACATGGTATTTTACGAGCGAGCGAAGCGAGCGAGCTCCTCAGAGTCACCGAGACACATCCTCATGACATGCCCGGGGATGATGGGGGTCCGCCTCCGGACCCAGGCCATCGGCAACATACTGCCGACCCCAGAGGAGGTTCGGCGCAGCGATGCAGTGGCGGCCCTGGTGGCCGCCTTCAGGGCCCTCCAGAGCCACTAGGCTACACCGCGGCTTCGCCGCGGCTGCGGGGACCGACAACAACAACAACAACAGCTCCTCAGAGTCACCGGTGTGTGGCGCGTTCAGAGGTGCCACTGAAAGGCCGTCAGATGCGCTGGTGTTGGGTCCTCACAGGCGCCGTTGCGGGGTCTTAGGGCTTAGAGACACTGGTGGGGCCATCATTGGCATGTGTGTGGCCCTGCAAAATGGCCTGCAAGTGGAAAGTGGCCCGTCATAGGCTGGCAAGGACACTCGGAGGCTGGTAAGAGGCCCTCAGAGTCACTGGTACGCGGCCCTCAGAGGCGTCGGTGTAGGCCCTTAAGATGCGCTAGTGGGGGTCCCTTGGAGGTGGGGCGAGGGGCCTCGCAGTTGCCATTGTGGGTGCCTTTAGAAACACTGGTGTGGACCGTGTGTCAATCACAGACGGATGTGGAGCCATAGCAGCCAATCCCTCGTTGGCCGTTACTGCTTAGGGCCCTGAGCGGCCGGCGAGGTCTCTCAGAAACCGGCATTGGGCCTTTATGAAGATAATTGTGGCTACATAGGAGCCAATAACGTCCCCCCACAAGCCCTGTGGTGTCCTTCCGAGTTGAAGTGCGGCCAGCGCTAACCCTCTGCTACCAACTGGCGCCGCAGGGCCCCTCGGTTTCGAAGGAACCTTAAACCCGAGAACGGGCACGTACCCCCTCGCTCCCTTGCTATGTCACTGAATCCAAGTGATGGGACCCTTTAGGTAATCAGGGGCGTTTCAGATGACCAGGGGTTTTCAATTGATCAGGGGCCCACCAGGTGACCATGGCCCCTCTGGTAACCAGGCGCCCCTTAAGTAACCAGGGACCCCATCAATAACCAGGGCCCCTCAGTAAACGGGGGCCACTCAGGTAAATGTAGGAGTCCCGCAGATAACCAGGGCCGACAAGGTTTCTCAGGTCCGTTTTTTGACAAGGCTCTTATTGACTCAGGTGCGAGCCCTTTGCCATCAGCAGAGGGCCCTTTCAAGCCTTTTGAGGGCCGTTTAACGTCTCTTGAGTTCCCATTGAGGCCTTCTAAATGCCCTTTGAGCAGTCGAGGGGCCTTTGAGGCCTTTTGAGGGTCTCTTGACGTCAGCTGAGGACCGTTGGACGCCAGCTGAGGATCGTTTTTGGGCCTTCTGATGGCCATTAGACGCCAATGGATGACCCTCTGACACCAACTGGGGCCCTCTGACACCAGCTAAGGGCACTTTAAGTTTGACGCTAGCTCAGGGCCCTCTGACATTAGCTGGGGGGGGGGCCTCTGACGCTAGCTCAAGGCCCTTTGACGCTCTTTAAGGCCTTCTGAGGGCCCCTTGAGGTCTTCTAAGGGCCCCTTAAGGCTTTTTGAGGGCCGCTTGACGCCAACTGAAGACCGTTTGAGGCCTACTGATGGCCATTTGGCGCCAGCTGGGGGCCCTCTGTCACCAGCTAAGGACCCTTTAGAGCCTTCGGAGAGCCATTTGACGCAAGGGCATGGCCCTCTGACGCCAGCTCAGGGACCTTTGACACCCTTTAAGGCCTTCTGACGTCCGTTTGACGTTAGTTGAGGGCCCTTTGAGGCTATCTGAGGGCCCTTTAAGGCCATCTGAGTCCTTTGAGGTCATCTGAGGGCTCCTTAAGGCCATCTGAGGGCCCTTTGACACCATCTGAGGGCCCTTTGACACCATCTAAGGGCCCTTTGACACCAGATGAGGGCCCTATGACGCTAACTGAGGGCCCTTCGAGGCCATCTGAGGGCCTTTTGAAACCATCTGAGGGCCCTTTAAGGCCATTTGAGGGCCCGTTGTACACGGTCTTCGGTGGTCTAAGGATTAGTTAGAGGCCCATTTGAGGCGGCCGAAGGCCGCCTCAAATGGCCCCTTCCTTCGAGTTGGGCCCCCCAACTCGAATGGGGGGGCACGGGCCCGTGTGCCCCCCCTTGTGTGCGCCCTTGTTAGCAATGCTCGAGCGATTCGTTCCAGAGTTACATGTACAGCCCTCTGCAAACTGCGTGGTAGGTAGGTATTCTTATTCGGTATTCTTGCTATTTTGACAATGCACCAGTTTTTGTGACCTTGTGACCTGACCTCGGGTCACTGGAACCTAAAACTCCAAGGCCAAGTGACAAACAGATGCTCCAAGTCGTGTCTTAAATTTGGTAGCGCTACGTGCTATAGAACTCACGCTATCAACGAAAAACTCTGGCATTCGGTTGCCGCTAAACTGTTAGTCCAATTTTCCCCTGACCTTGTACCGGGTTTGTGACCTGGTGACCTGACCTGAAAAGACTAGAGACCTGAAATTTTCAGGACAAGTGCCAAAAGGTTGCCCCAGAGGGTATGCGAAATTTGAGCGCCGCCGTTTTTACGTTATTTGTGAAAAGCCTTAGGGGGGTGCATCAACCCCCCTCATCGGGCGAGGGCTAACTAACATAATACATTGTAGTAAAGGCTACCCGAACCGGTAATGATTCTTGCTTATTTGTTCAGCTCAGCCGTATTTAGAGATTTAGCTGGCTTTGTCCATGAATAACAATATCGGCAGGGGCGTAGCCAAGGGGGAGGGGCCACGGGGGCAATGGCCCCCTCCCTTGAGCGCAAAACGCGCCATGGGAGAGCCCCTCAAGCCCCGGGATATTTTTCAAACACTGGATAAAACGTCTTTTACTCGGAAGAAAATTGATATCGAAGTTTCATTTCTCTGGCCTTCTGATGACCCAATGGGCCCCTGCACTCATCCGATGACCCCCGGTTTTCTGGGGCCCCTGGTCGCCTAGGGGGCCCCGGTCGCTTGAGGGCTAGTCGCCTGGGGGCCCCTGGTCGCCTGGGGGCCTGGTCGCCTGGCCCCTGCCCCCTGGTCGCCTGGAAGAACGTTTGTCACCTGCAGTGGCATAGCCAATGAGGGGGCCAAAGGGACCATGCCCCCCCCCCCTGGAAGCCAGGGGTCCTTATTCTATAGGGGCCCCTGGCTGACACAGTGGGCCCTTGGCGACGCAAAGGCCCCTGCGGCAGATCCTTTGACACAGCTGAGTAGTTATACTTTGGCCAAGAGAGCCCCAATTTTAGAGCCTTGGGGCCCTATTGAAACCAGGGGGCCAGTTGGATGGGATGGGATCAACTTGGGTCCAACGGTGTGTAAACAGAATCAATGCGTTCCGACTGTTGGTCTGACCCTATATCGGTTTGAGGGAGCTCGGATCGGATCCACTGTCGATTTGAGGGGGCCCTATCGGTTTGAGAAAGCCCTCAAATGCCCTGAACGGGTCCTTAGTTTGTCTAAGAGAGCCCTCCGTCGGCATGACTGGGCCTCTGCAAGTGCAAGGAGGGCTTTTGTCGGTCTTAGTGGCCCTTAGGCGGCTTATATGACCCTCAGACGGCTTACGAGGCTCTCATGCGCTGTAGGGGCCTCTGACGGTCTGAAGAACCCTCATCCGACCTACGGGCCCTCAGACCGCCCTCAAAACCGACTGGCGACTCTATGAAGCTATTCGTGGGCCTATCTAACAGGGCCCATGGACTGCTTACCCCCTAAGTTCTAATATTTTTGTTAATAAATATTTTTTCCCTATTTATTTGGGCCCCCTCCAAAAAATATTGGATGCAACCAGATGGCTTTTTGGATTTTGAGGGGGTTATCTTGGGCCCCTGTGCGTTTGGCCCCCTCCTTGAGGAAATCCTGGCTACGCCCCTGAATATCGGGCAACCAGAAAACTTTTTTTGGCCTTCAAACAGCATCCAGTTTGCTTAAGACCAGAAAGGTAGTACCGGACGTCCGGCCGGACCAGAATTTTTGCATTTGCTTCTGGGTGGGCAAATCGACGCCACTGGGTGGGCAATTGTGGTGACTGGGTGGGCATTTGCCCACCCAGTGGGTATGTTAGAGGAGGCCCTGAAAAGTTCACCTTCACGAAATTAGTTTTTTTTTGCAATGGATTTATGATTTTTTATGCTGAAAATGATCAGCAAGGAAAATAAAACCTTTTTATAAAAATGATTGTTTTCTATATTTCAATTCAGTTTTAAAAGAGGAAAATGACCCCTGCAAGGCACACATTCCTCAGCAAGGCACCTTTTTACGGGACAAGCAATGGAATATCATTGCCTAGGGTGATCATTGGGCCGTAAAAGCTCCTTATTTGTGCTTGTCTCAGCTCAAGCAATGGAACTGCTATTCCAGTTCAAACCCTATTTTAAAAGTGAACTATTTCCTTTGATAAAAAATAGCTTTCAGAATAAGCCTGAGGCAGCTGTTGATGCTTGACATAGACACTGGTCACTGGTCAGTACAACGAACATGAGCAGGCGCGCCCTAACTCTTCAACAACAACAACGAACATCAACATGAGCAGGTCAAGGTGGCGAAAAGACTATCAGCCAATTGGTCAAGAATCGAGACTTGATAGCTGATGACAAATGAAATAAATGCTAAATGATGGATGAATGATACATGCTAAATTTAACAGAAAAAAAAAGAATAACAACACCGCACCCCTGAGAATTCCACCACCGACCACCACCATACAGCCTTGCCACCACCCAAAATGTTTATAAACAACCAACGTACTTCACATTTGGCTCTGCGGCGCAATGACTGCCACATCGCGGGCCTCCATATGAAGTTTTTTTTTCACTCGATTTAAGATCACATTTTTGTTGGGTGTTCTCTCGGCTCTCGCTAGGTGGTAGATCAAGACTAGACTACCTCAATCTGTCACTAGGTTGCCTTTTTCAGCAGATTACTGCTGATGCTCTAAAAATTTTATTTACGTGAATGGCCAGAGATGGGCCAGAGCCTCACGTCGGGGCTCGTTGCTCTCGCTGGCAGTAGTTAGTTCCACGGCCTCGCACTAGATGTCAGGGCTGTCTTGATGGAAGCCGCGCGCGCCTCGTCCCAGAGTCGGCTGCGGCACCGGGAGCTCCCCGCTCTAGTGGGGTAGACAGGGTGGGCCACTGCACAGGGGCCAGGGGGCCGTGACCCCCCCTTCCACGCAGCCGCCCAGATCAGGGCCTCGTCTAACATGTTAACTGGTCCGTCCCAGAGTCGGCTGCGGCACCGGGAGCTCCCCGCTCTAGTGGGGTAGACAGGGTGGGCCACAGGGGGCCGTGACCCCCCCCCCCTTCCGCGCAGCCGCCCAGATCAGGGCCTCGTCTCTGGGGGGGGGGGCAAACCCCCGCAGTCACCGGCCTGCCCCCCCCCCCAGTCAGATCACGGTATTTATTTACTTTAGGACCGGCAGCCTTTACTTTCGTTGCGAACCCCAAGTGCTAGTAAGAAGCATATCACATGACATAATTTGACCTCCTGATTTCATAGCTGATAGTTATTCATGGCCGGACTGGAGAGGGGCGCCACCCAGTAGGAGTGGCGCCAAACGTAGGGGCGTCAGACGGCTGCGAGGGCGGCGTGAGACCATGAAAAGGGCGCCATTCCCCTAGAAGGGCGCCGAGTGATTGAAAACGCTTTGTGGTTTAGGGGCGCTGAGAGGCCAGAAGGGCGCCGAACAGTCGAGGGATGCAGGGCGCGAGACGGTCAGGAGGACGCCGTTAGAGCACGCGAAGGGCGCCGTGGCATATTATAATATAATTTTATATTATATAATAATATGATCCAGGATTGTGGGTGCATCTGCCCCCCACAAAGAGATATAAAACTACACCCCTGACATAAATCACTGTAACGTCATTTAGAAAAAAGATATGACGGGATTCGTTTAAAAATCTTTAGGGAACAGTTAAAATCAGCGGTGCGGAGCCGGAGCCGCTGGAGCCGGCATATTTTGCCCGGAGCCGGAGCCGGAGCCAGAGCCGTAAAACAATATAGCCCGGAGCCGGTGCCGGAGCCGGAGCCGTCAAAAAAGGGGGCGACTCCGGCTCCTTTTTTTAAGAGGAAAAAATGATTGACAAAAGTTTTACAGTTCGAGGCAGTAAAACAAATTAGTGAATAGCGAAAGGACATTGTATGGGAAAAAACGTTAACTTTTTATTCTAGTAAAAAAATAATCGACATATTTCAACCACAATTTTTTAGCAGTCAATGAAATAACTCAACTCAGTCTCAAATCCTCACATCTCCTAACCTTCCGATATCTGCAAACAAATTGTCGATAGTGTTTGCGGACTGGAGATGTGACTATCAGTTTGGCTCGAGCAGATTCTAGCAGCTTCGTCGTGTTGCATTGCGCAGTGTCTTGATGAGCCCCTAGGAGGCAGACTGTGCCGCAATACTACCGCCAACGACTATAAACCCAACCGGCTCGGCACGACCAAGATTACTAGAACATAAGGTTGGACAAATTGTGACGTCACTGGTGCTTGGAATATTTTTTCTAGTATCCCACTAGACAGGCCTAGTTGAAACTAAATTTGAAGGGAGGGCAATCCATTGCCAAGTATCTGATGTTGTGAAAATAATTGTTGGAAATGTAAAGTAAGGCACCATGGACTTGTTTTCAATTGGGAACAGATGATATAAAAAGAAAAAGAAATGTTTTACGATACTACTAAATCAGATAATTTGGTACAAATTCATAGACGTACAAATAAACCGGACTGGCAATTCGAAGGGACCTCCCATGGAAGATAGTGGCGCCGACAAAGCGGCGCCAAAAATCTGTGCTGTGAAACGTTGTAAAGCAAATAAATTTGTAATTATTTTTAAATGGATGATCGGATCGAGATGATGGTGGTGCCGTTTGACGTGCCATTTCTGGAGGCAGGTGATGGTTTAGGTCCCGAGTCACTCTCTGTCACGTGGCGCGTGTGACTTGCCGACAAAACACATTGAGAACAAAAACCTTTTATCGACGCTTTAAGCCAATCCAAGGGAGGTCCAGGTGCCAAATTTGTAGGTCACATGTCCCGGTACCAAGCCACTGACATATGGAATAATCGGCACCGAAAGATAGGTACATATTGCACATGCTCGGGGCGAAAAACATGTTTTGATGAGGCATTCTCCGATGCTCGAAAACTTTGACCTAAGCACCTAAAACTCTGCACAACGGCACAACATGGACAAACGCTTGAAGGCGTTGTACGAATAGGTGTGCTGAGATGCACGGTCCACATGCTTGGCACGTGGAAACCTTTTGCTATTACACTTCGTGCTACGCATACGTGCGGAACGATATGTTTATATTTCCGAAGCTAAGCATCGCAGCGACACGTGCAAGATGGCGTTGGAAAAGGTTCACCGAGGCGCATCAGAAGTATGCCCTAAAATTCCGAATTTGAGGCAACGTGGTCAAGGTCAGATAAAATTGACCGGAAAAAAGTCAATTAAACCCTCGCCGTTTGGCCACTGATTGAGCTAGAGCTTCGCATAAACAAGAGCGTGTTGCCCGTGACGAGAGCAAGCCGATGATACCCAATTTTAAGGTCCTAGCTCATCGGTTGACCTGCCAGGTCAGATCCAAATCCAAATCCAAATCCAGTGTATTGAGGTCTCCATTTACTAATGGTTTTTCAGCCCTCTCGTCGTGTACATACAAGTATTAAAATTCGCTGACAAACACGTGAATCATTACGCAGTACGTACATAAAAGGCTAAAATCAACGCAAAAGCGAAACACTAAACACCAAAAGAAATAAAAGACATCTAAAATACATGGTTTTTCATCCGCTGCCGACCCCGCCAACGCTGTTCCACGTGGACACAGATCTGTAAGGGAAACAGCGCCTCGCTCGCTCACTCTTAATTTTAGGTAGCTCCAACTGATGTCCGTGGGAGCATCGGGTGTGTCTCTGTGACACGTCCGAGCGACGCTGTACAACTTGGGCCAGTGCAGGCGGCGCGTCAAGCGAGACCAGCCTTTGTATAAGAGCCACATCCCGTTTCTCAAGCATGCCCTCGAAACGCTGCCATCCAAGCGCCTGCAGAGCAGGAGTGACGTGCTGCCGTCGGGCCAGTCCTGTGACGACGCGTGCCGCGAAGTTGATCGCCTTCTGGATACGGTGCTTTTGGGAGGCAGTACATCCTCCCCACACAGTGCAGCAGTAATTGATGTGCGGGAAAACGAGCGCCTCAACCAGCAGCTTCTTAGTCTCGTATGGCAGCTTGTGTCTCAACTTGGACAGCCCGATCAGAACAGGTCAATGACCCAAAATTCTGGGAAATCGGGACCTGTTAGAACGTCGTAAAGTGTGGTTGCTGTGAGGTTTTTCGCGGTGCTGATCACGAATATCATGTTAGTTTTGATCACAGATGATGTCTTCATGCATTTAGGCCAGGTCAGGTCAGGTCAGGTGAAGGTCACCCAGCAGGGGTCCAGCCGGGTATTCATTGTAGGTGTCAACCGCCACTGACAGCTTCGTAACATGTTACGAAGGCACCTAAACTACATCAAAGCTGTTGAAAGAACTGCTTAATTCGAAATCAGCTCCAAAAACTAGCCTAGAAACATGTAAAACTCGAAAAAGTGAACCGAGGTCATCAAAGGTCAATAACCTGACCTGACCTTCAGGCGACCATGACACCCATAATAATGCATGGGACTAATATCATTTCACATGTTTAAATGTTTGAAACTACAAAAACACTGCAATCGCGCAGATGCTAGCTGACATACGCAGAATCGCGATTCCGGCCAAACATGGTCTCGAGGAATAGGTTACAGGTCAAAGGTCAATTTGGTCAGGGTCATGATTTTTAGGGTAGATTTAAAATTACTTACCTCGAGGGTACTGAAAGTTTTGTCGCGATCGGCGACTTTTTACGGGAGTTAGGTATTCGCGAAAAACGGAGGGGAGGGGGGTCCGGTCGACCCCCCCTATAAGCGCGAGGGTTAAGAATTTGACCTCGGGTCAAGGTCACAGAAAAGGTCATGTTGGATGTCATTCGATTTGTATTGCTGAGCTGAACACATTAATGGTCATTTCAGCTCTCTAGCATATTTCTATCTAAAGTTATGCATTGTCAAAAAATGTTGGAGACGTTTCATGACCTGAAATGACCTCAGGAGCATAAACGGTGGGCGCCGATGACCACTGTAGTCCGGCCGCCCAAAAACCCCAATTCATCATCATCATCATCATAAACGGGTCATAGAAGCATTTTTCGGTTCAGTGTGTCATGATCACCTGTGTTTCTTGATGTTTGAGGGTGTTTTAAGCCAAAAGAAAAGCATTTCAATTTGTTCCCTTTGATTTAAGTATAATGGAGAGGTCACAAAATTGACCTGACCTTAGGTCACCGACATCCAAATTCTGAGAGAAACAAATTGTTGGTACTGATTCCCCCATGTAATACCTACCCTGAGTTTCAAGCTACTGGAATGTATAATGTAGGAATGACTGAATCACAAAGTTCTTAGATACATGGTCACTTCACTTTGCCTGGTGACCTGACCATAAGTGACCTGGGGTCAGACATTTTTGCACACGTTACGAATTTGATGTATCGTAAGCTTTACTAAGTATGGATTTTATCAGGATTTAATTATTATCAAAAGTTATTTTCACAACATAACTCATAAATTTCATTTCTTTGTTGCTGACGAAATTAGCTGAGGATCGTTTGTTGAAGGTGCAACGTCTTCACTTTCGGTTGCTAGGGACGCTCGGTTGCTAGGAATGGCGTCATCAGTAGCAAAATGCCGATGCCAGATGAAGATTTGGTGGAGGCTGGGCACGACGACCTTATGAAGTCGGCCGTCCCAGCATAGCGATCCTGGGAGCACCGTCAAAGCTGCTCCACTAGCACCGGCCAAAATACCCCGCCTTGTCATTCTGAGAAGTTTCGTCTATAAAGTCAGGACGGTTATACGGAAATACATGAAATTACTCTTGAAAACGCTGAACACCTTAAGCAATGGGACCACAATGTCGAAATTTGGCTACAACCCGAATTCTACACGTTCATAATTTTTTGAACGGACGTTAAAGTTACCATTTTCTAATCAAATTCATGTTTTATAAAATTACGAAGGGGAGGTTTTTGAAAATTTAACACGGAATAGTTCCACCAATGACACATGAATAGAGGCTAGAATTATTTCATTCACTTTTGTCAGATATCTTAATCCTCGCCGGCACAAGCCATTTTGCGTCCTTGGACGGCACAAGGGGGGGTAGACCCCCCTCGCGTTTGGCCCCTGGTCGAGCTAGAGCTTCGCGGAAAAAACGAGCGTGCTGCCCGTCACGAGAGGAAGCCGATTATACCCAATTTTAAGGTCCTAGGTCATCGGGTGACCTTCCAGGTCAGGTCAATGACCCGAAAACCGGGAAAATCGGGACCTGTTAGAAAGTAGTAAAGTGTGGCTGCTATGTGGTTTTCCGGGGTGCTGATCACGAATATCGTGTTAGTTTTGATCAGAGATGATGTCTTAAAGCATTTAGACCAGGTCGGGTCAGGTCAGGTCAGGTCAACCGGTAGGGGTTGACGGGTATTCTTGTGACGGGTATTCGTAATACGTGTCAACCGCCTCTGACAGCTTCGTAACATGTTACGAAGGCACCAAAACTACTTCGTAAATGTTCAAATGGTTGCTAAATTCGAATTCAGCTCCAAAAACTAGCCTAGAAACATGTAAAACTCGAAAAAGTGAACCGAGGTCACCCGAGGTCACCAAAGGTCAATGACCTGACCTGACCTTCAGGTGACCTTGACACTCACCCTAATGTATGGGAGCAACATTAAATTACATGTTTGAGCGTTTGAAACCACGAAAAGCTTGCAAACGCGCGGCTAATGCGAGCCGACATACGCCGAATCGCGATTCCGGCCAAACATGGTCTCGGAAAAGAGGTCACAGGTCAAAGGTCATTTGGGTCAGGGTCATGCAATTTTCAGGGTAGGTGTAAAATTGATCAATGCGAGGGTACTGAAAGTTTCGTCGCGATCGGCCGCTTTTTACGCGAATTATTCGCGAAAAACCTTAAGGGGGGTTGCATCAACCCTCCCCCCTGTGCCGGCGAGGGTTAACCCTCGCCCGCACATGAGGGGGGCTGCCACCCCCCCCCCCCCCAGGCAGTCTTTCTGCTCTGCACTCAACATTTTTAGAGCTAGAAGCCTGATTTTTCGTATAGCTGCTCCTCCATCCTTTCTTGATGTCCACTGAAAATTTCAAGTTTCTGTGGTTTTTGGTTTCGGAGATATGACCTTGTTTTTCAGGTCATGTCATGACCCAAATGACCAATTCTCAACATCTTGCGTTGGCTATGGGCCTTGTGAGCTTTTGACACATTGATTTCGGCCTTTTTTTGCAAATCTTACCTCCAACCTATCATGAAACATGTTGTTCGACGATGTACAGAACTACAGATGTCAAGGTCAGGGTCAAGGTCAACCTAGGTCATCTAAAATAATTGCGTTTTAAGCAAGCTAAATTTACTTTTCGCGAAGTTTTTTGACTGCATTTTTGGTAAGAGCTTCTCAGATCATGATTTCATGTAATATGGACACATAAATCAGAATCAGAATCAGAATGTATATTCACGAAGGTCCACTGCTCTCAGGGGCTTTTCACCATCGCACGTCAATAATATAAGCATACGGATATAGGGAGCATTTACACCGATACATTCAAAACAATGGGAAAATAAAATAAAATAAAATCAAACGTTACCACAACTCACTCGTCACGGCACGCAAACAGGTGTTGCTTGGTGGCTGTTTTGATAGACATGCCAGGCTTCCTAGGCACAGAGTTATATAACTTCACGGCACTGAAGCACAGCCGACTGCGTCCCGCTTCTGTGCGAATACGCGGCACTGTGAGGAGATCAGCAGTGCGAGTACTATGGCTGTGCTGCTCACGAGCGGGAGGGCGGATAGTCGCGACTACTGGCCTCGGTACATCATCGGTAAGCAGTCGGTGAATGGTGATGACTCTATGGTAAGTGATCAGTTCATCAGCATTTAGCCACCCGAGCGATCGCACAACATCTGATATGCTCTCATGCTTGCGGCGTCCACTGAGCACTCGTGCGGCAAAGTTAATCACCTTCTGAATGCGGTGGACTTGCGCCTTGTTAGGGGAAGTTGGGGGAACGCCGAATACTTTTTTTCTGACGCCCGTAGCACGCAAGGTAGACAACATAAGCTATTCTGGTTGGCGTCATTCGAGAGGCCAGTCTTTTGCCTTTCAAACATACCAGGCGCATTTGATGAATTCGCATACCGTTAAGCGCACAAACTAAAAATATCTAAGAAGTGACTTTTTCGGCGTTGCCCCGGACTGCGGGGAAAGCCGAAAATGGGAGAAATGATCTACGGGAATGCTGAAGTTGATGTTTTGCTATTTTATCTCAAATTTTATCCAGAATTCGTCAAAGCTGACACGCGTTTTAAGAGCTTGAGGACGCTTGGTGCACACTGGAAGTTATAATTGTGTGATATAATAAGAAAAGGCCAGGTAAATCATTCCTTATGGTAACAGGCCGTTGTGTCGGTTAAAAGTGTAATTTGTGTGACTAAAAATACGCGTTGCTATTCTACAGCGGTAAAGTTCACGAAGCGTGTGTAAATGCACGTTTTCGGCATTACCCCAGCCAGCCATACATTCATTTGCAGGCCCATAACTTTTCAACGTGCTGTACAAATTTCAAATATGCAGCACACTTATGCAAAGACGTGCTGAAGATTACTTGACCGAATTGGCCACACAAACGGTAGCATAATGAGTAGGAAATGCAGCTTCGAAGACGCATGTAGTACGAAGGAAACGTACCTTGAAAACGCTATTGGCGCCCTCACAGCCGAAGTATTCCGAATGACGACTGGTAACAAACATGCGATAATTGGTAGTCACTTAAGCTTCAGAGCATCACTGACAGGTGGCATCCATGTCGTACGGTTTTCGAAATATCTCGAATTTCGGCTTTGCCCCATTTCCGGCATTGCCCCAACTTCCCCTACATATGCCGTAAACTGACATGCAATAGCGCAGCACGGGGAAGACTAGAGCTGTGATAAGATGTTTCAAGGTCGCGATCGGTATGACATGTTTGACATGGTTTAGGCCGAGGAGCATTCCTATACATTTCGGAACGAGTTGATCGACATGAGGTTGGAAGTCAAGGCTACGGTCGAAAATCACACCGAGGTTACGAACATGGTTTGACGATCTGATTGTTGCCTGGTTGAACTGAACGTTCACACTAGAAATACCTCTCAGCATCTGCTTCGTTCCCATGACCATCATCAGTTCAGTCTTTGCTTCGTTCACTTTCATACGGTGTGCGCAGAACCAGTTAAACATCGATTGGAGAGCTGTCTCGAGCCGGTTTATAAGTAAACAATCGGTGCACACATCAGTATACATACACACAGACACACACAGACATACAAACACATATCATTGACCTTGACCTAACTTGA
This sequence comes from Amphibalanus amphitrite, assembly GCF_019059575.1. Taxonomy (NCBI): domain Eukaryota; kingdom Metazoa; phylum Arthropoda; class Thecostraca; order Balanomorpha; family Balanidae; genus Amphibalanus; species Amphibalanus amphitrite. The sequence goes on from NW_024881515.1 coordinate 207,728, forward strand.
CCTGAAATGACTTCAGCAGCAAAAACCTGGTCGGGTAGTGTGACAAAGAGGTTCTAGCTGGCTTGGCACCAGAAAACGTCATCGTCATCGGTCTATGATAAGCAGCGCATTTGTTATCCAACGGTGACCCAAAACAGCAACATTTTTTAGTTTGACCTGACCTGGAAGGTCAATGACTGACCTAAGAAGGTAAAACTGGGTATCATTGGATTTGTCTCTTCCCAAAGAATCTTTTTAGTCTTACCGCGAAGCTCTATCTCCAACAGGAACGAAATGGCGCGGGGGTGGCAACCCCCCCCCCCCCCCCATGTGCGTTCTAGGATGGGAAAATGGCATGTGAGGCCGAGGGTTAAAGGTGGGGGCGGTCAAATTATACTGCCTGCCAAATTACCCTGCATCCTCCCCTACCTGATGTTCCTCCCCGTCAGATACGAGTGTCGAGTATGTAACTAGAAATATGCCTCTGTTGCTTTGACGCATTGATAATCCTGCATAGAATCCAGCCCCGACAAGCAGTTCCGCATTAACTGCACAGGTAGGTTTACAGACCACAAAGTCACGTTCGCATGCTCATTGCGCAGGCAGTGTGCGAGCCTGTGCGTGCCACCATACAGTGCTGAGCTGGCTGTCGGCAGAGCCTAATAGCCGGCAGTGGAGGATGACCGTGACCTCGGCCACTCCGCAGGCTGTGACCTCGGAACTAAAAGCGGCTCCGGCGCGCGCCTACCGCAGAGTTGACCAGTGCAGTCAATGCAGGCGAGTTTAGCGACTAGTTAGAAGCCACGCTGACGTCAACCGGTCGTGATTTATGTCCTAAACTCCGCGGCATCCGCCATATCTCGGCGGCGGAGAGCTGAAATACACGGAAATAAAACTTTTTTGGGAGACATTTTCTTTGTAAACACAGTCATTGTTTGCAGATATAATCGCATTCTTGTTTCTGGGCCGCAACTAACTGGTTTTTTGGTAGGCACACATGCCTCAATAGGTATAATGCACGGTATAATGTAGTAGTCGGTTTGGTTAGCTGATTGACCATACGCTCCACAAACGCGACTTTGATTGAAAAGGACGGCTGGGATTATATCGAACGAAAGAGTGGGGGATTACCTGCAATATGCTATGGCATATAGGCATTTGCCTGTATACAAATATTATTTATGTGCGCATTATTAGTGTTAGGATGGCCAATGCCCATCCACTTAGCCCATTATCAATTAACTAGCTAGCGACCGTCTCACGAGTGGGGGTCACAGCCCACTTTGCCATGATGAAGGAGGGTCAAAGTGGGCAACTGGCATAACACGAAAACTTGAATAGATAGAAGCGGGTAAAAATAGTCAGCTTTTAACGAGTACCTACTTTTGCAAATATTCCGTTCTTTTTTTCGTTCAGATTGAGATCACTGGAGGTTGCGAAAGCTTGGCTACGCTTACGTCATTTATCTTTAAAAAAAATATAAGAAAGCTCCGGATGACTCATTTAAAGACCTAATGCCGAGCCCTCCCATTTGACCTGTCTGATGTCAATGCTATTAAAAAGTCAGAGGGTGCATGCAGTATTGGTTGTAACGAATTGCCAGTTTCGTTTATCTATACAATTTTTCGTACAAACCACATTACATAAATGTCTTAGGGCCTAATGCGACGGTGTGTCTTAGAAGACTAAATATGACTAATATCCAGTGCACAGGGCCGTGCTGATCCAGGTGACCTTGGTGGGAGTTTTGGGGGAGGAACGCCGCCCACTACCCAGCGACCATGGTGGCGACCGGCCCGCTTCCGAGACCTACTGAGAACCAGTACTCAGCAGTGTTCCGCTCGGCTTTGGTTAATCCTCGGCTCTCAAGATGTGCGAGCCGCTTAATGTGGCCATCCCACCTTAACATTAGATTTGAGTTGAGATAGCCTAACTGGGGTCCCTAGCTCACAATCACTGGTTGGGCACTCCCAACGTCGAAAAATGCCTTAAATCAAAAATATTTTATTTCAAAGTTTCTTTTCACTTGGATACAGAGGGGCTAATGCATTTGAATGCCCCCTCTGAATTTGTAACGTCAGCGCATGTCTAGCGATTTTAAAATCTTTCACTAAAACCTTTGTAAAGCTGTGGTGGTATATGCTGCATTGCGCGCAACATCTGCCGCACTTTTAAGATGCCAAATTACTGCTTCCAAGTGACGTCGAGGAACAACGTAGGCTGCAAAAAGTAAACAAAAGTAAAAGTCTAGTATCTCAAAAACCGGTGAATATTTTTCGGTGAACTTTGGTAGATATTCATTTTTGCTCTTTCCATGAACCATGGTACTTAAATCACGTTTATGCCAATTCATTAACTTTTTGAAGGTGGGAGGGTCTCTTTGATGCGGGCTCGGATAGCTTGAGCGGCACGCTCCTTTTGGGAATGGGCTCTCAGCAACTATGTACTCACAGGGTCGGGTAAGCCTTCTGCATGGGTGCATTCAGGGGAGAAGGGGCTGCGGAGCTTGCAACACAAGAACCTGAAGGGACGCGAGTGCCCTCAGAGGTGCAGCGTGCACAAAGTCCCTCGTTTGTTATCAGTTCTAAAAACACATGCTTACATGCTTATTTTATCTGATACGTCTTCTGGGCTACATCGGAGCTAAAAAAAAAAATGTTCAATCAAAGGCTTTCGGATTGTTCAATGCTATGACTTTTTTTGTCCAGTTTCTAGGTAAGGTGTTATATGGGCGGAAATATCAATACCTGTTCAATACCTTTTTATTTTATATACATGAAATGAAGGACAAAAATCGACATACGGGTTTTAGAACATTGCCTTTTTAATTTGTATATATCTAACCTCTGCACCTATGCTTGTGCCCCGTGCAAATGTTAACGTTTCACAGAAAGGTAGGCATACCTAAGTAATTACTCACCAAAGGCTTTCTCACGTAGGCACTAGGCATACTTACCAAACCAGTGCGCAGCTACATAAGTCGCCGACTGACGAAGGTGCTCGACTCTGTTCGTGTTTTCGAGACGGCGAGTTGTTTGGTCGCCGGGTGGCTGGCCGGGGACCGGTTTCGGTGCTCTTCCTTCCAGTGAGGCTCGCAGAGCTCCCGGGCACGCGGGTGGCGGGGGCGGCGGCAGCGGTTAAAAGGCCCGGCCGGGCGGCGGCGGCCCCATACCGCTCCCAAAGTTCAGCCGCTGTAGGATCGTCAGTTTGTCTCTGACCACGGTGACGATGTGGAAGCTGCTGGTGGTGACGGCGCTGGCAGCGCTACAGCTGGCCGACGGGCAGCACGTGCACAGCTACTACAAGTTCCCCGTGGCGCCCGGTAAGTGAAACTATATATCCGTGAAATTAGCTGGGAATCTAAAAGGTGCATTTGGAGTCTGGACTGACTTCGGTTGGCGATGCCGTCGGTGGTTCGTCGCTTTTCTTGTTGGAAAACCTCAAACGAACATTATCAATTCCATTTTTTTATGTTGCAACCGTTAAGTCATCATGAGTATTGACCCGTTTTCCTGTGCCATGCGTGAACGATTTCTTTTTGCGAATAAAGTGCATTAAATAAATTGTTTCCTGAAAAGCTGACTAGTATTCCAATTCCCATCTTTAGGCCACGAGAATGAGTGTCAGGACGACCAGACGGACAAGTTCTACAGCGTGGGCTCCTCCTGGGCGACCACCACCAACGACTGCAAGAAGAGCTCGTGCGTCAGAGAGGGCAACAGCCTCTTCATCGATCGCGTCCAGTACGTATGGACGCCAGATTACTCACAATACTCGTAGACAAAAAAAAAACATATTCCTTGTCCTGCCGCCACCGTTGACTTGTGACCACTCTGATCTGTTACCTCTGCTTAACTGTAACCTCTCTGACCTGGGACCTCTCTGACCTGTGACCTCCCTGACCTGTGACCTCCCTGACCTGTGACCTATATGATCTGTGACCACTCTGAGCTGTGACCTCGCTCTGACTTGTGACCTACCTGATCTCTGACCTATCTGACCTGTAGCCTGTCCGACCTGTGACCTTTCTGACCTGTTACTAGTTTTACTTGTGACCTCGCTGACATGTTACGTCGCTGTGACCTGTGACGTCTCTCTGACTTATGATGTTTCTCTGACCTGACCTCGCTCGGCCACTGCTCACTTGTGAACTGTCCGTTAGGTAAGACCCGGTGACTTTTTCTGACCTGTCTGACCTTTATCTGACCTGTCTGACCTTTTTCCGACGCGCGGCAGGTGTGACCCGGTGGATCAGATCATCGCGCAGCTGAAGGAGCTGTCGCAGACGCAGGAGGGCGGCAACATCCTGTGCCGCCAGGCCAGCGGCGACCGGCGCAAACCGTTCCCCGGCTGCTGCCCGCGGCCGCTCTGCAAGAAGCGCGTCGGCAGCCGGCTGGTGCGCATCCCGTCCTCCGAGTACCCCGTGCTGCCCGACCAGGTCACCTACTCCTAATGGCCGCCGCGGGAGACGTCATCAGAGGGGTGTGACGTCACGGGGGCGACAGACTGATCTACTGTCGTGTCGTAATAATGAGTTGTGTTATGGAATACAATCGTTGCTGGAAGAGATTCGGGAGACTTTGTACATACAAATGATAAATTACTTCCAGATGAAAATCGAAACGACAACTGAATGATATGTGTTGTGGTGTGATAGAATGTCGTTCTTTATCACTTAGGCTTTAGGAGATGTTGTTTTTGTTGTTTTTTTATCTCCAGGCGACACTTGGTGGTGTGTACCCACGGAGGAGAAAAGAAATGATAGTTATTGTGGCTCCTCACAATCCTGCAGTGCCACATAATTAATGCATCCTAATAGAACGTTTGAACGTTTATACGGCTCGTGAGGTGGCTTCGAAATACCTTATGCGATAAAAAGTCGAAAGACAGAGTATCTGCCGACTACGGCCTTGTTCGAACGAACTTTCAACCAGCTCTTCAAAGCTTTCGTCTATAAATTCCTGATAACTTCTCCCCGTTTGGATTAATTCCTGGCAGTTTTATCGACTATTTTTGGTAGATTTATTTATGTATTTTGTTAGAGGTACCTAGTTGGCAGTATATACAATATTTCTATTTTCTCGATATCATTTGTTGTTTTCTCGTATTCTCGTACAATTGTGTACACTGTCTCATTCTGAAGAAGAACAGTTTGGCCGAAATATCAATAGATATATTTTTGGCTATAATGATTTAAATGTCGAAGAGAGTTCAACTCTTTATCTATTTTCTCTCTTTTATGTATCCTGCCTTGTTTGTCTGTTGCTGGTGATCACAGGGCAAAACGCAAAAGATACCCATAGGGACGCACATCCTACGAAAAATTTCATATGTCCATATTATCCATATTATCCGAAATCGTCCCCAGTGACCCCATGTTTCGGAACTCGCTCTCCCATCCCTGCTCACCCGGCGGCGGACTCTGTATCTGCGGCGAGCTCACCGGTTGTAGGGCCTTGGCCGGTCATCTGGGGTCGCTACTGCCGGCAACGGGTCGACCATCTGCGGCACAAATTGCCAACCGCGGGCCATTCCGCGGAACGAGACGGTGACGGGTGTTCAGCGGAAATTCAGACAAATGACGTCACAGGCGAACGACGAAAATAGCAAAACATGGTAGGGTTGGGCCAGCAGATGCAACCATGACGTCATAAATCTGGAGAAAATGTTTTGATTGATGCCTGCTGCTAAGTCGGGAATGACAAGTGGCTAGAATTGGGCGTGTTCTTCGAAACATATGGGTACGGTCTTCGTAAACATGACGAAAAAAAATATATACTGGTTGGTCGATTCATCGAAGTCTTTAGTTGCTTCGCCCCTTGCTTCTAATGATCTCCTTAAATAAGCGCTGTGATCTCAGCTCTTTATTGCGGATGTGGCCCAGCATCTCGACGCTTCAGCTCGACATAAGGAGAGCCCCATTGTTCTCTTCCGCTGTTTTTTTTCTCTCTCTCTCTCTCTCTTTCTCTCTCTCTCTCTCTCTCTCTCTCTCTCTCTCTCTCTCTCTCTCTCTCTCTCTCTCTCTCTCTCTCTCTCTCTCTCTCTCTCTCTCTCTCTCTCTCTCTCTCTCTCTCTCTCTCTCTCTCTCTCTCTCTCTCTCTCTCTCTCTCTCTCTCTCTCTCTCTCTCTCTCTCTCTCTCTCCTCCCTATGATATATATTATATCATATCATAGTTTTGTATATTTTTGGTGATTTTAGACAAACTCGGCTTTATTTGATTGGCCGCGTTACATTGCTTATGGCCTATGGGTTATACCTAATACCGCTGATCATATTTATGTATTGGATTATGTTGCGATTTATATCGACATGTTTCGGAATAATTGCTTATATCGCATACTTTGAATTCATTGCCTTCATGCATGCCTTCATGATACTATGACATATCCATTCTAAGAACCATTAAAATCAGCCAATTAGGAGGAAACGTACCTACTTAAGAAAAATCCACCGCTCAAGAACGTTAATTATTGTCTGAGGACATCCAGGGCCAAGGCTGGAGTTTGAGCCTCGTGGTGTACAGAGGCCCAAACATTGTGTTCCTCTCCGCATCGTACCCGATTGGCGACACGCGCTCTTTCCTGGTACACCCCCGACGCTAATTTCATCCCGTACCTACTTATTCCGACTAAGTGCACCGAAGCGTGTAGTGTGTACCCGATGGCAGGCATTGTTCTAGTGAAATACTGAGATTGATTACAATGGTAAAATCATGTTTGTACCGCGTCTTCATGTAAATGTGTTCTGTGTGAACCGATGTTCGCAGGTTCGGTGATCAGGCGATGAATGTCGCCAGGTGATGTCTCTGCTTACCCAGACCGTGTGCCCAGCTGCAGTAGCATAGGAGTAGTCGTACCGTATAGATTACAGTGAAATAACTTACAACACCATGTTCGCTTATCTTAGTTACTCCCAAATTATTATCTCTGTCATTTTACGAAAGTCATGCTATCTAAGTTGCTATGAACTGTAATGACACCATCGGGAAACCGAAACCTTCTATTATTATGCATTGTTTGTCTTTCTTTCTTCCTTATCACATACCTATATTTCCTATAGTTTCCGTTATTTTGTCGTTAGGTACGGCATGCATCCATGCTCAAACATTATCAAACATATACACACATAACGCTTGCATGATGTAAGCACAATACGAATACAGAAATACACGACAGGTACAAACATAAAGCACTGTGTGCATATGTGACGTCAAAAGTGTGATTTATATGACGTCACTGGTGCAGATTTAGTGACGTCACCGGTGCACCGGTCACTCGATGTACTCGATCTGGTGCGGCAGCTCGTCGGGTTTGAGCGGCAGCTCGTCAGCTGTCAGCCGCCGACTGCGGCCGCCCTCGCGGCTCTTGCAGACCAGCTGCTCGCAGCAGCCCGGGAACGGCTGGCGGCGGTCGCCGGCGGCGATACGACAGTACAGGTGGCGCTCCTTGACCTGACGCAGGTCAATCTTGTCCCGGATACGGTCACACCTAGCGGGCGGTAGATGGGGGTCAGGTCACATTTTGGTACGTATACAGTCTGGCTCAGTCTAGCTCATCAGATTTAGGGTGCTTCAAGTTAAGGTCATGAAGCAGGGTGCAACATTGATCAATGTAATGCACTTTCATCGTTCTTGACATAGACATTTGTAACAGTGGACATGGTATCGGGACTATTTACGGATGAACACACCTTTAGTTTTGCTACTGAGCATCTGGAAAGTGTTTTTATATTCCCCAATATTCTGCGATGATTGGCGCATCCTTATATAATGGGCAAGCGCCCGCCAGGCGCGTTTTACTCACGAGATCCGGTCGATGAAGAGTCCTTTCTCGTTGCGCAGACACCGGCTCAGTTTGCAGTTGGCGTTCTTCGGGCCCCACTCCTCGCCAACTGCGAAATACTTATCGACCATCGGGTCATGGCACTCGTTCTCGTGTGCTGGAAAGGAAGAGAGTTGTGTCATTTTTGGTAAGAAATGTGTTGGCGGGGAAAGCGTTTAGCACGTAAGGGAAGTTATGTGCTTCAGTTGAACTTATAGTGTCGTCGACCTCATAAAGTAAATTCGGCTTCTTCCTTCCATAACAGGCATAGTTAATGCGTACAGATTGGCTTAAAGGCAGTGTGCCAGCTTTCCTGGACCGTATGGAGTTAATGACCCAGATAAGGAGAACCGGATTTTTAGAACTTATCCATACCTTCAAAACTCATGGAAACGTCTTAAATTCTTCAAATTTTGAGTACCCCAGTGCGAAATTCGCCCCGACGGGTTGTCGGTCGTACCCCAACTACATTTCACACCACTATGAACAATAAATGCACACACTGAAATCGCTATTACCGATATGCTCATCCAATCAAGTTTCGATAAACCCGTTCATCATCATCTCCTGCGGTTTCGAACACGCCTGTTAGGTGGTGCGGTAGACCGCGCCCAAAGCCAGGGCCCCGGTAACGTGAGGTAGCCGAGTCGGGGCAGCGTGCGCTGACCCAAGCCGGGGCCGCGCGTCCTCCCGGTGTCATGCAGATAGCCCGGGGCTGCCCGCGGGGATGCGGTAGACCGCGCCCAAAGCTGCGGCCCCGGCTTGGGTCAGCGCACGCTGCCCCGACTCGGCTACGTCACGTTACCGGGGCCCTGGCTTTGGGCGCGGCTTCTGCTCATACTTTGTGGTGCGGTGGTGCACACGGTTCGTCGGAAGGTTATCTCAGGCTCAAAAGAAACGGTATATACCATTCGAAAGCTGACGGTGAGCTGAATCCAAAAATGTATTTTTTATCAAAATCGATCGATGGCCTTTTTAGAAAATTGCGTTTTTGTAAAAACTTTATAATTTTGTATTCAACGGGCTGTCCCGGACATTCTTGAAAACAAAAACATGGATTTTTGAGTTCCAGTGAAAGCTGAATGCCAAAAGAACAATATTTAGCGAAGCAATATTTCCTAACATTAATATGCGTCTCCCACAGCCGATAATAAGGCGCAATCACACAGCTCAGTGTCACGATGGACCAAAGTCAGCCACACAAAAGCGTGAAATGACCCTTATCGACTCGCAGACCCGGCGCTTTCGGCCCGCCTGACCAGCAACGGAAAGAACGTTCGCCTCTCGTTCTACTAAACAAATGTCATATTTGTCAGTTTAACTGTCTACATCGCCATGGGCGGCGCCACCGGGGGGGACGGGGGGGACAGGTCCCCCGCTATCACAAGTTAGGGGGGTACAGTACCCCCCTATCGGCGAGGCCCGTTCAATAGTTGATAATAATGCATTATAGAGCTATCCGTCGCATTTAATGCATCGTTGGTTAATCAAGGCAGGTTCTGAATAAAGATTGCTGTTGGGATGCATCGCAGGGGGTGCTGGCCATCTGCAAAAGGTGTGGAGCTGTGATGCCTGTAGTTACAAGGTGATCGGCAGGGCCTCGGGGATCGTGCCCCCTTTTTGGGGCGCCAGGCAGGGTTATTACTTATTACCTCCCCACCCCACTGCCAGACCCCATTGCCGATAAAACCAAGTTCACTGAAATTCCATAGATTTCCGTTACTATATGAAAAATTTCCATTCCTAATTAGTCAAATTCAAGCATGGCAGTTCTACCACAGGAACCATTTGAAATCTATGCCATTTAACCCCAGCACTTGTGGGGAGAAGTGTTCGGATAGATCACAGGCAGGACCAAAAAAGCACGCAGTAGCCCAAGACATTATAATTGGATATAGCATCGGCTCCCTCTCGTCAAGGGGTTCGATAGCACTCGTTTTTTTTCTGCAAAACTAAGTTCGGTCGGCGGCCGAACGGCTGGGGGTCTAATCGAGCCCCCCATCCCTCCCCTTCTTACGTCAGCGACTGTGAAAATGCCATTACCAGGTGTTGAAACATGGCAGTTGCTTTTGCATGAGTGCACGAAAGGGTGTTAGGTCCGTGATACGTGAAAGGTTCTACATGAAAATTGAGATACACCAGCTTATCAAATTGTGCTCACTGTGGTGCGCTCGGTTTTACCTTGACTAGTCTTTGAATTATGGGGTGAAACAGACCAGTCAAGAAACCTGTTCCATAAGGAGAGCCACTAATGCTAAAGAGATGTGGGATTGAGGTTTCCAGAGACCTTCATTACCTCCCAAAGGGGGTGCCCCGCCATTTGCCAATCCCTGCTGTAGTTGTTACGATTGGAGGGTGAGTATGAGAACGATGCAGGTCGTGCCAGCTCGATCATGACGAACACAATGGTGCCGACATCACAGCTCTACTGCGATTTTTGACGAAGTTAATCAACAAGGACCGGAATCCTACCCTGGGGCATTTCACCTGCAGAGGTAGCCGGACCTGAGACTCTTTCACTCAATTTTTTCAACGGTGCATGCGCTCGTTTTTCCCGCGAAGCTCTTGGCAAGTAAAATCCATCAGAAAGTGTGATCAAATAACGGCTGGTGACCTTCCATGACCTAGCATGGCCTTTTGAGTGACCACCGATGACATGGCCACTGACGGCTAGCCATTAGCTGCACCCTGCCCGTTGCATATGGATCAGGTGGTGATGTCATGATTCTGAAATTATATTGCAGTTTTGGCGCACTTGTCAGAGCAGAAGACACTCCCACTTTTCCTCCATGACTATATGATGGTGAAGCCCTGAAGCTGACCAGACGTAAGATCGAAAATTTGAAAGTACGAAACGTAAGAATAGCTGGCACTGATACTCATACCCCTCATACCTAAGCAATTCGCAGCTTGTAGGAAACCAGCTTTGAGTTGGCAAGACTGCAAATTTTGATTTAGAGGCAAGGATGCTTGAAAAGGTGATCGATCTTAGGTGTCCTAGGATAAGTTTGGAAACGGGATGCACCATTCGATGTGTTTTGGGCCTTGCCAAGTTTCGCGGCGTTACGTGCCTCGTTTTTTTTTTTTTGCATACACGATCAGTATCGATCAGTATCTACTTTTGGGATTTTCGATTTTCGGTCCCCGTCCCCCCCTATCGAAAACCCGTGGCGCCGCCCCTGTACATCGCTATTAAAGTTATTCAGGATACCTGTGAAGAAAATTCATTGTTCTGCTTGATTTACGACATGCTTTAATTTACATTTTTCTTATACATGTTTTGTTCCATCCAGCTGCGCTCAGTGCCCGCGCAGGGGAAGTGAGCGGGGTTCCACCGTCAGAGGCTGTACTGGTGACAGCTGCTCGGCCGTGCGACCGGTCAAAGGTTACCCTGCCCCACCGGGCGCTACCCCCACTCCACCCGAGCTGAGGCCGGTACAACCTCTGACATTTCAGCGCGGCCAATTTTCCTTATATAGGCATGATACCAAGCTCAATTGAGCAAAGTAGACATGAACAAATGCAAATTAATGCATGATGTGAAAATGACAGAGCAATGAATCTTCTGCTCATGTATCCTGATTCCTGAATAACTTAAGTACCCACGTGAATCGTTAAACTGACAAATATGACGTCTGTTTAGTAGAACGACAGCCAAACCTCCTTGCCGTGGCCGGTCAGGCGGGCTGAGAGGGCCGGGTCTGCGAGTCGCTAAGGGTCATTTCACGCTTCTGTGTGGCTGACTTTGGTCCATCGTGACATTGAGCTGTGTAATTGCGCCTTATTGTCGGCTGTGGGAGACGCATATTAACCCTCGCATGTGTAGGGGGGGGGGTCGGATGGACCCCCCCATGGTTTTTCGCGAATAACTCGCGTAAAAAGCGGCCGATCGCGACGAAACTTTCAGTACCCTCACATTGATCAATTTTACACCTACCCTGAAAATTTCATGACCCTGACCCAAATGACCTTTGACCTGTGACCTCTTTTCCGAGACCATGTTTGGCCAGAATCGCGATTCTGCGTATGTCGGCTCGCATTAGCCGCGCGTTTGCAAGCTTTTCGTGGTTTCAAACGTTCAAACATGTGATTTGATGTTGCTTCCATGCATTAGGGTGGGTGTCAAGGTCACCTGAAGGTCAGGTCAGGTCATTGACCTTTGGTGACCTCGGGTGACCTCGGTTCACTTTTTCGAGTTTTACATGTTGATGTTTCTAGGCTAGTTTTTGGAGCTGAATTCGAATTTAGCAACCATTTGAACATTTACGAAGTAGTTTTGGTGCCTTCGTAACATGTTACGAAGCTGTCAGAGGCGGTTGACACGTACTACGAATACCCGTCACGACGCCTACTGGTTGACCTGATCTGACCTGACCCGACCTGGTCTAAATGCTTAAAGACATCATCTGTGATCAAAACTAACACGATATTCGTGATCAGCACCCCGAAAAACCCCTCAGCAGCCACACTTTACGACTTTCTAACAGGTCCCGATTTTCCCGACTTTGGGTCATTGACCTGACCTGGAAGGTCAACCAATGACCTAGGACCTTAAAATTGGGTATCATCGGCTTCCTCTCGTCACGGGCAACACGCTCGTTTTTTCCGCGAAGCTCTAGCTCGATCAGGGGCCAAACGGCAAGGGGGGGGGGGTCCAACCGACCCCCCCCCCCCCCCCTACACATTAGAAGCTGGCAAACGCCGCACACATGCGAGGGTTAATGTTTGGAAATATTGCTTCGCTAAATATTGTTCTTTTGGCGTTCAGCTTTCACTGGAACTAAAAAATACATGTTTATGTTTTCAAGAATGTCCGTGACAGCCCGTTGAATACAAAATTATAAAGTTTTTACAAAAACGCAATTTTCAAAAAAGGCCATCGATCGATTTTGATAAAAATTACATTTTTAGATTCAGCTCACCGTCAGCTTTCGAATGGTATATATCGTTTCTTTTGAGCCTGAGATGACCTTCCGACGAACCGTGGGTGGTGCGTCGGGCCGCGCGCTCTGACTTCGGCCAAAAAAAAAAAATGCGTCAGCTGATCACTGTCATTTCTGCCACTTGCGTGTGGTGAAATGGGGTCATAACTTAAGAGACGGCTTTTTCATATCAATTATTTTACATAAAATCATATTTCAAACCATAAATAATGTTCGACAGCCAAATAAAAGAAACAATACCAATACAGGCTTACAGTTTAAGGCTCGACATTGTGTTGTCTACGATTAGACAACTGATAACTCATTCCCGTACGTCGTAACTCTATAATGACCTTTGCTTATTGTCACATGTGCGCCGCATTCGCGATTGTTGCCGACGCCTGTTTGCAGGTCAGCCCACTACAGTTGTTATACATATCAAAAACCGATAAACTTTTAGGCGAAAAAGGCACTATTCCAGGCCCATTTTTGATTTTTTTGCGATATTAGGTAAAAACAGAAGCTTCTTATCCTAGGAAAAATAAAATGGGAAATCTTTCAAAGGTGGCACACTACATACCTTTAAAGTAATCCAGTAAAAGCTGTCAGTTTTTTTGGCAACGTGATGGATTTGTGGTGCTGTGTTGCACGTTGATCCACAATAGCGATTTTGCCATGATTATTGAACAGTCTGCTATTGCACGTTTTGTATGGCGTCATCTGCATTGCATGCTCGCTCTGTGAACGTTTTCTTTGCCCGAGCGCGATTTGGTGGGTCGCCAGTAGGTATCCGGTCTTTCTCGACTAGGCGACCTGACAGCGCCCTCTGTAATGCTGGGACCTGTGGTGCTGTCAGTAGCTAGGCTGTGGCGCTGCCAGCAGTTAGCAGCCAGGCTGGCAGCGCCCCACGGCCTTCTCCTCACTGCCGCTCGTGACGCCAACAACTACAGATGTTCGAGCAATAGTGGTTATAAGGGTGGCATTTAATGGTATTATAGTAACAGCCTTGGTTAAAACGGGCACTGTTTCCTAGCCGAAGCATGATTTCTTCTGCAATCGACCATTGTCCCGATGTCTTCGACTGCCCAAGCACCTATTGACGTGAGGACAGTTTAACCAACAAAAAAAATCGCCGGCTGCGATTATTTTAGGCCCAAATGTCGAAAAAAGTTTGATCAATCAAGCCCCCCCCCCAAAAAAAAATAACCGCTGATGTGAAAATCTCATTCAGCCTGGCCAGTGGCCAATGCTTTTTCACATAAGTGGTTATTTTTCGCGCGGATGGCCACACTCGTACAGGTGACTGGGCAACAAATAACCGCAGCCATGAGTCAGCGGTTTTCCTCTGGATAAAGCTGGCATGAGGACAAGGAAAAAAAACTAAAAATATGTGAAAGTATTCGCTGAGAGATATAGGTACTAGGTAGGTACGAGTTGTTATTTGTTTCTATCGCAGCCTCAGTTTAGCGGGAATTACTGTGGCCAATTCAGCCATCGCCAAGTTTTCGACTCCGTCCTGTAGTGCCGACAAAATGGCTACCTACTCATTGGTCACTTTTTCGGAATTAACCACTCACGCAGCCCGATCACCAAACCACTGCACTGATCCGCCCCTCTCACCTGGTGACACTGGAAAACGGAAGTATTTGTGCGAGTGCTGCGCGGTCGCCAAGTGCACCGTCACGACCACCAGCGCCCAGGACACCTGCATCGTGAGTATAGCTGGCTAACGGACCGACCGGGCAGAGAAGCTGCTCTGAGTGCCACTCGAGTCGGTCAGCCGCTCTTATACCGCCCCCCCCCCCCCCCCCCCGGAACACTCTCATACCCCCCCCCCCCCCCGATCACACCTGTCCCGGACCTGACTCCGGTGACACTGGGCAGACCGGCCGGCCGCGCCGCGCCGGTCCCCCGGCCCGCTAATCGCCGCAGATTAGGGGACGTGCGGCGCCGGTGTCGACGGAACCGCGGCGACAGAGGGATTCCCTCGGTATCTCAGGGGCTGGATATGCGCGCTGAGCTGCTCGGGGCGCTCTCAGAGCCGCAGAGCAGATTCACTCGACCAGATAAGCCGCTAACGCACATTGATCCCAGCTGTGTGACTCTGCGCTAATTAAATCATTTTGCCAAATGTATTTCTACGTTCATACCGTAATAGGAATTTTTAATGTTCACAAATCATCCTTCAACTGTACGATTGAGGATGACTTCCTTCAACGATTGCTAGGGCTCATTTCTGCATGCTAATGACCATAGGCGGCGGAACGGGGAGGGCACCGGAACACCGTGCCCCCCTTTGATTTTGGCATTTTAACTTTAGCCTTATGGGCGTTGCATGGAAAGAATGGGACCAAAAGTCGGCAGTGCCCCCGCTTAATTGAAGGTGTTCCGCCGCTACTGCTAATGACTGTAGGTCATCACCTCGACATTTTGTAAATGCAGCGTGCTGGCACATGCCGCGGCTGGTCCGCCTTACAAAAGGCACAGTACGAGTCACAATATCACCAAATATCACCTGACGCCTCGTCCAACAAAATCTTCTTCTGCCGGTTGGGTGCGCACAAACGAGTTGCCATTTTTCCTGGCGCCGCCAGACGTCGTGTTCGGAGGCGCTGCGGATTACGCTGCCGAACAACTGTCCGCCAGGGAAGCCCGGCCACCGGACGGCGCTCGAGTGGGAAGAAACAGGATGCACGTGCGTCGGTGAACACCGGGACGCTGCCGGATGTGGGGATAAACACGACAGGCATGCTGTTAGAGCGCTTGCCGCTTAGCCAGAGTTAAATGTGTCCGAAATGTCCAGCGAATTTAATAGAAGTAGCCCATTAGGACAAAATTACCTAGCATAATAAGGTTATCGTTGAAGTTTTATCGATTTAACCATGTTGTGCATAAGTATGAAGTTGAAAATCTTATATGACAAACGGCTGGAACGAACAATAGAAGTCTCTTTTAATGTTGAAGTTCCAAACATAATGAAGGAAACAAAGAGTGCTATGCACTTGTGACGTCTGTTATGCAAGTCAACCCAACACTGGCCTCAGACTAAGAATCCGCTGTCGGAACATAGGCAGATACATCCGGCTCTGGAGCTCTGCAGGCTCACACCGCGACCGGAGCGGGGGCAGTTTGGGGCTCAGCCGCTCACAGTTTCGAACGAGCTGGCCACCGCGCCGGAACTAGAATTCTTGGAGCTGTCCTAACCACTAAACAGCACAGTGTGCGGCGCTGTCTAACCGCACTGTAACGAATTTAGGAACAGTCGCACACATGACACAACCATGGTAAATGTGTTATTTTTACAGTTTTCTTAAGGCGACGTGATTGATTGTGCGTGATGGAGTTCCGTGTATGCAGTTAATTCAGAATAAATGCAGTAAATCTACTATAGCATTAGGTACAGGTTGTAATGCAAAATATTTGGTTAGGTACTTATGCAACAATTTTGGGCGGATTATTCTGCTTATGAATGATAAATAGGTACTTATCAATGTTCGCAAGTCGCAACTAAGCCACGGAGCATACCTACCTGCACCTGCCACAAACATAATGCAACGCTTCATTGCTCGACCCCATTCGTGATATTGTGGAAGACGAAGTGTAGCTCATCTTCAAATTAACCTAAAAAAATCATTTTTATTTTACTATTATTTTATTTTCATTATTTTCTTATTTTAGAAGCTTCACTGGATGTTCGTGACAGATAAAAACTGACAGTCATAATTGGCATGGCTATTGGCGCTGTCTGCACTCTTTTGGATTTGTTCTGCGACGATGTCATGTCTCTCGTTAGCTCGCGTAAATTCCTGCTCTTTGACGTCAGTAGTTCATTGCTTTCCGTGTCTGCAAGGATGTCTCAAAACGGTGCTGTATTAAAATTGTACATGGACAATAAAACATGGACACGGACATTTGGGTGATGGACGGCGATGACCGTGTGTCCTGGTCGAGGTTTGCTTTTTTACCATTGCCAGCGAACTAAACCAATGTATTGCTGTGCTGTAAAAGCATATCAAATCCTTCTCTGTGCTTCTGTATGTATTCTATGTAAATAATGGATTTCTGTCTTCCCATGCCGATCTACACTAAACGAAAATTGCATAAGGTGTCCCGAATCTAGGCTGAATCCGGGCTGCGACGTAGGTAGGAGTCGGAGATTCTTACATTTTGACCTGTCCAGGTCAAACGGTGTCACATATCGAGAAGCGGTTTTTATTAAAGTTTCTTCGTCTCATGGGCTTCACGATGGTATGTCTTGGTTTGGAATTCGGTCGACCCATATACTTGAGAACCGCTGTGCGAGTGCATTTTCGAAATAACCAGCAAATGACCTTACGGTCAATACATGACGTTGGAAGGTCAAATTGCTAGTGAAAAAGTAAAATTAGATGCCTGCGAGTCGTTGGTGCCGTTTTTGGCGCTCTAGCTCCACTGACTGAGTCAGCCACAAACTGCTGTTAAAATTTGGGCAACGTGACCTTTGCTGACCTCTGTAGGCGAAACGGCTGGGAGTACCACCGAATGACTCGCACTGTGGGTTGTGTATACGTATGTCACGTTCTATACATTGTGTGCAAGTTTCAGCTTGATCTGAGGTGTCCCGAATCTGGGCTAAATCCGGGCTGAATCTCGCTGAATATGAACATGAGACAGCGGGTGGGTTAAATTTGATATACGTACAGCCCACCGCTAGAGTAATGTGTGGTTTTACCAATCTCAACGGATATTTTTGACCGACGATTTTTAAATGCGGACTGATTGAAAAAAAGACGTCAATAGATAAAGTTGTAGCTGCAAGGGTGAAGATACATGTAAGCTACATTTAAAGCCTCGTTGCAGTCTGGCTAATCGTTACTAGGCTTTAGAAGCAGAACATACCCATGACTGAAACCACACATTACTTCTGCTGTGGACTGTATATAGGAACATACGACATTTCATGCATCATGCATCGTACATCATACATATGTATTTGATGTACCTACAAACCACTTACCAGCATATATTGCTAGGTGCTGGTCTCGAATCCGACTTTTTACTGTAAACAGTAATCTAATGTGACCGAAGGTCATGAAGTTAATTGTTTGTCAAGAAATTAGAAAAGTAACTGCAAGTGGGACATCACCCGTACGTACCTTGATCATACCCACGATAGTATAAAAGCCACGAACGGTTATTACGACAGGGCAGGTGTGAAGGCGACAAAGTCATCGCAAAAGTGAATCGACTGAAATTGGCTATTAATTGGGTACAGTACCTACATACCTATTACCAGTATTACCCATTACCTGATGGTGACTGACTGCTGACTGGTTCCGGGACCAGTTCTGCGGAACAACGCTGGACTATTGGATCATCTGGATCAGGGAATCAGTGTGCAGCGAGCACCACCATTTCCGCCAAGGACAGCAGCATTGGCGCCCGCGTCACCCGGGATTTCTTATTATATATGTGACCGGCGTGAATCGGTAATCCGATACTATAATTTCAATTGTGAAGAATTAGTTTTTTTAAACAAGAAAACTATGCGATGTGTATCTGCTCTCAGCACTGAGCAGTCGGTGCCACCACATACATAGAAACCGTAAGCGCTGTAGGAGCTAGGTCAGTGGCGGCGGAAGCAGGGGGGCAAGGGGGGCAGCTGCACCCTAAAGCTATGGAAAGGGGCGCCTCGAAAATCTGTAGAGGAGGCAGGAAGTTAAGAGGTGCGGCAGCCATAAAGCTGAGCAGTGCGAGGCGACACCGCAACTGATAAAGGCACTTGTGACACGAAGAGGGTGGCAATGACGTGGGAAAAGTATCTTTTGATAAGCTGAAGAGTGGAGGGCATCCTTATCTGAAACAAAGGCAGATGCTGCCGACCCTGTCGAATATAATCTTGCCAGGCGATAAAGGCTAGGAGGGCGCAGCTACTCGAGAAGCGCGCCATGCGGAAGAGGGGCGCCTGCATGCGAAAGAGGGGCGCCTGTGTGTGGGACGAAAAAGAAACATTTACGGAGACGTCTTTGAAGGCGATAGCCTCCGAACGCCAACACGAACATATGAGGGCTTATAGCGTTGCAGGCTCCATGCGACAAAAAGGGGCGCCTGATGGCCGATATGCGAGAGGAAATTAGTTTGTGTAGCATTTATCGGGGGCGGTTTGCCGTTTACAACATATGAATGTTAAGGGAGGTCCGAGATTGGGGCCTGTAAAATTGCACTGTCCGTATGGGCGGTTACACCCCTAGTGCTAGGGCGTATTTTGCGTTTTTTTTTTTTTTTTTTTTACTGGGGAGATGATTATGACCAGGAATAGCACTCTGCAAACTTCTATGGGCGCCTGTATAGGGGCGAAACTGATTTGCCAGTGCAGGGACGGCCATCGGCATGGTAAGGGGCGCCCAGCGGGAAGGGGCGCTTCAATATCGTTTGCACCCCTATCCTAGAATACCTTCCGCCGCCACTGAGCTAGGTATAGTTGGCATCCTAATTAGTTAGTTTGCAAAGTAACTGAACGGTCTGTTAGTTTGCAACGTAACTAGTTAGGTTGCAAACTACCTGGCCGGTCAGGTAGTTTGCAACGTAACTATAGTTGCGTTGCGACCTAACGGATTTCGCCTGCTATGTAACTGTAACATAGGATTAGGCACCTTTTATTTTGCATGAAAAATAGACGCCAAAATCATCGGAAGCGCGTCTACACGCTTCTATACCATAAATTGTTTTGGAACGCTTAGGTGTCAGCTATTCAGTTCAGTCTTGTCATTGCTTACCTACATTACATTTGATTAAATAAATGTAGTAGTACAGTACATGGGTATATTGCCATGATTATCTCGGTTATCTCACTCAATCCCATTTCCTGTCATAAGGACGTTTACGTAATATGCTAGATGACTTTTTCGCCGTATTGTACTTACATATAACCGGAACCCAAGATTCCTAAAGATATAACCGGCGTAATTCCCGGCTCGTCACTTAGGTACATATTATACGGCCAGCATGTCTGAAGCAGTTAAGTGTTCTATACCTACTTGATGACTATCCACTTTGGCTCATGCGTGAAATAATGCAGCGCCATGGAACATCGCCCTCTGATTGATAATGTGAGGTACATACTACATACCTTATGATGAATGTGTTACCCCGAGCCATGATCATTACCGGTCACGTTGCATGTTTAAGATACGTTTAGTCGAAATTGGCTCGTATAAGTATTTTTCAATGTCGAACGAAGTGATTGAGTAGATCCTCAGTCATTGTCCCTGAATTGGGCTGGACTCGTGATAAAAACAGCATGTTGCGTGCGACAAAACGAAGTGGATGCTCAGTGCTCACCTCTTATTAGAAGTGTCATATAATCAGTTGACCTGTGAGCCATGTAGTCAGCTCAAAGGCCTGTCATGCCCCAATAAAATGTTGGTTCTGATTACTGTGTGGAGCGTCCTTAAAACTCGAAGAGAAAAAGTTTCTATATTTTACATTTTTATAAAAAATGTTTAATGCTGGGATTGGTCCGTTTCATTCTATTGGGACAATAGAATGAATTTCGGGGATGTGTCATGGGAACATAAGAGATAGGTACATTGCGACTGATGAGTCGCGGACTCGTGTTTATAGGCAGGTATGCCTTGGGTGAGTCGACCACCGATGATTGCGCCGCAGCGGCCGAGCCCACACTGTTGGGACGTGAGTGTCTCAGTGTCAACGGCCACCCTGCCGCTTCAACGGTCATTCTGAAGGGAAAGGCAGCAGGCATGCCCCACTGGAGCTGCCCTCACTCTCTGTTGTCTGATGGAATGGCCGTCAGTCCGGAACTCGGAAATGATGAAAAAAAAAATGATCTGCTTTAAAGTGGTTTTGATATTTACGGTTTCAAGTGTGCTCTGCAAACAGTTTCAAGTGGGAGGGATTGTTTTCAATTCATCTAGCCCTTTAACGCTCCTTTCAAGTGTGGTTGTTTCAGTTTCGGAGACAGATTCTGGTATTACGTAGGTACCTACGGTAAGGATTTCACCGGTCACTTACAGATCAGGACTGGTCCTGCTCATTTCAAATAATTGTAAAACCAATACCTAGCCTTATAATACCTAACCAATACCATGGGAAAATACCAAAACCAAGCCAAAATGGGAAATTGAGAAAGATACAAGCTTGTTACTCGGTTCAGTTCAGTAAGTGACAATGATTAGTGAAGATGCAATGCCCACCAACAAAATACTAAAAATAGGTATTAAGATTGAAATAATAAATTCTAAGTTGGTTTTGGCTCGATACAGACAAACCCAAAAAGTTACTACCCGACTGCCATCTCATTGTCAGGACATTAGCTGTCTGATGTCGAGTAGTGAGCCTACCGTCGCGTCGTTTCGGTCTCGACTCCCGAATGTCTCTGTACAGTTTACACTCTATTCGTCGTTAGATGTCGCTGTTAGATGTGCGGTGTATTAGATAGGTGACGCTGTGAGGGGCTTGTCCATTCGGCCAATGTGCTCGCTAAAGTACCGTATACCTTATACACTGCTAGGCAATCAGGCATAAACGCCGTTACGTGAGCTGACCTCTGCCCAGCCGTCTGTGCCGTCTGTGACCTCTGCACCCGACCATATGTGACATCTGTAAGACAGTCTGTGACCTTTGTCCAACTGTGATCTCTGTGACCTATGTAACCTCTGTCCAGCCGTCTGTGACCCGACTGTCCTACAGAGGTCACATATGGTCAGACAGAGGTCACAGAGGGCACAGACGGTCGGACAGAGGTCAGCTCACGCGATGACGCTTATGCCTAGAAGTAACGATCATCTCTGACCTACGAGTATATCAGACTGTCACCTCTGTCAGACCGTCTGTGACCTTCATCAGTCTTACTTCTTTAAAACCTTCTGCGACATATCGACACCTTTTTTTAAACCCCACATCTGTTCTCCGGTGAATTTCCGGGAAGCACGAAAGATCTCTTTTTAGAAGTGTCCAATCGTCCGATCCTGATCAAATTTGTGTGTCCGTAATCTTGCTCTGGCATTGCTTGATCCGCCAAGACAGACAAACTTGAGAAAAATCGAGTGACTGTACCTTTTTTGAAGGTTTCTAAACAACTTGTCTGAACTTCACGGGAGAACAAATGTGGGGTTAAAAAAAAGGTGTCGGTACACCTTTCGATACGGTGTCGATACGGACAGCGTCTGTGACCTCTGTCCGGCAGTTTGCGACCTCTGCCCGGCAGTCTGTAACCTGTCCATCTGTGACCTCTGTCCGGCAGTTTGCGACCTCTGCCCGGCAGTCTGTAACCTGTCCATCTATGGTCTCTGTCCGTCTATGACCTGTCCGTCTGTGACCTGTCCTGCTTTCTGTAACCTCTGTGACCTATGTGACCTCTGCGAGCACGGTGTGGCAAGTTAGGTTAAAAATAAAGCAGCTAAATGTATGGTGCCTTTTCCTAACCACCATGACCGTCAGCTGCACCGTGGTGGCGATAGACCGGTGGCGGGTAGGTATACCTACTCTAAATATCCGCGGCTGGCGCGTATAAGTCGGTACCTACACACTGCAGTTCATCGAGAGCAGTCCCCAAGTATCGGGGCTGACCGAGTCACTGAGGAGACTTACCGGAGACACATTTGGTAGGAAGACCCGAGCCACACGATGATGCCACGGGACACGGGGCTCGCTCGGTATAGGTAGAGCAGCCGCAGCCCTCCGTGATAACGCAGCGACGCACCAGTCGCACCACAGAGAGGAAGGTTGTGGCGCTGGTCATTGCGTCATGCGTGCGAGATGTTCTGACGTAGGTATATCGGCTACAACGTGTTGCTGCAAGTTGCGGTCGTGCTGGTGAAATAGTCATTGCAGGTTATGTGTCGTCATGGTCGTCGGCTGACTTGAAGGAAGTGACCAATAACCAGTCCTCACGAGCCCTCACGAATGTTATGTGTGAGGCGGTCTGTGCTCCCTGCTCACTGCCGTGCGTCCATGGCTGTGTGGCCAGCGCCCAGCCCACGGGGGATGGTCCGGGTGACTTCTGTAACTAGGCCGGCGCCGGGCCACGGTCGGCGACTGACCTCGAGCTCGCCAGTCGCCACGCACAGACACGCAGTGCCACGCACTGGGCGCAGGGAGAGGCCAGATACACCGCGACCGGTCCGCGTGCCCGTCCGACCGACCGGCCGTCTCTCCAAATATACGGACCGATTCCCTGCAGACACGCACAGTCCGATCTATGTACATTGGTGACCCAGTTATTGAGCTGAAATGCTCAAAACGACGCATCGAAAGATGACCTTTAGCCAGGGGTGTAATTTTCCTAAAATGATTGTGGGTGCCCACTGCCCAGCTGTAGGGGCGCCAGGCCGCTTTGGGGTGCAATGGATATTTTTTATGTGGGAGCCTAAATTAAAACAGTGAGCTCAAAATAAGCTGCAAAATCGAAGGATTTGCCTACCTTCTGTGTAGGTATGATGAGCCATGACCAGGGACCTCCCTCAACCAGCTTCGTGACCTGAACGTCATGACCTTACCTCCTTGACCTAAAGGTCTGATCAAACCAGTTATTACCAAAGGTAATATTGAAAAGTCTCGTATATGTACGTCATCAAAAGCTCATTCCGGAGTTCCAACTCGTCGCCTAAGTGTCTCATTTTGTCTCTTCATAGGCTATACTTTTTAAATAGCTGCGCTTCGATGTTCCCCTGATATCTGATGCTCTCCTGTTTGTACAGGTCTCGCGGGTTTTAGCAGTAGGGTTTGCCCCTATGAAATTGAGTAAATTTCCGGCTATATCTTCTTCGTCTTAAGCTTTTAACCCTCGCATGTGTAGGGGGGGGGTCGGATGGACCCCCCAATGGTTTTTCGCAAATAACTCGCGTAAAAAGCGGCCGATCGCGACGAAACTTTCAGTACCTTCGCATTGATTAATTTTACACCGACCCTGAAAATTTCATGACCCTGACCCAAATGACCTTTGACCTGTGACCTCTTTTCCGAGACCATGTTTGGCCGGAATCGCGATTCCGCGTATGTCGGCTCGCATTAGCCGCGCGTTTGCAAGCTTTTCGTGGTTTCAAACGCTCAGACATGTGATTTGATGTTACTCCCATGCATTAGGGTGGGTGTCAAGGTCACCTGATGGTCAGGTCAGGTCATTGACCTTTGGTGACCTCGGGTGACCTCGGTTCACTTTTTCGAGTTTTACATGTTTCTAGGCTAGTTTTTGGAGCTGAATTCGAATTTAGCAACCATTTGAACATTTACGAAGCAGTTTTGGTGCCTTCGTAACATGTTACGAAGCTGTCAGAGGCGGTTGACACGGACTACGAATACCCGTCACGACGCCTACTGGTTGCCCTGACCTGACCTGACCCGACCTGGTCTAAATGCTTAAAGACATCATCTGTGATCAAAACTAACACGATATTCGTGACCAGCACCCCGAAAAACCCCTTAGCAGCCACACTTTACGACTGTCTAATAGGTCCCGATTTTCCCGACTTTGGGTCATTGACCTGACCTGGAAGGTCAACCAATGACCTAGGACCTTAAAATTGGGTATCATCGGCTTCCTCTCGTCACGGGCAACACGCTCGTTTTTTCCGCGAAGCTCTAGCTCGATCAGGGGCCAAACGGCAAGGGGGGGTCCAACCGACCCCCCCCCCCCCTACACATTAGAAGCTGGCAAACGCCGCACACATGCGAGGGTTAAGGGTTGAAAATGCGATCAATTTATTCATATACAATTACATGCCTGTCACGATCCTCTAAAATGGCTTCATCGTATATCGATTAGTTTCTGAGATAGGTATAGCCAGAAATGTAAAAAGGCAAAACCTACCGCTTATACCCGCGACAGCCGTACTTGCCAATTGCCATTCCCTCCCTTGCATGAAAAAAAAACACCATTGTGACGCCAGTTTGACGTTCTTTTACTCTGTTACCGCCACGTCATGACGCTGTGCGTCCCGTCCGAGTCCCATGTCTCAGGGCAGCACCGCCGGGCGGTGTCGGGCGGCAGCCGTCAGAGGGCGGCACAGGGGCGCCGCCCCCGCCCCCGCCCCCGCCCCCGCCGCCACCGCCGCCGCCGCCCTGCCTCCGTGGGACAGCGGTGGCCGCAGATAGAGCCGTGTACCGGACCCGTGAGCTGAACAGGGGAGCGCACACCGACCGGTCAAACGGAGGAGGCTGACGGCGTCACCAGGCGGACCACTGAAGGAACAGGACCGAGCGACCGGCCACAGCGCACCATGTGAGTGACCCCGCGCGGACAGCCGCAGCTCAAATGTGCGTGTCGTACCCTTGGGTTGTGGCGGCGTGCGCCAAGACATGCTGCTTCTTGGTTAGCCTGCGTTCAATCGTCTGGCTTGCACAGTTTGTTTCATTGTTGATGCTGTCATCGATAACGCATGTGTTCCCAATGACAACTCTTGAAGCTTTAAACGCTTTCATCGAACATATGATATCTAAGTCACTCAATGAACATTATATTTCGCGTATGCTGTATGGCATAGGCGGCAGAACGGGGAGGGCACCGGGGCACCGTGCCCCCCTTTGATTTTGGCATTTTAACGTTAGCCCTATGGGCGTTGCATGGAAAGAATGGGACCAAAAGTCGGCAGTGCCCCCCCCCCCTAATTGAAGGTGTTCCGCCGCTACTGCTGTATGGTCATTGCTCGACGTAGCTGTGTACTTGCAGTGACCATCCACCTTAATTAATTAACACCAGTAAAACGCCTTTTGGGCGAAGAACGAGCGAGCGAGATAGTGAGCCCTGCACGTGCAGAAGGGCGAGAGGGTACTTCCAACGGGCCTGTGCAAAGCACCCTTCTAACCGGTCGCTAGCGGTGTGCCAAATTTGAACGCAATCGGCCCAGCCGTTCCTGAGATCTGGAAGCGGCATTCTGCACGTGCGCACGTGCAAACGGGGTCCAAAATGACTTTTGCACGGCACCCTACTAACCGGTCCCCAACCGTGTACCAAATTTGAGCGCAATCGGCCCAGCCGTTCTCGAGATCTGGAAACGCCCCCTGCACGTGCGCACGTGCAGTAGCACCCTAACCGCAACACATGGGAATGCATTGCCTGGTGGGTGCCTACCTGTATGCCAAGTTTCAGCGAAATCGCCCCAGTAAATACCGAGTTACTGAAATGGGAACAAATTTGGCACATCTTATTGTTGTATTTTGCACGTGCACTGGGGGTGACCCACATGCATCAAGAGTATCCTATTTTTGGTAGAAAGGATGCAGCTACCCTATAAAAATTACCGCAAGTCAATCGCCCAAGCGGCTGCTGAGATATGAGCCTCTCAAAATCACTACTTTTGCAAAACAGCTTGAACACCCTTGACTTTTCACGTGGCACGTGCCACGACGGTCACTGAGATGTATCAAAAGTAGTCAATTACGGGGTAGAAGGGATGGGGCTACCCAGCAAAAAAGACCGCAGGCCAATCGGTCCAGCGGTTGCTGAGATATAAGCCTCTCAAAAGCGTTACAGGCCGGGCCGGGCCGGGCCGGGCCGGGCCGCTCATACTGAGATTTTTCCGTTATATTGAAAAGACTCGCTTCGCTCGCTGCGCTCGCTCGCTCGTAATCAAATTTGAGTTGAGATAGCCAAATTGGGGTTCATTGTTCACAATCACTGG
Source organism: Amphibalanus amphitrite (assembly GCF_019059575.1). Classification (NCBI taxonomy): domain Eukaryota; kingdom Metazoa; phylum Arthropoda; class Thecostraca; order Balanomorpha; family Balanidae; genus Amphibalanus; species Amphibalanus amphitrite. The sequence goes on from NW_024881515.1 coordinate 234,066, forward strand.
TTTCGGCACTCGCAGCATCGAGAAATGCCTTAAATCGAAAATATTTAATTTCAAAGTTGCAGCAATTGGATTCAGAAGGGCAACATCTGCCACTCTTTTGAAATACGAAATTATTGGTTCCAAGTGACGTTATAGGAACAGCTAGTGAAAGCTCCCAAAATAAACTTAAATAAGAGTAGGTATAATATCTCAAAAACCGGTGGATATTTTGTCGGTGATATTTGGTAGATATTTATTTACTCTCTTTCTGAACCACGGTACATCACTTTTATGCTGATTCAGTTGCTATTTGGAGGTGGGCGGGTCCCTTTAAACCGCATGCATGTTTATTGCTTCTTTTCTATACGCATTTTATTTGGAGGCCTGTAGTTGACTGCTCTATCAACGTTATTTAAAAATTACTGTACCTACGTCTTAGGGATGGGCCTGTCCATATAGGTACTTATTCTATGCAAAGGGAAGTTTCTATATTTTTCTTAACCTCTCTATGCTTCTATTTCTATATGCTTCTACACCTATGGATAAGTCCGTTGCCTGTTCTATCTCACGTCTAGCTTTTGCCACATCCACTTACTCTAGCTCATAAGGCTTATCGAAATAAGCAAAATGACATGGGTACGTCTTGTGCGAAAATGAATTCCTGAGCATTGGCAGTCATAGGGACTGGGCTTCAACTGGCTTGAGAACGGAAGTTGCACAAATTTGGACGAAACACCTTATGCGTATCGTGTGATATGTCGTGACACAACCTTATATATTTTACGGATTTAAGGCTTATTTATTTGTTACATCGCTTCTTCAGCTAATGCATTCCGTCGCTTGTTTATATTTCTCAAAGAATGACCGGCTGTAATTTACAGATGTCCTGCTATATAATTTGTTTCTCCTTAAAATGGTACAATTTCGATCGATCACAATTCTTTTTCGATCGTAATCGATATTCGTAAACCATACAGCCTTGGCTGGAACTCTTTGTCCTTATCAATTACTTTATTTTGGTTATATTGTTACGCATTATCAGATAGGTATCACATCACAGTAAAGCGCTATTCCTCTGGCGATACGTCAAAAACAAGGCAGCATCCATCTTAGAGCTAATTTCAACTTTGTGCCCCTATGAAGTTGCTAGAAAAGAACTAAACACGCGTGAGTCGGCCATCAATTTGAACGGTTGGATTTTTATTTCAGCCCCCATTGGATTTGCCACCGTTTTGAGGTGCTTTAAAAAAGGATCGTCGCCGGTTTTCCGTCACTTACTTTGCATAAATATTTTATTAGTTTCCTGTTTCCATTAGTTATTTATTCAGTTTTTTTTTTCTATCGTTGGTTCCCACCTCACACATGATTGACCAGAGGCCATGTTTAGTAAGTGTTATTGAGCCACTTGCAGCTTTTTTAGTACCTTCGTAGAATATTTCCGATTCATCAAGATATTTAAGTTTCCGTACACGCACCGCGGATCCAGAAAGGCGGCCTGGACGCTGCGAGTGGGGGCACACCCCCAAAACAGTTTCTCCAAACTCCAAGAACTCCAAGGATTTCGATTCCTTATGTAATGCTTTGCAGTTTTTAACAATCTTTTTCTTATTGAAGTTCTTAATTTTTCAATTTATTTTCCAAAATTGTGAATTTTCGTCGTTTTGGAGCGACACGGGGGGATCCGCCAGTGCATACAGGAATAAGTATCAATAAGTCGACTGCTTGAGCTTGGCTGTAATTTCTAACGTTGCTGCATATCTGACCATTGACCATTCTGACATTGGCTATGTCTGCTTTAGACAAAGCTTTTCTATGGCGCACGATTGTAGCCCCTTCTTTGACATCTGGGAGCATCGTTGCTCCACTGAGAGCTGCTGACATGAGTAACCTGGAATTATTTCAATCTTCTAGTATAAAGGCAGCCATTGGGCTCCCTGTGTATGCTCATCATTCTGCCCTAATGTCAGCGCTTGGCATTCCTAAGGTTCAAGAGCTTCTCCGATCGCTTACGCTTCGCGGCTTTGCTCATCTGTTTCGCTCGGATCATAGGCTTAAGCAGATAATGATTCGCAGCCTTGCTGTTCTAGCTATTACGCCTTCAGAATTAGACGGATCATTCTTGAGCTTTACACATAGCCTCGGAAATAATAATTTTGAAGTTACAATGAACATAGCATGTGGCAATATTGATGGTGAGCTTATTCGTGGCTCTTGTATGAATGATGGAATTGTGGACACAATCAAATTCCTGCTCAACAGCACTTGCTCTCATTCGCGTAAAATTCTTAGGCTCATAACAGTCACAAATGAAAGCACCAGGCACACAACTTGAACTAAAGTATAGGTACTATCGATGGTTTTAGAATGTCCAATGATTGGCTCTTGTGAATGCCCTTGCGTGGCCTAGCATTGTTCTGCAGGCATTAATGTATGTACCTACCTGGCCCAATGTATATGTACTGCTACTTGTTATAACTGTCACCTCACCTTGTCACCTCACATTGTGTGTGTGATGCAAATAAATGTGATGATGATGATGATGATGATGTACAGCCCTCAGCAGACTGCGTGGTAGGTATTCTTTTTCCGACAAAACTGATAATAATTCAAAAGTCATGTTATCAGTCGGTCGACACTCACTGCAAATAGATGCGCCATGCTTCACTCCTTCGATAGGGCCTATCAATAAATAAAGCATACGCCTTGTGTGGCAACAAAATGTAAAAGTTTGTTTTGGGGGCAAATATAAACTTTTGGGTTTTGTTGCCAAACTGGATGGAAAATGCATACGATGATAATGCCAATCTAAGCTGCGGAGTCTCGCGCATCTTGCTGTTACGATTTCCGAATGCCCGATAGCATAGTAGGTATTCGCGTTATTCTCGGTTTTGTTGAAAAAAGAATACCTACCACGCAGTCTGCAGAGGGCTGTACCTACCTATATTTTACTTTGGGCTATTTTACTTAAGCGTATATTATTCTTTTCGGCTTAAATACCTACTGGCTATCATTCCGGATAGCTTATGAATAGTAATAAATACTTTCCGAGAGGAAGAATAATAAATGAAACTCGATATCGATGGAAATCCGACTCTGCATAGCCAACTCATAACCACACGTTGTAAACGCAAGCAAAAACATAAACAAAAAACGTTAAAATATAATATGTTCACCATTTATCCGGGAACTAGGAAAGCAGTAATTGAAAAAGATAGCAAAGAAAGTTAAAGTCATTGCTATTGCTTAAAGCACTTCTACACATAGCATAAACGTTATCTCATATCCTCGCTGAATGGATTTCTTCAAACTAACCGTATTTATGCATAACTGTTTACATTTGCGTAGAAAAGCAAGGTGTAGGAATATTATCGAGGTTCGCGATAACAATATCTTCCAATGTCTAACCATATCAATCAGCTAACATGCCTCATCCGATTGCATTCGCTGGGGTTTATTGAACCACCATTTTCTGTTTCGGGCAGGCCATTTTAAGTTGAAGGCACCCACCTGTAGCCACCATTCAGGTCAGGTTGCCGGTGCCTCTGTCGGTTGTTGTGTCGTCGCCGCCTGTCATCAGTCATCCCCCTGTACCGCGTTCAGCGCTCGTCCCTGAGTGTGGGGCGAAAGTGAACGGCCGGCCGGCAGACACGCACACACACGGCGCGCCGCTCTGCGGTCAGATTTGGGTCAGCCGCTCCGCCGGCTGTGCGTGTGCGTGAGGCCATGGCGGCCCCCGGGCGCCCCCCCCCCCCGGTCCACCCCCTGACAGCCACCAGCGGGTGCCGGCCGGGGCCGGGTCGTGGGACGGTAAAATCAGCCGAGCTGGGGCCGTCAGAAGGCCGCTACTGGCGATCGATGGTCGATCCGAATCAGTGCGTATGATCATTGAACACAGCTGTTGCGATGTGTACAGCCCACCGCTAAAGTAATGTAGGGTTTTACCAATCTCAACGGTTGGCGTTGACTGGCGATTGTTTAATGCGGATCGATCGAAAAGAAGATGTCAATAGCTAAAGTTGCAGCTGCAAGGGTGACGATACATATAGCTACAATCAAAGTTTCATTGTAGTCTGGTTAATCGTTCCTAAGCTTCAGAAGCAGAACATACCTATGACTGAAACCCCACATTACTTCTGCTGTGGACTGTACCTTCACATATCTTCGATATTGTAGCACATGACATTTCAACACGACATACGACATCAATCCTGGGTTCATGGTGGCGATGCTGGGTTCCAGATAACGCATCTCTTGACAGTCTTGAATTTCATTCTCTGCCTTGGACCCGCTAACACCAGGGGTAGACCCGATCGGACACAGGTAATGAGACGCTTCTATATGTAAATCGACCGACAAATTACTCTTTGGCTGTCCAGTGTCCACATTGGTCAATAGTGGGGCTCGGCTCCCAGCACCAGCGACTGGTCAACTTAGCGCTGGTAACCGTACGGCGACCAGAACGTGAGTGACTGTCTGGCAGCCGGTGAGCAGTTAGTGGCCAGGGTCTGACGGCGACCGACCGGTCTGTGAGTGTGACCTGACGCCAGTTTTACTCACAAAAAACCGCCGGTATTTTTTTTTTTATTTCTAAGGCCTTCCGAAAGTTTAATCAGCCATGCGGAAAGGCAGCTGCTAGTGTAAAAACATCAGCTAAGCTGGGTAATATTATCAGCAGTCTTTTTTTCGCGTAGCTGGAGATATTCGGGGGCGACTCAAAGGAAAAAAAGTAGTTGAGCCAGCGATTTTTCTGTTGGTAAGCTGGTCTCTGGTCTGGTCACCGAGAGGCGCCGCCCCGGATTCCCGCCGGCAGCTGTCCGTCCAGCTCCCATTGACAGCTCCCGGTCCAGGTCCCGCCGGCAGCTCTGGCTGTGGATGACCGATGATCCCGGGCACCACAGTGCGCCGCTCCAGTCGGAAATGCCCGCCGCTCGCGGCTGCCCGGCGGCGGCCCGCGACCCGGCAGCGTTCACACGGTGAAGGCCGCGCCCGCCGCCGCCGTCTCAATCGGTCCGCCGCCGGTCCGGAGGGGAAGGGCGGGGCGATCCGGAGGGGAAGGGCGGGGCGATCCGGAGGGCGGTGATGCTGTCCCTGTCCCTCAGCCGGGTGGTATACCGGCTACATATGGGGAGAGGGGAGCCATGTTTGACGCAGGATGGAGGGGAGATTCCGCGCCGTATATCCACGGGCTCCCGACTGACTCAGGGGCTACGTAGGAGGAAAATGGGACGCGGCTGATACAAAGTACGAACGCCACTGGAAAACAAACAGTTAGACCTGGTCCCACATAATGCGCGATCTGGCCGAGGGGAGTCACAGGTTCCCGCCGGGGTATCGTGAGGGTCGGGGAGGGAGAACCGCCGGCCAGCGACGGGAACCACAAAACCGCCGCTGACTGAATCGACGGAACCTCTACCTCAGATACAGTTTATGCAGAAGGAAACCGGAAGGAAAAATGGCAGTCGTGAACGTTGTGACCGGAGATAGTGCTGGAAACATCATATGAAAACACGGTCATATCAGAGACATATGATGTGCATTATTTACATATGCTAATAGCAATATGTATGAGCCGATGAGCTAATTCATAACACACAGGAGTCAGGAACTTTAAGTATGCACTATAGAAAAGCTTCAGCCGTCGAGCGTTTTGCGAGTCAGCCTCCCATGCCTTACCTCATTGGTATTCTCGGTCAATGACTGTGTGTAAGTACCACGCGAGGGAGGTCCCGTTTCACGTGAAACTGGGCTGCGGCGCCGTGCGAGTGGAATTCCACCCTGGTATCGCCGACTGGGCTGCGCGAACGAGGTGAGTCGCCTCCCCTGCCCCGGTGACGTCATACGCGCACGTCCGGTGAGCTGGACTCGCTCCCACCTGAGTCAGCGGCTTTTGTGCGCGGCCAGACGCAGAGCCGAGCGGCGGGGCTGGGGACGCCGGGCCGCCGTACCGTCACCACAAGGTCGGCAAAAACGGCCGGCGGCGCGCCGATAAGGCAGGATGTTTGACCGGCGCGCCGCAGGCTGCAGCGTCCCGCCGCGTGGCCAGAGGTCGATTCATCTCCGACACTCGTACCCGAGCGGCGTGCGGCGTGCTCGGCTCGAGTTTCAGTCAGATAGCGGCCGGTGGCGGCCCGCTATCGGCCACAGGGCGCGGGAGGGTGGCCGGGGCGCCGCCGTCCTGCAGCGTCCCCGCCGGGCGGCGGCGGCGGGTGCCACCCACAGCTGCCACCTGACACAGTGTCACGGAGCGGTGACAGCGGTGTGACACCCCACACCTGACCTGTCACCCCGCGCCGCCGGTATAGAGGTGATATCACAGGGGGTGATTAGTCGACAGGCGGATAACCAATTAACCAGACACCGATTGGACGCTTAACGCAGACGTTATTTACCCGGCATCCTTATTATCTGGGGAGTATTGTTGTTTATGAGTAAGTCCGTCTATGAGACAAAGAGCGATTTAAGACCACAGTTACCTGCATTGATATTTCTCTGTTTTCAGATGAAGCTGATATCAGATGGACAAAAACCCGATGGATAGCGACGCTGCCAGGTACGGCGATATCATAGCCGGAATCGAATGTGCCTAGTCACGCTAGGCACTCGATTGGCTTTCCCATTCCCCAGTCCCAGAGTAGGTAAACTCAAATAACATTATAACGCACATCGATTCTGAACACATCTATAACAGAGACTTAGGGCTCGCATGGTTGAGCCTGGTCAGCCCCGTTGGAGGTTGGATCGTTTCCACGTCGTTGGCCGGGTCGCAACTGATCCCGGACGGTCGGTGGGTCCGGGGGGAGGGGGGGGGGGGTGGCAGTCCCGCCGTCTCCGACCGGGTCAGCCGGTCTGTCCGTCTGTCTATCTGTCTGTCGGTCTGTCTGTCTGTCTGCCCGACCTCCGGCGGCCGACACTGGGAGACGAGACAGCTGCCGAAGTGTGCTGCGTCTGCCCGGAAGTGGGATACCCTCCTCAGTTCTCAGTTACCATAAGACAGTTGCACAATCCGCAATCCACATCGCGTGGGGTAGGCCGTGTACACTGTGCACTCTGCAGCGGGTGCCTGATTACAGTCACCCCGCCGATAGGGATAGTTCCGGCACCTCCAATGCTCACGGTGTGAGATATGTCGTCTGTGGACTGCCGGCCGCCGGATGGCCCGGCAGTGACGAGGTTCTGCCCCCGCGCCCTGTGTGAGCAGTAGCACTCCCTCTCCTCCCTCCCCTCCCCAGCCTGCGCGGCGGCCCGTCATTGGCCGCCGGCGGTAAAGGGTTGAGCGGTCATTGGCTGGCGCCCGGCGGCGGGGGGCGGCGCCGCGGCCGGCGCCCGCCAATGCTGAGAGGGTTATCGTGATGGCGGCCGGCCCGGGCCAAAGTCAATGTGTGCCCAACTGAACACTGACCCGGCTGGGCAGGGGCCCGGGAACGATTTTCAAGTTGGGGGGCGAGCCTAAAATACCTGACATGATGCATATGAAACAGTGGCGTATAGCTAGGGGTCTAAGGGGACACGTACCCCCCCCCCCCCCCATCGGGTTCAAAGGGACCCTCGGGTCTGAGGGGCCCTGCGGCGCCATTTGACCGCTGAGGGCTAACGATTGTCATATTTTGACTTAGAATGGCCTCATGGGACTCGTAAGAGTACCTCATGGGCCCCAAATAGCCACACTAAGATCTCCATAAGGGCCCCACGCCGGCTTCTGAGGGCCTCTTATGGATTTTAAGGCCCCTCGGTGGTCTCCAAAGGCCCGTTACTGGCCTCTTGAGAGTTCTTACCGGCCTATGAGGAGCCACTTTTAGGGGCATTTCCCGCCTGTGATGGTCCCGCACTTTTTTCTTAGGGCCCCATAACGGTAACTGTGGGGCCCTCATCGGCGCCTATGATGGCCCACGGCCATATCGGCAGGCGCGGATACAAGGGAGGGGCCATGGGGGCCATGGCCCCCCCTTGGCCGATTTTTTTCAAAAATAAAATAAAAAGTTAAAAAGTTAAAATGCTGAAAAGGGGGCCTCCTGAAAATAAAGTGGCCGAAATCCGATGAGTTTTTTTTTAACCTACCCACTTAGTTATTTCTTAGAAGACTAGCTGAGAAGACTTCTTTGTTAGAAGATTGGTAAAGCTTTTCATAACTTGGAGGTCTCTTATACTCACAGAGATGACCACTTTTACAGGGCCTCCTAACCTGCACAGAGGGCCTCCAAGCCTGCACAGATGTTGAGATGTTGACTGAACAGCTAGATAAGCTCAATAGACGCAGTTTTTTTTGGGGGGGGGCCCAACAAGTGGGAAGATGGGGCCTCCAACAGGTGGGATTATGGGGGGGCCTCCTGGTTTCTAATGGCCCCTCCCTTGGAGATTTTCTGGATCCGCCCCTGCATATCGGTGTCTCTGAGGGTTTCACACCCCCAACTCTGAGTGCCTACACCAGTGCCTAAAAGCCCTATATCGGCGGCTCCGAGGACCCAACCAACACCTGCGTATCTAAAGGCCATCCACTGGTGACTTTTGAGGGCCCCACACCGCCGGTGACTGAGGGCCCCACCGGCGTCTGACAGTACCATGATGCCGGTCTCTAAGGACCCCACAGGACTTCTTCTGTCGGCCTAAAGGGCCCCTTGCCGGTCACTGAGACCCCCTGCCGGCTTGTAGAGAGCTCGCGTCAGCAGCTCTAAAGGCCCCACACCCGTCTGTAACGGCTCCACACCAGCGTCTATGAGGACCTACAGCAACGCCTGTAAGGACCCTCACCGGCGCCTCTGAGAGAATCACACTAGCTCCTCTGAGTGCCCACACCGGCACCTGCATGACGGCCCCACACCAGTGCCTCTAAACTCTAAAGGCCCCTTACCGGCGGCTCTGAGGGCCCTGCGCCGGTTATTCTGAGGGTGCTACCGATAACTGAAGGCACCACACAAGCCCTTAGTGTCACTGAGCTTTAATCCCATACCGGCCTTCCGAGGGCGCCACGTCAGTGCACTCATTGCCCTACACCCCTCCCTCACACCCGGAGCGGGTAAACTGTGATATACATATAGCAACGATTTTACCACCGTTGTATGTACGTCATGTATCTCTCAAAGTTGACTCAAAATGGTCCATTATAAAATCTGCTCTGCCAAACTTATGGCCAAGGTCAGGCTCAAACCAAAGCGGGATGACAATAGCAGATGTTGTCAAATCGATACTGTGCCAATCAGCAGAAACCATTCAGATGGCAAAGAAAATGCCGTGTGTTGATGTTTAGATGTACATACATAGGAAGGAAACAACAAGGAAAGAAGTGCGGAAGAGGGAGGAAAAATCCTTTCTCGCTGCCTCAATGTTGAGGGGGCGCCGCCCCCCCGGCTCCCAAGTTGGGGGGGGCAAGCGCCCCCGCTGCCCCCCCCCCCCTGTTCCCGGGTCTATGCGGCTGGGACCGGCTAGCGGCTGCGTAACGTGGTCCGTGACATCCCGGGACTGTGTGTGTAGTTGTGTGTTTAGGGCACACAGGGGTCCAGGACTGCCTCGGGTACCTACCTATTGTGCGCCCTGCACGCTGGCCCCAGCAGGTTACCGGTGCCGCTAAGCTAAGCCTTGGGAGTAGGGGGGGGGGGGGGGGAGTCGCGGGGAACAGACGCAGCCACTCTATCTCGCCGGCGATGCCGATAACACGCAGCCTCCTCTGGAGAGGAGTATGGGCCTCTCCTCTCACGAACTGTTTGCACGGCCCGAGCGAGGCGCCGCGCCGGTTTGGGGCCGGAGCTACGGGAGGCCGGAGCCATATAGCGCTGATACCAGTGAGTGGCGAGTAGCGCACACTATCAGGGATCAACTGGCACTGCGCCCTGCTCATAGTGCTCAGGGATCACAAAATGGCGGAAGGAAGACCGATATAAAACGGCAAATGTGGCTATTGGGACTCGCCAGTAGCTACCTACACGGGATGACTGGGCACTTTCATTTTCTATGTTGAGGATGAGAGGACCAGATGTTCTTCCTCTGCTACGATATAGGTGCCTAATTATTCGTTCCGGATCGCTGATATTAATTGTCCGGCGCCGGGCGGGGCCCTGTAACACTTGAGCGTGGTCAAAATGAGAACGTCCCCTCATGACTTGTCTTCATGCTCATTGCTCAGTTAATATAAGACGCCGGCTACTAGCTCAGCTCATGACCTTCCTGGCTCCTGAATTGATGCTAAGGTATTATTTAAAACCAATGCTACCCAATTAGGCTCCTAACGATGACAGTCTGATGAACGTTATCGTAAACCGTCTAAGGCTGCATGTGCCCTGCTGACCGGCACCCTGACCTGAGCACTGACATGCACCCTGGCCTGTACCCTGGCCTGTAGGCACCCCGACCTGTAACTTGACCTGTGTTCTGAACTGTACCCTGACCTGTAATCTAGCCTGTGTACCGACCTGTGCCTGCCTCCCGACCTGAGTGGTGTGTAATGACCCTGGCCGGCGCCCGTGCTCGGCAGGTGGCCGCCGCTGGAGCCGGCTGCCGGCCGGCCGCCGCCGCTCATCAGCCCGCCGTCCCGGTCCCCGCCGGGGCCGCCGGGGCCGCCGGGGGGTCTGCTGAGCCCGGCTGGCCTGCAGGCGGCGCTGCTGGCCCAGCTCAGCGCCCAGCACGCCAGCCAGCTGCAGTACCAGCGCGCGCTGCTGGCCTGGGCGCGCCTGGTGGCCGGCGGCCTGCCGGAGGCGGCGGCGGCGCCCGGCGGCGGCAGCTGCTCCCCCACCGCCAGCAGCGGCTCCCCGCCGCGCTCCGACGGCTCCCCGCCGGCCCGACCCGCGCGCAGGACCGCCCCGCGCGCCAAAATCTTCGCCTGCCCCCTCTGCGGCCGCAGCTTCGGCTACAAGCACGTGCTGCAGAACCACGTGCGCACCCACACCGGAGAGAAGCCGTTCCAGTGCCCTGAGTGTCAGAAGAGGTTCACGCGCGACCACCATCTCAAGACGCACATGCGGCTGCACACGGGCGAGCGGCCGTACCAGTGCGTGCATTGCGCGCGCCGGTTCGTTCAGGTGGCCAACCTGCGGCGTCACCTGCGCGTGCACACGGGCGAGCGGCCCTACTCGTGCCGCCACTGCCCGGGCCGCTTCTCCGACAGTAACCAGCTGCGCACCCACGAGATGACGCACACCGGCCGGCGGCCGTTCGCCTGCTCCGACTGCGGCGCCCAGTTCCGCCGGCGGCAGCAGCTGCTGCTGCACCGCTGTCCCGCCGCGACTGCGGCCGGGCAGACACCAGCGGAACGGGAGGACGACGGGCCCGCCACGGCGGCGGCGCTGGCCACGCTGGCAGCCCTGAAAACGGAGCTGGAGCCGGCGGTGAAGACGGAGCCGCAGCTGGAGCCGGTGACGGGCCCGGGGTCCGCTCCGGTGGCCGGGTTCTCCTTCAGTCTGGAGACGGGACTGAGGCCTCTCCCGGCCGGCCCCAGTCAGACGGGACTGAGGCCGCTGCCAGCCGGTCCCAGTCAGACGGGACTGAGGCCGCTCCCGGCCGGGCCCAGTCAGACGGGACTGAGGCCGCTGCCACCCGGTCCCAGTCAGACGGAGCCGGAGGACCTCAGCGTGTCGGCCGCCGGCCGCCGGCCGTCCGGGATGGCCCCGCCCGGCCTCCGGTGGCTGTCCGGCTCCGGGGGTCCCGGAGACGCACCGGGAGCGGGGCAGGTCGGCGGCGAGTCCGTCCCGCCGTGGGGCTTACAGCAGCGCTACGACTCCCGATCCGAGTCGGAGGGCAGCCGGAGGCCGTCCACCTCCTCACAGGACCTGCCCTCGGTCGTCTGGCCGCCACCGCGCCACGACCAGCCCGTCCAGCAGGTGATGATGTCTTCCGAGCGGGGGTGGCTGCGGCCGGCCCTCTCCCCAGCTCCGACGGCCCCGACCGGCGCTAGGAGACGGAAGCGACGTAGACAGACGCAGGCGGAGCCTCCCCGCACTCCGTGGGATCTGTCGCAGACCACCGGCCGGGGTATCTCGGAGGAGAGCAGTGCCGTCCCGCTGCGGCGAGTCAGTCAGCTCGACCAGCCGAGCTCCGGCGAGGGAGAGCGGGAGAGCGTGGCTGAAGTCGAGGACGCCCGGCACAGGCCGGTGGAGGCGCCCGGGCCGCCGGGGCGGGACCGGCGGACGCTGCCGCCGCTGGTGCCGCTGTGGGCTCCTCAGCAGACCTCCGGCGCTCCTCACACAGCGGAGGAGGACCGTCGGAGGACGGAGGACGGTCAGAGGACGGAGGACCGGCGGAGGAAGAGCGAGGAGACGGGCAGTGCGCTGCTGCAGATGCTGACCGTGTCGGGGTCACCGCCGGCGGCTGAGCGGCCGAGGGACCGCGAGCACACCGCCCGGGGGCACCGGGCGCCTCCACCGCTCACGGCGCTGGAGCTGGGGGACTGCAGGCGCGAGCGGGGCCGCGGACTCCCGGACGGGGGTCCCCACTGGAGAGCAGCCGAGGTCGAGCGTCACCCGGTTGATATCTTCAAGTTTCGTGAGAAAGACAACGCCGATGTGCAGATATTGGATGGCGTCAGGGGTTAGCTCTATAAATCCCGTAAAGGGTTGTACTACGTACAAATGAAGCCAGTTTTAGAGTCAACAGCTCCGAACTGAAGTCATAACTTACGGGTATTTTAACGTGGTTGTGTACTGTTAATAGTTCTGGTGAATATTTAGGAGGGATTTCTCGTCAGGCCAGTCGGTGATGCATGCTGAACCCACGGCATCACGGTATGGCTAGTTGAAAGGTATGCGTTTTCCGCTCCGGTTGGATAAGCTGCCGGAACACGGTCGCATGTGTTTATTATACCACAATAACCTCGCTTAACCAAAACCTGAGCGGTTCCAACGAATACACGTACCAAATACTGAGGGAATCTCTGTTCCGAACGGATGGAAAGGCAGAAAAGAAGGCGTTTAGTCGACACGGCACATGTGAGCGCCGACTCGAGAGTCTTACGCTACAGGTGACCAGGTCACAGTGATGGAAGTACTTTCTGGCAATGCTTAGGCGGACTCATGTTAATGCAAACAACAGGTAGGTAATATGTCTTTTTAGCTAGCTATAAGTAAGCTTTTGTCAAGTCTCAGCTGAACACTATTGGCGATCGTGTTACCGCCGAGCACGCCTCTAAATCAGGTAAAATTGCCACTCTGTCAGCACATGGCACGTCGGAATGCGTCTGACGTGGCACCTGTCCTCGTTTCCACACGGACGGCTTCTCGTTCCCAGCTCCCCCGGCCAGCCGCCGGGCGCCGGCTCTCCGGCCCTGCCGTCCTTTCCTCTCCTCTCCCGCTCCGCCGGCCGCTGACCCCATGGCCCGATTGGCAGCGCGCGGCTACGCACACGCACCGGTGACGGGTGTGCGTGCGTGCCGGGCCGGTCACCGACCCTCCTGGCGCGGCCCGGGACCGGACTGGTACTATTTCGGGCCCGGCCGTCCAAGGCTGCGCGTGTGCGTGCCGTGGGACTGCTGGGAATTCAGCGACAGAAATGGGGGAAGCGGGGCTTTGTATTTATTTTATAGGTCGGGTAAGGTTCTAGCACGTATAGTGGGGTTCGTACCGATTCGTGTGTAAAAACGTTGTTTTGACACCAGCTATATAGTTTTATTGGGAGCTTTCGAGAGCACTTCGGCTCCCTTCTTCAGCCAAGTCAAACAAACACTAAAATACAGTAATACAAAACATTAACATGTCGTTCGGTTCGAGGTCAAAATCGTAGGTATAGCTCAAGAAATGAGTGCGCCACATTTTAAGTACAATTGTCACATAGTTTCATTAATTTTTTGAAAATACACACATCACATAATCGACCAGCAACCTCTTTACAAAGAAACACCTAAAAGCACACACCCACACACCGCTAAGACTTAAATCACACGATACACCTCATTCATTGGCACCCCTGGTCTCGTGTTCATAAGAGTCGATTCGTTCGTTTTCGCTATAAATATGCCCTCTTTATCTTTCGTTTTCTCCAGTTCGTTTCATATGACAGAATTTTGACCTCCTCCCATTTCATACTGTGCCCCGTCTCCAAAACATGTTTCGAGATACCCGAGTGGTTGTCATCCCCATTCCTGATCGCCCTCTTGTGTTCGCTTTCTCTCGTCTTTATGCTTCTCCCTGTCTCACCTATGTAAACTTTTTCACACATGCACTCATATTGGTAGACTACGCCCGCATTAGATATTTTTTCTCGTTTGTCCTTTGGCTTTACTAACATACTCCGTAGGTTCCTCCCCGGTTTGTTTGCGACCTTTGCATATGGTGCCAAAGCCCTTGTCACCCTTTCAGTGACCCCTTGCACGTAGGGTAGAACCACCACTGGCTTACGCTCCTCCCCTTGGTCCTCTTGTGTCCTAGCCCTCCCCGCTAGCATCTTTCTGCGAGTCCTGTTTACGAACCGTTTCGGGTAATTGTTTGCTCCCAACGTCCGGTCAATGTGGCTGGTCTCCCGTGCCCTCCCTGTCTCATCCGAAGGGAAAGAGTCTCCCCTCCTCACCAGAGATCGGACGACAGACTCCTTGTGTTGGACACTGTGATGGGACATAAAATCTAAATACTTGTCCGTGTGCGTCGCTTTCCGAAAGACTGCCGTCTTAAGACACGGACAAGTATTTAGATTTTATGTCCCATCACAGTGTCCAACACAAGGAGTCTGTCGTCCGATCTCTGGTGAGGAGGGGAGACTCTTTCCCTTCGGATGAGACAGGGAGGGCACGGGAGACCAGCCACATTGACCGGACGTTGGGAGCAAACAATTACCCGAAACGGTTCGTAAACAGGACTCGCAGAAAGATGCTAGCGGGGAGGGCTAGGACACAAGAGGACCAAGGGGAGGAGCGTAAGCCAGTGGTGGTTCTACCCTACGTGCAAAGGGTCACTGAAAGGGTGACAAGGGCTTTGGCACCATATGCAAAGGTCGCAAACAAACCGGGGAGGAACCTACGGAGTATGTTAGTAAAGCCAAAGGACAAACGAGAAAAAATATCTAATGCGGGCGTAGTCTACCAATATGAGTGCATGTGTGAAAAAGTTTACATAGGTGAGACAGGGAGAAGCATAAAGACGAGAGAAAGCGAACACAAGAGGGCGATCAGGAATGGGGATGACAACCACTCGGGTATCTCGAAACATGTTTTGGAGACGGGGCACAGTATTAAATGGGAGGAGGTCAAAATTCTGTCATATGAAACGAACTGGAGAAAACGAAAGATAAAGAGGGCATATTTATAGCGAAAACGAACGAATCGACTCTTATGAACACGAGACCAGGGGTGCCAATGAATGAGGTGTATCGTGTGATTTAAGTCTTAGCGGTGTGTGGGTGTGTGCTTTTAGGTGTTTCTTTGTAAAGAGGTTGCTGGTCGATTATGTGATGTGTGTATTTTCAAAAAATTAATGAAACTATGTGACAATTGTACTTAAAATGTGGCGCACTCATTTCTTGAGCTATACCTACGATTTTGACCTCGAACCGAACGACATGTTAATGTTTTGTATTACTGTATTTTAGTGTTTGTTTGACTTGGCTGAAGAAGGGAGCCGAAGTGCTCTCGAAAGCTCCCAATAAAACTATATAGCTGGTGTCAAAACAACGTTTTTACACATTAATTATGTCCCAGCTGAATAACAACATATACAACAACTTCGTACCGATTCCATTATAATTTTTCGGGGGAGTGAACTACTAGCTGCACTGGCAGATCTAGGGGGAGAAACATGGAGAATCTCCCACACACAGCGCACACGCAGCACTAGCGCTTTTGAAATCCTTCCTCGACCGCACAGCCGTGCAGTCCGCTGATCGAACAGCCGGAAAGCATGAGTGGAGTGACGGACCGTTGCTAAAACCGTCCATCACGCCCAACCGGCATCCTTTTCCCATGTCTCGGCCGGCGGCAGTCCTGCGATAGCGGAAGCGGCCGTCCGTCGCTGAACCCGTTCGACTCGATGTCTGTAATCGGCGACTAATGACGACTCGGAGCGCCTCAGCCGCCGCGGTCGGGCCCCCAGCTGTGCTCGGTGGTTACGTCATTATTACCCGCCCGCCGTGCTGTGCCCGGGGTCGGCGCCGGGGACGCGTCATCCGCCGTCACCGGCCGGCTGGGGTTGTCATCGCGTCCGTCATTAGACAATCGTCGAACCCATTGTGTATCGGCTGGGCGGGATCGCGCAGACGCTAACGTAAAGGCTGTGGCTGGACGGCGGTTTTTGAAGGTCAGGATGGGCCAAAGTTCGATAGCTCCAGTTGATAGAAGAATGTCACTTGCGAGTTGCGGTTATTGTCTTAGCAGCTCTCTTTCCTATAGGAAACCATATAGCGCACTTGTAGCTTAAACATGCCAATTGCCAAGTGATAATGGTAACATGGTTGGGTGGTTTCGAAGGAAATCGTTGTTCCTAGCACATCCTGTTCATTACAAAATGAACAGTTTGGATCACATCCGAATCGATTTGTCTTTACCCCATATAAGACTATTAAGTCCTGATTAAACTGTGACAGGTAGCACCCAAAAGTGTAGCCTGTCACACCTATCGGCGCTTCCGAGCTGTTCTGGCATATATAGCAGCTGGCACCCCTAGTCAGCCCGTTCTATAATAACCGACTAATTTATAGTCGATTAGCCAGCGGCGTCAGCGGCAGCAGGCCGTCGGGGCACCGTTTCCGGCTATTTTCGCCTCCACCCTTCCGGCGAGCCGCCCGGGGGTGCAGATAGAGCGCCGGCGGCCCCAGCGCCCCGGCAGCCCACACCTGTGCCTTCCCAGGGCAGACGGCGGCCGTCCCGACACCCTGCACGGACCACGCAGCTCTGCGGGTGCTCCGCGGACGCTGCAGGCAGCACCTGTGTCAACGGTACCGACTCACAGGCTGATAGTGCGGCCCGTGTGCCCCTGGACCTACCTCTGCCGGCCCCTCCGACCGCAGCGCCTGCCGCCACGCCCCCGCAGGGCCCGGGGAGGAGCGGGGTGTGCGTCTGCTCCGGGGTGAGCGAGAGGTCCGCCCCCGCAGGACCCGAGGAGGAGCGGGGTGGTGCGTACACTCCGCCCCCGCAGGGCCCGGGGAGGAGCGGGGTGTGCGTGCACTCCGCCCCCACAGCTGCGCTGCTCGGCAGCCACCAATGGGAGCCGCGGAAGGGCTGAGGGAGGGGCCGGCCAACCCTTCCAATGGACGGCAGGATGCAATGGACGAGTCTGCACGTAGGCCTATTTTATTACTATCGACGAGTGCCTATTTTATTTTAGGGGAAGCCGGGGAAATTACCCCGGCTTTTAGGGGAAGCCGGGGTAATAATCCTATCTCTAATTCAACAGAATCAGTGACATGACACCGATGTATATTTTACTGACGCGGGCATGCAGGTTTAGGTATGTACCTACCTATAACGACTTTTGCTTAGATGAGAACTTATCCTGGCGTAGGTAATACCTATGCCCATGTCGACATAGCGTAAACCCTTTAACCCTCGCCGGCCGAGGGGGGGGGGGCGGGTGCCGCCCCCCCCCCCATAGGGTTTTTTTTTTCGCGATAGCTCCGAACACGCTAGCGATAGAGAGCTGAAACTCGGCATACCTGACCTATGATTCAAGCCGGATCTTTTGACACCAACCGCATTTTGGGGTCAGATCAGGTCACTGACCTATGACGTCCTAAGTGAACCTCTGCACGGTCTTCAGATGTCGCAACTTCGCAACGCCCTCACTGCCATAGGAGATGTCACAGGGAAATGAAACTTACAGGATCTAGTATCCATTATGAGTCTCATAACTTGTATATCTCGGATTTTTCCTAAAGGTCATATTAGATCAGGTCATCTTCGTGACCTCACCATTATAAGTCAATGGGGAAAAATGCAAACTGCTATTCTGGCGCCGGGAACGATCTCCAACTATCTCAAGCACGCAGAATCGTGATTTGATGCACTCCTTGCAAGGTTAGATGCGTCACTTTTGCAATGATGACCTTGCGTGACGTCATTTATGACGTCATCAAGGCCATATTAGTTTTTCGTCAATAACTCTTGACCAAATTGAGCTAGCGAGTCGGGAAAGCTACCAATGGACTCAGGAAGACCTGCCGAATCGAAAGATATGCGATATGACCTCTTTCGACCAACTTCATGACCTGGGGGTGCTGACCTGACCTTGACCTGAGGTCAACACCCTAAGTTGACCTGACCCGAACAAAAAGTATATCATTCGACGCGCCTGAGCGAGGCGAACACGATGCTGCCAAAATCGCGGCTCTGCGGCCGTTTTTTGCGAAGTCATTCACCAAAAACTGAACCGTACCTTGGGGCATTTGACCTGACCTCAGAGGTCACCGGTTGACCTAGGACCTTAAAATCGGGCACCAATCTCTGCGTCTCGTAACGGCGCACACGCTCGTTTTTTCCGCGACGCGCTAGCTCCACCAGGGGCGAAACGGCGGGGTGATCGTACCCGCCCTCCCCCCCCCCCCTCGGCCGGCGCGTATGTAGAGAGCCAATAGGTCCGGCGAGGGTTAATTAAAAGCCTGTCACTCAGTTATCAATAGGGTCTCATTCCGGTTTTGTCAAACGCGATTTGCTTCTGAAAGTGTCAAGGCATGGGTAGGTACTGCTTTCTACTGGTAGTCGTTACTTTTGACTATCCGTTTTATATTCGCCCATACATAGAGGGCGCTAGTGAAAACGCCTGAAGGTATACTGTGCCGCATCGCTCGAACGCCGCGCTGGTTTCAGCATGGATGAGGGATGGCCTGCTCGAAGGCACTGGGGCGCTGTCAATGACAGCGGGGTTTGTAGGTGAGGACCGTTGGTCTTTTGTTTTATGATTTCCGAACGACCGACAACATACGATAACCACTGGGAGGAGTGCAGTTTTCCTCCCGGCCTCTCGCCGTCCGGGAGGAGTGCATTGCGGGGTAGCCGGCTGAACGATACCAAATTACTAGTATTACTATTCTATTTTACTTTCCATTTAACACCATTTCCGCCGTATTCACAGCGCTCAATGCACGTGCATTGCACCATGTATAGACGGGAGATGTCAGATGAGTAACTGGTGATATATTGGTAAGCCCACCAGTTGCTCTGCGTCTCCCCCTCTCCCGTCAGTGATCGCACCCCACCGGCCGACCGCAGGCAGCGCAGTACCCGCCGCCCATCTCCCGCACACGCAGCAGGCCCGTTTCCGTGTGTATTTTCCGACTAAGATACGCCTTATCTAGGACACCGATGCGACTCGGGTGGTGGTAGGCTAGCATGGTGCGACGACGATGGTGCTCTCTCCAGCCTCAGAAGGGCGAGCAGAGCGGTGACGGTGGCGCATATCGCCACAATATAGCGCACAAAAACGGGAGAAACCGAAGGAAGACGCCGCCACAGGGCGATAACACGTCTGTACGACCGAGTAAAAACATCTCAGAATGGCGGAGGCCGGAGTGAAACAGCAAGTCAAAACCTACATCAGTGATCCGACTCTGGCTGGTCAAAGCGAGCACCAGACGAAATGCAGCAGGGCAGGGAGACACATCACCACCGCAGCCTTTGAACCGGACTAAAATTGCACATAAAACGTGACGATGACATTGTCAAAATACTACCAAATCGTTGAACTAGCATAAGCAGATTTACCTTTAAAGTTTCGAACTCTGATTTTTTCTGAGTGTGTTATTCGCAGCCCACGAGACCACCTTTACAAATCCGTCAATTATTTCAAACACAAAGTTATCTACTCCGTCCATAATATATACCATACAAACATCTATAGTAGTGTTGGTTGTGAGCAAAAATAACATCATATTAAACTGATTGTATACCCACTAGACTCGTTCTAAAATCCCGCATCATCTAAGTCCGATTCTCCAGCGCCCATCTATCCGTTCTGCTGGCAAGCTCAGCTCCTCTGAAAATTCCGCGCGCACGGCCTATGGAAAGCACAGTCGGTGCCGGCGGTACAGGACGCCCCGACTCGATTGCAGCTCGGACTGACTACCGCTGCGGCTGGAATCGGGCTCTGGAACGTGGTGTGACGCGAGCCCCGTGTTAGCGGCGACCAGCCGGCCCTAAACCCCTAAACACAATCACACCGAACAGTCAGCGACGTAAACTACCCGGCCCGACCCTACCCGCGACCCGGGGCAGTATACAGGCCCCGGGCCGCCCCTAACCCGCGGCCCGGGGGCAGTATACAGGCCCCGGGCCGCCCCTAACCCGCGGCCCCGGCCACTACACAGTCCAGCCTTTTGACCAGCACTGGGAGGGACAGGCGACCCCAAGGAGTGCGCTCAGCGGGTGACTACCGACACGCAGCGAGTGGTGCCCCCAGCGCCTGTCCCCCGGCTCCCGCTGACACACGGGACAGGCCCAAGGCTACACCGAACTGTGCACGGACCGCGCAGGGGCTAAATAGAGCCGCGGCTAGCTGGCGCGCGCAGTGGCTGCCGACCAGACGTTAGATCACAGACGCGGCGCGCTATATAAGTGGATCTGGTGCGGCCGGCGGCTCGTCCGCGGCAGCGCGGCTCCCGGCCGGTGGGTGCTACAGCGCCACCTGCCGGACTAATCCTCACCCTCCGGCCGCCTGCCGAGCGGCGAAACACTGCCGACCGCCTGCCGGGGGCGCCTAGTAGAAGAAGATGAGCCTCTGGCGGGCCGAGGTGGGCAGCTGGCGCCACTCGCGCTTGATGTACAGGTACTGCAGGATGGCGCGCACCGAGATGACCAGACCTGCGGAAAGGGGAGCGGTGTCACTAGACAGAGTGATACACGAGCTGGTATAGCGGGCGGCGGCGACCCAGCGCAGTACGTAGATGGCGCCACTGACCGGTACCGATAGCACACAGACTCAGTATCAGCTGGCCAGGACAGTGGTGGGCGCAGTCCCATGAATAATCACGGTAAGCATCTAGCTAGTTCTTTCTACCTACCATCAGCCTGACCGGCCGACGGATACCCTAACACCCCAGTCCCCGCTCAACGCTGATTCCACAGGCCACCAATCTCTCCCTAACCAGTCCTCGCAGCCGATCCCAACGCCCCTCACCTGACCCCAACCACTGAACCCGAGCTACCCCATCTTCACAGCTGATCCCAACGCCCCTTACCATCTGATCCCAACCACTGAGCCTGGTCGGACACCCGGCCACTTGATTGGACAGTGGACACTCACCGAACGCCATGATGAGCCACCAGAGCCAGGAGTTGTCGTGTGAGACGAGCGTGGTCGAGTTCTTGACGATCAGGGTCCACTTGGCCAGCGAGAGGCCGAAGCCGGCCAGCGCGCCGTACCGGCCGGCCACCGAGTGGCAGAAACAGAGCAGCAGCAGGAAGCCGATCCAGTTGAACAGGAACGCCGCTGTGCGGGACAGCCGGGCAGCGTAAGTATGGGCACGGAGGGGGTACTACAGGGTAGCCGGGAGGGGAGGGGAGAGGGATAGAGCGGGGTTAGCAGAGGGAGGAAAGAGATAACAAAATCACTCCCTGGTGTTCATCACATTTCATTCAGATCACTACACTAAACGCCCCTTCATAATGTGCTCATGTGGCTACGGGCTATCCAAAATATTAGCAAGGAAACTCAGGTCTAACAAGGCCACCCAGCGTCCCGGAGCTCTAACGAGCCCAGTCACGGCCGGCTCTGTCACCCACCGAGGAATGCGGTGAAGAACATGAGGTCGGTGCCGAGCAGTTGCTGGTCGTGCAGCGCCGCCGCCTCCGGGTCCAGGCCCACCGACGAGATGCGCCACAGGTGCAGCGCGCCGGCGCGCTCATCATCCAGCTCATCGGCCAGCGGGTCAGACGGCTGGGGGAGGGAAGCATAGAGAGCCACAGCGGGTCAGACGGCTGAGGGTGGAGACATACCCGGGGAGTTAGAGAGCCACAGCGGGTCAGACGGCTGGGGGAGGGAGACATACCCGGGGAGTTAGAGAGCCACAGCGGGTCAGACGGCTGGGGGAGGGAGACATACCCGGGGAGTTAGAGAACCACAGCGGGTAAGACGGCTGGGGTAGGGAGACATGCCCGGGGAATTAGGGGAGCAACAGCAGGTCAGACGGCTGGAAAGAACCCGAGGGAGTTAGATCAAGGTGTGGCAAGGGAGCCTACAGCGGATCAAAGACTAGGCACGATTGATGACACTGCAGGCTATCTGGCCTAAGACATACATAGCTAACAAAGCCCCGAAAATGAAAACGTTTCGGACCGTAACAGACGTCAAACATATGGCAATATCGGTAAGGGACTAGGGAGGCACACAAAATGCATGCTGTATCCACTTGCACCCTGTGCGACATGACAAATCCCAGCAACAAACAGACTAACTGTTTGTTGCTAATAACTCCCAGCTTAGATAATTAGACATAGTTAGACACCCAACTTCCCCACGACTCCAGCTGGTTGGCCACACTTCAATTCAGCTATAGCAAATGAGCCTGGGGCGCAGCAAACCCACTACCGAGCCTACCATCCCCAGCCATTCAGAGGGCGGCCGAGCATGGCGTAGGAGCGGTTCTCGCTGGCAAACGCCGGGCCGGCCGTGTTCCTTGCTCCTTTCTCCGTGTTCCTATGTCCTATGCCCTTCCTGGTACTTAGATGCTGGAAGGCCCAGGAGAGTGTCTCTCACAAGGCCCAACCCTGGTCTCACTTCTGGCGTCTCACCAGGGCCAACCCTAGTATCACCCCTGGCGTCTCACCCAAGCCGGGGGAGCGTCTCTCACCGGCAGCGGGCCGCCCTCGCGCGCCACTGTTCTATGCTCCCACCCCTAGTCTGTCATCTGTTAGCTGGCCACCCCCGCGTGCCAGTGTTCTATGCTCCCACCCCGCGGTCGTCTGTCAGAGGGGCGTCTCTCACCGGCAGCGGGCCGCCCTCGCGCGCCTTCTCCTGCTGCACCTCGTCGTAGCTGGGCAGTTTGGCCGGGTTCGTCACCGCGTCGTACGCCGGCGGCAGCTCGAAGCGCACCGCCTTGTCGGCAGTGCGCGGCGGGGAGGGCGGCGGC
Source organism: Amphibalanus amphitrite (assembly GCF_019059575.1). Taxonomy (NCBI): domain Eukaryota; kingdom Metazoa; phylum Arthropoda; class Thecostraca; order Balanomorpha; family Balanidae; genus Amphibalanus; species Amphibalanus amphitrite. The sequence continues at coordinate 257,004 of NW_024881515.1, forward strand.
GGGGGCGGGGGCGGCAGCGGCGCGCCCCCGGCCGCCTGCGCCGCCTCATAGGGCGGCGGCGGCTCGACCGGCACCTCGGCGGGCGGCGGCGGCGGCGGCGGGCCGCCCGAGCCGCCCTCGGCGACTGCCGGCGGCTCCGACACCTGCCGGGAAGAGCGGTCACGTGTCAGGGACAGAACGGTAACACCTGCCGGGCACCGCGGTCAGTTGTCAGGGACAGAGCGGTCAGAGGACGGCACAGACTGCAGCTGCTCAGTTGCCAAAGCAATGTAAATTATGCAATGTCATTAAAGGAAATAGCAGAGGTGGAGATTATTTAAGCATTACTCACCCTCTGATACCTTGACATGACTAACTGCACTGCACACAGCTGGCCTTCAGACTCCTGAAAAACGTCAATGTCATAAAGGTTAACCTGACAAGACTGATATTTTATGACATTTGATAATCTGAGATAGGTATGCTAAGTTACACATTTCTCAGCACTTCTATTGTTGAGCAATGAACAATGAACATACATTGTAGCTAAAAACAGTTGCTTACACAAGCTTGACATAAAACCGATGGCCATTAGTATGCATCAAGTTTTCAGCTTTTTGATTGGTAGAGCACCATAAAAACGTATTAAAAAGGTATGATATTACCATGATCTGAAAGACTTTTTAATATTTGGATTGCTATTAGAGCTCAGTGTCCTTCTGAGTGGAATTCGACATTGGGGCAGCAAGGCCCATCTGGACTGTTTGTGGTGCTACTCTAGGTAACATGTTCTGAGAATTTCTGATTGATTCTTTTATCTTTTTGACAGCACCTGAGGAGATGACACAGTGGCAGATGCTGTGCTTCAAATGCTGACTCATAGTACAGTACATAGATAACATGAACTACCTGGATTGGACACTCGTTTTTGGCGCCAAAAATAAGAGGCCACTTTGGCCTCTTATTTTTAAAGGCGGCCTGTAACACTTTTGAGAGGCTGATATCTCAGCAACCACTGGGCCGATTAGCCTGCGGTCTTTTTTGTTCGGTAGCCCCATCCCTTCTGCCCCATAATTGACTTCTCATGATGCGTCTAGGTGACTGCCGTAGCACGTGCCACGTGAAAAGTCAGGGGTGTTCACTGTTCAGGGTATTTTGCATAAGTAGCGCTTTTGCGAGGCTTATATCTCAGCAACCACTTGACCGATGTACATGCGGTAATTTTTGTAGGGTAGCTTCATTCATTTTACCAAGTATTGGACTATTCCCGATGCATGTGGGTGACCCCTTATGCACGTGCCACGTGCAATACGAAGAAGTGTCAGTTTTGTAACAATTGCAATATCTCGGTAACCACTCGGCCGATTGCGCTGAAACTTGGCATACAAATACGCACCCACCGGGCAATGTATATCCATGTGCCAGAGATGGGGTGCTGCTGCACGTGCGCACGTGCAGGGCAGGGGTCGTTTCCAGATCTCGAGAACGGCTGGACCGATGGCGCTCAAATTTGGTACACGGTTAGGGACCAGTTAGAAGGGTGCCGTGCACAAGGCAGTTGGGACCCATATTGCACGTGCGCACGTGCAGGGTGCCGCTTCCAGATCTCGAGAACGGCTGGACCGATGGTGCTCAAATTTGGTACACGGTTAGGGACCAGTTAGAAGGGTGCCGTGCACAAGGCAGTTGGGACCCATATTGCACGTGCGCACGTGCAGGGTGCCGCTTCCAGATCTCGAGAACGGCTGGACCGATTGCACTCATATTTGGCACATCGCTATAGACCGGCTAGTAGGGTGCCGTGCACCGAGAAAGTTGTGGCTCTGCGCGTGCTCACGCGCGCACGTGCACACCCTTCCGTCATATCTCGGGAACGGACTGACCGATTGCAATGAAATTTGGTGTGTGGCTGTTTGTTGCTTTTGTTGTGTGACCATGATGCTGACCGTGTATGAATTTTTCTCAGTCGACGAAGGTAAAGTAATGCACGTGCGCACATGCACACCTTATTTATATTTCTTCGAAAATCACCAAATATAACTGGCTTCCACATACATGTTTTGAAAAGCACATTTCATCGCGGTATGAGCACGGTGCACAACACATGAATAAAAGTCGTTTTGGCCTGCTTGACCAAAACAGGCAAGAGTTTTTTAGATGACCACCCCAAACCCGAGGAAAAGTAAGAATGCCCATCCAACCGAGGAGAGTCCCACGATGCCAACCTCTTCGCCAGCGTCTTGTACAAACCAAGCCTATGTATAAAAAAACAACGGCATAAGAGCACTCAACACAATTGTGGGTCACCACACTCCTCAGTCCTCACGCTCACGCACGTGGGACTACGGTACGCCCGGTCGGCCAGACTGGGACGGCGCCGTATGACAGTTTCCACAGTCCATGGGAGTCCGTAGGCTATCTCCAGAGGTTAGCCCGGATAGGTAAAGGGCGAGGCACGAAGGCACTACCACAGTTCAGTTGAGTTCTCGACAACATGTGCGAGATCGCACACGCCTCTTCGTGTGTGTGCTAGTACCTCTAGGCTCTAGCTCTTCTTGATGCCGGATAGCTTACGCCTCTTATCGTCTGTTGTTTTCTTCGCTGCACAGTTTCCACGTTTGGCATGGATCGCGCTGTTGATGTCCCTCACCATGTTGCCTGCAAACAGGCTAAACAAGGCCCTTGACATACGTTCCAAGCTTTGGGCGAATCCATGCCCCTTGGGGCAGCTGGTATCTCTGACGATGGAGCTTCGTGTCGTGACTGCTTTTACCACGTCGACAAATGCCTCTCTGGGACTAAAGCATTCAAAAAGAAGTCTTTTTGAGGCCTCTTTTCGCACGAGTTCTTTCCAGATTCTAAGGATAAGCATCGTGGTTTCTATGGCGAGCGAGGACGGCACAATGAGTCGCCCTCGATCCAATATCTTCGTGAATATTTACTGTCATACTGTTTACTGTTTACTGTCATATTTACACTGCTCGCCGACAGACTTATCTGCTTACATTATAGAATGTAACTAATGGCATATAAAGAAACAATATCATTCATCGTACTGTCATGAAATAATAAAAAGCAGCCTCTTGCCTTTCGTGACTTTCAAAACGACTCTCAAAAATGCTTTAACAGCTGTTGAATGTCACGTGCACTTCAGTTTAAACATTCTTTCGTTTCTTGCCTAATTTGACAGCAAATAGCAAAATTGCAAATAAATTTACAAAATAGAAACGCATGTTTTGTGTAAAGGCCTGGCTACACTATGCGTTTTCTGCGTGCGTTTTTGCTGGTTGGCATGTAACCCCTCTGTGTGCCGCTGAGGTCATCTCAGGTCATGAACGGTCGCCAGCAGTTTTTTGGCTATAACTTTTAATAGAGGCGTGCTAGAGCGGTGAAAACATGTCATAAGTGTTCAGCTCGACGATACGGATCGACTGATATGCAACATGACCCTTTCCGGTCAGGTCATGACCTTGACCTGGGGTCAAATTTTCAAAATAACCTTTCAAGGTCAACAAATAGTTGATTCGACGCGTCTCGACGAGAGGAATACGATGCTGCCAAAATAAAGTGGCTGTCTTGAGGGCCACTTTAAAAGAAATGTGGGCCTTGAGTTATTCCCGAAAAACATTTTTTCGTGAAAACGGCTATTTTGACAGTTTTTGCCCCCTGGAGGCTAGCCGTTGATCTGATGTCAAATCTGAGAGCAATATTTAGAAAGGCCTTGAAAAGGTCTGTCGAATGCGCTTTTCCGCGGCATTGTAGGTTTATTGGTTTCCGAGTTAGCCGTTGAAAGTTTCCAAAATTAATTACTGAAATGGACTTAATTTGACTTTTGATGACTCGAGTGACCTGACTTTTGACCTGACCTAAAAATGACTGAAGTGTTTCCGTCATTATTTTTAACGCTCTTTCGAATATCCCTTACCGCGTGTCGCTACGTGGCCCAGGAATCGAGTTAGACGGGGGAGCGTGAAAACGCCCCCCCCCCCCCAGCCAAGTTCCAAGTTCAGGCCACCAGCGGGTTAACAATTGTGTAAGCAAATGTGTGTTTTTTTTTAATGAGCACGAATATTAGTCTGAGGCACCCATGCGTAGGTGGTTGTGCGTATAGGATACAAATCTTATGAGTGTGCACATTTATGCCTCTCCCACAACGCATACACTAAAGTACCTATATTATTACCAGACCGCTTCACTCTTAAGCATAAGGTGGGATGTGAATATGCGCAAGTGTAAAGTAGGCATGTACCTGACCTGACCGTAATCTCTAGCCTGAGCGAGCTGAGTTATCGATTATAGCCCGAATCTGATCACTTCGGTGAAGATGAGCTATGGCTAGTTTGAGCATTATTATGAATATTATGGTGTTAAAAATGACCTTATGTTCACGATACAATAAGAATCTGATCATCATCAGCCTGCCAGTTTTTCAGCTGTAAAAAATGGGCTGTGCACCTCCATACGTGCATGCTCACAGCCATTCTGATGCGTACAATCAGTACACCTTGCTATTCCCTGATGGCACGCCAAGTTTGATCCAAATCGGCTTGCCAGTTTTGTTAACTTTAAAATGGGGTGTGAACGTGCACACGTGCATATTCCCACCCATAGTTTGATGCACAACATCAATGCACTTTGTTATCCCCTAATCGTAAGCCAACTTCGATCAATATCGGGCCTGCTCGTTATTAAGCCGTTATTATGAGGTGTGCACGTGGCACGTGCATATTCACACCCTTCTGAGGCACACAGTCACGACACTTTGTTATCCTTCAATCGCACACCAGCTTTTTATTGAAGGCGGCGTGTCCCATTTTTAGCTGGAACTATGGGATGTGCACGTGCGCACGTGCATTACCTCACCTTCGTCGACTGAGAAAAACTCATACACGGTCAGCATCCAGCCACACACCAAATTTCATTACAATCGGTCAGTCCGTTCCCGAGATATGACGGAGGGGTGTGCACGTGCGCGTGAGCACGCGCAGAGCCACAACTTTCTCGGTGCACGGCACCCTACTAACCGGTCTATAGCGATGTGCCAAATATGACTGCAATCGGTCCAGTCGTTCTTGAGATGTGAAAGCGGCACCTTGCACGTGCGCACGTGCAATATGGGTCACAACTGCCTTGTGCACGGCACCCTTCTAACTGGTCCCTAACCGTGTACCAAATTTGAGCGCCATCGGTCCAGCCGTTGTCGAGATCTGGAAGCGGCACCCTGCACGTGCGCACGTGCAATATGGGTCCCAACTGCCTTGTGCACGGCACACTTCGGTCCCTAACCGTGTACCAAATTTGAGCGCCATCGGTCCAGCCGTTCTCGAGATCTGGAAGCGGCACCCTGCACGTGCGCACGTGCAATATGGGTCCCAACTGCCTTGTGCACGGCACCCTTCTAACTGGTCCCTAACCGTGTACCAAATTTGAGCGCCATCGGTCCAGCCGTTCTCGAGATCTGGCAGCGGCACCCTGCACGTGCGCACGTGCAATATGGGTCCCAACTGCCTTGTGCACGGCACCCTTCTAACTGGTCCCTAACCGTGTACCAAATTTGAGCGCCATCGGTCCAGCTGTTCTCGAGATCTGGCAGCGGCACCCTGCACGTGCGCACGTGCAATATGGGTCCCAACTGACTTGTGCACGGCACCCTTCTAACTGGTCCCTAACCGTGTACCAAATTTGAACGCCATCGGTCCAGCCGTTCTCGAGATCTGGAAACGACCCCTGCCCTGCACGTGCGCACGTGCGGCAGCACCCCATCTCTGGCACATGGATATACATTGCCCGGTGGGTGCGTATTTGTATGCCAAGTTTCAGCGCAATCGGCCGAGTAGTTACCGAGATATTGCAATTGTTACAAAACTGACACTTCTTCGTATTGCACGTGGCACGTGCATAAGGGGTCACCCACATGCATCGGGAATAGTCCAATACTTGGTAAAATGAATGAAGCTACCCTACAAAAATTACCGCATGTACATCGGTCAAGTGGTTGCTGAGATATAAGCCTCGCAAAAGCGCTACTTATGCAAAATACCCTGAACAGTGAACACCCCTGACTTTTCACGTGGCACGTGCTACGGCAGTCACCTAGACGCATCATGAGAAGTCAATTATGGGGCAGAAGGGATGGGGCTACCGAACAAAAAAGACCGCAGGCTAATCGGCCCAGTGGTTGCTGAGATATCAGCCTCTCAAAAGTGTTACAGGCCGCCTTTAAAAATAAGAGGCCAAAGTGGCCTCTTATTTTTGGCGCCAAAAACGAGTGTCCAATCCAGGTAGTTCATGTTATTACGGAGCGAGCGAAGCGAGCGTAGTCTTTCCTTAGATTAACAGAAATTTCTGAGTATGAGCGGCCGGCCGGCCGGCCGGCCGGCCGGCCGGCCGTGCGGACGCTTTTGCGAGGCTTATATCTCAGCAACCACTTGACCGATTTACACGCGGTAATTTTTGTAGGGTAGCTTCATTCCTTCTACCAAGTATTGGACTATTCCCGATGCATATAGGTGACCCCTTATGCACGTGCCACGTGCAAAACGAAGAGGTGTCAGTTTTGTTATTGTTGCAATATCTCGGTAACTACTTGGCCGATTGCGCTGAAAGTTGGCATGTAGGTAGGCACCCACTAGGCACTGCATATCCATGTGCCAGAGTTGGGGTGCTGCTGCACGTGCGCACGTGCAGGGGTCGTTTCCAGATCTCGAGAACGGCTGGACCGATGGCGCTCAAATTTGGTACACGGTTAGGGACCAGTTAGTAGGGTGCCGTGCACAAGTCAGTTGGGACCCATTTTGCACGTGCGCACGTGCAGGGTGCCGCTCCCAGATCTCGAGAACGGCTGGGCCGATTGTGCTCAAATTTGGCACATCGCTAGAAACCGGTCAGTAGGGTGCCGTGCACAAGTCAGTTGGAGGTACCCCCTCGAAATTTCGCACGTGCAAGACTCACCCCCTCGCTCGCTCCGTTAGTCGCCCCAAAAGGCGCTATACTGGTCTATGTACAGTAGAATGAACTATGACATGGCTCCCTTATTTATATGATCTGCAACCAGGCAAGAAGCCTATTTTATTTATAGGCTTTTATTTTTATTCTATAGGCTATTATAGGATTGTTTATTTAGATATTGTCTATTTAGGCCCAATCTTTTGTATAATGAGTAAGACTAGGTACCAACAAAATCATCAACAAATTGTCAATACTGAATGGCATTGTATAAAAATCAATATTACCTGCACCTATTGTTTTTAGGAAAATGAGTTTCTATTGAATTTGCAGTGTGCAGTGTGCACTGCCCTGGGGTTGACAGTGGCAGTGACAAATATTGATAAAATATCAATTATCATAAGACCTTATCTGTATTCAATGTAAACGCGTTTCGATTATTTCTTTATCAATACATTGGTACAATACAGATAATGAAAACACACGATTCAATGTGGGTGAACGCGAGCGATGAGATTGATATTTCAAACATTATGACCTATTCACGTGGCAAAACTTTCTGTTCCCTCCATAAAATTCTACCCAAATTTGGTGCCAATGGGTAATCTCCTCTTTTTGAGTTGATGTTTGGCAAACATTCAATCACCGCAGCTTCGATCAGTTTTCGTCGATTTTTCCCTTTTCCGCTCCATAGAATTCTTGCGTCTTTCCACTTCGGTAAATGGTTTTGTTCCTCTATATGAATAACGAAAGAGCTTGTATCTTTGTGGTTTCGAACGTCTCTTTTATGTTCGTCTATTCTCTTCTTCATTCCTCGATATGTTTCGCCTATATAAGATTTGGAACACCCCCCGCACGGAACTCTGTACACGACGCTGTCCAAACTTTCGTCCCCCGTTCTTTTCTTGATTATATCTTTAGTCTTAAGACCGGTCCTTTCCAGAAGTATGACGCCTGCCTGTCTTAAGGCCTTAGATATGATGTCTGTATTTTTGCTGCCTGGTACTACTATCGTTCTATGGTGTTCTCTTTTTCTATTGTTCAGTGACCCAGATGACCTTCTTCGTATTAGTTTTGCTCTTCGTAGGCATTTGATTAAGAACGCCTTTGGATATTGAAGTTTTTTAAATGAATCGAATATGTGATCGATCTCGTCATCGATGTAATCGGGACTGCAAATCCGATACGCGCGTAAGAAAAAGCCAATCACCACCCCGGATTTCACCCTTTCACCGTGTGCCGAGAGATAGTGTATATAATCTTCACGGTTTGAGCTCTTTCTGTAGACTTTGTATTTCAGGTTTTTCCCACTCTTGATCATGAGAATGTCCAGGAATGGCAGCATGCCATCATTCTCAACTTCAAGTGTGAATTGGATGTTTCTTTTAACTTCGTTCAGTTGCTGGAGCTTTAACGTGAGATCAGTGTCTTCCGGCACCACTACAAAGACATCATCGACGTACCGGTACCAAATGGTCTCAGTTCCCATGACATGTCAGTTCCCATGACATGACAGTATGCGCAAGTGAGCGGCCTAGCAATGGGATCGCCCCTCAGTCCAGTTGCGGCCTGCCTCTACCTGGAAATGCTAGAGAAGGATCACTTCAAACATGTCATGGGAACTGAGACCATTTGGTACCGGTACGTCGATGATGTCTTTGTAGTGGTGCCAGAAGACACTGATCTCACGTTAAAGCTCCAGCAACTGAACGAAGTTAAAAGAAACATCCAATTCACACTTGAAGTTGAGAATGATGGCATGCTGCCATTCCTGGACATTCTCATGATCAAGAGTGGGAAAAACCTGAAATACAAAGTCTACAGAAAGAGCTCAAACCGTGAAGATTATATACACTATCTCTCGGCACACGGTGAAAGGGTGAAATCCGGGGTGGTGATTGGCTTTTTCTTACGCGCGTATCGGATTTGCAGTCCCGATTACATCGATGACGAGATCGATCACATATTCGATTCATTTAAAAAACTTCAATATCCAAAGGCGTTCTTAATCAAATGCCTACGAAGAGCAAAACTAATACGAGGAAGGTCATCTGGGTCACTGAACAATAGAAAAAGAGAACACCATAGAACGATAGTAGTACCAGGCAGCAAAAATACAGACATCATATCTAAGGCCTTAAGACAGGCAGGCGTCATACTTCTGGAAAGGACCGGTCTTAAGACTAAAGATATAATCAAGAAAAGAACGGGGGACGAAAGTTTGGACAGCGTCGTGTACAGAGTTCCGTGCGGGGGGTGTTCCAAATCTTATATAGGCGAAACATATCGAGGAATGAAGAAGAGAATAGACGAACATAAAAGAGACGTTCGAAACCACAAAGATACAAGCTCTTTCGTTATTCATATAGAGGAACAAAACCATTTACCGAAGTGGAAAGACGCAAGAATTCTATGGAGCGGAAAAGGGAAAAATCGACGAAAACTGATCGAAGCTGCGGTGATTGAATGTTTGCCAAACATCAACTCAAAAAGAGGAGATTACTCATTGGCACCAAATTTGGGTAGAATTTTATGGAGGGAACAGAAAGTTTTGCCACGTGAATAGGTCATAATGTTTGAGATATCAATCTCATCGCTCGCGTTCACCCACATTGAATCGTGTGTTTTCATTATCTGTATTGTACCAATGTATTGATAAAGAAATAATCGAAACGCGTTTACATTGAATACAGATAAGAATTTGATATTGTTTTTCATTAAAGTAAACATTTGTCAAAATGAACAATATACTATCATTTCATAAGACCATCAGTAGTAGGAATACTACATACTGCATTAGTGCAATTCAATCTGCAAACACCTTACCTTACCTTACCTTAATTTGATCGGAATTTTAAAGGCCACTTGGCCTGTAGGGAACCGTTCTCATCGAGCTCGAATCCTTTGAGACTTGACTATCTCCAGTCAGGTACCAGGTACCTGAAGTTTGCCCAGTGGGCGTCGAGTTCGGATTTGAACTGCTCAACAGAGCCGGCGCCAACAACTGACATGGGTAGGCCGTTCCAGTCATTGACCACCCGGGCACTGAAAGCCTGTCTCCTTGGTCTTGACTCAGCTCTGGGTTTTGCGATTTTCCATGGATGGCCTCGGGTGCGGTCGGATGCAGCGGCAGTAAAGAACTCTTCTGGAGCCAGATCAACCCCTCCATGAAAGATTTGGTACACCTGGATCATGTCTCCTCGGCGTCGCCGATAAAACAGCGATGGCAGTTTCAGTGCCTCCAGTCGTTCCTCGTACCGGCGGTGTCTGAGAGAGGCTACCAGGCGGGTTGCCCTTCTTTGGACGCGTTCGATTAGAAGTTGATCAGCTCGATTGAATGGGCCCCAAGCCACATTGCCGTACTCCAGGTGAGGGCGAACGAGAGTCTTGTATAGCAGGGGAAGAGTACACTCATCAATCAATTCGAACGACCGCCTGATCACTGCTAAGATCTGGTTGGCCTTTGCCACGGCTGCGGATGCTTGCCTCCGGAATTTTAGGGAGGAATCTACCAGAATGCCAAGGTCCCGTTCACATTCAGTCTCTTCCAGACACACTCCTCGCATCGTGTATCGGAGTTTGGGATTATTTGTACCCAGATGCAGAACCTTACACTTCTCTTCATTGAACGGGAGCTGCCATTTGTCAGACCATGCCACAAGTGCATCAATATCAGCTTGGAGGGCTAGCGCTCCCGATGTAGTCGCTGCTCCATCAGCCAGTAGGGAGGTTTGAGGTCGAGTAGCGGTCTGTCTTCCATCAACAGGCTGCATTGGTTGAGTAGGGTGGTCACTGACAGCTCTGGGTTGAGCGACAGCCAGCCCTCCAACCTCAGCTGCCTCGAGATGGTCATCTCTGTCACTCTGGTTCAGTACTCCATCGGCAGGCTGCGTTGGTCGAGTAGGGTGGTCACTGACAGCTCTGGGTTGAGCGACAGCCAACCCTCCAAGCCCAACCCCAGCTGCCACGAGATGGGCATGTCTGCCGCTCTGGTTCTGCCCACCGCCAACAGGTTGCACTGGTCGAGTAGGGTGGTCACTGACAGCTCGGGGACGAGCGACAGCCAACCCCACGGCCTCAGTTGCAACATCCTGGGCATCTTTGTCCCCTCCGTGGCCGAGTGGATTAAAGCGCCGGAATTCGACGCTTAGCCGGTAGTGAGAGCCCGGTTCAAGCCCCGGTGCGGGCGGCCACATTTAGCTCCTACGTGTAATGGCGTGCGTGTCTGTGGCAGGGGCCGCACAGTAGCCAGGTAACGTGAGTGAGCGGAGAGGGCCGTGTCCAGTCGTGAGGGCACGTTAAACGTTCGGACAAAATTCTGCCATACAGCTGGAATTGCGCGATCGGGTGGTGGGGTCAGGGTCAGCACAACAAGCTATGCTTAGTGCGGGCTCTGATTCCTCAAATCCACCCATTCAACCATTCGGACTAAATTTATAAAAAAAAATCTTTGCCGTTCTGCCTGGATACGCCGCTGTATACCTTTGTGTCGTCGGCGAACATCTTGGATGTACAGTTAACGGCAGATGAGATGTCATTGACGTACAGCAGGAACAAGAGGGGACCAAGAACCGAACCCTGAGGAACTCCACTCTTGACAGGAACCAGATCAGAGTGGCTTCCATTGACAACGACTTTCTGGTTTCTTCCCGACAGGAATGCTTCGATCCATCGGAGGAGTTTGCCAGAGATACCGTAGCTGCGCAGCTTCCTCAGAAGTCGGTTGTGCGGAACAGCGTCGAATGCCTTGCGGAAGTCCAGGTACACCACATCAACTGAGTCACCTTCCTCGATCATCTTACACCAGTGCTCCAATACCTCCAGAAGTTGTGAACTGCATGATCTTCTGGGCCGGAATCCGTGTTGGTGTCTGGAAAACTGGTTTGTGAGGGACAGAAAGTCCATGAGCTCATCGCGGATCAGGGACTCCATGACCTTACAAGGGATTGATGTGAGACTGATGGGCCGGTAATTCCCCGGGGTCTGCTTGTTACCCTTCTTGTGTATGGGAAAGACTGACGCTGTTTTCCATGAGGCTGGAAGGACTCCTTGGTCGAGGGAAGCTTCAAACAGGGAACCCAATGGACCAGCCAGGGGCTGAGACGCCAACTGCAGAAGCTTGGGGTGCAAACCATCGGGACCGGGAGTGCTGTCCGTTTTGAGAGAGGAAAGCTTGTTCCGGACTGCCTCAGCTGTTATGCGGAACACTGCAAAACCACTGCAAAACCATTTTAACATTACCATATCATATAGGTATCTGGTGGTGCATTAAAAGAAAATAATTAAAAGACAAGGATAAAATGTTACATACTAAAATTGAAAACTGAACCTTCTTTCAATGACTTTTTAATGTACAATGCTGTGTGACAAAACATTGGTTAAATGTCTATGCATTAACAAAGATTGATTGTATTGGTTGATTTCAATATCAACAAGCTACCAACCAACTTTAACTGATGCTGTAAAGTTTGTAATGCTTTAATTCTATCTCATCTTCATCCTACCCTTCAATCTGTCTATAAAATGAGATTGGAGTACAAATGTGGATAGGAAACATGCTAACATGTTAGGTAGGTAGGTACTTCTTGGCACAAAAGGCATTTAGAACACTGTAAGAACTGCTAAATAAAAGGGTATAGGTACAGCTGGTGTCACCATCACCTGTCAGTGGTAGGTAGGTGGGTAGGTTGTAGGTCATAGGTTGGTAGGTTTTAGGTATGTAGGTTGGTACGTTGTAAGTTAGTAGGTAAGGTTACTGCCACTGGTTAGGTAAGGTTCAATTGTTTTTTACTCAGACTTCATCTACACATTTATGTAGGTAGGTACCAGTTAGCTCCAATGGTGATGCCAACTTTACCAATGCCAATAAAATAAACACTTCAATATATTTTATGTTGATATGCCAAAAGATAGGTAGCAAAAACCACGATTGAGTAAAATCTCAACATTTTAGCCTTATTTCAATGTTACGCAAGCTGAAGTGGGTCGAGGCATTCGTCAGACTCAGAGGTCACAGAACAGGCTTGGGGGCCTATCGGATTCAATGTGGCTTCTAACTTGTTATAACAATGATACTACGAGGTAGTACAGACACATGCACTAAAATGAAATCAGTAAATTAAGTAAAAAACATTCACAGCCTATAAATACCGCGGCATATATGACGCTTTTTAGCGCCTCCTATCAAATATGGTAGCAATGAATTTTATTTCCCCCAAAAAGTGTGAAATATTTTTCCCTTTTCCCAAATTTAGTCATTACCATAAGTGATTCCTAAGTGAATTTTGTATTGATCGAATCGAAATTCAAAATTGGCATACAGCAAAAAAGTTAAAATTTGTTTTTCCTGCTTTTCGCTCTTCCAAAAAGTTCACACGAAGGTCGCAATTTCTTCCTATGGTGGTCGCAATCCTTCATATGGCAGGCCAAGCTTTTTGTTTTGATACAATTATACAATTCTGGCGAATCCAGAGTGTAGGGTACTTGTGCGCGAGTTCAAATTATTTTTGAATTTTGGTAAGTTTATTGGATGCTGAGGCCTGAGTCTATAGTGTATGGCATTTCTTTCTGAACAGTTATGAAGTTAGCGAGCTAGTAACATATTCCTTGCTCTATATTTAGTATTCAAAGCTCTTTTATCAACGGAAACAATTTGAATTGAGATTGTGTCTAATTCAAATTCGAAATTCAACATCGGACAAGAAAAAAAGATCAGCACCCAGGTCAAGGTAAGTAATGGTAAAGACTTGGTTCTTATTTTGTTTGAAGCACCAATACCTGACATACCTAAGTGTGACTTGATTTTCATGATCAACACAATGTGATGCCTTTTTTTGGCAATTCATGATCTAGTCCAGGGGTCGGCAAATGGTGGGGCATGCCCCCTTTGGGGGTAATGGCGCCCTTCGGCGGGGGGTAATGAGGGCCTCTGAGAAAGCCTCATCTTTTTTAGAATTAATGGCTCCCTTGATGGGACAAACATCGCAACTGTTGTGCCCCCGGATTCAAAGATTAGTCGAGGTCAAACGCACAAAGCATGAACTGATAAGCTGGCGCATGTCAATTTTCATGTAACTGCTCACCATTCCGTACAGTCGTTGAAAGTAACTGTCATGTACCAACCGGCGCTCGTCTATTGGCGTTTTCACAGTCACTAACGCAAGGAAGAGGAGTCGTCAATGGCACCCTGACCTGGGCATCTCGGTCTCTGAGCTGGAGCTTTGCAGAAAAATTGAGCGTGTTGCCCGTGAAGATAAGCAGCCGCTGCTACCCAATTTAAAGGTCGTTGGTCATTGGGTGACCTTCCATAGGTCAATAACAACTGCCGAGTAAATCGGGTCCTGCTGTAACTTCTTGAAGTGAGATTTTGTGGCCTACCATGATCTCAAGAAAGATCCCACAAATCAACGGTTATTCGGGTTAAGGTCATGCCATTTTCAGGACAGATAAAAATGATCGGCTCGATGGTACAGTTTTTTCGTAATCCGACCCTTTTAACGTGATCTATTCCTGAAAAATACCCGCTACCCCTATAAGTATGGGGGTTAACCCGCGCCCCGCTGGGGCTCCTGGATTTCCACGCCCTGCTGGAGTTGGAGGTTGAACACCCCCTACTAACTTGGCTCCTGGGTCACTAGCGAAACGCCGTAGTCGGCGATCGAAAGAGCGTAAGAAATGATGAAGAAAAAATATGGTCACTTTTTAGGTCAAATCAAAGGTCAGGTCACCGGAGGTCATCGAACGTAAAATTTCGCCAATTTCCAGGTCAACCTTTGACAAGTTTTCGACAAACTGGCCTATAGCTCAGGAAAGGATAGAGCTACAGCGCTGCGGAAAAAGCTGCGGATAAAGCTACTGCGCTGCGCATTCGATAGCTCTCTTTAACGTTTTTTCTGATGCTTGCCCACAGATTCAACCGAAGATTAACGGTTTAGCCTGCAGGAGACAAAAACTGCCAAAATGTACGTTGCTTGCTGATAGTTTTTCTTAAAGGAAATAGTTCACTTTCACGAAATTATTTTTTTTTTGCAACGATTTATTATTTTTTATGTTCAAAATAATCAGGAAAGAAAATAAAACCTTTTTATAACAAAAGATTTTTTTTCTATATTTTGATATAGGAAGAACTTTTCAGTTTCTGTAAGGCACAGCGATCCAGTATGAAAAGAGCATGGGTCCCGAAAATTCTTCAGAAACAGAGAAATTATCGCAGCCACCGGCATTTGGGCGATCTGCTCGATCTGATAATGTTCCCCTGAATGTCCTAATTGATCAGTACGAGAATTTCTCTAGAGTTCTCGTAGATAATTTCTCTAGTTTCTGAAGAATTTTCGGGACCCATGCTCTTTTCATACTGGATGGAAATATATGCAAGGCACACATCCTCAACGCAAGACACCTTTTTCGGGACGAGAAATAGAATATCTTTGCCTAGGGTGATCGTTGGGCTGTAAAAGCTCCTGATTTATGCTCGTCTCAGCCCAAGCTACGGAACTGCTATTCCAGTTCAAAACCCATGTTAAAAAGTGAACTATTTCCTTTAAATAACTTGTCACTCAAAACTTGCAAGAGCTCAATTTTATCAGCATCGTGATCCTCCCGTCGAGAAGCATCGAAGGTTTTGTTGCACATCAATCGATCCGTATCGTCGAGCTGAACACATCTAAGGCATTTTCATCGCTCTGGCATGCCTTTATCAAAAGTTATTAGCGAAAAGCTGTTAGATACCATTCATGACCTGAAATGACCTCAGGGACATACAGCGGGGTTACGGGTGCAATTTTCCGGTTCAGCGGTCATGTTTACTTGTAAATAAGAGTGTCACAGTGTTAGGAATGACACTGGTCCAAAAGAGGCGCCTTTCAATTTTCTACCATTTACTTTGCGTCCTCTCCCATTGATAATGGGAGAGGGCGTGAAATTGACCTGAACTTTGGTCACCGACATCAAATCTCCGAGATACAAATTTTGTACATGCTGTCGCCTTTATCAATTCCTGAAAGTTTGAAAGAGATCTGTCACTCAATGCAGCTAAAGCAGGCGTTACAGTCTTTACTGAGGTGAGGTCACTTGACGTGATCTGGTGACCTGACCTTGAGTGACTCTGGTCTGAAATATTCACAACATGTGCAGAAACGATGAAACGATGTATGATCAATTGTACCAAAATGGTGGCACTCCGTGCCAACGTTTTTGAGATATTTGCGAGAAACCGCAGGGGAGGGGGCCTGCGGTTTCTCGCAGATATGGTACCTTAAGAGTCACGGAAAAGTACCTATGGAATTTCAGTAACCGTGGTTGTATCAGCAATGGGGTCTGGTTGGTGGGGGTAATGGCCCTGCCTGGCGCCAAAAAAGGGGGCACGACCCCGGAGGACCTGCCGACCACTGATCTAGTCACTAGTGCAATAGCATAGTGCGCCCTGTCACTGCATCTTGATCTGCATGTGCTAGTGTGACGGAAATGTGCGGCATGAGACTTTAGAGCGTGAGATGCCCTCTTAT
Source organism: Amphibalanus amphitrite (assembly GCF_019059575.1). NCBI lineage: Eukaryota > Metazoa > Arthropoda > Thecostraca > Balanomorpha > Balanidae > Amphibalanus > Amphibalanus amphitrite. Next base: position 273,431 of record NW_024881515.1, read on the forward strand.
TGTTTCCTGATATTTGCTAACTACAGTCATAATGCGCATTACCACCTTAATCTAGAAGTGGCTGGTGGCCTGTGGATGTGGGAGCATTTGAAGTGAGATTTAAACATTTGATTTTCTTATGTCAATATCAGCATTTTGAGATGAGATTGGCAGCATGAGATAGAGACAACTGACAGCATGAGCTGCTCCCAATAGACAAAATATTTGGATTACTCTTGATATAGATCAAATGCTATGCCATTGACATCTTATTGCAAGCTATGACATGTTATGTTCCCTTGCTTGTTGCAATAACTATTATTCTCTAATCTGAATTTATCATAGAGCCACTGAAGTTGGGTCATTGGAAAGATTGGTATAATTGATCAATTACCAATGTGTCTTATTGCCAGCAGGGATGCGGAGCCGTGGAAATTTCAGACGGCTCCGGCTCCGGCTCCGGCTCCGGAGAAAAAAATCGGCTCCGGCTCCGGCTCCGGCTCCGGGTGAAATGGTATGGCGGCTCCGGCTCCGGCTCCGGCTCCGAGTAAAATGGTCCGGCTCCGGCGGCTCCGGCTCCGGCGGCTCCGGCTCCGACTCAGTACATCCCCTACGCAATCAATTAAATACGGGTGGAAGAAAAATTGGATTGGTTATACGCGTTACTCTTTGCCATGACCGGCTCACCGCGTCCCCGCGCAAACGCACCTCGGAGAGAACTGGCAGAACAAAGGGCTAGGAAGCGATGGCATTGGAAACGCAGTCGCCGCGAATCGGATCGGAGTTCAGTGAACCATCGTAAGCTGACACCCGTCTCGGCTGCATTGGGGGGTGAGGGGTGGGGGGGGGGGATGAGACGGTGCTGGGAGTCGCAGTCCACTGCACTGGTTTGAAAACAATGGCCGTCACCTGATGACTGGTCCTCATGTTCTGGGGATGCAGTAGACGTGGGGGGGGGGGGGAAGAGCAAACAGGAAGTTGTTTGCGTACTGTGGGATACTGGGGATATTCGGATTTTTTCATTCACTTGATGGCCCATGACGTAAGTACCATATCGTTTTACTGCCTTGTACTGTCAAACCGAACTAGGTCAATTATTTTTTTCCTCTTCAAAAAAATAAAAAGGAGCCGGAGTCGCCCCCTTTTTTGGCGGCTCCGGCTCCGGCTCCGGCTCCGGGCTATATTGTTTCACGGCTCCGGCTCCGGCTCCGGCTCCGGGCAAAATATGCCGGCTCCGGCGGCTCCGGCTCCGACTCCGGCTCCGGCTCCGCATCCCTGATTGCCAGTGTATCAATTCCCAGTTTTCACAAGGAAATTTGGTAAACTATTAACCAGCATTTTTCCACAATACTGCACCCACTTTTGGCAGCTACTGAGGCCTGAGCAGGCTCCTTGCTCATTCTCTTGCTGGTTGGTTTGTCTCTTTCCAAATATACCGTCGTCCGTTTCCTTAGCTAGTCGTACTTGTCTCCGATCCGTTCCGTCTTGCCTTCCATTGGTCTCAGTCCAGCTCTCCTCCGTTGGCGTCCTTTTTTAGGGATTTGACGGCTCTCGGTACCGTCCTCGAGCTCTGCCGACCTGGCGTCGGCCTCGACCTCCTGTTTGCCAGTCCTCAGTCCTGCTGGGCCGCCGCGCCGGCGCTGACCGCGGCCCCGGTGCGCCGGCAGATCGGCTCCGCCATGTCTCAGCACGGCGCCGCGCTGCAGACGTTCAACATCGAGCTGGTCAAGACGGTGGAGGAGCTGAAGCGGCGCCAGCAGGTACTGGCTGAGGAGACGGCGCGCGAGGAGCGGCACCGCCAGCAGCTGGAGCGGCAGGCGGCCGAGCTGCAGAGCCAGCTGGACCGCTGCACGGCCAGCCTGCGCCACAAACAGCAGCTCAGCAAGGAGTACAACAGGATCATCGCCGAGGCCGAGGGCGCCTACCAGAAGATCCTGGAGAGCTCGCAGGCGCTGCTGTCGGTGGTGAAGCGCGAGACGTCGCACCTGTCCGAGGCCGAGAAGGCCGAACAAAAGAACGGCCGGGAGATGGACGGCGCCGGCGACGGCCGGGGCAAACACTGACCGCGGCGGGCCGGCGGGCCGGCCAGACGGGGTCGCACAGTCACTGCCAGCGGGACTCCGCACACTTGTGATAATATTCTTGCTATTGATATGTCTGACTGCTCCACTCACCGTCGTTTTTAAGGCGTCTCTGCGCCTGTGTTCACAGAGTGTGATGTTTATGCACATCACAGAGACCGTTTTGTACGCCGTGTTTTATTACTCAGCACAGCCACATTTGTAAATAAACTCGCCCATTTTATCGGCATCGTTTCGAAGTTTCCAGCGAATGTCACCGGTAGTCTGGAGTCTGGATCGTCCCTTTCGGCTAATCCTTTTAGGGATTAGCCGGTCTGTTGAAGGGAGGCGCCGCTGAGGGTTGCTAACAAGATGAGCGCTCTGTGGTATGGGTCGGGCGGAGCGGCAGTTTCCGGGCGGTCATCGATCAGCGGCCGGCGGCGCCGGGCTCCGGTCCCGTTACCCCTCCGCTCTAGAGTCGCCTGGAATTCCGCGGCGCCGGTGAACGGCCGAGTCAACGAACGTGGAGCGCGGCCGGCGGCGCGGCGGCCGCCAGCTTTGAGTTGCGGCCGGTGGGGTGAGCGCGCGCGCTCGGCGGATCGGGCCGACCGAGCGGACGGGCGCCAGCAGACGGCGCCGTGGATATCGCTGACCGGTGAGTGCCCGCGGGCTGTGGGGATCGGGTGGAGGCCGACGGGTCAGTGTGAGGGTGCTCCGGTGTCGCAGCTGTGTCTTTGTTCGGCCGCCCCGCGCCTCCCGCCCTGGGTGGTCGCTGAGGCGCAGTTTCCAGTGACGCCGCTCGGGCGCCGATGGCGGTGCGGCCGGGCTGCTGGGCTCCGGGCTGGGTCCGCCGGGGTAGCGGCTGTTTGGAGCTGGTGTGGGGACACATGATCCCGTGTCAGCTGCGGCGCTGTGTCGGCCGGTGACCGCGGCCGGCTGAGGTCGGTCGGTGCCGCGCCGGACGATGACCGCCGACCCTCCCACCGCGGTGGGCGCGGCTGTACCGGTCGGCCCGGCCCGGCACACCGCAATGGCCAGCGGCCGGCGGGCCGCCGTTCGGCTGGCTGTCCGTGCCGCCAGTCGTGACCGCGCCGTGACGTGTCCGTGACGTCCGTGACGAGCCGTGGGATGTCCGTGACGGTCGGTCCGGCGTGGCTGTCCCGGCGCGGCGCCGCCATCGAGTCATGGGTGGGGGTTTGTTTAGGGTTGGCTGACGAACTGGTCCGGCCGCTGAAATCTGGATCTCGGACTGCCGTCTGGTTTACAAGTGATCAGTGTGAGAGCTGGTCATGGTGGGTTCCGATTTTTATCATACACGACATGCTTTGCCGTTTGTTACTTCGTTCCGTCATATTCATGTCCTGTAAGTGGCGTTTGCATCTCGTTATTCGACCTCTTTCATCTCGCATGGCAGCCGTTTGAGAACGAACCTGCAGTGCAATGTTGTTGATGTGTGGTTCATAAGAGCAGCATTCATCCGGCACACACACATGCCGTGTCCGGACCGGCTTTCATCTGTGGCTAACTCCGATGATATCATACCTGCTGAGACGCGTGGCGTGTCTGACCACCCGAGAGCCACTGCCCCGTGCGGCGCCCGCCGCTCAGATGTCGCCGAGACGACATTTTTGCCGACTCGGTACCGGCTGCGCGCTGTGTGACCAGATTACCCGTGTTCTGAGCGGCTCCGGAGTGCCGTGCCGCATCAGATTACCTTCGGACGTCCTCCGCCGCAGCCGGGGCCTTGCGTGTGTGCACCGCGCACCGGCCGCGCGCCGTGCATGACCGCGCGCCGTGCTGCGCGGACGGCTTTCCTCGCCGGTGTTTGATTCTTGTCGCCTGAGGTTGTCCGTCAATGCATGCTGCTGTGTAGTGAGGGCACCGCGGCTCCGCGGAACTGCAGGCCTGGACGGTCAGTTCTACAGAAGCGCTCGTGTTCTGCAGAAGTGCTGCAGCGGGGCGGTACCAGTGCACACACGCTGACAGTACAGCTGGAGTTCCTACAGTGCTGCAGGAGGCGGTACCAGTGCACACACGCTGACAGGTACAGCTGGAGTTCCTACAGTGCTGCAGGGGGCGGTACCGGTGCACTCAGCGCGTGATTCGACTGACGGTATGCACGGACCCGGCCTGGAGCCGGAGTGTGTTTATTCCGCTGTGAGGTGAATCCTCTGCACGATCAGCCGACCGTGGTGACCACTGGACCGTCTCTGCCTCCCTCCGCCCCGCCCCGCCTGGTCTGTTGTGACGGGGATAACAAAGAGCATGTCCATTGGCCGTGCGGGGGCGGGTCTGCAACAGTGCAACACAGTCCGTGGCAGAGCTTCCCATGTTTAGTTTTACCGGCCAACTGAGCTTTGACTCTGCTGCGGACGGCCCCGTTTCTGTGCCGTGGAGTCCGTGTTGGCGCAGCTGGGAGAGGGGAGCCTGACGCACCATGACCCGGCGCTCATTGACTGGGTCAGATAGCAAGCTGCTAGCGTGATTGGAAAGCATTGCTGCGGTGCTGGCTCTTATTGGCCGTATATTCATTAGGAATTGGCATGGTGTTTTGGTGCTTTTCAGCAGGGTTGTGCTTGACTCATGAGTCGAGTCAGAAATTTGACTCAACTCTGACTCAAATGAGTCAGATTTGAGTCGAGTCGGATAAAAGGTTGAGCTGTTGAGTTGAGTCAGAGTTGAGTCGGACAAAAATATTAAGGTGTTGAGTTGAGTCAGAGTTGAGTCAGTAAAATAACTTTTGACATTGAGTTGAGTCAAGAACATTTAGGAACATGAGTCAGCTGACTCAACTTTTTAGAAACAATATATAGTATAAGTTTTTCATTCTCCCCCCGCTTAACAACTTACGCCTGGCCCTGCTGCCGGATTTTTTCACCCCCCCCCCCCGCTCAACAACTTTTTATCTGAGTCAATTTTGAGTCAACACACTTGACTCAACAAAAAAAATTGAGTCAAGTTTGAGTCAACTCATATTTTCATTGAGCCGCTTGAGTCATGAGTCGAGTCAAGGGAAAAAATCAGCTCCTTGTTTGAGTCAGAGTTGAGTCAGGGCATTCTGAAGTTGAATGATGAGTCGAGTCGGCAAATTTTTTTGAGTCGAGCACAACCCTGCTTTTCAGACGGCACATCTTGCGTGACTGATCCGACTCGAGTCGCCGGCGAACATCGAACCAGACTGGTTTTTGATTCACCTTTTTTGGATCGATTCAATCATTGATTCATTTGATTTTTGTTTGATTCAATCACCGTTTGATTCCTTCAAAAAATTTGGTGAATCGATTCCTTTTGATTCAGAGAATAAAAAAACAATAAAAGGAATGATTCACGTTTGATTCAGCCATTTTTTTAATGATTCTTTTTTGATTCAATTAAAAAATAAAATATACAAAATATCAGGGATAGTATTGTATTTGTTGTGTTCTTTTTGTTGTCATGTAATGGCAGTAGTGTTAATATTTATTGATAATGAACTATGTTCGTTCACTTCAATTTTTTTAAAGTTCATGAATCATTAATTTTTTTGATTCAATCAACCCTGATTCCCAATGCGTTTGATTCAATCATGGCTTGTGAATCAAACAATCCTGACGGTGAATCAAACCTTTTTGATTCAACAAATTTTGTTTGATTCAATCCAATCGATTCAATCACAGATGAATCAAACACCAGTCTGCATCGAACTGAACGTCTACGCTGCAGCGGCGCATTCCCCAACCATCGCAGAACTTTGAGTTTGCTCTGGTTCCCAGTAAGGTCAAACTATTTCCTCAGTCTCAGACTATTTTGGACGCCCCCAATTAATGAGGGCGTTGTGCCTTGCTGCCACATGTGCTCGGTCCTATCCGTTGGGCGGGGCCGTCCTTGTCTGGCGACCTTCGAGTACCGGTCCTCGACCGATGTCCCAAGCGACGGATATCCGACGGGCGCCCTGTGAAGATGTGGGGAGCCCGCCTCACGCAGATGATAGCCGCTCCTCGACCAGCGTAGGTGTCGATTTCAAATAGCTCTGATGTGTTGGAGAGCTGTGAGGAACCTGCGTGGGGCTGATCAAGTTTTCCCCGCTGATATCAGTGGGACGTTCTCCTGTGTGGGCGAAACGATCAGTTTTTCATCTCGTGTGTGTGCTCATGTGCTGATAGCGCAAATATAACGCGCTCGCAGCCGTGCCGATAAAACTCGCGTCCGTCTGTGTGTCGGCGCCGCGGTCTCGAGCGCCGTCCATCATATTCCCATTAGTCGGGTTTGAAGTAGATCTGAATCGGCGCGTATTCGCGTATGTCGGTACAGAGCGCTGTGCTACCGGCTGCTAGCTGCTGGACCTTATGCACCTGACGCTGTGGCCACGGCCATAGCCACACTCCATGACCCCCGCGGGCCGGCGAACGGGTTTGTGGCTTTCTCGGTACTGTCCGCGCAGCGGAGCGCGTTCGAGCGGCGTGTCCGGCCGGCGGAACCGCCGCCAAACTCGGCGTGCGCGCGGCCGCGGGGACCTGCGCCGCTCATGGTCTCTGTCCGAGTCCGTCCGTCTATCCATCTGCCGGCTCCAGGCCCGGCGGCTGGAGCGGCGCACTGACCTGTTTCACATTCGCTTTCCAAATATCTCCGGCGCCGGCGTGCGCGGCGCGTGTGCCAGTTTTGAGCGGCTGGCCGGCCGCCGACCCGACCCGCCTGCAGGACAATGGTCCGTATTCCATGGCTGGCTGCGTGTCCCTCAGGTGAACAGGGTGGCACTGGCGGCCGGGCGAAATGCTGACCGCGCTGCTGGGCCGAGCCATAGCGATGACTTTCTCATAGTTAGTTGTGGAACATCTTGATTATGATAAGGAATGATACCCCGCCAGTAAATTGATGACATCTATTTTACTTATGGTTACAGTAAGTGCCTGTAATGCTAATGTTTCGCGGGTGGCCGGGGTGTTGCCCTCATGTCGTGCCTGTTTCCCCGGTCGTCCGCTGCGGGCGGGTAGCGCTGGCGTCGCCGTCCATGAATGAGTGGTTTGCGGCGCTGCTCTTGTTCCGGTGAGCGACGGTCGTGTATTCGGCCGTCACCGTGAGTCGGAGAGGCGACCGGGGACACGCCGCGACAAAAACAGCCCTCGGCGACCGCTGTGGTCCTGCGGCTGTCAGCAGCGGTAGCCTTTTTACCGGCGAGTGTTGATAACTGAGCCTTTTTCATGGTCTCCGACGGCCTGGACACTAATTCGGCCTTGCCGGGCGGGTCGAGTGATGTGTCGAGGTGACATCACCGGCCCGGACGCTGAATGGCCGCTCTCTCGACACAACTGACGGGATAAAGGCACTGTACAGACGCCCGGTCCTCGCTCTGAGCTGACTGACCGAACCGGATGGCGAGCATTAATCAAACGGAAAAGAAACGCGCCGGCGGTCATCATACCCCATCTGCGGCCGATTGGCGACCCAGTTTGTCAACATTCCAAGCCGGCCGCGTCACGCCCGGGTATGAAACTCGTGCGGCTCGCTCACGGAGCTGCTCCTGATCCGCGCTAAGCCTGTTGTGTTCCGTTTGAACGGATCGGCGCTTCTGAGACATCCGATGAGCCTGCCGAGCTGCTGCAGGTGTAGTAGTCGGCCCCACTCCGCCTGCCTCTGTTTCTGTCAGTGTCACTGACCAGGCCGTGGCGGCGGGTGGGCGGGAGGTCGTGTGAGGCGGCAGTGAGGGCGGCGAAAGCGGTCCAGGGGGCGTGGTCCGCCCTGTCTGTGTCTGTGCGTGGGTGTCGGTCACTGTCGCGTTGCCGATTGTCATGGGACCGGTGTCGCGGTGACTGACCTAGCATACCCTCCCAGTTGCTGGCTGAACACAAGCGCGGTCCTGATCTCCAGCAGTCGCGCCATGGAAAGGGAACGCAAATGTGAGGATACGCTATTAATGTTACGTTAACGTACGGATATGTTAGATGTCCTGGACATCGGAAAAGCCATTGAACTACGCCGGACGAAAAAGCCTCTGGATATGAACATTGAGCACTAACGCCAAGACTGCGGAAGCTGCAGGAGCCATAGCGCGCCTGACAAGGCCTCGGCTGCTTTACTCTGAACCGGTCTGAGATCCCAGCCTCTGCATGCATTATGCATGCGGTGCCGGCCGCCGGACTGGTCCCTCGACAGGACTGAGCCAGCGGCTCGGCTCGGCTCGGCCGGGCCGAGCCCCGAATCTGGACCGGCCGGAATGCCTGTGGTCGCCGAAACTTCCCGCGACATTACTGATGGCGTCTGGGCCCGTCCTTACAGGGGTGTAGATGTTCCTCGGTGCTCGCAGCTGGTGAGCAGCGCTCGTGGAGAGGTTTCCGCCACTCGGTGATAGGGTTCGTGCAGGTGTTGACTGGATGTCTGAATACCGCCGACCCCACTGCACCTGTCGCTCTGTCGGCGGCTTGTCTGAATCCGAAGCGCCTGTTCGGACCAGTCGAGCTGACGCTCTGCCCAGAATGACTTCGCCACGGCTGGCGGCTTCCTCACCATGTCGGCACGCCAGCAATTATCGGACCGTTGTCTCCATTCGGTCATGTGTGTCGAGCTACGTTTGCGACACAGACGGCGAGTCCAACCCTGAAGAACTCTCCTGCTACTGCTGCCGACTCCGCTGCCTCTGCATCCGCTGTCTCTGCCTCCGCAGCCATTCCAGGTGTCAAATCATCACTTCCTGTCTGTCGGCGGTGAGCGGCACCATGACTTCCCTGTTTGCCCAGCGGCTCGGTTATTAGCCGGACGGCGGCACCGGCAGCTGCGACTGTGTGCGCCGCCGCGCTCATTCCGGCGCGCCGCGCCACTATCGCCGCTCATCAAGCGGCGAATTGAGCGCCGCTGTTTGCCGTCCCATTGGCGGCGCGGCGAGATGGCCTCCGTGGCCGGTCCGGTCACTGCGCCGAGGCTGCGGCCGAAGATAGCTGACCGGTCGCCATATGGCGGCGGACGGAGCCGACTGACGTCCTGACCCGTCCTCCGCGAGCCGGCGAGCTGCCGCCGCGGATTGAGGGCAGGGCAGAGCGAGGGACTAGTGAGCTCGGTTTCGAACAGCTGCGGGCACTGGCCGAGCGCTACCGTCAGCGGTCCTCTAGCAGTCTTGCCACCCCTGCCGCCAGCGTCAGGAGATGCAGGTGGCTCAATCCGAATCCCCGGGCCGACCGTCCGCAGTCCGCACCTGCTGGAGGCCGCCTCCTCAGCCGCCCGGCCTGTGACGTCACGCCGCGTGACCCCGGTCAGCTGAACGTCGCGTGACGTCACCGGTGGGCCTCCCGGCGCGGCGGTTCGGCGGCCACAGGTCGATTCGCGAAGCCCTACCGCGGCGGCGAGACAGCGGCGGCGGCGGCGGCGGGATACGCTGGTGTGTGTTAGATGCAGTCGCCAGGTGTTACTGACCGTCAGCAGCGTTGAAGTCTCTGTTGGCTGTGATGGAAACACAAAGTTGTTAAAGGGACTATCCCACCTTCTAAAATGTTGTTAAAACCAATTAAATTGTGCCCGACTTTATAGATTGGATGACCAGGAACACGGTTCTGGCATTTATTTTTCATTAAACATCTTAGGCTTCCCATATTCCAAACACAAACTTTCAAATATGTGACGTCACAGCCCAAAATTACCTCCTTCCCCAGGCCACATAACTGTCATAAAGCTGATTCTTTTTACTCTGTAGGCACCACAACAAAGTTCAGACCAAGTTTTAAGCGATTTTTCAACGAACAAACCCATTTAAATCAGAATGACTAAACGAGGTGACGTCACACTAACGGTCGCTCCATGTTGAAGATAGGGCCTTGTACAAGGCCCATTTTCAAATGAAGGGAACGAATTTCTTCAACACCAAGAGGCCGCGGGGGTTGCAACCTAGATAGATAGTGGTTTCTGAACCTCGCCGCAAACTTGGCTATCTCAACTCAAACCCCATGTTAAAGGTTGGATAGTCCCTTTAACGATGTAAGTGTTTTCTTTACGTTTCAGATACGCGTTAATATTATAGCTCTTCGGAGTGATCTGGGTTAGCACTCTTCATGAATATTGGTAACCATAGAAATAAGAATATATTTCATCTTGAATGGATATTGGCTGCATATGATTTAGCCGACCGGTCGCGGTGAAATAGTGAATGAATTGAAGTGGTAAGGGCTTCGCTTATGCATGCAGTTTTCACGCCTACTGCATAGTGTTTGTCGTTGTTCGTTGCCCAATATCCCGACGCCGTCACAGATTAATGTATTCTCTTTCCCGCTCTCAACCCTTATTTGATGTAGCAATTTATTTAAATAGAGCGAGACACTTTGGTCATCGTCTCGGCTGGCTGTCAGCTCTTAGGAGGTGCGACTTTAATTATGGAAGTGGTCAAGAAAATCTGAGTCGTCTTGACGTGCTCATGATCGAGACGTAGATCTCTTTACAGATTCGTAGTATCTGTGCCGACTGAGCCGAGCTTAATGGCTTTGTGGTAAGAACAAAGAGAAATAAAGCTGCCCTAGCTATTTGGTGCCTACCTAGATAGGAATCATTTGCCAGACCAAGGGCGAACGTTGACCTGAGTGCTGGGGACTCTGGGACGGATGGGCTTAGCCCCTTCGGAACGTCTGTGTAGACAAATAACCGCAGGTTTTTTGAAGTAGACATAATTGTGTAGCTGTGTTGGAATCGTTCGTACCCCGTAGCTTATAAGACAACCAAGTTTTACCTAGTTGTGCAAGATGATCTCACATTTTTAACTGCATTCTATGTGAGCTTACCCAATACCCATGCGCCTGGCGACCGCAGTAGGGTGCCATGCGGCGGTGGTCTCATCAGCTGGTTTCCGGCATTCGCGCACATTCGCGCTCCGCTGGCGGCGGTAACAGCTCTGTATTAGTTGCGGCAGACTCCGGAGGGTACCGCGGCGGCTGGTGGTTCCGGCGCCGTGACGGCTGGTTCGTGGTGGCTAGTGGTTACCTAGACGGCTGGCTGCCCACTCTGCCAGTTCCATGGGCTCCATGGCCAGCGGCAGCCCCTGACCGTCCGTCGCCGCCGCCTCTCCGTCTGGTACCGCTCATCTGCCGTCTGTTTCCGCTGGTCTGCCGTCGCTGCCGTTCCGTCTGGCCCCGCTGGCCTGCCGAGCTGCCGCTCCGCCCGGCTCACCTGCCGAGCCGCCGCTGACTTATTGCCGTGTTAGCGTGCTCCATGCGCCTCACACTCTGGCGATAAATCAATCAGCGAGCCGGTAAGGCGACTGGGCCCGGTCGCAGCCCGTCACTGCCGACTCGGAGCGGGTCCAGATGCTCGGTCCGGACTGAGAGCCGACGGAATCCTGCTGTTACAGAGCTTTATGCCCGTTTGTTTCATACGATCGGCTGATGAGATATGAGTGCTAGTTGGATTACACCAAACACCTTCTTTTGGTCCCATTATGCCCTGTCGCCTGGCCTCGTTTCATCATGAGGCTCAGCGATGTAGGAAATGGACTTATCCAAGCTGACGCCACCACTTCTCTTCTCTCATAGTTATCTCGTGATCGCTAATGGCAAGCCCGCGTCAGCAGACCACACATTGCACAATAGGGTGTGTCATCGAGGGGGTGATTCTCGCAGAATCAAACGCCGTAAGGTTTTTCCTTGGCACATTGATCAATAATGAATTTTCATCCATATCCGAGTCCACCAAAATTAAAATTCGTGCGGCGCCAGCCGTTCAAAGTTTTGGCGCCCGGCGTTGCAGTCTCCAATGCTGAGCGTCACCCAGCACTGCGAGTAACACCAAGTATTGTAGGAGGTAATAATGCAAAATAACTACTGCTGAAAATGATGCTTTTGAGCGCTTGTAAGGCTGATTGTTGCAAAAAAGCATGTCCTTAGAGTGTCCAATTATTCTTTTTATTGTGCTCAATGAATTAAATCGAGCATGGCTTCTGAAACTAAAGAAGAAGCTGCCCGATTTTGAGAAGCGGGCGGGGTGGAGGCGGAGACGGCAAGTGACTCAGATTCGTCTTCTGAAAACACCGACTCCGTGGCATCCTCTGGGCGGTGCTTCTTCTTCTTCTTCTTCTTCTTCAGCATGTCATCTCGTGTGACCTGGCCCGTCTCCACCAGGAAGTCCCGGATGAGTCCAGCCTCGGTGGAAAGGATCTCCCTCAGCGTCGGCAAAGGGCCCCACGGCCGGGTCCGTGGCCCCTGGTAGGCGGGGTAGTCGACCAACAGGTGTTTGGCCGAGTCCGGTTCGTCGCAACGGACTTTCTCGTCAGACTCGGCCGGACCAAGTCGGAATCGGGTGTCTCCGGTGAGTGGGGAGCAGCTCACGCGGAGCTGTGCCACTGTGATCGACGCTCGGCGGTCCAGTTCTCTCTCCGTGGCCCAGAGCGCCACATCGTCCGCATTCGCAGATGTGTACCTCCAGTTCCCGAGCCGCAGTTATAGCCGGTCATACGAGCCTGCAGGGTTAGCGTCCGATGGCTGCGCTGGTCCTTCAGGAAGACAGCCTCCTCCTGAGTGACTGTGGGCGATGAGACTTTTGCACCTGCTCTGAGAGTTGCATTTGCATTTGGCGATATCCAGGAGTTGTTGAATTATGCAGTGGCGGCGCTTTGCTGGTTCCCTGTGTCGTGCTATAATTGTCGTATGGGCATTTCCTAATTAGCTACGTTTTTTTTCGCCTCGTGAATTATGATCCGGATAGCATAGGGCCCTGCCGAAAGTGACACGGCCGCGTACAAAACATTTCGTGATAGGACAGCCGGCACTTTTGTCCCAACAGCGACTGCTGACTAAAGCAGAGGCCTTCAGTTATGTCAGGTGGCTGAGTGCTCAAAGAAGAAATCCAACAAATAGTGCATTTAGGGCGGTGGCGAAAAAAAGGACAAGGCAACTCTGAACTAATGAAGGAATCCCTGTTCGCGATCTATGTAAAACACACGACGAAAGTGATCAAAAGGGACTGCTATAAGCCCTACAGACAGCCCTACAGACTTCTGAACAAAACACCAGAGACACAGGAAGGAACAAAGCGCCGCCACTGCATAATTCAACAACTCCTGGATATCGCCAAATGCAAGTGTAACTCTCAGAGCAGGTGCACAAATCTCATCGCCCACTGAGTCACTCAGCAGGAGGCTGTCTTCCTGAAGGACCAACGCAGCCATCGGACGCTAACCCTGCAGGCTCGTATGACCGGCTATAACTGCGGCTCGGGAACTGGAGGTACACATCTGCGAATGCGGACGATGTGGCGCTCTGGGCCACGGAGAGAGAACTGGGCCGCCGAGCGTCGATCACAGTGGCACAGCTCCGCGTGAGCTGCTCCCCACTCACCGGAGACACCCGATTCCGACTTGGTCCGGCCGAGTCTGACGAGAAAGTCCGTTGCGACGAACCGGACTCGGCCAAACACCTGTTGGTCGACTACCCCGCCTACCAGGGGCCACGGACCCGCCCGTGGGGCCCTTTGCCGACGCTGAGGGAGATCCTTTCCACCGAGGCTAGACTCATCCGGGACATCCTGGTGGAGACGGGCCGGGTCACACGAGATGACATGCTGAAGAAGAAGAAGAAGAAGAAGCACCGCCCAAAGGATGCCACGGAGTCGGTGTTTTCAGAAGACGAATCTGAGTCACTTCCCGTCTCCGCCTCCAGTTCCACCCCGCCCGCTTCTCAAAATCGGGCAGTTTTTTCATTAGTTTCAGTAGCAATGCTCGATTTAATTCATTGAGCACAATAAAAACAGTAATTGGACACTCTAATGACATGCTTTTTGCAACAATCAGCCTTAGAAGCGCTCAAAAGCATCATTTTCAGCGGTAGCTATTTTGCATTATTACCTGCTGCAATACTTGGTGTTACTCGCAGTGCTGGGTGACGCTCAGCATTGGAGACTGCAACGCCGGGCGCCAAAACTTTGAACGGCTGGCGCCGCACGAATTTTAATTTTTTGCAAAAACGGTTGCTATGCCGTGTGTTTGCAGGTCTCAGTGCCAAGGAATTTCTTTACGGCATTTGGTTCTGTTACTGATGACACACCCTATTGCACAAGAAGAGTCGACCTGTCCATAAGGTGACTGCGCCCATCATTCTTCCTAACATTTCTCAAAGCAAACGTCTATCGACCGAAAACGATCGCGAAATGGCGGTGCGCTGAGCTACTGGAATATGCGATAAGATAAGTTCATTTTTTTACCCTGCACGGCTTACGATGCTATCTCTGAAGTGAAACGTTCCAGTCCCGTGTTTCAGAGACGCGGTTTTCTGGTACCCTCGCTGCAAGGATGACTGGCAAGTTATCAGCAACATCTTCGCGGGAAGAACACGCCCAATTTGTACTGCGTTACTTGCAAAAGAGACATGGCTGACACCCATCATTGATATCCAGATGATGTCTGGTGACATTTCAAACCAACCGTCGTTTTTTGCGGTCAGTTCAAGAGAGGCTGGTCTACGCAATGGACGGCGTGATGGCTCTGTGGTGCACATACTGTTCACTAACTGTGGGTCGTTACTCGTTTCAGTAGGATTTTGCCCAAGGACGATCGTTCAGCCTAGCCAGGCACGCGACTCTCGGGTTTCGCTTCCACAAATAAGCCGTGTTTCGCTAAATAAACATGTGCAAGGATTCCAGAAACGGTCCGTCGACACGTGTATACTTGCGACTGCTCTCCGCCACCACTGCCGCCGCTGCCGTCCTCAGTGCAGTGGCGGAGTGTCCAGGGGCGGCGGCGGCGGAGGCGGCTGGGTCGTGTCACTCTCCCGCCCCTGTCGCCGGCCGGGGTGCGCCGATACACAGCGACCGAGTATGGCGGCGACAGACGCTCAGAGGCGCTGGTGGCCTGCTATGGGACGGCGGTGTCCAGCCGACTGGCCTGCTATTCGCCTCGTGCACTGTCCGCAATTTAGGGGTGGCGCTAGTGAGGAAATAGGATACCGAACTTGGCGCAGATGCGTCGAACGTTAGGATTGATGCGTGGATTGCGTGGATTTGTGTGGGTCGTTGAGGTGTTTGGAGGACTTTGGATGGTGTTTGTTGATTCAAGAATATCGGGAATATTGTAATAGCGGCCTAAGAAGAAGAAAGCATGCCTTTTCATCTTGGACTAGACGTCATTTTAGATTTCTTGGAGGCAGAGTTTCAGGGGTACAAGGAAGGTCGCGTGCGCTGTCTGAAGGAGGGAGAGTCGATCCTGAACAGTAAGCACTTACTTTGTTGTGGTGTTGACTCATCAAACAAAACCGACAAAACCGAAGATGTTGTGATTTGCTCTTTGTGCCTGCAAACATCGAATCTGAAGGCACCTCCTCATGAGATACGAGTCACTCTGAGCAGGAGCGGATGCATCAAGGGTGCATTGTGCTCATGCAAGGCTGGCCTGGCTGGTGCCTGCAAGCATGTTGCAGCTACATTAGTCTACATCAACAGGTAATTTTTATTGTTACTTACTGCTCTACTTACTGTTATACTCTGACCTGGCTGGGCTGGCATAGCACCAGTCTGATTCACCAGTCCAAACTAAAAAAAAACATCTGGTTTTAAGGAACTTAATAGAGTGGGAAACCCATAGATGGCCTTGAACCCGCTACTGGTTTACATTTTGGAACAGCTTTCCAGAAATGGAAAGTTTAAAAAATAACCACAATTTCCCTGACTGATATGCCTGTGCAATTACTGACAGAGTTCTACTTTGTTGCAGGCATGATATCAATGACCTGGAGGAGCTTTCAACCACTGACCTAAAGAAAAAATGGAAAACAGGTGGGAAGCATCCATATGAGGGCAAAAGAATTGCAGACTTCTGCCATGTGAATGTAGTACCAGTTCCCTCCAGACAGAGCAGTGCTGGATCTGCTCTGGAAGAACTGGTACGAGCTGCTCCTGGTTCAGCGCTGGCCCTGTTCGAACGCGGTCATGGTAGTGAGCCAGAGCAAAGTGTGTGTGATGCTCTGGATGGAAAGCGCCAAGATGTCACACTTCTTGTATCGAGCGGTGCAATCTCCTGTGGTGAGCCAGACCTGGAGGAAGAGGTCAGGAAGTTTTATGATGAGCGTGTCACAGTGACCACTGAGAAGGCTGTTAACATTGCCCTAGCTCCTCAGGGTTCAGAGATGTGGCGTCGCGAAAGAGAAGTGAGGATCACTGGTTCTGTCTGCCATAGCCTCATGACTTATTCAAAAAGGGGTGGGGACTGGGAACAAAAATTGAGGAGTCTGGAAAAGGCCCAATGCTGGGCGGGGAACAGTGCAACTGCGCATGGCATCAAAGCAGAGAAGCATGCCCTGGAATTGTATGAGGGTGTTTGTCAGGGAAAGCTTGTGACGTGTGGGCTCCTTGTACAGCCAGGCTGTCCATGGCTTGGATGCTCACCAGATGGCGTTGTGATGCATGACGGTCAGGCGGTGCGACTGGTGGAAGTGAAAAGCCCTGTGTGTGGCAAAACTATGTCGGCAGCAGACATCATCAGTGAGAGAAAGGTGCGCTGGCTAGACGTTGATGGTGAAAATGCTACCCTGAAGAAAAACCACCAGTACTATGGCCAGGTGCAGTTAGGCATGGCTATCCTGAAGGTGAACTCTTGCGACTTGGTGCTGGCAGGCATGGGTGACATCGCCATAATCCAGGTCGAGCGTGATGATGGATACCTGGGTAGCCTGGTTGGTACCTTGTATTCAGTTTACTTCGACATCCTCCTTCCACATCTTGCTCGCCAGTGAGGAGTAGGGCACCTACCAGGCTACTTGGTTGTGCAGTGCAGCAGTTTATGACTGAATACTTGTCAATACATGTGTATGACTTGTGACATTCGTCTTGTCACCAAGTGTATGACTGAATACTTGTCAATACATGTGTATGACTTGTGACATTTGTCTTGTTACCAACCAACTGAATAGTGATTTTTGCCACTGATCATTGTGACATTTTCTCATACAGCCCACAGAAGAAAAAGTCCAAAGTGCCTCATGATTGCAAATGTATTCATAGCACAGCATGTCAGAGTTGCCAGCAGTAGTATTTCTCATGTGAATGAAACACCACTGAGTGCCATAAACAACAAGGTACTCACTGACACATCATGTGATCATGACCAGCATCAAGGCGACACTAGAACTTGTCATCTGCCAAGATTGGCGGTGACAAGTTGGTGAGTCCACAAATGACTGTGAAGATATGGTTAACATATGGCATCATGCTCCAGGGCAGCTTGTTTTTTAAGACACTATACTGCTTCACCCTTTGAATGACTCTCTCTACGTGGACTCTGGCACAGGCTATCTTTTTGGTTAGCTTCGCGTCAGCGGCTGACAGCTGTTTGCTACTCTTCAAAAAAGGAGGACGGACAAGTTCAATGGCATTGAATAAACATTCATCATCAATCATAAAGCCCTTGTCAACCATGACAGCATCTACATAAGGTTCTAATTTCCCCAGAAGGTCACTGCCATTGAATATTTTTTTGTCAGATGCCTTCCCTCCATATGCATCACTCACAAAAGTGATTGTACCAGCAGAGGAGCAACCAATCATGACTTTGACACTCTCACCACCATGATAGTGAGAGTAGGATGATATGCGACAATCAAGGCAGTTGGGCCTCTCCACAGATACCTCAGTACAGTCAAGGACCACCCGCACTTTGCGAAATTGATGGAAGCACTTTGGCATGTTCCTGGCAACCTGGTCTTTTGTGGGCCATGACAACACATCTTTCATGATACCAGCTAGCACAGGGAGTACTGTGGCAAAGAGTCTACTGCATGTGCTCCTATCAGTGCCAAGGAGCACACCCAGAGCAGTGAATGTAAGACCTCTTTTAAGTCTCATCATTGTCACAATGATTCCCCTTTCCACATCTCGCACAGATGGTAGCTCTACCTGCACCAGTTTCTCTAATGAAGAAAGGATATCAAACGATGGAATGCCAGTCATAACACTCAACTTTTGATCTGAATCAAGAAGTGAAAAAAGGTTCAAGCGACCAGACACCATCTCAGTCAATGACACTTGCACTCCGATGTCCTGTTTTAACACATCATGTAACTCATCCATGATATTGACACTTTGTTCCTCATCATCTTCAGCATGAGGAAGCTGTTCAAAACCTTGTTCTCTCTTCTGTATCCTCTCTGCCCTCCTTGCTGCACTTTCCGATGTTGTCGGCCCGTCACATGATCTCACAGGAAGATTGAGAGATGGAACTGCATCTTCTTTGAGGTACCTTTTCATGCGGGAACTCACTGAAAAAGACAGGGAATATTATCACTACTGAGAAAAAATATTTGTTTACACCTTGGTATCTTATAGGTACCTTGTCTCTTGGTCTCACAAGTCACAACGCTGTTAAATGTTATGCAAAAAACATTGAACGAAAAGTTCCTTTAACCCTCGTCGCTTGCTAAGATAGTAACATTTTCACGACTTCTCCAACTCCACAGTGAAAAAAATTGCTTTCTTTCAAAACCACAGTGATTCATGACCAATTCCTAACCTTTCAACAATGCACAAAAATACAAACAAGATCGAGGTACCAACATCCCTGCTCCCTGTCAGATAATCCTAGAAACCTTGGCGAAAACTCCAAGGAAAGTTACATGTATTAAGTGAAAACTAAAATACACACCTGTGGGCTTGAAGTCCTCTTCCTTGAAATGTTGAGAGCATACCTTCATGCTCGGTGTCAACTTCTTCCCAGTTCTGATAGCTATTTCCCATCGCTTCCTGAGCTTTGGTTCCTTCGGCACCATGTGCAAGCTGACCTTCCAACGTCGAGTTCTGGCGCTGCACTGCGGCACTGCACATATCACATTGCTCTTATATCGTGTCATTGCAAATATCAGGAGATTGTGAACTTATCTAACAACACCAGTAAAAAAAATTTCAGTCGAGAACTTGAGAGCGAACCCAAAGGACAGCCAACAGCTCCAACCCCAAACTGGTTCTGTAAGCTTTTTACCGTTGCTTTTACAATTTGTCGCAGCTGCGCCAAGTTCGGTATCCTATTTCCTCGCCAAGTAGTTTCCAATGCACGAGGCGAATGGGATGGCGATGTCCAGCCGGCTGGCCTGCTATGAGACGGTGATGTCCAGCCGGCCGGCCTGCTATGGGACGGCGGTGTCCGGCCGGCCTGCTATGGGACGGCGGTGTCCGGTCGGCCTGCTATGGGACGGCGGTGTCCAGCCGGCTGACCTGCTATGGGACGGCGGTGTCCGGTCGGCCTGCTATGGGACGGCGGTGTCCAGCCGGCTGGCCTGCTGTGGGACGGCGGTGACCCTGGCCTGCCGGCGCCAGGTTTGGAGAGACAGGAGCGTCAGGAAGGTCACTCTCACTGGGCCCCTGCTGCCGTCCGGTCAGAGAGCGGCGCAGGACGCCCTTCGCTCTGTCGTTAGGTGGCGGTCACTGCCGACCCGTCACATTCATGGAACTGTGAACACAGACGCGGGTATGTGACCCGCTGCTGCCAGTCGGAGACATGTGTCTGTGCCGTGTATGACAGGGTCAGCGGGTCGCGACTCGTGTCTGTGACACAGCCGGTCGCGCTCTGAGACGCCCGGCGTTTGTTTGTGCTCATGCCCAGGCGTGGCCATAATTAACGTCGCTGTCCTCCTGAATAAACGGCCGGGAGATTGATGATCAATTGATCACGGCGTGGTATTTCATCGTACCTTTTGATTGTTAGCGCTGCATTGCCCAAGATAAACACTCCACCCGCCGGACCGAGCAGACCTTCTGAGTCAGTTGGATCATTAATCAGCAATCAGTTTCTACAGTTTGATCTGTCATTCGCCAGGACTGTCCTGTCATTGGTGTTTGTACCGTGACGTTCGTTGTACGAGCCCAGTGCTCTCGACAACTGAATGACGAGAATCCACGGCCTTACGGAGTGGCAACGGATTGATGTGTATAACAGTACCGAATATTTGGTGGCTACCGCGTCACATGCGTCCAATCCAGCCAACTCTGTCTGGTCCAGCCCGATCCGGTCCAACCCGGTCCAGTTAGTTTGGACCGGGCATTCGTGCGTGGACCGGCCGCGGAACGTGCGGTATTTCCTCCGCGATCGTATCGGCCCGCTCGGTAGAGCTCCCGGCACCCGCCCGCCGCCCTACTCCCTACGAACGGTGCAGAGCCGAGTGTAGAACAGCTGATGACCGTGTTCTACCCGCCGAGAGGTGATCTGATGCCGAGCCCCGCCCCAGGAGCGCCTCCGGGCGGGGCCGGCCCGACAATTTTGGCCCTGCCGCCGTGGGCTGCACCCGTGCCGTATTTGGCTGGCCTCGTTCGTAAACTGATGGAACTCAGCAGAGCCTGGCCACTGATGGGAGCAGTTGTGAAACATGTTGTGACAGCGCTGCTGGTGGCTGGGGACTCGCCAGTCACCGACGCCTCACGTGATCGCACGACGTTCGTCACCTCGGCGGCGGCGTGTGCCGGTGATTTGCATCCCTCTCGCTCGGTCGCCGGGTCGTGTCGGCTGCGTCGGCCGCCGCTCGGCGCAGGGCCGGCGCGCGGCGCTCCCTGCTGCCTCCGATTTGCATCACTCAGCCGGGTGACGGCTCGGAGCGCGCTCCCCCGGCGAGGCCGGTCGCCGGCCGCGGAAGGTCATCGCGCGCCGATCGACAGCTCCGCCCCGGCGCTCTCCGCCCGGGACGGACGGACGGGCCGGGGACCGAGGCGAGGCGAGCCGAGCTGAGCTGGGCTGGCAGAACCTGACCCGATTCGGCGAATACAACTTGTTGGCTGGGCCCAACTTAACCTGACGTGAGCGGGCCGATCTACCACGACCAACGTGACCCGACCTAACCTATCTTGACATGACCTGGCAGTATCGACCTAACCTGACCGGACATAGCCCAGTCCGGTCATGCTCGGTCCAGCGTTCTATCGCTATCGCCGTGTTCTGGGCAAATTGCCAGCACCGCTAATCAGCCGGAGCTAATCGTGTGAGCCGGTCATGGTCTGCTGGGACAGGCGGAGGATAAGGAGGAGGAGATGGAGAGAGGCGGAGGAGAAGGAGCAGGAGATGGTGAGAGGCGGAGGAGAAGGAGCAGGAGATGGAGAGAGGCGGAGGAGAAGGAGCAGGAGATGGAGAGAGGCGGAGGAGAAGGAGCAGGAGATGGAGAGAGGCGGAGGAGAAGGAGCAGGAGATGGAGAGAGGCGGAGGAGGAGCAGAGGAAGGTGTGGAGCCAGTGGTGATGAAGGCAGAGGCGGAGGTCACTGGCGGATCCAGGGGGGGGCCACCGGGGCCATGGCCCCCCCCAAAAGCCTGAAAGGGGGGGCCAACATATCTTTTGGCCCCCCCCCAAAACGCTTGGAGAAAAATTAATGTGAGAAGGTTGCGTAGTAGATACCTACTAGAATCAGCAGCGTGATTCAATAGCGTAGAGAAAGTCAGGGGCGCGGGAACTACTTTCAGACTGGGGGAGCACACCATAATAGAGATCAACCTAGGGTCCCCCCAAATCTAGTTTTCTCATCGGTTTTAGGCCACTTATTTTTCATCCCTTGGCTTTTTCAACAAAAAAAGAAACAGTTGCAAAAAAGGACGGTATTCCGTCTGAAAGTTGTGGGGGCACCGCCCCCACTGGCGGATCCAGGGGGGCCACCGGGGCCATGGCCCCCCAAAAGCCTGAAAGAGGGGGCCAACATATCTTTTGGCCCCTAAAACGCTTGAAGAAAAATTAATGTGAGAAGGTTGCGTAGTAGATACTATAATCAGCAGCGTGATTCAATAGCGTAGAGAAAGTCAGGGGCGCGGGAACTACTTTCAGACTGGGGGAGCACACCATAATAGAGATCAACCTAGGGTCCCCCCAAATCTAGTTTTCTCACCGGTTTTAGGCCACTTATTTTTCATCCCTTGGCTTTTTCAACAACAAAAAAAGAAAACAATTGCAAAAAAGGACGGTACTCCGTTTGAAAGTTGTGGGGGCACCGGGGATTCAAGGGGGCCACCGGGGCCATGGGCCCAAAAAGCCTGAAAGAGGGGGCCAACAATCTTTTGGCCCCCCAAAACGCTCGAAGAAAAATTAATGTGAGAAGGTTGTGTAGTAGATACTTACTAGAATCAGCAGCGTGATTCAATAGCGTAGAGAAACCCAGGGGCGCGGGAACTACTTTTAGACGGGGGGGGGGGGGGGGAGGTCACACCATGATAGAGATCAACCTAGGATCCCCCAAATATAGTTTTGTCGCCGGTTTTAGGCCACTTATTTTTCATCCCTTGGCTTTTTCAACAAAAAAAGAAAACATTTGCAAAAAGGAGCGGTATTCTGTCTGAAAGTTGTGGGGGCACCGCCCGCACGGCCCCAGAGTTGGGGGGGGGGGGGCAAGCTGCCACCACTGCCCCCTCCCCCCGGTTCCCGCGCCTATGGAGAAACTACCGGGTTTACTAGCTTCCTTCATAAAGTGTCGTCATGTCTTATCGTCACCCGAGAAGGTCTTATTGCATAAATATCGATTGAGCTGTCAAGTTAACAAACTTGCTCTGGCAGCCTGACCTGACATGACCCGGCAACTTTTCATTCACGGAATATGCGCAATAAATTTTTTAGGAAAACTCACTGAGTTTTCGTTGAAAAAAAAACTTGTTTTGTTTCGTAATTGTACAAGAAGCATATGAGGGACCTTTTTGTCCCTTCCTGCGAAACGGTAAAAGACTTATTTCGGTCACAGCTCAGGCCAATCTCTAAGGGTCAGTCGGGTCACTTATTTCTTAAAAGGGTCCTTACGGCATCCAAGGACCAATTCCGGCTTTTGAGTGCGCCACATCAGCATTTGATGCTACGACAGATGTCGAAATCTGAATATATGTTACAGGCCGTATGAAAATTCGGTCCATTTGCAAACGGCCTGGCCCAGTCAGGCCATATGAAACTACCTGAAAACACCGGCCGTTTGCAAACTATGACCTGAAATATCAGACCGTTTGAAAACGACCTAGTTAGTTTCGGCCTAGCGGATCCAGGGGGCCACGGGGTCATGCCCCCAAACCTGAAAGGGGAACAACATATATTTTTGTCCCCAAAAACACTTAAGAAAAATGAATGTGAGAAGGGCGTAGTAGGTAGAGAGAAAATACCGTATCATTAAAAATCTGTGAGCTTGATAAAAGTGTTGGTCTTGTCTTCACCCAAGAAGTTCTTATTGCACACTTTAACCATGGATGAAAGAACCTTCATCCCCTGGTTCTCCTTCATCCATGCTTTAACTCTCGATCGACGTGTGAAGTTATCGTGTAAGGTATCATGAAGCCGATCGCGACGAAACTTTAGTACCCTCATGGTGACAAAGTCTGAAAATTTCATGACCCTGACCCAAGTGAACTTTGACTTGTGGCCTAGTTTGGCCATGTTGGAGGCCATGTTTGGCCGGAATAGCGATTCGGCGTATGTCGGCTCACATTATCCGCGCTTTCATAGTCTTTTCGTGGTTTAAAACGCTCAAACATGTGATATGATGTTGCTCCCACGCATTAGGGCGGATGCCAATGTCACCTTACGGTCAAGTCAGGTCATTGACCTTTGATGACCTCGGTGCACTTTTCCGAGTTTAACATGTTTCTAGGATAGTTTCGTTTAGCTGATTTTGAATTTAGCATTTTGCAGCCATTTGAACATTTACTAAGTAGTTTTGATGCCTTCGTATCATGTTACGTAGCTGCCAGTGGTAGTGGACACCTGCTATACGGACGCCCATAAGTATAGTACCCCTACTGGTTGATCTGACCTGACCTGCCCCGACATGGTCTAAACGCACGAAGACATTATCTATGATCCAAACTAACATGAAATTTGTGATCAGCACAAAAAAAAAACGCATTACAGCCTTACTTTAGGAGGTTCTGACAGGTCCTGATTTTTCCGTCTTTTGGGTCTGTGACCTGACCTGGGCGGTGTTTCACGGCACGCTGCCAGCCGCTGCCAGCGCTGATGGCACTTTTGGTTTCAATGGAGACATCAACAAGCCTATACCCACAACACTACCGAAGGCTGACCTTAGCTCTCGGAATGCGCTGTCAGCGGCTGTCAGCACGACCGTGAAACACCGCCCTGGAAGGTCAACCAATGACCAAGGACCTTAAAATCGGGTATCATCGGCTTCGTCTCGTCACTCACGGGCAACACGCCTGTTTTTTTTTCCGCGAGCTCTAGCTTAATCAGGGGCCGAACGGCAGGGGGTCCAACCGACACCTCCCAGCCCGCGAAGGCTGCGCCACGCACCGACCCGGAGCGGGCTAATTGGTCGACAAAAGCAATTTGAAGTGTTTTGAAAGTAATATTTAGGCTCGGGTTGGGTGGGCTACCATTTCTATATTTTTTATTTTTAGTTTTAAAAAAATATCGTTTCAGGGCTGTGACGAAAAAATAAGTGGCCTAAATCCGATGAGAAAACAGGATTTGGGGGTACCCTAGGTTTGGTTACTTGCAGGAGTTGGCCCCCCCCAAAACGCAAGTCTGGATCCGCCAGTGGCGGAGGTCGAGATGGAAGTGGAATTTCAATTGGAGGTGAAGGTTCGAGAAGGTGGGACAAGGCGGAGGAGTGTAGGAGAAGAGAAAAGAGGCCATTGATTAGATAGCTGAACATGGGCTTGTGTGGAAAATTCTAGCTGCCATCGTGATCCTCGTTGTTCCTCGTTCGTTGTAACTCAGCGACAATAATGGCGTCCTGAGGAATGTATGTTTCATGTAGGATGGTTCTGCATGGATAGAATCAGTTGTGCTAAACAATCCTTGACATTGAAAGTGTTTCCTTGTGCAGACACGAAAACTGGGGAAATTAGCACATGCACCATGGTCGTTACATTTTTGCAAACAAACTATCGCGTTGACGTCTTGGCTCGGGTATGTCTTCCTCGAAATGGCACGTCCACCTGTAGTTGTTGGTCCCCGACATTCTCCTCCACTGCTCCTCTTCTTCCTACCCTCCGACGGAGTGTGTTCAGCGGAGTTCTGACTGGGTTGCTTCTGTTGTGAGAGCTGGCTCTGTCTGAGACGGGACTCTGCAGGCTGAGACACCGGACAGGTGTAATGGTATTGTGGTTTTGGCTGGTCACGAGGCTCAGCTCAGTTTGCCGGCCACAGGAGCCCTCGCTCTGCGAGCCGTCTGTTAGCTGTGCCATCCATGCACGGCGACTGTAATCATGGGTGACTTCGGACGCGTCTTCCGCCCTCACAAGGACACGGTGTCATGAGACCCGAGCGCCGAGCCTGCTCCTTGTCAGTGACATCGTTTGCAACAAAGCTGGCCTCATTCAATATCGCTCGGTGTAAGCGAGCTCGTTCTCTGCATTATACACGTCGCGCATCACTCGTCACTGCTAATGACCGTCTACATTAAACGGACATTAAACACGCCGACCGCGTGTCACGCATAGGTCGGTAACATAAACACTACGGTCGGCGCGCATGGACAGGGAGTCTGTCGGCAGCCGTGTCGGTAGAGGCGACTCGGCGGTATGGAGCAGTCCACAGTCGGTACAGGACCGTCCAGAATCCGTCCACAGCCGATGCAGAGTCGTCAACAGTCTCCGGCAGTAGGTCACCGTCGCCGTACCAGACGACGGCGTCTGGGGCAACCCAGCGACCGAGCAGTGACCGGACACCGGCAAATAAACACGGCGGCCCCGCCGCGCTGTTCCGCCGTCCTCGACTCCTCCGCAGCCCGTCGTCCCATCCGCCGCCCCTGCCATTGTCGCCACGGAGGCCGGAAGGGCTCGTTGGCACGATTGAGGCCGTCTGTGACGCGACGATAAACTGATGGCGGTGACGAGAGGGTTAGTGCGAGCCCTCCAAACTCTGTTCCTCACCCTCCGAGTTCAGCTGGGTCACCGGATGCTTCCCGATTGGTCGGAGCGACGGTCGGTGCTCTGCTCGTCGCCTGGTTCACACGGCACATCTCTGTGGATCGCGACAGGTCACGGACTCATCTGCTTCTGACAGCTCAAATCTACATAGTTCCGACGACTCTTCTGACCATTTGGATTGATCTGCTCTCCTGGCCTTGCTCTGATCCAATGTTGTTCCAGTTCTAATTCGGACGCGGTGTTCGCCTGTTCCTAAAATGTTGACCGACCAGGAACCAGCTGCTGACTATACGGACCAGCTGCCTGCGACAGCTCGTTAAGGGCTCGTCAGTGGGGGCGGTTCGGCCGGGTTTACAGCGGAATGGGAGACCGCGAGGGCACAGCTGCCGCCCTGACGGCCGACGACGGATCATTCTGTGGGGAGTGGCGGGATGGCGGCGGGGCATGGCGGTGGTAATAGGAAGTGCAACGGTGGATTTGCATGGACCAACTGTTCTATCCGGTGATAAATACCTCGTCACTAATAACTCGTGCACTCATTCTCTAATTTGTGTTCCATGCTGACCCACTGACGCTTCATCAGCGATGGAGTGCGTTTGAGGACAAAGGGGCCGTTGCATTTTGTTTTTTTTTTCCGCCCTTCCGTGTCAGGCTCATTGCTACCGATCGGCAGTTTCCTATTGCCAGCTGCCCGCCCGCTGAGTGGTCTGATTGCCGAGTGTAACCAGTGACCTGTGTGGGGACTGGCGTTCCGTGCCGGCCAACCGGTGGACTGTGCCCGTCGTCGGGCGTGCCGATCGGTCAGGCCGCAGAGCTCGGCGCCGGCCCGGCGGGCTGCCGCCGATTCCTATAAACACTGCTCTCTCAGTCGTGCCTGTCTCAGCAGTCAGCAGCGCCGGTCCAGTCAGCTGGTATGGCAGAGTGGCGGGCCGACACATGTCGCTCTCACAGACCCCAGCCATGCAGCCGGCTGACAACTGAGCGCCACTCGACGCTACGAAAATAATCATCGTCCCGATGATCACTGAGTGCTGAGTGGTGCTGAGTGCCGTGATCACCGAGTGCCAAGGGCCGCTGGTCGGTTTTGTAATGAGTGATTGGAGCTCGTAGCTGAAGACCGGGTTATTTCCTGCCGTTTTCCGCCGCCCTCAACCCGGCCTTGCGCTTCTGCGCGGTGCTATGCGCTGCGCCACTGTTCTACTGCGTCACGGCACGGACTGGCCGGTTTTCCTGGTGCCCCAGCTGCCTGCTCAGAACGACCCGGCGGCATCCTCTCTCCAGTTGGCGATTTCGGCGTCTCTGCTGATCTGGTTTCGGGTCTGGGTGGTCTGGCGCAGCGGTCGTCGCACAGGGTTTTGGGCCGTGTTTATCCCCGAGAGTTGTCCGTTCTTGAGTGCCTCACTGACCGCCGCGCTGGACGGTCGAGGAGGCGAGCGATGGCGTTACATAAGCGTGACGTATGTTCCGACAACGCTGGAAGGGCTGAATTCGTGCTAGATAAACTGTAGACATGGGATTGGAGACCGAAAGATAACTACGAAAATGCTGCTCTTGGCTCTATGGAAGGGCGCCTGGTATTTTGTCCGTGGCGATATGCACTCTCAATCGTTCGCCAAGGATCGTCCAACTTCACCGGAACATAACCTTTTACCAAGCTCGGCACTGCCCCTGGTAACCAGCTCTTGGTGACCTTGCCTGTGACCTCCCTGAGACCTCAGCAGACGACGACGTCCCTATCCGGCGGGTGACGTTTTCCGTTGTTCCCATGTTGCTGCGTCATTTTCAGCTCTCGGCCGTGTCAGCCGGTGACATTCGAGCCTGCCAGCCGACGAACCATTAGTAACGAGGCCTCTCGGCATATGCTAATGCTGCCAATTATCCGTCCGACGGTGACCTCTGCGTTGGCGGGGCGCGCTGTGCGCGTCGCCCGCCGGTGCAGATGAGCCGCTGCCCGTTACTGACGGCTCGGTAAGGCCGACGCCGTGTCCCGGGCAGCGCGCGCGGCCCGTGTAGAACGTGCCTCGTTTGCATACCCGGCCGGCGTCCTTCACGTGTCCTGGGCCGACCGCGGGGAGTGTCGCGTGCCGTGTGCGGCGAGGAGTGCTGACTCGGCGGCCGGTGCGGAATGTGGGAGCCTTCCCAGGTAGTGTTGGAGAACACCTGTTGGCTGAGAGCTTTTATACCGGCCGATGGACGGCGGTGATCGGTGAGAACGGGCGGTTTTTCTCGGCGGCCGGCGGGCTCATGGGAACACGCCGTTCTCCCGTACAGCGTGATACATGTCGCCGAGGTGCAGGCTGATGGACTGCCCGTATCGCCGATCACGGCGCCGCCTGCCTGTGTCCCTGGTTCTCGTCCCCTGACTCGGCTCCCCGCTGACCGGCGTCAGGCAGACTGCGGCCTCGGAGGCTCGGACGGCCGACTGGTCCCGAGACTCGCCCTGCCAGTCCACCCTCCGCCGCTGGCCCCTGATGGGCTGTCAGTGACAACATTTACCTCGTTTTGTGCGACTCCGCGGCGGGGAATTCCTTGCGGCGGGCGCAGTTTTCGGCCGTGCCGTCGTCGTGTCCGTGTGCCGGCCCGTCTGCCGTCCGTGCCCCGTCGGCCGCCGTCGTTTTTGCCGCCGGCCGGCGCGCCGCCCGGTTCTCACGGTCGGGCCGGCCGTTTTCCTGCTCCGCCCGGTCTGCTGTAATCCACTGCAACTGCCGCAGCGGCTGGTTGGCCTGCAGCGGCCTCGGCCTCCGCAGCAGCAGTAGCAGCCACCGACGTGACGGCGGCGACGGCCGCCGGCATGTCCTTGCGTGGAATGCGCGAACCCTTGTTAGCAAGCCGTTCTGGTCGTTACTGCGGGCTGATGCTAGTCCGGTGACGGTCTTGGCACTGCTTGAAGGACCCAAAGATTGCTTTCCGGTCGCCGACGGAAGCTGTTGCGGACTAGTCGAACACGGAACAATCTGGCACAGAGTCCTGATTGTGTTCGAATTGAGCCGTGGTCTGCTTCCAGCTCACGTGACGCGGTGCTATTGTATCATGTGATAGAAAGGATGCAGGGCTTAACCATGCACTATCCCACTCATCTATGGGATAAGCGATCAACTCATGCCTTTGATAAGGTAGTTGGTTAAACAGCTTAGTTGCTGAGTACCTATAGTCACTGGGCTAATCGGGACGCCGCGTCCATTGGTAACAGTCCCATATCTGTATTTACCGACTGACTGGGCGTGCCGCCACACTCGAGTGGCTGATTGGGGACCACCCTGGCCTGGCTAGTGAACAGTGAACGCTGAGCGGGGTGGGGCGGAGTACCGTGAACGTTCGAGTGTTCTCCGTGGTCCTCGGTGAGTGTGTTCCGGGGTGGTCAGAGAGACGGGGAGGGACGGGTGTTAGGTGGTGAGGTGTTACCCACACTGGCTCGGCGCAGCTCCAAGCCGCCGCGCGCCGGTGTGAGCGCTGGTTGAAATTGACAGCCGCCGCCCGATATTGGCGTGCCCGTCAAACGTCGGTATTTTGATTGACATGGCTTACCGGCTACCTGGTACTCGCAATGTTTCCTTGTGTCATGGCCTTGTGATTGGACTGGAACCCTGCCACACAACGTGTTCCGATTCCGGGAAGCTGGAGAAAGCCTACTGGAACACATTTGTAAATATTCACGCTCTTGATGTTACGATAAAATGCCATCTGCCTTTTTTGCGGTGTGTACTACAGAGCTGTGTGTCAGGCTGTCGTGTCCGGGCCGGTTTTTAGCGCCGATTCGCCTGCGATCGGGTCGCCGCGGTGGTCACCAGTCCCATCTGCAGCCGCCGAGCCATTCCTGCAAACGGATCCGGCCCCTGGCTGCACCGTTCCGCCGCACTACTGGCCGTGGCCATGCTGGGCCTGTGGCTCCCCTTGGTCGTTAGTCGGAACGGCTCCGGTGGCGTATGGGGCCTCTCGGGGATCAGCTGCCAGCCGCTACACAAGACGGGCACGTCGGCCACCGCTGAGGACCCTCCGGTGGCGCACAGGGTCTTAGGGAACCGGCTTTTCGGGGCTCTGCGATACGTGCCATAACGGCCTCGGCTATCCACTTATCCAGGGTGTTGCCGCTGTGGGGGGGGGGGCTGTTCGCAGCTCCTGTTGTCTTGATTGCTGTGGGCCGCGGCCACCGCTGTGGTGCGCTGCTGATGCACATTGCACACTGCACAGTGCACAGCCACCACCCGTTTGCCGCCAATCAGTCGGGCAACGGTCGGCCCTGGCTCGCGCGCTCGCCGGCCGACCGCCGCGCCAGGCGCGCCGCTGCGTTTGATTCGAAATGTTACCGGGTGCGCCAACGGCCGCGCTATGTGTGTTTAGGGGCGGGTCGGGCGGGACGTCAGCCCAGAGGTGCGCCGGGCGGAGGTTGGGTCATCAGTGATAACCCGGATGCAGCTCGCTGATACACACGGCAAGGTGATGGCGGTGGGCGGGCCGGCCATCTATTACACCTAGCCGCGCGGCTCGGCTAGCTCCCGGGTCGGTATCATCATGCAGCTGGGGCCGGCGCGGCGGTGACCGGGCGGCCGCTCCCGTTTGCCGAGCTCCGCTCTCAGAGCCGCGGTGATCGGGCGGCCGCTGCCGTCTCCTGAGCACCGCTCTTGGAGCTGCGGCGGCCGCCGTGGCGCTCCCGTCTGCCTGTCGGCTGCCGGAGCTGCGCTCTCAGAGCCGCAGTGGCGCTCAGCGACCCCGGCACGCCTCCCGCCGCTCCTGACCGCGGTTCGTGACGCCACAGCGTCCGGTAGGTGGCGGCACAGTGCCCTCACGGCGGTCAGCCGCCGCCGAGCCGTCCACACGGCCCGGAGCTCCGGCGAATGGGGCTGCACGGTGCACGGTCACATGACCTTCGGCAGGCCTGGATGCAAAAATGGAGACGCGTGACGGGTGACATGCGTCGCGCCGGTGCCAGGGGCGGTTACTATGGTGGCGGCTCGGTCAGCTATGCGGAAGGCCGACCGCTGACCAGCAGTGGCGGCCTATGCGACCCATCAGCCCGGCGTGCGGAATGCGCCCTCGCCGCATCCATTTACCTGAGCTAATCGTTTAACTCGCTCCACTTTGGACGTCCGCTGGAGGGGCGTCTCGGCGGGCCGGTGACGCGGCTCCTGGCTCGCTCCAGGCTCGCGGCGTCACCGTCGGCCGCCGGTGCGTCATCGGCGGCGCGTCATCGCCGGCTAGCTGCCAGACGGCGTCACGGCGCCGCGCCGGTCAGAGTGGCCACGGGACCGGGGAGCGGACCGTGACCGGTTGGTGGGCGCCGCGGGGCGCCGGTCACTGCAGACCGCGCCGGGGCGCCGCGGCCGGTCAGGGACCGTGAATGGACTCCGATCGGAACCTGAGCCGGTGCTGCCACGGTCACGTGCGCTGCCACGGTCACGTGCACTGCCACGGTCGGCGGTCGGTTGGTCGGTAGCTGCCTCCCACGGCCGTTCCGTTGGTCTCGGTGCAACGGTCCGGGCCGGCTGACTGGCGGGTCTGTGAAGACTTCAGAGTCTGGGCTGTGCACTGTCTGTTCCGTGTGTGCTCTGGGCTGCGGGTGCGGCTGTGGGGAGGCACGGGCGGAGAGGACCTCCAGGTGGAGATGGGTCTGGGAGTGGAACCGGTGACGTGATGCTAACCCGCCGGAAGCGCAGCGTCACGGTGTCGGCACTCAGAGGCCCCACGGTGCGGTGGCGGCCTGACGGGCGAGCGGCAGCCACGGACGGCGCCAGAGGTCTGACGCTGCATCACGTGCCACAGCGGACACGGGACAGGGCGCCTGTACTGGAGCGAACACAGGGGACACAATGGACAACCGCAGCTGAAATTGGACGGAGTGGAATGGAGCATTGAAGTGTGGTAGCAGGGTGCTACGTTCGTGTCCGAAACATCGACGGCTGCCACAATGACTCATTTGTCACATGTATTTCGGTCCAATTGAGTCACGCTAGGTGCCTATTTTCCAAATTGGTAATGGTGACGTGTCGGGCGGTGCAGTTTCGGTAGTGTAATGATCGCCTGCCACCGAATCTGAAAGCCGGGCAAGCGGCGGCACCGTTACTTTATTGACGGCTGGTCCAGCTCCCATCCCGTTATTGGCGGCTGTCCCGGCTCTGTATCATATTTCATGTCTCGGCGTTTTTTGAAGTTGCGCTGTCGGCTGTCATTAATTGCCCGGGCTATCTGCCGGTTGAGGTGGCGATTGTTCGCCGCGCCGACCACAGACCAGCTGGCTGTTTGGGGGCCCAGGGGCTCCGCCACGGTTTTGGGATTGGGGGGGTCCGACCCAAAACACAAAACCTCACTGGCGGATCCAGGGTGGCATTCAAGGGGATGCCACCGCAACGCCAGAAATCACCAGGATGCCACCCCCCCCCCCCCACCGCAGTGCCCGAAATCGACGAAAAATTGATGTTTTTCTTGAGTACAAAGAAACTTAACAATTGTATTGGAAGAGGTTTGCTTTAAACTGCAAAACAAAGGTTCACTTGCATAAGGAATCGAAAACCGAGGAGCAGAGCCCTATTGACACCGACATGGCGGCCTCTAAAATTGACGTTCTTGAGGAGTAGAGGTCAGTGTTGCGCGCTCCAAAGGCGGAAGGTATTGGCCATCAGAGAACGCATTGGACTCTCAGTGACTGGCATGGGCTTGGGGACCTACATAGGCCCTCAGGTATCTACGTAGGCTCTAAAGCCAGTGTAGAGCTCTCCTAGGCCGTACTTAAAGGAAAGCCCAGGGCTTTAGCAGTTATTGTAAGGATTTGAAAGCCCTGCCCTCATCAAGCAACTTAGAGTCCTTTTAGAGGCTAACAGTTTGACATTCAGATTCAGTCTCTGTGATGAGTGTGACCTATCCTGACCTGAAAATGGATATCAAAATGCTCCACTTGCTGTTGGGATTGTGACTTGTGAACGTCTTACCTCTACGAACCTGCATTTAGAGCCCTGTGCAGATATATTGCAGATTACCTCAGAACGGTGTGAGGATGCTTAGACTAGTATGGTGCTCTGAAGGACCGACATGGACCCCCGACACTATAGGATGACCTCACATTGAAAGAGGATTCTCAGATCGATTTGAAGCTCTCTTAGGGCAGGTGTTGTGTCAATGAGGTGCCCTACAAGCTGGACCCCCTCGCAAAATTATAGCCAAATTCTAGCATACCTAGCTAATCCTAGCCATCTTAAATGCATTCATAGTAATAACAAAAATGGCGAAATGATGACACTCCCACGTAGACCGGTGAGTGTCACTGTCGAGCACTTCGTCTGCTATGACATTTTAAGGGTTCCCTACATTTCTAGATCTTCAGTTCCTTAGCTATACGACTGTCAACACACTCAAAATGCATATAGTGAATGATTTAGTCATTTTTACGCGAAAACAAGCTTATAGGTAGGTATCTGGAATATTGGGGGGTACTGTACCCCCCAGGTAAATTATTGAGGGGGTCCGGACCCCCGCGACCCCCCCTGTGGCGGAGCCCCTGTTTGGGGCCGATTTGGGGCCGATATCTCCTGTTCGGCTCCCCGCCGCTCAGCTGACCGGCCGGTGAGTCGTGCTCACCACGACTTTTTGTCGCCGCGCCGGCTCACCAGGCGATTTATACCCGCGACGTGCGGCCTGAGCTCGCCTTCGCCATCGGCGCAAACAGACATTTCTCACAGTAGGGCCGGCCGTCACATAAATAATGACCGACATCTCGGGACGATCTCCGGCGTGGGACCCGTTCAGGAGAGTCGTCGTATTGTCCCAGATGTCACACACTTCTGTCCGTCCGCTCCAGTGTTGTGGCCTGTGGGTGGTTTTTGATCAGCTGAGGATTTATGTGGGAGCAGTGTGCACGGCGGCTAGAGTATTGTCTCGGCTTTATCTGATTCAACGCCTTCACAGGATTGGTAGAGTGCTGGCGGTGATGACTCGTCGGGCTGTGTGAGTGACCCGATATTGCAGGTGCGGGTCTGACCTGACCTGAGCCAGCCCAGCCATGAGGCGAGCCGCACTGGCTCCCTGAATCTACACTGCGGACAATAGCCGGGCTGCTGGGCTGCAGTGCGATCACGTACCGCTTGGTCGCTGGCCGAACAATGCGCTCGACTGCGCGTGGGACCTCGGCGCCGCGCCGGCCGGCCGACCGGCCGGCAGAGGTCCACTGCTGTCAGCTGACTGCCTGGCCCGGCGGGCGGCCGCTCAGTACCGGGCCGGATTGGCCGCGGGGTGGTTGCGCCGCGCAGCTCGGCCCAGCAGCTCCGCCAGCTCTGAGAGCTTCGACAGCCGCCTCTCGCCCGGCAGTGAGTCAGTCAGCGGCCCACCGAGCTGGTAAAAACAGCCGGCGGGACGGCTCCGGTGTCGCGCGGTCGTGTTTTCGACGGCGCGGCCCCTGGCCTGGCGTCGGGTGTCATTCCGTTACCGAGCGGCGGTAGGTTCGACGGCGGTGCGGCCACCACGGACTGGTGCTGGTGCTGATTTGTTTGTTGTGTGCTCAAACAAAGTGTGCTCTTGTGACCCTGTCTGCCTCGGCAAGCTTCTCATGTATGGGCTGTTAAAACTTGCAGAAGAAATTCAGTCGCCTTGGTCCCAGCCGCTGCTGTGGGTAGCCGCTGTGCGCCTTCAGTGTGTTGACCCGCTTCTGCTGCCGCACGCCCTCCGTTCCGGGAAGCTGCACCAATTTAGTGCTGTCATTTTTGCCGTCGGCCCTGTCTGTCCATTGTTCGTCACCCTCGTCAGAAAGTCCCGGACAATGGCGGGCAGTACGAAGCAGTAGTCCAGTCATGGGGTAGCGACTTTCAGTGCCCATTGACGACAATTTTTCTGTACCATTTTTTGTTTAGTGAGTTAACTTGCTAAAGTTTGACCAACATATGCACTGCAATGCTCAAGAACTAGTCTGCCAGTGACCATTATCGTTACTATCTTGCTGTCCCGAGAGTAGTCAGATTGCGAAGCCTTTTTCACTGTCTGATCTGCCAAGTGTACCTATATTATTTACTGTTGAATTCTGAGCCCTCTCCCATAGTGTGGGCTCACAGTGCATGGCATGACTAACTGATCCCTTTCTGTGCTTCAGGGTTCGTGATATGAATCCGAGGCTTCTTCGCGCAAATACCAGTGACAGTAGTGGTGCAGTGACAGTCGTAGTGCAGTGACACACCGCGCAGTGACGATCGCGGCTCAGTGATACGCCGCGCAGTGACAATAGCGGCGCAGTGGGCCGCGCAGTGACTATTGCGGCGCGCGGCGTGCGCCGCCGGCGGCAGCCATGAGCACAGACGGGAGCAGTGGGTATGACTATCTGAACCAGAAGGAGGATGTGAAAAATTTCGAGACGGGCCGAATTAAGGCCCTGCAGGAGGAGCGACTGCACATCCAGAAAAAGACCTTCACAAAATGGATCAACTCATTCCTTATCAAGGTAAGTGCTGGCTGACCAATGACCATTCCCAACCCACGCCGACTAGCCAACATAAACGAGCCCTGGCGTGCGCGCCAAAAGCACAGTCGCAGCATTATCCGTCATGCTGCTTTTGTACTCGTAAATATTTACATCCCATGATGACAAGTCTTCAGTTATATCTCATTTTCTGCCTCACATCGCCTCTGGTCGTGTCAGATGGACCAGCTGCGTCTCTCCCGGTCCGAGATGGGCCTGCTGTCTGAGTTGGACCTTAGTTGGACCGATAGAGCCAGATACGGCCGCATTCCCGACTCGGTCTGAAGTTCTCCGAGGGCAAACAACGCTGTCTGAAGATAAGTCGTATCGAACGGCGAAGAACATACCAGAACGAGCTATAAATGGTGCCTAGAGTGGTCATCGCCGCGGCAAACGACATGTTTATAGGAGCTAGTATTCTATAGTTTTTTTTTAGTGCAGGTATTATCTAAAAGTTTTCTTTTTATAGTCTTATGCTTACAAAAAAAAAAACGCTCTGTTTTATTTGCATGCAATCTAGCTGTGTAAAAAGTTAACGGCAGATACCACATGCGCGGCAGCCGGTGCTGACAAAACGCGCTGACTTGCACATCACCTCCCAGCTAACAGCACAGATAATGGAGCGATGTTTGGCGGTGTGCGATCGGCCGCCACTAAAAACTCCGGATTCCCTGAATGCACGCGCTGCCGACGCTCTGCTGTTTACGCCGTGCGCGCGGGGCGCTGCACGCGCGCTCCAATACTCCATCCGGCGTCTTACCGGCAAACACACGGCCTCCGCGGCAAACATGCATTTCTTCCTGGGGCGATGGCGCCGATCAGACCGAGGCTGATCAACGTGTGTTGCAACTGCGAGGCCGATCGTCTCCTGTTTCTCCGTGATCTATATATTCAATTCCATTCTCGTTTCCTGATCACCATTTCTAGTTTCGTCTCTATAGCGCTCCCCGTCTGTCTCCGTCTCTGTCTGTTTTCAGTCAGTCCCGTCTTCATCTCTATTCCTGTATCTGCAGTCATCCCGTCTCCGTCTCCGGCCCGGCCCCTCTTCTGAAAAGCGGCCGTCTCACCGCTCGGCGCGTGCCGCTGGCCCCATAACGGCGCTGTGGCGGTTACCGGCAGCGGCCGGTCACGACCTGGTGGCCTCGGACACGCCCTGAGCTCACCGGGATCCCACCGGGCCACCGACCGGACACGCCCTTCTCCGCTCACCGCCCGCTGTTCGCCGGCATCCCTCTTCACATGGACGTAGGAGTAGGGTTAAAGGAAGGTGTTTCCGTTCCCCCTCTGTTTCTTGCGTGGTTGGAGGATGAGACGGTGCCCGTTTTTGCGACTGTTTTGACGCGGATGTGTGCTATGAGCCCGCGCATTGCAGATGGTCCCGTCACTCTATGATGCTGGCAGATATGATAAACTGTCACGTACTCATCTTCCTTACTCTTATCTCCATTTCCCGGCTTTATACTCGTCATACCACATATTCTATTGATGCACGTTTTTGAGCAAACGTGATGCGGTACATTTTATTGCACATTTCAATTTTCAACCAACGGCGACCGTCACTTCAGGGTGGGAAGAAGATACATCAGGATTAGAAAAAATGATGATGTTGTCATTCGTGCCGTTAGGGTACGAATGATCCGGCATTTTCTCACGAGATCATGACCAATTTTTTGGTCATCTGAGTGTCGTTTGCCTCTATACTGCAGCTTATTCACCGCAAACTGGCAATATCGGCTCGTCTAGTCGCGCTGGACGATTACGGCTGGCTCAACTGACTGCCGTATTCGTGTGACCAGGTGCTTTGTCCGCTCACTTCAATGCAGATTTCTCACCGACTGCCTCCGTGGCGAGTTCGGGAAAAACCTCGGCAAAGTCTCATCACCTTGACTTGCGGTCGCTGCGAACTTGCAGAAATCCACCTGGAAAGGAAATTCCTTCCAGCTGAAAACTGTCTAGAGGAGCAAAGACGAGCCTGTCGACAGTCAGTGTCACGATCTAACATTTCTCACAGTATGAGATTGGCAACCACATATACACGGTTAGTTACAAGGTTTAGAGGTACAGGTTTACGCGATAACTGTATGTTTTGATATGTATGATTAACGGATGCATTAGTTTGGGTGTAGAAACTTGCATTTTTATTGGTATGATTTTTGTAGAACTGGGTAACTGCTTTTAATTGAACTGTAAAGTATGATGGTGATGCATGCGAGTTGTTCGAGCCCTTTGTAAGTTAGGATGTTACTGAACGCAACCCTACCCTACCCTACCCTACCCTACCCTACCCCTACACTACCCTACCCTGCCCTACCCTACCCTACCCTACCCTACCCCTACACTACCCTACCCTACTCCTACACTACCCTACCCTACCCTACCTTACCACTACCCTACCTACCCTACCCTACCCTACCCTACCTACCCTACCCTACCCTACTCCTACCCTACGCTACCCCACCCTACCCTACCCTTACCCTACCCTACTCCTACACTACCCTACCCTACCCTACCCGACCCTACCCTACCCTACCCTTACACTACCCTACCCTACCCTACCCTACCCTACCCTACCCTACCCCTACCCTACTCCTACCCTACCCTACCCTACCCTACCCTACCCTACCCTTACCCTACCCTACCCTACCCTACCCTACCCTACCTAACTGTACCCTACTTAACTCTACCCTACCCTACCCTACACTACCCTACCCTACCCTACAATCCCCTACCCAACCCTACCCTACAATCCCTACCCTACCCTACCCTACCCTACCCTACCCTACCCTACCCTACCCTACCCCACCCTACAATCCCCTACCCTACCCTACAATCCCCTACCCAACCCTACCCTACAATCCCCTACGCTACCCTACCCTACCCTACCCTACACTACACTTCCACCGACAGTCCAAGTTTCAGCTAAATCGGCCCAGAAACGGCTGAGATATTGCAAAAACAAATTAATTGTATTTACTGGCGAATCCCCTTGGCGAGCGGTGCCTTGTGTCGGCCTTCGTTGGCTCTGATGCTTTTCACTCAGTTTTCTAAGCGAACAACTGAGCCTAAAGCACGTGCCCTCTGCTCGGCGCCGGTCGCGGCCCCACCACGTGCACACCGCTGAACCAACCCCCTCGAAAATTTAATACGACAAATGAGTGCACGCGTCCGACTTGCAGTGAAAATTTCACCCCCGTAGACCTTACCGTTCCCGAGCAATAGCGTGTTTTTGCCGATTCTAATGTTAACCCTATGGGCACGCGAGCACGCGCCGCGGGCGCACCCTTGGCCGCATCATGTCCAAAAGTTAATACGACCTACGTGTAGATGTGGCCCACATCGCTGTAAAATTTCACGGCCGTAGGTCAACGGCCGCCGCCGCAATAAGCGCTACAAAGTGACTACGTCGCACACGGCGGATTATTTAGGATTTATAATGTACCTCTTGTAGTTACAAAAAGATGACCGTGGTGAAAAGATGCATGTTATACCATCCTGATGATGAACGATTGAACAATTTGGGCTGTGATTGCCCGCAATACTCACTCAATCCCCGAACA
Organism: Amphibalanus amphitrite; assembly: GCF_019059575.1. Classification (NCBI taxonomy): domain Eukaryota; kingdom Metazoa; phylum Arthropoda; class Thecostraca; order Balanomorpha; family Balanidae; genus Amphibalanus; species Amphibalanus amphitrite. The sequence continues at coordinate 312,206 of NW_024881515.1, forward strand.
TCCTTGTTGGCTTAGCAAATCACTACAGCCTGGCGCTCCTTCTTCCCGAAGTCCAACAATCGTTTTCACCAGTTATCCTTTACCTCATGCTCCGCACTGCTCGGATCCCCGCTCCTCCCCCGCCATGTAGATCCCGGTAGGTCCCCCTCACCCGGTGCGGTGTTGACCCAGCCGTGTTGGGGCGACGGCGGCACAGACAGATGAGCCGGTCCCTGCCGGAAGTCGCCCTGACAACTCCATCCTGCTGCGGACGCGTGCGGTAGGTCGGGGAGGTCCGTGGGACACTGCCGCGGCGCTGTGGTACGGATTTGTAGCACAGAGATGCCGAAGAGTCGAGTGGAGGTATCTCTGCTGTAGTGGTCAGAGTCCCATCGTGGTCGGACGGCCCCGCTCTCCACTATGTGTGACGCGCGGCGCCGCTGCTTCCGTGGATTCAGCGGGAGCGTTCAACCAGGATCCTCTCAGGGCCGGCATCCCGGAGATTTTTGGGACTCGACCGGCGTCACGGATGACGTCGTAAGGAAGCTGTAAGAATTTATCGCTCCATTTTTCCTGTATCGGTCGCGGGTTTACGAGACGGCTGATAGCTGAATTATATCCTGTCGTAAATTCCGTGTATCGTATCGTATCGGATGGAGGCGGCGCCGAGGCTGCGTTTGAATGTCTCCTATCGTAGGATTAGCGCATAAGTGCTCGAGCTTCGGTTGCGTTTTGCTGTGTACTCATGACGGAATTGCGTTGCACATGCATATTGCACAAGTTAGTAGTATTCGCAGTAGTAACTTACTACGTGGAAGCTCGTAGCTCCTTCAAAGAAAGTGGAATCGATAACCCAAGCGGCATTATCGGACGTTGGATGCAGCCCAGATTGCCAATTTTGCGCTGTTCGGCTCAGTACTATGCCCCAGCGCTGTTTTACTATTGTTGCGCCTTTAGTGGGGCACGAAGGTTGTCTGCTTAGTGCTTATGGTCACAAAGATTGTGGTGACGATAGAGTGGTAAACAACGAGTGTTACAGTTCATGGCTGTAAATACCCCTTTAGCTTCACCTGATGGTGCGATAAACGATGTCGCCTTAGACAGAACAAGGGCTTATATTACAATGTAAATGCTACATAGCCGTCAATTTTGTTCAGCACGGTGGGTGATCTTAGACTGGTTCGTGCTTTGAAATTTGCAGCGGTTAAGGTGTAAAGTGACGAAGAGATGATATTCTTTGTTGTTTTGCTAAAATGAGACACCAAAGCTCTATTGAAATCTGGAATAGCAAAATGTGAGAAGTAGAGGCCTCGTAAACCGTCATGACACCATATCTATGTTCCGCATACCTAAGTACCTACGTTACATCCGCAGGCCGCCTATATAAATGCATATCAGTATAAATAAATTTTTGAAACGGCTATCGGCATGCCTATATAGTTAGTGTTTCAATTACTGCCATTTACAATGCAAGCAATGCGGTCAACTGTGTGTCCGTTATTTAACGAGCTTCAGTCACAAGTCACAACAGAACGGTTGCTAGTAGTTGTGAATCGCCAACCAAACCCAGTGCTATTCCCACGGCAATGACAATCAGCCATATGCGATGATCGGGCGTTATTTGTTTACCACGACATAGGGTGGTCGTGGTCTGTGGCATTTGGCTGCCAGCGCCTCATCATGTCGTTGTGGACGGCAGGCAGACACCAACAAAGGTAAGAGCTGGTCTGCTGATTAGTGACACTCGTCCCGGTGAAAATTCGGCACCAGTGGTGTCACGAAGTGCACGCTCCAGTGCCGGCGACAGCGCGGACGGCCGGCGCACGCGAGGTCCACCAGACCTGCCGAGTCACCGGTGGACCGCCGCGACACCGCGACATCGGCCGAAAAGGAAACGCTGCTGCTAAATATGGCAGCGCTAGTCTCATGCCGCGTGAGAGTTAATTTTACTCAGCGCATACGTCGGGCATTACGTAGTTGCAGTTGCATGGCTGCGCCTGCGATGTGTGCATGGCTGACATGTGAAACGCATTCAATTCAGTGCTGCATTTTTGCGGTGTGCAGCGTTTGACGGCGAAAGCGAAGTTTGGTGCACGCAGTCTGCAGGCGCGGCGAATAAAACTGCTAGTTACATAGAGTAGCAGTTTTATGCAGCGTAGCTGCGGGCGGTGGCTGTATGATAAGGACGTAACGGTCCGCGGACTGTGGGGTGGCATGGACTTGGTGCGCTGCTGTAACAACATTCTTTCCTATCCATCTGGTAAGACTGGTGAGTAGTGATGCTCTGCTGAGCGGACGACTCTGTCAGTTGGCTAGTATTGTCTCCACTCTTCAGCTATCCACCCTTCTACATTTGTATTACCCCTTCTGTATTTGTTCCGCGCGGTATTCTCACACTCCATCCCCAATCCTCATACGCTAGCCGTCAACAGTCGCAGCTGGCGGGTCCAGCTGTTGCAGCCGCCCCCGCCGCCGCCGCCAATTAGCCTCCTGGACCGGCACGCTGCCGACCGGTGGCCGACATCCGCTGTCTCGGAATGGGGTTATGGGAAACCGACCCTCTCCGGCCGCCGCCCCCGCCCCCGCCCCCGCCCCGGCCCGGCCGCCACGCCTGCCCGTCACGTCGGCGGCGTCTGCACCAGACTGCTGGGCGGTGGGGAGCCTAATTGTGGCCAGGTGTTTGGTGACTTGGAGGGGCAGCTGAGTGGCCAGACCCAGCTATTGCGGCGCCACAGCGCGCAACGGCGTGCAACCGGACGTCCGCTGAGACAGCTGCCGAGCAGTGAGAACTGCAAGGCGTCGACAGACCTCCGCGGCCTGCCGTAGCCGACTACTGAAACAGCGGCCGAACGGGCAGTGGTGTAGAGGTCAGCAGGCCGTCCCAGTCCCGGTCGAACCGAACGGACACCGGACGGCCGAGTACCGCCAGTCGGCGCCCGGGGCAGTGTGAGGCGCTCCGACCGACCGGCTGAGACCGGCCGTGACTGGCCCGATCCGGTGCATTGTGCCCATCACGGCCGGGATGCGCGGCTCACGGCGGCCGCTGAGCGCCCCGGTCACGAGCGGCGGACTCATCACATTCAGCGCCGTGTCCCGATACACTGACCGGGCGCCAGCTCAGGCGGAGCGAAATAGCGCGCATTCATGATTAAAAGTGCCACTCGCCTGTTTGCTCTCCACACACAAAGGAAGTAAAGCAATGGCAGACTCAGCTGGAATTTCACGCCGCACCAATAGCGACCGCTTCAGTCTGGCGCGCTGGAGGCTAAACAGAACGGTTTGCGATAGGCGCGTGCCCGCATGGCCCGGCGGCTTCACTCCTGATAAGATTGCCGGCCATCCGGTATGCGCTGGATCGGGCTCGATTGCGCTCGGCCGCCGCCGGCCCGGCACGTGCCGCGTTCAGGTGTCTGTTGGATGATGACAATCCAGTGAGGCGATGGTCACCTCCCCACTCAGCCGTCATATCTCCCGACCGCGGAGCTCATATATCCGTCATCTGATGGCGGCTGACAGGTTGGAGGGTTGACGGACCGTCAATGGCGTCGGCCGGGAGTTGACACTGCACTCGACCGGCCGGCGCTGTCCGTTATCTGAAGCCGACACTCAGTCCGGCGGCTGTGGGCGTTCACACAGCTCGGATAGTGCACACTAGGGTGTGTCATATCTAATATTTTTGTCTCAGATCAAGCGCTTCCGCGGATATTCCTTGTCCCTGGGTTCATTGAAGCCCATTGGCACTGTTCTTTTTTCGCTGCACCGAAAATTCAGGCGGCGCGGGCCCAATCAATTTCGACATTTCCCGTGGCGCCCGGCGTTGAAGTCTCCATACTGAACACAATGCGTACCGTAGCGCTAACACCAGCCATATGACTCGCCGTCGGCCTGTAGCGGCCAACACCGTTTGACGGTTAAAATACGATTGCTATTTCTTGTTTAAATGGACGTCGGACGAAACATATTGTTATCTTAATGTGTTGAGGCCATTCAGGGACCCACAGATGATTCATATAATAGGATCACGCTGCAGCCTTGGCAAGACTATCACGAGTGGGGCAGGGAGAATGAGAGCACGGATGGACAGAGGGCAACGCGAGCGGGGTCTCGGGTATCACCCCTCCGTCGGCAACACAATGTGTCGGCTTTCGAGTCATGTGCTGTCTCTCCGAGGCACACGAGCTTGCGAAGAACGTGGGTGAGTCTGGTTTCAGCTGCAGCGTGAGCAGAAGTGCGTGTGGCGCAATCGAATCGGACTATCCGTGCCGCAGTGATGCCCAGCCGTTGCGAAGCAAGGCGAAACATTTTGTTATCGGGTCTCCCAGTGTGCTGCCGGTAAATCAGCTGCCTACAAACAGAGATGTAGTGAACTATGTGAGACTCTTGGCAGGGGATAGAAAAAGTGAGCGGACAGTCACTGCATGTTTACGTGAAGCAGCGGAAGCGGTGGTTGCAATGTGGTCGAGTGAGGGCATACCAACGATACAAATGCACAATGTGGTTCGGAAGGTAAAGCAAGTCTACGAAAGATTTCGCCGATCGAACAAGGTACCCAAAAGAATGCGGGAGGGACAAACGAAACAAAGTCTTTCTGAAGCGAGTCTGTTTCGTAAGCTTTTTGACATCGCCCGCTGCCGCTGTAAAGATCGGCGAAGCTATACCTGTCCACTTTCAAACCGGGTACCGCCAGTGGAATTAGCATTCCTTCGAGACCAGAGAGGAGTTCGGAAGTTGAGACTGCAGGTGGTGTGGACTGCGAGGAGACGAGGAAACGACGTAAGACTTAGAGCCTTAGAATGAGACGGGGGCGGAACGAGGGGAGGGGCGACGTGGATCAAGCTGGTCCTTCCTACCTCCGTACCTATTCCAACGGCGTCAATATCGACGAGACAGGCCAGGTAGACTCATCGGCAGCGACCGACACCAACGACAGCGTCATGACGTCATGACAATGAAGACGTCACAAGTGAATTTGAGATGAAGGAATGCATCAAAGACTCAAACGATGATGATATGCACTGCACTGGCAGCTGACTGACAGGTATGGTTTATCCAACCGTGCTGTAGCGGCCGTCATCAACGGTTTTCAGATGGATATCGGTCGCGTAGCGAGCGGCAAAACAGAATTGCTGGTCGACCCGAAAAAGTATGGAGAGAAAGATGCCGGGTGAGACAAAGTACAGTGGCCGCGCGGGACCAACAACACAGCGACGCTGAGCTCAAGGCCATGTACTTTGATGGAAGGCATTATCAAACTAGCACGGGCCGAGGCGGCTACAGGGCAACCGAGGAACATGTGGCTAATGTAGCAGAACCAGGAAACGAATATCTCTCCAACTTTACGCCAATTTCGGGTAAAGCCATTGGTCAAGCCAATGAGCTGATAAACGTTGCCACTCTGACTAATAGGCTGCGATGGCGCGGCTGTCAATACGGGCAGATCTGGTGGAATATGCCGACTTTTGGAGCTTATTCAAGAGAAAACGGTCCATTTGTTTGTTTGCCAGCTGCACTCGAATGAGCTTGTACTCGTACTCAGGGAAGTGTTCCAGAACTTGGACGGCAAAACCAGTGGACCCGGATCATTCACGGGGCCGTTGGGCAATGGGCAAGACAGCCGGCTGCTCCGTGCACCGTCTTTCTCCCGTGAAGTTCCGACCGGTGAGCGGCCCAGAGCTGGAACTGCCGGACAACATCATCGCCGACCTCGGCAGCGACCAACTCCTGCCGTACCAGCTCACCAGAGCCGTGCGGACGGGCAACATCTCCGCAAAGGAGGCCTGCAAGAAAATCGGTCCCCTGAACCATGCAAGGTCGGCAAATGCTAATTCAGTTGAATTCAGTTTGCTATTGAATGGCAAAGATGCATCTTTTCTGTGTACCTAACCGTTGTCTAAATAGAGGATACTGTCTCGTTTGCATTGCTTACATCCGTGTTGACAGCGTCTGTCGACGCTAACAGGCGAAGACGCGCGCGGCTGGTGTTAGTGTCATCAAACGCATTACGCCAGACATGGAGACTGCAACGCCGGGCGCCACGATAAATCCCGAACTTCTTTCAGCCGGCGCCGATCGAATTTTCGATGCATGGAAAAAAGAACTGCACCAATGGGCTTCCATAGACACAGGGACAAGGAAAATCAGCGGAAGCGCTTGATCTGTTTCTAGTGACACACCCTAGTGCACACTGGACAGCGCACAGTTTGACCACACCAGCTTCTGTGCGGTGTTCATGAAATTTGACATGAGACGATGATATATTCTGGCCTTCTTGTTTGGCATTTGCGGAAATGTGAGTTTCATTTTAGGGTCGATACTTTAAAAAAAGCGTGGGCCTGACAACACACACGCTCAATGCGACCCATGCTATTGTATGTCACCGGTCCTGCCATGAGTGCCATCTCTCTGGTCTCTATTGCCTGCCGCCCGTTGCTGTATAAATGTGCCGCCGTCGCTGCCCCACGCCTCATTAGGCAGGTGACTGAAGTGGCGGACCGCCGGCGCCTTGGCCGTGCCGTGCTGCACGCGCCGGCTGCAGTGCCGCACATCACTTACAAGGCGCCGCCGACTGCTGTGCCGTATCGCACCTCTGAGGGACCGCCGGCGCCGCCCCCCGCCCGGCTCGCACGCGGCCGAGCTGAGAGGGCGGCGCCGGCGGACACGCCGCGAGGTCATGTCGGAGCCGACGGGTGACGGACAGACGAACGGACAGACGGACGGACCATGCAGTGCTCCGTCAGTGACGGCGGCAGAGAGTTGGAGGCTCCCAGGGGTGTGGCGGGCCTGCCGAGCCGCCGAACCGCCGTACCGCGGGCCACGTGATGCCGCGCGGGCCGTGTACAGTCTGTCTTAAAAGTACCGCGCAAAGTGACGGTGGATCCATCAAGCCTGACCGAGAAAGGGCCTGTTTTAATTTAAAAGTCACCGACCAATTGACCTAGGGAATGGACAAGGATGCCAATTGTTTCGGTGATCCAAATTAAAAGGCCCTTGCTCAGTCAGGCTCGATGGATCCACCGTCACTTTGCGCGGTACTTTTAAGACAGACTGTACGCCCGTTCACCGGCGCCCCGGAGAGCGCCGCTCCGCCCCTCTGCCGCCGTCCAAAACACGGCCGGCCGCGTGACCTTCAGCGCCAGAGAGCCGGCCGGAAACCCAGCCGCGCCCGAGATGCCGCGGAGCGCCGGGTGGGGCGGCGGGCGGTGTGATGACCCGGGTCATTGGTGACGTCACTCGGCGCCGGCTGCGGTGGCTGATGGTTATGGTGTCGGGCTGTGAAGTCGGCCGGTGATGGGATGACGGGCGGCGCCAGGCGCGCAGCGCGCCGCTAATGGACGCGGACCGGCGGCGGATGGGAGGATAGAGGGAGAGGAGAGAGATGGCACGGTCGGCCGGCGGCGGCCGCAGTGGCGCCGATGATGGACCGCCGGCCGGCCCGGACGCAGCCACCGTGGGGTAATGGCCCGCCGAGGCCCGGCAGTTTGCCTGCCGTCGCCGCTCCAGCCGCCGCGCCGGCCGGGCAGAGCCGCAGGTTTATCGGCGGACGGGCCCACAGCCCGGCCGGAATGCGGCGCGGTTATGGGAATGTTGCGAACATCACTTTATTTTTGTTATGGATGCTTTGATCAGTCATGGACGGTAAACATCAGGCTTTGTACTCGCTAAACGTTGTTGTGGTTCACGGCTTTGTGGTCGTGTGCGACTGCATGCCTAGCCGAAGTCGTTTTGAAGAACGTCTGTGAGACACTGGCTTATCTCCATTTTTAGATGTCCATGCTTGCTTGTATCGGTGACACGGATCGTTCCTTTGTTGTGCTACACAATTTTAAGGCTAATCCGTTTGTCACACCGGTACTGCTGAGTGTTGACTGTAACATGCGTCAGAAATACAATGAAAAGCTTGTCATCCTACCGATTTATGGCGCATAGATGCAGCAGACATGATGGTGCGATAAAACTTTCAAACACAATCCCTTGGTGTAAATATGGCAATGCTCGCTGCTTATTCTCTTTGAAGCTAATTGATGTAATACAAATGTATGCATTACCGTTTAATTGTTTGTAAAGCCTTTGTGAACAAGGGTTTGGCTTAGCCAATTAGGAATCCTACTGTATTAAAAGCGACTCACCTAGCTATTTCCTTAGATTTATCGAGAATACTGGGATCGAAAATAAAGATAATTCCGCTTTTATTATGCACTCGGTCGAGTTCATCATTCGGCATCGACGGGCCACTTTGTCCATCACATTTTGTCCATCACTGACAGTGTGGCCGGCACACTGAAAAACCATAATTTTTCTTTTGTTGACTTAATGCAACTGTCACCAGTCGTCAGTCTCCGGTTTTCATGTCAAAGAAATCGTCCGACTTGTTGGCACGGCTGCTGCAGGTCCGGCTTGCCATTCGTTTGCAATTGCAGTTGCCTGGACTTTGTCAGTCGTCTATCTCGCCACTGCCGCTGACTGAGTAAACGGTAATGTTTGCCTGCGACGTCAATAAAGTGCGCCTCAGTTCTGCAGCTGCCCGTTGTGCAACGTTCAGTGATGTGCCCTGTTATCGGCCGTCAGTCGCGCCGTGCCAGGCCGGCGGCGGCGGTATCTATCGACAGCCGCCGAAACTCTCACCATTGGCCACTGTACCAGCTCGAGTGAGTCGGCTCGAGTGAGCCGGGTAAATTGGATTCACTGGCGGCCGCTTAGCGTCGTCTCAAGTCGTCTTAGTGGCTAAGCTGGATGGATGGCCGCCGATGGACCGGTCGTCGGGCGCCCTGTGCCGTCCGTCGGTGACAGCTGGTCCACAGGCCCACTTGTCCAGTGTCCACTGGTCCACCTGTCCACCGGGGTCGAAAGGCTGAGCCTGGTCCGAGGGCGGGAGTCTAGTCCCAGCAGCTGACTCCGGTCCCGCTGAACCGTCGTTTGCCGGCTAGGAATTGTCAAACAATCGCCTGCTGAGCGGCTCCTCTGCCGACCGCTGTGCTCACTGCTCACCACACTCTCCGGCTGATGTAACGTGTTTGTGGACGTTGCTGCGACCCGGCGCGATCCTCGAGAGCCGAGCGGGTCACAGGTGATTCATGGAACCGCACGTGAAAATAGCGTGCATGCTCCAACAATGTGATGATACGGATAATCTTGATATGGCCCATGGTGGACACTCCTTCCTCTGGCTTTCTATTTATGGACACGAATAAATGCTAAGCTGCAAAGTGGAAATGAAACGTAAGGATTATAGGAGTCCGTATGTGCTGGGACATCTGCATTTTTTGGCGAAAGACGGTAAGGCACCGAGGCATCAGTGCCAGCTGCCAGGTTATTCAATGTTTTCCGCTAAAGCTGCGTCGTAGTCGTGTTTTGGGAATCGTCTGTAATCGAATTGCTGTTTCAATAAGCGTCCGTGTTTGTTGGCTGAGACGGTTATCTTCTGTTTGGGATCCTCGACCCGCTGCGCCGTTCAGACACCGGTCGGTGGAGGAGTGTTATTGTTGGTCCCCTGGGAGCCTGACGCTACATTTCCGGCGAGGCTGTGAGTGGTGACCTGGGACTCTCAGAGGTGTCAACACTCCAGAGCGGTGGCGGCGGTCACCAGTAGTCAGCTACACAATACACAGCCTGTTACTACGCACCGACCGGCTCCCGGCGACCGAGGCTGGCGGCGGCCACGGCTGCCCCTGCGCGCCGCGCGCCACAAAGCCGGCCGGCGCGCCGTTTTTGCCGCAGGAGTTGCCGTGGTCTCGCCGCCAGCTGTTGTGCCCGGGAGCGCCGCAGTCGCGCCACAAAGGCCGCCGATTGCCAGCGTGCTAAGCGCTCCGCTTCGTCAAAGTCAGCATGATACTGTTCTCCTCACGTTCCTCTGTCTGTTCGTGCTTGTTCCGCTGCCAATGGCTCACCTGCAGCTTTCTGTCTCCGCCTTTCTCCCTCCGCTGCTCTCCACTCCCTTCCCGTTCCTCCCCATCTCTCCCATCGTTTCCGCTGCCGCCGTGCCGACGGCCGGGCCTGTGAACATACCGGCGGCTTTACCCGCGGTCCGTCTGTCTCTGTCGAGCGGCCGCCCCGGGCGAGGGACGTCCGACCGAACCGGACCGTTCATCCCACATAACTCGGACGGCGGCCGTGGGAGAGCTGATGGAGTCTGCTGCGGACAAACTCACCACGCCCCGCCGAGGGTCTGCAATTAAAGGCAGTCTCACGGGCTTTGGATAGTTCAATATTTTATGTACTCGGCGCTACCACATATTGTATACCTTTTAAGGCATCTTTGCTTTCATAGTTTTTCATGACAAGACTTGTTAACTTGTCGTTATTTCATATTCGCGTTAATTGGGCTATTGCTTACCAGCATATTGTACCGTTTCTCGCATTTTTCATGCATGGATGTCACTCAATTAGCGTCCGTTTTTCTCACCTCTCAGGCCCTGCTCTTGGCCACTTTCTGTTCTGAGCGCCTTCCATCCGCCCCTGTCCATTTCAGTGTTGCACCCTACCTTTCCTCTCTGCTCCTAGTCATGTATTCCTCCATTTTCCACCGTCGCCGACGGCCGGAGGCGGACGTCCGCCCGGAAATGAGCGTTAAACACCGTCTGTGTGTCGTGTCGACCGCACTCACGGCGACCGGAACTGTTCCGAGCGACCCGGGGCGGCCCGTGGCCCGGTCGGGTCGCTTGGTGCCGACTGTCGAGTCTGGGCGCTTGACGGTCTCTAACGGTCTTGCAGTAGGCGGGTACTACTGTCGTTTAGGTTTTTTCTGCAGGGAGAGGAGGATTGGAAAATGTGCGAGGCAGGGCTTATTGAAATTTGACGATCCTTAGTTTCTTGGAAAAGCATCAGAGTTCCGGCCAGCATTTTTTGGTACTTGGTGTAGAACTGTAGAGTAAGCACAGTGTAAATCCACAATCAGCTAACCAATCTACCAACGAACTTGTCGCCTACTGCTGAATGTCGGCCCACCAGGCACGTGCGGTCGCGGCCCGCCCATTTTTGCCGTAGGCATCTCTGCTGTTTTGGCGCTGGCCAAATGTCGGCTGACGGACGAGATGTCCCGGACGGCGGGGGTTTTCGGTGACCGCGGCGGCGGCGGGTTCGATGTGTCTGTAGTAATCCCGTGCACGGTCGGTGAGGCAGGTCCGGACGGCGTGTTGTGTTTGGCCCGGTATACGACCGCCACGGCACGCCAGCAGAGTGGCCGGCCGTGTCACCTGTCCGTCTTATCGGCCGTGTCTAGACGGGGCGGGGGTGGGGTGGGGTACCACTGGACCGCGGCTGGACGAACGGCGACACTGACAGGTGGAGCTGCCACGGCGGCGTGAAAAGCGATCGATGTGGTGTGGTGTTTGTCACCGATTTAACCCGCGACCTGGTGGGGGGGGGGGCTATTTTTTGCCCCCCCTCCAGACTTTTCGATATATCTCCAGAACCGCTGCGCCGATCGTCACCAAACTTTCAGTACCCTCCCGGACATCAATTTTACACATTGTGACCAAAATTTTTTCCAAAGGCTATGATAGGTTGGCCGGAAATGACGTCAGAGTGACGTCATGTTCTGCCGTTTTCGACCCAAAAAAGGGTTTCGCGGGAAGAGCTGTCAGGCCTATAGCTTTGCAAATACAGAAAAATGATCAATTCATAAAAGCTGTAGAATCAACAGGGCTACAAAACTGCTATCTCGGATTTTTGAAATTTTTGGATTTGGACCCCCAAAAATCAAAAAACAATCTTTTTGGATATAATAATCGAAAAATCCAAAAAAAATTTGAATTTCGAAAAAACCGGAATATATGTGATAGTCCTTCCCGCCTTCCATCCACATGCCAAATTTGAGATTGATACCTCTTTTTTTGGCGAAGTTATAGCGAAAAAACTGTTCAAAATTGATGACGTCAAATTTTCAAACTCAATTTTTAGCAATTCTAGACCCCGTAGCGCAAAACAAAGACCACCATTAGACTCCCCGTGACGAGCTGCATCGAATCAATACCCATTTTATGCAAAACTATCAACTTTAAAATTTGACCTTTTTTGGCCTGACCTTGACCTGACCTTGACCTGAACTTCACCAGAAAGTGACCTAAGCCGTACCTGATAGTCTTATAACCAACACCATTGAGTTGGAAATGAAAAATTGGCCATAAAACATGCATCACACAACCTTAGTAAAGTTGGGCTCATGTGACCTGACCTGTGACCCTTGGTGACCTGACCTGTGACCTGACCTGGTTTTGTCAGTGACCTCTAATAGCAACATATCTACTAGGCAACTGACGCCCTATCGCTGATTATCGACAAAATGCGTTTTCCTCGGTGTTATAGCGCATTCCCTAGCAGACCCGTGAACGGTGAAACATTTCATCTTTGACCTGACCTGTGACGTCATCGGTGACCCCGAGGTCAATGAAATTTGGTTTCCCTCGACAAATTTGACAGGCCTTTCGAACGCCGTTTGAATTTTGCGGATCCGTCCAGTAGTTTCGGAGATACGAGGGGGGGGGGGCAAAAAATAGCCCCCCCCCCCACCAGGTCGCGTTATAAACAGACCCCACCAGGGCGCGGGTTAATCACGGCCCCAGAAGGATTGACTTTTTGGTGGTCAAGGACAGCCGTCCAAACAACACTGTTTCTGTCAACACCATCGTCGTGCAGCTGCAACCTAGCGTACTTTGCGAAGAACGTTAGCAATTTACCAACTCCTAGTACGATTTGACCTTTACTAGTGTTTATGTGTCTGTCTTTCCGTTTGACCAGCTCCCTGTGTGTTTTGCTCGATCACTGTCTGTCGTCTGACCTATCGTCTGTGTTCTTGCAGACTCGTATGGAGGTGGAGGACATCTTCACGGACCTGGCCGACGGCAGGAAACTGCTGCGGCTCCTCGAGATCATCTCCGGCGAGAAGCTCGGCAAACCAAACAACGGCAAAATGCGTGTGCACAAAATTGAAAACGTCAACAAGTCGCTGGCCTTTCTGCACACCAAGGTACGGACAGGACACCAAAGGGTGGAGGGAGATGTTGCAGGGCATTTATCGTCAACGTTAGAGCGTTTTGGTATGTTTTGCCTGGTGACAGCTCATTATTATGATGCCACATCAATTAGAAACTGAAAATGCACGACCTCCAAACACTTTTATGAGACCGGTCATACCTTTGAAAAGCTGTTCTGTTTTACGTCTAACAATGAACAACGTGGTTTAGACATTTCCAAGCACTAAACAGACCGCAGCGACAAAGATGTCGTCCTCCGGCTGTGCTGAAAATACCGAGTGCTGTCGCCCTGTGTCCGCCGTTGGCGCCCGACCGATGATGACTCTGCCCTTCATCCCGTCCCGTGACTGTGTCTGGCACTGTCGGCGGGCGGGGTGACCGCCGGACTGGCCGCCGGGCCGGCCCGTGACCCCGCAAGGTCGCCACATCTGGCAGCCGTTGCCAGGCGGCCGGTGAATGGGCCGCGGTGGGAGCGGCGGCAGGCGGCGGCTGTTGCATCAGTGGCCGGTGTTGGTTTCGGCCGGACCACTGCACCTGGCAACTCGAACCGCGCCGTCTGGAGCCGTGCCGCAGCCCAGCGCCGTGTCAGCGCATAGGCTGCATGGTTTATAGCATGGTTGTCCGGTGGAAGCTGGGCAGCTAGCTGCTCCTCAAACAGCCGGGCAGCTTGTCCTACTCGGCCGGCTGTAGTCCAGCTTTAGTCCTCTCGGCCGGCTGTACAGCTAGTCTCCTTAGATGGCTGAGAAGCCGGACAGCTGCTCCTCTCGGCTAGCCGGCCGCACTGCCGCTCTCGGTCCGGGAGGCCCCTGTCGTCCGGGGCGGGTCGGCCCCCGCCGTCCGCCGTCCGCCGGCCGACACCCTATGACCGATGGTCGGCCCACAGCGGCCTGTATACATTATCAGGCCGAGGTCACGCCGCCATTTGAATGTGACACGGATGTCTGGCCCTGTTTAACCGCCGGCCACAGGTGGCTTTCCACGAACTGGTCACCAGAGGGACGGTGAAGGTGCTATCGTTACATAAATTAGACGGCGCTAATGCATCGGTCGCGCAGTCTCCGGGCCGGCCAGTGTCCACCGCTCACCGGCCAGAGCCCTGGGCCCCGGCAGGACGACACGACGGGCCGGGCTGGCGGCGGCGGCGGCTATGTATGTGTATGTATATATCAGGTTGCCGAGTCCGCATGCTAATGACGGCCGTCCTCTGCCATCCGATGACTGGCTCGGCGGCGGCGCGACTCATGACCGGGGCGCGGCGGGGCGGGGCGGGGCGGCCGCCGGAACTGGGCGTGATTCACCTCCCCCTCTCAGCCCCCGCCCGCCGTCCCCGTGCATGGCACCGGCACATGTGGTCCGCTCTCGGCGGGAGGCGCTCCTGGCGGAGGACGACGCCCAGATGTGAGGCCTACCACACGCACGGAAACGGCCGGCGAACAGAGACGCGCCGCGCCGGCGGACTGAGACAAAGTCGCCGCAGTAGTGAACGCTGGGCCTGGAATCCAGAGCTGAGCCGCCCATCTGGCGTCTCTGGATGAGTTCCATCCGCGGCCTGCCGTTTCTGCCAGCCCGGCTGTACCGTATCTGCGGCCCACACACCCCAACCAGTGGCGGCGGCTGCCGGTAGATACCGTGCGGCCAGACACTGGACAGCGGCCATCCCCGCACGGTGGCGGCCCTCTCCGCGGCTGCCGGTAGGTATCGTGTGGCTCGGACGGCGGCCCTCTCCGCACGGCGGCGGCGCTCTCCGCTCGATCGGCCGGCTGTGACCAGCCGCGGACGGTCACCGCCGAACCGCCACGCTTTAACCGCTTCGTGGCCGCGCTGTGACCGGTCTATGACCGGCTCCATGACCGGCTCTATGACCGGACTGGGAACGCTCTTGACCGTTCTATGGCCAAAGCCCTACCGCGCTGTGACCGCTCTATGACCGGTCTATGATCGAGCCCACGATCATCGTTCGCTATGATTGGGTCATGGCTGACTGTGGCTGTTCTGTGGTCGTGCCATGAATGGATCTCTTGACGGCTTCACGGTTATTACCTGGCCGGCACAACGGGCCCTGGACCGCTGTGACGGTCTCCTTGACGGTCGCGGTGGATCACAGAGCCTGTGGTCGTGTCTGGTCTTTGGCAGTCGCTCGGACCTCACCTTAGGTTGCCAGTCGCCGCTGGGGTGGGCGCTGAAGGCGGGCCGTGACCTGTCCCACTCGCTGATGGCTTCGTTAATGACTGTTCGCGCCGGCTGATTGGTTTCGGCTGATGTTATCGAATACAAGCTCATCTGTGCGCAGTGATTGAAATCGTTTCATCTGAGTTCGTCGGTCATGGCGCCATCCTGGAATGGAGTCTATTCTATTTGAATATGACGACCAATTTCACCAAGGCGTGATGCTGTCGTACCGCATTGCCCGGCCTGATAGGAGTGTTGGTCCCCTTATCTGTAACATTACGTTAGTGACCTGATTAGTCCACTCATACCCATTTTCAGACCCAACTTCGTGAAGATTTCGGACGGCTGACAATACGAGTAGATATTTTTACACGAATTTCATATTAAAGCGATGCTTGCTTGTAGTGATAGGTGGTGACCTGATTTCTGACCTTACCTCTGCCCTGGCTCAACCTCTGAGCTGAGCTGACCCGACCTCTGACCTGACCTCTGACCTGTGACCCGTCCGACAGGTGCGTCTGGAGAGTATCGGCGCCGAGGACATAGTGGACGGCAACCCGCGGCTGATACTGGGCCTCATATGGACCATCATCCTGCGCTTCCAGATCGAGGTCATCGATATCGACATCGTAAGTACCCGAGTCGATACGTCACCGCGCAATCAGCGTGTCACGATAGCATCGCCGGCGTCTCCCGAGTCGGCCGCTTCAGAGATGACAGGTGGGAGGGCCTGAGATAAACTGAGAGACGGCTGCAGGTGCGATTATCGGGCCGGCCCGTACAGAATGGACACCCACAGTACGTATCAGGGGCGCTGATTGTCAACTTACACTCCAGCTCCATCACATCATCAACACTTCACTCGCCTTCATAATTAATAATTTAGAGTAATTCGCCAAACTCGCCATCGCCATCATAATTCACAGTCTTCATAATCATGTGCCTTACTCGCTCCATCGGAACAACGTACTTCAGCGCTCAGCAACAACACGCCCCCACCTGAGTCTCTAGACGCCTACCACGTCAGCACCCAGCAGATCACCCTCGTCAGCACCGGTGCAGTGCCGACGCTGCACTGCACTCTTCACCTGATGCGGGTTAATCGCCGGCCGATCAGCCCCAGCTGACAGCAGCTCATCTCAGCAACGCTACCCGGCGCGCACTCATCACTTAGTTCACCTCTCAGCGCCCTGGGGCGGGGGAGGCGGGTTTGCAGCGTCCCGACGGGCCCTGCAGCGGCTGACAGGGCCGGAGCGGGCTCTGACAGCCCGCCGACGCCGCATTGTGTCTCGATCGGTCGGCTGTCGGCGGCTGAGGCCGGTGTATTTGCGCTGAGGCGTCATCCCGGGGCTGGCAGCAGCAACTGACGGCGGTGACGGCCGCGGTCCGGCTGGTGAGGGGAGGGGAGGTTACCGCGTGGTGAGCGCGGCTGCCAGAGGCTGACTCAGCCTCAGATCGTAACCCTGTGGCCCCGTGTAAATAAACACCCGCCGGCCGGTCCCTGTCCGCGCGGGAGGCGCCGGTCACCGGGACTGCCGATCGGTAGGGGTGTGGGAGGCGCCGTAGGGGTGACAGGTCAGCGGTGAGGTGGGGTGCACTACCGGGTCAGGAGCGCAGGGCGGTAGGTCATCGGCTGCATGCAGTGCCGACTGCCGAGTGCCGGGTCAGGAGGGAGGGAGAGGGTTGTCACGGGTAGCGTCGACCGGTGATCCGTGCCGAGCGACTGGGGGTCTTGACCACAGGTGGGCCGCATACCGACGGGTTATGGGCGCCGAACGGTGGCCTGAACCTCAGCTCGGGAGCTGCGCAGATGCAGTGGGTTGCCTTTCTAGCCGGCCCTCGGTCGCCGCTGCCGCCTCTGCTGCCGCCGCTGCCGATTGCAGAGAGTGAAAGGGTGTCGGCTTCTGGGACCAGACTCCGAGCCTGCCGAGGACAGCGGCAACTCGCTGCTATAGGGACCTGTCACCGATGATCAGAGGCGTCGACTCGGTCTGGACAGGGCGGCGTCGCAGACCGGAATTTGCATCTGCTTCACGAGAGGTTAGATGTGGTGCAACCTTTCAAGCCAGCACAGTTTCAAACCACATCGGCTGATTTTCCATCTGTCAAGAAGAACTTTCTGCGCCATATGCTGAATATCGAAGGTTGTACCTAAATACACAGTTTAGGCATGTTGAGATGCGGCTTTGCCACAGCTTCCAACGAGGAAGTTCCAACTGAATATCTAAGCCCTTTTTGTGTGGGGTATATCCGCATGGTTCTGTTGGTTACTAAGCAGCTACCTGCCTTGTCAAAACCGCATTGTCATGAATTCACGATAACTATCAGGTGACGCTTGCACACTGTCGCCGCTGTCCAATGCCCATAGCTGCTTGGACCGGCTTGACTCGGCTATGTGAGCGGGTTGCGAAACTCGGCGGGCTGTCGGCGAAAGTTGCGCGAGCCATGGCCAGTTTTTCCCCCTTCAGACCCGTTATGGTAACCAACTCCTGGACACCGTCGGACATGCATTGTAGCACTTTTGGTGGAACTTGACGGATGGAACTCCCAGTTCCCACCTTGATAGAATAGTAAAAATGTGACGTGTTGAGTTCAAATTTTGGCGCTATAACAGCAAACTGACTAAAGGAAGTCGTGTGCTATCACTTCTGACATCAGTGGCCGTTAGGCCTGCGGTTGTGGTTAGTGGAAACGGATTTTTGACGCTCTAATCACAAATTTACATTCCGAGAAAGTTTGCCTCAGTTTCCTCGTTATACGGTGGACTTGAGGCCGGTAGAGGACCTTCACGTGGTATGTTGTATGTAGGTTGATGTCTGTATCTTGTCATACGCTGTTATGGTGGTGCAAAATAAGTCAGGACCAAGCACCTATCATCCATTGCACGTCTGCGATCCCAACCAGGTGTCCTGTGATGTGATCGGCCGTCCTCGTCTAGGTGATGCCAGTCCTTGTATCGGCATAGGCGGCAGCTAGCTCTCAGGAGCCGCGCTGCCAAGGTCGCCGCGCCTCGGTCGTCCACTGTCAAGGCTGTCCCGTCTCCCGTCTCCTGTTCGGTTCTCCGGTCGGACAGCGACCCCGGCGGCCGGTGACCGCCCGCGGCCGCTCGGTGGGCGGCGCAGACACCTGTTCCACCGCCCAGGTCACCGGGGCCGGTCACGCGGCTTGCCCGACGGACCGCCGGTTAATGAGGCCGGCTTTATGGCCGTACTCACTGGCACAATGGCACATTGACACGCTAATCAGCTAAATGGGATAGGCCCTAATCGCGCCCTGAGATGCCAGCGGTATTCTGTTCTTTGCCGACCTAAGCGGTGGAGTTACATTAGCTGGCTGCTCGCTGCGGGAGTGCATGCTCATTGCTTTCTGATGCTCGGAGCTAGTAATGGACCTGGAGGTTCTGCTTCGACTCTGTAGGGGGATCTGAGGGCGGTCTCTGTGACGGTGACGGGCTGTTACTAGGGCTGCGTCACGGCGCGTCACACAGGATGCACCCTCCCCTGTCGTCCGTCACTCAGAGCTCTTCAGCCCGGCGGCGGCCACACAAGCAGTCACCGCCCGACGGCCTCGGTGCCGAACTGCCGAGTCATGGCCGGTCCCTGCCGCCGCCACACGGACCAGCCCGGTCCAACGGACCAGCGCGGTACCGACGGAACAGCGCGGTACCGACGGACCAGCGCGGTACCGACGGACCAGCAGGGACCATCCCGGATCAACGAACGGATGGGAGTGAGGCGCCTGTCGGGTGGGATGAGTCGGACGGACTGATGGAGCGGATATGACGGGCAGAGATGACGGACGTTTGACGGACTGACTGCTGTGTCAGAGATGACAGACTGACTGCTGTGTCAGAGCTGACGGACTGACTGCTGTGTCAGAGCGGACGGACTGACTGCTGTGTCAGAGCTGACTGACTGACTGGTATGTCAGAGCTGACGGACTGACTGCTGTGTCAGAGCTGACGGAGTGGACTGACTGGTGTGTCAGAGCTGACGGACTGACTGGTGTGTCAGAGCTGACGGAGTGGACTGACTGACGTCTCAGAGCTGACGGTCCGACGGGAAGGCGGAGCTGACTGAGCGCCGTATTGTAGCGAGGTCAAAACACAGGTCACCGGCGCGGAGCCGCGAGCTGGCTGTAGCCGGAGCTGCCATCTGCCCGTCTGACGAGCCGTGGGCGCCAGTCGATATCCGAGCCTCCTCCACCCGCCCACGGGGTGCTCAGACCGACCGCGGGGTACCCGAGACCGGCCCACGGGCTACATGAGACCGGCCCACACGATGCCGATCGGTGATGGGCCCTCACCAGCGAGCGGATCGACCGCTACGAACCCACCAGGGCTACATGGGTAGGGTTTATAGTCGGACAATTTAGTAACCTGTCAGAGTCACGTGGTTTTATAGCCGGACAATTCTGTCATAAAACGGCTGTGTTGGACATTTTGTTCCAGCAGCGCTTTTTGATATCCGTAAGTAGGATGAATCGAATGGACCCCAGTGCCCGCCTTCTGAAGGTCGAGCCGGCCAGTTAAGAGCTCGGGGGACGCTTGTGCACCAGGTCCGCGGCTGCTCCAGTGGGGCCCCCGAGCCGACCTCGACCCGCCTCCCCGCTGACACGGTGGCCGATATGGGGGCCAGCTCCCGCCCGGACCCGGATCTGACGTCACCTGGCGACCCCTCCCTGCGTCAGATGACGCTACTCACGGGCTGACGTTGGTCACTGATGTCTGTCACGCCTGATATATGGCCGTGGTCTGCCACGGGGTGGTGTGACGGTGGACATCATCGCTGGTGGATTGGTGGATTCATCTGGTGGATTGGTTGGTGTCTCTCTCCGGACCGTGATGGGGGCTCGTTACCCCACCGCCCACTCTCTGTATACCAGCTCACTGACCGACAGCGCTAAACGGCCCTGATTCACACCACGCTGCCCCCAACAGGCTCCGGGCGGCTGGCAGTCCGCCGCTGCCGGTACATATATGGCGCGTGGTCTCCGGAGGTAGAGGGGTGTGTGGGCGGGGGGTGGAGGGCGGAGGCGGTCACCGATGAATCAGACACACTCGACAAGTCGCCGACACCGTGAATCGCCGCCGATGATGTCACGCTGAACGACCGCGGCTAGTTCGAACGTCAGGGGGACGGGAGGGGGAGCTGGCACTTGATAGGTCACAGGTGCCGCCCCCTCTGCACTTGGTGACACGATCGGTGAGCCGGTGACCCGATGTCGGCGTCCCGTCACCTTCCGGCGGACAGGATGCACTGCTGTATGTGTCATATGACATGTGACGTGACGTGACGTGATATGACGTGGATGACATCATGCCTCGTGCCGGCTTCGTTTCTGAATGGCGCACGTGACACCGGAACGTTATCCACTCTCCTTGCATAGCGGCGCCGTTATCGTTCGCAAGTGTACGTTAGGCATAATCGTCCATTCATGCCTTGAATGAGCCGCGCCTTACACTTGATCTTTGACTTCAAACAACGCCCGACTATGGCTCGGTATTTGATTTCCGTTTTATATGAAGTGATTGTCATTCGCACGAGACAATGTCCGACATCACCGCCCGACCCCGCGTCGATGCTGTGTTGCTGTAGGCACCTGTTTGGCCTGTGGCCTTTCTCAGCTTCTGTATCTGGTCATGTATAACACCTCTTTATCTGTCTGCCCTCAGGATGAGACTGACGAGTCCAGTGAGAAGAAGTCGGCCAAAGACGCGCTGCTGCTCTGGTGTCAGAGGAAGACGGCCGGCTACAACGGCGTCCGCATCAGCGACTTCTCCTGTGAGTCCGCACTGCTCACCTCCCCGTCAGAGGGGCTCACCTAGTGAGCGCAGTGAGATACCGACCGCGGAGAGCGCGCGATGCGGCGCACCAGTTCATCATACAGCGACCTCGCCTATCCTTTAGAGGAGCTCACCCGCCACAGTGAGATACCGACCGCGGAGACCGCGCGCCGCGCCGCATCAGGCCGTCATTTACCGCACCATTAACCATCAGCGGCTGGCATCCCAGAAAACGGTTACTGTTATTAAACGCGACCAGTGATCCGCCAAGCGTATCGTCGGTAAGCGTACTGACATTACAAGCATTCCTCTCCGCTGTTATGCCAATGTAAGGCAGATCCCGAGAGTAGGCCCCTCGGGCCTGTAATTCCGACCTGTGGCCACCGAACCGTGCCGGCCGCTCGCTCGACAACATTGCACCAACGGCGACCTCGCGTGCGGATGATCGAGCGATGGATGGGGGCGTTTCGTGCCAGACGTCGTGCGGAGGCGGTACAATTTCGAGCCGTGCCGTGCTCTGACCGCCCGTGCCCGACCCTGCCGTGGCCATGCCTTACCGCCGTGCCCAACTGCCGCGACCGTGCTCCGGCTCCCGTCATTTCGCAGTCGCGATGTTTTGTCGCTGTGGGCCGCGATACTGCGACCGGCGGGACCGATTGTTTGCCGGTGTTTTCTGTAAGCGGCGGCGGCGGCGGCACGGCGCGGCGCGGCCGGCCGCATACGGCACGTGACGGTACATCAGTGCTGGTTTGGTAGTCTGGCGGCGTGTCGGTCCATACCGGCCCTCCCTTCCTGCTGCCGAGTCCGTGCAGAGGAACCCCTCGAGCTCCTACCATCCATCCCAGCCCGTCGCCGGGGCACGCCAGTCCCCGACTGCCGGGGGACGGCCGGCCGGCGGCGGCAGCCCGCTCCCTCCCCGGCGGTCCGCGCCGACCGTAGCCCATCTGTCGACTGTCACTCGGTCCTGATCGATTCGGTGGCAGCGCGCTGCCGTGTTTCGTCCGGGCCGACACAAGGAAAAGGTGCAGCCGACACGGAAAAATGCGCCCCCGAACACCAGTGCTTTCCGAAGGATTATCCTCAATAAATGCTAGTTCGAACCGGGCACGAAAAAAAATTGAATATGGGACAAAGGTATCCCATCTTGTCAATGTCATGTTCTTCCATTTTTTATCCCCATCGCGACCTCAAAATGACATATAACCAGTGTCTATCCTAGGGCAACGAATGATTTCGAGGGCCGGTGACAACTTCTCTAATGAAAGTCGCTTATGGCAAATGTCATCGAAACTGTTTCGAGCTTTCCATCGTTCATCAGACCCTAGCTCCCGAACCACCCAATCGCTTCCCGGGGCCCGGGCTTTAACCTTATCTGCACTGTGTGTTTCAGCGTCATGGCGGAACGGTCTGGGCTTCAACGCGCTGATCCACGCGCACCGCCCGGACCTGATCGACTACAAGTCGCTGCAGCCGGCCAACCACGTGGCCAACCTCAACAACGCCTTCGAGGTGGCGCAGAAGGACCTGGGCATCCACCGGCTGCTCGATGCCGAGGGTGAGTGGCTGAACTACCCACGGGAGGGGAGGGGACCTGGGCATCCACCGACTGCTCGACGCCGAGGGTAAGTGACTGAACTACCCACGGGAGGGAAGAGAGGGAGAGGGAGAGGGCTTGGGCATCCACCGGCTGCTCGATGCAGAGGGTGAGTGGCTGAACTGTCAGAGGGAGGGGGGAGAGGACCTGGGCATTCACCGGCTGCTCGACGCCGAGGGTGAGTGGCTGAACTACCCATGGGAGGGGAGAGGGAGCAGGAACAGGGTGAACACTGGTGAGTTTCATGTGTCGGAAGCGGATAGGTGGAGTTCGATCGGAAAGGCGAATAGACTGAATGGTATAGCGTGTGCCCGATTGGCATATTCGGGAACAGGAACAAGGCTCAGGTGTGGATGCGGCTTTTGCACGGCTTTGTAGAACGATGGTACGACAATAGTGGCGTTTGTTGTTACATTCGCGTGACTATTACGACATTTCCTGGTCACGGACTGAGCGCGCTGCTCGGAACTGGCGCGGAACCACGGCCGTGAGCTGCTGCCCGAGTCGTTATCAGATTACCAGGGCATCGGCGGTGATTCACTCAGCCAGCTCGTTGGCTGGTGTGCCTTTACTAATGTGTAGGCATGGAACTAGCGTGTATGTCAGTGTGCGGATTTCCAATGGGCTCGAAACCACGCCATTTACCATTGTGTGCTGTCTGTTTGAACCTGACTCACGCCTGTCCGTGTGATTATTATAGCTGTTAGTACATCATCATTAGGCTGTCCCGCTGTCGTGCCCCTCAGCACATATTCATGGCCAAACAATGGGGCGTATGGTTCGAGCCTGAACTGCGGCACCCGCTCATGACTACCTGCTGCTCCTGTGTAAAACCTGGCTGGCCCGGGCTGCAGAGTCGGTGGCAGCTTTCACTAACTGTGCGGTCCCAGAGTCCCCTGCGTGGGTAGCGGATAATCAGAACCCTAACCTGCACCGTGCAGAAGTTTTTCGCGTGGAACTGCAAAGTTTTCAGCGCGTAGTGGTTACTGGGATGGATGCGTTCACCTCACGAACACGCTGTCGTATTGTGATGTCTGCGAAAACATACGACTCGTGATGTTCGATAAGGACTGCGGATGCCGATGGTTTGTAATGGGCTCTAGAAAACGGCTTCATTCAGCTACTTGGTAATCTGGTTCGTGTGCCTGTCAGCTTTGTTTTGTAATGCCGACAATGAATCAAACGTCATATGCTCATAGTTGCGGTTACGATTAACTCGGAGTGCTCATCAGTGAGCCCACAAGCCATTGATCGAATTGATCATTGTGGTAAGTTTTCACTGCATTCTTGTCGAATCCCGAGCCCATTGTGTTTGCGCACCACAGCTGCTCAGCGTAGGCTGACGTGTGTACGAGCACGCCTGCTCACTGACCCGCCCTACCACAAGTGTGTTGCTCATTGAGCCGGTAGTACACCTTTTTGCACTCAAAATAGGCATCGTTTCATTCAATTTCGGCGAATTGCATTCAATTTTAGCGATCTCTCATTTGCTTCGAATAGAGAGATCGCTAAAATTGAATGCAATTCGCCGAAATTGAATGAAAAGATGCCTATTTTGAGTGCAAAAAGGTGTAATATGTGGAGAATCAGTCCCCAGCTGACATCCTCATTCCTCACAGCTGCCGATGGCCCGGTGATCACCTGGTCCGCGCTCCCCGCCTCTCTCCCGCTTCCCTCTCCTCTCCGCCTCTCTCCGCAGATAGCTCCTGACGCCTGCGGCGTGTACACTTTGATGACCCGCCGCCTGACGAGTCGCCTGCGTCCACAGATATCGACGTCAACAAGCCAGACGAGAAGTCGGTGATGACCTACGTGGCTTCCTACTACCACACGTTCGCCAAGATGAAGTCGGAAATCAAGGGCGGCAAGAGGATCGCTAATGTGAGTCCTCGGCGTTATGAGCGGCTGGTCTGGATATGATCACACCGCGGGCTAGAGTCATAGGATGAGTCATCTGATGAGTCATCTGAAGGCCGAACGCAGCGTGTGGCGGGGTGTACAACGCCAGTGGCGGTGACACATGGCGTAATCCAAGGGAGTACTTTGGGACCGATCTTGTTTTTACTATTTACCAACGATTTACCTTCTTTTATTCGCCACGGACAGCTCATCATGTATGCCGACGACGCGCAGTTTATCGATGCGGATGCTCCGGCCAACGTGGGTGACCTCCGTACTAGAGTAGAGAACACGCTCAAAATTGTTTTGAATTGGTTTACTCAAAATCGTTTAAAAATTAATCCCTCAAAAACAGATCTCTTGGTCGTGAAGTCTAAGCGAATTCACTTAGATATCAACGAAACATTTAAAATTCATTTTGGGGAACAGCTCATCAGTCCTTCTCCTTCTGTGAAGGTTCTTGGCATAACTTTGGACTCTTATCTCAATTGGGACCTCCAGATATCTGCCGTCATCAGGCGCTGTTATGGTATGTTGGTGGGACTTGCAAAGCTGAGCCACCGACTACCACACGAGACCAAAAAAGTTATCATTGAAGGGCTTGTTTATCCCCACATCACTTACTGTCTGACCGTTTGGGGCGGCTGCACCAAAACCCAAAAGTATAGGATCCAGAAAGTTCTAAATTTTGGTGCCAGGATCATCAACGGACTAAAGAGGTCTCAGCATATTACTCCCGCTTTAAAAGAACTGGGATGGCTCAAAATTGATGAGCTGATTACTAAATGTGACTTGGCGGCACTCTGTCGGATTCTGAGGTCACCTGAGTCGCCTGAGCATCTCCGCACAATGATTGTGTCCCGTTCAAATGTATCAGAAAGGACCACGCGGGGATCGGAGAGTATGCTGCTGCAAATGCCACGCGTGCGCACAGAACTCGCTCGCCGTGCATTTATGTGCCGGGCTACCACCGCCTGGAACCGCCTGCCAGCCGAGCTCAGGAGGAGTCGTTTATTGTGTCACCCACGGAGGTGAATCGCAAGACATGGGGAGTAGATGTGCTCAGTTTTATCGCATTTTAGCAATTTATAGTGATTTTTAAACCATCATTTTTTCGTGTTTTATGAACATGCCCACTGTGTTTAACTAATGTACTGACTCTGAAATCGGAAGAGCCACGATGTGGAGATTTTTATGAATACAATACATACATACATACATACATCTCTTCCCTCAGTGAATTACGCCACTCTTTAGCTGTGTATGTCAATTAGAACGGTCAGTTGCTACTAATGATTACACATTCCGTCGGCCTGAGAGGCTGCATTCAACGGACTGGGTCGTTATCAGGCGGAGCAGGCTGGTAGCCGATAGCTGTTATCGGCAGTATAAGCGGTCATGTCGGCCATATCAACGTCACGTGTGCCCTCCCGGGCCCCGCCTCTCATCAGCCGCTGGCATGTCACCCCGTCCCAGCTATCTCGGACCACTCGGTACCGTTCAAATAGTTTGGCTTGGTATGGCCGCTCTGGGTAGTGAGGCGGGAGGGGTAGGGTATTAGTAGCGTCTTTTTGATATCAGAGCTGGTTAAGTCATTTTTTTAGCTGGGGCTATAAATGCTATCGTATTTCCTGTGAACGGATGTATGTTCAAGGAGTTATCGAGCTGCCTTGAGCCTGGCCATTCTTGCTATCGGCTTTTGAAGTTATTAAGATGCTGTTGATTTAGGCTTAGTGTGTTTTCATATTGAACACCATGTATTAATACGATCTGGCAATTGATACTTCTTGGAACGGAAATGCTTGGCCGATTTCTTTGAACCGAAAATCTGAAGAGATGTAGGATAGGACGCGGTTTCATCTCGATACTTAACTTTCAATAGTCACGCAAACACTATGTAAGTGTCACGAGTGCCCTCCTCGTTCCCCAGAAATAGAGCTACTTTACTCATTCTGAAGTGCCTTGTTTCTACATAAGGCAATCAACAAGCTGATAAATTTAAACTTTAATGTATGTTAGTGAATGAACAAAAATACATAAGCTTAAATAAAAAATGACCACTCGTGGAGCCGACGAGCTCAGGTTTTAGCCGATGAAACGATGCCCCTGTTTGCCTGAGGCTCTGAACCGCGCCATACCCTGCCGTCACGTGTGCCCTTGTGTGCCGCTGTGCCCTCCCTAACGTTCGCCCATGTGTGCCGCTGTGCCCTCCCTGACGTCTGCCCGTCTATGCCGCTGTACCATGCCCTAACGTCTGCCCGTCTATGCCGCTGTGCCCTGACCTAACGTCTGCCCGTCTGTGCCGCTGTGCCCTCTCTAACGTCTGCCCGTGTGTGCCGCTGTGCCCTCTCTAACGTCTGCCCGTGTGTGCCGCTGTACCATGCCCTAACGTCTGCCCGTGTGTGCCGCTGTGCCCTCCCTCACGTCTGCCCTTCTGTACCGCTGTGCCCTCCCTAACGTCCGCCCGTCTGTGCCTTCCCTGACGCCTGCCCGTCTATGCCGCTGTGCCCTGCCCTCACGTCTGCGCGTGTGTGCCGCTGTGCCCTGCCCTAACGTCTGCCCGTCTATGCCGCTGTGCCCTCCCTGACGTCTGCCCGCTGTACCCTGCCCTCACGTCTGCCCGTCTGTGCCGCTATGCCCTCCCTAACGTCTGCCCGTCTGTGCCCTCCCTGACGTCCGCCCGCCTGTTCCTTCCGCAGCTGGTGGGCCAAATGATGGAGGTGGACCGCTCCCAGGAGCGCTACAACGTGCTCACCACCTCGCTGCTCGAGTGGATCCTGATGAAGGTCTCCGTGCTCGAGGACCGAGACTTCCCCAACTCGCTCGAGGGAATCCAGAAGGAGCTGCTCAAGTTCAAGAGCTACCGCACAGAGGAGAAGCCGCCCAAGTAAGCAGATGACAGTGGCTGTTTTTGTGTCTGGGGTAATTCCCTTTCGAAACCCCGCGCTCGGCTCAGAGAGACAGTTAGAAGTGTAAATGACTTATAAGTGTAAATGACCTCCTGCCTGCGGTTGGACAACGGTGGGCCTGATTTCAGGGCTATATCTGAAACAATTGTCTGCTTTGTAGATAGTGTCTGACTTTGAAGGGGTGTATGTACTTCGCCCATCTATGAGCGCTGACAGCTTTATTGTGTCTGAGATTATGTTATCTGGTGCGAACTTCAAGCCAGATGCCTGAAGCATTGTATCACGCATCCTGTGATCGCAGGGTATCAAATGCTACATACTTTGACAATCATTATTTTCACGAGGACAATGCTATGCTGTTCCATCTCCTGAATAAATGTTCCAACCCGAACCCTGTACGCTCCCCTTGCGCTGATTTGATGAGTCCCAACCTGCGGTAGAAGTTCCAGCCAGGACCTGACCAATCCTGCTCTTCCTCTCCCCGCAGGTTCCGCGAGCGGAGCGAGATCGAGGCGCTGTACTTTGACATCAACACCAAGCTGAAGGCGCTCAACAAGCCGGCGTTCTCGCCGCCCGAGGGGAAGCTGCTGCACGACATCGAGCGTACGTGGACCCAGCTGGAGAAGGCCGAACACTCGAGGGAGGTGGCCCTGAGGGCGGAGCTGCAGCGCCAGGAGCGGCTCGAACAGCTCGCCTACAAGTTCGAACGGAAGGTGAGTGATGGTGGGGAGAGAGTGGAGGGAGGAGAGATGAGGGAAGAGCTAGAGAGGCGATGGAGGAGAGGAGATGGAAGAGGTAGGAAAGCGAAGATAAGTGAATAAAAATCTAGAGGTGGATGATCGGAGTGAGTAGATTGGCGGGGTTATCTGCTTGTTATAGCTGTGAACAACGACATTGTCAGTATATTAAGCACATGACTGTCAAGCTTAATAACGCTATCAATGCTGAATCTGATCTGTCAATGGGTGACGAGTGGTGGTGAGTCAGGTGAACAAATTAAGGGCACCTTCATTCTTGAATGAACCAGACAAGTGCCAGATAACCTCCTGAAAGTCAAGAGCCCTGTCAGCACTTGTGTGCTGTGTTGAAGCGTGTCCCTGGTAATGGTAGAGTCCGATTTACGCTCTACCTCTCGACTGTGGTTAGGTATGTAAACCTTAGCGAGGTGAACTTCTACATAATCTGACGAATATCCAATAATGGCTATGAAAGGCGTAATTACTTTGCTCATGATTCTAAGATCAGTCCAGCTGACTTGACTATCGTCACCGACCCTATAAATAAATAAACTGCGCGTTGGGTACCTACCCGAATGATCCCGTGACTTAACTTGTGAACTGTCCCTATGATGTCCTAACCTGACCTGTGACCTCTCCGCAGGGTGTGCTGACCTAACCTGTACCCTCTCCCCAGGGCGTGCTGCGCGAGGGATACCTGAAGGAGATGATTCAGGTGCTGTCCGACCCGCGCTACGGCAGCAACCTCACCCAGGTGGAGGCGACCGTGAAGAAACATGAGGCCATCAGCGCCGACATCCTGGCTAGGGTGGGTGACTGACGGACTGCCCGGATTCGGTCTGGGTCCGAGTCCGCTCGGTCAGGGTTTGAGTGTGGTCCGGGTCCGGGTCGGACGGGTCACCACCACCCAGGTATTGCGTCAACTTGCACCATGAGCTGTGCTGTTATTGTCGGTTTTGATAATGGTTCAGTACGGATTAGATGATAGTGTTCTCAAGCGGTGGTCAGAAGTCAGAACACTTTGTTCCAGTAACTTTATTTATTTATTGGTCCGACATTGATTTATGACTGAATTTTCCATTCAGCGTTAGTTACAGGAAGCCATAAACGAGAACTATTATTGTCCATTGTGCATTGTTCAGTGTTTGACCTCTGTGGGCCTCTATTGATTCGATTGATAAACTGTGTTGTGCCGTGAATTCTAATGAATTGTGACTCGTCGAATTCCAGTGTCCCGATAATCACGTAGTTCCATTGCCTTTACACTGATGTCGTGAGTCATTAGTGATATTAGCGGTGTTTTTTGTGGTAATCCATGGCTCGTACTGATAGTCATCTCGAAGAAGATATGTATTTGGGTTCAACGCGATGTTGTAATTCGAAGTGACGTAGCTTGCTTACAGCGTGCAGCTGCCGGGCTATCTCTCGTGTTGATTTGTCTTACTCAATTATCGTGCTGAGTGTCGTAGCCTCACATTTCTGCCGAAACTCATTGAGACTCAGCTCGGTCTGACAGACCTGTAAATTCTTTTCTGAATTCTGGTCTCTCTGATCGTGTGACCTAACCTATGCCACTGTGACCTGACCTCTGTTCTGTATGACCAAACGTCTGTAGTGACCTGACCTTTGACGGTGTGTGACCTCGCCTCTGCCGCCGTGACCTGACCCCTGACCCTCCCCCTGACACAGCGGGAGCGGTTCGCCGACCTGGTCAGTATGGCCGACGAGCTGGAGCGGGAGAACTACCACGGCGCGGCGCGGGTGCGCGCCAGAGAGCAGGAGGTCACCGAGAGGTGGCAGCACCTGCTGTCGCTGCTCGACCGGCACAAACAGACGCTGGCCAACTTCTCCAGCCTGATGACCATGCTGCGCGAGATCGACACCGTGCTGGCCGCCATCAAGGAGATGGAGGTACGGTAGCGGTGGACGGCGGACGGCTTCACAGAGAGGGCAGAGCTTTCCGATATGCTGGAGATCTGTGCCGTTATGGCATTTTCATATTGAAAATTGAAATTCAACGAAGTTTGGCCGTGAGCCTAGCATGTTGATAAGCATTCAAATCTCGAGTTCATCATTGGGAATGTTAAACTCAAACTTCGGAAGCATGCTATTTAGACATTGCTCGGCTGTCCTAATGTGTGCGATTTGCTTGCGCGACTCGAGCCCCTCTTACTCTGTAACTCCCCCCTCTGCCGCCGTCAGGGCCAGGTGACGTCTGAGGCGGGCGCGTCCCACCTACTGGCCGCCGAGGACCTCATCCAGAAGCACAGTCTGATGGAGTCTCAGATCAGCAGCGTGGGTGAGACGATCCAGCGGCTCAACAAGCAGGCCAACCAGTTCATCGCGGCCGGACACCGTGAGACGCCGGCACTACAGAAGCGGCTGCAGACCCTCAACGACGAGTACAAACAGTACGTGACCGGGGGAACGGGGCTGGGGCTGGGCAAAGTGTGACGCGGAGAGGGTGGAAGCAGGTGGCTGCTCGGGGAGGGAGATGCGATGGATGCTGTGAGTTATGTTTCACTTCAGGGAGTGTTGTCCACTTGTGCTGCTGATGTTTAGTATTTGACCTCCGATTAACGTGCATGTTTTGATCTTTTACGTCCAGACTGAATAAAAAGTTATCGACTCAGGGAGTATGGTAGGTAGCCCTGAACATTCTTAGTAAGTTAAGGAATATATCGATTCATGAGTCGCCAACCTCGTAGACTCGTAGCAGAGTGTGAGCATTCGGTAGCCCTACGAGTAATGCAGTGTGCCGAGATGTCGCCATTCTGCTAACCCTCCCCCCTCCCTCCGCGTCTAGCCTGGTGGACGAGTCGGGCCGGCGCAGCGACCGTCTGGACGAGTGGCGCTCCTACCTGCAGTTCGTCCAGGACTGTGAGGACGAGGAGGCCTGGCTGGTCGAGAAGCAGCGCATCTGCACAGCCGGCATCACCGCCAAAGACCTGCGCGCCGTGCTGGCAATGCAGCAGAAACACAAGGTAGGGGAGGCTGCCGGGGGGGGGGGGGGCGCTTGGGCACACACCAACGGACACGAGGTATATGGGAGGTGGTGACATGGGGTAGATTATGTAGTGCATGTGGGGAATATTTACCGGGTTGTGAGTGATGATCATTTTGGAGGATGAACACTGAATGAGAGGCTAATTTGTCTGCCATGTGATCATTTGCCTGGCACAATATGAGTGCAGCTACATGAGTAGCATTTATGAGTAGCATGGGATTTTCACAACTCTCGATGGAAAAGGATACATACCAGTAAAACGCCTTTTGGGCGAAGAACGAGCGAGCGAGATAGTGAGCCCTGCACGTGCGGAAGGGCGAGAGGGTACTTCCAACGGGCTTGCGCAAAGCACCCTTCTAACCGGTCGCTAGCGGTGTACCAAATTTGAACGCAATCGGCCCAGCCGTTCCTGAGATCTGGAAGCGGCATTCTGCACGTGCGCACGTGCGAACGGGGTCCAAACTGACTTCTGCACGGCACCCTACTAACTGGTCCCCAACCGTGTACCAAATTTGAGCGCAATCGGCCCAGCCGTTCTCGAGATCTGAAAACGCCCCCTGCACGTGCGCACGTGCAGTAGCACCCTAACCGCAACACATGGGAATGCATTGCCTGGTGAGTGCCTACCTGTGTGCCAAGTTTCAGCGAAATCGCCCCAGTAATTACCGAGTTATTAAAATGGGAACAAATTTGACACCTCTTATTGTTGTATTTTGCACGTGCACTGGGGGTCACTCACATAGATCAAGAGTATCCGACCTTTGGTAGAAGGGATGCGGCTACCCTATAAAAATTACCGCAAGTCAATCGCCCAAGCGGCTGCTGAGATATGAGCCTCTCAAAATAACTACTTTTGCAAAACAGTTTGAACACCCTTGACTTTTCACGTGGCACGTGCCACGACGGTCACTGAGATGTATCAAAAGTAGTCAATTACGGGGTAGAAGGGATGGGGCTACCCAGCAAAAAAGACCGCAGGCCAATCGGTCCAGCGGTTGCTGAGATATAAGCCTCTCAAAAGCGTTACAGGCCGGGCCGGGCCGGGCCGGGCCGCTCATACTGAGATTTTTCCGTTATATTGAAAAGACTCACTTCGCTCGCTGCGCTCGCTCGCTCGTAATAAATGCACATTGCACAGCATGTTTGATTGCAGTTCGCACGGCTGTAGAAGCATGGGATGAACACAATGGACGGACAGGTTTGGCTGGATTGTTGATCTGACATGCCTGCATGCTGTGTGCACTCTCACTGTCTGATAGTCGCTCACTGTCCTATGCCGCACCGGGGGCCTTGGCCCCGACACCCGTGTGTTTCACCACTGCATGCCGTGTCGAGTAGCGAGCCCGCCGGCACGCAGGCAGTAGTCGCCGCCGGTCGGCCGGCCGGCCGGTGTAACCGCATGTGCGGCCGGTCTGATCTAACTAACCCTCTCCGGTACCCACCGTAGGACGCCGCCAGCAACCACAATCCATACAAGGTGAGCAGGCGGCGGCCCTCGAGCTGCCAGTGGTCCGCCGCCGCTTCTCCGCCCCCCCCCCCCCGGCCCACGGGCAGGCCGGGTGGCGGGCTCGTGTTGTTGCACGCTTGCCTTTCTGGTGGTGGTAGGGCACAGCTCTTTGGTTCTACTATCATCCCGTGAAGGAGGTGGTCCTGTTTTCAACAGTTCGCCTCCACATCCCGCAGCGCTACATGCTCTTCTCGCTAGTCGTCTCCGTGACTAAACTGCCAGGTCTGGCGAGCGCCGATCGACGCCGGCGCCGATAACAGAAGTGTGGTATGTCTTGAGGGACCGGCCAGTTACGTCCATCTTCTGAGAGCTCAACTGAACTATCTGCTCTTGTACATACTGCCAGCCGATATTTGTTCTATTTCTTAGCTGTATATTATTTGCTAGCCTGTATGTTATGTGTACGTGCAGCAGCTGTATATAATAGCTTACTATCAAGGTGCTCTTTTTCAGCTTAGCTGATCTATGTTATTTCTTTTAAAGGCTCGCCTACGGTAGCTAGTTCAAAGCTTGGAAGCTACTATAATCTCATGTCTGCGCCTCGTATTTCTTTGCTGTGATTTGTCATTTGAACAATTTTTGTGTCCATTGAACATTTGAGTCGTCTGGTCATTTTTTAGTCATTTGCTTTGGGAAAACCAGTGGTTACCGCTTTTGCCCAAAAGAAGAAGAAAAAAAACATTAGTCTCACAACACGATGTCTGGCGATTTATAACTGGCGTTCCATGATTTACTTTTCCACTTGTTGTGAGACATTGCATTTGTTTTATACAAACGACTTGTTGATCTACGCAGTGATTTGCTAACCATGCACAGTACTCACTTTCTGTTCACTATTGATGTCGAATACCGCTCCACGCGCTGACGTCCCTGTGTCCCCCCGCCAGGCGCTGGAGGACGAGCTGCGGGTGCGGCGGCCCAAGACGGAGAAGATCGCGCGCGCCGGCGAGGAGCTCGAAAAGGCCGACCACCCGCAAAAGGCCGAGATCCGCTCCAGGTGGGTGCAACGCGGTGCGGGGTGGCAGGACTGCCCTTTTCAGATAGTTGTGCTCTCGGTAGCTAGTGGAATACCCATCAAGTGACTGCCGACTTTTCCAAGCCACATGCTCGATTAGTGTTTCGTGGACACAAACTAACTTTTCAATGACTAATAGTAAATTTTGGCACTTCATCCGGGTCATCCCAGACTGTCCGGCCGGCGCGGCGGGTTGGCCGGCATTAGTCCCCCAGAGCTGCCCCACACTGACCGTGTTTGTATTCGCCCCTGATCAGGATCGATGGCCTGAAGCAGAAGTTTGCCGAGCTGGAGGAGCTGGCTGCTCAGCGGCGGCGACAGCTGGCCGAGGCGGCCGAGGCCTACCAGGTAATTATCGCAAGGTAGTACAGCTGTAATGTTTGGGAGGGAGTGCGGAAGCAATGAGATCATTGTTTGCTCCTGGAGGCTTCTCGGATTTATGCGACGTTTCATTGTCAAGGTTCATAACCTGGCTGGCCCGCTCATCGCTCCATGATTCGCCGTCTATCAACAAGCATCATCAACAGTCAGCATTGCCGGTGTGGTATCCTCGATCTCCGCCCATGACGACCAGTACCACCATTGTCGGCCCGCCGTTACCCGTTTACCGTCACCCCCTGAACCTCACCGTCGCCTCTCGAATTCCGCCCGTAACCTCCCCGCCCGCCCCGCCGCCAGTTCTACTCGGATGCCAACGAGGCCGAGTCGTGGCTGAAGGAGAAGCGTCCGCTGGTGTCTTCCACCGACTGTGGCACCGACGAGCCGGGCGCAGCCTCGCTGCTCGCCCGCCACAAGGACACCGTGGGCGAGATCAACGCCTATCAGGACGACATCACCGCGCTGGCCGCGCAGGCCGACAAACTGCAAAAGGCCGGCATCACATCACTCAGCGTGAGTGAAAGGTTGGGGTCGGAGAAAGAGGGAGGGGATGCGTGGTGGTGTTCAAAGATGTAATGTTTGTGTGATTTGATGCCGTTTTCTCGATGGCAATTTAGAGTGTTTGTGACCGGTGACTGAGAAAATTTTCGCATTATTATGGTAATGAAATTGACACTTAATTCATGGACTGTGTGGACTGGTATAACAATGTTTATGGCTCTGTCGTTCGCCGCGCCCACCTAGAGTCGTGTCAGTACTGGCTCGCCCTCCCCCTCTCGCTCCCGTGTCCTGACCTCTCCGTCCACCCTCCACAGCTGTCTGTGTTCTGACCGCTCCGCCCTGCCTCCCTAGCTGTCTGGCGCTCCGGAGGTGGCCGAGGTGGAGGAGTGGACCCAGGAGACGCGCCTCGTGCCCTCCTTAGCTGTCTGTGTGCTGACTGCTGACCGCTCCGCCTGCCCTCCTCAGCTGTCTGGCGCGCCGGAGGTGGCCGAGGTGGAGGAGTGGACCCAGGAGACGCGCCTCGTACCCAAGGAGGTATGGGAGGATGAGCCCGTCGAGCGCACAGAGTACCGAATCGTCACCGAGGAGCGACAGATCCCGCAGGTCAAGGCGCTCTACCCCTTCCAGGGACAGGACATGCAGGTCGTCAAGGGCGAGGTGAGTGGCTTTCGGGGCTACGTTGTGACTGACATATGACTGTTTGTTGCTAGCTTGTGTCACTACCTATTTAAATATTGACGTCACTAGTGAACGGCACCATGCAAATACCAAATTGATACATGATCGAGAAGTTAAAATGTGTTAATTTTGGCGAGGACATGTATGGGCACGAACAAATTAATGGAACCGAAGGAATGGCTGGATAGCAATTTTTTCTCACGCAATGTCTTTGCTACCTATAGCAGAACCACCACTGTTCCGCATTTCACGGCTCAGGTTTGACTCTCCTCGCTCGCCTCCACAGGTGATGTTCCTGCTGAATCAGACCAACGACGACTGGTGGAACGTGCGGAAGGCCAGCGGTCAGGACGGCTTCGTGCCCGCCAACTACGTCAAGGAAATTGAGCCCAAGCTCGTCACCATGAAGGTCAAAAAGCCAGAGGTGGTGCGAGACGTCAAGAAGGTTAAAAAGACCAAGATGGTGCGGCAGACGGTACCCGTGAAACGGACCCGCCCGGCCGGTGAGTGGGAGATTTCACCAATAGATATATTACTTTTGGTGATGTCAAGGCCGTGCTTTGAGGGTGAACTGCCTCACTGAGGGCTCACTTAAGTAGTGTGCGTGCTGACCTTGGACCTTTGTAATAGTTAAGTGGCGTCCATTTTGTCCGACATTGTGGATAGTTTCTTTAGTTAGTACCGTTTTCAGTCTTTGTTCAGCCGCCTGACTAGCCAACGAGCCCTGACTGACACCCCGTTCCACCTTACAGAGCCGAAGGAGGACCAGCTGATCTCGAAGCGCGTCGAGTCGATCCAGTCTGCGTACGCCGAGCTGGGCCAGCTGGCCGACCGGCGGCGCACCCTCCTGCAGGACGCCATCCGGCTCTTCCAGTTCAACAGGGAGTGCAACGACTTCGAGCTCTGGATGCGAGAGAAGGAGAAGTTCCTCAAAACAGAGGACCCCACGCAGACGGTCGAGGCCGCCAAGCACGCCTTCGAGGTATGATACAATGGGAGCCACCTGCGGAAATATGCTTCCATTGTGTGTCATTGATTTACTCAAATTCACGTATTTTGTTATTATTTGTGTCTTGCGCGGCAGCTCCCCAATAGGGTTGGTAAGACTGTTTCCGTTGAGATTGAAGGAGCTCTGCCTTTCATAATGTGACTTCGCTTCCCCTGGGCCCAATCTTATAAACGCCGTGAAATGGATATGGCAGCACTCTAAGGCTGGATATATAGTACGCAATCTTATAAAACTCTGTAAAATCGAAAACACGGCACGCTCCCTACAGCATTGGTAGCCGCCGGTTTTGAGGATGCCCTAGCATGCTTTTAACCGTGAGCAGCTGTGCACATCTCAACACACCGACAATCATCAGCTGTTTGCGGTTTCAGCGGCGTCCATTTCACGCCAGAATTTGTGGCGTACTTTGACGAGCTTCTCAGACAGTTTAATTCATTTAAGATAAATTCAATGTTTTTATGATATAAGTATGCAATATTTTACGTTATGATATTTTTAAGATTAAAACATCCTCCACATATTAACTCATGGTTTATTATAATGATGCCTATTATACAGACAACGATCAATTTCAAAATATGTATTTTCAGGAACTAAATGCACACTAAAACACATAAAAACGAGTGTTCATCGTTATATGGATTTATTTTTCAAATTAAAAGGGGATTTTTAAGAGGATTTTAGCACCAGTAACCATCATAGATTTTCGGCAGCCACTGCAGTATAGAATCGGTATGGGTCTTTAGCCTATTCTCACGTCTCACGTATGACACAAATAACGGGCACTTCATGGCTTCTGATTAGATATCTAAATTAATGATGATATACCTTAGTTTGTCAAAAAATTGTTAATTCCTACTCACTATTCGTATCTCCTCACTTTCTGTCTGGCACAGTTACGGATCAACGTGTTGTTTCTCTTCCTGCATCTCGATCTGACTTCTGAGCCGAGTATTTTTCTTGATATGCTTTGATATGTAGACTGGGTTCTTCAATCTTTTGAGGAATTGCTTTTTAGCTTTAGGTTAGGTAACAGGTACCTATGCTTGAATAAGAAGGAAAATAAGCTGTAACTTGACCTAATTCAGTTCATGTACGTAGTCTTCGAATTTTAGTAGTTTATCTTCAAGAATGAAAATGTCAAGAGCTTATGACAAGAAGGAAAATAAGCTATATCTTGAATTGATCCAGTTATTGCACCTACGTATCCTGATGCTCAAATTGTAGGAGCTTCATTGTCAACGGCATTACTTAAATTACTGAAACAGTAGCCGAGCTATAATTAAATGACAATTTAAATAATTCTTTAACAAATTTATTGCAATGCCTTAACAGCAAATAAATGCAAATGATAAGTAGAAGAAACACTTTATTCACTCGAATTTCTGAGCGCGAGAATGCCCTCGCTGAAATTTATTTGGTCGGCAATCCACTTTTCAGGAGAATTCTTCAAGCATGTTTGTGTTTTCCATAGTTTGCTATCACGTTTTCCATAAATAACTTATTCATTACACATATGTGTTTCTCTAAAAGAAATAAATGCCCCATAAAAATTAAAACACATAACTTTTGCTGTTCGCAAACAGTACGCATAATTTCCAATAGCGACGGCGACAAGACATTGACCAATCACGTTGCGTGTTTCCTGCTGGCGTTGATTTGTACTGTGGGCAAAATGGCGTGAATAGAATTACCATACGATTCTCTTTATAAGATTGCGTGAATAGGGTGCCGTAAATAGAGTGGGGTGGAATGATAGTACGCCATTTGGTAGCACAACCTTTATAAGATTGGGCCCTGGTGTGTTCTGACACCGTTGCGTTTTGTTTGCAGAAATTCCTCACGGATATGGTTGCTGCCTCCAAGCGTATTGACACTATCGACGAAATGGTGTCCGACTTCGTGAAGGAAAAGAATACACAGATTGACAAGGTATGTAATGGCGGCGTCTTTTACTTTTTATGCGGCTGATGCTGATTTGCG
This sequence comes from Amphibalanus amphitrite, assembly GCF_019059575.1. Taxonomy (NCBI): domain Eukaryota; kingdom Metazoa; phylum Arthropoda; class Thecostraca; order Balanomorpha; family Balanidae; genus Amphibalanus; species Amphibalanus amphitrite. Next base: position 350,324 of record NW_024881515.1, read on the forward strand.
TTGCTGACTAGGCCTGCTGTGTAATATTGGTGACGTGCAAAATATATAGAAATATCATATCACAGAAATTTCGGAGTCGCCTGACGTTCTACGTTCTGTGCTGCAGGTGAAGCAGCGCCAGCGTCAGATCCACCAGCTGTGGGACCACCTGAACCGGCTCAAACAGCAGAAGGAGCGCAGTCTCGAGGGAGCGTCCAGGTACGATATACCCCACGCTATGTACGGCTGAGGTCAACAACCTCTCACAAAGATGTTGATAAATACCTAAAAGGCCTGCAAAAATTATCTGAGCTGTATGGTACAAGACAATTTCGTAAAAATGACATCGACTTGTCGCTCATTTACGGCGTACTGCGTTCAATTGGTTGCAAGCCTGGCTTAGAAATGTGTCGTTTCACCGAGCTTTCACCCCCCCCCCCCGTCCGTGCAGTGTGGAGCTGTTTGGCCGCACCTGTGAGGAGGCCTCCGACTGGATGAATGAGAAGATGGACAAGATGGAGAACGAGTACCTGGGCGCCGACCTGAAGACGATCCAGGCCCTCCAGCGGCGCCACGATAACCTGGAGCGAGAGCTGGCACCCATCGAGGAGAAGGTCAAACGAGTGGCCGCACTCGGAAACTCGTGAGTAGGGATTAGGGAATGGGAATACTGAACAGGGTAGATGAAGGGATCCTGATCGTGGCGTCTGAGTATGATTCCAGACTTCTTCAGATGTCTTTCAGTTATACTCACTGTGTATCGATGCGACGGTATTTCCAATGCGGCAAGCCCGTGATGTAGGCGTCCTTTGCTCCAAGTGTAATGCCTACTCGGCTTGTTTTACGTTTCCAGATGTACGCAAAGCATTGTTTTGTTTCGGAAATATTTGCTGCCTTTTTTCAATACGTGTGCGATGCCATTGCGCTGTTCTGCCGTCCCAACTAACTGCCACCCTGCTGACGCTCTCAGAGTGAAGGCGTCCTACCCGCACGAGCTGGCGAACGTCACCTCGCGCCAGAAGGAGGTGAACTCGCTGTGGGACAAGGTGCGGGAGAAGGCGCTGCAGCGGCGCGCCCGACTCGAGGACGCCGTCGGCACGCAGATCTTCATCAACCAGGCGCAGAATCTGGTTAGTGGCAATGCACGGGCGGGGATGGTAGTAATATGCACAGAGGTAGTTGTGTAACATATTTTAAGATATGTTTGAGTAATCAAATAAGATATGGCACCCTAAGTCTTTTAATTAAGATCGATGTCATCAATAATGATATTCTTTGTGAATGATCACTACCGCGCTAATTTCCGCAATCATTCTCAGATCACATCGATTGCTCATCATCGTTATCAGTTTTATGGGCATTACGTCCTGACCCCGTCTGTTCTGCCGTCCCCAGCTGGCCTGGGTGGACGAGGTGAAGGCCAACCTGAACGCCACCGCCGCCGCCTCGGACGTGCACACTGCCGAGACGCTGCTCAAGACGCACCAGGACCTCGGCGACGACATCCGCGCCCACCAGGACGAGTCAGTGACACCACGGGAACCGCACGGGCGCTCAGTGACTGGGGAACGTTGGGAGGAATTTTCTAATAGCAATTTTACGTGTGCCGAGAAGTTGCAAATAGCTGAGAGTGGCGAAACTTCAAGCAGTCAACACCATGAATTGTGTGTTTTATATGTAAAGGATGAATGACAAGCATTAAGTAAATTCATGTCTCTGTAACGCTCAAATTGACACTATGACACTCTGACGCTTCATGTTATCGATCCTCGCCGGGCTCCGCGGTCTGTCGCGCCCCACTCACCGTTCTGACGTGTTTCTCCCGCTCTCCCCCAGGTTCGCCGAGCTAACGGAGCTCGGTAACAAGCTGCTGAAGAAGAGCGGCGGCGAGTCAAAGCCTGTGCGCGAGCTATCCCAGCGTCTGTCTGAGGAGCAGCGAGCCGTCCACCGCGGCTGGCAGGAGAAGGACGCCTGGCTGCACCAGCTGCGCGACCTGCAGCTGTTCAACCGCGAGGCCGATCAGATGGACGCCATCACCGGCGGACACCAAAAGTTCATCGAGCTCACCGACCTCGGCGTGAGTGACGACGGGAGGGATATAGATTGACCGGATGTCGTTAGGTGGTTTAGGGTGGAGGTTTCCAGGCTTGCCGTCAGTCCTCAAAGAAACACGTTTTAGATTTTGAGGGAGTTACAACGTTTTAATGAGTCGCACTCATTTGTCCATAGGAAAAACGCCTGTCTATCCAGAGCATCACCCATCAGTGAATTTAGGCCGAGGGTTACGAGGCTGGGCCCGGTCGAGTTGTTTGAGTGCCTATGCAAAATGTGCCCGAACTGTGAACTAACCCGCGCTACCACCATCTTCTCACAGGACTCTTTGGACGCCGTGGAGCGTCTGATCAAGCGCCACGAGGACTTTGAGAACACGCTGGCCGCTCAGGACGAGCGTCTGAAGGCGTTCAGCGACACCGCCGACCGGCTGGTGGCCGCCAAACACTACGACGCCGAAAAGTCAGTACCGAGCTCACCGGAATCAGAGCTTGAAGTGTTTTGAACATTCTTAAGTTGTAAGGTTAACCAAATCGCCATAAATGCAAGAATATGACGTTTGATTTAGATCTAGGTTAATAAGCATCCGTGGATTTCTGGTTGCATCCCTGGGCTCGTGGATTTATGGTTGGAACTTACAAATGACGTTACCATACGTTGATTCTATGTGGGCGGTAATTATCTGACCCACTCGCCCGGACCACTCTGGCCTGATCGTTCTGACGTCTCTCTGACCTCCCTCCTCCCGCTCCTCTGCGCAGCATCTCTGCCCGTCGGGACCAGGTGCTGGCGCGCCGGCAGGAGACCCGCGAGCGGGCGGCCGAGCGACACCAGCAGCTGCTGGCCGCACAGGCCTACTACGAGTTCCGCGCAGACTGCGACGAGCTGCGAGACTGGATGGCAGACAAGTCGCGCTCGGCCGCTGACGACAACTACCGCGACCTCAGCAACCTCGAGCGGAAGCTGCAGCGACACGAGGCGTTCGAGCGAGAGCTGAGGGCCAACGAGGGACGACTCAGGAAACTCAACAAGGTGGGTAGCGCGGTCAAAGTGAATAGGATCATAAGGTAGCTGACTGAATACCTACTTCGGCCACTGTGTTTCTGCTGTATTACGTTGATCATGGCTCATTTGGTACCCCACAATTTTAATTGTGAACATTGTTGATATCCCAATACCCGAGTTTTGACCTTGTCCCCTGTCTCGCTCGTCCCTTGCAGGTGGGCCAGGAGCTGGCGTCTCGCGGCCACTACCAGACGCCGGCCATCGAGGCCACTCTCTCGGAGCTGAACGCCGCCTGGGAGGAGCTGTGCCGCCTGACGGCCGAGCGCGGCGCCAACCTGCGACAGGCGGCCGCGCTGCACGACCACAACCGCACGCTGGACGGCGCGCGCGCCAAACTGGACGAGCTGGGCCGCGCGCTGCAGTCCAAGGACCTCGGCAACGACCTGCGCAGCTGCAAACAGCAGCTCAAAAAACACCAGGTACGGGTGGAGCTGTGTGCGGCGACAGCCGATAGAGCGTTGAATAGAACCTGGTGAATTTATTGACGCTAAGAAAATACGTCTTGCGCTTTGAAAGTCATGTACATGTGTATTTGCGATTCTATTTTCACCACCACTGTTGACGTTATGCAATTCATAAATCGTGCTATAAATTCATGCCGTCTTAGGGAACGTTCCTCTTGTAGTGACACGTTTCGCTGCTGTCTCAGGCCCTGGAGGTGGAGGTGGGCATGTTCGAAGACAAAGTGAACGAGCTGGTGAACGCCGGTCAGGAGATGGCACAGGAGGGCCACTTTGACGCCGAGAACATCCTGGCCCAGTGTAACGCCGTCCAGGCCAGGTCAGTGACGGGGTCTAGGCGCTTACAAATTCTCCAGAGCTCATGGATATCTGACAATACTCATGGAATATGTGAATCATGGACGTCACTGGTCGTTTGACCTCCGTTGCCCCTACTCTCCCTTTTCCAATCGTCCGTCCTTATCTGACGGTCCTACCTTCCCGCCTCAGGTTCGGTGAGCTGAAGGACCCGATGGCCGAGCGGCGGCGCGCGCTGGAGGAGGCACTGCGCTACCACGAGTTCGTGGCCGGTCTGGACGCCGAGCTACAGTGGATCGCTGAGCACCAGCCGGCCGCCAACTCCGAGAGTAAGTGCATTGGTGGGGACTCAGTGTCTGTCCCACATGTCCTACAGTGTTGGCTGCTTAGTGTGAGGGATGACCGATCAAACGATCGTCTCTGAGCTGCGTCAGCTGCTCTGCTGTTAGCTGTTTTTTCTTCAACTCTGGCTCATTTCGATGGTGCGTCTCGGTCAGGTCGGCGTGGTAGTGTACGGTGTACGGTAACAGTCCTCTGACCTTATTTTCCCCCTCTGCCCCTCTACCTCCAGCGCTGGGTCAGACACTACACGAGGCCCAGAGTCTGAGCAAGAAGCACGCCAAGCTGGAGGCTGAGCTGCGCGGCCACAAACCGGTCATAGAGAAGGCCATTCAGACGGGCACCGCGCTAGCCGCCGAGAAACGGCCCAACAAGGACGAGGTGAGAGGCTAGGGAGAGGTCGCGGGGATGCTTGGGTACCGGCTAATCTGATGCTATTTTAGAATAGTGGCTGCAGTATGTAACGAAATCTTTGCTCACTGTCCCGACTCTCTTCTGTTTTTTTTTAACCTTCGCCCCAGTGGGGGGGGGGCATATGTTACCACCCTGTCGCGTTTTTTCGTATAAATAAAAAACCGCGGCGCGTAGCGCCGCGCCGCTTGGAGTAGCTTTTTATACATCAATTTTGGACAATATGTGAAATTTTTGACCCCAGGTCATGTCAGGTCAGGTCACTAGGTCAAGTTAACTGACCAAGCCTAAAAAAAAGTTTGCAATCATGTCCAGCCTGCAGTGTTTGTCAGAGAGGTTTCAAACTAGGTGGATTACATGATGTTTTAGGTGCCTACAATTTGTATATCTCGGATTTTTTATATGCGTGACCTAAGGTCAGGTCAGTGGCGTGACCTTTCCATTATAAGTCAATGGAGAAAAACGAAAATGCCTCTACATCCGCGTGTACGCATAGGAACAGTCCAAATATTTCAGGAAAACAATGATTTGGACCACCCGTGACGACCAAGGTGTCTTTTTTGCTGATAGCCTCTTGAAAGGTCATCCGAGGTCATTTGAGGCTACAAACAGTTTTTTGCCAATAACTCTCGATTGGAAAGAGATAGAACGCTGGGGTTGGCCTCATTGTGTTTTTCTTGCCGAGACGCATCGACTGATATGCAACATGACCTTTTTCGGTCAGGTCATGACCTTGACCTGAGGTCAAATTTTGAAGTTGACCTTTCAAGGTCAACTTATAGTTCATTCGACGCGCCTCGGCGAGAGGAACACGATTCTGGCATTAGAAATGACCTAGCTTTTTTTAGTCAAAAGTTATTGACGAAAAACACTTTTCTTAAAAACAGCTATTTTTGGAGTTTTTGCCCTCTGGAGGCTAAACCGTTGACCTGAGGTCATTTTTGATGATGACCTTATCAAAAGAAGAGTTCAAAAGCTATCGATTGCTTTTCCCAGCGTTTTTCTAGCTATCATAGTTCCTGAGATAATGGCATGTTTTCTGAAAAATATAATGACAATTCGCAAATTTTGACCTTTGATGACCTCTGGTGACCCCAATATTGCTCTAAGATGAAAAATGACCGAAATACTTTCAAACGTGCCCATCAAGAGCTATCGACTGCTTTTCACCGCGTCTTTCTAGCCCTCTTAGTTTTTGAGTTAGAGGTGGGTGGTAACATATGCCCCCCCTCACTAGGGCGAAGTTGGCGGAGACCGCCACTGGGGCGCGGGTTAATAGGACTGAAAGCCTAAATGTCTGACGTGTCCGCGCTTTGACCTGTGAATGTGGGAATGGAAATGAAGACTGTTATCCTTTTCCCGTTTCAGATCGTGGAGCGTTGCCGTCAGCTGCAGACGGCCTGGGACGACCTGCACTCGGCGGCGGCGCGACGCGCCGGCCGGCTCCAGCTCAACCTGGCCGCCCAGCGCTTCTTCGCAGACGCCGACGAGGTGGAGAGCTGGATGGCCGAGAAGACCAACGTGCTGACCGGCAGCGACTTCGGCAAGGACGAGGACGCCGCCGTCAAACTGCTCACCAAACACAAGGTCGGTGAATGGGTTTGGCGGAGATGGTCTAAAGTTGTTAGGGACTCGCGAGATGTCACAGAGCTGCAGGCGGGATGATTTGTCTTTATGGATAGCTCCCATTCCCAAGTATGATGTGATCGTACTTCGACCGGCTTGTTTGAGCGCGACGATGGCATGCTGCGGCTGTTGATGAATAATTTTGTGTTTTGCGCTGCAATTTTGTGATACTTTTTTACTGCGCAAGGTTCATCCGCCTGTGAAGTAAGTATCTCGCGAAGTTCCCACCCGTCCTGGCTCTGTCTGACTCAATCCACTGACTCTCACATCTGCTGACAGGCGCTGGAGCTGGAGCTGGACTCGTACGCCGGCCTGGTGAAAGAGATGAGCTCCGTCGGAGACGCCATGGTCAAGGCCAGCCACCCCGACGCCAAGATGATCCAGCAGCGGCAGCAGCTCATCAACCAGCAGCTCAAGGTGACGTGCGAACACCGATAATTATGGGGTGATAATCGTCTCAAGGGCTGCTGCCTGGACAGAGCTCAAAGTGCTCACAGCGTCTGTAACTCGACACCTGAAAATTCGAAGGGCAGCCGATTTCAAAATAAATGTAATGTTTGCGAATCCAACTGACCGTCTGATCACTTGCAATAACTATAATTTTACTTACCGTATTTCACCAGTCCGCTCTCCATTGTATCCTGACTGTAACTCTTCCGACCTGCCCGCCCCACAGGACACCCAGCGCCTGGCCACTCAGTAATCCCCACTGTAACCTGTATGTGACGTTCTCGACCTGCCCGCCCCACAGGACACCCAGCGGCTGGCCACCCAGCGCCGCCAGCGACTGATGGACAGCAAACATCGGCACGAGTATTTCCGAGAGAGTGACGACCTGGAGCGCTGGATCGCCGAGCAGCTGCAGACGGCTGCCAGCGAGGACTACGGCACAGACTTCGAGCACCTGCTGGTGAGAACAGAGTCGGGAGTGGGACTGGAGGCTGCGGAATTATAAAACTGCAAACACTAGATGTAAACGTGAGCTGACTGTTTATTTCGATATAGAGGAAAACGGTGTTTTTGACGTTGACTGTCGACTTTGAGATGACTTAGAAAATCTCCGTGTGCAGTCATGCCTTATTACATGATTTCACCGTTGTTTTCAATGTGGTCGCTCACCTCAGTTTTCGCCTAGTATCGTTGCTCCATCTCCGTCATAAGTCTATCGTGTCCAATGTCCACCTCTTTGACACTGTCAGCCGCTCGCTCGCTTCTGCAGCTGCTCCGTAACAAGTTCGAGGACCTGAAGCATCGCGTCGAGGCGGGCTCAGAGCGCTTCAACCAGTGCGACGAGCTGGCCAAGAAGCTGATTGCCAACGAGAACCCGTACGCTGCTGACATGGACCGCCGTCAGGACCAGCTCAGGTGAGACCGGGACCGAGAGACCAGACCGGGACCGGGACCGGGACCAGGCCGAGACCAACACACAGGTGCAGAGGTGGATGACGATGAGAAAATCATTATTTTTTGTTTTAGAAAACAGTAATTTTATATACTTTTCGGTGTCTCTTGTAGCTGAGAGATGTAGCGAGCCATGATTTTCATAGATTGATTTGCGAGCGTATTGTTGAGCTTGTGTAGGGATGCGAAGTAGGTCGACTTGCTCGTAGTTTTGCAAGTATATTGTGCAGTACTTATATGATTTGTTTAGTTAGACCCCTATTGAATAGATCGGCGCGAATGCATGTCCAGATCGGCTCTCGCGGTTGGTGTTAGATTAGAGATATGATAGTGATGAGAAATCCTTGCAGCGTCCTGTTGGATACCCATTTTTTTACTCTTATTTTATCATTTAATATTTCACCTTCACCTTCGTAAAGCTATTTTTCGAATATACTTTTGTGCAACCCATCTTTTAACCTTGATTTATGTTCTGTATTAACCCCGCTGGTTGTTTTCCTTTCTGAATGTTTTCTCGGTACATCTGTGCTCTCTCCCCTCTAACCGCCTCCGTCCCTCTGTCTCTGGCGGGCTGTGCGGCCGCTAACCCATCTGGCGGGCCGCGGTGGCGTGTGGTGGGCGCGCTGTGACTCTCTCCCTCTCTCTCTCTCCGTCTCCGTCCCTCTCCCCGCCGGGGTGTGACTGACAGGCCGGGCCGCAATGAGGATGCCCAGGACGTGGCCAAGCGGCACGAGGTGGTCAGGTAAGACGCCGCCAGTGTGTGCAGCCCGCCCGCAGCTGCTGTGTGCCGCCTCTGCGGAGCGCAGCTCGTCACGCTTCTGCCGCTGTTCATACCGCTCGCTTCTGGACGGTTTTCAGGTGCAGGTGATGTTCAACTCTGGCTGCTGACGCTGTTACTATTGCTGCTTCTGTAGATTCTACTTCTTGTCTGTGTGTTTTTATTGTTTAAAACGGTTTTGATGGTTGATGATATGCATGGTTTGGAGTATTTTGTTGTTTTCGCCACTTAGCATGACGTTTTCGGTTTCTGAAGAACAAGTTTGCCTCCAGTGGCGTCGCACTAGCGTAGCATATGCATGTATTTTACTCACTGAAAGCAAGTGCAATTATCAACAGGTCTTTCTGGCAAGTGGCATCATGTTTTGTGCGCACAACACATTGTAAATAGAGGGACATGAACTGCAGCAATCACTTGGGGTATGTGCGACAGTATTATCGTGATTGGTAAGATTTATTCCGCACAATGCACATTTATCGTACTCTGAAGTCACGGTCATAGTGTAGCTAGTCACGTCAGTGAATCTTTTCACCGTTGTTCTGTCCCACCACCGCCACTAAGTAGTTAGCTGCACATATGAACACCAGTCACCAATTCACATAATGTGTTTGGTGTCCGGGAACAAAAGTGGTGTTGTGGGGCCGGATTTATTGCGTTTAGCTAAGAAATGGGGTGCTGGTGAATTGTACTTATAAGATAAATGACTTTCCATTGATGTCACGGAAGAAGGTGAACCGGGACGGTATGTTTGCGTAAAACACATGATAGGTATGCTTATAGCACTGAGAACGTGGATTACATACCGCCAGTGTGTCGCTTGCGCTGCCGTTTCGTCGCCGTTGCCTGCGACAGACATCACTGACGCCTTGTGTTTCGTCCCCGCGCGCTGTGTCCATCCGTCGCCCCCCCCCCCCCCCCCCCCCTGCAATGCCAGTTGCGGGGGGCCGACAAACTGTCTGACAAACTGCCAGTCTCGCCGGTTTTGGTGCGCAGCTAATTCCGCATAATCAGATGGCGTACGTTATATTCCGTCCACTGAGACTGATGAACCGGGCCAGGGTGCTCCGTATGGCTGCCTTTTAACTGCCGGTTTATTACGCGAGGTATGAGTAGAAGGTGCATTTGCAGCCAATGAAGATTCCGCTCTCGATTGCCATTTAGTTAGTTACATTAGTTACGTTATATGTGTATTTACATTCGTTCGCCGTCATCATTTTGTTAGCACCATCCAAAAGAATCACCGACCGTTCCTGCCAACTGGCTGCCACCGTCCCCCTGACGCCGTCATTCCGCTCTTCCCTCCGAATCAGGGGCCAGTGGGTGCAGCTGCTGACAGTGTCCTCTTCCCTCCGAATCAGGGGCCAGTGGGTGCAGCTGCTGGAGATGATGGACGCACGCGAGGAGAAGCTGACGGCCGCCGGAGAGCTGCACAGATTCAACAGGGACGTCGCAGAGGCCCTCCAAAGGATTCAGGTCAGCCAAGTCAGAGACTTGGCAAGGACAGGATAGGGGGTGGCTCAAGGGCGGCTCTTGCGGTACGCGTATAGGTCAGGAAGATAGCGGCTGTTGAGATTGGAACCTGGCGCGCTACGAGAGTTGGCATGACCAATGGCCATGCAAAATAAATTGGAAGGGATTCAGGGACGCCTCATTTATGCAGGATGTCCTGTGTTATAGTCGTCGTTCACGTTTTGTTCTGTTCGTAATGGAGCGTATATTCTTCCGACCAACCTCTAATTGAGTCATACGTGATACTGATGATGGCGCCAGCGGACTGTGCTCGCACTTCTGTCCATCCATTCCTGACTTATTGTACGTCGTCTGGTCATCAGGAGAAGTACGCGCAGATTCCGGACGACCTGGGCCGCAGTCTGCAGGCCGTCCACGCCCTGATCCGACGACACGAGGGCTTCGAGAACGACCTGGTCGCCCTGGAGGCGCAGCTTCAGGTGAGAATTGGCGGTGATCCTCTGCTGGATGGGGACGTGGCTGGGTCTGACTCACGGCTGGGGGTGAAACCAGTGCGAGCCGTAACTCGGAATCTACTTTGAGTTAATCAGTTAATCAACTCACATCAGTTAATATGTTCCTGCCTGACAATCTCTGTGTATTTGTATTTACGCCAGGTGCTGGTGAACGACTCTGCGCGGCTGCAGGAGTCGTACCCGACCCGTCTGACCATCTCTGTGTGTGACAGGTTCTGGTGAACGACTCTGCGCGGCTGCAGGAGTCGTACCCGACCAACGCCGAGCACATCGCCGACCAGCAGCGTTTGGTGGTCACCAGCTGGGACCAGCTGCACCAGCGCGCCGCCCAGCGCAAGGAGGAGCTGCAGGCCAGCCTGGAGCTGCAGCGATTCCTCACGCAGGTTAGTAAATAGGTACCGTCTAGAGCTGCGGCAGGGGTTCCTCACGCAGGGCAGCTCCGTCCCGCCATGTTCCGTCGGCACATAAATCGGGTCTGTACTGAGAGTGTCAGATAGGAACCGCGGTGGCCATTTTTAGAAGCACTTATACTGATCGGCTGAGTTTTCCAGTGTGCTGACTCACCGTCCACCTCCCCAGGGCCGCGATCTGATGACCTGGTCCGGTGACCTGCGCGCTGGTATGATGACCCAATGAGTGACCTATCGCGCTAACGCGTCGCTCACCTCCTCAGTGCCGCGATCTGATGACCTGGTCCGGTGACCTATCGCGCTGACCCGCCGCTCACCTCCCCAGGGCCGCGACCTGATGACCTGGTCCGGTGACCTGCGCGTGCTGACCTGTCGCTCACGGTTCCAGGGCCGCGATCTGATGACCTGGTCCGGTGACCTGCGCTCCGGTATGATGATCCACTGAGTCTCCCAGTGCCCTGACCTGTCGCTCTGTTCCAGGGCCGCGATCTGATGACCTGGTCCGGTGACCTACGCGCCGGCATGATGACCGAGGAGGCGGTCAGGGACGCGGCCAGCGCGCAGGCGCTCAAGACCGAGCACGACCGAGTGAAGGCGGAGGTGGAGGCCCGAGAGGAGAACTTTACGGGACTGGTGCAGATGGCCGACGCCATGATCCAGGACCAGCACTACGCCGCTCAGGTCAGTCTTGGGGCTAGTGTGGAGTTCCGGCTATATAGCAATGCCGAGCTGAGTTTAGAGTTCTTATTATATTGTGTTGGTTCTGAGTCCGCTGGAGCTAAATTAACGTAAAAATGTTATACCGGTCGTTATCTCGCTCGATTGCTGTCGTTAGTAGTTTCAGTTGGTCGCTGTAACTCCGAATAATGTCGCGCTTTTCTTAATGCTCGTTGCACTTTGCCGACCGCTTGAGCTGCAGATAGGGGTTTCACTCTACCGCCGGGTCCCGGCTCACCCTGTGCCGTTCTGCTGACCCCGCCTTCTCTCCTGTCTCCTCAGGAGGTGCAGGAGCGCCTGGAGCAGGTGTTGGAGGAGCGGAAGAAGCTACACGCCGCCTGGCAGCAGCGCAAGATCTACCTGGACCAGCTGATCGACTACCACTTCTTCCTGCGCGACGCCAAGAACCTGGACTCGGCCAGCGGCCAGCAGGAGGTGCGTGGGGGACCGGGACCGTTAGACAGCAGCTGGGCTGGGGAGGCTATTAACAGCGGCTGGGGTGGGAGTGATCGAGTACGCCAAGAACCTGGACTCGGCCAGCGGCCAGCAGGAGGTGGGTGGGCGCGGAGCCCTTCACTGGGGTCATGGGAGGGAATCAGCTGTGGTGTGAGGGATCGACGGCGGGGGGGGGGGGTGGCGGTATTTGGACGCTGTGACGTTTGACTTTAAGGAGCTGGCTGAGTAACGATCGATTTTGATAATACAGTCAACGATAGATGTGGTTACTGATTGGCATACACATACACATGCTACAGCATTGTTTTTCCTAAGTCATTACCGGATAGTCCCAGACTCTGCATAGGTCGGTGTCGAGTGACGCGGACTTATTCAGTACTAATTCTTGTCACCGTCCGTGCAGGCGGCGCTGTCGAAGGCCGAGTTTGGCAGCACGGTGGATTCTGTGGAGGCCGAGGTGCGCCGTCAGGAGGCGCTGGACCGGCTGGTGGGAGTGCAGAACGACCGGCTACAGCAGCTGAGCGAGCACGGCAGCAAGCTGCTGCAGCAGAACCACTTCCGCAGCCCGGAGATCAAACAGAGGTGAGATCAGCGGTAATGATAACGTGACGAATGGTGAGTGTTATGGCCTAAATGGGTCTAGTTTGCTGTGGGATCCCAGTTAACATCTGTACTGATATCCCTGTCCGGCCCCGTCTTCTAGGTTGGACGAGTGTGTGACACGGAGGAAGAAGGTCAGCGACCTGGCTGCGGAGCGGCGCCGCGGCCTCAACGACTCGCTGCTGCACGTCCAGTTCCTCAGGGACTGCATGGAGGTGAGTTGAACCGACTTCGCACCGTACTAAGCTGGTTGCTGGTTAGTCTTCATACATACTTTTTCCTGCCAGAATATAACTAAACCTTTTTTACCAATTGGAATAAATATCTGGCATAATCGAATCCAGTGTGCCGCTGCATTCAACGTTGATTATTTACGCCGTAGCATCCCATATCATCCTTCTCCGCCCCTGACACCTGGTGCTCTCTCAGGCGGAGATGTGGATTGCCGAGAAAAAGAAGGCCCTGGAGGCGGAGAAGGCTGGCACTGACGTCACCAGTCTGGAGGAGAAGATCAAGAAGCTGCAGAAGCACCAGACGTTCGAGGCCGAGCTTACTGCCAACAAGCCCCGCATCGCCGAGATCAAGGACAAGGGTGAGCGACAGGGAACGGCCGGGGGGAGAAAGGCTGACGGAAAGTGACTGTCGGGAACTGATGGAGAGGGATAGACTTCTCAGCCTTCTCTTCCGTTAATTGGTCAGTTGAGTTTCGTCGATTGCATTTACAATTAACCGATGTAGAATGGGATATTAATATCAAGACTAGCGTTTGTACCTATTTGCGGGGCACTGTCCGCTGCTGTTTGTTCGACTATCGCTGGCGAGCTGATCTTGATTGTGATGCAGTAAGGATAGCATCTAACTAGCACCTCCCTTCCTATCCCCAGGTGACAAGCTGCTGCAGCAGAAGCACCTGAGCTCGCGGGAGATCCGGCAGCAGCTGGACGCCCTGCTGGCCAGCTGGCAGCAGCTGCTGGCCGAGAGCGCCTCGCGCGGACGCGGACTCGAGGAGGCGCAGGACATCCTCGACTTCAACAACCAGGTCGAAAAGGTCGAGGCCTGGATCCGAGACAAGGTAAGATTGACGTAATGCTCGATAGTTGTATGGATGCGTTGAAAAGATGGATTATTGGCGGGATGGATGCCCCACCTCAGTCTCAGTTCCCATTCAACCATACCTCAGTCTCGCACCAGCCTCTAAGTCACTGTTGTCACCCCGTCGTGCTATGTCACTCTCCCGCAGGACATGCTGGTGCAAGCGGCCGAGATGGGCCGCGACTACGAGCACTGCCAGGCGCTGCAGCGACGGCTCGACGATGTCGACTCGGACATGCGCGTCGACGACGTGCGCATCAAGAACATGAACGCGCTGGCCGACAAGCTGATCCGTCAGGGCCAGGGCGACAACCGGGCCGTGCAGCAGAAACGCGACGAGCTCAACCAGAGGTACGGACTTCACTGCTCGAGGGGGTGTTGAGTTTTTTTTTTTTTTTTTTTTTGCTGGAAGTTTGATCTAATTTTAACAGAGCTTTATTTGAATTGTAAAAGAGCTGCTTCATTTAAGTGATTGTAGATAATTGACGTAAATGTTTCGCTCCATAAATAGTTGAACGCCGAAATTTCTAGGGGATCGACAACCACACCATTCTCTTTCGTTCTCGGCATCCGGTTTATTATAGCTCGACCGATAGACAACCGCGCACTACGGTCCGAAAGTTTGTCCAGCTCTGCTCCTGCGTGGCACTCTGGCCTAACCCCCTCTCCCTCTCTCCTCCTCACAGGTGGAAGTCGCTGCAGGGCGCGCTCTCGTCGTACCGCGAGCAGCTGGCCGCCGCTCTCGAGGTGCACGCCTTCTACCGAGATCTGGCCGACACTGCCGAACGCATCCAGGAGAAGGCGCTCTCACTCTCCTCCGAGGAGACGGGCAAGGACCTCGGCTCAGTGGAGGCTCTGCAGCGCAAACAGGAGGCCGCCGAGCGAGACATGACCGCCATCGACGGAAAACTCAAGGTGGGGATCGAGGGAGAGGTGCCGACTGCCTACACGTCATGGCAAAGCTGCAGCAGAGGAGGTCCGAGGGACGATGAGCTCTTTAACCTTTGGTAATGACGGTATATTTGACCAACTTAGGTTATGAAAACTATCTTAGTAAAAGGGAGGTACTTAAAAGAGCACTGTTGACCGTCTTTCAGCTCCTCCCGATGGACGTCAATGACCAGTCCGAGCGATGATGAAGCGTAATCGTTGTCATCATCGAACAATTATTTCCTTTTGTTTCTAACTCCTCGTTTCTCGCTCTCAGGAGCACGACGCCGAGGCGCGTCGTCTGATGCAGAAGTACGCGGACCGTGCGGCGCCGATCCGCGCCCGGCTGCAGGTGGTGCAGGACAGCTGGCGCCGGCTGCAGACCAGCTGCGAGAACCGGCGCACGCTGCTCGCCTCCTCCTACACGCTGCAAAAGTTCCACGCCGACCGCCGAGAGCTCGAGGCCTGGGTGGCCGACATGATGAGCCGCATGGCCGCCAGCCACGACGGCGGGGATGCAGAGAGGGCCGAGGAGCTGCTGCAGCTCCACCAGGTGAGCCAGAGGGAGTGAAGAAGTGGAGGGGACTGGAATGGTGGCGTGAGGTGTGGGTGTCTTTTGGAGTGTCATGTGATAAGTCGGATCAGCTACAGCTGTTTTTTTTTTTTTTTTTTTGTTAGCTCACATGCATCAATCTGCATCGTATGTATCACATTGCAGTCGTATGTTTGTTGAGTCATTACTCAAAATATTTTCGTGGCTAATTTATTCGTGCTTAAATTTGTAGCAGTCATAAATCATGTAATTCCCCGCTGACCTCTCCTATCTTTCCCCTCCTAGGAGCGTAAGGCGGAGATGGACGGCCGCCAGGAGGCGTTCAAGGCGCTCAAAGACTTTGGCCACAAGCTGGTGCAGGAGCAGCACTACGCGCGTGACGAGGTGGAGACGTCTCTGGCGCAGCTGGAGGAGCTGCGGCGCACGCTGGGTGCCAGCTGGGAGGAGCGCCGCCACCAGCTGACGCAGGCACACCAGCGCCAGCTGTTCGACCGGCAGGCGCAGCAGGCGCACGCCTGGCTGGCCGGCAAGGAGGCCTTCCTCAACAACGACGACCTCGGGGTGAGACAGCGGGGCCGGTTCGTGATTTGACGGCTTTGGGTCTGTAGGGTGCGCGTGCTGAATAACAGAGTCACTCTGTAGTGGACTTCGAGCCGGATAAAAGACGAAACCTGATTTTTTATTTGGGGGTTTGATTGCCCCAGTAAAACACTTTAATATCTCCGGATTAGGTGCTTTTGATTCTCAGTTCTCACACTTATGTCGCTTTGCACATCTCTGTTCCGCCACTCCGTCTGAGCCGATGCCCGTCTCTGACCACTATCCGTCCCGCCCGAAGGACTCGATCGCCAGCGTGGAGGCGCTGATGAAGAAACACAAGAGCTTCGAGAAGACGTTCGCGGCGCAGGCGAGCCGCGTGGACGAGCTGGAGCAGTCTGCGGTGCAGCTGGTGGCCGCCAAACACTACGACTCGGAGGCCATTCAGGAGACGCTGCAGGCCGTCTGCCAGAGGAGGTGAGAATGGGGACGCAGAGGGACTCGGTGAAAGCCGGGACCGACTTATGTCAGATAGTGGATGGGTAGCGGGGTGACCGGGAAGGTCAGGTCAGATTCCGCCATCTGTCAAACCTTCAAAGGATATTTGGAAGAGCGTGGTCAGGTCAGACTGATGTCAGAGGTAAGGCGCCGTCTGTACGAACGAGGTCTGCATGGATACCACCGGGTCGCGCAGTGTGGAACGGTCTGTCAGTCAGTAGAGAGGGGCAGGTGGGACACTCTGGGTGGGACGGGGGAGAGTCTGGACCCTGGAAACTATCCATGAAATTATGAAACTGTTATGAGACTGGAGGAAATAAAGATCGGACTGGCCAGTGTGGGGGTCGAACCCACGACATTCGCGTTATTAGCACGACGCTCTAACCAACTGAGCTAACCGGCCGGCGAGGGCTGGGTTAAGAACCTTTTTCAAACATTTTCTGACAGAAAAGCTCCTTGAAGCAAGTTTCGGCTAGTTAACTATATTATTTGTGCCGTGATTTGCGGACCCATCCCTGTGCTGATTAATTCATCTGGTAGGTAGCTCTGCGCTCACCGAGCGTCCGTCCTCACTCACTCATTTCCGTCGGCCGCAGGGACCGTATCAAGGAGTCGTCGCTGGTGCGCGAGCAGCGTCTGGCCGAGTCACTACAGCTGCAGCGCTTCCTGCGCAACATCTACGAGTCGGAGACGTGGCTCGGCGAGAAGATGCAGGTGGCTTGCGACGAGTCGTACCGCGACCCCACCAACCTGCAGTCCAAGATCCAGAAACACCAGGCGTTCGAGGCCGAGCTGCAGGCCAACGCCGGACGCGTGCTGGCTGTCAACCAGGTGAGACCGTCTGTAGGATGCTGCTTGGTGTGATGCAAGGCGTAGACAGAATTTGGGAAAAGGATTATAGTGCACATCAAATAATATCATCGTAACGGTCATAGAAGAACCTTTTCTATTTTGTTCTTAACGGACCGGCTCATTTACAGATGTAATTGACTGCGACTTTGACCTAAAATATCGTTTGACTGTACTTGCTTTAGCCGGTGTTAGGTGTCTTGTCCTAGGCTGTCCTGTAGAACCTTTCATCCCCAGACCATGACACCTTCCCCTTCCCCGTTACAGGAGGGTGAGGCTCTGATGACGGCCGGCCATTACGCCGGTATGGAGATCCAGGCGCGGCTGGACGCGCTGGAGGCGCTCTGGCGCCAGCTGCAGGACGAGACGTCGCTGAAGAAGCGCCGGCTCCAGGAGGCCTACCAGGCGCTACTGTTCCATCGCACGTTGGACGAGCTGGACGCCTGGATGGACGAGGTGGAGTCACAGCTGGCCTCCGAGGACCACGGCGACTCGCTGACGGCCGCCGCCAACCTGCTGAAGCGACACCAGCTGCTCGAGGCCGACATCAACTCGCACGCCGACGCTGTACAGCAGGTGGGCAATGCTGACAGCTGCAGTGATCGCGCCCGGATTGGAAGGATGTGTGGGGACGGCCGGTGAATAGGGTTTAGTACGCAGCAGTGAAGGACGGAGGGGAATCGTTGAGTCTGTCACCATGCCAGCGAGACTGTCGATGCACATAACGGTACAAGTCTACATACAGCTTGGTGAGTGTCGCACTCGATAAGGCTATCACACATTTTCGTCCAGAATTTCGTTGTCCGTGACTTCGTTCCATCAATGTTCTCATTCATACTACAAGATAAGACGTAAGATTGAGAATTTCCTTATCACTCTGTTTCAGGCGAAGGAGACGGCTGCGCAGTTCGCGCGCTCTCAGCACTTTCAGCGGGAGGAGGTGGCGGAGCGCGCCAACCACGTGGTCAAGCGGTTCGCCTCGCTGGCCGAGCCCATGCAGATCCGCCGCGACAACCTGGAGCAGGCCACCCAGCTGCACCAGTTCATAAGGTCAGTAAGGCTAATCAGAAGGCACAGTCTGTCAGTTCAGTGGAGCTCCGGAGTAACGACCTGTCAGACAAGGTCACCGAACTGCCTCAGTTTGTCAGGTGAAAGACATTAATGAGGAGAATGTTCAACGAAATACCTGTTAGTTTGCAAAGTTCGTTTCTTTATCCAGGATTTCCGCTATGAATGTTGATCTTCAGATGAGTCACTTCTGACGGATATCCCGATCGGTAACCCTCGGATATGGTTTGCTCGTTCCGCCTCCCTGTGCTGACGTCTTGCCACTGCTGTCTCAGGGACGTGGACGACGAGCTGGGCTGGCTGGCGGAGAAGGAGCCTCTGGTGGCCTCGGAGGACCTGGGCAGCTCCCTGGCCCAGGTCCAGAGCCTCCAGAAGAACCACCAGGTGAGTGTTTGGGACGGAGTGAGAAAGGGGAACAGCGTAGGGAATTTGGGATGGGTCCATTTCTGCTGCGCAAAGGCAAAAACTACTGTGTGAGGTCAGAGTCTGACCTCACACAGTAGTTTTTGCCTTTACACGGCAGATTCAGGCCCGGGGGTCGTGACTTGGAGGTCTGCTACGCCTGTATTCGCAAGAGTACTAGGCTTTGGATATTTTTACCGGCTGTCCCGCGCTGAAATCGCTGAATCGCGCCCGGACGTTGGCCGGTTAGCTCAGTTGGTTAGAGCGTCGTGCTAATAACGCGAACGTCATGGGTTCGACCCCCCATACTGGCCATTGGGCGTAGTTTTGACTCTGATAGATCCACCGGGGTCTGAAGACCTTCGAAATCCGGGGGCCCGGAGAGCAAACCAGCCCCTGATGCCCTCTCGGTGCCGTTGGATGCGGAGATCCGTCCATAACCCTGTACTCCCTCTCCTTCATTACAGGCTCTGGAGGCGGAGATCCAGTCTCACGAGCCGGTGATCACGGCGCTGGGCAGCCAGGCGCAGCAGATGATGCGCGCCAACCACTTTGCGTCTGCGGAGGTGGAGCGTCGCTGGCGGCAGCTGCAGGATCGGCACGGCCACGTGCGGGACGCGGCCAGCGTGCGGCGGCTAAGGCTACTCGACGCCGCCGAGTCGCAACAGGTGGGCATTTTGTGGCAGCCTGAGGGAGGGAGTGTGATGGATTAGATAGCTTCACCTTCTAATCTTTTTGTGGTAAAAGTATAGCGGGAGCGTTTAATGGAATTGTTTTGGCCTCTTCAACACTGTTGGCTTTTTCAGCTATTTGATTTGTTCTAAGGGTCGTAGTCTTGATGTTACCGAATATCTTATTGTTTGTCTTGTCCCTAGCGTTTGTGGTTATTATTGCCACTCCTCATATCGTTGTGATGCCTTTGTCGTGTGCTCTTGGTAGTAACGCTGTTGTCCTTCTGCCATGTTTGACTCCTTGCCGCTTCTTCTTGTAGTTCTACGCGGAGGCTGAGGAGGCAGACAAGTGGATGCGGGAGCGGAAGCCGCTGCTGACCTCCTCGGACACGGGCAAGGACCGGGACGCGGTGACGTCGCTGACCAAGAAACTGGACCTGGTCGAGCGCGACATCAACAACTACAACCAGGTGAGCTGGGCGGTCGGAACACGCCTGTCGACTGCTACCTGGGTACTGGGCCGTAGAGCCGCAACTAGACGCGCCGGCGTATGACGGCTGGGCGAGGCCGCAAGAGCGTAAAGATCGAATAATTGTTATAAAAAGTAAATAAAAAATGTGACATTGCTTGTTTCGGCTACACACCGGTGGCCGGTTAGCTCAGTTGGCTAGAGCGTCGTGCTAATAACGCGAATGTCATGGGTTCGGCCCCCATACTGGCCAGTGGTTCGCTCCTTTTCCTCTCGCTGCGACACCTGACCGTCCCCCCCCCCTCTCAGGTGATCGCCAAGCTATCTCAGCTGTGCCAGCGGCTGTCGGACCGCGCCCATTTCGACACGGAGCAGATGCGCGCGCGCCAGGCGCGGCTCGAGGAGCAGTACGCCGAGCTGGTGGGCCTGCTGGAGACGCGCCGGCTGCGGCTCCAGCAGAGCGGCCAGCTGTTCCGCTTCCTGGCCGAGGCGGACGAGGCGGCCGCCTGGGTCTCCGACCAGGAGCAGATCGCTGCCAGCGAGGACTACGGCAGGGACGTGGAGCACGTCGAACTGCTGGTGAGTGATGGCGGCGCGGGTTGATGCTGAGGTTGTGTGGGCGAGTGTCGAGAGAGGACACGGCGAACTATGGTAGGGAGCCTGTAACGTGGAGCCTGTAACGTGTGTGGTAGTGGTCCACTGCAGCGAGAACTTTGTATCGTAAGGAACCAGCTGTCATCGACTATTAACAGGATAATATTTTCGATTCGTGCCTTTTTTCGTCAATTATGACAGAAAAACATGAGTTAAGTCGGATCATACACGACTTAAGCATCCAAAGATCAGTCTCCCCCAACTCACCCCGCCCGCTTCTCCGGCAGATAAACAAGTTCGAGCAGTTCCTGAGCGGCCTGCAGTCCAGTGAGGAGCGTGTCACCTCTGTGGAGGAGAGCGCCCGACAGCTGGTGGCTGGCGGTCACCCGCAGCCGGAGCGTATCCTGCAGCGCGCCGCCGACCTGCGCCAGAGCTGGGACGAGCTGCGCGAGCTCACCCAGGCGCGCCAGGAGGCGCTGGCCGGCGCCAAACAGGTGCATGTGTTCGACCGTGACGCCGACGAGACGATCGCCTGGATTGGCGAGAAGGAGGCGGCCATCTCGACCGACGACTACGGCCACGACCTGGACTCGATCCAGGCACTGGTGCGCCGACACCAGGGCTTCGAGCGCGACCTGGCCGCCGTCAAGGAGCAGGTACGGCCGACGGAATAGTTAGTTGTCGAGGGTTGATGGGATAACACATGAAGAGGGGAGGGACGAGCGACGACACACACCTGTCATCGTTGAATATCAGTATTTTTTCTGCGCTGCATAGCATAAATGATGAAATATAACTGACGAAACGTCAACTAATTTCATTTGTTTTAATGCAGCTGGTTGCGTTGCTGTTATTCTTGCAATGCGTTCTTACCGGCTGCGGTTGATGCCTTTCTTACCCGGTCCGTTCTCTCTGTCTAATACCAGGTGGAGCAGGTGGTGGCCGAGGCCAAGCGGCTGGCCTCCCAGTTTCCCGACGCCCGGGAGCACATCAGCGTCAAACACGAGGACACAGTACAGGCCTGGAACGATCTGCTCGACAAGTCGGCCCAGAGGAAGGACAAGCTCGAGCAGGCGGCCAACATTCAGGCCTACTTCGACGAGTACAGAGACCTCATGTGAGTGGTTGAAGAGTCACGGGAATGCTGAAAGAAATATTGTCTTCTCTTTGCTGTGTGATAAGCTTTTTCTGTTAATGTATTCTAGTTTTTATGTCCGTCTGCAACGCTCCATCACTTGTTGAACAGCATTAACCTTTTACCATCCCAGGGTCTCGTTGGCTAACCTCACCGTTTACCCCATCGTCAGGGCGTGGATTAACGAGCTGCTGGCCAAGATCACGGCTCCGGAGCTGGCGCGGGACGTGGCGGGAGCGGAGGCGCTGCTGGCCAGACACGCCGAGTACCAGGCCGAGCTGCAGACGCGACAGGACGCCGTCGACGCGGTAAGTGGGGGAGGGACGCAGGGAGGAGGGGACACGCCGAGTACCAGGCCGAGCTGCAGACGCGACAGGACGCCGTCGACGCGGTAAGTGGGGGAGGGAGGCAGGGAGGAGGGATGGGACACGCCGAGTACCAGGCCGAGCTGCAGACGCGACAGGACGCCGTCGACGCGGTAAGGGGGAGGGAGGAGGGACACGCCGAGTACCAGGCCGAGCTGCAGACGCGACAGGACGCCGTCGACGCGGTCAGTATCTGGGCTCAGAAAGCGCTGCGTTTGAGGAGGTGGTTGATGATTGGTCAGTCTGACACTGAATTTTGCTGAAAGCTGGCAAATGGATGTGGTCAGTGTTCGGTTTCCGTCTCTGACTGGCCCGTCCGTCCATTCACAGTTCATCAGTCGCGGCCAGGAGCTGATATCGAGCGGCCACTTCATGTCTACCGACATCCAGGATAAGGTCAATGTGCTGGGGGCTCGCAGGGACCTGCTGGCGCAGACCTGGAAGGACCGGCAGGACATCTACGAACAGAGTCTGGACACTCAGGTACGCTGCCGGTCTCGTGACGGGGAATCGGATATAGCACGGGGGTTAATTGTCAGGTGTTGTGAATTTCAATTGATTGGAATATGAAGATTGATTGTTCCTTGTCCCTCAACCGATTGTGCTCAACCACTACCTATTTGATGAAGGCCATGAATCTACAATCTTTATATTCGTGCAGTTTTGTGATTCATTCTCCGTGATCGTTAAGTCTTTTTCCTCAATGTAGAATCTTCTTCACTTATTACTGAGTGGACTGGGCTCCTTCGTAATTCACCCCGTTCCATGCCCGTGTCTTTTACAGATTTTCAAGCGCGACGCCGCGCAGCTGGAGTCGTGGCTGGAGACGCGGGAGCCGGTGCTGAACGATCCGGCCGTGGGCGCCAGCATCACCGAGGTCGAGGAGCTCATCCGGCGGCACGACGACTTCCTCAAGACCATCGAGTCGCAGGAGGACAAGTTCGACGCGCTCCGGCGTACCACACGGGTGAGGAGAGAAACGGAGTGCCTCAGAGGATGGTAGTGAAGCTGAGAAGGGCAGCGTGAGATCCTAGACTAGGACGGCTGCAGATGCTTAGAAATGAAGTCGCGTTTGCCACCTCAAAAGGCGGCTAGTGTGATATCAGAATCGGTGGGATTGTTCATAGTGGGGGTCCTTTCGTAACGGCGGTGCACAACAGTAGTTCATTTCTATAGTCTCTGATTGTCTCGGTTGACGGTCACGGTCCAGCTCAGCGGTTATATCCCGTCCCCATCTGACAGCTGTGTAGCTGCCCCGTCTCTGTGTCACTGTCCCGTCCGCTGTGCAACTGTCCCGTCTGCTGTGTAACTGCCCCGTCCCCATCTGACGGCCCTCGTTATCCCCAGCTGGAGGAGGCGTTCGCGCTGATGCGCCGGCGCGAGGAGGAGGCCCGGGTGGCCGAGCAGAAGCGCCGGGAGGAGGAGCGACTGCGGCAGATCCGGCAACAGGAGGTCGATAGGATCACTAAGGTGAGCGGACTGAGACATCTCTCTGTAAGATTACAGAGGGGGCGGGTCTGGGTCAGTAGCGGCTCCGGCAGATTCGGCAACAGGAGGTCGATAGGATCACTAAGGTAATTGTCAGACGGCACCGACCTACACGCCAACATATTGTCCTGACCAGCTTGTGCTTTCAATGCGTGCGATGGTCTGTAAACTCGTATTTGGTAGTGTGGTTGGTAGCTGACGATAATTGGGCTGCGTAAGCACTTTTTATCTTTCATGATAACCGTTCTGATTTACCAACATGTCGCAGTTATCCAGGTACACGTCCTGTAATGTATAACATTCTGACGCCGCGTTCCATGTGTGTTATTCCCTTTCCGACGATTGTCGCTGATCGCTGATGTTCCGTTTTCAGGAGCGTCGGTACCTGGAGGTGGAACACGAGGCGGGAGACGCCAGTCCCAGGTGAGGACAGCTCCCTCCCTCTCTGTTACACTCGCCGTCTCTGCTCCCAGCTCTGTCTCTGGGGAGTCTTTCAATACAGTGTCACTAACGTCTCTTCTTACTGGCTGTCTCTCGTTCTCGGGTGACTAGAGTAAACTAAAGACACGGCCTTAGTTACATCTTTTCTTACTTGAACCTAAAGGACTTCGAGTTTGATTGGAACGTCGCATGCAATCGGTATCGTGTATAACCGAAATCCCGACATTTTCTTGTGATCGATCTTTCGGGTTCTATTTTTGTAACTAAAACGTTTTGAGCAATGTGTAGTATGTTGTTCTCGCTCTCTTCCGCCTTGTAAGGGCGCCTGCTGTGGCTCTCAGTGTGTAGTTTTGCGCGCCCGCCGTGTTACCAACTGATCGCATGTGACGGACTGTGCTCAGTCTGCGCCGCTCCGGTAGTGCTCTGCGGCGGTGGGACGACGGGTCTCCCTCAGTGACGGGACCGGCCCGGTCGTCCCACCGCCGGCCTGGCTGTCTGTTGACCCTGTGCTCGGACCGTGCCCCTGACCCGACTGACCTGACCTGACCTGACCGGGCGTGGCCAGCGCCCAGCGCCGGGAGGCGGCGCGCGCGGGCGCCTCCTCGAGCCCACACCAGTCGCAGGAGAGCCTGAACCACCAGCCCACTCACCGGGCCTCGTTTCCAGACGTGGCCGCCGAGAGGTATTTGGCGCTCCGCCGCCCGCTCAGATCGCCTAGCGCTAACCGGGCACGGCGGACTAGTGGTGCGGGCGTCCCTAGGTGCTGCTCGCCGGCCGCTGCCTGGCTCTAACGCGCGCGCGCTCGGTGGGCGGTCCGTCCGGTTTTGTTCAGTATGCGGTATGATACAGTACAGACACCCTGCTCGGTCCTTGGTTGTGTATTCGTGTTTTGTTTGGTTCGTGGCTCGGCGTAGTTTTATTTGCCTGCATATTTTCGGCTGCTTGGTGTAAATTTTGGCTAGATGTGATTTTTCGGTCCCGCCTCCGCGTACACAGCATACAATCACTGCCCTGTCGTCACACTGGATATTTTATATTTCCCTACTTTTGATATTACACAAGTGACATTTTTGTCACTCTTGCGCAGTCGTTTCACTTACGCATTTGTTTCACCAGCTTACACAGTTTTGTGTTGCCCCGGCAGTCGCCTCACTTCTGTAGAACGTATCACACCACATTATCTATGTTCGCGGACTGCGGGCTGTGTTGTCGCGGGATTGTGTTTTAGTATTGGGATTTTTTATTAGAACCAGAAGTCGCTACGCCGGGTACATATTCACGGGAATATCTGTCACGAACGGCCGATGTCAGTCGGGGATTAAATGTCGGTGCCTCCGTTCGGGCTTGTGACCTTCGAGTGCCCGTGGGAATAAGCTATGGAATGTGAATGGGCTTAGTCGCCATTCTGACCTTCGAGAACCAGCAAGTCGGTCTATTTTTCAGTGATCAGTTATTTGCTGTACAAAGGTGGACTTGCTTTCAGTCCGTGGGCGAAGGACCCCTGTATGCCAGCTGGATACGGTGCCCCTCGCAGCCGGCTTGAATAGCAATTTTGTACTAAAATATACTTACGTTAATCATAACATGCCCTAATATATCATCGTGTACAAAAATGGGTTTCCCGGTTTTTGGGTTGTTCATATTTATGTTTTGTTGGCTTGTTAATTTATGTTGCACTTATTTTGGTGGTTCTATTTGTTTCGCTTCAAAAGTGGGCCCTGATTGGCTAAAAGCTTTCGTTTATCTAATTCAGCATTTTCATTATACTTACATAACCATTGTATTACTGGCTGAAATTTAATTAATGCGCTGAATGTTTGCAGCTAATAACTTTTCACTAATCTTCTCGCCAATTAACAAATAATAATAATAATTTTTATATAAAATTGATGTCGGAAGGAATATTTGCCCGCCGTTTACATTGGTATGTTTCTAATCGTTTGTGGTTGGTATTGATTCATATGTATTTTGTCTCGTGTCCAACCCGATTTTTGGCGAGTGGGCGCTCGCATACCCAGCCGCCTTACCAGCCCATTCGGTCACACGTGTCGTCTCGTTCGCAGGATGCTGTTGAAGAATCCCATGCTTGCTGAAAAGAAGATGGGGAGCCAGTCAAGTCTTTCTAGTCTTAAGCGAGGTAAGCTCAGAATATGAACCATTCCTGACTGTCCCGTTTGTATCGCTAAACACGGATGGTTCAATGAGTCACTCATTTAAAAGCTGTGTTTGGGGTACGACGTCAGGCCAGCAGTGAGCGCCATCAATGTCCAGCCATCATCTTTCGTTGTTTCCGCCTTAGTCTTCTCCCCGTAACCACATTGCGTGGTAAGTTTTGCCAAGTCTTGGCTCCATTGCTACTTGTCGGTTTCTCTGTCCTTAGTCTCCCCGTCTGACCCCTAAACTAACCTTGTCTGACCCTGAGTTCACCCCTGTCTGACCCTGTTCTGACCTGGCCGGTCTGTGGTTCTAGTGATTCGCCAGGGCTCTCAGATGCTGTTTGGCGGTAGGTGTTGTCGCCCCCTCACCCCTGGCTGTCCGGTTGTGTTGTGGTAGTGTCCGCTCTGGTCGTATAGCCCCCTCAACTGCGGGTAGTCGCTTCCCACTGACTGGACGCTGGTCCGCTTAGCGCCGGCACCGACAGGCGATATCCCCCTCCCCCTCCCGCCACGCGAGTCGATTACCCGAGTCTCTAGCTACCTCGCCCTGCCGAGACGCACGTGTCGTTAGCCCGGCCACCGGCAGACCCTCACAGCTATGAGCACCGCCTAACACTCTGCAGCCCGCCTACGATCTGAGCGCGGCCATTCGCATGGTTGTTCATTTTTCGCGAGCACCAGACGGCGGAGCTGTCGAGTGTCGACTGTGAAGCATGATACTGAAACGTTCATGCGTCAGCGTTCGTTTAGTGTTTGTAGGCATGCGGTATTGAGACTTCAGAGTTTGATATATCGAATATTTGCTTAGAGGGCACTAGTATGTGCACCGATTTATTCGTAGCATATTTCAATCAACAGTATCCGCCGTAAATGCTATGCTGAGTGATCTTGCTTGATGCATAAAATGTGCAATTACACGATGCAAGCTCTGGTTCCCGGCGATAACGTGAGCACCTCTGGTGACCTGTTGTAACCTCTAGTGACCTGTTGTAATCTCTGGTGACCTGATGTATCTTTGAGTGGCCTTCCGCATCCTCTGGTGACCCGCGCTAACCTCAGTTGACTCACACTGACCTCCCCGACATCACCCCAGGTGACGTGAAGCGTGCTGAGAGCATGAAGACGGAGCCGAAGAAGGCCAAGCGGACGCCGTCGTTCACCACTCGGCGGCGGACGCAGAGTTTCCGCAAGGCCAAGCGTCTGGAGGAGCTGGAGAACCTGCCGCCAGTGGAGATGGACGGCATGCTGGAGAGGAAGCAGGAGCTGCAGAGCGGCGGCAAGAAGGCCACCATCCGCAGCTGGAAACACTACTACACGGGTACGTGTCCTGGAAACACTACTACTTCGATACGTATCCTGGAAACACTACTACACCGGTACGTATCCGCAGCTGGAAACATTACTACACAGGACGTATCTGCAGCTGAAGACGCTAACCTAACCTAATCGAACCTTACCTGACCTCACGGTACGCATCCGCAGCTAGAAACACTACACCGGTGCTTAGTTGTGCGTAGGTAATCGTTTTTACAAACTAAATGAAGAAGCACCACTCTCATGTGGTGTCGGTCTTTGACAATTCGGTCTGTGTCGTTGCAGTGCTGTGCGGCCAGCTGCTCTGCTTCTTCAAGGACATGGACGACTTCGCCAACAGCAAGGCGGCGGCACCCCCTCTGATCCTCTACCAGGCGCGCTGCGAGCGGGCGCTCAACTACACCAAGAAGAAGCACGTCTTCCGGTGAGCGGACGGACCGCGCTGCCGTATAAAGGCAAAACCCATTATGTTCGGGTGACCTCTGACCTGAGGTAATGGCCTCTGACCCGACATAATGGTTTTTGCCTTTGCACGGCAGCGCGGCGCGGTGGATACTCTGGAAACGATGGTAGCCAAGGCAAAATTAGCGTTGTCATGAATTTTAGTTGGGTTCTCAAAGGATTCTCATTGGTATCAAAGATGAAAAATAAAATGTGTAATCCCGTGAATATTGCGATTGCTTGAGAATGTCTTTCTGTCAAAGAAAATAAAACTAAGTACTTGTCAATTGGTCGCACATGGTGACCGACCGCGATCCGTCTATTCCAGGTTATCGCCGTCGGACGGCTCCGAGTTTCTGTTCGCCGTCTATAACGAGGAGCAGCTGCAGGAGTGGATCAACAAGATCGAGTTTCACGCGCAGCTGCCGCCGTCCCAGCAGCTGCTCAGCTACGATCGGCAGACGGTGAGGCCGCCGGCGACGGCTCACAGCGGTCGCCGGGTCTGCGCGGGTCTCCGCAGACTCACAGCCGGGGTGGAAACTGACACTGTCCGCGTTATAAACGGACTGTATAGCATGGAGAGGGTGCCTGAGATAACGCCTGCCATTGCCGTGGTTTGATTAATTGGACTGCTGCATTGAACTGAACTGAACTGAAGTGGACTAAAGACGCATGACTGATATCGGACTGTAATTGCATCGTGGTATGTTACGTGCATCGTGACGTTAGAAGGAAAGTATGTAATCCGAATCCACGCACGGTCTTGCGGTGATGTCTAGTGACTGTTCGACGGTTTGACGCACGTCTCGATCTCTCTGTCTGATGTCACGGACGACGGTAAATGCCTCTCGAAGGACTTCTTCCCTAAGCTGTGGGCACATGTCTGAGGTCTGTTCAAATGCCGCTGAGCTGGCAGCACGCCCTCGCGTTTCACTTCCCTGACTGGACGAGTGGACGCATGACAGCGGACTGCACGCACAAGTCGCCACCCCGTCCGTCTGTGCCCCTGGGGCCGACCAGTGCCGATGTCTCACTGCCTGACCCGGGACCGGGCCGCCCCCCCCCCCCCCGCCACCGTCGCTATAACACGGCCCGTAACGCCACGCTGCTATAAACCGCGCAGCCCTTTTGACGCTATCCAAAATGTGCTGGCTAGCCCGAAATTCGCGAGCTTTTCAGCAACCCATGTTACAGTCTTAGGCAGCAATAACAATTAACATTACGTCTTCGCTTTATCAAAGGACAATGTAAATTTTGAAATACACAGCTTTTGCGACTAACTCGAAGTGACCCATTTTGAATTTATTTTCCAGATAATGCTGTCAATGAACAGCTGTGTATTATATATTATATTGGATGTGTCATACGACTTGCGTCGTTTCAAACCATCCGTACTACTGACCAACATATTTACTCGTTCTGTAAATTGTTTTTAAACTATCGAACCGGCCCTATACCTGGCGCCGTGAGACCGGGTGTAAATATTCCCCGGGCGGTGGCTGGGCGGGGGCGGGAGCGACTCCCTGCATGGTGCCTGTGAATGCGGTGTGCTGCGCTCGCCGGCTGAGGTGGGCGCGGGTATCGCGCGCAGGGTCTGCCCGGCGGCGGGGCAGACGGCGGCAGCTCGTGTAGCAGTGCCGAGCCGTCGCCGGCGCCGGTCCGGCACCGGCACTCGGACCCAGCCGAGCCCGTCTACGCCAACCTGCCGACACCGCAGCAGCGGAGACACACCGGTCAGGTAGGTCTGATACAGCACGCCGATCTGCCGATCCCACGGCGGAGACACACCGGGCAGGTAGGTCTGATACAGCACGCCGATCTGCCGATCCCACGGCGGAGACACACCGGGCAGGTAGGTCTGATACAGCACGCCGATCTGCCGATCCCACGGCGGAGACACACCGGGCAGGTAGGTCTGATACAGCACGGCGATCTGCCGATCCCACAGCGGAGACACACCGGGCAGGTAGGTCTGATACGGCACGGCGATATGCCGATCCCACAGCGGAGACACACCGGGCAGGTAGGTCTGATACGGCACGCCGATCTGCCGATCCCACAGCGGCGACACACCGGGCAGGTAGGTCTGATACGGCACGGCGATCTGCCGATCCCACAGCGGCGACACACCGGGCAGGTAGGTCTGATACGGCACGCCGATCTGCCGATCCCACAGCGGAGACACACCGGGCAGGTAGGTCTGATACGGCACGCCGATCTGCCGATCCCACAGCGGAGACACACCGGGCAGGTAGGTCTGATACGGCACGGCGAGACGGTACGAATCGGCCGACCGGCGGGCAGGACGTAAGGTTTTTACAGCACAGCGAGACGGGCGTTGACCCCCGGAGCTGGCGAGGATAGTGGGGCAGCCATCCTGCTCAAACTACACCGTTCCGTGCTTTCATCCTCAGGATACTGAAATCCTTCTCCTCCACGCCGCAACCCCCCTCCGGACTGGACAGGCAACTTTATCTCATGCGGGCTGCTCCCTTGGAGCGGCACCGCTGCTCCCGAGGGAGCGCACCCCGTAGCCGGGTGCAGTGAGTGCCTTGGGGCTGGGTGGCCTGTCCTCTGGACGGGCTCAGCCCCGGCGACTCACTAGGGTGCCTGCCCAGACCAATGTCTCCCCCTATATCCTATCATCCTCCCGGGTCTGAAATGGTCTCATTGGACCGAAAGGGCCTAACCCAACAAAACAAACAAACAAACAAAGCTCAAACTAGGTAGGGAGGTCAGTTGAACCAACCTGGGCTGGTACAGTTTGGCGGGACCAAAATAACGCTTCACGTAACCCAACAACAAATGCTGTATACAATACATTGTACATGCTGGATGTGACGGCTAGAGTGAACTTAACGTGTACAGTTACTCTACTTACAGTAACTTATCTACGGTAATGAAACGATTGTTCAATTGATCGGTATTGTACTCTTTGATGTAAGATAGTCCTGACGCGCAATGTTTTTCGATAGTCAGTAGATTGTCATTGTAATCCATCTCTATATTTAGTGTCGCTGTGTGGGCGGACGACTCGGTACCCTGGTACCTACCTCAATCCTAGTCTGACCCTGCGCCTCACCACAGGATCCCTCACTGCCGCCCGTGCCGCCGCGCGGAGCCTCGTCCAGCCCGCCGGCGTCGCGGCCACCGCCCTCGACCGCCGGCGCCGCCGAGGGTCCCATCTACCAGAACCGGGTGTCGGTGCTACCGTCTATTGGTGAGTGGGAAAAGAGACACGATCGCTTGAACCCAACTCTTGAACAGATGAGTGTTCGGCCATTACTCTCGATTGGATGGGTGGCTCTGACTGTCCTATGCTGCAACCCGCTTGGTGTGAGGCCGGCCCGTGACGGTGATGTCCGTGCTGTTACAGAGGTGGACGTTCAGGAGAGGAACGGTGTGCGCCGGCACTCCTCCAACGCGCGACAGTCGTCCCAGAACGGTGAGTGGCCGCGACCACCAGTGATAGAGGTGGTGAGGAGGTTACGAGTTCATACCAAACCACTGTGCCCCTGTCTAACTGTGCCTGATAGGCCCTCAGTGTGTCTGTCACTGTGTCCGCTGTCTGACAGCCCAGCGCCAGCTGATTCACCCTCTGGTTCCCCTCAGAGCCGTCGCCGCCGCCACTGCCGAGCTCGGCGCCGCCCCCCTCGGTCGCCCACCGACTGCAGGGAGGCGTCTCCGCTGTCGACGGAGGTATGGACTCTGCCCGCCTTTCACAGTCTGGGACTCGGGTATAGGAATACTCGGCCAGTGGACGCTGCACGAGTCATGGCGAGCTAGTCAAAACAGTGGTCTAGGCGGCTTGCGTATCGCATAATTTGCTGTCAGAGGTTACTGGTTAGCTTTGAGTGGAATGGAAGCGCCGATAAGACTGTGTCGTTGCCCGGTCTGGCCCTCCCTCCCCTTCCCTCCCCCAGCAGCGGGTGGTTTGCGGCAGCGGTTGCCGTCAACTGTTCCGACCACCTCCCCTCCCCTGGTCCGACCCCACCACCCGGCGCCGTGTGACGTTACGGTTTTATTTGACCACCCTCCCCCGCCCTCCGACAGCGGGTGACGTGCGGCAGCGGTCGCCGCACGGTGACGCCGGCCTGCCACCTGGCGGCGGCGCGCCGCACTACGCCGGCCGGACCGGCTCGCTGCCCTACGGCCAGCAGCCGTCTCCCTCGGGCAGCAACAAGTCGGCCACGCTCGACCAGAGGTGGGTTCACCGGCGGCGCGGGCGGGCGGCAGAGGGGACGACTGTGTAACTATATTATGGGGTCTGGTGATCCTGGGCAATGACTTTCGATAGCCTGCCGCCATAATGTGTGTGGAGCGGCGACCATCCCCAGTCTAAAACTCTTGTGATTGCCGGACGCGGACCCAGCCTCTCGTCATTGATGAACTGACTGTCTTTCAATATTGGCCTCGTGTCGTCTCAGCTCACGGCACAAAACTGACCCCCCCCCCCCCCCTCCCGCAGGAACGGCAGTGAGAGTGGCAGCGAGCACGACCAGGACCGGCGCTCGTCCAAGCGCAGCTCCGTGTTCGGATTCCTGCGTCGCAACAAAAAGGACAAGCAGCCGGCCCAGGTGTAGTCGCCGCCGCCCGCCGCCGGGCCCACCGCCCGCCACCAATGTATTGGAAAGTGCAAATCAACCGCGGAGAGAGAGATTGAAACGGTATGCTTGTCCTTGATGCTTAGTACTCAGTTGTCGATACGGGCTTGCAAGTTGCCTATTTAAATGTTACGCGCGGCTTGCTTATGATCGATCGCCACATTTTATGTCGTTCCTGGTTTAAAGAAGCTTACGTCTTTACCTAAGTTGATTAGTTTGGGTTTGCCAGAGTGATTTTTGTTTGAGGCGCGCGAGTCGCATGATGACGTTTGAGTTGCGAAGACGGAGGTCAATGAATACCAAATACCTGACGTTTGTTGGATCCGTATAGATATTTAATTTCCGCTATACCGTCTCGCACAGTGCCTTCGACTTTGTACAATACAATTAGTCAATTTGCGCATTCTATCCTCCAACAATATATAAATATATATTGTGCTGTCGAGTTTAATTGGGATGAGGAGGAGGCATATGCGCAGCCCTGAGAACGTTTCACTGTATTGACTAGATTCGCACTGAGAATGTACAAACGTTGAGATCAAACATCACAGTCACAGTGGCCTCAGGTCTCGGTCCGCTTCAGCCACGGCCAGACCGGCAGATTCGCCACCATTCACAGATGGATTTGGGCGCCCGGTGCCAAACAACACCACGAGGCACGATTATCGGCCTGACTTTCCCTGGGAATAGACCACTACGGGCGGTAGTATGTGGATGAGCCGCCCAGTCAGACTGAGCGTTACTGGACGGAGTCGGCGTATGTGTGGACGGAACCCGTGCGCGCGTCTGTGGATGGTCAGTCAGTGTACCGTAAGGTGGGGCTATTTGAGACAGTGGGGCTATTTGAGACAGTATTTAAAATCGTTATAAAATAAAAACCGTTTGAAATTTTTGCTTAATTTTTGCTCAGGCGAATTTACTGCTCGATTCCACACCTTCCTGAGCAAAAATATCACATAAAAATCAAACGCTCTTCATTTTATAGCGATTTTAAATACCGTCTCAAATAGCCCCACTGTCTCAAATAGCCCCACTTTACGGTATTACAAAAATGAAGTCAATGTGGGTGTCGGGATTCAGTGTTTGGTTTTGGTGTGACTCTGCGTCAGTATCTTGATTTGTGGACGGAGTCGATGTGTGTGTATGGATGGGTAAATGTGTCCGTGGATAGGACGTGTGCCCATGGATTGTGAAGTGTTGTGTAGCGTCTCACCATCCAACCAATGTCAAGATCAGAGTCGGTCCATGCGACCGATATCACCCCGCTGCACTGAAAACGTGTCGCGGGGAACCCCGATTGGTAACTTCTCTGAATGTCCCGCCCCTGAAATGAGGCGAAAAGCCAACAAAATGAACACAGAGTTCGTCCCAACGATAACTGGGACGTCGCTCCAACAGCTCGCTCTCACACAGCCGCGACAGCCCACCGATCTCGTATCCTTGCTCTCGCGAGCCTTCTCACCAGCGAGATCCCGATAGTTTTGCCCCATACCTCGCAGCTCAGTCTCAGTTGTCTGGTGGAGCGCGACCATTCGCAGTGCCTCCGGCCGCCGCGTCCGTCCGCGCTACAGCTTCCAGCGCGGCCCGTCCATGGTGGTGGATTTGGTGGCCGGCCGGGCCGCACGCAGGTCCGAGGAGTGCACGGAGCGTGTGGACCGACTGCTGGCGGCGCCCCGCGGCGACTCTGTGTGAACGGAGGGGCGTCAGCGGTACGGCAGGATATACACTACACAGGGTGGACGGTCCTGCTATGGTGGGAGGGTACGATGCCGACACGCGGATGAAAGAACAGTACGAACGGGCCGAATAACTTATAGGAAAGTAATACCGCATATAATATGGCCAAAAGTAAAGTATATGAATGGCTGATGGTAAAGTAATGAAAAAACAAGCAAATGTCACAGCTCACCCACAAGCTGTTGTGTATTCTTATGCTCTATCTACTAATACCGGAAAGCGTGGCAATGGATAAACATCGCTCTCCGCCACATATTCACGATAGCCCCTGTAATCCAGCCCATACACGTCCAGCTGTGCCCGGACGGATTTCCTCTCCCCCTCACTGACCGATGGTAGTGTAGAACGTGTCCAGCGCCACGCTCAGAGCCTCGATATCGGCGGCAGTGAACCGATCCCGGTCACCGGAGGTCAGCAGGCCCTGCGGGAACTTCCTCCGAGCCACCTGACGGAAAACAACACGTACCAGAGTTAAGCAGGCTCTGCGGGAACTTCCTACGAGCCACCTGATGGAAAAATGAAAATTAAACATCAATAATTCGTTTTTGTGATTGTAGTACATACACATAATCCGAGTCCTCTGACAGTGATAGGTACTATGTGGCTTCCAAAAGAACCCGCAGTGTGTAATATGGTATAGCTCAATGCATAAAATACTTTTTCCAATGCGCAAGGCCAGCGTCACCCTGATTCCGTACAGTATCCGGCACCCAGACCCAGCAGACTGTCGCCCCCCATATCACCCTTCCCGCCTGTACCACCGTTCGTACCTTGAGCCCACCGCTGAGAATGAACACGTTGTCGTAGCCGCGCTGGGCAAGCGTGGTGGCGCAACGCTGGGCAGTAGCCTCGTCCTCGTCATAGACGACCACCAGCGCGTCCGGGGAGCGCTTGTAGCGCCACATCTCGGCCGTCTCGTAGTTCATGGTGCGCGCCAGCCGAGCGGCCGGGTAGTGGCGCGCCGTCACGATGTGCTCGCGCTCGAAGTCGGCCCGCTCGCGCACGTCGAGCAGCAGGTACGGCTGGTCGTCGATGGAGGGCGGCGCCGGGGCGGCCGGAGCGTCCCCGGCCGAGAGTGACAGCTCGCCGGTGCCCTCCACCAGACTGTCGGCAACCAGAGGGAGCTGAACGGGAGGGAACAGCGGGTGGGGAAGCTGAGCGAACCACAGGGAGCTGAGCGGGCGGTTGAGCGCGTGACAACTGACAACAGATCACAAACATTCAGCTCATATGAGGTAGCGGCAGTGGGTGCCAGGAGCGCCGATCTGCGCCCGGGACCGCCCTCACCTCTGCAGATCGGCGCGCTTCTCATGGTCGGCGTCCTTGTGCGCCGGCGGCGGGGGCGGTCCGGCGGAGCCCACCTCCTGCTGGAGGCGCGCCACCTCCACCACCAGTGTGACCAGCGTGGCCGCCTTGATGCGCCGGAACAGCTCGTCGGCGCGCACGTGGTAGTACTGCTTGATCAGCTCCAGCGCCGCCTGCCGCTTACGGATGTTCGGACCTGCGGTGAACGGGAGTCAGGGGATGGAAAACGGCCGCACAGACAACACCCCTAGCCACCACCTGCCACTGAATACAGACTAACCTGGGTTACTGACAAATGAAGAAGGCACACAACAACTGCACATCAAAGACTTTTGAAATTGATGAAACATGCAATGATCCTAGATTATCATGTGCATGAAGAATAAATGAAAACTTATTTTACACAACCAGGTGATTGCAACTGCTGTGATCTTGAAGCATTAAGGTGACCTCACCTACCTGTGTCAATTACAGGAGACACCTTCTTGTACTTCTCACAGCTTTTCGGTGGTGCTGGCAAGGGCTGAAAAAGCAAGATATTTATATTGAGGCTATCAAAGCATATCAGCAATATCTCCATAAATTTAACAGCAGCATTGAGCACACATCTCATACATGAAAATGAGATGTAATAAAAAAATAAGATATGTTTACCTTTGGTGTTGTCTGTTTCTTGGCTTGAATTCTTTGACGCATAATTGAAATAAGCAGCAGCTTTGAAATTAATGATAGAGCAATATCGTTATTGCACGACTCAAGACAACCAGTTGGATTATAGGCCTATACAGTCCAATTTATGATGATGAGTTTGACAAAGTCAACTGCCAGGGCCTGCAAGAAAGTGTGGTCATAACCTTCATAAGATAATTGATTTCAATTTGGGTCAACTATATAATCAAAACCGAAACTGAAACGGCAATCAGTTGGCAGTGGCCAGTGCTAAGTGTGAATTAGTGTCGAAGCCGCATTATTTTTCCGGTGATGCTACTTGCTTCAGTCGAAACTATGACCACCCTTATTTTGTTATTTCCCATTTTATTCTTTTATCTTGCTTAATCTACCACCCTCCTCGCACTTTACAAGCCGCCCGGCCCGCCGCGTGTAGAGATACAGGCGTTTGTTTGTTTACGTCGGTTACGTCTCAAATTCGCAGTATCACTTCAAAGCACATGATTCGGTTATTTGACGTCATGAGCTCGGCAAATCACACTGTGCTGTCTGACCCCTTTGAATATAGGTATTTGGCATCGAGAGTTCATCGAGATGAGAAAAGTTAATGAAAGTTAAAATAGCAAGTTTTGCCGCCATGCATGCAAGATAGGCACGTTTTTAATACTAAGGAATTCAAAAACCTTTCATCTGTTTTCCAACTTTTCATTACGTCATTACATTTCTAAAACAATAAATTGGATGTCTTCCGTCATCGTGATCGTCCGTATTCGCCGCGGGGATTCCCTTTTACATGGGTGGTGTCCTTTGGTGAGTATGTGTGCTATCTAGTTGGTGCTTATTATTTGCTTAGTAATGTATAGAATAAGATATTTTTCTGAGAAATCCTTCCTAGTTTATCATGAGTCAACTGTCTGTCAGTATGGTACCAGGTCTTGTCCTTGTCACATCATTTGGATCACATTTTTTCGGCCAATAAAATAATGGTGTATTTTCTCCCTTATGTTTTTATTTCACAAATTTCTGGCAGTTCTCAGGATGTTGCTAAGGGCTGATGCAACCTCAGACTTTATTCTACAACTTAAATGGTTCAAGAGTATGCTGCTGGTAACGTGCAAGGCATGAAACATCTTTGATAGGAGTTATATAACAACTGACACAGAGTACAGACTGTCTGAGATCGGACGATGGTGAAAACAGGGCGCGTGGGGCGATTTAATCAAGGTTCGTGATATTCACACGTGACGTTTAGCATGTATGTAGAAGGCCCACGGAGGGGAGAAGTCCTAAATGTCACGTGACTAATATGCCCTCCGGAGTCCTGCGCCCTGTTTTCACCGGCGTCCCTGAGATTGAGATGTTTCTTTGGGTGGGAAACGACATACTAATGAAAATAATTATTCACTCTGACCCTCAATTTTGAGAGCCATTTCCACTCACAATTTTACAGTGAAAAACATTTGTGTGCTTACCTGGTTTACTTACCTGGTTGGGTTCCAATGTCCGACTGTGAGGGAATGGCAATTTAGGAAGTTGAGGCAGGGAGTGGACTACGGAACCCCAGAAACATAAGGCGCGCCAAACAGTAGTGCTGGAATGTCCTATGAGCACAATCATAAATAAACTGTCTGGAAATGTGCGCCTCACAACAGTAATTGACATGTAGCATATACTAGTTTCCTAAGATGAGACAGTAAGACATGGTATCAGCCATTACGAGAAACAGTACAATGAGTCATTCAGTTCACTGTCTAGTTTTCCTTTAAATCGCGATACATTGTCCGCGCATACAGCTTCCGCAGAGAGAGAGTTCCATACAGATATACACCTACGAGAGAACGAGCGCTTCCTTACATCGGTTCGCAAGGTCGAGGGAAAAATTTTGTAGCAGTGACCTCGGGTCCGAGATTGAGGAGGCTGTAAGAACAAGTCAGCTGGCTTGATGATCGACTTACCATGAAAAATTTTCCAGCATTGAATGAGGTCAGCACGGAGCAGCCTTCCCTGGACCGAGTAGAGGTTTAGGGCTCTCAGTCTGTCACCATAGGATAAGGACTGCATACCGGAGATGCGTTTAGTCCATCTTCGCTGCACACTTTCCAGTAGCTTAAGGTCCTGGACATATCCGGTGTTCCAGACGCAAGAACAATATTCAATAACGGGGCGTATATGTGTGGTTAAGAGAAAAAGCATAAACTTGGGGGACCGGCACACCGTCGACTTTAGAAAACTGTATGCTAGCCCGCCTGCCCTGTGAGTGACTGATCTGACATGGTCATGAAACTTCAGGTCCGTGTCTACCAAGACTCCCAAGTCCTTAGCCGAAGAAGCGTGTGGGATGTGATTGCCATTGAGGATGTAGGTTGGGACAGGTAGTTTCGATGAGGATCTAGGGAAACGCAGTACAACACACTTTGCCACATTCATATGCAGTCCCCACGAGTCAGCTGTAAAGTGGAGCTCGTCAATATCACGTTGCACATCTGCTTGGCGTAAAGCTGTGGACGAAGTAGGGTGATTAACACAGGCATACACTTTGAGATCATCAGCAAAAATTTTGTAATTACATGCGAGCTGTGCGCCAACGCTGTTAATATATATAAAAAAGAGCAGAGGGCCCAAAACGGATCCTTGCGGCACGCCACTCAGTACCTCTCTTGTCTTGCTCAGCACACCATTAATACTTACTCTCATATGGCGGGAAGTCAGAAAAGAATGTATCCAATGTAATATGTTACCATCAACCCCTATGCATTTCAGCTTGGATATCAATATGCTATGAACGACGACATCAAAGGCCTTGCTAAAGTCGAACAAGATTACGTCTATAACGCCTCCCTCGTCAACACATTTTGACACATGGTCATACACGAGTAGTAACTGGTCCATTGTGGATCTGCCGGAACGAAATCCAAATTGGTTAGGAGATAGAATGTCATTGTTCTCCAAGAACACAGTGAGGTGATCAGCAATGATGCGTTCTAGGGTTTTGCCACAAACAGAGGTTAAGCTAATGGGACGATAGTTAAGCGGATCGTAGCGTGGTCCTTTCTTAAAAATAGGAATAACTGCTGAACGCTTCCAGTCGTCAGGCACAACCCCCTCTGCTAAAGAGCGGGTGAAGATAGTGCACAGAGGGTAAGCGATGTGTGGGGCACACTTGTTCAGCAGCAGGGGATGCAGATTGTCAGGTCCCATAGAAGAGCTGCAATCTAAAGAGTGCAGGGCTTTGAGAATGGACTCAATCGAGAATGAAATGGGGTCAATGACACAATCAGCACGTTGGTAGGGACGAGGATTGGGAGGGGCGACCGACGAGTACACGGAGGCAAACGAGGAAGCAAACACCTCGACCATCTCACCGGGTGCGTCGGTGAGCTGTCCTGACTGGAGTCTGATTGGACCGACTGAGGGTCGACCCACCTTCTTCCGACGAATGTAAGTATGTATAGCCTTGGGATTGTCTTTGGATTGAAGGAAGAGGTTCTCCTCATACTCTGCCTGGCGAGAAACCGCAAAGCTCCGGTAACGGTTGTTGACAGACTTAAAGGCAGAATATGCGGCAAATGACTCGCTAGAGCGACGACCAAGACGCGACCTGACGTTCTTATAATGCAACCAAGCTGAGTGTCTTTGGTTGATCAAACTGTTTGGAGGCCGCTTGAGCCAAGGGGGATTGTCATCACCACGCTTTGGTATCACTGGTACAAATTCATCGGTAAGTTGCTGAAGGATACCAGCAAAACGTTTAAAGGAGCTATCTGCGTCTAAATGGGCCAATTCAAAGTCCCAATCAATAGAGGCTAAGTGGGAGGATATCGCAATATAATTACCTTTAAACCAATGCTTGTGCTTGGCACCGGTAGTCATACTAGCGTCTGGTACATCCAGAGAGAAGGCATATTCAAACTTGGTGGGGCTGTGGTCACACCCAGGGATAGGAGGGAGAACTTCTACCTGCCCAATTCGATCTGACTCAGAGGTGAGGACGAGGTCTAGTATGTTTCCGGACCTCGGGAAGGTAGGTTCTCGTACCCACTGGTGTAGTCCAAGCGAGGAGAATGCGTCCAAGAAGGAGTGGTCGGTAGCATTGGATGCTGTCGGAGGGTCAGAAAGCCAGTTGATCGAGGGAAGGTTGAAGTCACCAAGTAGTATGACCTCTCCGTCCGAGCAAAAGTCATTGATGAGGCTTAGAACTGAGTTGTTTGAAACAATCGAGTACGAAGGAGGTCGGTATACAAGAAGACAATACACATTGTATGCGGTAAGGTGCACTGACAGCGTGTTTGGTAGGGGTCTGCAAAGGGAGTCAGTCATAATGTGTTCTGCTATGTATACACATACACCGTGTTTGGCGACGCTTCCTGCAGTGTCATTTCTCAGAAGACTGTAACCAGGGATTGTTACAAAGGAGTCAGCTATTTTGGGTAACAAGTGGGTCTCAGTAACACAAATTATATCCCATCGGTCTACGGTTGCAGTGTGGTTTAAAAGGTGGAGCTTTGATGACAGGCCATTTATATTAACATGCACGATTTTTAAAACTGTTGTGGCACTAAGTCTGGGCTGATTCACTGTAGGAGTGTCTAAGCACGAAGGGAGTTTCCCGGGTCAGCAGAAGGGGTGCCACCCTGGGCGTTGGTCTCTGTCCTGGGTGGGGCCTGAGGGGCGGAAACATGAGGCTGTCCATTGGCCTCTTCTCGCCTGGCTTGTCTACGGGCAAACAGCTCAGCCCTCTGGGCGTATGTCAGGTCTCGTGAGATGTAGACGCCATGGTAGTCTGTCCCCCTCAGTGTCTTTGAATTGTCTAGGACCCGCTTGCGCACTTCATCGTTCAGGAGCTTAGCTCTGAAAATGTTGGAATGACCAGGGATAGCTGTCACATCTGAAAGAGTAACTGAGATGTCCATGACACTCTGAGTGAGTTGGGAGAACTTTTGTGTGAAGTCTCTGGGTGAGCTGGCAGGAAGACCCTTTACTATGATAGAAGAGCGTCTTTTCTCTCTTTCGTTCATCTCCTGAATTTCTTTCCGGATGGCAGTTTGGTAGGCAGGATTGGGTTTGGAGGCTGAGTCAGTAGCACTTGGAAGAGGTGCTGGAGCTTGGGCTGGGACTGGAGCAGGAGCAGGTCTAGAGGCCAGTTCTGTCACTCGGTCCGTGAGATTCTGCACCGCGCTGCACAGCCCCTTCATCTGCTGGAAAATCTGATTGACTAGCTCAATCACAAGGGGTTGAGTACCACCAGTTGATGAGCCATCAGTTTCAGTCTGAATCCTGCACTTCGTGCACACAAAATTAATCCCTCTCCCACCATACTCCTTGATAGCATCTAGCAGGTTTTGGGGAAGCCCCGAACACATCTCAGAGTTGTGTACCCACATCTTACACTTGTCACAACCGATAGCCTCATTACCAGCATCATTGGAGCAAGTCATGCATGCATCCTCCGCTGAGTCCCCCTTGGGGGATCCAGAGGCGGACCCAACACCGCCGGAACCATCACCCTTATCCTTTTTCGCCACACTGCTCTTGCGCTTAGCCATATTAGCTTCCTCAGAGGATGCAAATGAGAGTTGAGACAGATATCAATAGAAGAATTCAAGCAGCCAAGCAACAGATACAAAACACCATGCAACGTACACACACAAACACAAAAATAGCCGGGGTATAAATCAAAGCCCACAGGCCTGGCGCAGAGCAGCTCAGGTAGGACAAGTAGCTGGAGCGAACTCAGGCAAGAAGCAGGTGACGAATCTAGGACAGGATGGGTGCGGACTAGCAGTACTTCCAACCAGGTGGCGTGTGCTGTAGTAGCATGCAGAGATGCAGCGTGCAGGGCGTACACCAGGCAGGCAGCACACCAGACAGCAGCAGCCAATGCACCAGGCAGCAGCACCCAGTCAGAAGTTCCAGTGGATGGTTGTTATACTTTACTTCCTACCCTACTTCCTGTACCACCCATGTGTGTAAATTTATGCTATTAATCCTTTTCCCTCTCTTTTTGGATCTTATCTTTCTCACGATTTTCCACCCTCTTATCCCCATTTTTGGTGAGGTATTGCCTTTGACACCCAAGCTTATATATAATTTTGAGACACTGGACATCAAAACCAATGACAATCAGGACATGAGAGTGTGCTGCATTAATTGGCATTGGCATGAAAATAAAAGCCTTTCAAGCTTTCCAAAATATTATTTTCTGGGTAGGTAACTCATTTTTATGCTCAATGCCTTCAGCTTGCAGTCTGTAGATTATTTTCATCCAATAGAACATGCAGGTCACTGATCACCTTCTGGCATCCACAGACCCTCACAATGAAGATCGACGAGGTGCCCTCAGCGGGCAGCGCGCCCGCGGCCCCGCTGGCCACCCCAGAGCAGCTGCGCGCCATCGGCGCCGTGCTGCGCGACCCGGCCCGGCCGCTCAAGGAGCGGTTCCGCGCGCTCTTCACGCTGCGCAACCTGCCGGGCGCGCAGTCGGTGCAGCTCATCAGCGAGGCCTTCTCGGACGAGTCGGCGCTGCTGAAACACGAGCTGGCCTACTGCCTGGGCCAGATGGGCGACCGGGCCGCGCTGCCCGTGCTCACCACCGTCCTGGAGAACACCGCCGAGAACCCCATGGTCCGACACGAGGCCGGTCAGTGGGGGCCATCGCACGGTCATCTGAGGGGACCGCGAACCTTTTCTGACAAATTTAGGTAGTATCTGTTCGATCAGAACATATCAATGCTTGGCTACGTTATATTTTCATTTAGCAATCACTTGCAGACTGCAGTTCCGGTATTCTGTCCGCCGATAACCGCCGCAGTCCGGGCGCAAATCTTCCCAAATCATCATCATCGCGCACTCAGTCTTACTCTGTAGATTCCCAACAGGTTTCGTTGAAGAAATCCCAGAGGCACCTGTGGTTGGCTGACACTTTGCTGGGCGTGTCCGCCAGGCGAGGCGATGGGCGCCATCGGTGACCCCTCCGCGCTGCCGGTGCTGACGTGCTCGGACCCCACTCCGGAGGTGGCCGAGACCTGTCAGCTGGCCGTCCGGCGGATAAAGTGGCTCCAGGACGAACAGGTAAGACCGGTGTGAAGGATACTCAGCTTACAGACGTTCCGACAAGAGTGCATTAAAAATATGACTGCGACGAGTTTTGACCGTCGTTTGACGGCCGCCGGTCATCGCCGTTTCCCAGCTAGCTATGTAGATAATAGATATCGTTGTCAAGGAGCATTCGTCTATTTTATGTAAATTGTAGACGAATTCCATTCCTCCTAACGCTAAGCTCTAGCTGTGATAAAGTTCGTTTCCCGATCTTTCATAATGCTTCTCGAAATGGCGCACGGATCTTTTTCCTCATTAAAATACACGTCAAGCACGTAGCCCGTCATTCTGACTCGTGCTCTCGCCGTCTTCAGAGCCGCAAGGAGCGTCTCAGTGAGAACCCGTACGCGTCCGTGGACCCGGCGCCTCCTGCCGACGAGCCGAGCCAGCTGAGCTGCGCCCAGCTGCGCGCCACTTTGCTCGACGACAGCGTGCCGCTGTTCGAGCGTTACCGCGCCATGTTCACGCTGAGGAACCGCGGCGACGCCGAGAGCGTCACAGCCCTGGCCGACGGTGGGTGACTGAGGGGGGGGGGATAGCTGGGGCGGCGCTGAGAGCGTCCCTGTCCGACAGTGGGTGGCTGGGAGGAGGGGAGGGGTGAGGAAGACAGGAGGGCAACAGCGCTGGGTGACGGTGGGTGACTGACAGGGGGTATCAGTCTGGGGGAGATTGTGGTTCACTGGCTGCCGGCGACTCGGAAGGATGCTGTCAAGCCTAACGTTTGCGTTGTGTTTAGCAATTAAACACCGCCTACGTCTTTCTTGAGGTACGTGGTTCAGTTTAGATGTGCATGGATGCTTTATGACGAAGCACGGTTTCGGTTTGCCGCTGTCCCGTGCCCTGACGCCCGCCTGTGCCCTGACGCCCGCCTGTGTCCCGCCGTCAGGTCTGCGGTGCGGCAGCGCCCTGTTCCGACACGAGATAGCCTACGTGCTGGGTCAGGTGGCGCACCCGGCCGCCACCAAACAGCTCGAGACCAGCCTGCGAGACCAGCACGAGAGCGACATGGTGAGCTCATCGGGCGGGCGTGACGCGAGGTCTGGAAGTAGCAGGGGTCGTGATGAGTCATGCTGATTCAACCGTTTTACGTGCATGTCATTGCGCCTGATTTTTGCGCTGCTGGGGGTCTGTATGGCTTTGGAATGTTGTTAAATCCCAATCAACGTGAACTTGAATCCATCATCCGTCATCACACGATGACTTTCCAGAAATATGCGTTGTGCTGATACAAATGTGAACCGCCTCATCCGGTGCAGTCTATCGGCCCACTTAGTATGCCTACCCGTAGTATGCCTATGTATATTGGTGGATGTGTCCGACTACGGCGGCCCCTGCCCTCTCTCACTTCCCACCCGTCCTCTGCCAGGTTCGTCACGAGTGCGCCGAGGCGCTGGGCGCGATCGGCACGCCCGAGTGTCTGCAGCTGCTCTCGGAGTACGGCGGCGACCAGGCGCGCGTCGTTCGCGAGTCGGTCGAGGTGGCGCTCGACATGTGCGAGTACGAGCAGAGCGCCGCCTTCCAGTACGCCGACGGCCTGACGACGAGCAGCTGACGACCGCCAGCCGTTGTACCGACCGCTGACCACCGCGCCGGCACCGCCTGTATCGACCGTCCTGTGATGTTGCTGGAGCGGACTCTGTCCGGTGATCTATCACTTGCGCAGATAAAACTGTCCGGTGATCATGTATCGTTCGTGACGTCACCTATAAACGCGAACATTATCCAGTCATGTCACCTTATTCAGACTGTGTCCCGTCATGTCATAAACGCCGACAGCTATTTCTAAATGTATACAGGGAGAGGCAGGTATCCGATGACAAAATCGGTGCGAAACGAATATATCTAGTTTTGGTGAATAATATTTAGGTACAAGAACGACACTTTCTACGCATGCTTGAACAACTATAAGTATCTGTTTACTTCATCAAATCCC
Source organism: Amphibalanus amphitrite (assembly GCF_019059575.1). Taxonomy (NCBI): domain Eukaryota; kingdom Metazoa; phylum Arthropoda; class Thecostraca; order Balanomorpha; family Balanidae; genus Amphibalanus; species Amphibalanus amphitrite. Next base: position 395,247 of record NW_024881515.1, read on the forward strand.
CTTCAACAAGGACGACGGTGGATTTACGACCGCGGACGTGACTGCACGCGCGCACCGGAGGTGTCTTGCATATCACCCAGCACGTGCACGATGACTGCGCCCAGCGCCTCTTTGGTGTGCGCGAGTTCGGCAACGATGAGGGAGTCGGTGCTGCTGGCGGCATTTCTGGTGGTGCCGTCTGCGGGCCGCACAGTAAGCACTGGACGTTCCGAAGATATTTGCCGTCAGCTGAACGGCCCGAAGTCATTGGCCGTCAGTTAAACGTGCCGAAGACATTGGTCGTCAGGGTATCGCTCGTGCCGCGCCCCTTCGCCTACCGATGCCGGGAGTCGACTGGGAGAATCCGCTGCCCGAGTCGACGCCACGCTACATACAGGTGGCGCTCCCGGAGGCGTACCGCTGGGGTGACGCCGATCCGTGCGCCGGTCACCTCGTGGCGAGTGAGGGCTATTGTACCGGATGCCGCACCATCCCGAGGGGGAGGGCAACGGTGACTTTCAGTTCGTTGTCAGTAATCGGCTGAGTCGCGATAGGACCGGCCAGGAGGCAAGCGTTGCGATCAGAACGGCCGCTTTTCCTGAAGGCTTGCAGTTTGGCTTGTCGGCAGTGATGTGTAAACGCCGACCTCTTTGGTGCACGAGTACATTGATGACCCAATCGAGAGCTCGTGATATATAAACGTAGGTAAAACGCCGAGGACTTTGATGTACGAGTATATTGATAATGCAATCGAGAGCGAGCGGTATCGAGTTCACAGTCAGAGAGAACATCACGATTACTGATGGAAGCCAGCGGCTGGCGACAGCGACACCTACCTACCTATCTACCACAGGACATGCGAGCGAAATAAAAAATACCTGATGTGCGGAGGGGAATAACACTATCAGAATCGAGTCGAGAAACATAGTACGTTCCTGCTGCCACCATTGTACCTACCGACCGGGGTCTGAGAACAAACTACACCGAAAAAGGCGACAGAAATCAGGCCAGCTTCACCTCTTCTAAAGAGACAGCTTTCACTGCAAAAGAGGGAAGATAACGTTAGAACGGGTTGCATTCTTCACACGAATTGCACGCAGTAACACTTCGACAGAACCCAACATTGAGAAAACAAGAGCCTCGGCGTTTCATAAAAAAGAAAATTGCAAGCGACGGGCGATTCCTAAACACTTCTACAGTACATTTCCCATCGACCGACTGTAACGGTCCCCCCGCCCAATTTCACCGACGTACCTCGTTCTCCTCGCCGCGCGTCTCCTCATCCTCGTCGTCATCGTCGTCGTCATCGTCGACGATGCGCAGCTTACGCCGCTTCTTGCTGCTGCCGTTGCTCCTGCCTCGCGACTTGCGTTTGGAGGGTGCCTCGCCGTCCGGCTGGGCGTCCTCCTCGGCATCATCTGGTGGGGGAGTGCACCGATATATTGGTAAAACAGAGAATATGAGACGAGAAGGCGCCAGTCGCAGCTCACCAATCTACGCAGCCAGTTACCATCTGCGCGTCCTAACCTTTGAGGACATCCAGGAAATTAGGACTGAACTGAATGAGGTGGAAGACGGTCCACATACTACACAATAATATGTCTACACGTAAAATATTCGGCAGCGGTGCTCCAGCTCGCCCGTCCTCGCCCGAGTCGTTCTCTGGCCTAACCCGCGGCCCGTCCCTCCCTCCCCCTCCCGCCCCGCTCACCGCTCCGTCCCTCCGTATTCCCGCCCCGCCCCTTCCCGTCCCTCAGCTCACCGTTGTCGGGCTGTTCGGGCTGCGATAACCTGCGTGTCCTCCACCTTAGCCCATCAGGGTCATTCCTCCTTTCCCGCCCCGCCCCTGTTCCCGTCCCTCCGCTCACCGTTGTCGGCCTGTTCGGACTGCGCCTCCAGCTCGGCCTCCACCTTGGCGCGCGCGTTGGCGAACACGCGCTCCAGAACGATGCTGTCCTCGTGGATGAGCGACGTCTCCTCGTTGTAGGCCTGCGCGTTCTTGCACATGAGGATCGTGTCGGCCTCCAGGTCGTCCAGGTCGGCGTACTGCAACGGAGGGCGGGGGTGGGGTGTCGGTGAGCGCATATTTCAGGGGAGACTGGTGAGCTGCAGTCTACTGCCCTAATTTTTGTGCTAGGGACGCCGTAACCTATACATTGGTGAAGCCTGATAACCAGGCGGCTTGCTACCACGCAGCAAACCAGAATACGGAAGGAATGATATGGTAACGAGCGAATGAGGGGAGATACGTTTGATGATTCGCATATCTGGGAAGCACTATCCACTCGGCAGCATCTGTAGGAACAAAAGCAGCCTAACTACGGTTAACTTTCCTTGCAAATATCTAAATACGTGGTATTAAATTTGCCGTGCAAAGGCAAAAACGATTGCATTCGATTGACCTCTGGCCTGGCGTAATAACCTCTGACCCGACGTAATCGTTTTCGCCTTTATACGACAAGAACTGTCGTCCTACCTTGCCCTCGTCGATCCTGGCCAGCAGTTTCTTGATGTCGACCGGCTTGCGGATGACCTTGTAGTAGTCGGGCAGGTCCTTGCGCGAGGGCAGCTTCATGAACGGCTCGCTGAGCACCCGGCCGTCAGCGTCCACGTAGTCGATGATCATCTGGACGATGTTCTTCATGCCCTGTTTGAGTCGGGCCGGTACGGCGCCGGGCGAGCCGCGCTTGCGCTTGGCGTCGTCGTCGTCGCGGCGCCGTCCGCCGGCGGAGCGGGAGGCGCCGCCGCGCCGGCCGCGCTTCTTGCCGCCGTCGTCCTCCTCGTCCTCGAGGATCTCGTTCCCCTCGTCATCCACCGCCTGTAGAGGAAGAACGGGATGAAATAATTACAGTACTCGATAGCGAACAGTGCAGTCTCCCGGTTCACTGATAACGAGTGAACCGGGAGACTGGTTAAGTCTCCTGTGTTCATTGTTACTTTACTTTAAAGGCACCACGGATGGGTTTCAGCACAGCCGTTCCAATATCACTGTAGTTGTTGGTGCTGATTATCCAGGCAGTACTCACGCCGATGGCCTTGAGCCAGTCTCTGTCGTTAAGGCTGTCGGAGTAGTCGACCTCCTTCCTGGCGCGGCTGCCCCTGCCGAACAGGTCCTCCTTGTCCTCCTCGGCGGTCAGCTCGTCAATCTCGGCCTCGTCTCGGAGCAGCCAGTCGGGCAGCTCGTTCTCCTCGATGAGCCGCGGTTTGCGCGCCGCGCCCAGTTTGGCTTCCTCCCGGCGCCGTTCCAGGTCCAGCTGCTGGTAAACCTGCAGCTCCTCCTCGCTACGGGCGATCATCTGGTTCACCGTCTCCTCGTCCGGCACCTCGTTCTCCTCCTGGGGACAGACAGGGAGGGAAAGTTATCGTCTGGGTCACCGTCTCCTCGTCCGGTACCTCGTTCTCCTCCTGAGGACGGCAGACGCAAACAGAATCAGTGCCTGGGAGAAACCCGAACACGCGTCACTAAAACAACCGCCTGTTCACACTGGAGCAGCCCATCCGAGTTCTCCGCGCTGTTTTACACAGTCTGCTACTGAACAATTGCTCATTCAGAAGGATCTATCATCTAAGTGATAAGGATCTAAGTGATCAAACAATTCAATCAACAAACACCGGATCTTGTGAGCATGCTGAGTTGGGAGTAGCGTTCAGTCCTACCTCTTCGTCGACATCCTCGTCCTGGAGGATGCTCTGCAGCATCTGTCGCCGCTCGGTTCCCGTCGACTTCTGGTCAAACTTGCCGGCCTGGATAACCTTCTCGTCCATGTTCAGCTTGTACCTGACCGATGAAAAGTGGGCGATAAGTCGACAGCAGAGATGGGTGGTCACCATTTCAAGGAAGGTTCAACTGCCGACCACGAGGCGTTGAGTCATAACTGAAGCAAATTTACATAACACATCAAAACCCAAAACAACGAGAACGGTCAGACATCGACAGGCTCTATTCACAGGGCCGTGAAAAAAGATAATCGCTATGTCTTGTTTAACTCTTGAATCGTGTTTAACGACTCCGTCGTACTCACTTGGCGGCGGCCAGGATGCGCTCTTCCACTGAGTTGACGGACATGAGTCGGATGACGCGCACCTCGTTCTTCTGTCCGATACGATGGGCGCGGTCCTGCGCCTGCAGATCCTGGTGCGGGTTCCAGTCCGAGTCGAAAATCACCACCGTGTCAGCCGTCTGCCGGAGGGAGGGCAGGGTCAGTGGTGGCACGGAGTACGGACACCATTTGGAGACAGGCGAGACAGCTGATCCGGCAGTGATGAGAAAGGTACTGCCGTCGGTAGTAACACCAGAGTGGCAGTGTCATAGTATATTTATTGAAATTCCATCACGACAGAGGCACTACCTACATAAAAAGTAGGTAAGTTGTACATGTGCGCTATTCCATATACCTCTGGGGCATTCCGGCTCCAGAAGTACTGGCAGGAGCAGCTAAATATGATGTCGCTTGACTGAAAGGAGACGACCGAGATATGAGTCGAATCCCATCCAAGTCAAGCCGTGGACTGCCGCGGGTGGAATGCGGCAGTCCCAGTTCCACCACCTGACCAGACGCCCGGCCCGTACCTGCAGGTTGAGACCCAGACCCCGACGTCTGTCCCCCATCCCACCACCCGACCTCACGTCCGCACCTGCAGGTTCCGTCCCGAGACCCAGACCCCGTCTGTTCCCACCACCAGACCAGACGCCCGTACCTGCAGGTTGAGACCCAGACCGCCGGCGCGGGTGGACAGCATGAACAGGAAGTACTCGGACGAGGGCTCGTTGAACTTTTTCAGCAGGTCACCGCGCTCCTCCGCCTTGGTGGTACCGTCCAGTCGCAGGAACCTGGCGGAGGGCAGCCAGATCACAGAGGGGTCAGACTGGACGGCGGAACAGCGAGTATTGGGTCAGAGCTGTCGGCACGGCGAGTCACAAAGACCAACGCTGCAGCGATTTAAGATAGAAATATCCAGATCAATGACATGAATCAATTGCAAACAAATGTCATGTCGTGGCCTAATAGTCTGAAGACAGGCTAGCTAGAAGTTAAAATTGTCTTAGCATTGAAAGTAGCCGAGTTTGACGATACCTGAGCATTAACTATCTAAAACAGTCTACATGTCACAGTGTCACTGTGTTTGATCACTGACTTGTATCCCTTGTAGTTGAGGTAATCCTCCATGATTGTCATCAGCTGGGTCATCTGGCAGAAGAGCAGCACCCGGTGGCCGCAGTGCTTCAGCTTGGGCAGGATCCGGTCCAGCAGCTCAAACTTGCCGGACGCACGGAACAGGTCCGGCCTGTAACAGAGGAGAGAGACATAGTTATAGATCAGGGCTGCCACAGGGAGAGTGTGTTATGTATCAGGGCTGTGACGGGGAGACTAGAGAGACTAGAGACATCGGTCAGGGCTGTGTTACAGACGATACATTGAGCGGTACTATACTCTGTTCCGTTTCAAGCTTGTAGCCGAAGTACCCTCCTGAAAGCAGTGCGTGATTTCTGTATATACAGCTCATACATTTTAAGCGCAAATTCTTGCGCGGAGGAGCGATCCTCCGCGCGGAGCGATCCTCCGAAGAAACTCCGACTGCAAGCTTGATATGGAACAGACTAGTTATAATAAGTCATTATACGGAGCAGCCGACAAAATGTCAGGCTAGAGTCCGGTCAGACTCGTGGCTATGGAAGCAGGATGCGGTGCAGCTGCGGACTGGCGATCACACAATGGCATAATAACGCGACCATGCACAAAATGCAGTTGTAATTGAAGTCACGCAAACACTGAGGAAGGACAGAGGAAGCCAGCAGCTACATAAATTTGAGTTGCCATCTGACAATTAACTGATCTGACGAAAATGTGCGCTATTCCTTATACCCCCGGGTCTTTTCGGCCTTCAGAGGTACTGGCAGGAGTAGCTAATTGTAATATCGCTTGACTGAAAGGAGACGACCGAGATATGGGTCGAATCCCATCCAAGTCAAGCCTAGCCTTTGTTGGCAATCGTCGCTATATTCTAGTCAACTTTAACACTTATTCAACGAGTTTGATTGAAAATACAATAAAAAACTATTCCCGTCCATTTCTCCTGATCTTCCACCTCCCCCCCCCCCCTCTCCCCAGTGGAAAGGCAACTAACCCTGTGACCACGTCCCCCCCCCCCCCCCCGGAACGGCGCGACGACTGGCCCTGCGATAATCATCCCTATCTCCCCCCCCCCTCCCCGGGAGCGGCACAGCGACTGACCCGGTGACCATGCCGCCGGGCATGCCGACGTGCGCGCAGTACGCCTCCTCGATGTGCTGGAACATGAACGGGTGGTTGCACAGCTTCCTCAGCTGCATGATGGTGTTCATGAGCGCCTTGGAGCCGCCGCGGCCGGCGCCGCTGCCCTTGCCGTCCGTCAGCATGATGCCCTTGCTCTGCATGTGTCGGTAGAGCAACCGCTGCAGCGCCGACATCTCGCACTTGATGATGTACTCCACCTGACAGATGAGAAGGCGAGTTTGTGGTGAAATGGCACCGGGGGATGGGCTACATACGCTCGTTAATAGCGCGATAACCAAATCGTCCACGTAAAACGACAGCTATTTTACACATTGGCTTACGAGAAGAATGACAGGTAGCACATTCACCAGGGTGTGCATCACGGTTGGAAGTTTTTTTTTTTTTTTTTTTACTTAGCAGTCTGGATGAATATGTGAGCTATTCCTCATACCCCTGAGATATCAAACCAATCAGAGGTACTGGCAGGAGCAGCATGATATAATATTGCTTGACTGAAAGGAGACGGCCGAGATATGGGCCGAATCCCATCCAAGTCAAGCCGTGTCCTATAGGGTTGTTAAAAAAAACGAATTTTGGAAAAGTATATGGGCTCATGGCTCATGTGGTGCGGTATTCTTTTCTGAGTCCAATGATACCCCTTTTTCGAAAAGTATTACTGCTAGGCGCTGCTCAAACGGCTTAAAGAGGACCATGTTACGCCCGCCGACCGGCCGGTGTCAATAAGGGCGAGAATTCGACGCCGCACGGCGGCGGCAGCGCCTTATCGGCACCGCGCGCCACGACATCTGCCGGGCGGCCGGCTGGGCGGTGGGAAGTTATAAGTGCGTGGTCTTATTGCACACGATCGGGGTGAGCTATCCCATGTTTTCGGGGCGGAAAGTTTCAGTGCAGCATCGGTGCGTCTGCCACGGTGGTCTTTGTCGATGGTATAGAAAATAACTCAAGCAGAGCTCAGAAAAGACTGAATGATTCCGGGTAGTTGCCTCGAAACAATCCGTTTCAAGAATACAGCTGCCTTCTTAACGTACTGTATCACTTGTTAATTCGTCAAAAAGCAAGCTCTGAGCAATAACAGACTTCTTTGCATTGCTGTTGACAATTTAAGTTGCTTTTGGACGGTGGCTCGCAGCCCCAATATCCCGCCGCGTAACTCTATTCCAACGACGAAACGGCAACGTAGCGAGAATCGAAAATTTAACGAAGTAGGTACAACAGGAGCTGGCAAGGCTCCTGCATTGGTCTATCCGTCATGAGTGACACACCGGGGTAATGTGTCACGTCAGGGCAGAGCTGTGTTCTATGCCGGGTCTGGATTCGGGTCTTGATCGGCATCGGTGGGCACGGCCGCCCTGGCCGGACTGCCGGCGTCGCTTATGCTCGAAGGATTGGATAAACGGCGCTTGATTTATATGAGTAGGTACTCCGGCGAATGTCTCTACTCATGTCTCACTTCGTCACACTGTCAGGGTGGCCACCCTGTCATTCCCAGACATGTTATGTTTTCTTTCGACCCGCTAATCTAAGCTACACCTGGCGTCGATTCTGTTGCCCCAGCATCTGACATCAACGTATCTGAATAATGACATTGGTGACGCCTATGCTCGTCAAAGCCACCCCCAAACTTGGGCCGATGACTGTCGGGTCTCCTCCATATTCTGTCCTTGTGCATACTGCATTGCCAGCCCCTGCTGTACGTATATCGTGAATTTTCGATTCTCGCTACGTTGCCGTTTCGCCGTTGGAATAAAGTTGCGCGGCAGCATATTGGGGGTGCGAGCCACCGTCAAAAACTAACGTAAATTGTCAACAGCAATGCAAAGAAGTCTGTTATTGCTCAGAGTTTGTTTTTTTGAAGAATTAACAAGTGATACAGCACGTTAAGAATGCAGCTGTATTCTTGAAACGGATTGTTTCGAGGCAACTACCCGGAATCATTCAGTCTTTTCTGAGCTCTGCTTGAGTTATTTTCTATACCATCGACACAGACCACCGTGGCAGACGCACCGATGCTGCACTGAAACTTTCCGCCCCGAAAACATGGGATAGCTCACCCCGATCGTGTGCAATAAGACCAAGCACTTATAACTTCCCACCGCCCAGCCGGCCGCCCGGCAGATGTCGTGGCGCGCGGTGCCGATAAGGCGCTGCCGCCGGCGCGCGGCGTCGAGTTCTCGCCCTTATTGACACCGGCCGGTCGGCGGGCGTAGCATGGTCCTCTTTAAGCCGTTTGAGGAGCCCCTAACAGTTAAAACTTTTCAGAAAAAAGGGCATCATTGGTCTCAGAAAAGAATACCGCACCACATGAGCCATGAGCCCATATACTTTTCCAAAATTCGGTTTTTTTGAACAACCCTAGTGTCCTATAACCAGACAGTGCGGCGGCCGGGGCCTTACCTTGTCGGGGAGCTGGGACTCGACCTCCTTCTTGAGCCTCCGGAGCAGGAACGGCCGCAGCACCTTGTGCAGACGGCGGATGATGAGAATCGTCTCCTCCTCATTCAGCTCCACCTATGGAGGTACAGGAGGAAACAGGTCAGCAGGGAGTGCTCTGGAGAGGCGGCGATGCACGAGCACACCAACATCGGCTGATGAGATAGAGAAGTCCGACTAGAAGCAGTCCTGCAGCAATAATCGCGGCCTCGAGGTAGTCGGCGGGGTGGCCGCAGTCAGTCTATGGACGTCACATCTTATCGGTCGGTGCACCAGTCGGCGGCGCCGGCCTCTGGTGGGTGACACGGCCGAGTGAGAACACTGCGGCCCCTGCTGTGGCTCGTCTGAGACGGCGGAGCGCAGGTCGACCACGCTCAGCCTGACTCTACTCTGACGAGCTAGGACATTTCCCCGGCCTGACATACAGCTTCCCAAACATTCTACGATGCGGAGACACCACCATCGAACACCTGAGTGGGCTGGAATACCAACAAAACTTAACCCGGCACCGCCTGGGCTATTTCCGTACCCACATCAGCCTGGGGGGGGGGGGTCGGATCCGACCCCCCCCCCTGTTATCTCGAGAACCAATTGTCGTATCGAGCCCCGCGAGGCGGCGTTCGAAAGGTCTCTACGAGACCTTCCCAAAGCACTCTTAAGATTTTAAGATTGAGGTCAACTTTCGGGTCAAGGTCAGGTCAAAGGTCAAATTCAGGGGTTTTGCATGATTAGGCTTACGGACAGCGGAATCGATAGCTGCTGCTCGAAACTCACCACAAATGACCTCAAAGACCTAGTGAAGGTACCATGTGCGTATAGGGGTCATACTAAGTACGGGTCAAGGTCAGGTCAGGTCACGAAAGGTCACGGTTTTCACTTTCTGCTACATGGGCGTGCGACACATGTTTTATGGCTTATTTTTTACGCCAAATCCGATGGTAATGGTTATATGTGACCCCAAGTCACTGTGCTGGTGATAAGTGTGCATTGAAAGCATAAAAAATCGTTTATACCATACATAACTAAACGAGAGCTAAGAAAAAAAGTCAATTTTTCAACTTTTTATTTTTGACATAAAAATGCATTTTTCTAGACCAGCTTTGTCCCAGGAATCTAGTGGTGCCATTTGTTTTCACATGCGATGTTCAGAAGTGCCTCTAATTCGCGAAAATGCTGATGACGTCACCATGCCCTATGCATGTTGGAGCTATTTTTTACAATTTGGGGGTCAAAAATCAAGATAGAAAGTTGAAATTTGGGACATCTAATGTTCTAATAGAGCTCTATAACATATATTCCGGTTTTTTGGAAATTCTCAAAATTTTGGATTTTATTAGCTGTTTTCCAAAAAATATAGTTTTTTGAATTTTTAGGGGTGAAAAACGCATTTTATGGAAAATCCGAGATAGCCATTTTAAAGAACTCGTTGAGCTGCGTCTTTTCATGTCCTTAATTTGCAATTTGCTTAAAACCTCGATTTTTGGCGATTTTTTAAACATTTACCATTTTTTGACTGAAAACGCCATGTAGTTACATCACTAAAATCGATATATCTCAGAAATTTTTGAAATTTTTTTCTTAAAAATTGCACAGGAGACGTCAAATTGATGGGGGAGAAGGTATGCGAAGTTTCAAGTTGATAGCGCAAGCGGTTCATGAGTTATTCAAGAAAAACGGAGGGGGGGGGGGTCGGATCCGACCCCCCCCCAGGCGGTCGCGGGTTAAGCAGTGGCGTTACTCAGCGTCAGCTCTGAACAAACACTCCCCCTACCCCTCACCCGTCCCCGCCCCGGCCGTCAAGGAGCCGTACCTTCTCTCCGGCGGTGGCAAACGGCGCGTTGAACCACTGCTCGAACGTAGACACCGCCTTGAAGATGGAGGGCAGCAGGAAGTTGAGCAGCGACCACAGCTCGGGCAGCTTGTTCTGCAGCGGTGTACCCGTCAGCAGGAGCCGATGCGGCGCCGCGTAGAACGTGTTCAGCACCGACGTCAGCTTGCAGTGGTGGTTCTTCATTCGGTGACCCTCGTCGATGATCATGTACTTCCACCGGTTCTGGAGGTCAGGAGACGGGTTAGTGAGATCGCTGAGACGTCATGTTGTGACGCAATGGGAAGGTAACTAGGGCGCTAACAGCGATGGGCTGCATGCAAGCAAAAAAAAAAGAAAAAAAGCGGCAATTAACGACACGCTAAGTCTGGCTGTACCATAGATTAGTTATAGTTGGGTCAGGTTAACCCATGCCCAGTTGATGAATCAGCTTTCCTATTCAAACATCGAAGACGAAGCTGTATCAACTGTTCGCTACAGCCTTATGCCTCCGAGTCGTCCACTCACAGGCACTGGCAGGCACGGCGAAACATTGGTGTCGCTTGACTGAAGCGATACAACCGAAAGGCAGGCAGTATCCCATCCAAGTCAAGCTGATATTGCCAAACAACGATCTGACCACAAATATCCCACATGCCTGACAAACAACACAAAATACACTGCATAAATATCGGCACTTACGCAAGGCGCTGGCCCCACCCGACCGCGGCAGCGACCATTACCTTGGAGAGAGCCGCCTTGTCCCTGATGATGTACTCGTAGGTGGTGAGCAGCACGTTGAACTTTGCCGCGCGCATCTGGTTCTGGATGGCACGGCGGGCCGACGGCGAGCCCTTGTAGGCCACCACGCGCACCGAGGGCGCCCACTTCTCGAACTCGAGCACCCAGTTGGAGAGGGTGGAGAGCGGTAGAATGATGAGGTACGGCCCGTTCACCTTTTTCACCTCCATCAGGTAGGTGACGAGCGCGATCGTTTGGATGGTCTTACCCAGACCCATCTCGTCAGCAAGAATGCCTGTCGGAAAACACAGGTGGAACGGGTCAGGCTTCGCCGCTTCAGCCTAAGCAACCAGAAGTATCTGCACCTTGCACGCACTATGCACTTAATTTGCCATAACATAAGCCGCTTAGGTACATTTGATTTAATTCCTTCGACACAGCACTGAGCTGCTAATGTTTAACTGTGCGCTAATCCTTATACCCCTGAGTCACATTGTTCGACAGAGGCACTGGCAGGCGTAGCTAGATGTAATGTCGCTTGACTGAAAGGGGAGAGCCGAAGTGTAGACCCAATCCCATCCAAGTCAAGCCACTTCAACAAGCAATAATACACGCAGACTATTGATCACAGCGTGATTTAAACTAAAAGCACACATTTTTCTCATCATTTCATCATCATTAAAAGCCCCAGACTTTGCCCGATCAGCGGCCCACATACCATTGAGATTGTTGTTGTAGAGCGACACGAGCCACTCGAGTCCCTTGATCTGGTACTCCTTCAGCTTTCCATTGACCATGATGGACGCCTGTTCGGTCACAGTCTCGTGGATGGCGTGGGCGATGCTGGAAAACGAAACGATACGAGTCAGCAAGGTGACATACAGGACGGTGGCGATGTACCCGGTGAATAAATCTGTAGTAAAAAACACAAAACTATCACGTGAGCCTGATGAGGGACACAAGGTCGTTCAAAAGCCCCGAGACATACGGTTGCTGTAGGTCATCCATGAACTCTTCCAATACAACTACCGCCGGTGATCTGGCAACCATCACCGGTGATCTGGCAACCATCACGCGGCGACCAAGCAGCTCTACCACACATCGCCGCGCGTCTCTGACCTGTAGTAGTTGGCCTCGCCCATCTTTTTGTACTCGTCGTCCTCGGTCTTGGCCTTGGCGATGACGGTCTGCGTGCGCTCCTCCTCGCTCAGTTCGGAGAGCTCCTTGGCCGACCTGGGCGGCCGCTCCGACTCCTGGTCCACTTCCATCTCCTCGTCCTCGTCAGGCGCGGCCACCCAGCCCGGGTGGGCCTCCAGCCAGGCCTGGTGGACAGGGAGCGGTGTTAGTGGGAGCTCAGTCCGCCACCCAGCCCGGGTGGGCCTCCAGCCAGGCCTGGTGGACAGGGAGCGGTGTCAGTGGGAGCTCAGTCCGCCACCCAGCCAGGGTGGGCCTCCAGCCAAGCCTGGTGGACAGGGAGGTGTCAGTGGGAGCTCAGTCCGCCACCCAGCCCGGGTGGGCCTCCAGCCAGGCCTGGTGGACAGGGAGCGGTGTCAGTGGGAGCTCAGTCCGCCACCCAGCCCGGGTGGGACTCCAGCCAGGCCTGGTGGGCAGCGAGCGGTGTCAGTGGGAGCTCAGTCCACCACCCAGCCCGGGTGGGCCTCCAGCCAGGCCTGGTGGACAGGGGGGAGCGGTGTCAGTGGAGCTCAGTCCGCCACCCAGCCCGGGTGGGACTCCAGCCAGGCCTGGTGGACAGGGAGCGTGTTAGTGGGAGCTCAGTCCGCCACCCAGCCCGGGTGGGCCTCCAGCCAGGCCTGGTGGACAGGGGGTGTCAGTGGGAGCTCAGTCCGCCACCCAGCCCGGGTGGGCCTCCAGCCAGGCCTGGTGGACGGGGGGGGGGGGGGTCAGTGGGAGCTCAGTCCGCCACCCAGCCCGGGTGGGCCTCCAGCCAGGCCTGGTGGACGGGGGGGGGGGGTCAGTGGGAGCTCAGTCCGCCACCCAGCCCGGGTGGGCCTCCAGCCAGGCCTGGTGGACAGGGGGTGTCAGTGGGAGCTCAGTCCGCCACCCAGCCGGGGTGGGCCTCCAGCCAGGCCTGGTGGACGGGGAGGGGGTGTCAGTGGGAGCTCAGTCCGCCACCCAGCCGGGGTGGCCTCCAGCCAGGCCTGATGGACAGGGTCAGAATGTAACCTTAGTTTATAAACACCGCCACGTACCAGCCCGGCTGTTGCTCTAACCAGGACTGGTGGCCAGGGTAGGGTGTCAGAGTGTGTCCATCACCGCCCGGGCGCCGTCACCCACGTGCACAGGGCGCGAGAGGTGTCAGTGTTACCTCAGTCTGTCGACGTGGAACGTCAGTGCCTGTTTCGGTCGCTAGTTAAGTCTAACTCAAAGCAGTGACACAGACGTTGCAGACTGATTCCGGATTTTTAGCTAGATTAGATGGAAATAGGAAGATGTGCGCTATTCCTTATACCCCCGGGCCTTTCTGGCCTTCAGAAGTACTGGCAGGAGCAGCTAAATATGATATCGCTTGACTGAAAGGAGACTGCCGAGGTATAGGCTAAATCCCATACAAGTCAAGCTACTCTCCTCCACAAATGTATTCACAAAAAAGTCGCATGCATGCATTCTGCGATTTGCCGCGCGCATAGCAATCGATTTATCACTGACACCCTCACGTCCTATCTCCCTTACTACGGAGATGAGACACATCTGTAACGTTCACCCCCCCCCCCCCCCCGCCCTATCGCGTGTCATTTGGTACGCCCCACCCACCATTCCTCCCGCCCAACTCCTCGCGTGTCTGTGCAATGTGCATCCCTGACCGACCTGCAGCTCAGAGGCGAGCGGCGCGTCCTCGCCGGCCAGCGTCATGCCGCTCTCTGTGTTGGTCACGCAGACACGCCGGTGCTCTGGGTCATCATCGCCGCTCTTGGCGTGCTCGCGCTTCTTCTGCTTCAGCTCCTCCTGTGGGGGTGACACGGCGGTGATGGTCAGGGTGGGGGGCAGTCGATGTTAAAATTCAGAATACGTCCAGCAATACATCAGCAGCTCTAAGCACAACGTCCATATCGTTAGGCTTTTGCTATTTATCCAGCACACATTCACACATTGTCATTCGTTGGCCCATGCTTGATTCATTCACTTCAGTTATCATCTACAGCCATCGTAATGATCTTGAAGTAAATCACTTCCATCCTCGGGCTGTCCGACATCCCATCTAGTCCGACTGCCACGTCTCGTTCCGCAGCCAAACCTGGGCGATGTGGCGACTGAGACCTCACTGTTGCTTGGCTGAGAGGACACTGGCGATAGCCCAGCCAGCCTGACCTCAGCCAAGCCTGACCATCGACTAAGCCAGTGTGACCTGAGTTCAGCAAAGTCTGACCTCTAAGCAGGCTGGTCCTGGCGAAAATCGATCTCTACGACACTCCTGCTACCCAACAGTGCCGCCACCCTTCCCACACGCGTCTCCCATCCAGCGGCCAGTCCGTCAAACGGCCTACCTTGTGCTGTTTGACCATCTCTGTGAGGTTGGCGATGTACTCGTCTGTCTGCTGCAGCAGCAGCGCCAGCCGCTTGTCCTTCTTCTGGTCGATCAGCTTGCGGTAGCCCTCCTCGTCCTCGGCCATTAGGCGGCGCATGCGCTCCTTCTCAATGCGCTCCTGCTCCTTCTGTTTCTCGCGCTCCGTGTTGGCGTGGTGTACCTGGACGGCGCGGTTCAGCTTCTGCAGCCGCAGCTGGCCGGCCTTGTGGAACTCGCGCAGCTCCTTGCCGTGCTGCAGCACCGCAGCAAGGTACTCCTGCGGAGGGGAGAGTAGACACATGTCAGGGAGAGAGACAGGGATGTTGGAGAGTGCACAGAAGCACGTCAGGGGACAGAGAGGAACGCCAGTGGGCACAGACACGTTGGTGGGCATGCAACTGACCATCGTCTAAAATTGGCTATGCATGCAAGGGCAGATTTAATAAGACATCTATGAACTTATTGATTATGAATTTTATGTTATGTAGGTTATGAATGAGTATTAGTGGCAAGGTGTAGTACAAATAAACGTGGAGCAAATGAAACGCAAACTCCAATACCTTCCTGCTCCTATATAATTGCCTTACCATGTGTTTCTGCCGTTTCTTCTTCTCGGCCTCGTAGCGCTGCTGTTTCTCCAGTTTCTCTGTGATGCGGGCCTCACGCAGGCCCTGGCGCTTCTTGCGTTTGTAGGCGGTCACGTGTAGTGCTGTCTCCAGACTGGTGTCTCTTCGTGTCATCTCCAATACCTGGGGTCACGGGGAGGACCGATCTGTGTCAGACACGGCACTAGAGCAGCCTGCTGGGGAAAGGATAGGAGGGTAGTTTTGGACCCAAGCTGCTCCCGAAACGAGCATTTGTACATCAAATAAAAGGGCGCTAGTTCGTGTTGATCAATTAACTATTATGCCTATGTGCCAACATATGGTAACTTAAATCAACTATATGAAAAAATGTAGAGTTACATCACCCTCACTGTAAACATTATTTGCAGATGCATCTTATATGATGAGAATGCCTCATAAATAAAGCGCCCAACCAGCCCAACCAGCCGGCTCACACAGCCAGCTCCAGCCCAGCGCCACTGCCGCCCACGCTGTCAGTGCGGACTACCGACCTCCCTGCGCAGCTGTCGCTGGAAGTTGAGCAGCCGGAGGGCGCGCAGCTCGATCTGCGAGCGCAGCCGCACGTCCTCGGCCATCGTGGCCGGCAGGCCGCTCAGCTCGTCGATCCGGTGCGAGATGCGCGTCACCAGCCGGTTCTCACGCTCCTTGAGCAGCACCAGCGGGTCCAGGCCGGCCGGCTTCTGCAGCGGCGTCACCTGCGCGGAGGCACGGTGGGGTCAGCAGAGGGGGTGGGGCGGGGTCACCTAGAGGGGGGAGGAGAAGGTAAGGCCGGAGTACAGCCGGCTTCAAGTTGGCTGAGCGTGTCAAGCCTACCATCGGTCAGAGATGGGGTAAAGCAAATGAAAAAAACGCACTACGATAAGACACGACGCCAAAATTGAAAGTATCCAACTCAAACGTCCAGGAAAAGGCACGTAAGAATCAGCCACGAATGGCCGAGAACGACAGCTCCTGACACTTCTATTGGCATCCCCAGCCTACCCGTCGCCTCACCTTGTTCTGTTTGGCCTGTTGCAGCACGGCGCCGGGCTGCGCCGCCGCCGGCTGGGCCGGAGCCGCAGCGGCGGGTGCAGCAGGCGGCACCGCCGGACTCGGCGCCGGCGCCGGGGCCGCGGCCGCCGCCGGCGACGGCGCGGCGGCAGCGGCCGGGGACGGCGCCGGGGCCGAGGTGGGCGGCGCCGCCGGCCGCGGGGCGCCCTGGCCCGGTGGCGGCGGTCCGGCCGGGGCGGCGTGGCCCGGCGGCGGGGTGCGCGCCGGAGGCTGGCCCTCGGCGGGCGGTGGCGCCGCCGGGGCCGCCGCCGGAGCCGACGGCTGGCTCTGGCTGAACGGTGGCGGCGGTGGCGGCGCGTCCGGCCGCTTACCTGAGGCACAACACACATTGGTTAATAATGACGTCATGCAGCGATCCAGCTCCAGGCAACGCTTTATAACTTAAACACAAACAATATGCTACAATAAAGATCTACAGATGGCATGTTTAACATTGACCCGCCTTTGTCCATGCAAGACGTCCTGTTGGAGAAGAAAATAATACTTAATTATTTCTAAAAGTAAGGGTGCAGTCGCATGCCGTGTGTCTCGTCATATTGATAACATGCGAACTAGAAACACATACAAGATATGAAGATTAAAAATACATTTGTCGACTAAACATTACTGGAACGTACCGGCGATTGCCAGGTTCAGGTAGTTGGTGGGAATGGGCTGGTTACGAGCGAGCAGCCGGTAGGCCATGATCTGCGCTTTCAGTTGTTGCAGCTGCTGCTGTTGGAACATGCTGCCGGGCGGCGGTCCGGGCGGCGCTCCCGGCTGGCCCGGCGGCGGGGGGCCGGGCGGTCCGGGCCGCTCAGCACCCGGCGGCGGCGGCCGAGGCCCGTTCATCTGACTCGGGTGCCGGTAGCCAGCTGCCTGTGTGTGAAGAGAAACAGTTACTTAAAGGGACTATCCCACCTTTAACATGGGGTTTGAGTTGAGATAGCCAAGTTTGCGGCGAGGTTCAGAAACCACTATCTATCTAGGTTGCAACCCCCGCGGCCTCTTGGTGTTGAAGAAATTCGTTCCCTTCATTTGAAAATGGGCCTTGTGCAAGGCCCTATCTTCAACATGGAGCTACCGTTAGTGTGACGTCACCTCGTTTAGTCATTCTGATTTAAATGGGTTTGTTCGTTGAAAAATCGCTTAAAACTTGGTCTGAGCTTTGTTGTGGTGCCTACAGAGTAAAAAGAATCAGCTTTATGACAGTAATGTGGCCTGGGGAAGGAGGTAATTTTGGGCTGTGACGTCACATATTTGAAAGTTTGTGTTTGGAATATGGGAAGCGTAAGATGTTTGATGAAAAATAAATGCCAGAACCGTGTTCCTGGTCATCCAATCTATAAAGTCGGGCACAATTTAACTGGTTTTAACAACATTTTAGAAGGTGGGATAGTCCCTTTAATGGCAAAAGAAGCACAGAAGACAACAGAACGGTGCATTTCCGACGGTAACCGGACAAAAGATCGTAAAGCAGAGGATCGTATGGCAGAAGATCGTAGGAAGTTGATCGTACGCAAAAGATCGTAATGGATAAAGATCGTACGACATAATGCTCGTATGGACAAAAGATCGTATTCGCTAAAGATCGTCAAGGAAAATGATCGTATGCCAAAAAGTCGTAATGGATAAAGATCGTACGACATAATGCTCGTATGGACAAAAGATCGTATTCGCTAAAGATCGTCAAGGAAAATGATCGTATGCCAAAAGATCGTATGGGATAAAGATCGTACAGTCAAAATATGGTTTTCACATGGTGCAGCCCAACTCCAGCGCAATACAAAGCTGTCAATTTCTGTGTTCGCGTAGTAAGCGGCCGTCGTAAGCTCGTCCATACATTGATGTTATTTCAGCGCTTAGATGGGTAAAAGCTGAAGCTTAAATTTCCGCATCGACAGAAAGGACTCAGCTGTCCTGTTCCTTTCTTTGAGGCTCTAGCACATGGGTGTGGATGTGTATATCATTTTTGCATCCCTAATAATGCTTCTGCACCCCCAAAGGGGCACCCCAAAGCCCCCAGGTGCACACGCACGCATGTGCAGGGGCGCATCCAGGAAAACTCCGAGGGGAGGGTCATGAATCGAAGTGGTGCCCTACCCTACACCCAACATAAAAAACTCAACGGACCTCGAATTTCGGTTTCGACCACTTCATTTAGGTTTTGCCCTATTTTCAGTTTTTTTTTTTTGCACATGGGTCCTGGCAGGCCTGTAGTGTTTCTGACAATCCGGAAGTGCTAACGAGAGGCTGGTGGTGCCTGACAGGCCTGTGGTGGTGCCCCTGGCAGGCCTGTGGTGCCCCTTCTAGGCCTGTGGTGCCCCTTCTAGGCCGCTGGTGCCCTTGGGCTCCAGCAGGACTGTGGTGCCCCCGACTGGCATGTGGTGCACCTAACAGGCCCAATGTATCCCTGCGAGGCTGATGGTGCCCTTGCCAGGCCTGTGGTGCCTCTGTTAGACCTGTGGTGTCCCTCGCAATTCCACTCGCGGCGCCCGGTAGCGGAGGGGGACGGTGGGGGCTGGAAAGCAAAAGATTGCGGCACCACTTTTTGCTCCTAAAATGTTGTCGATATTCCAAAACCACGATTGCAAAATGGAAATCTTGAAACAAACTACAGGATTGCTATTGATTTATCAATGCCTTCGATGTATTTTGAATAACCCACTAAAAATAGTACGATATTTAATTATTGGTAACATGTGAAATGTGAGGGTCCTCTTTGGCATAGGGGGCACATCCAGCCGTGAGGGGCACACCTATACCTGTGACGCCCCAATCAGTAGCGGCGGTACACCTTCGATTAAGGGGGGGGGGGGCACTGCCGACTCTTGGTCCCATTCTTACCATGCAGCGCCCATAGGGCTAATGTTAAAATGCCAAAATCAAAGGGGGGCACGGTGTCCCGGTGCCCTCCCTGTTCCGCCGCCTAAAGCCCCAATGTATTTTTTGTTTGTTCAAAATCCACACCCATGCTCTAGCAGCGAAGTCCATGGTAGTCATACTAATAATTGTGAATTTCTTGATATGCCTAATTGTGGGCATGAAAATTTTCGAAGTTAGTGGATCACATGGCGTCATAAATATTCGTAGTTTCTATATCTCGGATTTTTTTTTTATAAAGGTGACCTAAGCGTGGGTGAATTTGTATATCATTGGGGGTGCTTCAGCACCCAAAATGCTGGATTGAGCACCCCAAGAAGACTTGCACCCCAACAGGGGCATCACACAGGTCACAGCAGCACACGCACGTGACGGTTTTTCGTAGAATATTTTACGACTAACGGGCTTTATGCTACAATCACTTTCCTACAACACTATTCTATACGATTATTTACTTTACGAACTTAACGTTACGATCTTTTACAACATACGATCTTTATCTTACGATCATTTTCCTACGATCTTTTTCATACGATCCATTGCTTTACGATCCCTTGCTTATGATCTTTAGTCGTACGATCTTTTGCGACATACGATCTTCATCTTACGATCATTTTCCTACTATCTTTTGCATACGATCAATTGCTTTACGATCTTTTGCTTACGATCTTTTGTCGTACGATCTTTTACAACATACGATCTTTATCTTACGATCATTTTCCTACGATCTTTTTCCATACGATCTTTTGTCTTACGATCTTTTGTCACGTAATCATTTCCGACGGCTGACTGGAATATCAAACATATTGACGAAAAGAAACCGAGTACAATGAAAAAAATATGTGTTGCATATAGTGAATCACACCACGCTACTGCCGCTACTGAACACTCGGACCCGAGGCGGGAGCCGGTCGGGAGCCGCTACCGTTCTGACCTGTTGGTGTTTGGCGCGGATGGCCAGCAGCTGGCTGTAGCGCGCGTCGTCCTGCAGTCCCTTCTCCTCCATGCTGGTGATAGCCGCCTGCAGCGCGTTCAGGCCGTACTCGGGCGCACCGGCGGCCGGCGGCGGCGCGCCGCCCGGGGGGCCGCCGGGCGGCGCTCCCGGCGGACCGCCGCCGGTGCTGTACGCGCCCTCCGGCGGCGGGTGCGGTGGCGCGCCGGCGCCGGCCGGCGG
Organism: Amphibalanus amphitrite; assembly: GCF_019059575.1. Lineage (NCBI taxonomy): Eukaryota > Metazoa > Arthropoda > Thecostraca > Balanomorpha > Balanidae > Amphibalanus > Amphibalanus amphitrite. The sequence goes on from NW_024881515.1 coordinate 415,714, forward strand.
CGGCTGCCAGTGGTGCGGCGGCGGCGGCTGGCCGGCGCCGGGCGGCGCGTACGGCGGCTGGCCCGGCCCGTGGTGAGGCGGTCCCATGGCCGGCGGCCCGGCCGGCGGCGCGCCGTGCGCCATTGCCATGGGTGACGGCGCGCGCGGCGGACCCATTGGCGAGGAGGTGCGCGGCACCGGACTGGGCGACACGCTGGGCCGCGGCTCCGACATGGCGGCTGGCTTAGCTGACCCTGTTCAGCTCAGCTTAGCTCACAGCTGCCACCAGGCAGCTGTCCTGTCAGAGCCAGAAACACAACTGTCAGATCTTTCTCCAAAATGAATCAGGAAAATGTATGCAAAAAAAAAATGCTTGTCATGACAGCACGTCTTAACAAGGACTTAAATATAGTTTCGATGAGAAATAAAAACAGAGATCACTATCAAACCCTCCGAGCTTAACAATATATACATTCATGTTCAAAAGAAGATTATAATAATAATTGGTCACAACAGTGACAATTGTGTCACTGTGACTTGCTAAATGCTAGCTCATTCATATTTGAGTTTCTTTTCTGATATCAGCACCAAACGAAATCCTGGTGAACCTGTCCTTAGCTGATCAACCTTGTTTCAAGCCGTCCATCCATCTACCCAAACAGGTTGCAAAAAGCACTGCCATATACTTGTCCTTATCTTGCTTAACTTTTCTGTGTACTGGCGTCACCAACTCTAAAATAAGAATTATGCCTTATGAACACTTATCCCAGAAACATAATTGATGTAGCAGGATGTTGATGTCAGTAATTAATTTAAATTATTGAAGCATTGTGATCTATGCCTATTTACATCTTGTATGATGGCTGCCACATGGTATTGCATGTCAATGAGCTGGTGTGTTGCATGCGACAATGATGCTAATGCATGGCTCTCTGATTCAGATGTGTGAATAAGAGCCTTCATTGAGGTTAGCTAATAAAAGTGTTTGAGCTCAACTTTGCAAATATTGCTAATTTAAAGGGATATGTTCACCTTGAAAAAGTGGAGTGGATGGTTTCAAAACACTTGAAAATGGTCGATAATACCTAAATGGGTGGCTAAATGCCATTAATTGGCCGAATTTTGATGAAAATGATGAAAAACTGTTTCAAAACGATGATGTTTTGGGGGCGTTTGCCCCCCCCCCCCCCTAAGATCTCAGAAACTTACCGGCTGATTTTCAAAATTCAAACGGCGTTCGATAGCCCCACCCGAGAACCACCTTGTGACCAAATTTCTTGATCTAGGTCAAACCGATGTCGTCACAGGTCAGGTCAAAGGTCGGATTTTCACCGTTCACAGGCATTTCAAGAAATGTGTTGAGAAATCGAGTAAATTGGTAAATTATTGAAAACCATCGATGGTAAATTGTTCATCAAACACATACTTTGCTATCTGAGGTCACTGATACCAGGTCAAGTTACAGAGGTCAGGTCACTGGGGGTCACAACATGAAAGTGTCGTGTGATACATGTTTTATGGTCCATTTTACATGACAAATGCGATTATGTGGGTCAGGCAGCCTTTGGGGCCAGCTTAGGTTACGTTCTGGTGAAGGTCAGGTCAAGGTCAGGTCAAATTAGGTCAAATTTCAAAGTTGATATTTTTGCATAAAATGGGTATCGATTCGATGCAGCTCGTCACGGGGAGTCTAATGGTAGTCTTTGTTTTGCCCTACGCGGTCTAGAATTGCCAAACATTGAGTTTTGAAAATTTGACTTTTAATTTTTGAACAGTTTTTTCTCTATAACTTGGCCAAAAAAAAAAGATATATCGATCTGAAATTTGGAATATAAATAGAAGACTGTAGGTACTATCATATAAATTCCGTTTTTTTAACTAAAAAAACTTGGATTTTTTTGCTAATGTATCCAAAAATACTTTTCTGATTTTTGGAGGTCAAAATTCAAAAAGTTCAAAAATCCGATATAGCAGTTTTGTAGCCCTGTCAATTCTACACCTTACATGTTTGATCATTTTTCTGTGTCTTCAAAGCTTTAGCTGTGGGCCTGACAGCTCTTCTCGCGAAGCTCTTTTTTCAGTCGAAAATGAAAATGGCAGAACATGACATCATTCTTATGTCATTTGTGGCCAACCTATCATAGGCTCTGGAAAAATTTTTGGTCACAATGTGTCAAATTGATGCCCAGAGAGGTCATGAAAATTAAGTGGTGATATCTGCAGCCGTTTAGGAGATATCGACGGAAAAGGACGGGGCCGTTTTGGCCCCTCCCTACAGGGCGCTGGTTAAGAAGATTACAGCATCTCTGAGCATCCATTCCATATCCATCAGATGAATTTCAATCCAAAGCCACTATAAAAACTAGCTTATTGTTAAAAAAGTCTTGATTGCAACAGTGAAAATTGAAAAACTACAACAAACCAACAAATCAAAATGATAAGAGTAGGTATCTTAGACGGTATCTTAGACGGTAGGTATCTTGACGCCCTCAGCACAAGAGTCGTCAACGACTGGAACGCCCTGCCGTCCACAGTAGTGTCTGCCACATCGGTTGTTCAGTTCAAGGCACGACTGGACCGACACTGGGCGAACAGGATGTACGACATCCCGAATCCCTACCATTAAGATCCTCGCCTTTACCTGTCACACACACTCGATGGGAGCGGGACCTCCAGGCCTAGTGGCCTTATTACCCGATAACCGATGAGGTAAGGTAAGGTAAGGTAAGGTATCTTTTTTACGGTACAAAAAACGGTACTCTCTTAGCAGACGTCACCCCAGTTGCCAGATCTAATGGCCAGTTGAAAAATCTAGAGACTTTTTGAAAAGTCTCTAAATGGGCAGGAAAATCACCCCAGGGGTCAATTAGGGGGCGGGGAACACGAATTTGACACTTATTTTGGCCTAACTCCCCTCCTTCATCCCTTAATCCTCCCTTAAAGGACGGGGCGCGTCAAAAGTGCCTCAAGGATTCGTCTGATCGCCAAAATAAGGGTCGCAATCGATTCCTCGCGTCAATATGTGGCCGCAGCCTCACGTTCCAGATGTGTGCAGCGTATCCCTTATCCCTTAATCGCCCCTTAGAGGAAGGGGTGGGTCAAAAGTGCCTCAAGGTGTCGTCTGATCGCCAAAATAATGGTCGCAATCGATTCCTCGGGTCGATATCTAGCCGCAGCCTCACGTTCCTGATGTGTGCAGCGTAGATCCCTTATCCCTTAATCGTCCCTTAAAGGACGGGGCGCGGCATAAGTGCCTCAAGGGCTCGTCTGATCGCCAAAATAAGGGTCGCAATCGATTCCTCGGGTCGACATCTAGCCGCAGCCTTACGTTCCAGATGTGTGCTGCGTTTCCCTTATCCCTTAATCGTCCCTTAAAGGACGGGGCGCGTTAAAAGTGCCTGAAGGGTTCGTCTGATCGCCCCCTCCCTACGGAGCGCGACATAAAGGGCATTTAAGGGGTAAGGGACCGGTGTCAAACATCTGGACTGGAACCCAAAACTGCGGCTAGATATCGACCAGAGGAATCGATTGCGACCATTATTTTGGCGATCAGACGACACCTTGAGGCACTTTTGACCCACCCCTTCCTCTAAGGGGCGATTAAGGGATAAGGGATACGCTGCACACATCTGGAACGTGAGGCTGCGGCCACATATTGACTCGAGGAATCGATTGCGACCCTTATTTTGGCGATCAGACGAATCCTTGAGGCACTTTTGACGCGCCCCGTCCTTTAAGGGAGGATTGAGGGATGAAGGAGGGGAGTTAGGCCAAAATAAGTGTCAAATTCGTGTTCCCCGCCCCCTAATTGACCCCTGGGGTGATTTTCCTGCCCATTTAGAGACTTTTCAAAAAGTCTCTAGATTTTTCAACTGGCCATTAGATCTGGCAACTGGGGTGACGTCTGCTAAGAGAGTACCCAAAAAACTTAAAATTGAGTTTGCTTTCTTACACCAGCAAATGGTTCTGATACAGCACTTAACGTGAAGGCAAACTAAAATGACTATCATTGTTAATTTGCACCTCAATAAAACAAGAGAAGTCAAAAAAAAAACAAGTGAAGTGGCTTATGGAAGCGGAAGCCGGCAAAACTACAACTTGAACTTTCATGAGGCATACTCTAATGACGATGGTAGCCCGATGAAATGTTTCGCATTACACAAGCGTGGCCAATGCTCGCTGCTTACCAATTTCCTTTCCAATGCACTTATCAGGTCGCCTAATATAATAAACACCGTCTAAATTATTGCCTATATCAATATTTTCCGTTGTCACAAAGGCCGCAAAATGGCCGAAAATCAGTGTTGCCGTTGGGAATTTTCGATACGTACCAGATTCTGAGTGAAAATGTACCAAAACGGACCTATTTCGTACCATATGGGGTATGCCAATGTACCAAGTTATGTACCATTGTATAAAATACACCAAAACGTCATAGATGAGCAAGATTCTACATCAATTCCGGTCAATTCCTGTGTTTGGTGCTCATATTTGGATATATGTGACATCTGCTGTCCGTATCCACTTCATAATATGATTTGCTTTAACCGCATTGATGTTACGTAAATCAGGCTAAAAATAATTGTTACTTCTCATACCTACTATATATATATTGCTAAGGAATATAGTTATAGTTCGTTTTTTTCAACACCGGTTTGATTCCAAGTTCATTATCGAACAGGGGCGTCGCCGACGGGGGGGTCGGGGGGGTCGTGACCCCCCCACTCTTGAAAACTGGGGGTGTCGACCCCCCCACTTTTTGCGATGCTGAGTATGTTTTTTTAGCTTTTATGTCAGTGAAACAGGCGTCAGCAACACCAACAAATACATCAGATTCAGAATCGCTTCAAGAGCTCCCTAAAGCCAATTAGCCAATTACCTAAAGTTCAATTAGCTGTGGGCGGGGAACACCAGCACAACAATATTTTTAAGTAGCCACCATTCTAGTACCTTTTTATCCCTCAAAGGATTGGACGCGCCAAAACTGCCCCGAGCCGTTCGTCTGATCGTTTAAAAAAAAATGGTCGCAGTCGATTCGTCGGATCAGTACCTAACTACAAAACTACAAACTAGCCTCAGCCCCATAGCTACCGTCACAACTAGCTGTACAATGCACATGTAGGGGAAAGGGAGTTAGATGAAACCGTCTCGGACTTTCGCAAAGAAGTCGCGCAAAAAGGAGCCGATTGCAACGAAACTTCCGGTGCGCTCGAGTTAATCACCTACTTAAAAATAAATCGATATCCCTGATTCAAATAAAGATGACCTTGGTTCACTTTTTCATAACATGCTTTTAATTTAGGTATAGGATAGTTTTTGGAGCTGACTGAACTTAGCGCCCATCTGAACATTTAAGAAGTAGTTGTGTTGCTTATGAGTTATGCATATAACATGTTAGGAAGCAATCGGTGGTGGTCATCCACTATTATGTACTGGTCGATCTGACCTGACCTGATCTACCCCAAATGCATGGAGTCATCATCTTCGTTCAAAACTAAGATAACATTCGTAATCAGAACCTCGAAAAACCATCACAACTTACATTCGCAAAGTTGTAGCAGGTCCCGAGTTTCCCTACTTATTGGCGATGACGTGAGTCGTGAGATGACCCGAACCCTTGCAAATGGGTATCATCGGCTTTCTCTCGTCACGGGCAGCATGCTCTTTTTTTCCGCAAACCTCTAGATCGATCAGGGGTCGAAAGCATACCTCAGCGTTACTTTAGTATACGTTATACGTTAGCGACTGGGAACCCACCAATAGAAGGGCTACAGTGAAGCAGAAAACATATTCGATAGCTCTTTCAACGCTCTTTCGCTAGCTTCGCGTCAGATTTCATCTCAGGTCTATGTTTTGCCCATAGAAGGCAAACAGCTAACTGGACAGATTCTGCCGAAACATTTGCTTTGCAATAACTTAAGATTCCGTGAATTTGTATGGTATTTACATATGTTGTCTTGACACCACCGTGTTTATCTCTTTGAGACGCGTCACATGAGTTAAAATTTGACCATTCAGAATTAACGTTAAAACGATGTTCAGTAGTGGCTATTAGTAGCGCCGTGCTATACCGTCGCTGCGCGGAACACTGGGCTGGAGGTCACCTCGGCCGTGAGTGCACGTGCGCGCTGCGGAATTCTTGCCTACCGCCGGAAGGCGGAAACGGCGTCGGCCGGCAGTCGGAGCCGGGGGCCGCGGAGAGTCGGGCCGTGTTGTATTTACTTGTTTGTTCCAAGGTCTAAATACAGTGTACAGACGGAACAAGTGACGACTAGGACGAGATGGAGTCGACTCGTGCCGCTTTTTGCTTAGTGCCAAGCCCGCTTAGTTTTGCTTAGTTTTTTTTTTTATCGATTGCACAGCGCCTGTATGCTCAGCCGCCGCCGCCAATTTTAACTGCCCCGCTCGACCGTGCAGCTAACGTAATTGTCGCGTCTGCCGCCCGCGCTTATCTTGATTGAAATGGCTCAATCGCACGGTTTGCCCACGCCCCCGCCTTATGAGGCTGGCCAAGACTTCGCAAGATGGCTCAGAGGCTGCGAATGCTACATGCTAGCCTCAGATATCACCTCAAGCGCCCGAAAAGCCGCAACAGTTCTCACGCTGCTCGGGCTGGAAGTCCAGGAGCTCGCCAGAACACTGCCCGACCCACCCACCACTGCACCGGAAGAAGCCTCCGATGAGTATGCCCGACTGGCCGCTAAACTGACGGCGCATTTCGACACTGCAGTAAACCCTACGTACGAGCGGGCTCAGCTCCATGCAATTGCCCGGAAGGCTGGGGAAAGCTTCGCAGAATTTGTGTCGCGTCTCCGTATCCAGGCAGACCGCTGTAAATATGCAGCCGAACAGCGGGACGCAGTCGTGCTGGAGTGCGCTGTAGCCCACTGTGCGGACAGGGAGCTGCAAAAGAAATTCTTCGGAAAACCGACGCTGACTCTTAACGAAGCCTTGCAACTGGCTAAGCAGGAAGAGCAAATCAGAGCTCAGGTTGAGAGCTTGAATTCGGCCGCCCAGCCCACTGAGCCACTTGAGGTGGGTGTGAACATGATAGCGCATCGCCAGACCACGGCAGCGTTTCAGTATCGTGGTCAGTGCTCGCAGCCCCGTGGGCCAACTCAGAGTCCACGGGTTCCCTCACCGTCAGCGACCCCGGGCCGGAGCCGCGCGTCACGACAAGCCCCTCGCGCTGCGCCGTTGCCGGCGTGCTATCGGTGCCTCAGCAGGCGCCATGCTAGCGGAGACTGCCCATTCAAACACGCCGAGTGCTATGCCTGCCATGGAGTCGGGCACACGAGAAGTGCGTGCCGAAACCGAAGCCGACAATTGAGAGACAGTGCGCATCAAGTGTCAGAAGATATCAAGACAGGGGATGGAGCCCACCAGGGAGAAGAAGAGGAGGCATACGGCATCAACACGATATCTGACAGAGCAGCCCCGGTGGTGGTCGATGTTCGAATGAATGGCAGGCCAATCACCATGCAGGTGGATACGGGCGCCAGCCGTTCCATCATCAGCAAGGCCATGTTCACCAGCATGTGGGTCAGCAAGCCTGACTTGAAACCGTTGGATCGTCCTCTGCGGACTTACACTGGAGAGCAGGTTCCAGTGGTGGGCGTGGCCACAGTGGAAGTCGTCTACCAGGATCAGAAGGCGATGCTACCTGTTGTTGTGGCAGACACGACAGGGCCGCCTCTGCTGGGGCGAGAATGGCTGCTCGCGATTAAGCTGGATTGGAGGTCCCTTTTCAGCGTCGACTCACTGCACAGCCTCTCCTCACCAGAGACAGATCTAGAAGCCGCTCTTCAGAAGGACCGCGCCGAGTTCAGTGACCTCTTCAAGCCGGACATCGGTCGCTATAATGTCCGAAAGGTGTCTATTGAGATGGATCCGACAGTGAAGCCGATCTTTCTCAAACACCGGCCTCCACCTTTTGCACTGCGGGAGGAGATCGAAAAGGAACTGGAGAGACAAGTCGCAGAAGGAATTCTGGAGCCAGTGAAAACCTCGCGCTGGGCTGCGCCAGTGGTGCCTGTGAAAAAGGCCAACGGTACCCTCCGGCTCTGTGGAAGCTATGACCAAACGGTTAACAAAGCCAGTCAGCTTGAAAAGTATCCGTTGCCGAGAGTCGACGAGCTGTTCGCCGCCATGGCGGGCGGCAAGATGTTTACAAAGATCGATCTCCGTGAGGCTTACTTCCAGCTAGAGCTCGATGAGGCAAGCAAAGAAGTGCTCACCATCAACACACACAAAGGGCTGTTTCGTCCAAATCGGCTAGCCTTTGGCGTCAAGAGCGCCGTTTCGATCTTCCAGCGAGAAATGGAAACGTTGCTGTCGGGGATACCGAACGTAGCAGTATTCCTCGACGATATCGCTGTGACTGGCCCCAACCCAGCTGCCCACCGACAAAATGTTCGCGAGGTGCTGCGCCGTCTCAACTCGGCAGGCCTCCGAGTCAATGAGGAGAAGTCGGTCTGGCTGGCGTCTGAGGTTAAATACCTCGGGTTCAGCATCTCAGCCGCCGGTGTGCGAACCACGGCGGAGAAAACAGCTGCTGTGCAGGAGGCCCCGGAGCCGAGAAATTTGACGGAGCTGAAGGCCTACATGGGACTTCTTCAATACTACGGTCGCTTCCTTCCCGGTCTGGCCACTGTGGCAGCCCCGTTGTATGCACTGGAACGGAAGGGAGCAGCCTGGGTCTGGGGGGCTGCTGAGCGCGCCGCCTTTCTACAGACGAAGCAGCTACTAGTCTCAGCTCCAGTGCTGACTCACTACGACCCGGCCAAACCCCTGATTCTGACCACTGACGCCAGCTCCTATGGCCTAGGAGCAGTGCTCAGCCATCCCAGCGGTGAGCATGGGGATCAGCCGATCGCGTACGCCAGTCGGACTCTGAATGATGCGGAGCGTAACTACAGCCAACTCGATAAGGAGGCCCTGGGAGTCATGTTCGGTGTTGGAAAGTTTCACCAGTACCTCTACGGCCGCCCCTTCCTGATCCGAACAGATCACAAGCCTCTGGTGGGACTACTTTCTGCCGACAAAGCCCTACCTCTCGCGGTATCTCCCAGGATCCTTCGATGGCGGTTGCTCCTGGCTGGTTATCAGTACCAGTTGCAGTATGTAGCGGGACAGAGCATTGGCAACGCTGACGGGCTCAGCCGCCTGCCACTGTCAGTCGTCCCGGCCGATGCCCCAGTGCCTGGCGACGTCGCCAACATGCTGGAAGACGTGTCTCGAGTTGTGGATGTGGACCAGATTCGTGCGAAAACGAGTCGAGATCCGGTCCTGTCCAGGGTGCTCCGGTGCCTGCAAGTCGGGTGGCCACAGACGCCTCCTGACGACGAAGGCCTGCTGCCTTTCTACCGTCGTCGGCAGGAGCTGAGCCTACAGGACGGATGTGTCCTGTGGGGCTGCAGAATGGTGATTCCGACGTCACTCCGATCTCAGGTACTCGGAGTCTTGCACGACGGCCATCCGGGCATAAACCAGATGAAGCGACTCGCTCGGAGCCACGTGTGGTGGCCCGAACTCGATATCATGATTGAAGAGTGTGTTCGTACTTGCCATCAGTGTCAGATCCATCGTGGGCTGCAGCCGGAGGTGCCAGCGCAGCCATGGACTTTCCCTCAGCGTCCGTGGCAGAGGGTGCACGTAGATTTTGCTGGCCCCGTGGAGGGAAAGCAGCTACTGGTTGTAGTTGACGCGTACTCGAAGTGGTGCGACGTGCATATCTGTGCTTCAGCGTCTTCAGCAGCGGCGATTGAGAAACTGAGGATGAGCTTCAGTACGCATGGGTTGCCGGTAATCCTGGTGTCTGACAATGGCACAGCCTTCTCGTCGTCGGAGTTTCAGACCTTCATCAAGGGAAACCGCATCGTACACAGGTTCAGCCCACCTCTTCATCCCGCCTCAAACGGCCAAGCCGAGGCGGTAGTGAAGGTGGTGAAGTCCGGCATCGCACAGCGGTCGGAGGGGAGTTTGCAGACGCGCCTGTCCCGGTTTCTGTTTAAGTACAGAAACACGCCACACTCTACTACAGGTCGTACCCCGGCTGAGCTCCTGCTGGGACGCTCGGTGAGAAGTATGATGGATCTGGTGCACCCCGATCTCACCGCAAAGGTCGAGCTTCACCAACAGACGTGGAAGGATCGTTCGGACCGGAGTGCTCGTGACCGGCACTTTCATGCTGGTGAAGAGGTATACGTCACAGCTATCCCGCAATCGCAGCAGAAGTGGGTTCCGGCGGTGGTAAGCTCGGTCGCAGGCCAGATCTGTGAGGTTCGCTTGCTGGATGGCCGAGTGTTCAAGCGTCACCGGTCTCATCTGAGAACTCGCTACGCCCCGGCTCCAGCGGACGGTGCACAGCCCAGCCACCGTCCAGAGCCGCCAACTTTAGCTGCTCAGCTGTCGCACGCTCCGGGTAGGAACACACACGCGTCGCCAACGCCGCTCGTCGTGGCGTCCTCACCGCCACCGCCACCGCTCAGGGCACCGGCGGGTCCGCCGCTTCCTGGGACACAGGTGCCGCTGCTGCCCGATACGCCAGCTCCACCGATGTGTGTGACGGCGTCGCCGTCTGCGTCTCGAGATGCCACACCATCGCCGGCTCCACAGCAGAGCGCGGTGCGCGGTGCGTCGTGTCCCTCGCCGCCGGGCTCCGAGGGGAGTGGAGCACCGGAGCCGCTGAGCCGGCCCCATTGAGTTCGTAGGGCCCCTGTGCGCCTGGATCTGTAACGTGGCTATGATTCGTGTTTGTGTTTGTTCCCTGTGGGATCAGTGTTGGAGGGTTTAGTTATCTTGTAGCTCAGAGGGAAGGAGTGTTCAGTAGTGGCTATTAGTAGCGCCGTGCTATACCGTCGCTGCGCGGAACACTGGGCTGGAGGTCACCTCGGCCGTGAGTGCACGTGCGCGCTGCGGAATTCTTGCCTACCGCCGGAAACGGCGTCGGCCGGCAGTCGGAGCCGGGGGCCGCGGAGAGTCGGGCCGTGTTGTATTTACTTGTTTGTTCCAAGGTCTAAATACAGTGTACAGACGGAACAAACGACCTCAGGTCAACGTTATGTCCTGATCGAAAAAGGACCTCCTGCTGCATATGAATGGATCCGTGTTGTTGAGCTGAACAGTGAACACCTTCCAGGTGCTGTCATCGTTCTACCGCGTCTTCGTCAAAAGTTGTAGAAAAAAAATGCTGGTGGCCATCGATGGACATTTCCACTAATGACCTTTCGAGTCATCACTCGCCATAAGTTGCACCCTGTCCCTGGAAATTATAAGCTGATTTGTCATGGCTCCAGAGATATTTTGCATTTCTGACGAACCAAAGCAGGAGGCATTCGTGCTTTTTCTAATTTCTCATTATTTTCTAAATGATGAGGTCACGTATTTGACCTGCCTCCAGATCATAGATGTAAATCCTCAGAATCATGAATTGCTGACACGTATAACTCCATACATTAGGTATACAGTGTACCAAATTTCGAAGTTATGGGAGAAAAGCTACAAGAATGGCGAGAGGGGAAAGTTTGATAGAGGTATACCGTATAACTGAACTTGACATGGCGACCTGACCTTATAAGTGACCAGTGATAATTTTTACGCAAGTGATGTAGGTAGGTATACCTACCTAATAGGTTATATCAAATTTGGCGGCGCTGCGCGCCGATTTGTTACACGCGCACACACACACACACACACACATACGCACGCACAAAACTGGGAAGTGCGGAAAAAAACACCCCTACCCATCGGGTGAAGACTAGAAACCCGACCCCCCCCCCCCCCACTCAAAAATCCGTGGCGACGCCCCTGTTATCGAAGCTTTCACTTCACGTTAGTTTTGGCAACCTCAGCGTCTGGCCAATTATAATTTATTACCGGTAAAATATTCAATTTCAAATTATGCTCGTCAAATACATGCAAATTGTATCTTCAAAAATTATCACATTATGATGACGTCACTGGTGGCAGCTGGCAGCTAATATTCCTACGGTGGCTTAATGTGTCGACGAATTAATGAAAATTTCAGTTTCATTGTTATCGAGGTCAGAACGGAGTAAACAATTCTGTCCATGGTAGTAAATAGTTACGGAGCGAGCGAAGCGAGCGGAGTCTCATACTGAATTAAGGGAAAATCCTGAGTATGAGCGGCCGGCCGGCCGGCCGTGGGGACGCTCTTCAAAAGCTAATATCTTAGGAACGGGACATCCGATTGACAAGCGGTCTTCTTTACTGAATGTCACTTGGACGTAAAAGTTATGTGGTGTGATGGCCACCATGCGTTCTTGCCAACCAGCGCACGTGGCGCGTGGTAAAGTTGGACATTTTTTAAGAACCCCCAAAATTGCAACCTCAATAACGGCACAACGGCTGGGCCGATTGAATTGAAACTCGGTACACAGTTAGGTCTCCATCAGATAATTCATCTGCATGTGTTAAGGTTGGGGTGCTGCTGCACGTGCGCACGTGCAGGGGTCGTTTCCAGATCTCGAGAACGGCTGGACCGATGGCGCTCAAATTTGGTACACGGTTAGGGATCAGTTAGTAGGGTGCCGTGCACAAGTCAGTTGGAACCCATTTTGCACGTGCGCACGTGCAGGGTGCCGCTTCCAGATCTCGAGAACGGCTGGGCCGATTGTGCTCAAATTTGGCACATCGCTAGAGACCGGTTAGTAGGGTGCCGTGCACAAGTCAGTTGGAGGTACCCCCTCGAAATTTCGCACGTGCAAGGCCCACCCTCTCGCTCGCTCCGTTAGTCGCCCCATAAGGCGTTATACTGGTAATAGGTACTGGTTATACGTAGTAAAGGTCAGGAATCTTGAGTTATACATTACATTGCATTGCAAGTTCGACAGCATCACTGTTCCAATGTTTAGTTCTAAAAGGTATGCATGGAAAGGTGACGTTCGATTTTCTCAAGCTCAGTTTTTGGTCGTTTCGCTGGGTAAAACGCGTGCTTAGTCGAAAAATGTATTTGGATTCAAACCGGTTTTGAAAAAAAAAAACGAACTATAGGAATATGCTTAGGGAGATGCTTATATAAGTGGTCTTCCTGTTACAGCATATTCGTTTTCATATTGATTCTGATTGATTTTTGGTGGCAGAATTATATAAATTTAACGCAAAAAAGAAATGCTTGCGCGAAACCGTGAAATGTACCAGATTTGGGCCTCAGTGTACCAGCGTACCAGAAAGTGTTGAAATGTACCAGATCTGGTACAATCGTACCATAGCGGCAACACTGCCGAAAATGCTGCATGCTAAGTTACCGCACCTAAATTGTTACACGTCTGGATATGCTGGAATGGCTATAGGAATCGTGGGAATGACGGCATTTATAATTTATAATATATGGTTGAAATGTGGGTAACGCATACATTTTGGTTGAAAATGAATCTCTGTAATTGCCTGGTGTCTACTAAGACCACAATCTGTAGTTTCGAGCCTTATAAGATTTCAACCAACATGGGCTACGTATCTCGTAAAAGCTCATCTATTTATCAAAATGTAATCATATTGTATTTACAAATCTCTTTAAAATATTGGTAGCCCTACGCTACCAATATTGTTAAGATTGTTGGGTTCTATTGGAAGAAATTCGTCTTCAATTTTCCCCCTAACTCCACCTCACGGTCATAGATACTTGTTCCACCTATTGAATGATGCAGATGGGCAGAATCCAAAGGGAAAGAAATTGAAATGTGTTGAAAAGAAATCATATCAACTAAAATTGAATTCAAATAAGAAAACACATTTAAAACATGAGTGTGATATTGCATTAACCCTAGAGAAAAAACCATTAGAAACCATTAGGATTTTCTAATGGTTTCTAATGGTCTTGAATGGTCTCTAATGGTTTTTGATGGTCTCTAATGGTATTCTAGTGGTTTCTGATGGTTTTCTAATGGAAATTGATGGAGCTCTAATGGTCTCTAATGGTGTCCTAATGGTTTCTAATGGTCTCCAATGGTGTTTGATGGTTTCTAATGGAATTTGATCTGATGGTCTAATGGTTTCTGATGGTTTCTAATGGTCTTCAATGGTGTTTGATGGTTTCTAATGGAATTTGATCTGATGGTCTAATGGTCTAATGGTCTCTAATGGTATTGTTATGGGTTCTGATGGTCGCTAATGGTTTCAAATGGTGTACTTGGTGGTCTAATGGTTTCCTAATGGTTTTCAATAGTTTTGATTTTGGGCTCCAAACGGGTATTCTTATGGTTTCTGTTGGTGTTCTGATGGCATCTTTTCATTTATGATGATTTCAAAATTGTGATGGTCTAATGGTGTTCTAATGGTTTTTAATGGTCCTGTAATGGCTTTTTATTGATCTTGAATATGTTGTTAAACACTAACTGTGCTTTATTATGTAAGGAGTGCTGCATCGACAGCGAACTGAACGATCGCTTTGAAACTTTCAGAGTTTGATAAGGGTATCAGCAGGCATAAAATGAATATCTCGGAATTCTGCTATCTGTGACCTATGGTCAGGTCAATTTTGCAACCTATTCAGAGATTTTTTTATTAATTTTTTATTGTCGTTTGTAGCACACATTCATACTGGGTTAGTGCACTATATACACGGCAGTGATACGAATCGTTTTCGGCACCCGCTACGCGGGACAGCCTTGACCGCACGCTTCCTGTCACGCACCCCAGGTGGCACCGCACTGGTGCGCACGCTGGGGCTATCCCGATTTCTCGGGCCCGGCAGGTCAGAGGGCTGCTCCGGGACATGAGGCGAGGCCGTGCCCTCGGGACATGTCACCGGACCGAAGGATCTGTTTAACCCTATTCCTGGCCGGGGGGGCCTCAGGAGCCCCCCCCCCTGAGGTTTTTTGGTTATTTCTCCCAAACGCGTTGAGCTAGGAAGCTCAAATTTTCTGACTTTTCCTAAAAGGCTTCTACGCAACATGTCTGAAAATTTTGAGTTGATCTGACCTCAGGTCAGGTCACCAGAGGCGGTTTGGTGACCCTACCTCAGAAAAGTTTGCAATCACGCCAGAGCTAGAGTTTTTGACCGATCAATTTCTTCTCTTCAGGCTTTAGTTAGGGTACCAGTATGTGCAATTTGTATATCTCGGAATTTTGATATCGGTGACCTAAGGTCAGGTCAGTTTCGCGACCTCCCCATTATAAGTCAATGGGGGAAAAATCAACTCCCTGTTTTTACCACTAAAACGGGTCGGAATGGCCCCATATACCATACATGACTTCATATACGATCAACCTTCACTACCTTGAGGTCTGTTTTGCTGTTGAGCAGCTGTGAGGTCATGTGACGTCATCAAAGGTCACCAAAGGTTTTTGGCCAATAACTCCGTACAGGAACAAGATACAGACGCGTGGATGGTCTCATTGTGTTCAGCTCGTCAAGACGCATCGAATGATATACATGATGACCTCGAGGTCACGTGACCTGAGGTCAACCTTTGACCTTGACCTTTCGAGGTCAACGTATATATCATTCGATGCGGATTGACGAGAGGATTACGATGATGCCCTTAGTTTGTTCCTATCTTGACTAATTCGAAAGTTATTCGAGAAAAACTCTCTCCATATCTAGCGCCGTTTTGACTTTTTCGACCTCTGTGACGTCATCTTTGACCTGACCTGAAAATGACCTTAGTAAAAATTGTAGATCTTGACCGTGCGTATCCGATGCCGTTTACCGTTTGTCGCTGCGATGTGTAGTTATTGAGATCTGAAGGGGGGGGGGCCGAATCGGCCCCCCCGCCAGTTTCTTGTCCCGGCGGAGCCCGCCAGGAATAGGGTTAAAGGCGGATCAGGCCCGTGTACCTGCGGCCGGGGGCACTGGCTGGCACAGCGGTAATCCCCACGACCGAGCGAACACTCCCCAGTTACTGCCATCTCCTGGGTAGGAGCCGGCCGAGGAAAACGCTGCCAGAGGTCAGCTTTGATCCAAGGACCTCCCACACCAAACGTGAACGAACCTTTTCAGAGATAGAGACATGCTACATCGATTAAAATACCTCATACAGATGTGTAGCATGACGATAAGGATCAACTGCTAATGCAACATGACCTTCCAGTAAGGTCATGACCTTAACTTTGTCGAGTTATTTCGATGCATCTCGTCGAGATGAATACGATGCTGGCAAAATAAATGTGCCTTCCTTGAGTGAAAAGTTATGAAAAAAACACATTTTTCATAAAGATAGCTATTTTATAATTTTTGCCCTCTGGAGGCTTCATTTAGTTCAGATCTGAGGACACATTCCAGAAAGAGGGTTAACCCGGCGGCTGCTGGGCCTCTGCGGCACCGCCCAAGATTACTTTACTACCTACTAGTGATGTTAATTACGGAAAATCGGAATACCGATACCAAACCAATACCAAACCAAATACCAACCAAAACCATGGGGAAATACCGAAACCAAACCAACTTGGGAAACTGAGGGAAATACCAACTTTTTACCGATTTCTTAGCCTCTTATACGTTAGTGAGGGCTTATGATACCAACAAAATCCTAAACACATTACTGATTACGATTGAAATACCAAATACCAAGTTGGTATCGGTTTGGTATCGGTATACCAAAAAGTTGGTATCCGATTGACATCTCTACTACCTACTCGAAAAGAGCTATCGAATGCGTTTTCCTGCGGCGTTGCAGGCTTTATTGGCTCCCGAGTTCTGCTCCGGATTGTCAAAATTTGTTAAGAAATGGCAAAATTTGATCTTCTGATGACCTCTGGTGACAGGGGCGTAGGCAGGGGGGGGGCCACTGGGCCATGGCCCCCCCCCTTGGGCGCCGAAGGCGCCCTTTGCGATTGGAGGGCGCCGAAGGCGCCCTCCAATCGCAAATGCAATTGTGATATAATCGAATCGAAAAACAATCGCGACTGGAGGGCGCCCTCCAATCGCGAATGTGTTTACAGGGAAAATACGGATGGAGGGCGCCCTCGGAGGACGCCCATTCCAAATACGCCCTCCAAATACGGTTGGAGGGCTCCCTCGGGCGCCCTCCAACCACATTTGTAGGCTGTAGCTCTCTAAGCGTAACGGTGGTCGCCTATATAAGCCGCTGTCCTGTAAATAAGCGCCCTCTCACCCGAAGGCGCCCTCCTGTAGGTCGCCACCCTGCTACACATTGCCGCCCTTCTGCTGATCGGCGTCCTCATAATTATTGGCGCTCTTCTACCTATTGCGCCCTCATGTGAAATTTTGAAGGCCGCCTTTCTCCCTTTTGGCACCCTCTTGTTCAGTGCCGCCCTCCTACCTATTGGTTCCCTAGTCCTTCCTGTTGAATGCTAATCGGGGCCCTTCTCCTATTGGCGCCCTCGTGTTGATCGCCGCCCTCCTAACCACTGGCACCCTCCTGTTGATCACCGCCCTCCTATCTACTGGCACCTTCCTGTTGACCAGCGCCCTCCGCACAGACGCCGTCCTGTTCGTGTCATCCTCTTGAGCAAAGGCGCCCTCCTCACCATTGCCACCCCCATTTTAATCGTCACCCTTCCGCTCATTGGCGACTTGCAGTTGATGACCGCCCTCCCACCTATTGGCGACCTCTTGTTGATCGCCACCCTCCTATTGGTGCTCTCCTGTTCCTCGCCACCCTCTTACCTGGTGGCGCCCTCCTGTTGATTGTTGATCGGGGCCCTCCTACCTATTGGTGCCCTCCTGTTGATCGCTGCCCTTCTATCCATTGGCGCCCTCCTGCTGCTCGCCAACTTCCTACCTATCGGTGCCCTACTGTCGAAACTCTGGATGTTGATCGGGGCTCTTCTACCTATTAGCGCCCTCCTGTGGATCGCAGCCCTTCTACCTATTGGCAACATCCGTTGATCGCTGCCCTCCTATCATTTATTTACTCCTTTGGCATGTTCTTCAACTTAGTCGTTCTATTGCACATAGTTGATGTCTTGCCTGTGAAAACTGCCACAAATGAACGTGCATTCAGCACAATGAATGAAGTACCTATACCTACCAAAACTATCTACGCTCTACGATGCATAAAACACGCCTTTGGTCTTAACGGATTGATCCTACTTTACGTGCATCATGGCATCTATATGTATTACGATTAAGTATTGTCAACAGGTTCGGCCGCAACAGCAGGCATCTGAAGTTTCGGTGATTGAAACTGGTTATGTGGGTACACTGTATGCACCTGTGAGAAGGCTATGAAGGCTGGTCTGAGGTAATTTGGATGATGTTTACGCATCTCGCGCTCCGGTATCAATCCGATACGGTGATCTGGTGCGTAGATATGCCACCGCCAATAAACTTTTATACATCGACACCCATGAGCCAAGCTTTCTATACAGTTTGTGTGGCAGCGGCCCGACCAAACCTTAGGTATTTTTTATACCTTCAAATTTGGTAAAAGAGCGAGAGGAGCTTTGAACAGTGATCGTATAAAAGGCGTGCCTAAAAAGCGGAGGAAAAGGTTGTTTTCAAAAATTTCGCGCGCCTTCGGCGCAGCATTTCAAGACCACTTGACCTTTTGTGACCTGGAGTATAAAGAATACACACGATGCAAAATCAATGCAGCACGACCTATACGAGGTTACGCAAAAAAAAAACTGGTGGCATGGTAAAAAACGCCTCCCAACCCCCCCCCCCCCCCGTTGAGTGATTTTCTATCTCGCGACCGTATGGCGCCCTCCTTGGGTGAGGTGGCGCCCTCCAAACCCTTGGCCCCCCCCCTTCGCGATTTTCTAAATACGCCGCTGTCTGGTGACCTGACCTTTGACCTATTAGTGTTTTATTATATAACTGGCCTATTATATCATTGACCTGTTATTGACCTATTAGTATTTTAGAAGCATTTTCTCCATTATTTTTTACGGTTATTCGAATGCCGCATACCGCGTTTTGCGGCAACTTATGCGGTTTTCCTGCCTGGGAGATCATGAAACATCATTGTCAGTAACTCACCAATAAATCACCTGATTCAGAGGAACCAGTGTGTTAAAGAACACAACTCGCCTAATTCCGAGGATGCTTAAGGAATAATAAAGAATGAAGAACAACAATGGGCAAAGGGCAAATCTTTTCAGTTTTATTTGCCGCTTGTGAAATTTTTGTTTACAATTCGCGTCGTTCTCGTCCTTCTGTGCTGCTTTAATTATGGGTATCTTGGCTTTAATGATCGGTGAAACGGTGTTACCTGAGAAAGATTCCGCTGTTTTTTACCGCCATAAGTGTTATTAATTATGCAGTGTTTTGTAGTTAAAGTGTGTTTACTTTGTGTGCGTGAGAACGTTTGGAGATGCCTCGCCGTGCGGGCCAAAAGGGCTCGGGATGCGAACGCCGTTGCCCAGCGCCGTCGCCGTAAACGGCTAGCGCAGACGCGGCGCGAGACCGAAGCGTTGCGGAACGCTGAGCGTCGCCGTGAGCGTCGTAGAGAGACCCGAGAGACCCACCGCCAGCAGGAGAGGAAGCGCCACGAGAACCGAGAGGAGGGGGAAGAGCAGACTGGTCAGTCACCTGCACACCTTGGAACCGGATTCAAGGGTGTGGGACGAAGCAAAGGCTCACCCCCCAAAAATTGCCATCAGAACTGAGAAGTAAGTAATGTTTAATGTGCCTAATATAGGTACATAGTGCATATGTTACAGGCCGTATGAAACTTAACGTGAGGCTTTCAAATTGAAGCTTTTTTCACGCAATGTAGGTGCTTGTTTGGGATTATTCATCCAATTTTCAAACAAATCCATTCACTTTCAGCTCAGTTGTGCATCTTGACGCGACCCCATCGTTTTCAGTACCTAACTTTCTCGAGGCGCTCGTGGAATGCCAGCGCGGCTTCCTTGCAGTTGCGCATCTGATCGACGGTGATCCCTGGGAAGGCGGCTCTAGCCCGACCTTACAACTCCAGAATGTTCGCTGACCACGTCACGTATACCTTCGACTCCACAAACCCCTACATGAAAAAGTCACGCGGGGTGAGGTCGGTCGGGCGCAATGGGCTGGGGCAGGGCAGATTCGGCAAAGCAGATTGGGCAAGCGCGGTAACCAGGGTATAGCCAGGGCAGGTTAAGTTAAGTCCGACCTCACCCCATGTGATTTTTTAATATAGGGGTTTATGAATTCGAAGGTATACGTGACGTGGTCGGCGAGCATTCTGGAGTTGTAACGGGTTAGATCGCCGCCTTTGCAGGGATCACCGTCGATATGCGCAGGGAATATACGCTGGCATACCACGAGCGCCTCAAGAAAGTTACTGAAAACGATGGGGTCACGTCGAGATGCACAACTGAGCTGAACGTGAATGGATTTGTCTGAAAATTGGATGAATATAATCCCCAACATATGCACCTACATTGTGTGAAAATATCTTCCAATTTAATTAAGACTGAAGGAAGTTATTCAAGTTTCAAATCAGGTGTTTTACGTGAGCCACCCTGTGCATTTACCAGTTCTCCTTTTTATAGAAAATTTAAAATTTCAACTTATGATCAAATAATCACAAGTATAAAAAGTAAAAAAAAAGATATGTAAAGATCAACTAACAATAAGTAAGACAACCATGTAAAGGTGCACTTTTGTTACAGGTTAACTACGGACACAGATGATGAAGCGAGGGGCAGAAGACACAGGCGGAGCATACACTGAAAATGATCCTGCTTCATAATGAAACAAAATTCCTAGACCTTCATTGGAAACAAAGACAAGGCTCCAAATGTGAAAATATACACAGCTGAAAAAGATCCGTGCCACTGCCTGTACATACATGGGACCGAACATGGCAGAGAAAAATGAATGCTGGGGAGTCGGGGACCGTTATGTCATGTATTACCATGTGGAATGTCAATGTTAATAGATCGGATTTGCACCATATGAATGTTTTAACAAGATACCACCGGAAACCATTGTTACCATTGAGACCATTGGTAGCCCATAGACCATCAGAAAACATGTCTAATGTTTTTTTATGGCCTAATGGTTTCTTATGGTCTAATGGTTTCTTATGGTATGGTGATCATACCATAAGAAACCATTAGACCATAAGAAACCATTAGGCCATAAGAAACCATTAGACCATTAGACCACTAGCCCATTAGACCATCAGACCATTAGACCATCAGACCATTAGCCCATAAGAAACCATTAGACCATTAGACCATTAGCCCCTCTGACCATCAGACCATCAGACCATTAGACCACTACAAACCATTAGACCATTAGACCATTAGGGTTTCAATTTCCATATAGACCATTAGACCATTAGACCATTGCTAATGGTTTTTTCTCTAGGGAAGAACATTTGTTTTCATTGTTTTTTATTTCTGGGCTTGTAGCTTTCGTGCATAATTATTTGGTGGATGCATTTTATTTTTTGGCGCTAATGCGCCGCTGCTTGAAAATTGTAAACAATTTTCATCATACACTACCCACGAGCTTGAGGTAATTTCTCAATCTTTTTCCCGTGTTTTACAGTAGGTATTTACATTCACTGTAGCTACAAAGACCAGGCAGGTAATAGGTTCGCGAGTCTTACTTATACTTATGAATCGCGGAATTTAGAAAGGCCAATTAATTCAGCGTGGCCTTTTCATTTTAGGATCCGGATTATGGATTCCGGACTTCATGAGCTGTTTGTATTGAGTATGAGTCAGTATGAGTAGTGTTTCAGTCGAGAAGGGTGGGTCATGTGCATGAAGTGGAGTAGTTAAGTAGTCTTGCATGAAGTGTGCCCAGTGAGTGTCGAGTCCAGCACTGAATGATTTGACTGAAGTCTGAAGGTGCATCAAGGCCGAAGGCGCATCTGAACTACCTACAGTCAATTCGAGTGAGTTCCAGTCACTCACAAGTAACCCAAACCCTGAATGAATTTCATCGGGCTCTGGAGGCGGCTGTGGACTTGAAGAGCTTCCACATGTGACCACGGGTCCAGGACGTCATTTCTGGCATGACAATGAAGAACTGGGATGTGTCCCATGAAGCACCTGGTACACTGCTATCAGTCTCATAGGAGTCTTGTGATACGTTTTTGCTGTATTTGACAGACTACAATGCACGCATGGGTACACTCTTTGTCACATTTTGCACTGTTATGCATGTGACATGGGTAGGTATTGTAGGTATTTCAAATGTGCCTACTGGCCCACTACGGACACTGCGTGTCCACTGTCCAGCCGGGCTTTGAAAAAATTTAGACTTGGGGCAGAAACAACTGAAGGCAGGGCAGGAGTGTGAACCATTAACGGATGGGGATATTACCAGTATAACGCCTTTTGGGGCGACTAACGGAGCGAGCGAGAGGGTGGGCCTTGCACATGCGAAATTGCGAGGGGTACCTCCAACTGACTTGTGCACGGCACCCTACTAACTGCTCTCTAGCGATGTGCCAAATTTGGGCACAATCGGCCCAGCCGTTCTCGAGATCTGGAAGCGGCACCCTGCACGTGCGCACGTGCAAAATGGGTCCCAACTGACTTGTGCACGGCACCCTACTAACCGGTCCCTAACCGTGTACCAAATTTGAGCGCAATCGGTCCAGCCGTTCTCGAGATCTGGAAACGACCCCTGCACGTGCGCACGTGCAGCAGCACCCCTACTCTGGCACATGTATATGCAGTGCCTAGTGGGTGCCTACCTACATGCCAACTTTCAGCGCAATCGGCCAAGTAGTTACCGAGATATTGCAACAATTACAAAAGTGACACCTCTTCGTTTTGCACGTGGCACGTGCATAAGGGGTCACCCACATGCATCGGGAATAGTCCAATACTTGGTAGAAGGAATGAAGCTACCCTACAAAAATTACCGCGTGTAAATCGGTCAAGTGGTTGCTGAGATATAAGCCTCGCAAAAGCGTGACCACGGCCGGCCGGCCGCTCATACTCAGAAATTTCCGTTAATCTAAGGAAAGACTACGCTCGCTTCGCTCGCTCCGTAACAATAGGATGCACAAAAATTATTTGTTAATATTGGTGGTTTATGTACAAGAAAGCTTGACCTGTTGACATTATTGAACATCATGTTCAATAACAATAATATTATTTAATCATGTTCAACAAATGTTTATTAGTGTAGTGGATATGTACCGAAACTCAACTGATTTTAAGACGTAATAAATGCATTGCTCTGCCTCGCCTTGTGTCACCAGTTGCATTTCTCCACTGGCAGATGTTGGTAAACAACCCACACTCGATCGAGTCGGCGTGGACGCTGCCGGTGTCGGGCCTGGCGGCGCCGGCGGCCCCGGCGGCCGGGCCGCGGCCGCAGCTGGTGCGCGTCTCGGACCTGCGCGCGCTGCTGGACGGCGCGCCGCTGGGCCGGTTCGACATGCGGCCCGACACAGAGGCCGTGTTTGACGCGCTGTGCGACCGCGAGCGCGGCCGGCCGGAGAAGGTGCTCATGAAGGAGTGGACGCCCCGGCCGGCCGGCGGCCAGCTGCACATCGACGGGTGGCGCTGGACCCGGTCAGTAGTCTCCGTACGCGTCGCCGGGCAGACGCGGCACCGGACGATAGTTCGCCGTTTAGCATCTCCTGCCGACTATTCCCCATAATTTGAGATATGCTGTGTTCAGTGTGAGCTTCCTGATTGCACTTTAGGGTGTGTCATTTTGGGCACTTTTTTCGCAAAACATGGTGCTCCACTGATTTTATCGTGCCCCAGACACGTAGAAACCGTGTGACATTTTTTATTTCCCCCAAATATTAAAACCCATGCGGCGCCGACCGCCGACACTTTGGCCTATCTCTCAGCATTAGCGACCTCAGCGCCCCTAGCGGCAACGTTTTGAACTAACACGCTCGCTTTGCTTTGTGAGCTTACGATCATCATTAAATGCATTTTACCGAAATGACGCCTTGCTGTTGGCTTGTCTGGCACTCAGAATGTTGGTGAAAATGTGATGTTATGCATCTTAAAGCACGAAATAGTTCTGTGTTAATGTATATTGCACAGTACTACCCCCGATCCCCGTCCTGGTCTGACGGGATACGTACGAGCGCATGTTTATAGTGCCTGCTATTAGGTGTCACATGTTTTTTTTTTTGTAGCGTCGTTCACTGCATAGACCCCGGGGAACAGGGGGGCAGTGGGGGCGCTTACCCCCCCCCCCCCCTCCAACTTGAGAGCCGAGTGGGCGCCGCCCCCTCAACATTGATGCAACGATGAAGGATCTCTGCAGCTCCCTTTTATGGACCTACATGTCTGTCTTTATATAAATATCAGCACAAGGTATTTCTCTTGCATGTGAATGGTTTCTGCTGATTCGGCATCGATTTAAGAACACCTGCTATTGTCATCCCACTTTGATTTTATCTGAACTTGATCATAACTTTGGTAGGTCATATTTTATACTGGACCATTTTGGTGCCGGATGGTATTTGATTTGTCGTGATGAGAACATTATGACGTACAACGGTGGTAAAGTCGTTTTTTTTTTTTTTAATTTATTGGCAGATGATACCACACCATGAATACAACACAAAACAGACAATCATGCAATGCACGCCGCACCCCCGCCCGCGCCGCCCCGCGTCCCACATGCCACGGGGCAGCGCCCCTGTCACCGGCCGGGCCTGCGACGCGCCGGCTCGCTTGAGCGGCGCGCCGCAGGCCCGGCCGGCCAACCGGCCCTGCGACATTGCAAGGGCCGGTCGACGGGTTATCCCGGATGGGTTAGGGGCGGGGGCCGGTCTTCTTGTAGTCAACCTACACCCACTCTGTCCATCACATTAGACCACTTCGCCAGAAATTCGTCCATCCTTCCATTAACTAATGCCACGAACCTCTCCACACGAATGTACCCACTAAACGCTAGGATGAACCCGCGGATGTGTGGGGGCTGAGCTGCCTTTCGGGCACGCCATATAAATCTTTTGGCCAATAACACACAATGCATTATGGCGCTCGTTGGAATATCTTCTCGCCGACGATAAACCCCTGTAATTATTGTTTTAAGACTGAGCACCCCCCTTAGGCCGAGAAGTGATCTAATCTGAGCCCAAAACGGCTTGCTAAGACGGCAGTCCCAAAAGCTATGTGTAATACTTTCTTTTGTACCTGGGCAGAAAACGCATTCATCGCTGTCAACCAATCGGTATAAATAAAGCAACCGGTTCGTTGGAAGAATTCTTTGCAGTAGTTGATATTGAAACCAGCGTAGTTCGAAATCATCAGTGATAGAGTACACGTGGTTATATATTGTCTTCCAATCGAGTGGTTCACCATTCATCTCTGTTCGCCATCTCCTTTGTTGTATGGACATTTGCCCTGACTCAAACTGTTGCAAAAGTTTTTTATACGCCCATTTTGCTGGCTTTTGCTGTGATGCAAGCTCTTCAAAGACTTTTGGTGACATGCTTCTACGTGGTCGCTTTTGTGTTATTAAATCAGTTATTGTACGAGGTATTGATCTCAATATTGCTTGCCATATCAAGAAGTTCGCTATTCGATACTTCCCACTAAGTTCAACAGCAGTCATGAGCCGTCTCTCGCCATTGTGATACAGGTCTTCTATTCTTATGACACCTCGCTCTATAAGTTTTTTAACAGGTAAGACTTTTTTACTTTCTAGGCACATATTCTTGTTTTTCCATAATACTGTAGATAAAGCCTCCGAAGCCGAACGAACGCTCTGCTGCTGACAGCCAGTCCAAGTTGAAAACACTTCAGCCCAAAAGCGACTCTCAAAATGTTGCAGAGCTTGCTGTTGTGACATGTCACACCGGAAAATAGATACATTGTCCGTAAGGAATAGCTTATCCTTCATAACAGACTTCCACTTGGCATCGCAGTTTTCGTCCAACGCCTTTTTTATCCACACAGTTTTTAAACTATCTGCCTGAAGTGACGGGTCTGGTACTTTTAAACCACCCTTACCATGACTAGATTTTAGAATACTACGCTTAATCTTATCTCGCTTATTCTTCCAAATAAACTTAAACATAATGGTATCAATTTGTTTCAGCTGCTGTCGATTAGGTTTTTCCATTAAAGTCATAGTGTACACTAATTGTGATAAGGCCTCTGACCTGAGAAGATGAATCTTACCATATGCGGTCAATCCACGAGACTGCCAAGGATTTAACTTCTGTCTCAGCCTAGATATTTTGTCAGGGTAGTTTAGCTCAGGCAGGTCAGTACCAGTCGCATTCAGTTTGATGCCCAGATATTCAACTGGCTGATTTGTCCATTGAATCTCTATTTCTGGGCAAATTGAATCACTTCTGCCCGCATTGGCACCTATCCAAACTGCTTGGGTTTTGCTGTTATTCAGAATGAGTCCAGATGCTTCTTGAAACGAATTTATGCATCTCATACATTCTCTCAGGGACTGCGGGGAGGCGTTCAATATCAAAGTTGTATCGTCTGCGTAGGATGAAATCTTTAATTCGGTGTCGTTTACTGTGAGGCCTTTTACGTTCTCGTTCTGTCTAATCATTTCGGCTAGCGGTTCTATACTTAACAAAAATAGATAGCAACTGAGGGGACATCCTTGCCTTAGACCTCTTTCTATTCTATAATGTTGTGATAAATGCCCATTGATTTGCACTTGTGCTGTGCATGGAGATCCAGTTCTTTCATCGTAAATGATATCTATCCACTTTCTCATTTTTGAACCAAAACCATATTTTACAAGTGCTTGCTTCAAAAACTTCCAATTTACTGTATCATACGCCTGTTTCCAGTCGCAAAACACAATTAATCCAGCGAGTTGTTTTGCATTGGCTGCTTGTAGTGTATCTATAATTAGACGGACGTTCTCGCCAATGTAGCGACCTTTAATAAACCCTGTTTGGTCTGGATTAATTAATTTTTCTATAACACAACGCATCCGGGTAGCCAGCATCTTTGTGATTAACTTATATAATACGTTAAGAAGACTGATCGGTCTAAGCGAGCTGACCTTATTTCTTTCTTTATTTTTCTTTGGCAAAAGTATTGTTATGCTACTTTTCATCGCGCCCGGCATGTGTCCATTGGTATAAATTTCATTGACAGCGCTTGCTATGAGATCTTTCAGCTCGTTCCAGAAACATTTGAAAAATGGTACAGTGAAACCGTCTGGCCCGGGACTGGTCGACGTTTTCATGCTTGCCAAAGCTTTGGCCAGCTCAATTTCGGTGATTTCTATTTCGCACTGTTCTGCATCATGACTATTTAGTGGCGTCAGCACTGAGAGTACATCATTCATCAAACCGTTGCTGTCTCTGTGAGAATATAACTGCTCAAAGTAGCGCACACACTCATGTAGCATATGTCTGCTGTCTGCGGTTTTGTTGCCCGGGCTAGTATGACAAAGCTCCATGGACTCAAACACGGTTCGATAACTGTTGCGCTTTACCAGGCCGTGGAAGTATTTCGTCCCCTTTTCACCGTATTGGCGCCAGTTGGCACGACATCTTAACATGTTTCCTCGTGTGACATTGTTAATATATGTGTCTCTTTCCATTTTTAACTCTCGTAATCGTGAAACGTCAGCCATAGACTCGCTGGCTGATAGCCGGTTAATGTCTTCATCCAGTTGACGAAGTCGCTTCTCCTGCTCCCTTTTCTTTTGGCTTGACATTTTTATAATCCAGCCTCTTAGCACGCATAGCAACGTTTGCAAAAGGAGATATCTGGATGTGCCTTCAGTGTCATTATCTATCAAAATTTCTGCAATCTTTTCCTTCGCCTTCGCAACAAAGCTATCGTCCAGCAGCAGCGTATTGTTAAACTTCCAATACGATTTACCTAAGGAAATCTCACCGACGTGTATTTTTATAGTACACATTTTGTGATCACTCATGTATCCGTCAAGGATAGTTGCAATTGGAGACCGAGTCTGGTTCATGTATTTATCACTTATGAGGAAAAAATCTATTCTTGACCTCATACGTAGTCCCGCTTGATGATAGGTGAAGGTTCTTAAATTTGGATGAAGTGTTCTCCAGATATCCAAAAGCTTACGGCTTGCCATATATTCTAAAACAGCTGCCCTACACCGCTGGTTATTTGCTATTCGTCTTGCTCGGCTATCATGATCTAAAGTTAAATCGAAGCGAAAGTTAAAGTCTCCACCTATTATTAAATTTGCATCTCCAATAAGCTCACAGGCTTCGAATAATTCTTGAAACACTGATGGATCATCATTATTAGGGCCATAAATAGAGGCAAGGGTAACGTGAGAGCCATTCAAAGAGGCGGCCACTACAACAAAACGCCCTCTCCTACAAACTTTAACGTCTCTAATTTCGATGTTCAGGCCCGGCTTTATCAGTACAGCAACGCCACAGCTTGCATTACCACCATGAGAAAGAAAACCCAGTCCTCCCCATTCTCTTAACCAAATATGTCCGCTTCTCTCGTCTGAATGCGTTTCCTGCAACAGGAATATATCTGCACTTTGTTTTTTAAGCCATGAAAATAATTTGCGCCTTTTCGGAACGTCGCCGTCATTACCTCTCAGCCCCCTCACATTCAGTGTGATTATTTTAACCTCCATTGGGGTTCGGTACGTGCGGCCTCAATGTACCCCAGTTGACTATCTCCGCCGAAACAGGCATACAGCAAGACTCAGTGTTTTGCTGGGTGTCAAACAAAAGCAAGCGTGCTCCGCATAATAATGAAGGACTGCTCGAGTGACTTCTGCTCTGATTACTCGTAGAATCCGATCCCAGCCATACAGTTTTCAACACCAACGTCCCCTTCCCCTCCCCACATTCCTCCCCTCCCGATCGTGCGACACCTCGGAGCATATGTAACCGGAGTGTGCACCAGTGGTTCGGGGGCCGACCGAAGCACCAAGACAGCTAATACAGCCGAGCTATCCCCTCCGACGCCGGCCGATCGGTCGTACCGGCTCGTCATCATCTGCTCCATGAACCGTAAAAAGTATACATGCGGTCTCCCTTTCCCCTCTGTAACTAAGTCCTAATATCCCTGTGCACTAACATTTAAACCTACACATTGAACATACACACATTTCGCCTCGAATGCCCAGCATGTAGCTGTGCTGTCACAGTAATGAGAAGAAAATAAAATGGCACGGCAGTGTATCTACCTACGAAAGAGAGCTTTCGATTTTATCTCGCTATAAATTATAGTGGAGGTTCAAAACGCAAGAAGGAAAATATATTCCAAAAAACAATAATGTTTGAAACAGCACCTGTAAGGGAGGAAACGCAGCTTTCTTAGTCGTCGTTCGCTGTGTGACCTGTCTCAGCGGGAGTGTAGGCGTATTGCATCAGCCGTAACCCGACGGCAGATGGCCCCGAGTCGCCGGAAGCCGAATCTGTCCCAACGTTCTCTGAAGTCGCGTCGCGCTGAGATCCGTCTTGTGCGGGCGTAGCGGTCACCGCTGCTGTTCTGGGTTCAGCGGCCGAAAGGCCGCCTGACGACGGCCCGCCGCTGTCCGTCCGCCCCGGCGCCCGATTCATCGGGGCAACGAGCGAAGAAGGCGCGGCTCCACTCAGCCCGGGCGTGGGCGCGGTGAGCGCGGGCTCGGCCAGCCGCGCGGGCGGGGCGGGCTCGGCCAGCCGCGCGGGCGGGGCGGGCCCAACCGGCAGCCCGAGCGGGCCACCGCCGACAGATGCCGCGGCAGGTCGCCCACCGACCGCCGCAGCCGGGCCGCCGGGAGCCGGCCGACGGCCGGACGGCGTGCCCCCGCCCCGGCGGCGGGCCGCCCCGGCGGCCCCGGGCGCACCCGGGTGCAGCGGTCGGTCCCCCGATGCCGCACCGGCTCCCGATCTGATGCTCTCGATGACTGCCTTCAACTGCTGCAAGTCGTCGACCCGCCGGCCCCTTGATTCGCGGTCTGCCTTGAAGTGGACAAGTCCGCGCCTCGTGTAGACCGTATAAATCCGCTTGTTTCGCTTGGCTTCTAGCAGCGTGTTGAAGATTTGTGAGTTTTTAGCTGTTAGAAACTCACTAATGTAGAGAGGGGTCAGCTCCCTCAGACCTCCCGAGCCCCGTGCCAGCTCGAACCGTCTTTCGAACAGCTCATCGCGCAGTTTCGTTTGAACGAACTTGCAGACGACCGATTTTTCGTTCTGCAGACGGTACACCTTTTGAAAGTCATTAACGGAAATTTTTAGATCCGGAAATCGCTTGTTCAGTATCTCCGCCGCGCATTCATTGATATTTTCATCTCGGATTCGAACACCGAATTCCTCGCATCTCAAAATGACGGAATCGCTCCTACGGCTGATTTCAATGCCTTCCAGCTGTTCAGCCAGCGCCTGTATGACAGTATCACTCTGCGCAACTATGGCATGGAGCGCATCAACCTGGTGACTCTTTTCGAATAACTCGGCCTCCAGAATTTCCGTCCGCTTTTCTAGCTCTTTGTATTTTACATCCATTAGCTGTACAGCCTTTGCGATTCCCTCGTCCACGATCTTTTTAACGGCGCTGAGCGACTCGCCGTCTAGTCGACACGAATGAACCTCATCGGCCTCACCTCCCCTTGATCCCTGGTTGCTGTGTTTGGTACGCTTTGCCTTGCGTGACTCCTGCTGGGGTGTCTGGGTCGGGTGAGGGCTCGTAGCTTGTCTACGCTTCCCACCGGTCTTTGGCGTCTTAACAATGTCCTCGGCGTCTCCGAAGATGGAGTCCATATCTGACGGGGCCGTGTCTGACGCCATGCTGGGTTGCACCTTAGTCCTTTTAAACGACACAACACAGTCCAGATTCAACGTCGCGCCGTCTCAGCACCACAATACAGCCACGCGGCCACAACACTGCTCCGGCCGGCCACCCGTTACCGCCGCCGCCTGGCTATGACCGTGCCATCGGCTGGCGGAGCCCCGCGGCACACGTCCGACCCGTCCGAAGGTCAGGCACGAACTGGGTAAAGTCGTTGATTGATACAGGTTTACTCGCTCCGGTGGGAGGCAGTAGCGGCGGAACACCTTCAATTAAGTGGAGGGGGGGGGGACACTGCCGACTTTTGGTCCCATTCTTTCCATGCAACGCCCATAGGGCTAATGTTAAAATGCCCAAATCAGAGGGGGCACGGTGCCCCGGTGCCCTCCCCGTTCCGCCGCCTATGGTGGGAGGGCGGCGTGTGGGACTCAGAAGGAGACTAATGGCTTGTGTTGTGCCTTTGGTAGGACCCTCAGTATCACCGATGCAGGGCCTTCAGAGCCTCCAATTAAGGGCCTTTAGAGGCACTGGTGTGGGGTCTTCACAGACGCCCGTGTGGCCCCTCAGAGGTGCTAGTGTGAATCCCTCATAAGCGCCGGTGAGGGTCCTCACAGAATACAGACGCCGTTGTAGGCCCTCAGAGACACTGGTGTGGGTCCGTTACATGTGGGTGTGTGCCGTGTGGCCCTTAGAGCTGCTGGTGCGAACCCTTTAAAAGTCGGCAGGGGGCCCTCAACGACCGGGGAGGGGGACCTCAGACCGGCAAGGGGCCCACAGAGGCCGGCGGCATTTTCAGAAGCCCTGTGGGGTCCTTAGATACCGACAAGGTACTCTGAGACGCCAGTGTGGCCCTCAGTCTCTGGTGTAAGGCCCTCAGAGTTGCAGGTAGGTGGCCGTCAGATATGCTTTTGCCGAACCCTCACAGGCGCAGGTGTGGGTACCTCAGAGCCACCAATATAGGGTTGCATAAATGGTGTGGCACTGGCTTGGGGGACCCTCAGTGGTGTCCTTATGGGCCCTTAGAACCACTGGTGTGGGTCTCTCAGAGGTGCTGGTTGTGAACCCTCAGAGGCCCTGCTGAGGGCCCTCACGGTCTCCGTTATGGAATCCTCAGAAGCCGGCGTAGACCCTGACGGAGATCTTAGTGTGGCTACTTAGGGGCTCATGAGGTGCTCTTACGAGACCTGTGAGGTCTTTCTCAGCTGAAATATAGTCAGCGTGGACCCTCAGAGGTCAGTTGGTACCGCAGGGGTCTTTATGGCCGGGTGGGCTCTCAGAAGCACCAGTGAGGGCCCTCAGTCTCACAGTCGTCGTAATGGGGCCGTCAGAGACATTGGTGTGAGGCCATTACTGATTACAGGTTGGCGTAAGGCCCTAGATATGGCCCCTCTTGGGCCGGCAAGGACTCTCAGAGGCACGCTAGCAGCCATAAGAGGCCGGTAAAGGGCCCTCAGAGGCCGCCAGTAGCCTTCAGAAGCCGGCGTGTAACCCTCATGGACAATTTAGTGAGGCTTCTTTGGACTCACCAGGTGCTGTTACGAGCCCTATTCTTTCTGAATCGAAATATGGCCAGCATAGACCCTGAGCGGTAAACTGGTGCCACAGAGCCCCTCCGACCCGAGGGGTCCTCTGAATGCGATATGGGGGGGGAGTAGATGGCACGTGCCTCCTGGGACCCCCTGACTACGCTACTATTTCATATGCGTCATGTCAGGTATTTTGGGCTTGCACCCCAACTTGAAGAATGTTCCTGGGCCCCTGTGACAATATATTGTATTCATTATAGGTATTCGTCATTAGCTTGCACTCTCTGCAATCTGCCCATACTATTATTTGTCCCTAGACGCGCTTACAGAAAGCAGGGATAAGCCCATACAGTCAACGGCCTGTTAGTTTCGCAAACAGCCGCCAGGGGCGCTAGGGTCGCCTATGTTGTGAGATAGGGCAAACTTCTCTCGCTCGGCGCCGCCTGGGGGTTAAAATTTGCGGGAAATTAACAATGCCACGCCCTTTCCACATGAGTGGAGCACAATAAAATCGATGGAGCACCTTGCATTGCGATTAGTGACACACCCTATTGCACTTAATAATATGCACTTAACTTTAAGATAGGTTGTTAAGAGATGACGGGCAGCTGATTCTACAAAAACACCTTTTTTGTTACTCCATCCAGTAGGTCATGGCGCCCCGTTACATGAGCGACCCTTCTTCTCCTTTCTAGACCACGACATCCGCGAGAGCCTATCCTGCTGGCGGTTGCGCTGTGGGGGACGATAGTCCGGAGGACGTTCGGCTTCTGGAATCGAACACGGATCCTTCCGAATCCAGAACAAACACCTTACCAACTGCACCATCGGGGCTGCCGTTGCCCGTTACGGCCGTTTTAACGACCATAACGGCAATTACTTCTATATTCTATAATATCCTATAATTGTTTATCCATGCGTTTGAGCTTGTTCTTTCTCCCCAGAGGTGTGAGGTCGTTCGTCTCCAGCGCGCCCATTTGTCATTGGTTCTCGGAGCGTGAGGTCGAGGCCACTGACGGCCAGGTGTACGTACTGGAGGGCAGGCTAAGCGTGGCGCTGGCGGAGAAATACGGTGAGTTTGAGCTCACGGTAGGGTGCCCGTCCCTATTCCGGGGGCTCTACCCCTGGGTAGAGCCCCCGGTACTTTATCTGCTAGCAATTTTTAGCCGAAGTGCTGAAGACTGTCATTCACGCGAAGTTAACGTGCATATTCATTTTCTACCTGTTTTACGCACGTTGTTTGCGGTTTGCGGCCATCCAAGACAATAAAAGATTTCTTCATTAAATTTGTGCCGAGTCAATCCAATAAGCTTGCGTTTTTTTTTTTAGTATTTGAGGTTGATTGGTGTAGCTGAACGCCTAACGGTACTGAGCTCCCTCTCACTTTGTGCCGTTGTTCTCTTCTTCCGCCAGCTCTGCCCGTGTTGGCTCGTCTCACGTTCGCCACCGGCTTCCCCAGTCAGTGGCAGCTGCTGGCCAAAGAGCTGCACCTCCTCACAGGTGAGAAGTGCGCCCAGCGTGGTGAGATGTGCGTCCAGCGTCGCTGTGTCGGATCACGGATGTTCTATGTGTAAGGCCATAGACTACTGTACATATTACTGATATGGACGCAATGGCGTCTAGACGCAATGGCGTCTAGCGTGGGTGTCTTTTTTACCTGATAATTTTGTGCTATCATGGTGCTTAAGCTACATTTCATTTGATGTTTTATTCCATTGCACACCAGATTCCCGTTTTTTTATGTAAGCACAATGGAATTTATTAGTTGCATTAGCGTAGTTTTATCGATATTTAGTCGACACAGCATATAACAAATGTCTTTGTTGGCCGGCAGTCGGGCAGGAGGCGGTGCGACGACAGCCTGACCTCGTCTCGCAGCACACCGACAGCCCCGGCCGCACCGCTGGGAAGCCGCCGCAGCAGCCGGACTCTGACTCGGGGTCTGGCTCGGAGCTCCCTCAGCCGCAGTCCGCGCCCGTCTCGAGGGCCGTCAGGTCGCAGCCGGAGCCCGGTTCGAAGGCCGCCAGGTCGCAGCCGGAGCCTAGTTCGAAGGCTGCTCCAGCCAAGAGGCAGACGAGGAAGCGAGCAGCGCCGGGGAGCAGCCAGCCAGTGCCGACCGCAGCAGGCGGCGCGGCGCAGCCGGAACCTCCTGGGACACCTCCGTTACCGGAGGAGCCGTCAGCGGCGCCGGCCAACGCCCGCGGAAGAGCGACTTCGCGCGGCCGGTGGACAGCGCAGCCGGCGCCCTCGTCGCCGCCGGAGTCAAAGTCATCGAGCCCGGCCGCCAGTGAGCGCAGTTCTCTGGACGACACGATGGCGCCGCTGACACGGGCCATGTCGGAGACCATGTACGACCGGTTGAAGAAGGACACGCGCCGGCGCAGCCCCCGCGTTTTCCTCCACCGGCTGGCGGAGGAGCCGCGGAAGGCGCCGACGGGGCGGGCCGCTGCCGGGCGCCGCGGTCGTACTCCCGCGGCGGGGACGGCGGCGGCTGAACACGGCCCGACGGGGCGGGCTGCTGCCGGGCGCCGCGGTCGTACTACCGCGGCGGCGGCGAGGACGGCCGCGGCGACCGAGGATGGCCCGTCGGCCGGTAAGAGAGCGCGCCGCGCCGCCGCCGCGGTCAGCGAGTCCGACACCGCCGCCCCACCCTCCGCCCGGACCCAGAGGAGGCGGCTGAGGCTGGCCAGCTCCCCGCCGGCCAGTCCTGTGAAGCCGGCGGAATGGGATTCCGACCTCGCGTCGATCACGCCGATCCCGAGCGCGTACCAAAAGCCGACCGCTCGCCGCCGCCGTCAGCCGGCCGAGGACGATCCAGGAATTCCGAAACCCCCTCCGGCTAGGAAACCGGCGGGACGAGCGGCTCGGAAGCAGCCCCCTCCTCCTCCAGAGCCTATCTTGGAAGAAGAGAGGGTCATGCAATCAGACAGCTCCGACAGTGAAGTCCCTACTATGAAGGTCACCGCTGCAAGAGCTGCGCCCGCCAAGCGAGGCACTCGCGGCAAGAAAATACAACCTACTGATGAGGCGGCTGAACGTCACAGCCAGCCGACTGAAACTGATCCAGAAATAGCAGCTTCGAAAAACCCTTCGGCTAAAAGAACAGCAGGGCGAGCCCGAAAACAGGCCCCGTCCTCAGAGCCCCCAGCAGACGATACGGACACTGAAGGCCCTACCAAGAAGGTGCCCGCTGCAAGAGCTGCACCGGCCAAGAGGGGCGCGCGCGCTAAGAAAACACAACCTACCGAAGAGCTCAGTGACGAGGAGAACGTCCCACCCGAAGTACAGTCCCAGAAACGTGGCGCCGCCCCTGCCAAAAAAGCGGCGCCAAGGAAGGGTGCAGCATCCAAGAAGGCCCTGCCAAAGAAGGATGATATGCCGACTCTCAACGCTTATGGTGAGTACCAAATACCAACTGATTATGTGTACGACGTTCGTGCTAGTAGCTAACTGGAGTCCTTAACTTACGCGCCCTTACACCCAAAATCATGCCACTGTGCGTTTTGTTTTTATTCATTTGATTAAAGCTCAACGAAGGTTGTGTGTGTTACGTGTTAGGTAAGAGTTTGAGGATGGGTGCATACTGACCCCTTGGTCGCCACGACCCTAAGCCTTGCAAACAAAGTGAGGAGGGTCTAGTGCAATGGGGATCGTACTAATTGTCATGGTGATATGTGTGCCATGTCTATGCCTGTTTGGGTTCTGAGGCTACCGCCGGCCTCCCGGCCTGTATTCTGACACGTTGACCCACCGCTGACCCGGACCGTTCTGACACGCTGACCAGCCGCTGATCTGGATTACTCTGACACGCTGGTCGCTGACCCCCAGTGTCTGAACGGCTCTGACGGGCCGCTGTCCCTCCGTACCGGACCGCTCTGACCCTCCCTGTCCGCCGACAGACGAGTTCCGTCCGAGCGCGCGGCCCGGCACGCAGCGCTACCGGCTGGAGCAGATGGCCTTCCTGACGGCGCAGAACGACGCCGCCCAGCCGGACGATCTGTTCGGGGGCGGCCTGCTGGACTCTGGCGCCGGCGGCGGCGGCGGCGGCGGCGGCCTGCTCGGCCTGGCCGACGGGGAGCTGATGGCGGCCGTGACGCCGCTGGCGCCGGGCCGCGGCGGCGGCCGCCGGCCGGCCGCGCACAGCTCTCTGACTCCGGTGGCGGCCCTGGCCGCCGGCGGCGCCTACTCGGTCAAAACGCCCACCATGGCCACATCGACCATCAGCCCGGGCAACCCGCTCAACTCGATCCACAGGTGAGGCGGGCCGGTGTAACAACTAGGGGTAACACAACACAGGGTAACACAACCCGCTCAACTCGATCCACAGGTGAGGCGGGCCGGGGTAACAACTAAGGGTAACACAACACAGGGTAACACAACCCGCACAGCTCGATCCACAGGTGAGACCGGTGTAACAGCCCGGGGTAACAGCCCGGGGTGACACATCTTGGGCTAACGCAGCCCGCTCAACTCGGTCCACAGGTGAGACGGGCCAGGGGGGGAGGTAACACTATACGAGGTAGCCACAGTTCGCTCGTCTCTGCTTGCATGTGAGACAGACGGCTTGTCAGGCATGGCTGGACGCAAACAACCCTACCCGCCGATTATCTCGCCAGTGCAGTCGTCACTTATCAAAATAAAACGAAGATTAAGCTATGTAGAAAACGACAAGCATCTGTATGATCTAGAGCTTGTTAAATTAACATACACGCCATGTACCCTGCAGCCCACCTCCCCCACCGCTACCGCCACGGGTCGGTCCCGACTGACCGCTGACCCGTGTTACCGCCGCAGGGACGAGGCGGCCCGGTACATGGTGAACCGTAAGAAGCAGGCGGGCCCGGCGCGCCAGCGGCTGCGGATGGGCACGGACCGGCCGGCCGCTCCGAGCTTCAGTGGTTCGTCAGACATCGGCAGTGCCGCCCGGGTAGGTGGAGGCCCGGCTGGAGCGTGTCGTGTGCGCGCCACCTGAGCCACAAATAGGGGAGATGGGGGACCAGACTGTCGCCCGGATGACTAGGTGGGTCTTCCTGCGCTGGTACGGCCGTTGTCGAACCCTGTGCGTGCCACGAACCCTGTGGCACGCTTGGGTAGAATAAGGTTAGGCAGAATGGGGATTCCATTTATCTCGTTTTTTTTCACAGTTTGCATGTCCTTAAATCGGCGCCCGGGAAACAGCATGCTTCATTGATTACTCCGTTTGCGAGAAGTTTAAGAGTGGAAAACGGTCACAGGCTGGCCCATGCTGACGATACAAAATGGCAAAGACATCCCCCACCTCACCCCCACCCTCTTCGCCGGTGTCGTACCATGTCTGGCAGACCTCTAATCCCCCGTCCTGCGTCTTACAGTAGGCTTACTGTGTGTAAGCTGCTGATGCCCCCCCCCCCCCCGCCCATTCTCTATATGTCCGGCTGACCTGCCTTTTGTCTGTATGCCCGACTGACCCTCCCCGCTGTCTGTATGTGCGGCTGACTCGCCTCCTGTATGCCTCGCTGAACCCCCCCCCCCCCCCCCTTTGTCTTGTATGTCCGGCTGACCCTGCCGTCTGTATTTTGTCCGGCTGACCCGCCCCCTTTGTCTGTGTCTAACAGCTGATTGAAGAGGACGCCGCCTGGCTGCTGAGGGAAGACGACCCCTCCGACGAGCCGGCCGACGAGTACTTTGATTACGATGGGTGAGCCGGGGCCGTCCCAGTCGACGGTGCTCGCCGGAAGGTTGTAGTGTAGAGACTTCCGTGTATGTGTCCGAGCGACTCGTTTTATTGATTTGTGTACGTGAAAGCGGGGTGCTCGAATCGTTTGTACTGCGAAGACGTTCCTTGTTTGTGTGTTGAGGAGTTACTAAGCCGTGCCAAACCAGATGAGGTAGACGTTAGTGTGGTCTGGTACCTGTTTATCAAAGTAGATACCAGCTGTTAGCCGATGGGAACGCCGGTGTCTGACAGGCGACACTGGCTATACACGCCAGTCAGTTGACCTAGTGAAGAGACGGCCGGGCGGCGTTCTTATGCGGCGATATATACGGCCGGTCAGGCTGGCGAATGAGTTCGGATAGTTCACTTTCCGACGGATCGGTCGTTCCGCTGTACAAACAGCAGTAGTCCCCGTCACGGAATGTGTGCGAGTTGCACCAGCTACTGTGCGGGCAGGGACCATTGGCGCGGATAGGGACCATTGCGCGGGTAGGGCTCATTGGCGCGGGTAGGGAGAACCTCTGATCTGGACTGCAGCCGTGCACTGCAGTTGCAGTCCGGATGCATACCTTCCAGAAGTTCAGTGATCGTCACCGCTCTGCGGCCGTTGTTTTGAATATCATCGTTGAACAAGAATGACTGCGCCTGCCAACGAAAGTTTGCATTCATCTCTGGATCACTATAAATAAACATTTTCATCCCACTTATCGTACATTGTTCTGCCTATACGCCCTTTGAAGAGGAAAATGATGTTAGCTGATGATGTTTGCTGATGTTAGCTGAAGAAGAAAATGAAGTACTGAAATGAGTGAGCCATCATCCATTGGGCTCCCTTGCTCCGTTGCTTTCCCTGTGTCATGGGCAGCGAGAGAGCGACACAGAGTTCGAACCAAACTGGAACCAAGTGCTGCGAGCACGACTGTTTCACGTATGTAAATTTACGATGCATCGCGTAGATAAATTAGGCCAAGGGAAGCTCACTCGGTGCTGTGAAACACCTAGTGAGGTTTCGAGCCCAGCAGATTGGCAGATCGCCAAAATTGCACTGTTCTGCCTTAGACAATGCGGTACAAACACAACAAATATATTCAGACGCGTCAATTGATGGATCACATAGCACCGACATTATTTACCTACCCCCCCCCCCCCCCTATATCCCCATTCAGTCCCAGAAGAAGGTGCCTCCCTGGTCGTCCTTCGGCAAGTCGCTGAAAAAGTCGGCCGCCGGCTTCACCTTGGACGAGGGCAGCAGTTTCTGGGCGTCGCCCTTTTTGGCGCGCTGCTGCCACTCCATGCCGCGCGTCTCGAAGCGCCGCTCGTACAGGTAGGCCACGTCCCAGAAGCGTACCAGGTGGTCGTGCGAGCACGAGGCCAGCAGGCGGCCGTCGCGTGACAGCGTCAGCGCCTCCACGGGCAGTTTGCGGTGCTGGCCGACCACGCCGAAATACTTGTACGGCAGGATGTTGCACGCCCTGTCAGTAGAGCACGCGTAGCTGTTTTAGGGCGTTGGAGCACTCGGTGAGAGATCAATGAATGGCACTCGCCGAGCGTAAACTATCTTAACACTTCATTTATGTCAAACTTCATTAACTTTACTGTTAAACTACTTGTCATTCACGAAGTGGCAATAAAATTATGTGCGACCTATCAAAAGAAGCCTACCAGTCAATCCACTATCGTGTGTGTGTGGGGGGGGGGGGCGGGGATATCCAGTAACCACCAGCTCTCCATTGACCTGAGACAGGCCTCGACTGAAAGGGAGGATCCCTGTCCCTCACTGCCAGACGATAGACGGCCATTCAATTGCGCTGATCTTGGCGCTGACCACGATCCTCCTCCCCTGACTGGTCGAAGATCGCGCTCCCACGACTAATCAGGGACACTGCTCGGGAGGCTGATCATGGACCTCCCCCATCTGACTGACCAGGGACACCTGTCCCTCCACTGACCTATAGACAACCCCCCCCCCCCCACCGACTGACCTGATCTCTCCGTCGTCGTACCCCATGATGACCAGCGAGTCGGTGGCCGCCACCATAGCGTTGATCGACGACGGGTGGCCCTTGAACACATTCACCTGAAAAAACAACACAGGGTGTCGACTACCGCTGAATAACTAGTTCGATCTGATAAAGGCAAGATGGTTACTTTTTCATGTGTGTAACGCAGAGAACAAACCATGCTGAACAAACCAATCAAAGCGCCTCAGTAATTAAATGATAGTTTCCTTAAGAAATGGCAATACGTGACCTTCGTACAAGGCTTACATTCTTCATCTTTTTGTCACATAGCTAATGAAATCGTGGAACAAAATAATTATATAACAAATCTGTCGGTTTTCCGGTGTTACCATGAACTCACGTGTTCGCCAAAGTGTCCCCATTTGAAGATGGGCACCCTGCCCTGGTCGGAGGCCATGCCCACGGCCAGCTTCTTCTGCTCCTTGATGAACGTCATACAGGTCAGCGGCGCCTCGTACATGTCGCACTGTGGGGACGGGCGGCAGGGTCATTGGCGTTACACCCTGTTCAACATGTACTCGACGTATTCTGAGGATGGAAGAGAGTGGCACTCCAGTAAAGTTGTACGTTTCACGGATATTTCGACTTTCCCAAACATCGCGGTTGCCACTTCATTCGCCTGTTTCATTCATTGGGTGATACCTCGGTAGCTGCTCTTGATCCTTGACTAACTCTGATGTTTATTGCGTTGCCGCTCTTCATTGCAGGACGCAGGTATTTACGGTAGTCCTACCTAACATACCTGGGTGTGGACGGTGCGGCTGCGCAGGCTGAAGGAGGTGATGGTGCCCTCGCCCGACGACGCCACCAGGTACCGCTGGTCGTCGTCGGCAATCAGGTCGCTGATGTAGTCCTCGCACTGTTTGACGCTCATCACCTCCTTTCGCGCCCGGTAGTCCCACACTGAAAGGCAATGGGAAAAGAAACGGCGTCGGAATCATGAGGATGCATGGAACGAGATATTATAAAACGAGTTAACGTCGTATATTGACTTCGGAAACGAGTTACGTTGTTTATTGCTTACACTTAATGGCGTAACTTTTTTAGGGCCGACGATCCCAGCATATGCAAGCGACTTCCAGCCGCTGTGTATCCCATCCCACGTCCGCCCGGCGCCCCTCCCTCTAACACTACCACCTCCGTCCACGATGCTACTCGTCGTGTATGAAGCGCCGCTCACGTTTGACGGTGCCGTCATCGTCGCCCGAGGCCACGATCCGCTCGGTGAGCGGCAGCACGCTGTAGACGCCGGACGGGTGGGCGGCCGGCAGGCGCCGCTTCAGCGCGCCCGTCTCCATGCTGTGAA
Organism: Amphibalanus amphitrite; assembly: GCF_019059575.1. Classification (NCBI taxonomy): domain Eukaryota; kingdom Metazoa; phylum Arthropoda; class Thecostraca; order Balanomorpha; family Balanidae; genus Amphibalanus; species Amphibalanus amphitrite. Next base: position 456,802 of record NW_024881515.1, read on the forward strand.
TGCGCAGCGATCCGTCCGCCCAGCCGGAGAACAGCTGGCCGCCGTCGCCGGAGAACTCGAGCGCGCGACACGTCGACCGGCACTTGGGCAGCGTCAGCGCCAGGTCACTCCGCTCAGCGCTGTAGCTGTGGCTGTGGGGATGGGGCGGCAGGAGGAGTTGGTCAGGTGATGAAGATGCAGTGCATGGACACTCATGAAAATCTACAAACTGATAGCTATACATGATGCCTTATAGTCATTACTCAGCTATACGCTTCTGGCTTCAGTATCTTGATTCTTGAAACCCATAAACGCAACTGATGGTTCCCAAAAGACAAGACAGTCATTATATATTTGGGCACACTTAACAAGATGGGAGACATCTTAAGGAGCTTACATGGCTATTTTCCCATCAACTGTGGAGATCACCAGTCTGTCTGCCTGAGGGTGGAACTTGAGGTTCAGCACATCACACTTGTGCTTGATGTCAGGTGGTGCTGTGCGCTGAGGAAGTTTGGTGCTGTATCCCCAGATCTCCTCTGGCTTGGCAGCCTCCACATCATCTTCCTCCTCTGAACTGTCAGACTCAGAGCTGTTGGCAGCTGGCACCTCCGCTGCAGTGGAGTCATCCAGCTTCTGTCTCTTGCTCATGTTTAATGCTGAAAAGCAATACCATATTGTGATTGCTAGACAAATATACATCCCATTCTGTGACAAAAAGCTACCTAGCAATTAGCATATTAGATATCTAACTCTTAAATGCATACTCATCGATATAGGAATACGAGTCATGGTTGATATATCATGAGTGTGACCGCCCTTGCACATTACAATCATGCTCATCACAATTCATGTTGAAGCATGTAATCCATTGCCATATGATAAAAATAAACGACAAGACCAAGACAAATGCAGCTTTGGATTATCGAAGAACTTATTTAACTTCAACTACAGTAGGTATAGTTGTAGTGATTCCGGATTTCGATCAAAATACACATCATTATACGAGTTTGAGATGGTAACACCCACAAAAAAAGTTGTGAACAGTCTAGGAGAGAATCAGACTTCTTTTTCCCTTTTACTTCAGCCCCGCAAACAGTAAAAAATACGAAAATATCTTAAATTCACATCAACCCACGCAAGCGTGCAAGGGGCACTCCACGTGAACTAAGCCTAGTGTTCAATATCTACGAAAGAGCATGCGCACGCAGTCTATAGCATCACGCTCACGCTCACGATTTGATTCGTCGTTTCTGCTGAGATCAGGAGACTAAAGTGATCAGCAGCAAATTAGAGCAAAATTTCGACAATCTTTAGAAAGAACTGCGCCAGAAACGTAGAAACATTTGTAAACAAAAATTCGACTGCGTAGGGTAATGAGTGCCTGAGTGCTGTCAGTCGTGTTTTTATGAATTTATAAGTAGGGTTGACCTAGGAATAGTTAATATGATGGTCACAAGCGCTTACCGGACGTTTTTCCGTCGCCTAAATAAGTCAAACAACGTTGCAGCTTTATTAACAAGATCTCTTTCGGCACAGACCGAAGCCATTTCCAAAAATCAGAACAAGAATGCCAGTTTTCCTGTGCTTGAAGTTGAAGTTGACTGCAATGATCAATCCTATCAAAATGCAACAGAGAGGGGAATGAAATCCATACAACAGCTGGATAAAATTATGGCAGTGCTTTCAGATGGAGGTAAGATTGCATTTTTGTTGTTCATCTCGTAACTCTGGAACACATATGGAATATTTAATGAATATATGTGAAATAATGGAATTGTGAACCTATTTGCTTCATTTTTCAGGAGGAGAGAAGGCGCGAAAGCGTCACACTGAGCTGAACAGGAAACTGCTGGTCTGGGACCGCATTGCACGGCTTGTGGACCCTGGCTCGGAGATGATTGACCTGGCCCCACTGGCTGGGCTCAATCTTGCCTATGGAGACATTCCATATGGTGGAATGGTTTGTGGTTAGTGTGTATTCAGCTGGAGGCTTTGTGGTTCAAATGGATTAGTTTAGTACCTACCTACCAAGTCAAGATTTAACAGTTGTGAATGAACAGAAATGATGCTGATGTGTGTATGAAGTATTAACATTTAAGTGTGGGCTGCTGCAGTTTCAAATAGGATTAAGGATTTTAATTATATTGGTACCTACAAACTCAGATGGTTAATGGCTGACACATTTGTATGGTTTCAGTGATTGCCAAAGTGAGGGGCAGGTACTGCTCCATCACTGCCAATGATGGTACAGTGAAAGGAGGAACCTATTTCCCAATCACAGTGACCAAGGCTCTCCGTGCACAGCATGTGAGTCATGAGTGTACAGCTGTAGGTTGTATTGTTTGTCATGTGGCAGCAGCAATGACAAAGTAAACTGCTGAGTTGTTGCATGGTATGCATTGTTCACTATTTCTCAGGGCAAGATGCAATTATTAGATCTTTTTGACTCAAAATAATTTGAACCCTTGTCCCGGTTCAGGTTTAACCATTCTACACCAATCGGACACGACACTATGTTGTAAGCGATGTTTAACAGACCATCTCATTACGAGTTTGTTTAGTCGGCGTGTGTTTCTGCGTCAGATCTCTGCTCTGCACCGTCTGCCGTCCATCTGTCTGGTGGACAGCGGCGGCGGCTTCCTGCCGCTGCAGGCCGAGCTGTTCCCTGACAAGCAGCACGGCGGGCGCAGCTTCCACAACCAGGCGGTGTTGTCGGCGGCCGGCGTGCCTCAGGTGGCCGTCGTCTGCGGCAGCTGCACCGCCGGCGGTGAGATAACGGGAGGCGGGGGAGGATGGAACAGGGATGAGGAAGGCGCCCGTCGTCTGCGGCAGCTGCACCGCCGGCGGTGAGATACCGGGAGGCGGGGGAGGATGGAACAGGGATGAGGAAGGCGCCCGTCGTCTGCGGCAGCTGCACCGCCGGCGGTGAGATAACGGGAGGCGGGGGAGGATGGAACAGGGATGAGGAAGGCGCCCGTCGTCTGCGGCAGCTGCACCGCCGGCGGTGAGATAACGGGAGGCGGGGGAGGATGGAACAGGGATGAGGAAGGCGCCCGTCGTCTGCGGCAGCTGCACCGCCGGCGGTGAGATAACGGGAGGCGGGGGAGGATGGAACAGGGATGAGGAAGGCGCCCGTCGTCTGCGGCAGCTGCACCGCCGGCGGTGAGATAACGGGAGGCGGGGGAGGATGGAACAGGGATGAGGAAGGCGCCCGTCGTCTGCGGCAGCTGCACCGCCGGCGGTGAGACCGCAACCCTGGAGGGCGGGGAGAGGGTGGAACGGGGGTACGGAATGGGTTTGGTCTGCGGAGATAAGGTGGCCGTCGCCTGCGGGAGCTGCACCGCCGGCAGTGAGACCGCAGTCCGCAAACTTAGGAGGGCGGAGGTAGTGAAACGGCAATAAAGACTATCAGTGAGACGCGGAGCAGCGAAGGCTTGGGGTTAGGCGGTGGCGATCGTAAACAAGGTATATTGTGAAATATTGTGAATTAATAATTATGAAATGGGACCCATCTTTCAATTGTTTTTATCTTAACAGCAGATTTGGCTAATGGTGACTTAGGCTGTAGGACGTACTGATGGACCGTTGTATGACAGATCTCTCACCCACCACGTTCTGACCTCTCACCTTCTCTCTGCCCGTGCGCAGGTGCGTACGCGCCGACCATGTCTGACGAGGCGGTGATGGTGGACCGGATTGGAACGCTGTTCCTGGGCGGTCCGCCGCTGGTGCGCGCCGCACTCGGCGAGGTCATCTCGGAGGAGGAGCTCGGTGAGCGAACCGAACCGCACTGACGGCGGCGGCCGTGTCTTAGGGACAAACCAGTGGCCTGGGGGCGGGAAAAGTACGAACCCATTTTAATTTACCAGTCGTTTTTGTATCAGGTGCTTGTCGCCGCCGCCATTTTCATTTTGACCCTTTCATCAAGTGACTGACTCTTCAATTTGATTCGATGCTCCTCTTGCTGAGCAGGTACCAGAAACCCCTATCCCACTACCCACTAGGTATTTATCTCGGCCATTTCTGACGCCGGCCGCCTCCGTCCGTTTCCGTCCGTCCCAGGCGGCGCCCGGCTGCACTGCGGCGTCTCGGGCTGCTGCGACATGTTCGCCGCCGACGAGGAAGAGGCGTTCGCCACCACGCGCGACGTCATCGAGTCGCTGAACCTACCGGAGGCCAGGGAGAACGTCAGCGAGCCGCCGCTGGTCGCCCCCGACCGCCTGGACAGTGAGTATCGCCGGCGCACAGTTGTCTGAAATGCGGTCATGCTGTCTGTTACAGGTAGTCGGTTATACGATGGTAATACGATGGTACCTTGTCGGTAATACGTTTTACGATTACCGCAGCAGCTTGTGAGATGGAACGAGCACCATAACCTGGTAAACTAATTAGGCGAATTTATATGCATAGTACTTATGCGTTGTATTTGTAAACCCGTGTTTACTGAAGGTGAATCGACATAATCAAAACTGAAGAACATTACATTGTATTTAGCTTTAGGTTACATTTTTACAGAGCCAGGAGCGCAACCTCACTCCTTGAGCTCTCAATCCAGACTCCCCGCCCACAGTCAGCCGAACACCTCCGTGATCAGCTGAATGGGCGAAAACATAGTGCACATGAGATGCTCCGATCGCGGCATCCGCTATATAAAACATTATACTAATTGGTCAGTAAAGCCTCTAAGCATGAACAAGAGTATTTACCATTCTAATAATATGCTGTACATAATAAAAAACATTTAATTGCAGTATCTAGGACAGCTTCGAGTTCATACCTGAAGCAACAATTGAATAGCAGACGATCACGCGCAAAACCGTTGAATTAAATTCCTGTCCAGACATCATATGGTCACCGGGCTCCTCTCGCCGGTGAAACAGATAAACTTTAATCGGCGCAAAGCTTACCGATTACACTTCTCCCTCCTTTGAATGAAAGGCGTGCACTTACATCTAGAAACACTCATACTCATGTGATAACATCAGCAGTTGCAGCACGCGCCACGCGACACCATAACACCGTGGTCGCTAGATGATGCCTGGCAGCATCCGGCTGACTTTGACTGGCAGTCAGCAACAACGAAAAACTCAAACACGTCATCGCACAGCATCGCTCACTTATCAACTAGCTTGAGCTGAACATAGGTATGGCTAACCGTCAATGATGGCAATGGGTACCCTGGGTCCCATCCCAAACACAGGCTAACCAGACCATGCTATTTACATCCCATGCCATGATGCTCTGAACAGGCTGCTAGAGGGCTCCTACTCAAACTGAGTTTAATGACATTGACATGTCAATCAGAAACGTCCCCAGGGATTGACCGAATCTAGCTCGACGCGCACACTCTCTTTCCATAAAGAGTTAAACAAATCTGTCGCATTCCGGCGCCAGGAGCCAACCGATTGTCTGCTAAGCTAGTTTAAAGGAAAATCAGGGCGACTGATTTTACGTTAATTTGAGCGCACCTCTTACCTCCTTGCCTTTTAGAAGCATTCATGTTAAAACAGGCTGCCTACAAGCCTGGAACAAAGCGATCAGGCGGTCGAGTCCGTCGCTCGGACCGTCTGGCTGGCACCGGCGGCGGTACCTCAGACCGCGGGGGTACCGGTGGACACTCGGGTGTCGGCACCGCCATCTGAACTGTGCCGGACGATTGCTCCTCAATCGCTGGCTCCTTACCTTGCACAGCTGTGCCGATGATGGGCAATCGTGCCCAGGCTGTGACACCAGCCGGGCCATCCGCTGACCCACTGTCCACGGAGACCGACTCTGTCTCTGCTGGCGGCGTGGTCTGGGCGCGTGTCACCGGTGACGCAGCATCAGCACCAGCCTCATCCTGACTCTCAGTCACCTCTGGCAGAGGTGGGGTAACTATCGGCTCAGTTCGCGGCTTCAAACGATTATGGTGAACCAGTAATGTTTTCCTGGAGCCCGCGACCTTGATACGATAGTTCAAGTCCCCTACCTTTGCTACAATCACCGCAGCCTTCCACGGTCTCACAAACTTATAATATTGTCCCTTAGGAACCACAGCTTTGTGCAAAAATACCAAATCTCCCTCTTTGTATTCAAACTCATTCATTCGTTTTTCGTAGAACCGTTTGTTTTTCCCATGTGAAGCGTCAGATACCTGTAGCGCATGCTTGTGTGCAATTCTCAAAGACTCGCGTAGCTTATCTACATACTCTGTGACGGTCTGAGATTTGCTCGCGACTGGAACCTGGAGCTCAGCCTCCACAGGTAGGCGCGGCTCTTTACCGAACATGAGAAAATACGGACTGTAGCCCAGCGCACTGTGCTCGAGCGATCTGTACCCCAGCATCAACAATGGGAGGTGCTCGTCCCACTGATCGTGATTGGCGTCGAGATACTTCGAAAGCATATCGAGCAGAGTCCTCATCATCCTCTCGACCTTACCGTCACCCTCTGGATGATAGGCACTTATCTTTGTCTTCTCGATGCCGAAAAGACGACACAACTCGGCAATCACCTGCCCCGTGAAATTGGCGGCACAATCCGAATGGAGCTTCCTCGGACACCCGTACCTGGAAAAGAATTCACTTACCAGAGTGGACGCTACTGTGGTGGCCGTCATATCCTTCAGCGGGAACACCTCACACCAGCGAGTGAAGTGATCGATCACCACCAACAAATGCTTATGACCACTCGGCGTCACTGGTAGGTTAGTCAGAAAATCGATCGCTACCGTCTCGAACGGCTCGGAAGCATGCAGTTCACCCAGCGCGGCTCTCGGTCTCGGCACCGGCTGACTTCTGGATGAACACCGCTCACAGCGCTTGCAGAACTCCTTGACGTCTGACAACATCCCTACCCAGAAGAAGCGTCGGGTCACTGCTGCGTGTAGCCTGTCCGGTCCGGGGTGACCGGCGGTCGGGCCGCTGTGCAGTGACGTCAGCACACCGGTCACGAGAGATCGCGGAATCACCAGCTGCAGCTGAAACTCATCTCTCGCCCTCCTGCGGTACTTTCGGTACAGGACACCGTCAAGAAGGGTCAGTCTGGACCACTGCCTCAGCAGGGGACGCGAGGACCTGTCGACACTGCGGCGATTTGGACGCTGTCCTGAGGAAAGATGCTTCACGATCTCTGAAATTGTTGCGTCCTTACCTTGTTCGTCTTTCATGAAACTGGTAGACCACGGACTCTCATTGATCTGATGGCACCGCGCTTCCTCAGTCTGCACGCCTGCGTCAGCTGTGCTCTCGGGGCGCCGGCTCAGACCATCAGCTGCTGTATTAGTGGCCCCCGGGCGATAAGAAATGTCAAATTGATAATTTCCCAAAACTTCAAACCACCTGGCTAGCATGCCGGTGGGGTTCTTAAAATTCAATAGCCATTGCAGGCTACTGTGATCAGTACGTAATTGAAATCTCGCTCCCTGAAGATAGTGGTTAAAATGTTGCACAAAATGAACACACGCTAATAACTCACGCTTCGTGGTAGAGTAATTTCTCTGTGACTTTGACAGCGTCTGGCTGCCGTAAGCGACTGGACGCTCGACACCATTCTGCACCTGCAGCAAAACGGCTCCCATACACTCTCCACTGGCGTCCGTCTCCAAAATGAATGGACCTGCCTCTGGATCAAAACGCGGAAACGCAAGCACTGGTGACTCGCATAAGGCCTTTTTCAATGAATCAAAAGCAATTTGAGCGCTGTCCGACCATTCAAACTTTTGATCCTTAATCGTGAGGCGGAACAGCGGCGCTGCAATATCCGCAAAGTTCTTAATGTACCTTCTAAAGTACGAAGCTAGCCCAAGAAAACTGGACATCTCCTTGGCTGATCTGGGCACAGGCCAGTCACGCACCTTCTCCACCTTGACAGGATCGGCCTTGATACCCTCCCCTGACACTTCATGTCCCAGATAGGTGACCTTTTTTCGGAAAAACTGACACTTTTTCAAGTTCAAAGTCAACCCTGCATCCATGAGACGACTCAAAACACAATCCAGTGACTCCAGAACACTCTGAAAGGTTGACCCGTGCACAATGATGTCATCAAAGTAACTTACACATTTTTCCGGTGCAATATCTCCTAACACTATGTTCAGCAGACGAGCACAGCTCGCTGGCGCTCCTGCGAGACCAAAACAAACCCGTGTGTACTGCAGACACGAGAAAGGTGTCACGATCGTTGCCTTTTCTCTATCCTCCGGTGCAATTGACATCTGATGGTAAGCAGAGTTCATATCCAGGGTGCAAAATAGCGACGATCCCGACAGCGCGTCTAGCGTATCATCTATTCTGGCTATCGGATAGGCGGGGACTCGAGACACTGAGTTCAATCAGCGTAAGTCGGCTACTATCCTCGCCGACCCGTCCTTCTTGCGAACCACGCATATGGGCGACGCCCACGTGCCCTCTGACTCCTCTAGGATCCCCTGTCTGACTAACTCGTCTAACTGAGCCTTCACCTCCTCTTTGAGGTGCGGCGGAATTCTACGTGGGGCCTGTCTGATCGGAGGGCTGTCACCCGTATCGATACGGTGCTCCACCAGAGTGGTGTGGCCCATGTGGCCATCGAACATTGACTCGTACTTTTTAAGGACGCGAAAAAGGGCAGCTCTCTGTGATGACGTTATATCTACTCCCTCTAAGTTCACTAATTCTTCCAAGTTCACAGACTCTTTAAGCTCAGACTCTTTTACTTTAGGCTCCTCTGAAAATCCTACCTCTAACTGAGCCAGCTCAGCGTGCTTGGGCACAGTGACAAAACGATCAGAGTTGTTTCGCAATACTAATGGAACGCTCGTGCCAGACACTTCCACTATGCTCCTCACAACCTCTAATCCCGGTTTGTCCCATGAAGGTTCAATCAGAGCAGAGCCCCTGTAGTCGCAATTATGAGAAAACCCACGAACCACCGTCTCACTACCGGGTGGAACGGTAATATCTTTGCCCAAAACCACGGTTCCTACAGTCACTGCCTCCGCTGAAACAGATCGAACTGCCTCCGACGGCACAAAGCTCAGGCATTTCCGCTGCAGATCTATTACACAGGGTTGCACGTGCTGAAGGAAATCAATGCCAAACAGGCAGGGCACATCAATCACATCCGACACATAAAAGGGGACAGTCTTTTGTACGCGACCTATCTGAACGGAAAGGACAGTTCTCCCTAGGAGAGGCAACTGTTCCTGCGCGGCCGTCCGCGCCCGTGTCGCTGTCATGCTCAAAGTGGCGTTCGGTAAAGCATCAAACACTGCCTTATTAATGATACTTATCGTCGAGCCCGTATCCAACAAACAGTTACACTCAACCCCACCGATCCTAGCCGGGAAAGTCATATCTGGGTTGAGCTGTACGCTGTCACCAGCATCACTTACTGTTCGGGAGGTGCCGCGGGACCCGGCCTCGGGCTTTGACCTGGGCCCCGGTCGGCGTTTCCCGACGGAGCTTGGCACACGGCTGCCAGATGTCCCTTCTTACCACACGAGTGGCAGGTGCTATCACGAAAACGGCATCGGGACCGCACGTGATCAGCGCCACCACAGGCCCAGCAGGCGCGCGCCGGCGCCTCGTTTGACCGGGACGGCTGCGACCCGCGGCGCCGTCCGGTCCGCTCGGGGCGTCCGGGGCCGTCCAGACGCCGCTCGAGCTGCTCGATGCGATCGAGTATCAGGCGCAACATCGGCGCCTGCACCTCTACCTGACGCACTGACGCGCTTCGCAGCACCTCAGCACTGCGGATATTGCTCACCTTTTGCACGGCGGCCGGGAAATCAGTAATTCCCGCCATCACAATCTCTGAGCGATATTTCTCGGGGACGGCTGACAGAAAGTAGTTAAAAAGCAGACCATCAGTCGGCTGATCTGGGAAGGAGCGCCTTACCAGAGACTTAAACCGCACAAGGAACTCGTCCAGAGACTCGGCGGGGTCATACTTTAACTCGGTCAGACGAATGTGCGCGTCGATTGTGGTCCCCACTGTGAACGTTTCCCGCAAACCATTGAAAACGCTGTCCAGGGATCCCTTCTGACTCGAGCTCAGAGCATCATAAGCATCCCGTGCAATGCCTTCTAGGGTCAGTGGCAGAAAAGAAAGCTGCTGGTCCACATCCCAGCCCTGAAGCCGACCAAACGTTTGAAAATCCTCACGGAAACGGGACAACGAACCCTTCCCACCGAAACGGGGTGCCGGTACAATAAAAGAACTCATTTTAAATTCCTGCTTAGGTACCACATTAGCTGGTTAGCCAAACCTGACCTAGCTTTACAGTGAACTCTAATATCATTTCCATTGCGTATTCACTTTGATTTTTCGCACATTGCTCTGACACCACTACTGAATTGTTCATTGTCAAACACTCTAAACACAGTTCACCGACCCCGAAATCCCAGTTCCCCAGGCACAGTACCGTGAGTGCAGTGACGGCCAGTCCTCTCCATCCGGCGCCTTGCCTGCTGCTCCTCGAATCAGCTGACGCGGTCCAGTGCAGCGCCGACGGGCCGCAGAGCTGGGCAGAGCTCAGAGCCGAGTCGCGGTGGGCGATACAGCCGGCTGGTGCCGATCACCAGCAGCGAGGAGGTCGGACGCCAATCGCTATGGCGGTGCCGACTCGTCACTCGCTCACCACTCGCGCACCAAATCACTGAGCACTGCACTCGGAACTCGCAGGCCGCAGCAGCGCGACGGCTGGGCCGAGATCACCGCAAGCCACTGCGCACTGATCGCTGTCTCTCAGCCTCCTCACGGACGTCACCTCCATCACAGCTGAGACGGCAGGTAGCCGGTACCACGAAGATTGAAGAAGCAGGGAAAACGGCGCAGCCCAAGACTAGGCTCCTCTTGCTTCGATAGCCCTTGGCTGACCAATCTCCATGACGGCTCGTAACTGGTCCATCTTGCGATCAACTTGCTGAATAAACGTGTTGCAGCAACGGCGCTCAGTCGACACTTCCAAAGCCAAGTGGACCGAGGGTCGACCGTAGCACAGCTCAAGAAGCGGAGCTCAGTGCTAGCGGGAACAGACGACACTGCTGGACAGTCGCCGTGCAGCGGCCAACATGTCGCAGTCTTCAGTCGGGACAAAAGGTGAAGTCGACCGACCTTACCGGCTAACTGACAACTCGTCAGAGTGTTGCAGAGCCGGAAAACCAACAGCAGACATCTTGCACTGGCGATAGCTTCTCCGAAGAGTTCAAACAGTCAGTTGAATTCTTGAATTCTTCATCTTGAGGCCGCGAAAGCCGAGGACGTCGGTTCGGGCTCCAAGCTTCATTTCGACTAAGTCGATCCCACCGCTGCCACCAAATGTAAACCCGTGTTTACTGAAGGTGAATCGACATAATCAAAACTGAAGAACATTACATTGTATTTAGCTTTAGGTTACATTTTTACAGAGCCAGGAGCGCAACCTCACTCCTTGAGCTCTCAATCCAGACTCCCCGCCCTCCCCGCCCACAGTCAGCCGAACACCTCCGTGATCAGCTGAATGGGCGAAAACATAGTGCACATGAGATGCTCCGATCGCGGCATCCGCTATATAAAACATTATACTAATTGGTCAGTAAAGCCTCTAAGCATGAACAAGAGTATTTACCATTCTAATAATATGCTGTACATAATAAAAAACATTTAATTGCAGTATCTAGGACAGCTTCGAGTTCATACCTGAAGCAACAATTGAATAGCAGACGATCACGCGCAAAACCGTTGAATTAAATTCCTGTCCAGACCAGGTGGGTGACATCACGTGACCAGAAAATGGCGGTGGGGTTCAACGATTTTTTCTTCTTCTAAAACATTATGTAAATCCTATGGACTTTTGTCAGGGTGTTGCAAGGTGCCAAAAATCTTCATTTTACTGCCGGGGACATCTAATTTTCTTCCTTATCTCATAGAAGGATGAACAGAACTACGTATTCATCCCATAAAAACAAAAATAATTTTTGATGCACCACTCGAACGATGGCACATTCCAAGGGCGAGAAAGAGCCTCAGTTTTTGTTGTTACAAATACTGCGCAAACAATACATTTATTCGATATATATTCGAAAAACCGCTTACGGCTGCTTTTTCACGTTGAGTGACGTTAGCGCATCACGTTAAAGCCAATCAGCGCATTCCGTATCTTTATGAAAGTGCACTTTGAACAGATAATCAGAAATGTGCATTGAGTCGCCCTTTTGGCTTTTCCCGCTTTTTTCATCGAGTTTGTTTGAGTGCTGTTGGGGCGAATAATCTCGGAGATGAGTCAGTCTTACATCTAAGGAGCAAATATGCCTTTTTGTTTTGTGCCTCAATGCAGTCATTCCAGCGCCAGGTCCCAGTCCAAGTGCTCCTTCTTCCGATTGCCCCGGGACGAGGGGGAGTTGAAGAAATGGACTACACTGATGAGGTTCGTCATGCGACATTGTGATATCTCCTTTTGTTTATTATCGTGATATTGCTGCTTTTATGACTTTTTAGATATGCAACCCTCACAGGCTCACACCATTTTGTTAAGTACCTGCTTGGGTAACTTCTAGGTGATTTCAGGACAAATCTTTTCAAGTACCTTACCTAAAATGTCGGGCGCTCGACATTTATGGGCCTCCTGACAGGTATGGCTGCGGTTGGTGGCAGGCCGTAGCCAGGTGAAGTCAGCGAGGGGACCGGCCCTGCGCGGATTTGTGCGCACGTTAAACTTTGGACTCTAAATTCTGCCATAGAATTGGAATTGCGTGATCGGAGGGTAGAGGGCAGGGTCATCGCAACAAGCTTCGCTTAGCGGTGGCTCTGTCCTTGTGAATCCTTCCCATCAAAAGGTTCTGACTAAATTTATAAAAAAAAATTCTTCATTGCGCAATTACTTGTCGGGAAAATGTTTCTCCCTGCAATTCTTTGTATCCATATTTTTCAGTCGGCACATTTCTTTGTTTCTCAAATGGTACAATTGCAAACAATGTATCAGTATGACTGTATGGGAGGCTCAGCAGGATCAGCAAGGGAGTAAGCACCTTTTTTTGCAGTTAATCATACCAAAAGTACAAATTTTGGCATTAGTAGAGCAGACGTCACGCAAAGGCCTTCCAACCAAAGATAGGCGCTGTAGGTTTGTAGGTTAGGCCAGGTTAGGTTATGTTTGTTTTCTGGTAAACAGGAGATCCTGAGTTCGGATCTCAGTGGTGCCTCCAGAACAGTGGGTGAAGGCGCCAACACCACCGGCGTTTAGGTTAGAAAGAAGCATCTCCGGGTATAGCGCCTCTCCTAAGCTGGAAAACCTTGGTGTGACGTCTGCTCCACTTGTACCTACCCAAATTTCTAGGTAGGTACATTTGGTTGTAAAAATTGCTGATTTTGCTTGGTGCTTGCTGGTGTGTATTTGTAGATTGGTTGATGTAGGAAGTCTGCTGGTGTGGAGATGCTGCTCTAGCTCGTTTGTCTTTTCATTTTCAACTGTTTGTTTCCACCCTTTGCTTAGCATTGCTGAGCAGGGCCCTGTTTCACTGCACGCTGCTACCCACATTCAGGTTCAAATGGAAATGCTGACAAAATTCTGTCCAAATGGAAATGCTGGCAAAATTGTTTAGATATTTCACTGACATTTCTAAATTCTTTTGAAAATGAGCACCAATGCCCAGCTGCAGTGAGTTGGTAACTACGGCTTGCCGTGAAGCAGGGCCATGCTGTCTGATTCATTTTCTGCTAATAGAACCAACTTTATTGCTTTGCTTTTTCACAGGAGACAAGATGCAAAGCCCAATGAGCATTCAAGAGTGTGCTCTTGTCATTTTAGGAATGGCAAGAAAGAAGCTGGTCCAACCCTATTTGCTTGGAATGACTTCAAGAGAAGGTAATCTTGTTGTTGTAACTAGCCTCATACTTATCACTTGTAAACTAGAATAATTCAATAATGGTAATGCTAAGGTGAAGGTCAAATTGAATGCTAATAATTTAATCCAAACAGCTTAACATTAAATGAGCTTCAAATGATTAAATTCCTCTCATGTTCATGCACATATTGTCTTACGTTTGTCAGTTTCGAAATTGCATCAAGTTTAGATGATCCTTGGTCAGTCTGAAATGGAAATTCATGACTTCAATCATTTCATCAGATCTCAGATGTATCACAATACTCATTATGTTGCTACTAAGTATTATGTAGTGGTGCCAACTGCCATTAATGCAATGCTTGTTGTTTTGTTTTGGCTCATCATAGTGACTACATTTGTGATCAATTGTTAAGAGTACACGTTATTCATTTCTGCTCTTTTCTTCACCACTCACTAACATACATGTACGACCCCTCCCCCCTCCCCCCTGTGGCAGGTTATCGGCCGTCGTCCAAACGGTGCGCGCGGGCCCTCATCTTGTCCGACGGCGCGCCCACTTCGCGACTGGCTCCGACCTCGCTTGGCGTTGGTACAAGAGCTGCCGGGAGTCGCCCTGCGTCCTCGTCGGGGAGCCGAGATTCCGGGCGGGCCGACTCCAACGTTTCCACACGATATCGCTTTGATAGCCAGGTCTGGTTTGGATTTGTGAAGGGAACAGCTTGTATAGAAACCTGCTATTTTCCATGTGATTCAGAACGTCTTTATTGCGTACCTATTGCTTGTGGTCGGTCCGATTACTGATAATCGAGTTTGGACCAGACCGATGCATAGAGTTTTAACCGTATCGTTTGCTGTCTTTTCAATGATTATTTCTGTAATCGGTCATGAGGCGAATCCTCGTTGAGCCTAATTTGTTCTCCAGTCTGTTAAGTCTGGTTTCCTTTATTGATGACTTTGTGATGTTGATGTGCCAAACCACATGCTGCATTAGATATTCAACTTGAGAGTCAAATAAAAAACAAGTGATGCTTAACAGCTATACTACGGCTGGGAACGGCCCTTTGCGCTGTTTTGTCATATTTGGTGTCAACATTTAACGAATAGTTGCCTCACATGCCTTCCATTCTCGGCTCGTCAGCCTTCACAGCTGACAGTCGATCGTTTTGTCCTGCAGAACGGCCTACGACGTTCCACGGCGCACGCCCACCCGGAGCTGGCGGCCGCCCTGCCGTGACGGTCGCACGCCGCTGTACCTGGCCGTACTGCAGCCCACCCGGAGCTGGCGGCCGCCCTGCCGTGACGGTCGCACGCCGCTGTACCTGGCCGTACTGCAGGGCTGGCGGCCGCCCTGCCGTGACGGTCGCACGCCGCTGCACCCGGCCGTACTGCAACCCACCCGGAGCTGGTGTCGCAGATGCCAAGCTGCGAGATGACGGGGGTGAGTCGATCTGGAGCTGATAATGTTACTTTTTATATGACGTGTATAACGCATGTGTAGCTGCAAATGTATTTCGCTTTGCGTATACTCATTTCCGGAATGTGAACGTCGGCGTGACGCTTTCGTATGGCTCTTGATGGCTCATCATAGTGACTACATTTGTGATCAATTGTTAAGAGTACACGTTATTCATTTCTGCTCTTTTCTTCACCACTCACTAACATACTTGTACGACCCCTCCCCCCCCTCCCCCCTGTGGCAGGTTATCGGCCGTCGTCCAAACGGTGCGCGCGGGCCCTCATCTTGTCCGACGGCGCGCCCACTTCGCGACTGGCTCCGACCTCGCTTGGCGTTGGTACAAGAGCTGCCGGGAGTCGCCCTGCGTCCTCGTCGGGGAGCCGAGATTCCGGGCGGGCCGACTCCAACGTTTCCACACGATATCGCTTTGATAGCCAGGTCTGGTTTGGATTTGTGAAGGGAACAGCTTATATAGAAACCTGCTATTTTCCATGTGATTCAGAACGTCTTTATTGCGTACCTATTGCTTGTGGTCGGTCCGATTACTGATAATCGAGTTTGGACCAGACCGATGCATAGAGTTTTAACCGTATCGTTTGCTGTCTTTTCAATGATTTTTTCTGTAATCGGTCACGAGGCGAATCCTCGTTGAGCCTAATTTGTTCTCCAGTCTGTTAAGTCTGGTTTCCTTTATTGATGACTTTGTGATGTTGATGTGCCAAACCACATGCTGCATTAGATATTCAACTTGAGAGTCAAATCAAAAACAAGTGATGCTTAACAGCTATACTACGGCTGGGAACGGCCCTTTGCGCTGTTTTGTCATGTTTGGTGTCAACATTTAACGAATAGTTGCCTCACATGCCTTCCATTCTCGGCTCGTCAGCCTTCACAGCTGACAGTCGATCGTTTTGTCCTGCAGAACGGCCTACGACGTTCCACGGCGCACGCCCACCCGGAGCTGGCGGCCGCCCTGCCGTGACGGTCGCACGCCGCTGTACCTGGCCGTACTGCAGCCCACCCGGAGCTGGCGGCCGCCCTGCCGTGACGGTCGCACGCCGCTGTACCTGGCCGTACTGCAGGGCTGGCGGCCGCCCTGCCGTGACGGTCACACGCCGCTGCACCCGGCCGTACTGCAACCCACCCGGAGCTGGTGTCGCAGATGCCAAGCTGCGAGATGACGGGGGTGAGTCGATCTGGAGCTGATAATGTCACTTTTTATATGACGTGTATAACGCATGTGTAGTTGCAAATGTATTTCGCTTTGCGTATACTCATTCCGGAATGTGAACGTCGGCGTGGCGCTTTCGTATGGCTCTTGATGGCTCATCATAGTGACTACATTTGTGATCAATTGTTAAGAGTACACGTTATTCATTTCTGCTCTTTTCTTCACCACTCACTAACATACATGTACGACCCCCCCCCCCCTCCCCCCTGTGGCAGGTTATCGGCCGTCGTCCAAACGGTGCGCGCGGGCCCTCATCTTGTCCGACGGCGCGCCCACTTCGCGACTGGCTCCGACCTCGCTTGGCGTTGGTACAAGAGCTGCCGGGAGTCGCCCTGCGTCCTCGGCGGGGAGCCGAGATTCCGGGCGGACCGACTCCAACGTTTCCACACGATATCGCTTTGATAGCCAGGTTTCTTTCAATGATTATTTCTGTAATCGGTCACGAGGCGAATCCTCGTTGAGCCTAATTTGTTCTCCAGTCTGCCAAGTCTGGTTTGCTTTGTTGATGACTTTGTGGTGTGAACGTGCCAAACCACATGCTGTACTATTAAAGGGTGTCAAATAAAAAAACGAGTTATGCTTAACAGCTATACTAGATGGCCATGTTTGCGCGATAACTGTATAGATTCGATAGATATTGTTAATGGGGGCATTAGTTTGGGTGTATGAGGTTATATTTTTATTTGGATGAGCTAGGTGAAGTTTGACATTTGTTTTTAATTGAACTGTATGGTATGCTGGTGCTGATTACCCGGGGTAGTTTGAGTCTTTCGGATGTTGGGCCCTTATGCACTCAAACTTAACATACACTACAATACCCTACCATACCCAGGATGGATGGATGGATACACGCGATAACTGTACGTTTCGATGGCTATTGTTCATGGGACCATTAGTTTGATGCATGAGGTTATATTTTTATTTGTATGAAAACATATAACCTAAAAAAAAGAAAACCGCCCGCATCGCACGCCCAACCACCGCCTATCGGAAACGCCATAAACGCCACCGGAAACGCCGCTAAAAACCCTACACTAACCTACAAATATACATACCCTACCTCTACCCTACCCTACCCTACCCTACCCTACCCTACCCTACCCTACCCTGCCCTGCCCTACCCTACCCTACCCTACCCTAACCTACCCTACCCTACCCTACCCAACCCACACCCTACCTTACTCATAACCTACACGTAGTTACCCTTCTCATACTCGATTAAAGTAATGTACCAAATTTGAGCGCAATCGGCCCAGCCGTTCTTGAGATATAAAAGCGGCCAGCTGCACGTGCGCACGCGCTAACTGAGACTCTAGATGACTTGTGCCAGCCACCCTTCTAAATTGTTCCTAACGGTGTACAAAATTTGAGCGAAATCGGCCCAGCCGTTCTTGAGATGTATAAGTGGACCCCTCACGTGCGCACGTGCAATCGATCCACCCTACCTGTCACACATGACCATGCATCGCCAGATGAGTGCCCACTGCCCCTCCACCCACAGTCCAAGTTTCAGCGCAATCGGCCCAGTAGTAGCTGAGTTATTCCTAGTACAAAAATGTGCTGTTTACTGGAAGGCGCTTATTTTCAGTGTTTGGAATTCCCCTTGGCGGGCGGTGTATTGCAGCCCATGCTTTGATAGCTATTGTCAAAAGTTGAATGACTTGCTGGTCATCAGCCATCGATCGGATTTTGTCGAAAAATACCTGTAACGTTAACAAAACACGGTCGTATGTTTGAGTAATTTTCACGAAAGTTTATTGACTTTTCTATAATATTTTGGGTGGATATTGGTCAGAAAAGAATGCTCTTTCCGAATATGTAGGTTTCATAGCGATTGATCAACGTTTTCAATACGTTTCGATGTTGTAAAGGACATCGCGCTCCGCGCGAAATAAATTTTCCAATTAATGTTTCATTATTAAGGAAATGGTACGGATCATCGCTTTTTATCTGCTATCCTCTGATTACACGTACATTTGCCTGCAAAATGGCACCACACCGATTTCATTCCGTCAAGCCGTTTTCCAGCGGCATCGATTTTCCCGTCACAATGCACGAAATCGGTCATTTTTTCACAACCGGGGATGCTGTCTTGCACGTGGCGCGTGCTACACTATGAAACCATATCAATACGCTAGGCCCATCTCTCCTCTATCCATTGGTGGCAACCGCTTCTCGCTGCAAGCACCCGTTGCCAAGATATCAAGCCGGAAAGCGAGCCGTGTCGGCCCGATTTTCGGCCGACCGCCGCTCTCGCCGACACCATGCTATCCCTATGGGAGCACCCTTTTGCACGTGCCGACGGCGCACCCTTGGTCCGATCACGCCCAAATTTTAATACAAAGGCCGCCCACGCCCACAGATTCGACATGCCAAATTTCACGCCGATACGCGGCGCCTTTCAGGCGCAATAAGACACATAAGGCATGACAGTCGGATGGAGAACGTACGGACGACTTATAAATCATAATATAGACTAGAAATTCCCCATACATACTCAAAAATGTATATTCTTTCGTATAGTGAAGATAAAAAGACGTGAAGATATCGTTGCGTGATAATGTTTTCGTTGAATTTTTGGCTTCATGATGCATTTCCACACGGCTCAAAATTAACCGCAAAATTTCCGTTTGCCTGAGACACTTTTACTATGGAACTTGAATGCTTGACTACGATGACTATGTATTTCCATTCTCGCAGAGTTTGGGATATCACTAATCAGCAATCATTCATTTCAGAAAGTGTACACAAGCAAGCATGTCTTGACTCTGTCTTTCAAGGTCACGCGCGGTTGCGTGATGTTGATGCATGAAAACGGCGTTTGCCGCGAGAGTTATGAATGGCCCACTCCAATTTTTTCACAGATGGTTAGGAACATTGTGACGGATATAATATGTAAAAATTACCCGAATCGAAGGTGACGTGTTTTTTGCTATTTAAATTTTTCTGTTTTAATTCAAGGTCAAATGCATTTCAAGGTCACTACAATTTAATTTTATATTTAAAAATCAAAGCCTTATAAATTGCCTACAAGACCCTGTTAATATCATTTTGATACCAGAAAAGGAACCAGAGTTATAGACATTTAAAAAATTGATGTGTGACATTTTTGGCTATATTCGATGACCTATATCCCAGCGATACTTTATCAAATTTCGAAAATATTATACGTAACTCAGTTTTGAACCATGCCCAGTCTGCCTACAAATTTTCAGAAAAATCGAAGGGGGTGACGGATTTCGGTGTTTGATTTGACGTGGAATGCCCCGGCTGAGTTATTGCAAGAATAAATTTATTTTACTTACTGGCGAATTCCCCTGGCGAGAGGTGCCTTCCGCTACCGTTTGTTGTCAAAGGTTCATTGGCCTGCCTGGGCCTGGCTGCCGAAGCCACCGATCCGATTTCGTCGGAAAATACGCGTAACGTTATCAAAACACGGTTGCATGCTTGAGTCATTTTCACAAAAGTTTATTGACTTTTCGATAATATTTTGGGTGGATATTGGTCACAAAAGAATGCTCTTTCCGAATATGCACGTTTCATAGCCATTGATCAGCGTTTTCAATACGTTTTGATGTTGTAAATGACATCGCGTTCTGCGCGAAATAGATTTTCAAATTAATTTTTCATTATTAAGGAAATGGTACGGAGCATCAGTTTTTGTTTGCTATCCTCTGATTACACATACATTTGCCTGCAAAATGGCACCACACCGATTTCATTCCTTTAAGCCGTTTTCCAGCGGCATCGATTTTCCCGTCACAATGCACGAAATCGGTCATTTTTTCACAACCGGGGGTGCTGTCTTGCACGTGACGCGTGCTATACTATGAAACCATATCAATACGCTAGTTCCATCTCTCCTCTATCCATTGGTGGCAACCGCTTCTCGCTGCAATCACCCGTTGCAGAGATATCAAGCCTGAAAGCGAGCCGTGTCAGCCCGATTTTCGGCCGACCGCCGCTCTCGCCGACACCATGCTATCCCTATGAGAGCGCCCTTTTGCACGTGCTGACGGCGCACCCCTGGCCCGATCACGCCCAAATTTTAATACAAAGGCCGCCCACGCCCACAGATTCGGCATGCCAAATTTCACGCCGCTACGCGGCGCCTTTCAGGCGCAATAAGACACATAAGGCATGACACACGCACGCACAGACATCTTATAAATCATAATATAGACTAGATGGCATATTTTGCGCTATAACTGTGCCCTTTGATAGATGCATTTGATGGGGCATTAGTTTGGGTGTCGGAACTTATGATATTTTTTTGTCTTATTTTGTCGGAGTTGGATATTTGTTTGAACGGCATGTTGTGCTGGTGCTGGTTGCGGGTTGTTAGAGCCTTTCTCATGGTTTGCCTTTATCGAACTCAAACCCACCCTACCCTACCCTAACCTAACCATACCCTTCCTTACTAATAACACATAGTTACCCTTCTCATACTCGATTAAAGTAACGTACCAAGTTTGAGCGCAATTGGCCCAGCCGTTCTTGAGATATCAAACTGGCCCACTGCACGTGCGCACGCGCTAGCTGAGACTCCAGATGACTTGTGCCAGGCACCTTTCTAAATTGTCCCCAACAGTGAACAAAATTTGAGCGAAATCGGCCCAGCCGTTCTTGAGATGTAGAAGCGGACCCCTCACGTGCGCACGTGCAATCGATCCACCCTACCTGTCAGAAATGACGATGCATCGCCAGGTTATTGTCCCCTCCACCCACAGTCCAAGTTTCAGCGCAATCGGCCCAGTAGTAGCTGAGTTATTCCTAGTACAATAATGTGCTGTTTACTGGTAGGCGCTTATTTTCAGTGTTTGGAATTCCCCTTTGCGGGCGGTGCATTGCAGCCCATGCTTTGAAAGCTATTAACAAAATTTGAATGGCCTGCCGGCCATAAGCCATCGATCGGATTTTGTCGAAAAATACCTGTAACGTTAACGAAACACGGTCGTATGTTTGAGTCATTTTCACCCAAGTTTATTGACTTTTCGATAATATTTTGGGTGGATATTGGTCAGAAAAGAATGCTCTTTCCGAATATGTAGGTTTCATAGCGATTGATCAACGTTTTCAATACGTTTTGATGTTGTAAAGGACGTCGCGCTCCGCGCGAAATAAATTTTCCAATTAATGTTTCGTTATTAAGGAAATGGTACGGATCATCGCTTTTTATCTGCTATCCTCTGATTACACGTACATTTGCCTGCAAAATGGCACCACACCGATTTCATTCCGTCAAGCCGTTTTCCAGCGGCATCGATTTTCCCGTCACAATGCACGAAATCGGTCATTTTTTTCACAACCGGGGATGCTGTCTTGCACGTGGCGCGTGCTACACTATGAAACCATATCAATACGCTAGTTCCATCTCTCCTCTATCCATTGGTGGCAACCGCTTTTCGCTGCGTCCACCCATTGCCGAGATATCAAGCCGGAAAGCGAGCCGTGTCGGCCCGATTTTCGGCCGACCGCCGCTCTCGCCGACACCATGCTATCCCTATGAGAGCGCCCTTTTGCACGTGCCGACGGCGCACCCCTGGACCAATCAGCCCCAAATTTTTATACAAAGGCCGCCCACGCCCACAGATTCGGCATGCCAAATTTCACGTCGATACGCGGCGCCTTTCAGGCGCAATAAGACACATAAGACATGACACACGCACGCACGGACATCTTATAATTCATAATATAGACTAGATGGCATGTTTTGCGCTATAACTTTATGTTTTGATTAAATTGGTTTTACGGATGCATTATGCTGGGTTGAAAATCGTTTTAATTGTATTATTTGGGTCCTTACCCATACCCTACCCTGCCCATACCCTATCTGCCCATACCCTATCCTGCCCATACCCAACTTCTATCCTATCCTACCCATCACCTAACCATACTCTGCCCTGCCCATACCCTGCCCTGCCCATACTCTAACACTGCCATTATCCTACCCTGCCCATACCCTACCCGGCCCATACCCAACTTCTACCCTATCCTACCAGTCACCTAACCATACCCTACCCTGCCCATACCTACTCTGCCCATACACTACTTAGTACTCATACCCTAGATGGCCAGCTTTCGGTATATTGATCTGAGAGTAAGAATGCTTTGTTGCTGAGTCGATCCCTAACGGTACGCCAGCTCGTTAAAATGTAACATTAGCAGCCCTCTCGGCGGTTGCCGGCTGGCCGAATGCTACCTAGGGACGAATTCGGGCGAAAAACTTTGCCGCTGACCGGCCGCGAACCATCCGCCTTCGGATTAGGAGACCGGCATCCTATCCACTCGGCCGCGCCATCAGCGGCTGCAGGCGATTATTAGACAAATATAAAGCACACGGTAATATTACTGCGCCGGTGCCGCGTTCAAGCCCGGCCGCCGCCGCTCAACCGGTAAAAATGCGTCGAAAACGGTATAATCATTGCTCTGTTTCTTAGAGCCCTTGATGACTTTTTGAAAATATTTTGGGTGGATATTGATCAGAAAAGAGTGTTCTTTCACTCTATGGTAAATTTATAGCCATAAGTCTTCGTTATCAAGGCATTATGACGGTGCAAAGACGACCATGCCTTTTACGCGTAAAACTTGCAACTTGTAAGCGTTTAATTATAAAGATGTGCAAGTGAATGGTCAAAAATATATGTATTCTGAAAAGGTCAGATCCTCTTTTAGTCCGTGAAATGCATCCCGTGTCATTCGAGTGCATCGTTTTCAAATGCCAACGTTTTTCCTGAAATGTGTAAAAAATGCCCGTTTTCTCGAGATTAGAGGCTATTTCTTTGCACGTGGTACATACCTAAGAAAAAAACTTATTGCATACGATAGACCCATCTCTTCTGTATCCATCAGTGAAAACCGCATGTCGCTGCGACTTACGGTTGTCGAGATATAAGCCCGGGAAAGGAGCGCTGCAGGCCCGATTTTCGCCCGTTGGCGGTTTTCGCCGGCCACGTGTTAAGCCTATGAGAGCACCCTTTTGCACGTGCTGACGGCGCACCCCTGGTCCGATCACCCCCAAATTTTAATACAAAGGCCGCCCACGCCCACAGATTTGGCATGCCAAATTTCACGCCGATACGCGGCGCCTTTCAGGCGCAATAAGACACATAAGGCATGACACACGCACGCACGGACATGTTATAATTTATAATATAGATAGACTAGATGGCATGTTTTGCGCTATAACTTTATGTTTTGATTAAATTGGTTTTACGGATGCATTATGCTGGGTCAAAAATCGTTTTATTGGTATTATTTGGGTCCTTACCCATACCCTACCTGCCCATACCCTATCCTGCCCATACCCAACTTCTATCCTATCCTACCCATCACCTAATCATACTCTGCCCTGCCCATACCCTGCCCTGCCCAGTGCCCATACTCTAACACTGCCATTACCCTACCCTGCCCATACCCTACCCGGCCCATACCAACTTCTACCCTATCCTACCAGTCACCTAACCATACCCTACCCTGCCCATACCTACTCTGCCCATACACTACTTAGTACTCATACCCTAGATGGCCAGCTTTCGGTATATTGATCTGAGAGTAAGAATGCTTTGTTGCTGAGTCGATCCCTAACGGTATGCCAGCTCGTTAAAATGTAACATTCGCATCCCTCTCCGCGGTTGCCGGCTGGCCGAATGCTACCTAGGGACGAATTCCGGCGAAAAACTTTGTGGCTGACCGGCCGCGAACCATCCGCCTTCGGATTATGAACCTGGCATGTTATCCACTCGGCCGAGCCGTCAGCGGAGAAGCAGCGAGTATTAGACAAATATGAAGCACACGGTAATATTAACGCGCCAGTGCCGCGTTCAAGCCCGGCCGCCGCTCAACCGGTAAAAACGCGTCGAAAACGGTACAATGATTGCTCTGTTTCTAAGAGCCCTTGATGACTTTTTGAAAATATTTTGGGTGGATATTGATCAGAAAAGAGTGCTCTTTCAATATATTAAGGACTTATAGCCATAAGTCTACGTTATCAATATATTATGATGCTGTAAAGGTGAGCGTGCCTGTTTCACGTAAAACTCGCAATTTGTAAGCGTTTAATTATAAAAATGTGCGAGTGAATGGGCAAAAATATATGTTTTCTGAACAGTTCAGATCCTGTTGTAGTCCGTGAAACGCATCCCGTGTCATTCCAATGCATCGTTTTCAAATGCCAATGTTTTTCCTGGAATGTGTAAAAAATGTCCGTTTTCTCGAGATTAGAGGCTATTTCTTTGCACATGGTACATACCTAAGAAAAAACTTATTGCATACAATAGGCCCATCTCTTCTGTATCCATCAGTGAAAACCGCATGTCGCTGCGACTTACGGTTACCGAGATATAAGCTCGGGAAAGGAGCGCTGCAGGCCCGATTTTCGCCCGTTGGCGGTTTTCGCCGGCCACGTGTTAAAGGAAAAGTGCCACCTTTAACATGGGGATTTAAACTGAGATAGCCATCTTGTAGCCCGTGTCCGAAAACCGATATGTCTACTCTCTTACGGCCGATTTCGGCCTCCATTCGTAGTTATCGGCAATTTTAAAAGAAAATATGCCAGGAATGCGTCCTTATCCCAGGAATGCGTTCTTATCCGACAATACAGCCACCCGCGGCGAGGCTTTGGTTTTTAACCAATCAGCTTGCAGCAGTACAGATCAGGCACGGATCCCTGTACTAGCGAGCAGACCATGAGCAGTTGCGTTATTTTTCGTTGTCTGTTCTGGCAATCGGCCGGCGGATGAACATCCGCAATCGAATCTTCAAATCCGTCGCGCTGATTGGTGATGAGTTTCATGAGCTACTTTCATGAGGTCTATGAAAGTAAACCTATGCTATGCCCTGAACAGATGACATCTCGTTTGGTAGCCAATTGCTAAAATGTATTTTTATCTTACGCAAGGCAGTATATCACAGGTATATCATATTTTATACCGTGGCTCTGATCCGAAATCAGGGCATTTTTGTTCGAACAAATACCTATAATAACGATGAAGAAGTGTGTGATCCGCGGAGCAAACGACCTACGTCGGGTCGGGACTGATATGCGTGTGACTGTGCACAAGTAAGTAGGTACCTAGGTACCTAAATTCTTATTTATTGCAATGGCTCTTCTATTACTTTTGTTTTCACAGAACTCTCCCCTGGATTAGCAAACCCTTTTGAACTGTTCAGGCTTTCACAACTGAAATGCCAGACTGGATAAAAAAACACAAGTTATGCCGAATATGTCAGGCGAAGTGGCGTGATTGCGGCGTTGCCCCGAAAATTTCATCGCACATCCAGCATAATTTTGCATGCATCAAATTCAGCGCATGGTGGCAGCTGAATTTTTAGGCGCGGGGTGACCGCATGGCTCATAATGTTTGTGCAAATGGCTGTCACCAAATTTTTTGACACGCTATGGTCAATCTAGCAGCAGACTTGCCCTGCGGGCGCTGGCAGGTCTGAAGAGAGTCGGAACTTCTGGCCTGGGCCTTGTTTCACCTTAAGATTCTACAGTGTGCCACACATATTGTGGTATTGGGTTTTCATGGGAACATTAACTAATTCAGATGCTCAGAAAGGGAAGAGCGTCTGACTCTGAGGCCCCGGAACGATCTGTCTGGTTGATATAGCCTTGGTCGGTAGATATGCACATGTGCTTTATGTAAAAGTGGCTTAATTTTGGTGCAAACAGGCACCCAACTTCCAGTGGAAATCATGCACTGGAATTTCAGCTCAAAATTGCTTGCTTCAAATTTTGGCGCATGAGGGGCTCACGGGCGTCCGGTGTAGTGTATGGATGTTTTCCAGTCTGGCTAAAAGGTAGAACTCAGACACATTTATCCAGCCCTTCAAATCCCATTTCCTGGTTGTGGTAACACCTACCTTTCCATGGGGGTTTGGTTCATCTCTTGTCTACACAGTTTTCTTTCACTTATGTGCTGACAAGAAAAGGAAACTCACCAGAGCCCAGTTTCACCAAGTGTGGTAAACTCAATTTGGGGTAAACTACCAAACTACCCCACTACTTAACTACAAAAACTACCCCAAAATTAAGTTTACCGCACTTGGTGAAACTGGGCTCAGTGGAGCTATTCAGCTTAATACACAGAGTATGTGTTACATGGACTAAGCATGTGTTGACCCTTTTTTACTTTTAGGTTCCTGCTAAAAAAAGAAGTACATAGAAAAGTGGATGAGGGTGTGTGGCATGACCAGTGAGCCAAGACCACATGACCACTTAAACTTAACAAGAAGTGCGCACCATGATAAGCACAGTCAAAAACGTTTGCGTCTAAAGAACAGTGCTGTGCCGGATCAGAATGTAAGTTATTTTTTAGAAGTGATGAAAATGCCTGCTATATTGTTAAAAAAAAATTATCAAAAGACTTTGAATATTGTTTTTATAACACTTCACTCTAAAGTTATTCCTAGTACCAGACATTACAGCTTTAGTGCAGAGCCTTTATTTGTGATATTTTTAGCCAAAAATTATTACTAGTACCGAGCCCTTACAGCTTTACAGCCCTAGTACCTTGCCCTTATTTTTTATATTTTTTAGCCATTTCAACCTAACCGAATATCTGTATGTTTGTATGTTATTGTTTTGATCTGTATTTTATGCTACCTCCCTATAGGTAAGTTTTATTAAAACATGTGGTAACGGTGTGCTGATTTTTTACAGATTCCGTATACGCCTTGGGTTGCTGTCGCTGCTCCGTCACCCACAGATGAAAGTGATCAAGAAATGGACATCACTCAGGTAAAATTCAAGCGTCCTTTATTTTACACATAATACACTAACTTAACTTGTTATGCACTCGGGGGCGGTCGGCCTGTTGTAGGTATGTAGGTAAGCCTACATGTGCAGGTATGTGTAGGTATGTAGGTAGGTTAAACCTGTTTATTTCCCTTTTATTTGAATAACTGAAAGGGAGACACAATTATACCCACAAAACAAATGACAACTAAATGAGATAAGCCAGACAGATAATACCAGTAAAACACCTTTTGGACGAAGAACGAGCGAGCGAGATAGTGAGCCCTGCACGTGAGGAAGGGCGAGAGGGTACTTCCAACGGGCTTGTGCGAAGCACCCTTCTAACCGGTCGCGGGTCGCTAGCGGTGTGCCAAATTTGAACACAATCGGCCCAGCCGTTCCTGAGATCTGGAAGCGGCATTCTGCACGTGCGCACGTGCAAACGGGGTCCATACTGACTTTTGCACGGCACCCTACTAACCGGTCCCCAACCGTGTAGGTACCAAATTTGAACGCAATCGGCCCAGCCGTTCTCGAGATCTGGAAGCGCCAACCCCCCTGCACGTGCGCACGTGCAGTAGCACCCTAACCGCAACATATGGGAATGCATTGCCTGGTGGGTGCCTACTGCCTACCTGTATGCCAAGTTTCAGCTAAATCGCCCCAGTAATTACAGAGTTATTGAAATGGGAACAAATTCGGCACCTCTTCTTTTTGCATTTTGCACGTGCAGTGGGGGTCACTCACATAGATCAAGAGCATCCGACCTTTGGTTGAAGGGGTGCAGCTACCCTACAAAATTTACCGCAAGACCGCCCAAGCGGCTGCTGAGATATGAGCCTCTCAAAATCACTTCTTTTGCAATTTTGACAAATAACACCCTTGACTTTTCACGTGGCACGTGCCACGACGGTCCCTGAAATGTATCAAGAGTAGTCAATTACGGGGTAGAGGGAATAGGACTACCCAACAAAAAAAAAGACCGCAGGCCAATCGGTCCAGCGGTTGCTGAGATATAAGCCTCTCAAAAGCGTTACAGGCCGGGCCGGGTCGGGCCGCTCATACTGAGCTTTTTCCGTGATATTGAAAAGACTTCGCTTCGCTCGCTCGCTCGTAATTAACAATTCATGGTTGACTCTATATGGATTAAGCTAAGTGATTGCGCTCTATTAGCACACTATCTAAGTAGCCCTTAATTGCTGCCGGTGCGTGGACTGTGAAAGTGAGCCGAGCTGTGACGCAAAACGTGCGCCTTTTTCAGGTGTGGGATCACTCGTGGAAGTTCACGGCGGATACGGAGCCGTGCATGCAGCTCTGGTTCGATCCTGCTCAGGGAAGCCCCAATGACGCCGTGGCGCGCATCTGGGCTGAGCGGGTGATGGCGGGCGCTGCCGCGTGGCTGGTGGCCGCGGCCCTGGCGGCAGCGGCCCGCTCCTGACCCGGTCGCCCTGTGCCGAGCACAGCGCCGACTGAGGTCAGTCTTGTGATCGAGCTTCCGCGCCGGAGGTGGAACAGGTGGAGCTGGCGGTCACCTGCGCGGGCACGGCGGCCTGTAAGCCGTGCCGAGACGAACCGCGACACTCTTGCTAGATCTGCACCCCATTGTAATCTTCTGTAGTCGATATTCGGTAGGTACTCAATGCTCATTTTTCTGATATTAGACGAGTGGCGTGTTTCGATGTTACATTGGAGACTGCTGTCTCGGGTGGCCCGACAGTGTTCGATTGTGGTGTAATGTAGATACATAGACGGGATGCCGCGGCTCGGATTCGTAGCTGGACTACCATGTGCCTGTCGATTGAGATGCTTTGCCTGGCGATTGAGATGATTCGGGGCGCGGCCCCACACTGACGCCATGGTGCAATGAGTGACTGGCGACAACTAAGCAATTATGTACTTTTGTAGAGCACATGTTTTCATGGATACGAGAGGCAGTCCTTTTTTCGCTAGCAGTCATTTGGTTCACGATACTTTCGATACCGACAAATATGTTCGGGCGGCCGGTCCGTCCACAGCTAATGTGTGCTTGCCCGCCGATGCCTAACGGAGCGCTGTGCTGTCTACGCTCACTGGTCGCTGGCCCGAGAGCCGTTCGGTTGCTGCTGTTAAAACAGTTCTCACAAAAACACGCTGGCTGGCTGCCAGTTCTTCACCAATGAGAGGCCCAGTAGCATCAGCAGGTAGCATTGTTTAATATTACTATTCCTTTTTGTTTACCCATATGTCCGACCTAGAGCCGACTGGTAAAAAGCGGCAACCGAGCAGCCCTCCGCAGCGCTGCAGATCATGTACGCTCGATTATACACAATATATGTGTCTTTCTTGCACACAGGGACATGACGTTTTGTAGAGCTTTTATATCGCTTGCGGCTGAAATGAATATTGTACATTTTAGAGCTTTCATATACGCGAGAAAATATGGTGCAAAAAAAAAAAACATTTATGAAGCCTGTTGAATTTTAAAGGTTGTTGGGGCATTTCACAGACTGTGTCGGTGGGCAGGGCAGCCCGGCCCCGGCCGCCGCCACCGGCGCCGCCGCCTCCTTCACTGGTATGTGGCAGGGACGGAAGCTTCGTATTGATATACCGGGGTGCAACTCAAGCAGCATATCACTTATCAAACAACCTTCGGTTATGAAGTGAATGAAAACTAAATATTATGTATAACTGTGGTCTGCGCTGCGGTGTTTCCAAAGTGGAGGAAGTACGGGGAGCTGGACCCAGACTCGATGAGCCCTCTACTACGGATCTGGGTCTTCGCAGCTGATCGTCTGTGAATGAGAGATCATATGATACAAATGCATACCGAACGGATCAAAAACAGTGCCATTATATATTTGCAATTCTACAGCTTTACGTAAGCCCATCCTAGTGACTGCATTAATACGCGTTGATTTGACAACTGACATCCGGTTGAAGGCGTTTTTTTTTCGGCCAACAGCCGGCCAGCAGTTGTTGCAGGCCGGCCTCGTTGGGAAGCAGGTTCATTTTCCGACAGCCACTGCGTGCGGAAGCACTCTCTGATGGCGCTGACGGCGCGCGCCGGCTCCTGTTTCTGTGACGTGTAGAGGCGGGTGTCGAGCAGCTGGGCGCGTAACGGGCGGTCCTCGAGCACGCGGAACGCGGCCGGCTGGCGCGGGTACAGGCGCTCCCTAAACAGCAGGCCCGATTGGTGGCAGAGTCGAGCGTCGCGGCGCGGCAGAGCGCGCGGCGCGGCCGCCGTCTGTTCTAGCTCGGCGTCGGCGCGCCCCTCAGCGAACAGCAGGTGCAGCTGACGGTCGGCCAGGCAGAAGCCGCTGATGCCAGGTGTGCTGACGTCGCCCGGCCGGCGCGGCGCGGTGCCCTCGGCCGCCGCCGGGCTGGGCGGCTCGTTGAGCTGTTGGATGAGCTGCAGCACGCCGATGCGCTGCAGGCCGCGCTGCGAGACCACGGCCAGCAGTCGGCCATAGGCGCAGCGCGCCGGCGCCGGCCGCGGCAGCAGGTCCAGCGGCACGGCCAGTGACACGGAGACGGACAGCTGCGCCGCCGACTGGAGCAGCTGCAGCGACCCGAACGGCGGCTGACACGTGCCGCGCTCAATGTCGGCCGCCGGCGAGGCAGCCGCTCCGGCTGGCACCGCTGTTAGCGGCACCTCCACACTGAGCAGGCGCACGCCGCGCGTCAGAGCAGAGACATCCACCACCACCTGCCGCGCACACAGAGAGCCGACAGTGGTGACAGCGCGCGGCGGGTCAGACCTCACAGTGGGGATAGCGGCAGCGGGTCAGACACCCTTATAGAAGCAGCACGGGGCGGAGCCGACAAAAGAGGACGAGGAGACGGTCATACAGCCGACTGAGGTCCGGGCACCGACTGACTCAAAGTGCTGAACATGTCACACATTTCTAAATGGCTTCTGTAGGACGGAATAGTGTCTCTTCCTTCCAAGGCTTCCTTGCAGAATAATATGGAAAGACACAATTTTACAAGTTGTGTTTTTATGACATAAGTTCTTTATAACATTTCAACACGCAAACATCATACCTTGACAATTGTTCACGATGAAGATCATGCAGGAACATTTCATATTTAGTCACCCTTGATTATTTTGTTGATAGTGATGCGAAAGGCAAATTACCAAAGTATATATTTGCAATTATTTGAGTTAATAATTTCAACTTTTTGTGTTGAAAATTGACTTTTGAAACAATAAAGGCAAATGAATTATCAGTGTCTGGAAAGGTGCAATGCTGAAAGCTTATTACATTCTTATTACCCCCCCCCCCCCCCCCTGAGCAAAATCCTGGCTACGTGCCTGGAAATAACAAAGCACATCCTATCCTTTGATGCCACTTACCAGCAGCTTTGCGCACTACCAAACAGCCACCTTTGGGCCTTTGTTGTTCTTGTTTTGGGCATTGTCAGTGGTAACTGGAAATAATCAGACATGATGGTCAGAGTAGGGAATGTGACTACAACAAAAATCATTTGATTCCTATAAAATAGACATGATTTAATAGAAGACCTTCTTCTTAAGAAAGTGTGTCATGGATACCAGCTAATCTGTATGGTATTTATATCCAGTATTATCATATAGGTATAACAATTATCACCACCCGCCACCATTGAATGTAGGTTTTAGGTTGTAGGTTGTAGGTGGTAGGTCGGGTATCGGTAAAGCTGGTGTCACCGTCAGCGCTAACCGGTAAATGTGTAGATAAAAGGAAGCTTAAAAACAATCTAACCTAACCTAGCCTTACCTAGTACCTACTGACCTACAACCTTCAACCTACCTACCTACAACCTACCAAACTAATATACGCTGACAGTGATGCCAGCTTTACCAATGCCGTACGTTGTAGGTTGTAGGTAAGGCTAGGTCAGGTAAGATTATGTTTCATTACATATTTACTGAGAAGACGGCTGAATGCTCTTGAGACGTGGCTATACATTTCCATTTTGTAAGTAATTTTCAGGTTTCAATGAATATTTCCTAGTGGAATGTTTTGAAAACCATTCTAAATGATGACCTTTAGCATTCAATAGTACTTTAAAGCTAATTATCCACATCGCCAATGCTAGGTCACATTACATGCCTACTTTCACCGGCAGCTCCATGGGATATATGATAGGCAGGGGTAAATGAAATATTTTTTATTAATATTCTTGAATAAAATTAAAGGCATGAAAAGAAGATGATCTGCCTTTGAGATTGATATGTGATGCCTACTTTGGAGGAACATAATCATAATAATTACACAATCATAAAAAATGCAATGTAACCAAACAGCCGCTTATGCCGCAAAATGAGAATCAAGCCAATCACTGAGGACAAACAATTTCAAACCACCAAAACTATATTCTTGCTATTCACCAATAATCCTAAAATAGCGTTCCATGGCCATTATATGCATCTTTCACCCTTACCTCCGACAGATAACTAGCGCCACGGGCAGACACACGGGGCGACAAGTTGTTTACAACCGCTACAGTCCGACGAGTCTATCCTCCTCAAGGCTGATTGGCTTGAGTGTGACGTCATTGCTATGACATCACACAGTAGCTGCGGTAGAGAGTATAAACATAGTACCAATATGTTAAATAGTTTGAAATACTTTTTAGCGAATTATGCACTTCTGGCACCGGTTTTGAAAAGAAAATGAAAAATAATAATGTCAAAATAAAAACCAACGATATCTTCATATTTCAGGAAGGTGCAAGGCTCTATAGAAAGGTAGGCTGCTCCGGCCGCGAGAAGTGGCAACATGTATCAGCGCCATCTATGGGCGGGATGCGTAGACCACACTAGCGTCATCTATGGGCAGCGGGAGAACTACTGATTCGTGACGTCACAGATCACTCTGCGCCCGTCGGCTGCAATGCAACTAACGCTAAAATGCGTTTACCTACTCCCGGTCATTCAGCTCAGCTAGCAACTCACATTTTCACCAGACAGATCAGTGAGGAAAAATGAACCGTTGGAATTAACATAACAATCGGTACTGGTAAACGCTCCGCCTTACCTACCTCTTAGATATCGGTAAGTTTCCACCTATCTACCGGACACGGTGGGTCTGTTCCAGTCTCATTTCCTAACACATCTGAACTCCTCCAAGATTGCTTCCCTGTTCAAGTGGCAGCTCTAGCCCCTACAAAGTCAAGGAGGGTCCTGCTCCAACCTCCTCTATCTTGCTCTTGGAGTAGGTAATGCATTCGCCATAGCCCATCCGTGGCTGTTTCTCTTTCGCTATTTCAAAAGTTTATCGCAACTGGACCGTTTCTGATTCTACACCTTTTTAGGCGCAATTTCAAAAATTTAAAGACCAAATTCAAAAAGTTTACATTCAAAATGCACGTGAACGTTTTGAATTTGGTCTTTAACTTTTTGAAATTGCGCCTAAAATGCTGTAGATAGCATCGTAATTCACTAATGTGTACTGAATCGTGAAATGATAAAATTCATATTGTGTATTGTATACCTAATACCTATATAAAGCACTTGTAATATATAAAGCGCCTGAAACAGCGGTACAGTACAGATGCAAAGCCGTTGCCTGGCCGTGCCAGCCAACATTTTTGTTTTTTGTTTTTATGTGCGCAGCACTTGTATACAAACACCTTAAGAAACAGTGCTACTTAAAATACCTATCGTTAACTAGCCGTATTTCTTAAACCAAACCTCGCCGGACCTATTGGTTTTCTTCATATGCCCCGGCCGAGAGGGGGGGGGGGGTTAGTTGATAAGACCTCCACTCGCCGTTTCGCCCCTGGTTGAGCTAGATTTTCGTGGAAAAGACAAACGTATGCGCCGTTACGAGACGCACTACGCAGCGATTAGTAGCCGATTTCAAGGCCTCAGGTTAACCGGTCACATCTGAGGTCCGGTCAAGTGGCCCAAGCTAAGTGTCAGTTTTTGGCAAACAACTTCGTCAAAAATCGTCACAGAGCCGCGATTTTGACGGCAGCTTGTTTGCCTGGCTCAGGCGCGTCGAATGGTATACATTTTGTTCGGTCGGGTTCAACCTAAAATGTTGACTTCGGGTGAAGGTCAGGTCAGAGCCCTTCAGGTCACCAAGTTAGTCAAAGGAGGTCATATCGCATATCATTCGATTCGACAGGTGTTCCCAAGTCCATTGGTGGGTTTCCGTACTCCGCTACGCTAGCTCAATTTGATCAGGAGCTATTGACGAAAAATGTATGACCTTATCGACGTCATAAATGACGTCACACAAGGTCAGCAATACAAAAGTGAAGCATCGGATCGTGTGCATGAAATCACGATTCTGTGTGCTTGACATAGTTCTGGATCATTGCCGGCGCCATCCGGCGATGATCCATATTTACATATCGTATCCATATTTTCCCATCGACTCATAATGGCGAGGTCACGTCATGGTGAGGACTTGACCTCAGGTGACCCTTAGGAAAAATCCAAGACATACAAGCTGTGAGACCTCTCATGGATACTAGGTCCTGTAAGTTCATCTCCCTGTGAAAGCTCCTCGGCTCTTGTGCACTGTGAGAGCGCTGCGAAGTCACGACATTGTGGGGCCGTGCAGAGGTTCACTTATGACGTCATAGGTCTGTGACCTGACTTGACCCGAAAATGCAGTTGGTGTCAAAAGATCCGGCTTGAATGAAAGGTCTGGTAGGCCAAGTTTTGCCTCTCTATCGCCGGCGTGTTCCGAACTATCGCGATAAACCCATGGGGGTGGGGGCGGTACCCGTCTCCCCCTTCGGCCGGTGAGGGTTAGATGGACGACATTGGAAACACATAAATTAAGGCAATAACATAAAAATCCAACACATAGGCAATAAGTTGCTTGTGTCTTCCGGAAACGAACATCAGTTTGATCATTAATGTATGAGGCTTGTTTTCTATTCGTGGTAACTGCGATTCGGTACCTAATTCGTTTGGCACTGCAGCTGGTTGGCTCGACGTTCAAGACGCTCTAAATCGGACAAATGCGTTGACGAATGGAAAGTTGATGTGTAGCAGCCACGAGAAGGACCTCAATTGTACCAAGAAAAAGAAGAAGACCTTACGTGACACTGAAAGTAGGAAAAACGGGCGCACAATATTCCCCTCCATTGACTATAACACTCTCGGCCTTCGGGCAGAGTGATTTGTGACGTCACCACATTAGCTCCGCCCTATTCACAGCCGTCAGCCAATCAGCGCGCCGGCCGCTGTCCAACGGCCTTGAGCCAGCCTATTGCCAGTTTTTGATAGCGGAAAAGCAGGGGAGCAGACCCCCCTGGGAAGGTGGCACTTTTCCTTTAAGCCTAGGGGATCACCCTTTTGCACGTGCCGACGGCGCACCCCTGGCCCGATCACTCCCAAATTTTAATACAAAGGCCGCCCACGCCCACAGATTCGGCATGCCAAATTTCACGTCGATACGCGGCGCCTTTCAGGCGCAATAAGACACATAAGACATGACACACGGATGGATGGATGGAGAACGCACGGACGACTTATAAATCATAATATAGATAAACTACGCCTGGAGTTTGCTCTGATATGAATTGCATTTTATCATTATGACCTAACCAAATAACTTGAGTGACGTAGTTGGAAAGTACTTAGCATAATACGTGGCCGCTGGCTTCGTTCCCCACGCTGGCTCGCCGTTTTCAATGTTCGTCTGCGCACTGTACATCTGCAGCCCAGTAATCAATAAATGGCACAGGTACTCGCTTTTTGTTTTGTTTTTCGGAAGTAGTACGTTGGAGATGGAGACTGACTGAACCTTATTGAACTTAACACCACAAGTTGTCATCCTGACATATCTAAGTACACTTTCAACTGATGTTGGACATTTTACATTACAGGTATGGTAAGATACCCCACTTTGGTTGTAACTTGGTGGAGTCTGGTTTGCATAGATAATGCATTAAATATTGTTTTGAGCCTTACTAGTCAAGTATTTAGGTTAGTCAGTATTCAGTAACATGGCCCTTGGAAAATAGCGTTGGATTGAGTACCATTTTAAAAAAGCTTTGGCATTTGGAAGTAAAATTGCCTTGCACAATAAATTAACAAACTGCAAAGAAAACCCCTGCTTTCATTGACCAGAGAGGCATTTGTACCAAAACAGCAAACAGAGTGCATACATCCCTACATTCATTATCTTGTTGAGCAACATTACTAGGATTTGATTGCATCAGCAGTATCACAGATGATCTAGAAGATAGAGAAATTCAATCAAAGAGCAAGCAAGACAGGTGAAGAAGACCTCGCAACTCGTATCCTACGAGGTACTATTGGTCTCAAGATAAGGGCCCAGGCGACCTTAAGTATGGATGTGGTGAATACCCTCGCCCTTGCCACAACTCGAGTGGGGGTGGCGCTGGGCCGCTGAGTGGAAGGAGGGGTACACTCAGCCCGAGCTGTGGCGAGGGCAAGGGTATTCACCTAATCAAAACTGCAGGTCGACTGGGCCCTTATCTTGAGACCAATAGTACAAGGTATAAGGTACGTACTTACTTACTCCCAATCAGCAGCAATGCATCACAATAAAGCCATGTCTACAACGTGAGCCATTTTTTACATATGAAATAGTATGGACATCTGAGAAACTCGGTGCCAGGGCATTTAGTGAATTTTATAATGCTTGTATCATCTAATAGATCGGTAAGCATCAGTCATTTTGAACTGCTTCAGCTTTTGGAGAACAATAAACTAGTCTTGTTTACTGATGCTACTCAGATCCAAAAGACAACTGAGCAGTGAATCAGTGTCATTTTTATGACAGATATTTGTTGAAGAAATGGCAAAAAACGTGTTTGGCTACTAAATCATCCGAATGATAATTTGAATTGCGCTATTCAAACTTGCGCCAGCATTTTTGTTAATAAAAGCAAGGACACAATTGTGTTATAAATAAGGGCGTCAGCATCAGTATCAGTATCAGTGTACAATACAATACAAAATACAATACATCAGCATGGGGCGTCTTACCTATTGTAGGCTTTTTACACGATTTTCCCCCAAAGTATTAGTTAATTTTACTTGATCTGGAGCCACATCAACATACCCTAATGCCACATAAATATTGCCTAAATGCCACATAAAATATTGCCTAAATGCAATGCCAATTGCCATCTATCCTAAATGTCTCTACGGCGCCAACGGCGCCGGCACCAAGGTTATTCCTTTTCGTCCGAGCGCTACACGGGGTTGGGAAAAGTTTCGCATGGGGTGCCAATTGAAAGAAAATGTCACGTGACTGGCGTCCCAACCTTATCCAGGGGGCGTCGAAGTCTAGTTCCTACCAAACTGGCACTCCCATGCCTACGTCACCACGAGGACGCCCGAGGGCATTTACATGTTGAAGATAGGGAAATTGCCATAGTTTAGAGCCGCCTGGAGGGCAACCTTGAGATAGATGATAATGTAAATGTGTGCTAATATGATCATCGACATGTTATTTATCCAAATCCAGGCCCAATTAATCGATAACTTGTCACATTTTCCAGTGGTGATGCGCTAACTTTCGTGGTTCTTGCAGCCAATAAGGGTGTTTCATAGCGCGATTCAGCCGCATTATCGACTTTAATGCCATAAACCGCCACGGAACATATGATTTGCAGCTCCCTGGCGTGATAGCTGCCAGTAGGGCTCCGGAGTCTGAGTCATGAAGTCGGTCGGAGTTGACAGTTCTGACCTGAGTCGTCGAGTCGGAGTCAGAGTCGATTTTAAAAGCTAGAGTCTGAGTCAGTCACCGAAATTCGATCCCCTCAGCAGACCTTTCAGGGTTCCGTAGTCGGAGTTGTAGTCGGTCCGAGTTGACAGTTCTGACCAGAGTCAGAGTCAGAGTCGATTTTGAAAGCCAGAGTCGGAGTCGGAGTCACCAAAAATCCATTGCCTCCGCAGACCTGCTAGGGCTGTGGAGTCGGAGTCGGTCAGAGCCGACATTTGAAATCAAAGTCAGAGTTGATTTTTGAAAGTCTGAGTCAGAGTCGGAGTCATCAAGAAACCCATGGACGATCCGCAATGCCATGCAGTAAGGGCGCTGCCGATCGATGCCCTGAATTGCCTATGATTTATGAATTGAATGAATAAATGGCAATTAATTAGGTACCTTCTATTATTCATCCCTTGCCACTTGGAGGACTTACTTTCAGTAGAAAAAGACGCATTTATATTTGTTTGTTTATTTATTGACAAATATTTTTTGAGCAGTTAGGGATACAGACACAAAACACAATTGATAGCACCTCGCTGGTGCAAATCATTGCTAAATGCTAGATAGATGTTGAAATGTGTTACCATTGAAGAATCTACTGATTTTCCTGGCGGCTCTCGTTTTCAAGTAACTACTGGTCTTGTAAGATCTCTTGATTGCTCACCGTCTGGTGTCTAGTTCCAAGGTTTTCTGAAAGCTAATCAAACGTTACCATGGCTGCTCTTGATGGCATAGCGCTTGCTCATTGCTGGTTCTGGGTTCTTAATTGGTGGTTCTTGCGTCTGATCCTGTTGCTTCATGTTCCATCACATCACATTAAATTTCTAATGGAACAGACACTTCTACCTTTTATTTCACTATCAGTCGACTTGCATTTACCCATGTGGCCTGCTGGCCCTTTTATTTCCACGATAGAATCTACCAATTATTGAAAAAGCCTCCGATAAAAAAGCAAGAAAAGTATGTCAAGTTAAATAATTGCGACGGTCCTAGAAAACCAGGAAAAGAAAATATCAAAAAGCCTGTCCATCTCACTTCCCCCACTTCATAACAAAAACCACGCAGCAAAACATGCGAAAGAGTCCTTAGCAACGCCTTAGCAACGGACTTGTCTGAAGTGCGCAATATGTGTCACATCTGGAAAATTTAGTAGCTACTTGATTATTCAACTAGAGTTGGACTATATAAGCTAGGCTTTTATATGGAAAATAATTGTTTGCTTATCCAATTTATAGCAACTGGTTGCTTAACTTCAAAATAATGATTTATTACAGAAAAAGCTTGTTTGCGAAATATTTGTAAAGAAACAACGGAAATAGCTTTGACTCGTACGCTATTCTAGTACATTTTTGGTAGAAAACTTCGTCCAACCTTATGTTTTAGGGCCTTGACCTTATCTATAAGAATCTTGGTCCAGACATCATATGGTCACCGGGCTCCTCTCGCCGGTGAAACAGATAAACTTTAATCGGCGCAAAGCTTACCGATTACATATTTACAAAATAACCGCGAACCGAGCCGCGCCGATGGTGGTCGACTGTCCTTCTGAGTTGTGTCGGTGACAGAAGGCCTGAAGATGAGCATCCTGCATGTAGTGAGTGGTCACTATTGCGTCGCCACAGTGCTAAAAATGGAACATTTGGTCCTTCTTGGCTGTGAATCATCTTTCCCCGCTCCACATGCTCGTCGGTTTGCCCCCTGACATTTGCTGACCGTGTCCTCAGCTCTGTCCGGTCTGAGTCAGCTATCTCGGGACGAGTTGAAGCTGGTGCTGGCCTCGGTCCTCGACGGCAGCCGCTTCCGCGAGTTCAAGGGCAGCTACGGAGTCAACGTCATCACCGGCTTCGGCAAACTGGGCGGGTGAGCGCTGCAGCGAGCGAATGGAGAGGACCGGTCAGTGTGCGCTGGTCGATATTTGTCTTGACGGGATGCTCAATGACGGTACACGTTAACCA
This sequence comes from Amphibalanus amphitrite, assembly GCF_019059575.1. Lineage (NCBI taxonomy): Eukaryota > Metazoa > Arthropoda > Thecostraca > Balanomorpha > Balanidae > Amphibalanus > Amphibalanus amphitrite. The sequence continues at coordinate 496,621 of NW_024881515.1, forward strand.
TTACGAGGTCGTAGAGTCGAATCAGTCAGAAGGTGGGACATCGTAGTGCGAGACTATTGAGGCAGAGCTGGCAATGTCGTTTTACGAGCACCTGGTTAGAAATGGTACAGCCCAGCTGGCACTTCCTAGTGATAAAGCTGGCTCGTTTGCTGGCCATTTGTCTGTGCTTGTGTTGGTGCTCCCTCCAAAGACTCCCGCTCGCCGCTTTGTCTCGCCACTCGTTTGCTCTCTAGCTTACTCCTCTGTCGTTCCTACAGCTGACTCCTTCCCTCGCTATGTGTCCCGATCAGGCGCCTGGTGGATGTGGTGGCCCTCCCTCTAACGACTCCTTCCCTCGTGTGTATCCCGATCAGGCGTCTGGTGGGCGTGGTGGTCCTCCCTCTAACGACTCCCTCCCTCTAACGACTCCCTCCCTCGCTGTGTATCCCGATCAGGCGTCTGGTGGGCGTGGTGGTCCTCCCTCTAACGACTCCCTCCCTCTAACGACTCCCTCCCTCGCTGTGTGTCCCGATCAGGCGTCTGGTGGGCGTGGTGGTCCTCCCTCTAACGACTCCCTCCCTCTAACGACTCCCTCCCTCGCTGTGTGTCCCGATCAGGCGTCTGGTGGGCGTGGTGGTCCTCCCTCTAACGACTCCCTCCCTCGCTATGTGTCCCGGCCAGGCGTCTGGTGGATGTGATGGTCCTCCCTCTAACGACTCCCTCCCTTGCTGTGTATCCCGATCAGGCGTCTGGTGGGCGTGATGGTCCTCCCTCTAACGACTCCCTCCCTCGCCATGTGTGTCCCGGCCAGGCGTCTGGTGGGCGTGGTGGCCAACCACGGCACGGTCACGGCCCGTGACGCGCTGAAGATGGCGCACCTGGTGGAGCTCTGTGACCAGCGCGACATCCCGCTGCTCTACCTGCAGAACGCGCTGCCAGACACGGGTAAAGTACCCGACACAGATGTAAACCTACAGAATCGAGCGATGTTCTTGCACCCATAGTCATAGTCGAGCATCATTCGCCGCTTCGACATTCATTGCGTTTCTGAAACTCGTGCATTACGTACATCCAGTTATCCTATCAGTCGTATACTTGACAGAACTGTCTGGTCTCGGCTCCCAACTTTTATCCCTGTTTTCCCGGCAGTGGAGGAGTGCTCTGACCCGGAGGTGCTCAAGTGTCGCGCGCGGGCGGCCACCGTACTGGCGGCCTCCCGAGTGCCTCGGATTAGTGTCAACCTCACCGGCTGCCACGGCGATCAGCACATGACTATGGTACGTCTGTCACGGCGACCAGGACATGACTATGGTACGTCTGTCACGGTAACTGGGATTTTTGTTTTCATGCGGGCCGCATAAATGGTCAATGATTGTCCATCGTCTGGCACTTCATATAGATTGTTGATTCCTTGGTCCTAAATTCGTCACATAATTGAAGTGAATGCGTTTGGTGCGTCCTACACGCATTGTGCCTCTCATGAGCTTTTCTCGTTTCAGTGCGGTATTTCCTTCGAGCCGAGTTTCTACTTCGCGTGGCCTCGTGCCAAGTTCTCGGGCGTGTCCCTGTCGGCCGCCGCTCCGGCTCCTGACGAGGCAGCGGCGGCTCCCCCGCGGCCGGCGAAGCCTCCTCAGCCGGCCGATAAACCGACCAAGCCGGGCCGGCCGGCCAAACCGCCGCCGCTCATCCAGCTGCCCAAGGACTCGAGCCTGTACTACGCGTCACGGGTGCTGATTGACGGCGTCATCCGGCCCAGGGACACCAGGAAGGTGGGTGAACGGCGGTGGGAGGGTTGGGGACATTGTGGACGCGCTAGCAGTGGTGCGACTGTTGCAAGTTATCAATGCATAATGTGTTTCATCAACCAGCTACGGAAAACCTAACTGGCAGGAGATATTATTTTTGTAATGGCTGAAAATGTGTGTTTGGTTTAATTGCACCAGTAAGTGATTGCACAGAAGATGTCATATTCCAAGTCCACTGATATTCAGCATAGACGCAAGTGCGGACTGAGCCAAACATATGTCCTATTCAAGACAGAACTACGTATGGGAGCTACAAGCCTCACGAAGAGGCCTCACTTCCTGAAATTCTTTAAAGTCAAAACCAAAGTGATCAGAACAGAGTTCCCGACAGGACGAGACTGAGCCAGTTTGGGAAGCATTTGCGCCATATCCCCTTGTCGGAATATGTTTCAGACGCTGGAGCTGGCCCTGGCCGTGGTCAGCTGGAACACTCCGCACCAGGAGAGGAGACACCCGATCATCCGCATGTAGGAGGCTAGGGACTACTGGCGACTACCTCCTGAACGGCGGCGCCCGGAGTTATCGTGGCACGGCACGCCCAAGAGTTATCGCTGAACTCCGGCACGCGGCGCCTCAGAGCTAGGTATCCCCGAAACTCCCGTGTCGGCGGCGCCAGCCTTGATGGATGACGGGGCACTCGGAGTGGTTTCATAGGATTTCGGTGAAGTGTCCTTATCACGTTGTTATGTAGATGATTTGCGATGAATCGGTGCTCAATAATGAAGTTCTCCCCAGTTGGAAGTTCGCCCCGTGTTATGGATTGACAGTGATTTTGTGTGCGATGCTTTTGCTGGATAATCTCCACGCAGTGAAAGTTAGTGTGATAAGGGTCTAAGGGAGTCGATTTGCCTTCGAATCCCAAAACAAAATGCACTGGAAAAAGCGTTTAGCTTTCTGTCAGTTTTGCGGACAGATTGTGTCGCCTTGTTGATATCTTTATCGCGTGTTGAAATAAGCGTTTTTGGGATGGTTGAATGTTACGGGGATCGCTACTCGCTAGGTGCCAGAAACACGTAGAGAAATATCGATATTGATTTATAGTGTGAATATTGCAGTAGTTGTCCCCCGTCGCGTCGAGTGGTAATGTTCAAATGGTCTGCCTCAGCGGGAGCTCTCCCAGGAGGCCGAAACAGAAACAATGCAATTAGGTGTAAGGCAAGAAGATGAAACGAATATAAACCCACATTTGCCTTGTGAATAGTGTTTTTTATAATCTGCAGCTGACTTTTTTACAACTTAGGTTGGATGTGGACTGAATCTATTGCGGCCAATGTGACGATAAAGTTCAATCGGGCTCGTGATGTTCGTCCGACGGACTGAATCAAAGAAACTTTCAGCCCCATCGCTGACCGCATCTACCCGTAATTGATCAGACCTCGCCCTCACCTTCCCCTCTCGGTCGACAGCACTTGCTGAACGCGTGCCTATTGCTTAGACATTAACAGAGCCCGTGACCTGTGAAAAAAAAAATCGGGTCACTGGCAGAATTCACTGCCTTCACACAGAAGCGTTAGCGGACAGTCGTGCTCACCCGTCCCGACATTAGGATTTTCCAGACATGTAGGTACTAGGCGTATTATCGTGTATGAAAATTATTAATGAAATGGTACCCCATTTTCGCCATACCCGGCTAAGTCTGGCCATGCTATCTAAGTTTTTGGTTCATGACCCTTTCATTATTCTATGAAAATAAAGTTCCAGTAAGCTCTAAACCCGACGGAAGTCAACGCCTGAGGGAAATGGCCACGTTTGTGTCCGTACAACATACCTCCCTTTCTCACAAATGACCATTTACGAACCGATCCCCCCACCACCACCACCACCTCAATCCTCACCTGCGGGCTGCGAGACCGGTTATTGGCGAAGCCATTCTGTGTCGATGTCCATGTCCTTACCCATTGGGCAGATTGGGTACTCGGCCCCGACTGTCAATGTTCCGGTCACAGTCTTTGCACTTCCTCAGCCGTCGGCGCGTGCCACGCCCACTCCCGTCCGCGCGATCACGGTACTGTGGGGCCTCGGTCGTGTCGATTGGGCCGAGTAGTCGCCGTTCGCCCCGGGCGGTGGACGACCGTCGCCCAGGGCGGTGGCACGCGCAACCGACCACAGGCGAGCAGGAAGAACCGGCAGTGACACCAGTCGTGAAGCTCAGCTGCAAAGCCGAACGTAATACACTGTGGGCAGTACCATTGAAAAGAAGACTACGCTTGAATTTTGAACGTTTCAAAATAAAGCTTGCAGTGAAACAGTTCTATTTCATACAAGCACGGAATATATAGTCTACGACATATATTCGTATCGACATATGTCGTAGACTATATATTCCGTGATACAAGGCATGGGGACTTTTATCATCAGCCGATTCTACTTGTGGGAGGACTCAATAGGCCAGCACAGCACGTTTATGATCTGCCTCTTAAGTTCCGTAGTTTTGTTGAGAGCGTCAAGACGAGGAACAGAGAACGATCACGCGCTTTTGATAAGTGAAAACGCAGTTATCCATGTGGCGCCCCGTTTGCAGTGTGAAACACTGAAACGTGAAGCTTCCGAGCATGCAGGAATGCATTCGTTTGCGCAGTTTCGCTCGTGGTTGGCAGAAAGAACAAACAAATAAAAGTAGCATCAGCATATAGGTACTTGTATTGCACAGCTTGGATACATCACGTTCACTAACACAAAGTGCACTTCCAATATCTCAATCGGATCCTACGTTTCATGACGCGTCCCTGGTACATACATCCGGCAAGGTATCAAACTGGCATCAATCATTTGCAGCCGAGCACACTCCGGGCCGCTGCTCACAGTATACAAACACCCCCAGACCTCGGGGCGCGTGCGACATCACTAGGGCGTCTCGGCCGGCTGGAAGCGCGGCACGCCGTCGGTCTCATCCCCGGGGTCCTCGGGGTGTTCCGTGGTCTCCTTCCCCTGCCCGCCGTCCCCCGCCTTCTCCCTCTCTGCCTGTTTGGCCTGCACGGCCGGGAAGCCGTACAGCAGCCAGCGGTAGAAGGCCTGCTTCTGGGACTGGGTCAGCACGGCGTCGCCCGGCCAGGGGTGCTCGCGCTCCATCATGTCGGTCAGCGTCTCGGTCACCATCACCGGCAGCCGCACGCTGTGGAACAGCACCACCTTGCCGACGGCCGCGTACGCCATGCAGGGCGCGTTGGCGCCGCCCGAGCCGTACCGACCGGCCGCGAACGCCGTCACCGGCTCCTCGAACAGAAACTGCACCGCCTGCTTCTCCTAGAGGCGGAGGGGGAGGAGGGCAGTGAGCTGCAGGAGAGGCGAGAAGCATATTCCATACAAATGTGCGACCAGCGAGTACAGTAATTGACGATCGCGAAGTGCACGAAGATAAGACCGATTCCTAAATCCATTTTACGCCAGAAATGTATCTCGCCTCTACACCATGTGTGCATGTTGTAGTACAACAGTACAACAGTTGTACCATTACATGACGTAGAGGTCTACTGGTAAACAGAAGTTAGCCGAACAGTCGCCAATTCGGAGCACCACCTCCCAACCTGACATCCCCCATCCTTCTCGGGTTCGACTGAGCCCCGTCCTTCGCCCGCTCACAGCTGAGACTATCGGACACCCGGACTCATAAACACTTACCTGGTTGATGATGAACGTGTGTCCGTCCCAGGAGGTGACGATCAGCTCGTCGTTGCCGTCGGACGTCACGTCCAGCTTGGTCAGACAAAACAACTGGTGGTGCAGCGGCATCGACCTGGCGAAAGGGGACGGTCAGGGTCGTTAGGGTTGACGCCGGATTTCGTGACATGGTTTGCATTGTTGCTACATCACTGGCATAATCAATATGGTGACAACACTTAACTTACGTCGGGTCATAGAGGTGGCGTAGGTGCCGTAAGAGCTACTCTATTACTACTAGACTACTGATATAAAGTAGCCAATGCTAGGTTGTAGGCATATGTAACAATGGTTATAACACATACCCATTACCCACTGTATAAATCGACATGAGACTATGCTGGCAGGGACGATGACAGCACTGTCCATCAAAACCAACATCTCTCTCACCAGCAGAGCTCGTTGTCCTTGACGTAGAAGAGGCTGCCGTCCAGAGTGATCATGGCGTAGGTGTTGGAGGCGGCCTCCCTCAGACCTCCCAGCACCTCGCACGAGACGTTGTGGCGCGCCTTCACAGCGCGGCTGACGTCGTCTATCTCCACACTGTGACATTCCCTGCGGGGGAGGGGGATGACGTCACCATACTGCACCCTGATATACATACACTGTCGGAAAGTGACGTGATCAATCTCCACACTTCGACCTTCACTGCGAAGTGACGTAATCAATTCCATACACTGACATTCCCTGTGGGAGACAGTGACGTCATCAATCTCAACACTGTCACATTCCCTGCGGGAGAGTGACACAATTAGCACAGCCGCTACATCCAGTGCAGAAGGGCGACGTGTACACGAACTGTGTCCGATTTCATTGAAGTAAACTCAACATCAGCAATGATAGTTCAAAAGCTCAACAGTGGCAATGCTTCGACTACCACCGAAACCCGCAAACTTCGCCGGAGTCCCGGCCGCGTCTCGTGTACGTACCGCCCGTCCTCGGCCGTGGAGGAGCGGTACCGCAGGCGGACCACGGCCGCTCCCGGCTGGGAGACGAGCACCGACGGCCACCCGTCCTCCTCCACATTCAGCGAGATGTTACCGATCTGAGGGGAGCATTGGGGGAATGTCACCGATCTGACGGGAGAACGGGTGAGGTGTTACCGATCTAAAGGGGCAACAGCGGAAATGTTACCGATCTGACGGGAAGGACGGGCGAAATGTTACCGGTCTTACGGGGACATGTTACGGGAGAAAGAGGGGAGTGTTACCGGACGGATGGAAACGGCAGAGATGTCACCGATTTGACAGTATAAAGGGGAAACATTATGAGACATAGACATCAAAGTAAGAGAATGAGAAAAACTACAATGCATAAAAACAACCTATGAATGAATGACTGTGTAAATCAAATAATAGGTTGAGTGTTGTAAGATGACGGCGAGGTCAGCAGCTGACAATTCATTTTGACTCAATAAATCGTTCATAATACTAGGCAGAAAGCAGACATTTCCAGTCCAGTGTTTCGTGTGACGTAGAGCCATTGCCCTCGCATATATCGGCACATATCGCATCCTCCGCCGCAGCATAGTACGGACCAACGGCGCTGTTTGAGCATCTGCCGGCATACCACTGCGCTGGAATTACCACTGCGGGTAACTGCACCGATCACCCACCTGCTGCATGAGCTCGCACTTGCTGATGGCTCGGAGGGCGTCCTCCTGCCAGCGGTAGACGCGCACCACGCGGTCCGTGAGGGCCACGACTAACTCCACCCGGCCGTCCCGGTCCACGTCCGACAGCACCGCCGTCTGGCGGGCACAGGACGAAACTAATGTTAGTCAAGCGCCGGTAGATGTCGGGCAGGCCCTAACACGTACCCAAGCCGAAATGGTAGCATTAGTCGGTCCATTTATAAGATAAACAGTAAGTGGTGAGCACACACAGAAATACGGTTACATTGTGCTGCATCAAAGGATGACACACCCGGTCTCATGCAACTCTCCCTGTTCGTCTCCAGCCATGAGCACTATTTGGTGAATAAACGAGAAAACGACATTGCAGGAAAAATCGAAAATACAGAGTAGCTAACACCTCCGTTCCGTCGTTTCCATCCTCAGGATACTGAAATCCTTCTCATCCACGCCGCAACCCCCACTCCGGGCTGGACAGTGGACAGGCACCTTTCTCTCATGCGGGCTGCTCCCTTGGAGCGGCACCGCTGCTCCCGAGGGAGCGCACCCCGTAGCCGGGTGCAGAGTGCTTGGGGGGCTGGTCGGCCTGTCCATTCGGACGGACTCAGCCCCGGTGACTCTCTAGGGTGTCTGCCCAGACCAATGTCTCCCCTAATTCCAATCATCCCCAACAAAACAAACAAGCAAACAAAACAAACAAGCAAACAAAAACAGACAAAGTAGCCAACATCAGCTACACTTAATGGCACAGGTCGCTGAGATATGAGAAATAATGTTACATTAAATTATGATTTGTGTGTAACGAAACATGCGAGTTGTATCGTGGTGGCTGCTGTGGTCACACCCCGCTCTATAGCCTGGAGCCGCCGCTGAGCCGGCGCCGGTATCAAATGCAGTCTGGGCCGTGGCCGCCCGGGCCACCGCCGCTCCGCTCGCTGAATACAGTTCTCGGCTGGTACTGGTGGCGTCTGCACCCTGGGGTTCATCAAGCCATAAGCAAGCACAAAAACACGAGTAATGACCAATCTCGCCCATCCCGGCTACCATTGACGCCCCCGTGCGCACCTTTACATTGGCGGGTATCCTCTGGTCGCGGCGCTGTCGGATTCCCGTCTCGTCCACCTCAAACATGTGGATCCAGCCGTTCCCGCTGATCGCCGCCAGAGTGTTGCGGTCGGGGCTGATGAGCGGTCCGCAGCAGACGGCCGACACGAGGCCCAGGTCCGAGACGTGGCACAGCGGCTGCGTCTGATGGAACAGGGGGGGGGGGTGTCACAACAGACGGCCGACACGAAGCCCAGGTCCGAGACGTGGCAAAGAGGCTGTCATGAAGCGTCAGGTCAGGACGAACGACGTAAGGGACGATGAACGAAGGAAGGGCGATTAGTACATGCAAACACGACGATTCTTTTATCATGATTGCGGTATACAGACAACATGTGATCTCTTGTTTCAGAGTCAACGCACTGTAAAAGCCTGAGCAATACGAGATGCAATACATGCGTGACAGCGTAGCAACGCATTGATCAGAAGGAAATGACTGATAAAATTCGAGTGACTCGGTAACGAGACTCGGATCGGCTCGGCCGCCTCACTCACCTGGAGTCCTTTGAAGATGTAGAGCTCGCCGGTCTCTGTGCCGACCACCAGCTCGTTCTCGCCGTCGTTATCGACGTCGGCCAGCGTCAGCGCCGACGGCGACACGCCGCCGTGCACCTCCAGGTCCACGTGACCGACGAACGACACCGTCCGCATTGTGGGGCGTGCGCTCACAGAGTCACACTCACAAACAGGCCGCTACTCGGCGAATGGCCACGTGATAGATCACAAGCACAAGTCTTTGTCAGTTTTTGATCAGCAGCTCCGCTAATAACAGCCGGTGTCGGCAGGCTCCGCAGCTGACCAGCCGGTGTCGGTCGCCCAGCCGGTGTCGGCGGCTCAGCGACTGGCCGGGGTCCAGTTGAGCGGCCGCCGGTCCTCGGGCAGCTCGGGCTCCAGGCGGCGCCACCGGCTCGGCGGCCAGACCACGTGCGAGGCGCGCGCCGTCACCAGGCCCACGGCCACCGGGCCGAGCAGGTTCGAGTCGAGCGAGTGGCCGCGGTTGTCGCCCTCCAGCCAGCAGTGGCCGTCCGGCACGCGCACCACTGTCTGTCGGTAGCCGAGCGTGCGCACCAGGTCCCCCTCCAGCCCCACCACACGCTTGATCAGCTTCTGGTCAGGCTCCTTGGGCGAGCTGAGTGAGACGATGGCGCCTGGAGCCAGCTGGAAGTTACGAATCGACCAACGATTCAGGAAAACGTAGTCGCCAAAGTCGCCATTGGGATTCAGAGCAGGCTGCATAGAAGAACCCTCAACCTGTCAAAATATGTGCAGTTAATTCAATTTTCTGCTCACAACTCAAAATATGATGCATTACATGTCACCTAATTTTCCATTACAGTTGAAAGAAAATACATGTGTATGATTTATGGTTAAACGAAACCTGCGAAAGTGAATCTAATTATGGGTGCTAAAAATCTTAAATTAATTTATTTGCTTCTTTTAGCTGTTGAGGCAGAATGATACTAATACAAGCACCTATTGATCAAGAAAAGGTCGCTGGCAAGTGGCAAAAAACTTAAGTTAGACCCTTGGACCAGCAAGCCTAAAAAAATATATGTTCTTTTCCTTCAGCAACAAACTAACCTTGGCCACATATCCGAAGACGTCAACAAAGGTTATCCCAACGGGGATGCTAAGGGCTACAGTTCGAAAAAGAGACCCAAGACGTGGCATTTGAGATCTCCAATTTTTCGATGAGATGAATCAGAAACAATGCGATGGAATAGAAACAACAACATACAAAAGCATATTGATATAGATATGAAAAACACCACAAAACAATTTAGCAGCACACACAGCCTACGGCATTCGGCATTCATCTCAAGTTCGTCGTTTTTATAGTGAGCTGTTGCTACCAAATCGCAGGAAAAAGTAGTGAAAATTTCACCGAACTCAAAGGTTTCTCTTTGCTCGAGTCCAAGATTCCTGTGTTTTATGAAGCACTGATTCATTGAAATAATCTGATTCATGCATGAAATGCATGTAGAAAAGAGTTCGGAACATATTTTTATACCTTCTACATGAGAGTGCACCATAGCTCACACCAATCTTTACTTGCAACGTATCTAGCGGTATGAAAAGTGCACCATGCGTATAACGCATTGCAATATTTCCTGTAATACCTAATGGTCCTTCATGGTGGCCCGAGGGAATAGTGTCTACATTTTTACTTTTTAGGCCAGATATTAAATGTTACACGTCTACTGCAATGCCATATATAGGTTCTACTGTATTGCGTGGAATGAATGGAACACCAAACCACCAATCTCGGCAATGGCGCCTCTTCAAAGTTCTATCTTCTCACATAGGTACACAAGGCTAGGCGAGATTTATAGCCCCTATTTCGCTAAAACAGCCCACGAGCAACCCACGACTTGATACGCTCCACATTTTTTGCCTACTGTTCTATTTTGCTGCGGAAAAGCGGAACACCAATTTGCGCGGGCGCCCGACCGCATAACCCGATGTCTCAGCTCAAAGATGCATGCCTGCATGAGTTATGAGCGACCTAACCCAGGGATTTCAGCTTGCTTGTAAGCAGAAAGGTTGAGCCGTAACATCCTGATCTAAATGTCTCCTACGTCCCCTGTTCAGCTTTGAGCTCATGACGGCAAGAGCTCAAAATAACTCGACTAAAGCAATCGCTAAGTGCGTGCGTCTTTCCAACCGTGCCAGACCACCCACAAGTGTGAACAGTGAACCGTCGGGTGTTGGAAGACGTCTGTCGACAAAGCATCGTATCCAGTCCATATATAGGTATGTATTAGCAGTTCGACGTGACAAAACAATACGCAACCAGCTACTGCGTCGATAAAAGACAGCGGCCGAACCGCCGCACCCCATCGCCACAGCGCGTGCTCAGTCGACACGGGAGTCCCGCGCCCGAACACCGCCCACAGGATAGCCAAAACCAGGCGCGCGCGTCTCACCCCCGCCGCCGCTGCAGCAGCACGTGTCCGCGGGCGGCGCGACTAATCTTCGTCCTCGTCGCCGCCCTCGTCACTGTCATCCTCGTCGTCATCCGTCTCGAACGTGTCGTCGGGAATGTCGTACAGGATGATCATCTGCTTGTTGGGGTCCTTCATGATGAGGTACTTGCCGGCGTCGCGGCCGCGGATGATGTCCACGATGCAGCGCAGGATGCCCCACGCGTTGTCCATCGACAGGTTGATTTGCGATGCGAACTCGCTCGGCTTGAACTGCATCACGTTGAGGATCACGTGCTTGCTCGAGTCCCGGGGCGCCACGCGCGACACGAAGCCGAACTTGATGATGTCTGATCCGGCGAGCAGCGCCTGCACGGTCCACTTGGCCATCTTGCAGTTGTTGTTTTTCAGCTCGTTGGCGAGCACGGCGGCGCGCTGCGTGTCCAGCTTCTGGCGCCAGTCGACGTTGTTGGCGTGCTTGGGGTCCCACTCGTTGAGCGCGCGGATGGTCATGAACTGGTCGGTGCCGAGTACGGCGGCGTCGTGCTCGGTGCGCACCACCAGCTGCACGTCGTCGCCCAGAGAGAACTGCCGGTACCGGTAGGCCACGGAGGCCACAGACTCCGGGTCGTCGTCCTCCTCGATGAACGGGTTCGGGTTCTCGAACTCGTAGCGCTTGTAGTCGTTCAGCAGCACCTGCACAGCGAGAACAGAGTAGGTGGACGTTAAAAATGGGAGGGGCGGGTCAAGTAGTATGGGACACGCACTTCCGATACAAATTATGGGATGAAAAACAACACAACACGCGATAAAACCTTAAGTATAAAATCAAGGTGTTCTCCCCATTTGAATGTCAACATCTAAGTCAAGCTGTTATTAATGACACTTATGATACTTATGCTATGAATGATGCTTTCATCAGCAGTGCTCTACAAATTTCTGTACGGGCATGACAAATAATCTAACACCAGCCTCAGTGCCGACCAGGCCACCGAGTTCGTTCTTGTAACGGCCAACGGCAGCCTCACCTGTTCGGGGAAGTTGTGATTGATGAAGGTGGCCTCCATGGCCAGGTTGCGCGGCGAGTTGATGGACGGGCCCTCGTCGCTGGGCGGGTCGCGCGCCGTCTCCGACACCGTCACCAGGTCAAACTCGCTCTCGTCGCGCTTGTCGAAGAAGATGAGGTTGCCGATCTTCTGGACGACGATGTCCCAGGAGTAGTTGCTGCGCGTGCAGCACATGAGCGTGGCCAGAATCTCGTCGGTGGCGAACACGTTGCCGCCCGACTTGGCCAGTTTGCGGATCTCCGGGTCGTCGGTGGTGGTGACCTTGTGGTGGATGCGGTCGATGCGCTCCAGCCGCTCCGGCTTCTTCACGTTGATGCGATCGACGGCCTTGTTGTAGTACTTGACGGCGCCGCACTTGAGCAGGTCCTTGGGCTCGCCGACGCTGGGCAGCGCCAGCTTCTGCAGCCGCGGGAAGTCCATCTCCTCGATGACCACCCAGTCGGGCCGCACCGTCACCGACGCGTCGCGGTTCTTCATCTGGAAGCGGTTGTAGTCGAAGCGCTGCCGGTTGCCGAACTGTTTCTGCAGCCGGCGCACCTGGCGCTGCCGGTTGGCGTCGCGCGTCTTCTCGCCCTTGGTCATGACGCGCGTGTCAGCCTGATTGCCGCGCTGCTGGTTCTGCATCTGCCGCTGGCGGAAGTTGCGCTGGTAGCGGCCGCGGAACATGGGCTTCGGCACCTTGGGCTGCACCACCAGCTTGAAGCTGTCCTCGTCCTCCTCGTGCATGTAGGCGTACTGGCTGCCGCCGCCGAACTGCGAGTTGTACTTGTTGCCGTAGCGGCGGTCCTGGAAGGCGCCCTCGCGCGCTGACAGCTCCGCCACCTTACCGATCCGATCGCCCTTCGAGAACGGCTGGTACGGCATATCAGAGAACTTGTCCACCGTGCCGGCTGGGCCCCAGCCCGTCTCGTTAATCTGAACTCTGGGCGGCACAAACTTGGCCATTGTGGGCTGCTGTGTGGCACCAGATCAGGCTGGAAGATAAATTTAGCCATCAAAATGGGATTTATCTTTGTATATTGATCAACACAGCAATCAAAGCACCGTATTTGCACAGCAGTCTGTAATCAAGACCACAAAGAGACAAGTTTATCATGGGTGGATTCCCCTATCATGTTATCAAAGATGAGAAACATGAAATTCCTTTCTTAGTTAAGGCAAGAAAAACAATACATGGGTCAAAGATGTGTGCTTTACAACTTTCAAGTTTAATTACAGGATGCCTTAAAAGCAGTAGCACAGCATCTGAGTGTCTCTGAGGTAGTCTTTGACAAATCAATGATTGAAGATGTTTGGGTTGGATTGAAGCTACAAGGAACAGATCAATTGTTGATAGGCTGCATCTACCGAAGCCCGTCTGGATCCCAAGAAGAAAGCATTGAAAAGCTGGAGCAGCTGATTCACCAAGCAGCTGTAGCCCCCTTCTCACACCTTGTCATCGTTGGCGACTTCAATCTTCCTGGCATTGACTGGGACACTGGTGCATCTACTTCAGCCACGCACTCCTTTGTAGAGACGATCCAGGATTGTTACCTGTTCCAACATGTTACCCAGCCCACACGTTACAGGCTTGGAGAGAGGCCAAGTACTCTGGACTTAGTCTTTACCAATGAGGAGGGTATGGTTCGCAACCTTGAGTATGGCCCTGCCCTGGGTAGAAGTGATCATGTAATCCTTACCTTCACATTGATGTGCTACGCACCTGCGCCATCCTCGCTGCCACGCATGTATTCTCGCACCAACTATCGTTCACTGAGTAATGCGCTTGAATCGTGCAACTGGGCGGTGATGAGGAACATGACTACTCATGAAGCTCACACCTTCTTTAGTTCGTCAATCTGTGCAGCCATTGAGTCATGCTCCAGCATCAGAAAGAAGGCCTCTGAACACAACATATACATGAATCGCCATGCCCTCCAACTGAGGAAAAGGAAAAGGCTATTGTGGAGCACTTACTGCCGAAGCCACGATGAACTCGATCACGCCAGGTACGTCAGGTGTCGTAACGACCTGAGGAACATGACCAGAGCCCTCCGGAGACAACATGAGCAAAAGCTGGTACTGTCAATCAAAGATAACCCGAAGTGCTTCTGGCGGTACGCAAATTCACACCTCAAGACCAAAAACGGCATCGGCGACCTAGAAGACGAGAATGGAGAAACGGTGTCTTCTGACAAGGCAAAAGCTAACGCCATGAACAGATACTTCAGTAGCGTCTTCGTCAAAGAAGCGTCAGACACCATCCCTGTCCTGGAGCGCCCTCATCACGGACCGCTTCTGGAGGACGTCGAAATCTCCCCGCTACGGGTACACACCAAGCTGGCAGCGCTGCGAGCACACAGCTCACCAGGACCCGATGGCCTTCACCCTCGCGTACTGAAGGAGAATGCAGCCGTCCTCTCCCACCCACTGAGCTGGATCTTCAGGAAATCGCTGGACTCCGGGGATGTCCCCCCAGAGTGGAAGATCGGCAACGTGACTCCGATATTCAAGAAAGGAGATCGCCGCCTGCCATCCAGCTACAGACCGGTCAGCCTGACATCCGTCTGTTGTAAGGTCCTCGAATCTGTCATCAGGGATGAGCTCCTGCACCATATGTCAGCAAACGGCCTGCTTCACAGATCTCAGCATGGTTTCTTGGCGAAGCGTTCGTGTAGCTCCCAATTGCTTGAGGCACTCGAAGACTGGACCGCTGCCTTGGAAGACCGAACCCCGGTGGATGTGGTCTACCTAGATTTCGCTAAAGCTTTTGACTCGGTGCCGCACAAACGTCTCCTCGAGAAGCTGAGGTCGTATGGTGTCGGAGGTAAACTTCTCACCTGGATACAGGCCTTCCTAGTTGGCCGTCGCCAACGGGTGCTGATTCAGGGCTGCACCTCGGAGTGGGCACCAGTCTCCAGCGGTATCCCCCAAGGTTCAGTGTTGGGACCGACGCTGTTCACAATATACGTCAACGACATGCCACTAGAAGTCTCAAGCAATATGAAGATGTTCGCGGATGACACGAAGCTATATAAGCCACTGACAAATCCATCCGAACGTGGTGCTGGTCTGCAGGGTGATCTGGACGCTCTGGCACGATGGTCCTCAAGGTGGCTGCTGCCGTTCAACGCAGGAAAGTGTAAGGTGATGCACATGGGCTCAAGAAACCCTGCACACGAATACCGGCTAAACGGGACGCCCATCGCCGTGGTAGACGAAGAAAGGGATCTGGGGATCATAATCGACTCTGAGCTGAAGTTTCACTCCCAAACGGCCGCGGCCGTTTCAAAAGCCTCGCAGCTGCTCGCGGTCATCAAGCGATCCTTCGCTCACATCGATGAGACGACCCTACCCTTGCTCTACAAGGCTCTCGTCCGCCCCTTTCTGGAGTTTGGGAACGCCGTCTGGGGACCATTCAGCAAAGGAGACCAGAAACGCTTAGAAAAGGTCCAGAGACGCGCCACGCGTATGGTGGAATCCATCAAGCACCTTCCCTACCCCGAGCGTCTGAAGCGTCTCAGACTACCGTCGTTGCTCTACCGCCGCCGCAGGGGAGACATGCTGACGGTCTACCAGCTGTTCCACGGTGGAATCGATGTGCCGCCAACGACCTTCTTCACCAAGAACGAGACCGAGCTGACGAGAGGACACGGATGGAAGCTGATCAAACCCCGAGCTGCGACTCTCGCCCGACGACGCAGCTTCAGCGTCCGCATCATCAACGACTGGAACGCTCTACCTGCTGAGGTCGTATCGGCCGAAACACTCTCGACATTCAAGGCACGACTTGACCATCACTGGACCCACCTAATGTATGTCATGCCACAACCTTACGAGTCCTGAATGTCTCCCCAAGTAACTCGGTGAGAACGGGACCTATAGGCCAAGTGGCCTTTTCTATCCCGATGACCTTCAAGGTAAGGTAAGGTAAGTTTCATTGAATCATGCCATACCCGATGGTAATCCCAACTACCGCAGCCCAGGGGAGGCATTTTTCGCCTGCATTGCTTCTCTTACTAAAAATGTCTGAGCATGAGTGCTCTAGAGGTCACAGGCATGGCATATGGATATCTTTTGTCTACATATATAATGCAGCCAGTTTTGATACTAGCCCTTTATGATTATGATTATGATTGAAGCCCTTTATGAATGTTCAGAGGGAAAATTGAAGCCAAATTCAAGATGAGAAGCTGCAAATACATAAAAAGACCTAGTATGTGTCATGATCATTTACAGGTCATTTGGGGTCAGATGAGGATGGACAATGCTGAAGACAGGGTGCCTAGGGTGATTTGCTCAAGGCTCTTGATATTCACTCGCACAAACCACGTGACAACCAGCGTGTAGAAGGCGTAGAGAGGGGGAGAACTTCTTAATAGCAACGTGACCAAATGTGCCCTCCGGCGCCCTGTTTTCCCAAATGTCCATGAGGACAAGGTCAACATCAAAGCTGCCCTTTTCCCTAGAAAATGTATCTCATTTGATGCATCTTGACATGGTAAATGGGACCCTGACATGTTGATACCACACTATCTTCACCTGTGACTGTTTACATGGAAATGTTATGCCCACTTTTGACAGCCCGTTTACCAACCATATGGAACCCGCTGAAATCAATGGGCAAGTGGGAAAGATATAGTCAATGAAATCTAAGAATGATGAAAATATACTTAAATTAAAGGATTTGAGCTACATCATAAGTTATTTACGTAAACACAGCAAACCTATGCATATGAAATCAATATGGCTTTGGAAATTAAATTAAGCAAAAATCGAAGTGACCAGTTCATCCGGTTCACTTCAAGGCGACACACATCAACGCACTTCGGTACTCAGCCAAAACGTGGAGATAACAGAAATTGAAATTAATTTTCATGAAAGCTTACCGAACTAATTCTGGAAAACCTCCAATAAATCAAATAAGTTAAAAAACTAGTAAAAGTCTCTCACGCGGCGGGGCACGAGGAAATAAACGCCACATTTGTCGACAAGGTATAGAGCTGTAATGGAGTTCAAGGTGGTCCACTATTTTTTGTTTTCTATCTTCAGATTTTGCGCAAAACCATGCATTCAAAATCTTTGAGTAGGTGAAAAATATTTTGCTTCATAATTTTAGCATGGAAACATCTAAAAAGCAGTACTGTCGGGAACTGAGCTGCTTATTTTTGATGTAGCTGCTCATTATGCTGTTTGTAACCAGCTGTGAACAGGTTTATCTGTCTCAGTTGCGCCAAATGTGCTTGTATATTCGTTTCGCAATGCAAATAGCAAATAGCCATTGGAATGCGGAACCTTTGTTGACCGCAGTTGACCTGAGATTGACCCGAGCGGCCGTTGCCTTGGTAAATGACAGATATTGAGTGATTTTCACAATAAAATAGTGATCCCGCAGATTTGGACATTTTATTTTTGATGTGAGTTTCCTTGTTTTTTTTTAACAGCTAGGTACGTTGATGTGTCAGTGTGGATTGTCATTGTGGATGGCAGAGCATCTGATCCTCCAATGGGAAACCCAGGCTTAGTCATTTTACTTCAGACTGGGTATCAATCTATTTTGTGTCTAGGCAAGGTAAAAGTACCTAAATGAATGAACAGCTTGTGGGCTGTGATGTGGTGACAAGTCTGCATGCTATTTTCTCATTTCAGTTTGATTATGACTCAATTTCAGGAATGGGTGGAAGATTGTGCCGAACTGGAGGCGCCCAGGTGCAGCAAATTTAACTCTTCCAACACCCTAACAGTGACCTTGACCTCTATCCTTTGTTGCGGCTCCAAAGCTAAGCCATCGTGTAATTGGGAGATTTTGGGCATGCCCAGTTTAGTGGACTTCCACTGCCATAGAAATTACTAAGTTAAAGTAGTTTTCCTGTGCTAGGAGAGATCAAAATTACAGAGCAACATCACATTCAGATCAAACATTAATTGTGATTTCAAACCTTTCAAATAAGAAGTGTGATATTTTCATAAGTGCCGTGAAAATTGCTAATCTTATTCTTGTGCTATGTTCGTAATTTATAACAATTGGAATTTTTATGTTGTTTTTTTCCTGAAAGGACATAACCAGACCCATGATCCAGATCTAGGACTCTTTTGTGGGCCATAACAGAAAATCTTACTGACATCTTGCATCCTGTATCAATATGTTGTAGCTTGTAGGCTTTGCTGCATATGGCCATTGGCACTGATGGCCAAGTTGATATCTCTGTACTTATTAAACAGATAACATTGCAGTTGCATTTGTTGTGATCCTGTATCTTTGCAAGCATACATGGTCCATATTACCAGCTTTCTGAAGGATTGCTGGTCTGGTGACCATTGAACCAATGACCAGTGAATTTAATAGCCAATGAATATGTTTCCTTTTAATGCCTCAGATCAATCATGGTTGGCATGTCAACTAAACATTGCCTTATTAGCTTTTTGTGTCCTCACCTCTTCTTAGAATGCTCATATGCTCTCTAAATGAGCAATTAAATCAATAAGCAACTGGCTGTGCTGACTGCTGAGTGATGCTACTTTTAGTGTGTGTCTTTCAGTGAGTTGCTTTTCATCATCCAGTGCTTTGTGTTGACAGTACAAGATAATAGTACACATTAACTTTATTCTTACTCTGGCTTTTGTACGTTATATTGTAGTGGGTAGGTACTTCATATGAACTTAACCAAAGATATTATTGGCTTGCTTGCATAGTTGGTACCTATGTGCTCCATGCCGCCCTCCTATGCTATTTCCATAATATCTGTATCTTTTTCTGCTAATATGTGCCTAGTGTAGATATAATTAGTCTTATTAAACCTGTTATTTATGGACTCATACAGCATAGTGGGTCAACCCATGTGGTGTGGTAATTGGTATTTATTTTTGAAGAAGGCACACTAAGAAGCACATGCTCCTGAGATAATATCATTTGAACATGCCTGTGCGTCTGTTTACAGATAGCACCCCTGCCTGGTGGTGAACCACTCTTTATTGTGGTAGCCCTGCTACTCCAGAAGGGGCCAAACTGAATCCCACAACCAGCCAGGACGAGCTTCCCGGCCTAGGTAAGTCATATGTCAAACTTTGCACCCTTTACCATGCCCTTTCAACCTTTGGAAGTAGGTAGTGGCTGTTGCTTGTTCAATGCCTTACACCGATAAGTGATAAGGCACTTCATTCGTCAGTTATGACTGTAATGGTTTTCACCCCTTAGGTTAAGCACATTTTGCCATCAATCGGCCGCATAGCACTGTCGATGGAAATCGTGTAACATTTATTCACCATTCGCGTCGTATTTTAATAAGAGAGTTTTTGATTGTTCAATTTAGCAGCTGACGCTCCCCGATCGCGCTGGGTGCCCCGAATGTGGCCAGTGGCCACCCTGGGCCCTGCCACAGCCAGCCGCGGCGGCTCGCGCCTGTCTGGATGCGGGATAAGACGCTCCCAAGGCCGGGACGCGGCCGCCACCCGCGGTAAAAGTTTCCTCTCCCCAGCGGCAGGAAAGCACGAACGCGCCGGTTGCATGGCAACGGTACCGTTGTGTGTCATGCGGCCGGCTCACGCCCCGACGTTCGCGGAAGCGAATTATTCGCGGCAGTACGTGCCGTGAGCGAATTTGGCTTATCGAATAAGACGTGGTCCATTGGGCCCGGCGAGGCCAGCCTGTCGGCCCGTCGTTGGGGGACACTTGCCGACTCGATCGATATGACTGGCACATTTGGATCGAGTTACGAGGACGGCCGGCCGCTCGCTTGGTCGAAGGGGATGGTAAGGGGGGGGGGGGGGGGGAGAGGAGTCCCTAGTAACGTGCGGACAACCAGCAGATATATTATCCATATCAATTGCTTTGATCGAGGGCTCAAAATATGCCATCAGCTACCTACATGGAACTACTATGTGTGATGTTTTCTCACTGACTCGGCCCTGGTGTTTTAGCCCAGTTCCGTGGCAGCAGGCTGGCGGCTGCCATCCTGTCCGCACCAGTTTCGGCGGTGTCACCTGTGGTGACCCGGTGGCCGTCGTCGTCTGACCCGACCGGGCACACCTGGCCAGGCCGCCGGCAGCGGTAGCAGCGGGCGGTGCTCCGTCCAGGTGGGCCGCCGAGGGAATGCGACTGCCGTCCGGAGGCGGTGGACGCTATCGCCGGCCGGCCGGTATCGGCGGCAGATTGCCGGTATCAGGCGGGCGGGCCGCGCGGCCGGGGCGGGGCGCCGCCAGTGGCCGGCCGGCCGCGCCCCGCGCCGCGCCATGGAGCTGCTCGGCTCGCTGCGCCGCCGGCGCCGCCTGCCCGAGTCGCCCTCCTGGTGGCGCTCGTGCAGCACGTTCTTCACACGGGAGCCGCTCGACGCCGACCAGCTGGAGGAAGGTAGGCGCGCGCCTCGTGCGCGGCCTGCGCTGTGCCGCGGACGCTGCTGCCGCTCCGCTGCTGGGTGGGTCGTCCGGGGTGTTCTGTCGGCAGGGATTGGTGCCGGGTCGGCCCGCTGCTGGTGGGGTGTCCGTGCTGACAGCGGAGGCTGAGCGGGGTCGTCTGCGTCCAGTCCTTTGTGTCGGTTCGTCTATTTCTGTCCGCCTCGGGCTGCTTGAGTGGCGTGTCTGGTCGTCCGCCTCTGACCGGCTTCTGTGCTGTGTTTGTCGGGTCCTGCAGCTGGGGTTCGACCCCCCGCCGGCGCAGCAGAGGCTCGCTTCTGTCGACCCCTGCCGGCAGCCGGGGCCCGCGGCTGTTCCACCAGGCGGCGCTGGACGGCTGTCCATGACCCGGAGAGGCTCGGAGAGGGCGCCACCGGGTCTGGACCGCCGCCGCCGCCGCCGCCGCAGGGGCTCGCTGTTGCCAGGCAGCACTGCGTGTGTGTATATATCCGTGTATGGTCCGAGCGGCGTGACTGGCGAGGTCGCTCGTCGAATGGCCTACTTGTGGGGAACCTCGCGTGCCACCCGTTCCCGTCACTGAATGAGGACTGGAGCTGAGGATAACAGCTTTATGATTATATTCCAGCCCATACGGCTATCAGTGTACTGAGAATCAGTACAGAATCTGAAATTTACCAGTCCTGCCGTATTGATAAACGTTGATGTGGCGGTTAGTGGTGACATATTATCTGGAGATGTGTGGTTTTGATCTCCTCTGTGGCACGCAGCGTTTGTATGCCTTTGTACGCGCCAAGCCTCGGTACACAGCTCAGGTGCCATTTCTTGTGACCGTCGCCCGCGCTATCGGCCCGGCGAGCCTTGGTCGTTTGTCGCCTCAAGCCGCGCCGATAGTGTTCACAAAGCTCCCGGCTCAGGCTGTGTTGGCAGTAGCGTAGCGTGGCGCTATGGCTGGGGCAGCGTCGTGTCCTCCTGACTGTCAGCTTCTCTGCTACACTAGCTAGTGGCGGATGGAAGATGGGAAGGTAGCGGTAGCTGGTCCAGTGATCATGGATAGCTCCCAGGCAGGCTCACTATACCCAGGCGCTGATCGCTGACCGCTGATCGTTGACCGCTGATCGCTGATCGTTGATCGCTGATCGCTGACGGCTGGCCGCTGAGTGGACCGGGTACCACGCCGCCCCGGTCGGGTCGGCTCTGTTTACAGTGGAGCTGCCTCGCGTTTGAAACCGACCCGTTCCCGGTACCGAGTGGCTGGCCGGTTGGCCGCCAGCCCTGCGATCGTTTGAACATGACTGATAGGCGGGCTGACTGAGGCGATATCAGGGACACCGGCGCTAACGCCGCGATAATCGCCACGAGCGCCCTGAGAAACACCGATCAGTTACCTCAATCTGGGTGATATTGTATCTGCTTATGTGAAGCATTGAGTAGTTGATGAGACAAAGTACATCGATTATCGGAATGTGAAAAGAACTCGCCCTTCACAAAGCAGTATTAATGTGTGTGATGCGTCGTACTTACGTCTTACCATATCGCCACGACATGGATTTGTAAGCCGTTGATCGACACGATGAGAGCATATTTTCGCCGAAGCTGGTCGAGCCCGTGCCTTCCTGGTGTTGCCGTATCGCTGCTGCCGCGGACATCGGCGCGTTGCGTCACGTTTCAGGAAGCGGAGATCCGTGACATACATTCCGTGACGCCTTTCTGGCCCGTCATACCGGAGAGGAATTGTGGCACCGTTCATCTGTCACGGTGACCGTCCAGACTGGAGTGGCGGACGGTACATATCCCCTCTCGGAGAGCAGCCGTCGCCTCTGCGCCGGGTTATGAATATTAACTCAGTTGGTGGAGCGTTCGGACGGTGCGGAATCCTAACTGTATGTGGTGTTTGCGCCCGGGACAGCATTTGGTGCTAATCAGCTAATCCTGCTTTGCCATTATCTGGGAGGCTACAGGCAAGGACGGGGCGGGACTGGCTCACAAGGTCCTAAACCGGCGCATCCAAACTAAGCCCCAATCATCATCAATTGTGCGGTGAAGGCATCGTATAAGCGACTGTACGGCGGCAAAATGAACCGTTCTGTCAGCGCGACCCAGAAAACAGGGCCCAGAAGGCGACTGAAATTCATCGCTGGAAGTCGGCGTTAAAAATTCAGGACCTGACAGGTCAAGGTACCGTTGTTCGGTAGAAAACCAGCGATGATTGATAGTAGAGAAGCGTTAGACGATGATCATTGGAGGGTGATGTCACGCCGGGGGATGTCGCGGAACCTTGAAGAGGTGTCGCGGAACGCCATCCTGGCCGGGAAGTCCGAAGTAGCACGATATCACCTCAGCGAGAGGCCGTGACTTGCTATGGATATGTTTGATTTCACCCGAGAGCGGGGAACTATTTGTTCTGTAAACGAAACGAAGCGGGCCAGGCGCTCGCCTGTTGTTGAAGTCCTCAGGCTGAGCGGCGGCCTCTGGGAGTGGCGGACGAGTGTGGACTGAAGGTTCTCTCGACTTGTTGACATGTCCTCCTGCCGTGATGGAGGCGAGAGGACGTCAGTGCGAGAATAATTACTGGTACTTCCCCTGTGCCCCGATATTTTCACTAAAACGAAAGGGCAGAGATTAGCAGGTCTCGGGATGGGTCGATGGGGAGTCCCCGATGGGAGTGAGGACACCTGGTATTTTTTTTTTTTTTTGTTCTGCGTACGCTGGGATAGGGTGGCGGTACCGCACCTGATTACTCCACAGTTCTCGCACATGATCGCGTGATTCACATGATGCATACGGCCTGAGCCTTATGCCGGTATAGTATATATGCAATTCCATATCGTATATGCCTTACACCGATCCTGACCCGGCCGCCGGCTCAGGTAAATCCGGCCAAAACACCAGTCTGAACCTGACCCGCTGTTTTCGCCCAATCCGAGCTGTGCCCGGTGGGACAGCTCCCGTTGCCGGCTTGCACAACATGTACTGGCGCCGTATTGTACTACACGCCCTGATGTCAGAGCCACTGTATGCAGTTACACCTGAGTGACAGACCGTCTATTGTCGCACAATGGACGCCGGCTAAGGCATCAATGGCGGCCGGCGGCCGTGTGGTCGGCCTCTGTGACTCACGGCCGGCTCGGGTGTGTGTGTACGCTGCAGCGCTTTGTGGGCTAATTGCAGCGGGCAGGCCGTGCCTCTGCAGTAGGGCCGGGTCAGCTCCGCGCCGCGACCGCTCAGTTGCAGCTCGGCGCCGCGGCGTCGGCCTCTGTTTCAGTCAGCGGCTGGAGGCGGGGTCAGAGTCGGGGCTGAAGCCGGAGTTTGATTTTGAGCCGGAGCTGGAGCCAAAACCGGAGCTGTATCCGGAAGCGGAGCTCCGTCTCACCGACTGATTAGGCAGAGGAGTGGGCGGAGTGGCTGTTGGGATGGCCAGGGGCACATGGACACTGGTAGATGAGGGGCATTCGATTTGACGATGGGTCTTTGATTTGGGAAGCTCATGCGGTACTGATTCACAGAGGAAGGTCAGCCAGCACCAAGACAAAGAGCAGAGCTGCAGGGAAATGGTCACTGGTCGGTCAGCATCAGTTCAGAGAGCTGGGGAAAGGTCTGTGGCAAGGGGAGGTCAGATAGTTTCGGCCGCCTACAGCGGGTCAGGAGGTGCCGTCTCCGTCGTTGGGTCCGCTCGTACCCGCTCATACCGAGCTCGTCTCAGATCAGCCGCAGCTCAGCCCAGCTTACGGCGGTATCTGTTCGGCACAGCGCCGCCCGTCCCGCGGGCTGGGCCGCCCGGCGCTCCGCTCTGACCCTGGCCCGTCCCTGACGACTGGTGACCTTTCTGGAGATCCGGAGGCGGCCATGACTCACCGCTCTCCTGTGATGCTCCACTCCCCTCACGTCCCGCCCGGCCCGCCTCGATAACCGCGGCTGACAGACGTGCAAACATGGAGCGCAAACGGGCGGCGGCGCTCAGCCCCGACCGGTCACCGCGCTGAGGTGCAGCTCAGAGGCTGACTCACCGACGGCCGGCTCACGAGCTCACGGCGAGCGCGGCAGGAAGTCCGCCAGTTCCCCGGGCCGGTCGTTCGTGCCGAGCTGGAGGGCGCGGTACGGCGGACACCGCCGCCGCGAGCTCTGTTCGGATTATGACTGGACATTATTACACGGCGTCGAGGTGGAAGGATTTGGATTGGCCTCACTTTTGTGGCGGACGAAGGCGGAGCCCGGACCGGTAATTTGGGAGCGCTGCTCTGTTTTATTTCCTGTTCCGGTCTGTTCCATCGCGATCTGTCTTGCGGTGCAGTGCCCTGACGGCACCGGTGTTGTAATTTGGCGTATGTGTGTGCTCAGCGTGCTCCCTCGCCGTGCCTGTCGGTACGGGCAGTGTCATTTTCTTTGTGCTGTCCAGTCTTGCCGGATGCCCGGGGCGCCGTGTCGCCAGCCGTGCCCGCGGCGCTGCAGCATTCCCCGCAGCGCGGTCCCATTCCTCGGGCCGGTGTGTGTCGGCGGTCGGCGGTGTGGGAGCGGCGGCCGGCCCGTTCCCACGGCCCGCAGTCCCGGCCATTGTCGGCCGAGTGCGCGTGCCGCCCGGTCCGGCCCGCAGTGGGACGCCGCTGACCTGACCTGACCTCTGGACTGGTGGTACGCTGCCGACGGCCGGTCACGAACCGGGTCACCGTCCCAGCGGTGATCGGTCCGAGCGAGGTCAGAACTCAGCGGCGGCCGGCCGGTGGACCGAACCGAGCGGTAAGAGCCGTAACAAACTGACTATGCATGTGGGTACGGGGCTTGGTCAGCGAGCGAAGCAGGAGCGAGGGACCAACGCGGAAGTGGATGAACGTTTGCGCGGGTTATGTCGACGGATTCACGGCAGAGTCTGAGCGTTTTTTTTTTTTAAACTCTTTCACAACTGCTTTTCATCTCCCTGAAATCTGTCACTGTTCTATAAGCACTTCGATCTCTTTCAAACTACAGCAGTGCTCGTCGCTTGCCACTTGACACGAGCATTCCGACACCATCCCATCGGCCATGTTCCCTTTATCTGCGATACTGCCTGTGTTGACCTTACAAGATTGCTGTGTACTGAGGGGCTCCGTTTGACATTCTAATAGCCAGGTCATAAGAGCGCCATTTTCATGTAATCCGATGTTACGTTTTCGCCGCCAATGTCTAAATGTTGACCTTGCAATATTACTTCGGCTTAGCCGAAACTGTCGTGATATGCCAGCGTCCTGTGCCTGATAACCCCTTCTGTTAGTTTGCTTTTCAGTTTCGACCAAATACCAGCTCAGATATGGTTTACTAGCGACACCTCACAACCCACGAACACGCCACATTACCAAGTCTTTGTTCGTCAGAGGCTTACTCTTAGCATTACCTCTGGAGTGCTTGCTTGATAGGTAGGTTTTTAGGAGATAAACACGAATCACGTCCCACTTTACTATCAGGGGATTCCCGCCGACGGCAATATCCGTATCTGCCAATGATTCATCCCACAGTGTGAAGGTTCAATAGACTGTTTCGTTGTGTCCCAGCACGGCGATCGTGTCAAACGTGACACTTTCTCTTCGTCCACGAGCTGCGCGACGAACCAGGATATGCGCGTGCAGCGTGGTGCGAGCGGCACTCTGCTCTGCGTGTGGCGGCCATTGTGTCCAATCACAATTGGTAACAAAGAGCTGAAAGGAGACTGTGTCGCCACACGGCCGGGCGTGTCGCCCACCGCCAATTCCATGGTCAGGAGCGGGCGTGTGGGCCGGTCGGTGGTGTGTCGGGTCGGTTCGGGCGTCGACTGCCATCCAAGGTCGGGTTGCATCACTGACCGTGGCAGATATCGAACGTCGAACGCACGAGCCGCGTCTCTGACCTGGCCTGACCTGACCTGACCCAGGCGTTAGACAGCAGTCTCCTGCCACAGCTGAGGTCATCTGTGCTCTCTGTGAGGCAGGCAGTGCTGAGCATTGAGCATGAGCACCCTCTCAGATCTGACCTGACCTGACCCGGGTGGTAGACAGCAGTCTCCTGCCACAGCTGAGGTCATCTCCGGTGCTCTGCGCCACAGCAGACAGTGCTGGTCAGCTCGCGACTGACCAGACACAACTGCCATTGATCGCTCGTGGTGAATGAGAATGAGAGATTTACGTGAAACTATGCGCTTATCGATGTAAATTGT
The DNA here is from genome assembly GCF_019059575.1 of Amphibalanus amphitrite. Classification (NCBI taxonomy): domain Eukaryota; kingdom Metazoa; phylum Arthropoda; class Thecostraca; order Balanomorpha; family Balanidae; genus Amphibalanus; species Amphibalanus amphitrite. Next base: position 523,275 of record NW_024881515.1, read on the forward strand.
ATTTCTCTTTTTGCAAAGAGGGAAATCTTGCGGCGTTTTTACACTGTTCAGTTGTCATGGAGCTGATCAGTTAATTACTTTTGGTCGCGGCCGATTCACCACCGTATCTGCCGGGGAGACTCCCGCTTTCCTGGTAAGGCCGGCTCACGGCCGCTCTCCCAAATATAGCCGGCGAACACCTGACTGGCGACGCCGGTGTCGGCAGCGTGCCAGCCCTGCCAGCCCTGCCGCACGTTCTGCAACACACGGCGTCGCTTGCATCAGTCATGAAGCGTTGGGAACGAGCACTCCATGGCGTCATCGGAAGGCGGTGCGCAGCGCCGCCGGCCGGCCGCCGGGCCTCACGCATCACCCGCGCTGGTTCCGTGCTGCGGTGCACCGTTCGCGAACAACGGCGAACAGCGGCGTCCGTGGTACCGCTACACGGTCCGGGCGGGATTTCGCGTCCGGCGCATGACGCTGCTGTTGATGCCTGCCGACTTCCGCTCTCTGCGGCCACTGAGGTGGCTGAGCGGCGGCCGTGCAGCGCCGGCCGTACCTGCCCTGCCACCGAGCACGCCTGCAGCTGAGCACGGCGCACGTCGACCAGCCAAGGCCGGCGGCGACCCGGGCCGTGACGTCACGCCGCTCCACCGGTGACGTCACGCGGGGCCGCCGGCCGCTCGCCGCTCGGCGCCGGCTGCCAGTTGTCGACAGGCCGTCGGCGCGCTGAGGTGCGCAGTGGCTATCAGTGGATCCCGGACGGCCGGCGCGCTGCTCAGTGGACTGTCGGCGCCGACGGTGATACGTGGCCGCGTCAGAGGACTCTGCCACGTCGGGCCCGGTGCGCGGGCCGCCGGGCGACAGAACGGGGTCGGTGCGCGCTGGCTCGGCCGGCGCGGCGCCGCAGCAGGGCACGCCGACCACAGGCCGCCGCCGGCGACTCATTAGGGGCATCGCGCCGTCGTTCGGCTGCCACACCGGCTGGATGACCCGACACGACCCCATGCGGTTCATGGAGAACATCTTCGGCATCTTCGGCCACCCGTCGGCGTCGCCGCCGCCGGTCAGCACAGGTGAGCGAGAGGCTGCCGAGCGCGGCCGTCCCTCAGGGACAGTCACCCGGACACTGCAGGGGGAACGGGAGAGAAACGGGCTTCTACTCCCCTGGGGCCCGCTCGACTGAACTCGACTCGTCTGCTCTCGAACGTAGTACGATGACCTTCACTGGCCGCACGGGACCGGCAGTAGTCGAGACGGAGTAACCCGCTTTATTTTACAGCGCGATATAAACCGATCTAATTCTTTACGGCTGAGCTGTCCGAGCTGCCGCTGGCTACCGGTCAGCTGTGTGCTGAGGCCGGGAGCTGAGGTCGCTAACCCCGACCAGAGCTGAGGTGGCCCCTGTCCCACTGTAAGGTGGCCATTGTCCTGCTCTCGTTGGCCCCTGCCCGGCCGGTAGCTATCCCCTGTCGGTGGCAGTACGATGGTCCGCCCGCTCAGCTGTCACAGTCCTCCCTCCCCTCCCGCCCAGCTGGCCGGCCGGGCGGACCTCTCTCAGTTGGAGCGCTCCCAGCCGGCCGGCTATTATCGAACGAGCAGCGGCGGGGCTGCAGCTCTGTTCGAGGAACGCCCTTTGTTGGGCTGCCCACTGCTGGCCACTCGGCGGCGATCGGCGCTGCTCCCGGTACTCGGAGAGCCTCTGCGGCCGGCCGGCATGCAGCCCTGCCTTGTCTGGTGGTCCGTGAGCGGACCTCGGCACGTGGCGCTCGGCCGTAGGCGGCAGTGTCTGTGCCGGGATCAGCTGATCGGTCGGCGGAGACGGCTCGGAGTGGGTCACCACTGCCTGCCGGCGCCAGACCGGACAGACCGGACCGTGGTCCATCGCCGCCGACACACCGGCCGCGGCACAGCGACCCTGGCCGGCCGGCGAGAGCGGCCCCGGGCGGCGCCGGGGCCAGCGTCGCAGGCAGCGTGGGTGGCCGAGCTGCCGAGATTCACCGACTCAGCAGAACGGACCACGCGTGTGCATCAACTCAGCAGTCTGAGCCGGCGCGTGGGTGCTGAGTCGGTAGTTTCAGCATCTCGATAGTGTCGGCTGACACGTGTGCCGTTTGTTGTCACTCTGTCGACAGGTCTAACTGGTGTCCAGTTCGTCTGTGAACCGCTGGTCACCTGTTCAGCAGGTTGTAGCTAGGTAGCACCGCTTTGTTGGTGACATCAGCCGGACGTCTTAGGTGGTCAGCTGGGTGGCTGCGGGCTGGGGAGGAGTCGGCCAGGATGGTTCTTGTCACTGTTCCCGGCCAGGAATAGACAGGTCAGCTGGGACGTGGCCGCTGTCCGTTTTTACCGGTGGTCGTGACGCGCCACCGCCGCCGCTGTCGCTGACCGCTGACCGCTGTCCGTACGTCCGCCCATCCGTCTGTCGTGTGTCACGGGGCTGCGCGGGGTCCCTCCGGTCTCTGGCGGCGGTACCCGGCTACGTCGGCACATCTCTGAGACCCCGTGACAACGCTGGCAGCCGTCTGCGGCGCATTCCCGGCCGGTCAGCTGATGCGCCTCCCCCGCGGCCGGCGACGGACGGGCGGCACCCTGCCAGCTCCGCCGCCACCCGGAGGCCTGGCTCGACCGGCCGGCCACGCCGCCACACTTTTTGTGCCCGGTGGTGGCTGCATTGTCGTCCCTCCCCTGCTGCCAGGGAGGCAGCACTGTCCGATGTGCGCGGCCGTCCCCTCCCAGGCCTACCGTCCCGTCCGAGCGCCGTGTCGGGCCGTCGGCACCCGGCCGGCTCTCGGCGGCAGCGCTGTTTGTTGTTACAGAGTCCGTCGGCGGCTCGCCGCCCGGCCGCCGGCGTACGCCGCGCCGGAGCCGGTGAGCCGCTGTTTATCGAGACACCGTATCGGAGCCGTCGCCACCTCCGGTTCCAGCCGACTCGGCCGGTGCGTCGGCCGGTCGACGGGCCGACCTGTTTGTTTTTGTCGTATCGGCCGGCAATCAGTGCGCCTCCCGCCGCTCACGGCGCCGGCTGACCGCTGTTTTTGCCCTGTCCGGCCCGTTTATCAAAGAGGCTGTCACCGCGCTGCAGGGTCCGATGCTCGTCGTTCGGCGGCCGTTCGCCGAGAAGACGCAGCGCGGTGTATCGCCGCCGTGTACTCTGCCGTGTACTCCGTGTAGCCCGTCAGCTGTGACGCCGGGCGCACGCCTTGCATCCCGAGTGGCTGGCGCCTACCCCTGCGACTGTCCCGGCCGTGATACACGGCGAGTAATTGGAGTGGCGTGCCGGACTGCTCTGTGCTGGCGACACTGCCAGAACCACCACTCTGCTGCCTTGCGTGCGTGACGAGTGGACAGTCGTGTATCCAACCGTCGACACCGGCGGGGGCCGGGCTATGTCCTGCCTTTGTCCCCGCTCGGCTGTGACCCGCACCGCCGCTCCACAACACGCCACCAACGGGCGGCCCGCGGCTCCGGCGGCGGTGGGCGCGGCACTGCACGGAGTGACATTGAGGCAGCTCACTGGGAACGCGCCGCGGCCGGCCGAGGTCGAACAGCGCCCGCAGCTCCGGCGGTGTGATTCTGGGCCGCCGCAGCGACCGCCGCCGCCTCTGCCGCCGGCTGGCTGCCGCTCCAGATGGCGGCTCGGCCCGGCCCGGTGAATGTGCTCCGCCGCCGCTGCGTCTGGCAGACCGGGCGCGGCGCCGACCCGTCTCCCCACCCCGTGCCGCGCTGTGCTCTGCCGTTACGTAACACCTCCCGGCGCCCTGCCGCGCATGGTGGCCCCACAGCCCCATGTTTGCCTCTGGGCCACCAAAGAACACCTCCGCCGGGCCGGCCAGAGCCTCCCGTGGCCTCCGCCGCCTGGGACCATATGCCGCAGTTTGGTTTGGAGCGGCAGCCGGCGGCTCCAACGGCCGTGACGGCCGGCTCTGGTGGCCGGATGGCAGCCCCAGACACCGTTACTAGCGCCGAACACAAACACGGCCGAAACGCGGGCAGTTGCGGCACGGCCGCTCCCTGAAATGGTCCCCGGATGAGCCCCGTTTTGGTGGGGTTGAGGGGACTGGCGATGTGCCCACCTTCTGACGGCGTGCCCTCGGGCGCTGACCGACCTTCGCCAGGGGCGCCGCGCGGGGCGGGCGCCAATCAATCAGCTGACACCGGCCGGCCGAGCCTGGCACTCGCCCCCAGCCGCCTGTGTCAACGGAATGGCACACTGGACGCTCAATGTGTTTATGTATGTATCGGAGCCAGCTGTCTGCAATCGATACGGCCGACGATGGCCACTGACCGACTGGCCTGGTCGCTGCTCTGCTGAAGGACAGACGCTGCAGCGGGCGTCAGACAGCGCGCAGTCCCGACGACCCAACACCACTCGATGGCGGACCATCGACGCGTCGTTAGCGACTGGATGACGTCAGCCACCGGCGCTGATGACAGCCCTGATGACGGGTTAGGGCCGGGTAGTCTGTCCTGACGGACGTCGTCACGACACCGGCCGACAGGACAGGTGCGTCGGGCGCCGGCGGTGGGCTCGGTTTGTTCGTCGGTCGCGGGGTCACGGAGCCGGCCTGTGACTGCCGCCGGGCCGCGCCTCTCCCACAGAACCGTTACCGCTGCTCCGAGTGGTTCGCGCATACCATTTCTCGGTCAAGTGTCACCTGTCTGATGAGTGTCGGTGGGCGCGCCCGTGCGACTGCGTGTGGTCCGTATGGTTTCCGGCCGGCCGGCGTGTCGCTGGGTCGCGCCGCGCGGCTCGTTAGTGGCGAGTAGCGGTACACGTCCGACCGGCAGACGGTGACCGGACTGACCCGCCGCGCTGACCCGCGCCGCCGCCGCGCCGCCCGGTGTAGCGGTACCGCCGCCGCCGACTGTCGGACGGCGGAGGAGAAGATGGGCTCTGGTGGGTGGTAGCGGTTTGGCGGTGAGGTGTGATGGGAGTGTCTGATTGACCTGACCCGGCCGAACCTCACCCGATCATACCTTTGAAGGCTCTGGGGCCCGACCCGACCCGTGCCGTATTCGGCTCTCCCTCGTATATAGACATGTTGCCCATTAGTTTGCGGTGAACTGGATGAATACCGTCCTGTAAGTCCATGACAGGTTCCTAGCATATTTATTTGGTAAACCCGCTCAGTAGCGGTCAGGCTTGCGCAGATTTGTCCATGCAACGCAGATGCAGCCTGGTTGATTCCGCAACGGCACTGCGCATTGCATCCCGACGCGTAGTTGCCGACACGGCAGCGATCATGGACACCCGAGACACCCATCTGAAGCTGCCGTCCAGCTGCAGCAGCTGTTCCGCCGGCTGCAGCAGCTGTCCCGCCGGCGGCCGGCCGGGGAAACTGCGCCGGTCTCCGTGCCATATCACTGCCGTCTCGGCCGCCGCCCGCCGACCTGAGGCCTGTCGCGGCGGCCAACAGCTGCGTCTATTTGTCATCGCCGCCGGCCGAGGCCGTTTTGCCCCGCTGTCACCGCCGCCGCCGCTGCCGCGCTGCTTCTACGGAGCAGAGATACATTGTAACAATTGCGTCGGAGGTGTGCGTGGTGTGGCTGCGTAGCGCGGTGGAGGAGACGTGGGTGGTCCGCCGGGAGGACGGACCCGCGTCATCACCACCGTCCTGCCGCCGCGCTGCCACCCTGTCAGCCGGCGGAGACGCTCACTCTCACTGACGGGGACGGCCCTCCTCCTCCGACGGTGGCGGCGGCTGGACAGAGGCGGTCGGAGCCGGATAATCCACCGTCGCCCCCTGCCCCCTCCACCCCCGGCCGACTGACCAACCAACCGACCGGGCGGCGGCGGGGGCGGCTATGTCGATAATTGGTAATTGCCCGCCGGTGGACCGTTGATTAGCGGGTCGCTCGTGCCGCCGGTATCTCCCCCACTGGGACACAGTGTTTCGGAGAGACCAGCCTGGCTGGCGCGGGCCACCGTTCCTGGAAGCCTTCCCGGTGGTATTCGATTGAAGGTGAAATTTGCATACCGCCGGGACGAGTAGTGCCAAAATCAAAGCCAACGAGGAAATTCGGGCCAGTCTGACTGGAATGGAACTGGTTTGATGTAAAAATATGTCCACATTTGGACTGGGATTTCAATTCACTTCCAGTTTCCGACTACGCTGTCAACCGCCGACTACGAATTGCCCTCGCAACGCCGATACACAATGCGTCATTGTTTGAGTCATGTGTAGTTCCCTTGGTGCTTGTAACTGGGCAGCCGGTATTGCACGTTTCGCCGCTCTGGTGGATCGGCCGTCGGTTTGTGGCGCCCGTGACACCTGTGCTGCGGTGGGCGGGGGGTGGGACAGGCCGCTGGGGCACGCTGCCGCCCGACGTGTGCCGTTTGTTCAACTGGCGGCACAGCTGCGGCCGACGTTCGCTGACGCTGATCGACTGACGCCAATGACGGCCGACGCACCTGATCAGCCCCCCCCCCGCCCCCTGGTGTGCCCCTGCTCCGCCCTCCGGCCGTGACCCGTCGATCGTTGGGTCATGAGCTGGTCGGCACGGCTAGACTGGCTGAGCTCCTCATGAGCTCGGGCCTCAGCCGTCAGACGCCGGGCAGTCGAGTGGTCTGATCGAGCGCACTCGGGATGACGATTCTGTGTGGCTGCCCCACACCTGCCCCATTCCGCCGGAGGTCTGTGAGCCGGGCCCGAACAGCTCCCGGGAATGTCGAACAAACGCCGGACCAGCCCAGCTATGTGAGCTCAGATTGCGCTCCCATTCAGACCAGCTATGGCCATTCACGACTGCATTTCTCCCAGCTGGTTATGCAAACGCAGGCCTCCCGCTGGTTTCATGGCGCGCCGACCAACAATGAGCGTTACGCAAGGCTTTCCCGTCCATCCGTCATCCGACCGTGTCAGCTGCTCGTCGAGGTCAGAGCGGCGCGCAGCCCGCCGCGCCCGGCTCCCTGCTGGGAGGAATCGGCTCCAGGCTCGTGCACGTTTTTGTCAGCTCATGACCGCGCCGGCTTCCCATGAGAAAAAGAAGATCCGGTTCCCACACTTACATACAGGACGATCTAAATAAATCATAAATACACGGGTTTGTGCCAGTTGGATGAGTGTTCACTCTGCTGTAACTGCAGTCTGCATTAGTCAGCGCGTGAGAGAACAAATCTGCACATCGCGACACCGCTATTGTGAAGAGATTCCATAGAGGACGTTTCTCAGAGTCTGTCGTCACGCGTGTGGAGCCGTCCGTCGCGGGATAACCCGCACTTCCGCGGCGGGCGGACGGGCTGGGCTGGGCGGACGGTGAGCGATCGACGGCGGCTGGGGCGGCTCCCCGGCGCTGCCGACGGGCGGTCCACCCCGCCGGGACCGCCGGGTTTGTTGTGGATACCCGCGGCGGGTGGCGTCCGCGCGGGGAGGAGTCGGGCGGGGTCACCGCCCACCGACCGACCTCAGCAGGACACCTCAGCTGGGAGGACCTCACCGCCCACTGGCAGCTGAGGAAGCTCACCGCCCACCGTCCGGTCGTTGATCTGAGGACCATGATTAGATGGTGCGAAGACCACGATCAGATGGTCTCAGGACCACTATCAGCTGAGGAACGCTACCAGATTCCAGTGGCGTCTGCTGCAGTCTGAACCATATCAGTGAATGGTCTCCCTGCGACCTGGCCAGTCCCAGAACCGGCGGTTTATTTTGCAGGCACGGGTCAGTGAGACATTCCATTGACATTTGATTACATGTCTGCTGATCTTTGGAGACTGGCTGATCCCTCTCAGCCACCTGACACCAAACAACCTGTTCTGGAGCCTTCTGTTTGCTCGGGACACGGGTGTGGCAAGACCCCGCCGGAGCGCTGGCATGGCGTGAGGGTATGTTGGGCAACTGCAACGTATGATCGCTTGACCCTCGTGACCTTTCAAATGCCTCATGATATTCTTACTGCATAAATTGCACGTCAATCATCGACAAGCGTGACTACTTTGAGTCAATCCCTGTGCCGGACAATGCAGCTGCCAGCTCTGCCGTGCGTCAGGGCTGTGACATGTCAGCCGTGGCGTGCGCGCGTCCGACTATCCCGAGCGCTGCTGTGAGCCCCCGTCGTCCTGTTTCCACCACTAAACCCCGTGTCGTGTCGAGCGCCGGTGTTCGGCCAGCCTCGCCTGCCGGCCCACCATCGATCGACGAGAAACGATGGCAACCACGGCCCGTCCATCGGCCCGTGCGGCGACCGGACACGCCATCGGCGGAATGCACGGACCGCTAACGACCGGCCGGTACCGGGCGGCGGCGGCCGGACACCCACGGCCCGTGCGAGCGCGCGCTCCGGTCACCGGCCGACGACGACGGCCAAGGGCACCGGCTGGACAGATGGAGGCCGCTCCGGACTGATGGCCGTGTGACCGCCGCCTGATGACAGCCGAGACACGGCGGTGGGCGAGGCTACGGGCTGCTGACGGGGGAGGTGAAGGTGATAGCACTAAATTTCACAAGATGGTACCCAGTAAGAAAGGGATGACCGTAAAATGTTGTCCACGACCAGGGGCCTTTTGGACGAGCGGGCTCATACACTTTCCAGCGTCTGCACTGCTGTCCGGTTTCTCTGTACTCTGTCATGCTCCATAGGAGTTGGCAGGGTGAATCCAGGAATCCACCTCCAATCTCAATCAGACAGGGGAAGTGCGTGGCCCGGCTCATCCCGCTGGCCGGAACATGGTAAACCCTCATCTGTATGCCCGGAATGCGGCGCTCGGCGCGGCCGGTACGAGTTGTGGCCGGCGCCCCGTGTTGTCTATGTAAAACAATGGCCGGCCGGCGGCCTGTTGTTCCGGCGGCCGGCCGCGTTACCGTGACGGAGCGGCGGCCGGCGGCGCTGGCCGCTCGTGCCGCCCCGCACCCCGGCCATTACCGAGCCGCCGCGCTGACCCGACCCGGCCCGGCCTGCTCCATTGGCGCCCTGTCATGCGTGCGCCGCGCCGCGCCGTGAGGGCACACCGGCCGGCCTCGGAAGTGGGTGGGCGGACCCGCGGGCGGGATAGCCGCTGTGTAAACCTACTCGGCGTGCCGACGGCAAGTGCTGAGTGCAGAACAATGGCAGTGTGCGTCTGAAGTGATGAGACTGGGGCACCTGACCTGGGCGGAGCGCCTCAGCGGTAACCCGGCTCGCGTTCAGATCCGCCGGAGGACGCAGAGGTGGCAGAGGATGCAGAGGCGGTCTCTCTCCCACGGTTCTCTGTGTCGGACGCCCATTCAGTGACGGTTTGCGTGTCCCGATGAGGCGCGCCGCGTCTCTGGCTGGGTACGGCCTCGCCCAGGTCGTCGTAACCTTGGCCGGCGGCCGCGGAGACGGCGGAGCTGTGGGCTTGTATGGCTTTAGGGGGCGGCGGGACGCCGCGCTGCGGTGAAGGGTGACGCCGGTGACGGTCGGACCGGCCTCTGTCGTCACCGGGTCACGCAGGTCGCGCCGTGGGCCGCCCGGGTCTGTGACTGCGAGCACCGCCGCGCCGGTGGCCCGGGGTCGGGAGCCGGGGTCAGCGCGGCGCGGACCGGGGCGTGGTCAGTCGCCAGGTTACGGCGCGGTGCAGCGGTTTCCACGGCAGCCGACCGATCACGACACCGCTGTGTGATAGCGGATTGCAGTATCGGCCCGCATGCAGCCGGCGGTGTCACGAACTCGGCCCGGCGCCGATGGATATCAGCTAGTTAGCTGCTAACGAGGTGGCGGGCCGGGCCGTGCCGGGCCGGCGGAGGGTGAGGTCACGGCAGCAGCGCCGCTGAACGCCGAACGCCGCCGGGGTCGGAGGCTGAAGGTCAGCACGCCTGACCCGGGCCGGACCGGGCAGCGCGCCGCCGACCGAACGCGGGTGGTCACGGCCCGCTCGACCCATTGAGAAGCACCTGTCACGCCGGCCGGCCGGTCGGTCCACTGACCAACTGGGTTATGACATGGGTCGGCGACCGTGACGGCGACGGTGACCGACTGCGCGCCTCTCGGTGTCGCTGAGGACGCGTCGAGTGGCGCAGAGTGACGCCGGCCGAGCGGCGTCGAGAGCAGCATACCGCGCCTTTGTTAGTACCCACGGCCGGCCGGTCAGCCCGCCGCGCAGTCCGCCCGCTGACCGGCCGGCCGGACGGCCCGCGCTGCCATGACGCCGCCGATGACGCCAGCTGTGACGCCACCAGCCCGTGCCGCCAATGAGCGTCGCCGGCCGGCCGCGCCACCTCGCGCGCCCTCGTGCGCAGCGCGGCGGTGGCCCGATCGGTCCAGGAATGACAGGCAGAAGGGGACGGCTGGCACGCGCCGACCCGGTTCGGCGCCGACCCGGCCCGGGGTCACCGTCACGTCTGGGCTGACGCGCGCCGTGATCTGCTCTGCTCCGTCTGCCATGTGGGCCGGAGGGCACGACTCGGCGGTCGGACGATCCGAACTCACGACATGATGTCTGAGATTGGCATCGTCTGAAGATCGAACGGGTGCACGGGAACGGGCTGGTATGGTATGCATTGACTCGCTGGTCGGCCAGGCCGGGTAAACACCAACACACCCGGCCGGACTGCGTGGCGGACCGGGTCGGGAGGCCCATCGCTGATGGATGGTCCCCAGCGGCCCATTGTCGGCGGTCCCGCGCAGCGATTGACCGTGACGCCGCGGGTCGGCGGGCCGCCGCGCTCGGCCACGCTTTCCTCGGCCGAGCGGCATTGTTTCCGTGACGGCTCCGACCGGGCCGCGCCCGCGATGGCTCTGCTGGCCGACTTTGGACCGACTCGGCTACTTTCGCGCCGCCCCATTCGGTCCGGACCGGATCGAACCGTATGCAGATGTGCCTCCCGGACCGGCCGGCCCGGATCCGCATTCGGTCGGGCCGGGACTCACCGCCTCCGTCCACCTTTAGCCGTGTCAGGCCGCCAGGTCTGGTGTCGGTCTGCCCAAGTCGGCCGTGAGGTGCCGGCGGCCGACGGCTGGGCGCTGGCCGTGACTCAGTTCCGTCAGTCACGCCGTGCCTGGGTCAGCGTCGGGGAGTAGGAGGGGAGACCGCGGGGAGGGGGATGACAGACGGTGGCGCAATACCACCTCCCCTGGCTTCCCGGTAATGAATCTCTCCCAGCGCAGGTGGCGCGGCGGCTGCGTCCGCTCCGCCGGTACGTCACAGGGGATCCCCGGGCTCCGGTCGGGCGTGTGACGTCACCGACTGCAGCGTCGGAGCGGCTCGGCGCCGTGACCTCGGCCGGACGGCGGACTGCGGTCGGACTAAGAGGGACAGGTGACTCAGTGAGACCAACTGGGCGCGCGCGGCCAGCGGAGGCAGGCGAGCCAGCGAGCCGGAGACCGAGTCTGACCCTGTCGGGCCGTCCCGGCCGCAGACCGCTCGGACTCGTCACCGGCAGCCGCCGATACCGCCGGCGCCGCACCGGGCCGGTCTGTGGTCGGTGCCGGCGTGAACCGAGCGGCCTTTCCCTGACGTGCTCGGTTCGACCGTAATGTCCGATAAAACCTGCACGTAGCCATGACGAGCACCGGCTCCATCCAACCCTGATTTATTGGTGCTTTGTCTCGGTCTCCAGAGGAATTCCCGTAAATCTCGGCGTGGAAAGTTTCACCGACGGGAAGTGAGTCGTCATCCGAGTGTAACTGTCAATTGAGTCATTGTTCGGCGCCGTAACCTACCTAGTAAGCGGCTTCCGCATGTGATGCAGTTGTGACCTTGAATTGAGCTGGACGTCGAGTCCGTACTACGCAGTGCTGATGTTCTATTCATGTGCTCTGCTCGGGATCCTGCTGGAACGCCCCACGGGGACGCGGGCCGCCCGTCGGGCCGGCCCCGCCGGTTTACAGGCTGGTGGCGGTACTGCGCGACGGGGCTGTAAACGCTCCGGCTCCAGACGGTAATCGGAGCCGCGGACGGCGCGGCGTCCTCCAATCGGGCCCATCTGCCGCCCGCGGCCGGTGCCGGGTCCGCCCGGCCGAGGGAGACAAACAGCTGAGAGGAGAGGAGGGCGGCGGTGGGGCGCGCACTGACGCCGCTGGCCGGAAGGACACCGGAGCCGACCCCGCTCCGCTCCGGACACTGGAGCGGCCAGCTGGCGCACAGCGGGCGTCATGGTCTGAAAGGCGCCGCCCCGGAAGGCTGCGCGTGTGTCGGGCGTGGCCGCGGCGGGGGACGGAACGGGGTGGGTTACCGACCGACAGGGTAACCGTCACAGCTGGACCGGCGTCACGTGGCGGTGTCGTGACGCGCGCGCCGTCACGCCGGCAGCGGTGACCGAGCGGACGGGTATCTGGGTCAGCCGCCACCTGTGTTAGAGGCGCCGGCCGACCTGACCCGCTCACTGTCCGCGTCCGTGCCGAGCTCCGCCGCTCCGGGACCGCCCGGTGACGAACGGTGAGTGTCGCGGTGCGTGCCACGGCCGTGGCCAGTGCGGTACCGCCCGGCGTCGTTACGGAGTTGCGTAAGGTTGATGCAGGGCCGTGTTTACTCCTCCGCCGGCGGGCCGGTGATGGACGCCGACGGCCGGACCCTCTCCCGGCCGGACGCCGGCCATTCCCCGCCGGCCTGTCGACGCCGATGTACCGGCGTCGGGTTTCGGCCGCACCGCCAGCTGCCCGGAGCTCCGGTGATGGCCGAAGCGGGTCTAGGACAAGTGGGGCAGGGCCTGGAGAGTGCTGATGTGGCGTCTGGAGCGTCTCGAACGCCTGGAACAACGCTCAGCGGATTTGATCTGCTGGTGTTAGGGAGTGGCGCGCGCGGGCGGCGCGTCTGGAGGACGGGGTGTGCCGTTCTCGTGTCGGCCGGCGCGCCGCCGACTTTGGTAACCCCGCGGCGAATCTCGACAGGTGGGGAGGGCGTGATGACGTCACACAATGCCCTCTTGCTCCGAGTGGGTGCGCTTAGCCAGGGTGTGTTCTGTGGCGCTTTGTAATGAGATATGATTTCATTGCGTCGCTAGCGACAATGTATCGCACGATGTAAACAAAACCACATCCTTCCGATGTTCGTGCAGCGGCCCTGTCGCGCCCGTCCGCCTCCACGCCCCTTTGATCGGCTCCTGCAGGCATCGTGCCGGCTTTCTACTGTGACCGGGAGTGGTCTCGGGCCGCCTGCACGACGGCACCGGCTCGGCTCGCTATGGAGATGCCGTAAGCGGCCCCGGCTGATCACAGGGGCGGGGCGGAGAGAGCCGTCGTGCCGGCCTCCGGCGACGGCTGACGATCCCGCTGCACCGCCTGGTCTGTCGAGCGGCCGGGCCGGTATCTGGCAGAAGCTGTCGGTGGTGACGCGATGTCGTGTTCCAGTTCATATGGATCCGTTATGTCGCAGCATCCAGTGGGCGTGTCGGCCTGAGCCGAGTGCAAAACAGCGAGTCGTGTTGTGGGCCGCTGCTCTCCAAGGTTATCTAGAGCCCGCCGCCGCCGCCCCGACAGCAAACAGCGCCCTTGAAATCCTCCATCTCACGCGGCTCTTTTCAGTCTCTGTGCGGCTGGTCGTTAGTGGCGGCGGCTGACCTGGTTCGGGTCGGGCCGCCGGCTCTCTGGGCTCGGCTGACAGTGATGGCCGGTCCGTGCGGGCGTCGCGCTGCGTTATGGCACGTGCGCGGCAGTGGCGCACCGTCAATCAGAGGTGGTGGCTTCCGGGACGGGCAGGCAGAGTGCGGCGCGGGTGACGACGGTCGGTGGGAGGCGGTCGGCGACCGTTAGTGATGGGGACGCCGACGGAACGAGCTGTCAGTGTCAGACGCAACCGGAGACAGCCGATCCGCGCGCTAATAATGGAGCCTGAAATAGGATGATAAGCTGGATGGAAGCTCCTTCTCGAGTTTATCCCATCTCAACATCTCATACATGTGCTATCAGATATTGGAAATGAAGATGTCACTTCAGCCTTTTAGGCATTTCATCGGAGATCTTTTTGTCGTTTTTTTTTTTTAAGCTGAGTGGTATCTGTGGAACTGGCAGCCGGGACGGACTGGCCGACCGAGTCTGGTCGGGTCGTAGTGACCCAGTTTGGTGGTGGGTTCGTGACCGGGCCGCGGCGTGGTGTGGCCTGAGCCCGGCGTGTGGAGGTCGCCGCTCCACCCCGCCGTAAATACAGCCACCTTCGCTGGCAGAACACTGAACAGAGGGGTCCGGCAGGGGAGAACCCGCGGCGCCCCCTCCCCGCTCCCTCAGCTACCTGCCCTCTGTGTGTGACCGTACTGCGCAGAAAGAAGCCGATCCGTGCGGCCGCCGGGTCCGTCATGGATGAGCTGCTCCTCAGACCTCGGGGCCTCCTCACGGAGACCAGTCACCGGACCATAAAGTGGGGTCAGCTGGGATCCGAACTGTTCGGTATGTCAATTGCTCTGGTATGTCACTACCAGTCCTCGCTCCTCGGCGCTGGTGGACGCGCCCAATGGTCATCGCCGCTGTGTTGTTTGTCCCTCCCCGGTGACCATCGATGTCCGGTTTTTACACGCCCAGTGACTGTCGTTGTTCTGTTGTTTGTCGATGCGCCGGGCGGCCATCAGCGTCTGATTTATCGAGTCGCCGGCGCCCAACGGTACCGTGCGGTGGGCTGAGCTGCCTGTAAGCCGAGATGGGCCGACGAAAGTAAGCGGCTGCCCTTGGGGCGCAGCTCTCGGTGTTTGCTCTGGACGCCCAGTGCCCCGCACCCGTAACGCAACACACTTGACCTGACCTGTGGGGCAACCGTGGCAGCGCGGCGGGGCGTGTTGTGCCAAGGTCGGGGTGTGTGCGCATATGGTGTGACCGAGCCGCCTGTATCCGCCGAGGCGGATTGTCCCAGCCGGGTCTGCCGGTCAGCTCAGCAGACCCGACTCACCGGACCACTGTCTGGTCTGCATCAAACGAAAACGTCAACACTGTCTTCATTCGACACTGGAAACGGACTGACCGCTATCGCGAAAATTGACATTGCCCAAATAAACAGACGGGCTTTGTGCGCTGCTCGGAGCGGGAGCCGGTCGCCGTGGCGCCGTGGCCGCTGACGCCGTGTGGGTCCCGCCGCTGCGTGTTGACGGCTCACCTGAGCTGCGGCCAGCGTGCCATGCCGAGCTGGTCCAGTGAGGCCGAGTTACACAACGGGTCCGGCCGGGCCTGCACCGAGCCTTTCTCTTCCTGGCCTGCTGACCACGCCGGGTGGACAGACTGGTGCAGGTGAGACGTACTGGCGGCGTGATCACGGTCAGCGCGGCTCTAAACTGGCCGGCCGGCTGGATGACAGCATCCCTCACTGTCTAGCCTCCGAATCCCAGTCTCTATCCGGTCTACTACTGTCCCTTCTGTGCCGTGCCAGAAACGGCTCATGTCGCCTCGCTCGTGGTTCCCCATCGTGCCTGGTATTTTTCTGTTGCCTGGTGAGCTTTCTGCACGATGCGAGTCACCTTCATGGAACAGTGCGGGCTGTTTCCACGATGTCCGGGCCGGTCCGGCCTCTTGGGGAGTGTGCACCGACCAGAGATAGCGGAGGTGTGGAGGGCCGGACGGCAGTCAGTGTGATGGTGTTCCGGCCGCCTGGGCACATTGTCGTTACGTGATGGATCCCACCGCCGTCCCGCGGACCTGATACCAGCCCGGCATCACCGCCGTAACGTGACGGGCTGTCTGCCGCGCTGTGACGCGGCGTCACGGTCGGGAGCGCGCGCCTCCGCCGTTTTTGGTGGTGTGTTGAGTAACGTCGTGAGGATCGGTAGAGCTGTTGTTGACGCAAGGTGGTCCGTTGCAGTCTGCCTTGACTTTTTGTTGGGTAATTTTCCGCCGGTATATATTGTATGTCATGGTGTACGGATGTCGTGACTGTGAGGCAGTTTGATTTGTGGGTGCTAGCTTATGACTTATAATATCTACATTGTTTTAATATTTACTGCAGTGAAATGCCGTTCTCTTGTGTCATGAGTTGTGCCATGGAAGCATCTTGCATAATCTTGTACAATGTACATCAAGTTGCTCTCGACGCACTCGGCAAGGAGACATCGCGGCCCCATTTCTTGTGCGAGCGCCGTATGAGCGGAATGCTTGCGATGGCCATACCGGTCGCGCAGTGTCCTCGCTCATGGTCGGCTCCACTAGCTGCACATAGCTGGGACGCCTCCCGTAGTGACGTCAGACGGCCTCCCGTGTTGATGTGTGTATGTTGCAAGGTTACGTAACGCTCTCAGATGGCCGCCGGGGGGCGAGCGGGTCCTGAAGCCGAGCGGCCCTGAACCGCGCGCGCCGAGGCGCCTCGGGCCGCCGCCTGGATTCCGTCAATGGCGGATTGATGTCGCTATTGTGCCCGTGACCTGAGCTGTAAAGCGCCGCCTCCGCCCACGGCATCGCCGATCCATCGCGTGGCTTTGATGTGTCGTTAGCCCGCGATCATCGGTAGGTCACTGTGTGTGTGTCTGATGTGTCCTTGGTGACCTGACCTGACCTGACCTGACCTGACCTGACAGACCGTGTGTCTCCTGTGTTCGGCAGTGCCGCGGATGGCGACCACGGAGAGCCAGATCCGGTTCAGCGGCCACACGCTGGACAAGGCCGTCAAGGCCAAGGTGACGCTGGAGAACTACTACAGCAACCTGCTACACCAGAATCTCGAGCGGAAGCAGAGGTGAGTGTCGCCGTTAGGCCGCGGTCGCCGCTGCCACCGCCCGCCCCTGTCCGCCGCGCAAACCCATGGTCTTGAAACTTGGAAGGGCTCTGGCTACTGGCTAGGTGACTGGCATTGTGACAACTGACGGATGACTGGAGCCCAGCTTACATTCTCCATTCATCACTTGTGGCGACACTTTGCCGTTATGGTTTTGTAACCAAATTTGTAATGCTTTTGATAAACTGGAATTCGCGTAACCGTTTACCACTTTGTGGACGCTTTGGCAATATCAGAGGGAAGGCAAACCAAACTCCAATGCGTCTCGGTCGTGCGGTCTGCCATTGCGATAATCCCGGCGAGACTCTGTTAGAAATGGTCCGTAATTATCCACCGGCGGAGGAGCTCATGTCACGGTGGCGCGGCTCTGTTCCGGTGGCTGCGTGTGCCGCGGTGGGTGCACCACCTGTCCGCGCGCCGGCCGACACGTGGCCCTCCCTCCCGGATGTTGCAGTCTCTGTGTGGCGCGGCTGACCCGCCGGGCTGTATCGGTGAGAGCGGCAGAGCCCTCAGACTCCGGCGCGGCGGGCGCGTCGGGTCGCCGAGCCCACTTCACCTCCGGGGCGGGTCTGACCCAGCGCCGGGCGAGGACATGGCCGCATTATGTGAGACATCCATCTCGGCCGTCTGCGGAGGCGGAGCGCGCGCGGAGTCGGCCGATCTCGGTCCTGTCGGCGGCAGCTGTCGGACGGACGCCGCGCGGCTCGTCTCCCGTCTGTGGTGAAGCGCCGCCGCGTCTGGCTGTCTCCGAGCCGAGTCTAATGAGTGTCCCGCCGCGACCAACACGTGCCGTCATTTGTTGCGTAACTGCCGGCCGAAAATTCCACTCGGTCGGCGCCGAATGGTGAACGATGGCCCGCTCGGAAATCGCCGGTGGCAGGCACAGTTGGACCGACCGGCGGACACATGATAGATCGGCGAGACATAGAGCGCAATCAGCGCCGGTCGTCAAACTTTCACAGCAGTGTGACGATGCGGGCTGCAGCGGCGGCGCGCAGTCGGTGCGAACGGCGCCGCCCTGCTTTTCTCCGTCTTTATAGCGTCGTCTGTCCGAGAGCGGGGAACGCCCGCAGTGTAATAACGTCCCGTCCTGCAGAGAGGAGACGCCGATAGGACTGCGACGCCCGGTTTTTACCGCGACGAACGTCACACCCGCGTCCAATGATAGATCGCTCCCGTGCTGTTGCTTCTCTCATTGTTCATCGGTCGACTTTGCGCCATTAATGGAGCTCAGCGTCCGGGAGGCGGCAGATGCAGACGGCGCAGGGTATTCCCCGTCAGGGGCCGCTTCCCTGGGGGCAATTTCTGCCCTCTGTCCGCCAGCTGCCACGGCTGGGAGATGACGGCCCGCGCAAACCCAATTTTTCCCTGTATCCCGGCCAGATTAGGTCAGGCGCAAAAACTCCCCATCTGCCGACCGACTTGTATTGACGCCACGCTCCCGACTCACTGATTGAATGTGACGCGGCCGGTTTCTTGGCGGACGTCGGCGTCGTTTTTCCTCACTGCAGTAGCGTCGTCTGCGGCGCGTTGCATTGGCAGAACCGTGCTAAAAGGCTTACGCGGAGCAGGACATCCGCCCGATATAGGGACCGGATGTGTCCGCCCTCTGGCCGGAGAAGACAGGCGGGTGTGCCGTGCTGGCTCTGCAGACGGGGTGGATGATACCGCTCTCCGTCGGCTGTCGGATAGGCTGCAACCGGCGACTCTTGCCGCCCGAACTCTCCCATCATTGCACGGGTCGACGAACTCTAGCACTCGAAAACTCGAACTCGATCAGCTGTGAACGTGCGCCGAGGGTTGTGTGTGGTCGCCTCCCGGCAGCCCGTCGTCCCTCGTCTGGCTCTCAGTGCGCTCCCCGGTGGCGGCGGCCTGGACCGGTGACTGGGAGACCCTGTTTACCGACAGCTGATCTGGGCTCCACCAGCTGCCGGTGGTCGGGTTTCCCCTCCCCTGTTTGCCCCGCGGCCCGCAGCGCTCGGTGTCGGCTCGGAGCGTCCCGTGTGGACGCGTCACGTGATGGGTCTGTCCGTGGGTGTCGTGACACGTGTGTCGTGACCCGCCCCGTGTCCGCGGTGACCGACACGCGGCCCGTGCCGTGATAGCCTCCTCAACCGGCGCCATTGAATAATTAAACAGGCGGTCGACGATGGAAGTGGTAAAAACTCGCCGCAATTTGGCGGTGTAATGACTGGCTGATTCGGCGGAGGCGCCCACCGCGCCGTGTTATTGATTGTGGCATGTTGAAGGTCGCCAGCGTGTGAAGGTTCGATGGCTGGTGATAATCAATATCGCCATTATCTGGGTTCCAGTACCACGCGTCAACACGCTGGGCGAGGGACGTTTGACTGGTCCGCCGTTAGTGAGCGCGTGTGTCTGCTAATCCTGCGGGCACGGCGGCCACTCATCCTCCGCTGCAGAGCGCTCTGAGCCGGCCGTCCAGCGGTGCGTGTGCTCGCGCGCACGTGGGGCCCGGTGTGCGACCCTGCTGCCGTGACCTTCGGTGTCCGGTCGGAGTCAGCGACCGGCTCCTCCTCTCTGTGTCTGCCGGCCGGCCAGTCAGAGGCGAGCAGTCACAGACCTAATGTCCCGGAACGGAAACACCGTACCTATACGCAATGGAGAACAACAAAGGAGACTCAAAGCTTCGGATTGCGGTTCTTGGAAACTTCATTAGCAAGGCAAATTCGGTGCGCTGGCTGGATAGGTAACGAGCCCAGAAGTCGGTGATATTTTGCTGCCGGTTTTGTCGCTGGTTTCACCTCAGCGCTTCCGGTGGCGTCTGTTGTCGGCTGCACGCGCTGGCGGCGCCCTATCTGCCGGCGGCGCGGCCAAAAACGGTACCTTGGCGACCCTCACGCGCTGCCGGCGGAGGGTGGCGCCTGAGGGTGTAGCGGTTTCACCCATTAGACGCGGCCTCCCTCGCCATTGAGATCGCGCTGAGTGCGTGCTTAGCGCCGCCGCTGAGCAGGTGTTGCATAATGTGCCCGGGGGAGGCGCGGCTCCCCGTGAGTGGGGTCCCGGCCGTACCGGGTCGCCGGTTTCCGGCGCCACTGACCCACTTAGGTCACGTCCTGCGACGGAGGGCCGGCGCGCTGCCGGATCTGTGTGGGTGGCGTCCTGGGGAGCGGCGCCGCACGGCAGTCACTCCCCACCCGGCCCGGCACGGCCTTGGACAGGTCGGCGGAGACTGGGACGGACGGGACACCGATGTCATATCGCACGGTGACCTTGGGTGGGTCGGCGACCTCTGCCTGCCGACGTCACCCGGACAGGTCAACAGGGTCAGCTGCGGACTCCGTGCGAGCGGCACAGAGCGTGTGACGGCCGCACGCGGCCCGCTGAAATGTTGAACAGGCCATTACGGCCGGCCAACACACACTGACAGACCGACTATGAGCGTGCATAATTTCACAGCGTTCGGCCGCTTCGATCGCACGCAATCGTGAGGCGCCCCGGTATGCGCCGCCGCGCCGCGCCCGCAGAGCTCACCACGGAAACCTGTGATCGAAATGGCCGCGCCGGGGCGCACAGCTGTGTGTGCAAATGGAGGTTTTTCGCTTGAATTGATGTTTGTTGTCAGTGGTTTTTGTAGACCTGGAAGTGCGTAAAGGAACAACCCCACTTTGAAGAAAGGTGTGTGCTCTAGTTTTGTGCGGAAGAACTTTGCGCACAAATGTTCCTGTTCCGTTTTTGTGCCGCGCTTGTCGCTGCAGCGGCTGTTCGCGGCAAGTGTTTGCTGTTTTCTCAGCCCGGTTGGCCCGGCACACCTGTGTGTCCCTAGCCGGAACGGGTCCATCCTGGCCAACCCACGCACCGCCGCGGCACCGCCGGAGCCTTGACACACATCTTTCTGCGCGCCGGTCCTGCCGCGGCCGTCCGACGCCCACCACCTGTGCAGGTGTCGCCGTCGGCACTCGGCAGTGAGTGTGACTTTTTCTGGACCGCTCAGCCCAACAAAGGATTAGTCGCACCGCTCGCGCGGCCCCTGCAATCGACCGGTGCCTCCGGACCGAACGGGACGCCGCCTTTGTGCGGCAGATCCGGCCGAGATCGAAAGTGATCTCCGGGGGCATCTGAGTAGCATCAGAGCAGCATCTGAAGTCCATCTGAGCTGCATCTGAGGCTGCCGGGCTCAAGTGGGTGCCCCCCCCCTCCCCTTGGGTTCGGGTGGTGGATGCTGGATGCAGATTGCAGAGGCCCTGGCCATGTGACCCGATCCCGGCTGCCCTGCCGGCTGCCGGTCCCATGGTCCCATGGTCCGGTCTGGGCGGTCCGGTAGTCTGATCCGGCGCCGTCGGGTGGCTGGTCGTGCCGTCCAGCCCGGTAACAACACTCGGGCCAGCTCACGGGCCGGCGCCGTTTGGGGTCAGCCGACACCTGACCCGGCGTGCCCACGGCGGGTCCACGCCGGGCCCCGAGACGACGGGGCGTGCCGGGCCACCCACCCGGCCGACTCCGGGGCCGGGCAGTGCGGTGGTCTGATGCGGCGGCTGTGACGGACGCCAGCGCCCAGACGGGCTCGGCCGCGCCACTTTCTGACCTCGATAGCACGGATGTGTGCTGTTCGTCATGTTTTGTATATTTCGTTTGAATGTGGTGCGCTGGCCACTCCCCGTTCGGTCGGGTCGGACTGGCCGCTGACAGCTCTGGAGCGGACCTCCGGGCTCGTCGGACCACTGACGGCCAGCCGTCACACAACTCTTGTTCCGTCACACAATCGGGGTGACGGACCGTGACGCTACTGTATGTAGGACTGTATAGCGAGAGACAGAGGGTGGGAGTGAGAGAGAGAGAGAGAGAGAGAGAGAGAGAGAGAGAGAGAGAGAGAGAGAGAGAGAGAGAGAGAGAGCCGGGATCACGCCATGGCTGCCGCTGCAGCGCCCGGCGCTCGTCACCTCTGACCTCGAGAGAGCGGCGGTGTCACGGCTGACGGCGCGGGCCGGGTCGGACCGACGCGCCGGGCCGGGCGGTCGGCCGGGCGGCTGACTTTCCCGCCCGTTGACCCAGGGCGGCTGCTGTTTGCACGGCGCTATTGACGGAGTGAGAGCGACCGACGACTGCTCAGTGCTCATACGTCCGCGCGTGGCTGTGATGGGCGGCGTGGCACCAGTATGCCGGTCTGACGCGCCGCGGCGGACCGGACGGCGACCGGTGACTCGCCGTGCGCCAGGGGCGGCGCCACGGATTTTTGCCAGGGGTGGCAGGCCGAAGGAGGGGGCCTCTTCATAAGAGGGCCTCCTCTTCGCCTCTGGGGCCTCCTCAAAAGTGAAAATTGTGGTCGTTTGTCAAAAACAGTAGGTACGTGTATCTATTATCTGCAGTTTAAAACGTTTTCGCTTTACCAATAGGGGAGAGTGGGGCACATTCGTGCAAAAAATGGATAAATCCATATATCTGTTCTTTGATTAGTGCAACGGCAAAATTGTTGATTGTGGTATGGAAAGGAACTATTGCAGATATTTTTCCTCTTTAAAAGTTATCCTCTAAAATTATTGCTTCTATTAGAAAAAATGACTTTTAATAACTCTGAACGTTTGCACGAAACTGCCCCACCTATGGGGCACATTCGTGCAAGGGGTGGGGCACTTCCGTGCACCCTGCGAAGTTCTAGAAATTACTGGGCATTACCAAAAATTTACCAAAGGAAATTGGCAGGGGGTCATTTCACTTGATTCCTTTCGACAAGAATGCATTGCACAACATATGTAGAAAGAATGGGCTGGCCAACAAGAATGTGCCAACTGCCGGCCTCCGTGACCTCGCCAAGTTCGCGTGAATTACTCGTCACGACGTCGCAAGCAGCCGAGACTGAGTCAGGCGAGCGTCATTAGTGAAACCTACTATAGATAAAGTCATAAATAGCAAAAACTAAAAAAAAAATATGCACGAATGTGCCCCCAGGCAGTTCGTACACGAACCTGCCCCACAACGTTATTTGTAATATATTTCAAAATTTTTTGTTGAAAAAATGACACTTTGTCAACAAACAAGTTTGCAGCAGTTCCGTGAATAGAGTAAGCACCTTCGCCCCCAATTTTGAAAAGCTGAACCACATTTCCGAGTCAGGATCACGAAAATGGATGATATGAGAAAAGTTTGGAAAGCTCACGAATATTACAAATTTGCGTTTTTATCAAGCATGACAGCAGGTACAGTGTTGTCTTCTACGGTGAACGAAGGGCGGCAATGATAGACACATTTCCATAATTTACCTTGAGCTCGTGCAGTCACTCGTGTTCCCATAAACTGCTGAAAACGAATGTGCCCCATGCACGAATGTGCCCCACTCTCCCCTACCAATCCCGCGTATTCGGGCAAATCCACGCAGAAGTCTATATATGGCCTTGCGCAGAAGTGGCTTTTCCTTGCCTAGAGTCAATGGTAAAACAAATGATACAATGATGGGACTGCTCCACACGTTACAGACGCGGTACGAACTAACCTTGATAAAAACGATAAAAATACCTAAACAAAATATGATAAAAGTGACCATGGCAGTGCATTACTACTATACTGTCTATTTCTCACTTGCCTGATAGCATAATTAAAACGACCGATTGACATCGTACGCTGCGCATTTCAGCTGGCAGTTGGTTGTATAGCATCGGGCCATAGTACAGAAATCGGCGCCTCCCAGCCTCCGTCCTGACAGGTGGCAGTCGCAGGTCGTCACCCTGGCGAGTGCTCCGAACTCGTGTATCACGGTTTGCTTGGATAAAGGATGAAAGTGACACTGGTGTATGGTATTTGATAATTTTGTGAGTAATGCAGGCGTATGATATTTGAATAGATCCTCTGCATCGAGCCATCCCAGCGCCCTCCGAACGTCTGCAGAATGGCTGAACTTCCTTCTACCTGAGACGACACGAGCGGCAAAGTTGATCAATGATCACCTTTTGAATCTTAGCTAGATTCTTCCCGCTGCCGCTGCCGTACATAGGGAGGCAATAGCGGACGCGGGAAGGAGGCAATAGCACCAGGGCGGTTACAATGGCGGGCAAGATCTCGGCCGTAAGGTAATGACGTATGTGCGACAGGCCAATGCGGATCCCGAAGCATTTACGCGTAATTTCTTGTACATAAATGGGCGTCCCAGGAAAGATGATGATCAAAGATCACCCCCAGATTTTTGCTTCTAATACGGGTTATATTGTACGCTCGCGGAATTTCACCCCGAGAGGTGTAACGTTCCGGCCCCGCAGTTTTTGTCTACTGCCAAGAACAATCAGGTGAGTTTTGTCGAATTTGCGCGGAACCAAAGGTCGAGAGAAAAGAGGGCCTGCTCCATGCGCTCAGTCAGATCTGACAGGGTTGTCTTGTTGCCGCAGACCATGACCTGGGTGTCGTCCGGCACCAACGGTCGCACACGAACAAGCTGAGGTTATTTGAAAAGATAGTATATAAGAGGGGACCTAGTGCCGAACCTTGGAAAACGCCTTTGTTATTCGGAAGCGCGGTTGCAATCTGCCTGTTACCAGAGACGTCAGTGAAGCTGACGCTCTGTGTGTGGTTCTGCAGAATGAAGGGATGCGGTTGCTAAAGCGCCAGGTACCCCAGGTTAATGATGCAAACGCCCACGTGCCACTAAGCTCCACTTATGAATAGGGCAATACAGGCAATACATATAAGCCCCCCCCCCTCTCCACAATTTTTTTTTGTCTGAACTCTCATATTATGCCGTTGCAATGAATGAAAACGGCCTGGAAAATTCGGAGCGCACTCCCTTCCCCCCACTCAACAACTTTTTTAACCATACATTGGGTATATATATATATATATATATATATATATATATATATATATATATATTGAGACGGGTTACACAGCACTTTGGGTGGACGCGTTTCGTCTAAATGACTTTTTCGACACCCTCTCGGAAATTAAAACAATACAAACACACAAGAATAAAACTAGCACAGCAGTCTCACACTCTGTTGAAATACAGCATGCTAAGAATGCGCATTACTACAAATGATAACCTTCGATAAAAACTATTTGTCGGTACACAGCTACTGTTACATAATCATCGACGAGAATAAAAATAGCACACTTATAACGACTCGAACGGTAAGTTTTTTAAGTCAAGTTTTTAATGCTGAACACTGCTGCTGATTTTGCCCACTTAATAAACCCTACCCTGGTATTGATCGTATCGTTCGTTGTAATAAATGCCGCTTCGGTCGCTCTCCGACATCCCTTGTTCCCACAATTCGCTAACACTTTTGCCCCGTCCCAATTTGGCAAATGACTAGTGGAATGTGCGTGAACAACAAAGGCACTGTGGTCGGCGTCGTTTCGTATGTCTCGCTTGTGCTCCTTTAAGCGTGTTTGGATTCCCCTACCAGTTTCTCCAATATAAGATTTGTCGCAGTTACCACACGGTACCTGATAAACTACGCTAAGTTCTCTATTTCTAGAAGTTTTCTTTTGAGTTAACTCACCTATCTTCTTTCCAGTGGTCAGTGCCACCTTGAAGCCTGTCGTTTCGAGTTTCTGAGTGATGCTTTCGGCTACTTTTGAGTTCGGTATTGAAATAAATCGTGTGTCTTTCTTTCGAGCTGTTTCGTTCCTCGTTTTGTTTCGAATGTCTAAAGCCTTCTTTTTCAAACGAATGAGAAGACCCTTTGGGTACTTCAGCTTCATGAAAGATGAAAAGATATGCCGGATTTCGTCATCGAGATATTCTTCGCTGCATACCCGGAAAGCCCTTAAAAAGAACCCCAAGACTATCCCACTTTTGACCCTCTCGCTATGGCCTGAAAAATAATGAACGTAGTCTTCCTTATTTGTAGGTTTACGATACACTTTGAATTTTGCATGACTACCACTTCGTACTACTTCGGTATCTAAGAAGGGAATGGAGCCGTTTCTCTCTGTTTCTATAGTGAACTGGATATTTGGGTCAACCGCGTTCAGTTCGTCAAGTTTCGTTTTCAAGTCGATGTCTTTTGGCGCTACAACTAAGACGTCGTCAACATATCGCACCCACAATACATTTTCACCCATGATATTTTGGTACCTGTGTTTTTCTAGCCACTCCATATAAAGGCAAGCAGCCACCGGACTGAGAGGCGATCCCATAGCTAGCCCGCTGTGCTGAACATACTCATCTGACTCGAACCTGAATCCTCCAAATTTCATGCACATTGATACAAGGCTAATATAGTCAGATTTTGCGAGCGGTAACTGATCTGAATCCATCTTTTCGACTACATTTTTGATAACCCTAAGGGCATCATCTACTGGTACATTAGAAAAGAGAGACTTCACGTCAAAGCTGGCCAGGTACTTATCTGTTAAGTCGGTGTTCTTAAGTCGTTCGATCAGATCGTCGCTGTTTCGTAAGTGTGCATCACTGACCGCCCCCAGGTTCGCGGTGAGCGGCTTCGCAAGTGTTTTCGCTAGTCGATGGGGTGCGCTACCGATGCCGGATGTAATCGGTCGTAATGGTATGCCGTCTTTATGCAGTTTCGGGAGGCCGCGCATCTTCGGTGCTTCTGGTGCTTCCGCTCGCAAAATCTGACTATATTAGCCTTGTATCAATGTGCATGAAATTTGGAGGATTCAGGTTCGAGTCAGATGAGTATGTTCAGCACAGCGGGCTAGCTATGGGATCGCCTCTCAGTCCGGTGGCTGCTTGCCTTTATATGGAGTGGCTAGAAAAACACAGGTACCAAAATATCATGGGTGAAAATGTATTGTGGGTGCGATATGTTGACGACGTCTTAGTTGTAGCGCCAAAAGACATCGACTTGAAAACGAAACTTGACGAACTGAACGCGGTTGACCCAAATATCCAGTTCACTATAGAAACAGAGAGAAACGGCTCCATTCCCTTCTTAGATACCGAAGTAGTACGAAGTGGTAGTCATGCAAAATTCAAAGTGTATCGTAAACCTACAAATAAGGAAGACTACGTTCATTATTTTTCAGGCCATAGCGAGAGGGTCAAAAGTGGGATAGTCTTGGGGTTCTTTTTAAGGGCTTTCCGGGTATGCAGCGAAGAATATCTCGATGACGAAATCCGGCATATCTTTTCATCTTTCATGAAGCTGAAGTACCCAAAGGGTCTTCTCATTCGTTTGAAAAAGAAGGCTTTAGACATTCGAAACAAAACGAGGAACGAAACAGCTCGAAAGAAAGACACACGATTTATTTCAATACCGAACTCAAAAGTAGCCGAAAGCATCACTCAGAAACTCGAAACGACAGGCTTCAAGGTGGCACTGACCACTGGAAAGAAGATAGGTGAGTTAACTCAAAAGAAAACTTCTAGAAATAGAGAACTTAGCGTAGTTTATCAGGTACCGTGTGGTAACTGCGACAAATCTTATATTGGAGAAACTGGTAGGGGAATCCAAACACGCTTAAAGGAGCACAAGCGAGACATACGAAACGACGCCGACCACAGTGCCTTTGTTGTTCACGCACATTCCACTAGTCATTTGCCAAATTGGGACGGGGCAAAAGTGTTAGCGAATTGTGGGAACAAGGGATGTCGGAGAGCGACCGAAGCGGCATTTATTACAACGAACGATACGATCAATACCAGGGTAGGGTTTATTAAGTGGGCAAAATCAGCAGCAGTGTTCAGCATTAAAAACTTGACTTAAAAACTTACCGTTCGAGTCGTTATAAGTGTGCTATTTTTATTCTCGTCGATGATTATGTAACAGTAGCTGTGTACCGACAAATAGTTTTTATCGAAGGTTATCATTTGTAGTAATGCGCATTCTTAGCATGCTGTATTTCAACAGAGTGTGAGACTGCTGTGCTAGTTTTATTCTTGTGTGTTTGTATTGTTTTAATTTCCGAGAGGGTGTCGAAAAAGTCATTTAGACGAAACGCGTCCACCCAATGTGCTGTGTAACCCGTCTCAATATATATATTTGTCTATTACTACTCACATTGGGTATATGGAAAGATATGGGTTGAAAATTGCGGAGTGCACCTCGTCCCCCGCTCAACAACTTTTTGCCTACAGAAAGCGGCCTTGTACCAACGTTTAGCCCCCTCCCCCCCCCCTAAAAAAAAACGGAGCTCTGGATCCGCCAGTGGCACAGGGGCGTCCTTTATGGCCGCACAGTTGCCTTCTGTGTAGGAACAGGGGCAGGGTGTGGTTTTGTATAGGCCTGGTAGGGCCCGAGCCCGAACCCTACCGATGTTTATTTGGGTCCTATCAATGTTCCCTGAGCCCTGCCAATATTTTGTCAGCCATCACTTGATAACGAAGTAAAACGAAACAATAAGCAAATAAGCACATTATGTATACACTATACATCTAAGGTTCTAACCACGGTAAGCATATGTAGCTGGAAATGAGGTGTGTCCCATGGGCTCAAGTCCTTTTTGGATACCAAGATGCTCGAAAGACCAGTGGTTTTAGACGGCCCATGGCTGCCTCTGAGCGCCGCACGCCGCGCGACGGCCTCTTATAAATCCAGGTCCGTCTCCAAAACCAGCCTCTAAAGGCCCTACACCGACTTCGGAGGGTGCCGCGATGCTTCAGAATAGGCAATATTGATCTGAGAAGGTCCTATACTCTGATTCCCGAGGGTCCAGCGCCAGGTCCTTTCCGCATCAGATTACGAAAACTTAAACTTCTCATCCTTTTATTTTAGCAAGCAGGTCTCTCATCGTAATGTTTTAAGATCTCGTTAGTTGTCGAACCCTTCACTCAGCATTGACCTTCAAAACCTTCCCTGGTCTCTTTCAGCACAACCATCCTTTTTAGTTGGCGTGGGCCTCTGTTAGAATGGCCCGTGTTCCGCTGACATAACTAATTTGCCCTTATAACTGCACGTTTTGTGCATCGGGTCCCGTGAGGGCCTAGATTTCGAAGATTAAAAAAA
This sequence comes from Amphibalanus amphitrite, assembly GCF_019059575.1. Taxonomy (NCBI): domain Eukaryota; kingdom Metazoa; phylum Arthropoda; class Thecostraca; order Balanomorpha; family Balanidae; genus Amphibalanus; species Amphibalanus amphitrite. The sequence continues at coordinate 551,691 of NW_024881515.1, forward strand.
GATTCTAATTTGTCTTGTCAGTGATCAAGGTGGAAAAATAAGTGGCCGAAATCCGATGAGAAAGGCAGATTTGGGGATACCCTATGTTCGTGAGAATCGTTCAGTTCACCCGTTCGATACGGAAATGTTCGTGCGTGCTCGTGATCGTTCACTCGTTCTCGTACTCGTTCTCTTTCGTCACCCGGAGGACCATAAAGTTATTGTTCATCTATGTAAAAGTCTATTCTTGATTGACAGGCAAACGGTTAAAAAGGGTAAATACGGCGGTCACAGACGCAGTTCACTGAATCGTATCGCGTTCTCGCAAGGCCACGTCGGCCGCGTCGTACGTAAGGCCACGTCGGCCACGTCGTGCACCGGGCCGTGTCGCACCGGCGGAGTCCCGTCGAAGACTGTCAGGCCCCCGTCCCGTCTCAGCCCTCGTGGTACGCACAACACGTGGGCATGAGAACCAGGACAGGGGCCAGATGACACATATGTGAGCGGCGTGGCGCGGCGGACCGACCGCCGCGCTCCGAGCGCCGGCCGTCTTTGCGAAGATATCAAAAATGCCTATTTGCTCGCTAACATAGCCGGCCCGGTTTTTCGCGATCATCCGCGGAAAATCCAACAACTAGCGAGCAATCGTTCAAGCGTCCCGTACGCACGCACACACTCGTAACGATCCGTTCAACATGCGCGATATACATACACTCACAGACAATGCACATTACGCACTACACAATGTCTGACTGAGGCAGGCATTATCCCCGCCAACAATCACCCAGTCATAAAACTGGTGACGGCGCGTTCTCGGCAGCCGGGTGCCGTCACACACTGACGCATGTCGTAAACTACACACGCTGGGCCGAGAGGCATCGGCGGCAGTGACATTGCCGTCACATGGCCGACACACAACAAACACCCATCACACAAAGTACAACACGACACACATTACGTTACCGAAGCGGCGAAGCGAACAAACGCGGACGTACAATAGCACTAACACGGTGCGTATCATAAACTACCATAACACTGCTAAGGTCGTAAACTACTAGCGCGTCCAAGAACTGTCACACGGCTCACAGCTGATAGCTAATGGCTGAACAGTGAACACTCAACACAAATGACCATTCGCAGCGGACAGAATGAGCGGCTCACTCTCTCACGCACACACACACACGTTTGCACCGCGAATGGTGGGCGCAGGAAACACTAATAAACGCTCCGATCTCCACACTGCTCGCCGGCGGCACAGTGCGGTCGTAGACGACTCACTTTAGCCGTCCCCCGTGCCGCACATTATCTCTCCGAGTCCGTTTACTGTTCGTCGCCGTCGCACTCGAGACGGTAGAGACGAGAGACTGGCCGCCTGTAACGACCAGTGGCAGTCGTCGCATCCACGGCGCGGATACGACCGCCTACACCGGGGTCATACACTCCGCTCGTCCCATCGGCCGGTGTCCACGCGGTACGTCTCCGTCGGTCAGTCGCACTAGTTCGCCAACCTTGACCTCGGTCGTGTCCATGATCGACATGCAGTGTGCGGTCGGCGTGCGCGGGGAGACACTCTCGCCGCCGGCGTCGCCAGGAGCGATCCTGCGGCTGCGTGTTCTTCCGCTTCCAGCGACGGCCACCGACTCTGAGCAGGCCGCCGGAGTCCATGAGGCAGGGCGAGAAGTCACTGCCATTTACGACCGGCTCCGCTCGCTCGGTGACGCACGCTGTCACCCTCGTGTCGTCGTCGGAGAGGGCGGCCGGGCCGGACCGCGCAGCTGGACCTCGTATCCACGGTCCGCCGGGGGCGAGGTCCGTCCCCGGTCCGCCTCTGCTGAAGATGTCGGCCGGGCCCGGCGGCTCGGCTGCGTGACACCACTGGGTCGTCTCTGATGATTCCTGGGTGTGAAGGTCAGCGACCGCACTCGTTTTATCACTGACACGAACGTGATTGACAACGTGTTCACCATCGAGCACCGAGCGTTCCGACGCCCGCCCGGTCACCGTCCATCCCAACAGCGTCCTTACGGCGCACAGCGTTCCCGTCGGTCCCTCGATCACTTCCCGCGGCACAATAAGTTCGATGACGTCGGTTCCCAGGAGCACCTCCACTGGGCCGTGGATGGCGCTGGGGAGATCCAGGTCGGCAAGGTGCGGCCATTTCTCCTTTGCTACTGTGCAGTCCACGGCCTTGGCTGACACGTTTAACGTCGGCGTCGTTTGGGCGTTTCGTATACGGTGTGCCCTGCCGTCGCCGCCCACAGCCTCGACGGCGAAGGATACGCGTCGTGACGTCGTCGTTTGGGTCCCACTCAGCGTACTCAGCACCAATTTGTCGGTGGGCCCCGAGATGCTGAGCCGGTCACACAGGTCGTCGGTGATCAGTGTGACCTGACTGCCCAGGTCGAAGAGTGCGTTCGTGGTGCGGCTACCTGCCGGCCCATTTACGGTGATGGGCACCACCTGCAGGAGAATATCACTGCGAGGCTCGGCCGATGCGGTGCCGACATGTTTGGCAGATGACGGCGTACCATCATCGGAATCGCGCAGCGGAAACACTCGTCCTCCATTGTGTAACAGCGTGTGATGACGCCTGCCGCAGTGCTCCGCGTCACATCGTGCATCACTGGGACACGTGGCGCTGATGTGATCGCGACCCAGGCAGTTAAAGCACAGTCCGTTTCTGCCGACGAACTCTGCCTTCTCATTCACAGTCAGCGCGAGAAATTCGTCACAGTGCTGGAGCTCGTGTGTTTGCTGACACATGGTACACCAGTCACTGTGTCCGTCCGCTGATGACTTTATGGCAGCTGTCCTCTCCCGCTTTACAGCCGCCGGCGTGGTCCGCGCCGACGCGGTGGTAAACACGCGTCTTGGGCGGCACTCAGCGTCATTAGCCTCGACCTTCGGCAGCTGCTTGGTGGTCACGTTCAAGGCCAACCGACCAGCTGACACATGACGGCGAAGCCATTCGTCGAGATCGACGAGCGTCGGACGAGTGATGCCATTTTCCACCATGTGCTCGCCCCACCTCCAGGCGAGGGAGGCTGGTAGCTTCCCAGTCACAGTGGTGACGTTCGTGGCGGCAGCGAGGTCGTGCTCGTAGTGCAGACACTGTAGGACGCTCACCGCGGTGTGGAGCTCACGAGACAGCTCTGTGAGCGCTAACAGGTCACCGTCTTTCACTGGCCGCGCTGTGAGCAGTCTTTTCATCGTGGCGTGTATCACACGGGACGGGTCACCAAACTCTCGTTCCAGCTCACCCAGGGCAGTGCTATATAGACTGGCGTCGCAGAGCATGCCCCGCACAGACTCTCTCGCCGGCCCCGTCAGGTGAGTCTGCAGATAGGTCAGCCGTTCTACGTCGGTGAGGTCGGCGCGGTCGTGTACCAGCGCTTTGAAGAGGGCTATCCACCGCGGCCACTCGATGGCAGAGCCTCCGAACTTCTCCAGTGTGATGCGCGGCAGATGCGGGACCGCTCGCGTGTCGTCACTGGACGGGCGCTGCAGACGCATTGCAGGTGGAGGCACAGCGCTGACGGGAGCCGTATCCACTGGTGGCACGTGTAGCTGAGACTGAGTCAGCCACTGTCGGGTACGCGTGACCGACTCGTCCGTCTGTCGAGACACGCATACCTGCGCCGGTGGCTCTGTTGCAACCACCGGGAGGCCGGCGCCGGATGGTGCAGCGTAAGAACGAGCGAGCTGCGAACCTCGCTCCTCCTGCTCCAGCAGCTCCAGCTCCAGCTGACGGTATTCAGCTTCATCCTTCGCCGCCTGAGCTTGCAGCGCTGCCTGCGCCTCCGCCTGCTCCGCCTGCCGCCGGGACTGCTCTGCCTGCGCGTCCGCCTGTTGTCGGGCTTGCTCCGCCTGCGCCTCCGCCTGACGCCGGGCCTGCTCCGCCTGCGCCTCCGCCTGACGCCGGGCCTGCTCCGCCTGCGCCTCCGCCTGACGCCGGGCCTGCTCCGCGTCCGCCTCCGCCAGACGCCGGGCCAGCTCAGCCTTGGCGGCGGCGGCGCGCTGGGCCTGTTCCGCCTGGAGCTGGCTAAGTGCAGCCCGGCGGCGGGCTTCACTGAGACCGGAGGACGCCGTGCTGAAGCTCGCCTCGCTCCTCGTGTGATACGAGCTTCGGCGGCTTTGATGTGATTTCGCATCACTGGCATGTCGTGACCGCTTGTCAGACATTGTACTCACAGTTCACAACACCGCGTCGTCACTGTAAATCCATTCGCACACTAGTTCACTGACATCCGGCCCGGAGGACCAGAATGTTCGTGAGAATCGTTCAGTTCACCCGTTCGATACGGAAATGTTCGTGCGTGCTCGTGATCGTTCACTCGTTCTCGTACTCGTTCTCTTTCGTCACCCGGAGGACCATAAAGTTATTGTTCATCTATGTAAAAGTCTATTCTTGATTGACAGGCAAACGGTTAAAAAGGGTAAATACGGCGGTCACAGACGCAGTTCACTGAATCGTATCGCGTTCTCGCAAGGCCACGTCGGCCGCGTCGTACGTAAGGCCACGTCGGCCACGTCGTGCACCGGGCCGTGTCGCACCGGCGGAGTCCCGTCGAAGACTGTCAGGCCCCCGTCCCGTCTCAGCCCTCGTGGTACGCACAACACGTGGGCATGAGAACCAGGACAGGGGCCAGATGACACATATGTGAGCGGCGTGGCGCGGCGGACCGACCGCCGCGCTCCGAGCGCCGGCCGTCTTTGCGAAGATATCAAAAATGCCTATTTGCTCGCTAACACCCTACCTTGGTGAACCCCCGTCACATACGGTCGTCCACCGCCGTGCACAGAGGATCCTGTTTGGGCACAGGGGTCCTCCTGTGTAGGCACATGGTTCTTCTGTGCGGGCATAGGGATAGGGACCTCCTGTGCGGGTACAGGGGCCTCCTATTTGGGCACAGGTACCTCCTGTGAGAGCACAAGGGCCTCCTGTGCGGGCAAAGGGGCCTCCTGTGCGGGCAAAGGGGCCTCCTGTGCGGGCAAAGAGGCCTCCTGTGCGGGCATAGGGATAGGGCCTCCTGTGCGGGCACAGGGGCCTCCTATTTGGCCACAGGGTCCTCCTGTGTGGGCTTAGAGGCCTCCTGTGCGGGAACAGGGGTCTCCTGTGGGCAAAGCCGCCTCGTATTTGGGCAGAGGGGCCTCCTGTGCGGGCACAGGGGCCTCCTTTACGGGCATAGGGATAGGGGTCTCCTGTGGGCAAAGGGGCCTCCTATTTGGGCAGAGGGGCCTCCTGTGCGCACAGGGGTCTTCTGTGGGCAAAGGGGTCTTCTATTTGGGTAAAGGAGGCCCCTGTGCCTGTGCGGGCACAGGGGCCTCCTGAGCGGGTACAGGGCCTCCTTACGGGCACAGGGGCCTCCTGAGCGGGCACAGGGCCTCCTGAGCGGGCACAGGGCCTCCTTACGGGCACAGGGGCCTCCTGTGTGGGCACAGGGGCCTCCTGGGCGGGCACAGGGGTCTCCTGTGGGCAAAGGGGCCTTCTATTTGGGCAGAGCGGCCTCCTGTGTGGGCACAGGGGCCTCCTGTGCGGGCACAGGGGCCTCCTATTTGGGCAGAGGGGCCTCATGTGTGGGCACTGGGGCCTCCTATTAAAGGGACCCTCCCACTTTGAAAAAAGTAAATGAATTTGCATGAAAGTGATGTCGCTCGGTTCAGAAAGAGCAAAAACGAATATTTACCAAAGTTCACCGAAAAATATTCACCGGTTTTCAAGATAGTAGACTTTTACTTTTGTTTACTTTTTGGGATCTCCGCTGTTCCTAGCGACTTCATTTTGGAAGTGCGGCGTTTGCGGCAGATGTTGGGCGCAAATAGCATATACCTACCACCACTGCTGCAAAAAGATGTTAGTATAAGGTTTTAAAATCGTTAGATCACCGCTGACGTCACAAATTCTAAGGGGGCATCTCAATGCATTAGCCCCTTAGAATCCGAAAACTGCAAGTTTGAAATTCCATATCTCCGAACTAAAGCATTTTTCGATGTTGTGACTTGTGAGTGCCCAAACCGGTATTTGCAGGGCGCAGGCCATGGCCAGCAATTTGGCTATCTCAACTCAAAACTAATGTTCAGGTGGGATGGTCACTTTAAGGCACAGGGGCCTCCTGTGCGGGTACAGGAACCTCCTGAGCGGCCACAGGGGCATTCTGTAGGGCACAGGGTCCTCCTGTGCGGGCAGAGGGGCCTCCTGTGTGAGCACAGGGGCCTCCTGTGCGGGCATAGGGATAAGGGTCCCCTGTGGGCAAAGGGGCCTCCTATTTGGGCAGAGGGGCCTCCTGTGCGGGAACAGGGACCTCCTGAGCGGGCACAGGGGCCTCCTAAGCGGGTACAGGGGCCTCCTGTACGGACACAGGAGCCTCCTGTGTGGGCACAGGGGCCCCTGTGCGGGCACAGGGGCCTCCTATTTGGGCAGAGGGGCCTCCTGTGCGTTCACAGGGGCCTCCTATTAAGGCACAGGGGCCTCTTGTGCGGGCACAGGGGCCTCCTGAGCATTCTGTACGGACACAAAGTCCTCCTGTGCGTGCAGAGGGGCCTCCTGTGTGAGCACAGGGGCCTTCTGTGTGGGCACAGGGGCCTCCTGTGCGGGCATAGGGATAGGGGTCCCCTGTGAGCAAAGGGGCCTCCTCTTTGGGCAAGGGGCCTCCTGTGCGGACACAGGGGCCTCCTATTTGGGCAGAAGGGCTTCCTGTGCGGGCACAGGGGCCTCCTGTGCGGGCACAGGGACCTCCTGAGCGGGCACAGGGGCATTCTGTACGGGCACAGGGTCCTCCTGTGCGGGCATAGGGCCTCCTGTGTGAGTACAGACGCCTTCTGTGTGGGCACAGGGGCCTCCTGTGCGGGCACAGGGGTCTCCTGTGGGCAAAAGGGCCTCCTGTGCGGGCATAGGGATAGGGGTCTCCTGTGGACAAAGGGGCCTCCTATTTGGGCAGAGGGGCCTCCTGTGCGGGTACAGGGACCTCCTGAGCAGACACAGAGGCCTCCTGAGCGGGCACAGGGGCCTCCTGTATGGGCACAGGGGCCTCCTATGCGGGCACAGTGGTCTCCTGTGGGCAAAGGGCCTTCTATTTGGGCAGAGGGGCCTCCTGTGCGGGCCCAGGGCCCAGGGGCCTCCTGTACGGGCACAGGGGCCTCCTATGCGGGCACAGTGGTCTCCTGTGGGCAAAGGGCCTTCTATTTGGGCAGAGGGGCCTCCTGTGCGGGCCCAGGGCCCAGGGGCCTTCTGTGAGGGCGCGGATACAGGGGCCTCCTATGCGGGCACAGGGCTCCTGTGTGACGCAAAGGCCTCTTAGATAACTTCCCACGTGTAAAAGGGCCTCCTGTATGTAGTGTAGACTTAAAGGTCAAAGGGGCCTCGAATAGTTAAGACTATGCAGTAGGTATGCGAGTCAGGGGTGTTTTCTTTCTTTTTTTTTGAAACGTCGGTGACGTTTCAAATTTGTCCTATATTTCAGGGGTGGCAATGCCACCCCTACCTCGCGGCAGGGGTGGCAGGCTGCCACCCCTGCCCCTATGGTGGCGCCGCCACTGCCGTGCGCCCGGGCCTATCGGGCGGCACACAGCCGCGCCGGGGCCCGATAGCACTGGAACTTCCCGGCCAGCCGCTGCCGAGGTGAACTTTACCCCGGGCCGTGCAGGGAGGCGGCGCGCTGCAGACCGCCCGCGGCGCCGTGCACGTGGTCTCTGTTTGTCCACTGTGCGTGCGCAGCTGCGCGGGCGGCTCTGTTACCGAGCGCCGCCGGCGGCCGGGTGTCGGCGCCCGTGTTGGCGCCGCGCCGGCCGGCTCCGGTTGCACCTGTGTGTGGTGTGGCTGCCTGCACAGACTGGCTGCTGCACACCTTGCATCAGGCGGGACGGGCAGCTTTCTCCGTCGGCGGGCCAGCCGTGGGGCGCCGCGGTGGCCGTGATTTCGCGGCGCCGGCGGCGCTGTGAGAGCGATGGAGCCGGGTAACGGCAGACAGCGCCTCACGGCTCCAGAGGTCAGCGGGTTACAGGGCCGGCGGCCGGTCGTGCCGACGCCGCGCCGCGACTGCGCCGTGCGTGGCTCGAACGGCCCGCCGGTGCCGGAGTTATGGGCTGAACGGACCAGCGCGATAGCTCAGCTGTAAGTGGGCTGGTCGGCCGGCACCTCTGGGCTGTGGCGTGATGCTCTCCCCACTCCTGCCTTTGTCGGGTGTCATGAGCGGATGGTGTCCAGAGGAAGTGGCCGGACGGAGTGACGCCACTGCGGTCAAGGCTTTGGCAGCGTCGCCGCAAGCTGTTCCGGTGTGGACGCCGGTCGCGGGGTCCGCTCCGATCTGCTGGGGTCGCGACAGGCAGAGACAGGTCCCGGGTGTCGGAGCGGCGCGCTGTAGAGCTGCGCCGGTGACGGAGAGGTCAGGATGTTCAGACGGAGCTGCGTGCGTCATCTCCGCTGAGTCTGTCCCCCGCCGTCACAGCCTCCGGCCCACCGCACCGGTCACCGGATGTTCAGATATAGGCGCGTTGCTGCGTCAATCTAGACGATTGGTTCTGGGAGCGTTACACAGCCAACCGCAGAGGGCTTCACAGAACAGTTTCCTACGAGAAGTCCCGTCCCAGGTCGCTCTGTGACGGTAATTAACGCCGTGTCACTCGGAAGCCAGCCAACCGTTACCCAGTTTGCTGACAGCGCTGTAAAGGTGACGGTCGCTGGTTTTCGGAGTGAACTGGGCGAGTCCGAGAAACATTGTCTATCATCGTGTCTGACTCGGTTGGGCGCGTGACCTGTGGGCCGGGCCGCGGCGGCTGGTGCCGACTGGCGCCGCACCGTTACGCCTCTCGTCACGGTCACGGCACGTTCGTGACGGCGCCGGCTTTTGTCTGCCGTTTCCGGCCGCGGGACCGTCGGCCGGTCGCCGCTCCAGGGAGGTGTCCGGGAGGCGGCAGTCGTAGCACCCTCGAGTACCACTAGCAAGGCTGTGGAACTGCACGAGTCAGTCCCGTGCGACTGCCGCGCTCGCTGTGCCCGACTTGGGGGCGGTGTGCTGTGTCTCTCATGCTCGGACCGTATGCGCCGTCCGTACACTGACTGATGATGGTGTAGTATAGCCCCCATCTGCATCAGTCGGCCGACTGCGACTCATGCCCGCAGGTGCAGCTCCACTCGGGGTGTATAATGTGGGCGGCGGTTACGGCCGGATTTCACCAGCCGCCCTGCACCGTGCACCCCCGGCACACTGTGCTTACCGTGCACACCGGCGGACCATGTGCGCGCGCCGGCCGCCGGGCCGCTATCACACGGCCCATTATCATAACCGGCCCGGGACGGTGTCGTAGTTCCTGACCGGCCGGTCTGAGCCGCCCTCGGCCGGCGACAGCGCCCGCCGATGTCGTACACAGCCGCTCCGGGGCACGGACGTAAAAGTAGTCGGCCGACTTCCTTTCGATTCCATGTGACGGATCGTTGGAGCGCTGCTATCTGGGCGGCATCTGGGCGCCGGCATGGCTGACGCGGCTCGGGGAGCAGCCGCAGGGTCTCGGAGGTCCTCGGGCGGGTGTCTGAGGTGACGGGGACCGGTCCCGGTCTGCCCTGGTCCCCGGGCGGTGACCAGTGGTCCCGACCTGACCTGTATCTGGGCCGGCCGGTCCGGTTCGGGTGGGACACAGACGCCCGGTTACGTCAGTTGTATTCGGCCGGCGCGGTGCCGCGATCCATCCTTCTGTCCGGCGCGGCGGGCGATGGAGCGACATCAGGCTGCCGCAGAGCCGGGCCAGAGTTCGTCCCGACGCGCCCGGCTGGCTCCGATAGCACGATAACGATTCACGGCCCCGATGGCCCGGCGAGATTTCGTGATTTGATGAAGCAACGGTTTATTATTCTCAGGATACCGATTGTAATGATTTCGGCCGCACACCAAACGACCATCAGTGCGGTTTCGTGTTATCTGACGGTATAACTTCATAGTGCATCCATCTACCTGATCCCCAAATTGCGATTGGTATCGAGATCGTAACGCTCGCCGCGTGATGTCATGGCATAATAGATCATAACAATCTCGGTGCCCGCTGCTATAAATATCCAGCCGTTTCGCAACACAGCGGTGCGGGTGCCGCGGCCGGATCGTATACCCGCTCGGTGGTGTTACGACCGTGCGGGCCGCGGCCGCTCACTTAGCACACGGGCGGCCGGCCGCAGCCGCCGCCTCCACCCAGCCAGCCCGACCTTGACACGGCCTCCTCGGGCCGCGTCGATCACCGATTCTGGATCACATGCTGACGATGCGGTATCTCAGTGTCAGGTCAACAGCGGGCGGCTGAATGTGGTCAATTTTGTATATGGTGGAGGCCGTATTATGACAGACTGCAAAAGGCTGGTCATTCACAGATCGATGGCGTCGGCCGGAGGGAGATACTGTAACATTCACGATGTGGAGCATTGGTTCGGTGGGGCAGCGCCAGCGACATCTGGCCAGCCCAGCAGACGGGACGGAGACGGCGCGGACGGGACGCAATATCGGCCAATGTAATCAACGGCGTCTCGCATGGCTGGCGTACGGATGTTTGGCTATTTCTCCGGCCATACGATACAGCGGCGGCCGCGGCCGTGGACTTTGGATGATTCACGCATGACTGGTGATCATATGCCTTCTGGGGATATTTGCATTTTTTGGTGGAGCGTGGTGATTGCTTTATTTAGGTTATTACGTAACTATTGAACGTTAGAAAAAATAGCCGACAGCCAGGCCCATCGAGTAGGACTGCACACGGCAGAGCGGCTGCGGGGCTGCGCGGCCGACGTCGTTCCATTTCCCCTCAATGGGCGCCTCATCTCCGGAGTACGCCGCCCGGTCGAGGTCGAGGTGAGACGTCCCTCTATCGGCCGGTCGAGGTCAGGGCGAGACGTCACTCTGTCCCCACCCTCCCGCCGACGTCTCACTTCATCCGACGGCCGGCCGACCGTCCCAGGGAGCTCCAGCCCCACACACACCTCCGCTCCCGGCCTCCTCCCGTGGGAGGAGGTGGGAGGACGCAGCGACGGCGGCCCTGATCGAACCTGATTCATGTCTGTGTGCCGACCGACCGGGAGGCGACGATCAATGGTGGCCGTGACCGTTACAGGGAGGGACGGAGGGGGCCGAGCTAACAGGCCGCGGAAAATGCCAGCTCGATATGCCAGGGCTATTGTCACGGTGCAGTAATGCATGGTGTAGTTTGTTGGGAGCCTGGAGGTAGGGTTTTGTATGTCACAAACTATGATGTAGATGTATGACTGAAAGTAGCTGAGTTACCCATGCTATTCCGGAGTCACCTCGTGAGGACGATTCCTGGCATGGCGCTTATGTCAGCCGTCCGATCCGCGCATGGCTCGCGCGCCGTGCCCGCCGTGCCGTCCGTGGCGCTCCGTGATGGCCTCTGCGGCGGCCGGCGGACACCGTTACCGTCCGCGGACCGACGGCTTTATAGAGCGAACCGGCGCGCCGCGGCCGGACCGATCGTCCGAGGCTCAACCATCGCCGTGTCATGGACGCATTCTGGGAGCGCCGCGCCGGCCGTGACTGCCACGTCGGCTCGGATCGGGTTGTGTTAGTTTGGGATGGGCTGCGCTGGATTTAGCTCTGTAAGGTGGACCAAGCCCACCTCCACTCCTTCGTTGGTATCCTGGTGCCGGATGTGTGTCCATGCGGCCTCAGCCCAGCGCCGGCCGCTGGGCTGTCCGTCCGGATGATTGTGCCTGGCAGCTCCTCCACCAACGGGCTGGCCGAGGTCAGAGGTCACCAACGGGCCGGCCATCCCGACTCCTGCCGCGCCCAGAACTGCGTCAATGGACCGGACACTGCTCTGCGGGGACTGAATGACTGTGCGGTGCCAGTCGCGCCGGGAGAATGCGTGGATAGATTTAATTCCTTCTTGCGTCTTGCTCTTAAGACAATATCGATAGACAGCATTTGCCTTGCCTTTCTACTGTCTTCATATTGCGGATCCAATCTTAACTCTTTGAGACATCTGGATTCAAAATACACCTCATCGACCTCTTCTCATTGTCCCCTACGTGCCCTTCGGACCTCGCCGGTCTTAACCTGACCTGACATGACCTGACCCGTTCTTCCCTCAGGCACACGCGGCTGGAGCAGTCGATGCAGGAGGAGGGTCTCTCCGAGTCGCAGAAGGTGGAGAAGCGCCAGCAGCACGCCGTCAAAGAGACAGAGTTCCTGAGGCTGAAACGGGCCCGGCTCGGAGTCGAGGACTTCACACCCATCAAAGTCATCGGCAAGGGCGCCTTCGGAGAGGTGAGCGCGGGCGACAGGGAGCCGTGAGCTGTGTGTTACGATGGAAGGTAGCTCGTGATCCTGGTTGTGATCGGAGACTGGAGTGGCAGCGTGCTGGGAGTTTCATGTGCAGTCAGTTGGAGTCTCCTTGGTTAACCAGGTCAACCGCGACCAGTGTCTTCCCTCGCTCCTTGCTCTGATCAAGGCTCTGAAGCTCCGATCATCAGCTTGTCTCTGGCTGTCATCTCGTCCTCGGCGACTGCTCTGAGTGAATCAGGACCGCGGTCGGTGGGTGACACAACAGCGGGAGAGCGGCGCCGTCCCATATTTCCCACGTCATCGGCTGTCGTCGCGCTCTGACCATCTCGGCTGATCTGATCTCCGGCTCTGACGATGTCGGTCGATGCTGGTGATGAAGTGCCGTCGTGACACGCCGCGTAACGGGAGGTGTGACGTGTCCTGTGACGTCCTGTGACGTCCTGTGACGCCATAACGTCAATGGGGTGACAATGGCGGACTGGTCTGACGTCAGAGTGGCGATGATGGAAGGGGCTACCGATAATGGAAGCCCCTCTGCTGTCCGTCTATCCCCTGTCCGTTCGTTCGTCCGGCATGTCGGCTCTGACTGTTGCCAGAACTGTCAGTCGGCGGAGCGTTGGCGTCGCTGAGTCGAGCGGCTAGTCGAGGCGCCGCGACGAACGGTTCAAGTGGATGGAGGGGCGGGGACGGGGGGGGGGGACGGGACGGACGGGAGGGGGGGGGGGGACCAAGACGGACGGGAGGGGCGTGGCGGCGTCGCCTGGCGGCCACGTACCGTATGCTGTGTATGCATGTCGGCCCGGCCCGTTCGCAGAAGGAAGGGCTGGGGCGGAGCCGCATTGCAGGCGACTGCTGATCGATGCCACCCCGGCGGAGGGCGGCCGCCGGGCGGGGGCGGGGGCGGCGGGCGCTGACCTTGGGCCGCTCTGGGTCACCGGCAGCTCGGCGGGGGCTCGCAGAAGGTCGGAGCTGCCACCGGCTCCGCGGCGGGGGACAGCCATTGGAGCGGCTCAGCCGAGCAGCCCGGCGTGTCCACCGACAAATCGGATAATTGGCGGCGTCTGGGTCCAGCTTTAATGGCCGAAACTATTAGTGAAGGAGGTCCTTTGTGGTCGGTGGGACTGACCGACCGTCACTCAGCGGCTCGGGAGGCGGGACCGGTGGATACGGGTCAGTACTCTCCGTTTACTCCGCGGCTGGGATGTGCCGAACAGCTGTTGATGGGGATAGTTAGCGCCCACGTCACACATACAGATCAAATACCGGCGGATCTAATCTGGCAACGAACGGGCTAGCCGCTGCCACGGACCCCGTCACGGCGCAGAAAGATGAGATATTTATAAACAGGCTGTCCGACGGAGCGCAAAGCAAACAGTGGCGTCGAAACTGATGAAGCTGGGAGCGGCCACCCGGGCATCATAGAACGACAGACTGGCGGAGGGAGACGTCCTTATCAGACCTCTGCTGGTGAAAAGTGTGGACAGAGGGTCGCCCCTGCGGCCACCGCTGCCACTGGACCACTACCAGCGGCCAGTCCAGCTGATTCCGGAGCAGAGCCAAATGGAGTCAGCCCGAGTATAACGCAGAGTCCAAGTGACTCGCAGACAAGTGGAGTAGCGGGACGGTGCGGCTGATGAAACCAGTCAAAGCTGAGCGGGGTAGCTGAGCCTACTCAGCGGTAGGCGGCGACTTTCGGACCTACATACGTGTAACGGCGATCGGCAGATGGCTGACATGTCTCACACCTCTCCGAGTCTCCCCTGCCCGGTCCAGTGAGACGCCGACCAGTGGTGGCTACCCGGCCGACTGGCCACCGTCGACCGCCTCATTTCGGCTACTTAACCTTCGCCCCAGTGGGGGGGGGGGCATATGTTACCACCCTGTCTCGTTTTTTGCGTGTGAATAAAAAACCGCGGCGCGTAGCGCCGCGCCGCTTGGAGTAGCTTTTGGTACATCAATTTTGGACAATGTGTGAAATTTTTGATCCCAGGTCATGTCAGGTCAGGTCACCAGGTCAAGTTAACTGACCAAGCCTAAAAAAAAGTTTGCAATCATGTCCAGCCTGCAGTGTTTGTCAGAAAGGTTTGAAACTTGGTGGATTGCATGCTGTTATGGGCCCCTACAATTTGTATATCTCGGATTTTTTATATCCGTGACCTAAGGTCAGGTCAGTGGCGTGACCTTTCCATTACAAGTCAATGGAGAAAAATGAAAATGCCTCTAGATCCGTGTGTACGCATCGGAACAGTCCAAATATTTCAGAATCACAATCATTTAGTCCACTCGTGATGACCAAGGTGTCATTTTTGCTGATAGCCTCTAGACAGGTCATCCGAGGTCACTTGAGGCTACAAACAGTTTTTTTGCCAATAACTCGCGATTGGAAAGAGATAGAACGCTGGGGATGGTCTCATTGTGTTTGTCTTGTTGAGACGCATCGACTGATATGCAGAATGACCTTTTCCGGTAAGGTCATGACCTTGACCTGAGGTCAAATTTTCAAGTTGACCTTTCAAGGTCAAATTATAGTTCATTCGACGCGTCTCGGAGAGGGGAACACGATTCTGGCAATAGAAATGTCGTGGCTTTTTTTAGTCGAAAGTTATTGTCGAAAAACACTTTTCGTAAAAACAGCTATTTTTGGAGTTTTTGCCCTCTGGAGGATAAACCGTTGACCTGAGGTCAATATTGATAATGACCTTTTCAAAAGAAGAGTTCAAAAGCTATCGTTTGCTCTTCCATGCGTTTTTCTAGCTACCAAAGTTCCTGAGATAACGGCATATTTTCTGAAAAATATAATGACAATTGGCAAATTTTGACCTTTGATGACCTCTGGTGACCCCAATATTGCTCTAAGGTGAAAAATGACTGAAATACTTTCAAACGTACGCATTGAGAGCTATCGACTGCTTTTTACCGCGTCTTTCTAGCCCTCTTAGTTTTTGAGTAAGAGGTGGGTGGTAACATATGCCCCCCTCACTAGGGCGAAGTTGGCTGAGACCGCCACTGGGGCGCGGGTTAATGTGCAGAGCCGGCGGCACAGGATGAAAGGTGGTCGAGTTGGCCGGTCATAATTGGCTCCTGGGGCTGGAAGTTTGGAGACCCATTAGTGTAACTTTAATTGAATCTTGTGCTGGGAATTGAGCGACGATTTCCCACCTGGTACTTTGTCAACAGAATTGTTCATTAGCATCTTGCAACATTTCTGAAACTTTGATAACGTTTCAAGCGACTAATACCTCTGCACAAGCAGCGTTTTTAGTTTTCCAATTCCGACGCTCCTAAGTGCATGTTCAATGTTGGCAGAAAGTCCGACGAACTTCATATGGCTTCACGAATGTAAAGCTGAACGTTCTCATTTGACTCAGCCGAGTCGACAAATGACAGCGATCCCTGGCCCTCAAATGACACAACTTCGTCGGCGCCGCCGCCCGCATTGGACGGGGCCACTGACCCTGGCGGCGCGACTGTTTCATGGGCGGGACAGCTGGGGCTGCGGTCACTGACGTCACTACCCCGGGAGGGGGCGGGGGAGGGGGTCTGCAGTTGTGGCAGCGTGACCCGAGCGGGGTGACCCTTCACGGCGCCCTGCAGGCCTGAGTCACGCCGCTGACATGAGCCCGCCACCCCTCCCCCTGTCGCCCCTAGCGACTGACCGGCGCAGCGTGCGGGCGGAGTCGGCCCCCAGGGACGGACGGTTGAGCGGCGACACGTTACCTGACAGCCGGGGCTGACCTTTGCGCCCGCCCGCCGTACCGTCAACGCTGGCCGGGCACGACCCGACCGCACGCCAATCACCACCGACCGTGACGCCGTGGCGGGTCACGCCGCCGGCCGTGACGGTGCCGTGCGGTCAGGCCGTGTACCGTGACGGGCCGGCGCGGAGATGAGGCCGCGGTCGGCGACCCGGCGGTCAACGCTCGGCTCCGAGCGGGCCGGAATGGGCCGACCCGCTCCTCTGCCACCAACGAGCCGAGAGCGCCGTCACACTTCGACGCCTCCAGCCGGATGATTGGCCCGCTGGATCAAACGGAAAGATTTTACACCGCTGAAAAATGTCTTCTGTGAAATCCCGTTCTTTCGTGTCGTTTTTCTTCTATTAGGATGTCTCTCTTCAGATTTATCCCCGTTTCGCTTTGATCGGCTTCGTTCGGCTCGGAGCGGCTCGGCTCACCCGGCTCAGCTGGGCTTCGAGCTGGGCCGCTCTGAGAGGACTCCGGCTTGGCTCGACAGCTGTCGGGGCCCGGTGACCGGGCGACCCGTCGTCGGTCTCGGCAGGTGCCGGGACGGCAGCCAACTGGCCGCTGACAATGACGGAGCGGCTCGCGGCGGTAGGCGGCTGTTGCTGCGTACTCAGCCCGGGGCGGTGGGCGGGTTTGGGGCCCGCCGAGCCGGCAGCCACCCGGCAGTGAAGGGCGGAGGCGCGCTCACAGCCGGGCTTCCGCCGCCGCGGGGCGGGCTGCCGGCGGCGGTCGGCAGAGCCGGACGGTTCGTCGGCCCGTCGGTCGTTAGTGCGGCGCCCGGCGGTCGCGTCGCGCTGACGACCGGCCGACGGTGCTGGCAGGCCCGGCTGCGACTGACGGAACTGCGCGCCGACCGCTGCCGTCGTGACAGCGCCCTGTAAAACTGGCCAGGGCCTGTATTCTCTGGGAACTGCATCAATCCAGGGCGGCGCACTATGGTTGGAAACGGCCTCACGGATGGCCGGGGGTCAACGCGAAAAAATGTTTTGCCCATAACTTGTTAATGCGTAGACCGACTGCGATGAAACTTTGCATAGGTATACCAGTGTCTTTCGTGCATCATACAGAAACTCAGAAATGACGAGGTCACGTCACGTCACGCGTGTGTGACGTCATCATTGCAAGTATGTCATAAGTCGCCTAT
Source organism: Amphibalanus amphitrite (assembly GCF_019059575.1). Taxonomy (NCBI): domain Eukaryota; kingdom Metazoa; phylum Arthropoda; class Thecostraca; order Balanomorpha; family Balanidae; genus Amphibalanus; species Amphibalanus amphitrite. Next base: position 568,829 of record NW_024881515.1, read on the forward strand.
GTCTTTCGTTATGTTATCGATATCGCGAGGCATTTTGAACATGTTTTGAATACTGCTATTACTGAATGGATATTGTTGTTATGCTTTAGGGCGAGAAATATCAACGTAGTGACGCACAGTGTCTTCCTATTGGTCATAAAGGGTCAAAAATTTGGAGAAAGAGTATTTATGTTTTTTTTTTAGATTGGGCAAAAAAAGTAAGAAATAAAATGACGATCAAATGACAAAACATGCGTCAGATTAACCCGGCAGTTGCTGGGGTATTTCCCCATCCGCCGTTTGCCGGGGGGGGCGTTCAACGCCCCCAGCCGATAACTCGCGAACAAATAGGCGCAGCGAAACGCACGAGGCGCGGCAAACGAAAGAAGAACGCGACGAGACGATTCACATGAATACTTTAAAGCTGAATTTCGAGGTCACAGGTCGGGTCAAGGTCAGGTCAAACACTTGAAATCGGGCTTTCAGTAGCATGGACTTTAGAACCTCGCAATCGGTGCCTCGCGTTTCGCGTTTCGATTATATCGTCATCAGTTGGTCCTAAATAAATTCAGTCATCAGTTGGTCCTTAACAATCTGTCACAACCGTCACAACTGTCACAACCCTTCATATAAGTGCTAAAAGAGTGTCAGATCAATGTAGGGGTCAGTCAAGCATAGGCCACTGGCCAGGGTCAAAGTCAGGTCAATCAGGTAAGCACATAACCCCGAAAATTAAAACTGGTACCTATTCGCAGCCCATGCATGACACATGTTTTATGGGCACTTTTGGGCGTAGAACACGATGGTGACATTCATTTTATCATACGAGTACGTGGCTGGTTGAAAAAAGATCAATTTCAGAAATGCATGCGTCATGGTCGTGAAGTAGTCACGAGACATTGCCAACATTCAGTTCAAGATTTTGGAAAATGTAGAACGATGATCAAAAACCATAGATAGCCATTTGATTTGCCATGGTATTGGCAGTGTAATGGAGTTTACAGCATGTCTGTATGTCTGTTCTGTCAGTGGATATCCATATCCATACTCCAGGATATCCATACACGTTTGCACGATATTCATACTCCAGGTGCAGGGGCGAGCAGTTACTTCTTACGAGGAGTGCGGAGTCGAAGTCAGAGTCGGAGTCAGAGTCGGAGTCGGAGTCAGAGTCGCCCAGAGTCGTGGCAACGAGCCAGGAGTCGGAGTCGGAGTCGGTGTCGGTCAGGAGCCCGCAGTGGAAGTCGGAGTCGGTCCGAATCGGAACAGCTCCATCGCGACTCCGAAACACTGGCAGGGGTCCGGAGTCGGAGACAGAGTCGGCCGGAGTCATGGCAACGAGTCAGGAGTCGGAGTCGTAGTCGGAGTCGGATTTGGCGCCACCACGACTCCGCAACCCTGCTTCTTACCATCATTTATAAGGATAAGCGATTGCAAGACTGACGAGCCGACCTGGTGCTAACGAAGCGACGGGTAGGTACGCCTCGGGAGATGAAGCTTCACGGACGATTTTGCGCACAAGTGCGCAGTCTGCTTTTACGTTCCCCTTACGCAGAATTGAACAGAGATTTATTCTGCCAAAAAGCTCAATGGAGGTCGATGGAGAACTTTTTGTATGTCCAATGAAACATAAACGCAATTTTGCAAATATTGCTGTGGTGACACTGCGAACAGAATGCAATGCCGTTCCTGATTTTGAACACGCATGGGAAAAAGAGTCACTCCACTCGATAGCCAACATAACAAGGATTATTTTGATATATAATAATCCAGTTTTACAACGTCATGGAGGTACTCCACATGCTATCACAAGCGCGGTTGTTTAAACCTTTGACGGCGCACCAAAAAAGTCACTGTCAGAAACTCCTGATTCCACGTACAATAATGGAGACTAAATGCGCAACTAAATAATTTTTCCTGCCCAATTCAAAACATTTCATCAATTTCCAACAGAATGACACCCCAAATATACATATATTCCGAAATTGCCCACGGCCATCCGTGAGGCCGTTTCCAACCATAGTGCGGCGGTGGCCCGGCGTGTGCTGCTCTGTTTTCTCAGGCGCCCAACTCGTGATCTCCACTTTCTCCTGTGGCCGCGCGATTCTTTCCCAAGTTGAGCTCTTGACCTCGAGTTTCTCCGACGTTGTACCGTCCCCTGCTTTGTTTAGTTCGTCTTCCTTTGTACTGTCCCGGCGCCGTGACTCTTGAAAGTCGGAAGTTGAATGTGTACTTGAATCCAGTGCCGCCCGTGTGCCCTCGACGGAGCCTTTTGAGTCTCATAAGGTTCTTCCTGCTCAATGGGCGCCGTGCTGGGACCAGTTTGTTCTGGGAGTGGTTGTGCCCGGTTAAGTTTGTTTTTGGTGTGCTTATGCTGGACCAGTTTGTTTTGGGTGTGCTTATGCCGGACCAGTTTGCTGTAGGCCAGGGGTTTACTCTAGGGGTGGCGGTGCCGGGACCAGTCTGCTCGTCGGCTCGTTTTTGGACGCCACGTGCTGCTTTCGGTCATCTGTTCACACTGTCAGCACACGCTGGGTCCTCTCGGACACCAGACCACACTACCTGCGTGGACAGCTGACACCTCTGATATTCCCGGCGGGACGGGCGTGCAGTGCAGACCCTGCAGAGCTACAGGCTGGCTCCGGCCAAATGCCGCTGATACGGCCGGCTGAGCGGCGCTCGAACTCGCCGAGTTCCGCTCGGCCGTGACGCGCCGCCGCCGGCGACCGACCGAGTCCCACGACGTCAGCTGGGGACTCGGGTGGCTGGGTGTGAGACGGCGACAGATCAAAGTCCCCGGAGACCTCTCTGACACCGGGTGATGGACGATTCCCGGACCGGTCGCACGCAGCCGGCCGACCCGGCGCAGCGCTGCAGCTCCCGGCTGTCGTTTCAGCTGACATCTCCAGCCGGTCTCTGCGCGCGGTCAGCCGCTCGGAAATCTGTCAGCGATGTGGGCCAGCGGTGGACCACGCCTGCCCTGCCGCTGCTGCTGCTGCTGCTCGGGTGGCCCAGTTCTTTTATCCGAGAGCGGTCGCCGGTTGCCTGCACCGGGAGCCGTCACGGCGCGGGTGCGCGCCACCCCGTGTGACCGGTGGCGGCTGTTTTTACCCAGCGTGGGAACGACCAGCGCGGCCGGCGACACCTCTCGGGAGTGAGCCGGCCGGCCGGTTTTTCCTCTCGGTTTCGCAGCTTTGTCTGCCGGCCAAGGTCTGTCACGGCGGGCGTGCACAGTGCACAGTGCAGTGTGCAGTGTGCACTGCAAGTGCAGACCTCTGGGGTGCACGCCGTGATGGACGCCCCTCGTTGGTCGCCGTGACGGCACCCGCCGTGGTTAGCGGCCTGGGGACGGCTGAGCGTGCTTTATGCCGTGCCGCGGCCGCTGTGTCAGCATTAGGCCTGCCGTGCGACGACGCTTGAGTCGCGGACCTCTGCTGTGCTTCCCTCTCAGCAGGGTGGCTCCGGGATGTCCCGACTCGGGCCGGGCTCGGCGGTACTCGGCACAGCTGGGCGGACCGGCGGCCGCCCGTCGTACAATCTGCCATTCTTTCTGACGACTCCATCCAATACGACTTACATACAGTTCACCACCGAGATGCCATGGCTCTCCAGGCGGCCTCTGAGGGCATACGATGCGAAACTCATGCATACCATCGTGACAAACTGTCTGATATCTTTCCCGAGACTGCTCTGTGCTTTCCCCAGTCTCGCGTATGAGTCCCCGTCCCTCCCTCGAGTGCTATGTTTTTCACAGTTTGGTGTTTCTTTTTCTATGCTACGTCTTACTGTCTTGCCCTGTAGCGTTTTCAGTATCGTGCCAGCCCTGCCTTGCGCTGTACGCTCTGCTCTGCCCTACCCTGACCTGACCTTCGTTGACCCCGCTCTCCGTCCCGCAGGTACGGCTGGTGCAGAAAAAGGACACGGGCCATGTCTACGCCATGAAGGTGCTGGCCAAGGCCAAGATGTTGGAGACCGAACAGGTGGCACACGTCCGGGCCGAGCGAGACATCCTGGTGGAGGCCGACCACCAGTGGGTGGTCAAGATGTACTACAGCTTCCAGGACGCCATCAACCTCTACCTCATCATGGAGTTTCTGCCGGGAGGTGAGTGGTGTCGCCCCGCGCGCCACCGCCGCTGCAGTGACGCCCTGTCGCCGTTGACATGGGTTAAGCGGCTTATTTTCGGCCGATCGATCGGAGACTGCCGTGTCGAGGCTTTCAGCACTGACCGGCTGGAGTTTCGAGAGGTGTTTCTGTTTTCCGTGTGACCGCGTGTGTGCTGCGTTGGCAATGTTGCCGTGTCCGCTGGTGGTTACTGTCGTTCTCAGTGGTATGGTACAGCGAACGTCGATAAATGGATGCATTCAGTGAGGTCGTCTCGGCGCCTGACTGCCGCCCTCGGACATCATTCTAAGCCCTGAGACAATCGTCGCTATCCAGCCATTATTGAGATTGCCTGCGGCCGGCGGCGGTCGCCGCCCTGATACTCAGTTTAGGCCGGGCAGTAAAGCCCGGCTGATTTCTGTGGCAGTTACTCCGCTGATTCGGCTCCGCTGACGTAGTCGGCGCCGTTCCATGAATAGCGCTATATCCGTAACTGCTGACGTAACTCGGCCACAATAATACGCGATTCTGGTGCGGATTTTGATGACGCGGAGACAAAGGACCGTTTCATTATCATTTACGTTGGTTTAGTTACTTGACATGATGTGAATAGCCAAATTATGCGGAAAGCGGTGTGGCCTGTTGTGTATGCATAGCTCTATTATGCGGGGAATGTTCGTTGTAACCGTTTGGTGACAGAACCACTTCATATTGCATGTGTCGCCCGGACTACCAAAGTTTCCTAATAACGGTGATGACATGGGTGGAGCTTTTCCAGGAAAGTTGGTGGGGCAAAAAGTTGTCAAACCTACAATGTCCGATTGTTAAGTTAGATAAAATTCAACAATGAATCAATTCTTTTCATTACAGAGATAATATTTTGCATTACACAGACATTTCAAAGCTCCTCAATGCGAAAAACATAGGTTTGCTAAGCAGTAAAGTCCTGCAAATCGGCTTATGTTGGTGGGGCAAAACGCTTATTGGTGGGGCAAATTGGCAAGTTGGTGGGGCAGGCGCCCCACTAAGTGAATAGGAAGCTCCACCCCTGGGTGATGAGCGACCTCATCGCCTTTAAATAAAGAATGAAACGAGCGTCACGCGCGGCTCGCGACTCCTCCTGCTGGAAGTGGACCGGCGTTTTTGGTGGTCGGCTCTCCGCGTGGTGTCGGCCGGCTATGGGTGAAGGCTCTCCTTGACTCGCTGACCTGTCGGTCTGGAGTGAGCGCGCGGCGGTATAGGGCTGGCTCGCGGCGGTGTACGGCTGGCTGGCGGCGGCAGACGGGCCCCCTGACCCGGCTGACCCGGTGTTGACGCCGATGACGTGTCGCTGGATCAATGACGCCCGTCCAGGAAGGTGCCGCCGCCGCCGCCGCCGCTCGCGTCACGAGCGGTCGGCTCAGCGGCGCCGACCGATCGCCGCTCGGAAAGCTGCCCCCGTCACGCCACCAGGACCTTACGCACAGCGCCGGCCCGACCTGCACCGGATTTTTAACGGCCGGGGACTGAAGTGTCATGTAGGCGTGTGTCGCCATCGTGTGAAATTGATGGCCGAATGTGCCATTAGTGTAAGTGCCGTACAAAGCACGGCCCACGCGGGCCGGGATTATGTCGCTCTAATTGTGGCCGGAATGGCGCCGGTGCCGGCGAGCGGGTGTCGCGACGGTGACGGTGCCGCGCCCGGTGGCTCACGGCGGACTGTGCCAGTTTCGGCAGCGGTCGTGGTAACGGTTCGATTAGTGGAGCTCTGGGCCGACTCGGGTCGCCGCCGCCGCCGGTCGGGACGGGTCAGCTCTGCTCCGCTCTGGTTCCGTCCCTCAAATGGCCTGTCCTCGTACTATCTATCGACTGATCAACTTAACCAGTCTCTGACCGATTTATTGTGGTGTGGGATCTCGTTCGAACCCTACCCTCACCTCCACTGTCTCTGTGACCGCTACCCCGCGGCGACGGCTGACGCTCGCTGACGGTCGCTGATGGCTCTGTCGCCGCCAACTGCAGCGGCCGGAGGTGGCCAAATGAGCCTTCTGACGCGCTCCAGTGCGTCCCGGCGGCGGCCGCGGCGCCGGCCGACCGGGTAACGGAGTCACCGAACAAAGCGGGCCGAGCTGCCGGCTCCGGAGCTGGGGCTGGAGTGGCTCCGGCTCCGGCCGGCCCGAGAGCCTTGATCTCACGCTCACTCGGAGCGAAATGGCGCTCTTTGAGGGCGATTCATCGGAGCGAGATGAGTTCTGCAGGCGAAGGTGGGTGGGAGGGTGGTCCGGAGCAGTGAGTGGAAGTGAACGTGACGAAAATGATCCAGTTAAGTGATAGTGTCAGCTGATGGCTTCGACTAGACGTGTGCTGCCGGGCAGAAAAACTGCGACCGTTCAGCGGTAGTGGTAGGGTCGCGTGGGCCGGTTACCGGCCTTATCGGAGACGGAACTGGACTATCTTGCCGCTGGGTCTGTGTCACTGACGGACAGCACTTGTGGACACTGCACAGTGGACAGGCCCGGGGTGGTGAATGGGTTGGTTCGGTGTGATTATTTGACGGTGCTGTGTCGACGGAGGATAATGCAGAGTGCGGCGCTTTGTCAATGAACTTGCGCCTATCTGTGGTGCTGTATGTTTGGCCACAAACCACACGGGCCTTTTCAGTCGCGTGGTGGTCTATGCAGGTTCCGTGTTGGTGCGAGCCGTTCCCTTAGTGGCACACGCATGTGTCACGGTGGTACTGTAGCCATTTCCGTGTTGTGTTGAGGTGTTATCGCGGTCCTGTTGTTACAGGGCCCGCCCGGTGTTGGTTCGCGCCCGTTCCATGCTGTGCTGGCTGGAAGTGGCCGGTCAGAGGCGTCAGAGCTGACTGGTACCGGGGAGCGGCCGCCCTGTCACACACGGCTCTGTGTTTTTTCTTTGTGCGGTGTGTACCGGACAGTGCTGGGAGCGCCCGGATGGCCTGACTGGCAGGGTGGCGAGCTGTGCCGTGCGTGTCGTGCTGCGGCCGCTGCTATATCGCCCTCCTGTGGTCAGACCGACCGGATGTCACCCGCTCGCTGTGTAACTCAGACACGTGACGTCACCAGACCACGATGACGTCACAGGATCCTCAGCGGCGACCGGCGCAGGAAGGGTGGTGTTGTGGCGTCTGAGGAGGCGGGGTGACGTGTGCTGCGTAGAATGACGAGGCGCTCGGCGGTGCTCTGCGTAATGTTTACTGTGAGGACCTCCTGCGCTAGCTGTTTATTTTCCGTGCGTGTGTTTACCTGTTCTCGTGTGTGGCGGTTATCGTGCGCAGATGGACGTGATTGTGTCGGCGGTCGTGACTGTGACCTTAAGCTCTTTATAACATGCTGGACTGGGGTTTTGACTGTGAGCTATTGGTTGACTATGATTTTACCTGACATTTGTCTGAACGATTCACATTGGACGGCTGACAGACTTCGAGTTGGTAGTGTCAGAGCGCTTCAATTGTCAGTATGAGTAAGTGCGCTCTGCGTCACAACTGTGGCAATGTGACGGACATCCGTGTAGCGTTTCTCTCTGTGTGACGACAGGTGACATGACGCCGTCCCTGACTGACTGTATCTGCAGCCATGTGCGGTACAGCCGTGTGACGTTCCTATCTCCCTCTCCCTCAGGTGACATGATGACGCTGCTCATCAAGCGGGACACGCTCTCCGAGGAGTGCTGCCAGTTCTACGTGGCCGAGGTGGCGTTGGCCATCGAGTCGATACACAAGCTCGGCTTCATCCACAGGTCAGTGTCGAGACGGGACGGGGCTGTGTCAGCTCGACAGCGCGGCAGTGGCTGCCGCAGTTACGAGAGCGACAACTAGGAGGGAGAGAAGTTGATTTATGAGGGATGCTGGGAGGGTGATGGCTACCGTATCAACCTGATGAAGACTTTTTGTAATACAGATAGCGCTCAGGAATCAGTGGGCTGCTAAACTGACAATCCTAATGATTTTTATTTTTTAGCGACTCGACGACCGCCTATTGCTTTCATTTTCTTCTGGCAATTGTTTTCTGTAAAAATGGTCTTCCAGATCGAGCAGAATCCTGTTCTTTTAGCCGCAACTTCGACGCATGTCGTGATATCCATCATACCCCACAGAGAACCGTGTGGACGTTCGCGCGGTCCCATCCAACAATATGCACACGCCGGGCCGGCCGGCGGCGCAGTTCTGCAGAACGGCCGGCTCGCTGCGGCGTTTTTCGCCGGCTCGTCATGCGCGGCGTGCTGGCCTGTAGTACCGGCCGCAGCTGGTCACGTACTACCGTGCTGCGCCGGTCGCGGTGGCCGGGACCGAGCGGCCGTGGCGGCGCGACCGGCCGTTTTCCTGGTGTGTAGCACACTGCCGTGGTGCGGAGCCACCTGCTGCCGTGGGCTGCCACCCGCCGTGCTGGTCCGCCGAGGCCCAGCGACTGGCCTGTCGCCTTTCTGGGCTGTGGCTCTCGCCGACCGGTCTGCCTGCTCGGCAGGCTGGTCCGGTCTCGTCCCGTGCCATAAACAGCTGGCCGACGCTCCGTTACGGCCGCTGCCGTGCGCGACTTCTGCTGCCGGAGCCGGGCCCGAGACCGGGGGTCGCTCACCGAGCCGCCGCGTTGACACGCCGTAATGGCGGTTCCGTGTCGTTTGTGACGAGCCGGTCCGTATCTGATGAGGATAACGCCGCCGATTGTTTCCCTGAATGAGTGTGCCGCGAATAGTACTACGTCGGTGGTGTTGTCAGCGCTGCTTAGCCGGCGGCTGTTTGTTTTGTAGAGCATTCCTGAGCTGCGGGGTCGATTTCCTCTGAAAGCTCTCGTCAAACAAGCTCAGCTCGTGTGCACATTTTTGCGATATCTGCAGAGCTCTCTTATCACTGCTATGGAGGCATGCAGTGGGATTTGCGCAGTCTATTGAGCGCAATTCAACTGACAACGGGCGGCGGTTGCAGCGCTTTGGGCGCTGGGCGGCTGGGCGACCGCTGGGTCAGGGGGAGTGTTAAGCGCTAGGGCGCTGGTGACACTGACTGTTCCATGTGATTGTCCAGGCGTCACACCTATAACCGGCAACCGAACCCACCCGGACGGCCGGGGTGTGAGCGGACACGTACCGGCGCGAACCCCATGCCCCGACAAAGAGCGCTGCCTGCAGTACTTTCCCGTGTTTTCCGGTGATGCATCGCCCGAACCGCTGTGTGCCCGCCGACCGTGTTACCGACCGGGAGCCCGCACCTGTGCACAAAGTCGTTTTCATTTAGCGCGTTTGGCTTGTTTACTCACCAGTCGTTTTCATCAGACATACCCGTCATAATTGCTCGCCCACTCGGCCTTTCCCAACGCCCCCTGGTGCTCCCTCCCTAGCCGTTCTCATCTAACCCGTCTGTCTCGTTTTTCCCGCAGAGACCTGAAGCCAGATAACCTGCTGTTAGACGCGCGGGGCCACATCAAGCTGTCCGACTTTGGTCTGTGTACCGGTCTGAAGAAGTCGCACCGGACAGACTTCTACCGTGACCTCAGCCAGGCCAAGCCCTCCGACTTCAGTGAGTAGCCAGACCCGCCTTCTGGTGACTGTCTGTGTTTAGTAGGGGACTTGTGACGTTCAACTAAGGCGTTCAAAGTTGGTTAGTGAACCCGTCTGTTGCTATGCACTTTTCCGTCATAAAACCATTTTTTTTGTGTTGTATAGTTTTCCGGTGTCTTGTGAATCACGGCCACATTACTATGCTATTCGGCATGCCAATCGACCCCATTGTCCGATATGAAGTGTTGGATTGTCGGCGCCGTATCAGTGCGTATCTCTGCGTGGGGCCCCGGTGGCTGAGTCCGTCCCGGTGTACCGACTGACCGATTATGAGTGACTGGTGTACCCGCCCTATCGGTGGCAGTGAGTGTTTGTGCCGGAGTCGGTGTGTATCCGCAGCGCACGTAGCTCTGTTTGTATCTCCCGATAGGCGTTTGTGGCAGTGTTGCAGCGGGACAATAGGCACCTGTCAGTGAGAGACTGAAGGTCAGAGGTCTGGCAGGTGTCAGTGTGAGCCCTGGAAGGGTAAAGATGCCAGCTGTCCAAAAATAACACGTGCGAGTATGCGAGTCATTGGGGTTGCAGCAATGCCTTATTATGCCAGGACACTTCTGGAAATCTTTCAAATTTCATCACCCTTGTAGCTGCATTTTTATAAATTTGTCCTCCGTTACACTGAGGACTCACTTTCCTGTCTATGGCTGGTTTATCTTGGCAGACTGAATGACGGGACCAACTCTGGTCATATATGGCACGTGCATCAGTGGCATGACTGGGATTCCAGTGCTGTATAAATAGTACCATCTCGCTGGACCAGGAGCCGGAACAAACGACGCTCGGTCGCGGGTGCTGCCAGCTGTGAGGCGCAGAGGACGCCGCTGGGCGCTGGCCAAACGGCGGTTCACGTTCGCAGTGGCACGCCGGGGCCGGAGTTCCAGCCAGGTGGTTCGATCCCGACCGGGCAGCTACGGGCCGCCAGCAATCTGTTTCGGAAATGTCGACCGACAGCCGGAGCGGTGTTTTGATCTTGTCGGGCAGGTGGTTTGGAGTGTCGAATGAACTATTCAGCCGGCTCCGTGTGTCAGATGGACCGTTCAGCTGGCTCAGAGTGTCGAATTGACCAGTCAGACAGCTTTGCTGACTGAGATGACAGTCAGTTCTTTGACTTGTGGCGGCCACCACCTGACGCGAGCATGGCTAACTCTTCATTTGTCCATCTCGGCGGGTTTGTGGCTGCTGCCGTCTCCGCTGAATGACTGTGAGTCGGACAGATGGGACAGCCTGGCGGCGGGCGCCCGCGGCGGATAGCCGAGATTTGCTGGAGAGCTGGGGTCTGTTGGAGAGCAGAAGTTCTGCTGGAGAGCGTCTCGGATGGATCTCCACGAGGAGACGCAGGCTGATCACGGGTGTCTCCCGGTAGTCAGTCTCGCCGTGTCGGACAGCCGCCCGGTCCGATGAAGTCGCCCGGAGACAGCCGCTGCGCTCGGCCGGCCGGCGGAGAAAGTGGGACCCGGTCCCCGCCCGGCGATCGTCTCTCGATCCGACGCGTCAGATAAACTATTTGATAAATGGTCGGCGCGGGAGTAAGTTGGGTTATTTATCAGGTGCTCCTGTTCCCAGGTGTGTACGGTGACACACGGTGAGAGTCCGAGTGGGTTATAGCCGCCAGTGTATGAGCGAGCTGCCGGCTCGGAGCCACATCGGTAGCTGAGTGGTCGCCTGTCGATGTAACTAATTGTGGGTTAATGAGAGGAGCCGGTGTGCCAGTAATCACCAGACGGGTGCGCGGTGAAAGCCGGCCTGGGATAATGCTCCCTCGTTAGACGGTGGCTGGTCGCCTGGCACGTGCTTGTTTTGATATTGAGATATCAAGTCGTGTGTGTTGATAGCACTTTGGTTTTATTGCTTGGAGCTCATTCGTTGACTAGGTTGATTGCACTTATACTCTATTGCTTCGAATTTATTCGGTGATTGACTTCAGCCTTCTCAGACACTTTCTTCAATTACCACATGACCTCGGTTTTGAGCAATCTGGACATCTCGTTCATTGTTTTGACACGGCTTTCAGCTGCTATCTTTACGTCTGGCAGCATATCTAATTGATTTGGCCGACGATAATTGTCGGAACAGCCAGTCGTCATGCACATGCACTGATAGCCGGACTGTGAGCAGTGATGTAATTACCGGCCGGCCTTGGTAGTAAAAGGCGGGGAAACCACCGCCACTGTCGGCGGAGCGGGGCGAGGATTCAGCGGCGGGTGTATGTACTGCGTGGCGGACAGACGTCGGTACGGCCGCGCTGCCGGGCGGTACGGCCTGCCGTTCCGAGAACACTCCCGGCCGCCGAGCGGCACCCTGTCAACAAGTGCTCAGCGTGTCCTGACACCCAGGGTTCCTGGGAGACCGCTAATGATTCAGCGGCAGTTGTAATTGGGTCCGTGTACGGATTCTTGTTGGCGATGGGTCGTGAGGACCTTAGTAAATGTCATAAGAGTGAAAGGAACAACTCCGCGTGACTGTTTGGACTTTTATGAGGCATTCGTTCCGTGGTCATGGTGCGCTCATTTATAGACTTTATGGAGTCGATTTCAGAGCAAGCTGTAACTTTCGATGAACTAAGACAAGCTGTCAATCAAAACAAGCCTGTCGGGGCTTCAGCCTCCCTTCTCCTCCAGCCTCCCTTCCTCCACTCTCCCACCGTCCCCTGTTTGCCGGCCCGGCCGCTAGGGCGGCGCCACGGTCGCCGGTGCCGGTCCGCTGCGCCCCATGTAGCCGTGCCGGCCGACCGGCCGGCTGGCGGTTGCCACAGCGGTGTTGGTCCGATTGTTGCATTAGCTCGGCCGGTGGATGCCGCGCGCGATACGATGGCCGTGATCGGCCCGCCGGTGTGCCGGTGAATGTGGCCCGTCTGTGCGCCGAAATGGGCCGCAATGACGAGATAATGGCGGTGGTTGACAGTGGGTTTTGTGTTAGTGGCTCTGCCGGATGAGAGATGTGGAAATTTGGACCGTGCTGCTGTGAATGTGTCCGTTGTTTTCTGCGACTTGTGTTGTGCGTTGAAAGGCTCCCTCAATGGTGCGTCGATGTCAATTGGGATTTTTAGAATTTGGTGTCGCGTTGATTGCACCGCGCGTTTTTACATCAGTAAGGACATCTGGTCATGCTCTTTAGCATCCACTGGCTTCTTTTCAGACGTATATCTGTACCATGTTGGTCATTTTCACATGCCGCAGAATTCACCTAACTCGGTGTGTTTTCTCTCCGCCTGCAGCGAGTAACCCGATGGACAGCAAGCGTCGAGCGGAGAGCTGGAAGAAGAACCGGCGCGCGCTGGCCTACTCGGCAGTGGGCACGCCCGACTACATCGCGCCAGAGGTGTTCCGGCCGTCCAAACAGGACAAAGGTGCGCGCACTTCCCGTGTGGTATTTACTGAGCCAGCTCACAGAGGCTGGCCATAATCAACTAACATCAGTCTGTGCGAGCTGTGTGCTGTTTGAGAACAAGAATAGCAACAAACTCATAATCACTCGCTCAAAGTGATGCATGCGTGCGTCACGCCTAAATCTTTCATAAAGTTTGTTGCAACTCCAGTAATGCAATTTTTTGTTTCAACATTTGTTAAGTTTTGCGAAATTACAAAGGTGGTAACACCTCTCGGAAGTCTGACTAACCGGGCTGTGATCGGTTGGTATGAACCTGGAACTACGGGTGTATCCGTTTTTATAACTTAGGCACGAATGGACTTAATGTTCTTAAGAAGGAAATCGTATTACTGTAATACGACTGTTGCCTTGTTCATTAATTTCTGAAGTTTCTGTGAATACTGGGCGGATGATGGAAATGTGATGACCGTGTTTTTCTCGGCAGTGTTTCAGCCGGCCGGCTACGGTCCCGCCTGTGACTGGTGGAGTCTGGGTGTCATTATGTACGAAATGCTGATCGGTGAGTGCTCGGCTCCCGGGACACATTACGGTGACGGCGTCTGCTCTCCTGCGCTGGGGTGCTTGTCAATCAGATGTGAGATCGTTTTACCGTTGATGTTCTGCGTAAATAGTTTTTGGTTGTTTACGCGTAATCAGAACGTTTGCACTTGGGATACGCTGCTGGTGGGGGTCTACCGTCTACGCATATCACGCTGAGTTCCTTGGACTATGTAGGCGCGCTGTCCCGCGACATTCTCCTGTGTCCGTCATGCGCGTCAGATATCGTACCGCGCGCTCGATCGCTGACCCTGGCTGCTCTCCGTCGGCAGGCTATCCTCCGTTCTCCAGCGAGTCGCTCCTAGAGACTTACAAGAAGGTGATGAACTGGAAGGAGACGCTCGTCTTCCCTCCAGAGACGCCAATCTCCGAGCAGGCGCGAAACACAATCATGATGTGAGTTCCATCAGTTAACGAGAGTCGGCAGAGCCGGCAGTGCTGAGAGCTCAGGGGACGTGTGCGTTTGTTGTGGATGGTGACCTGATTGGATTGTACGTGGTGTTGTCCAAGGGAAGCATCAGAATGAATTGACGACCTGTGTGATCGAGTGGCCCCGAGTGTCCGGCTGCCGTGGTTGGGGCCGGGCCCTGTTCGGCCGCCACTGAGGCCGGGCGGGGCGCGGTACGGCTGTGTGCCGACCGGCCGTCCGGCCCAGTGAACCGTTACCGTGGCCGGCCGGTCGACTGTGACGGCCCCGCTGAGTCAGCCGGCCGGCCGACGCCAGGTGGCCAGACCCTGGAGTGGGGCGGAACTTTGGGCCGGTCCGGGTATTGGTGAATGAGCTGGGCCGGCTCTTCGAGCTGGACCTTTGGTGCGCTGATATTGCTCCTACTTCCATGTAACTGTTTTACTGCTTCTCAGTAATTTGCCTGTTTGAGTTAGCCGCCAAGCTTCCGCCTCTAATTCCCACCTTATCCCGCATTGCTCAGGCAAAATTGTTCCGCCTAATGTTTTGTCGCCGAGTACTCAACTCTGCTCCCCGTCCATCGCTGACGGTCGCCCTGTCTCTCTGTCCGCCGGCAGGTTCTGCAGTGAAGCGGACGTGCGGCTGGGCTCCAAGGGCCTCCAGGACGTGAAGTCGGTCGAGTTCTTCAGGGGCGTCGACTGGGAGAACATCCGGGAGCGGCCGGCCGCCATCCAGGTGGACGTCAAGTCCATCGACGACACCTCCAACTTCGACGAGATCCCAGACGTCGAGCTCGCCATACGTAAGGAATGGGACGGGGTTACGGCTAGGAGACGGCCACGGGAGATCGTATAGCACTATTTTTATGTTCCGATTGGTGTTGTTCGGATGTGCATCATTGCCTAACGAGATGTGCATTATTGTTTTTCAAGGCACTGGATAGTGCATTTCATGTTACTGCGTGTTATAATGTATGATGTTATTGATGGGATTAATTATACCAAACCAGACCTTATTTCCAAGCTTTTTTACGTCTGCCTCCGTTCGCACAACTGTGACTGAGTACACATTCGCCTTCAGCCTATAACCCTCGCTTTGCACAATTGCCTTGTAACCCTCCTGGCACCCGCCGGTAACATCCATTTGTTCTCCATTTCACAGCGACTCCGCCGCCGGACAAGGAGGGCGAGCCGGGCTGCAAGGACTGGGTGTTCATCAACTACACGTTCAAACGGTTCGAGGGGCTGACGCAGCGGGGCGTGGGTCGCTCCAGCGCCAACTGACGCGCCCGGAGCGCCTGCCTTACAGCGCCCCGACTGATCTCCGACTCGCGGCCGCGCGCGCGGCCACCGGGCCAGCGCCGAACTGACAGCGCGAGTCGCGTGCCCCGTACACTCTGTGATGTGTCCTCGCGCGGACGGACGAGTGAGAGTGAGTGACGCGAGTGTGACCCGAGTGATAGAGCCGAGTGAGCTGTGCGAGTGCCAGTGCGCCCGAGTCCGCCGCGGTGCCGTGTGTGATGCGCGCCGCCCGTATTTAATCACGCGTCGTGTGCCGAGTGTTGAGAGGCCGCCCGCCGCGCCGCCGGGCGGGCGCCGGCCGCGTGTAAGCGGCTGTGATCCGACGGGAGCGGGCTCGTTCTCCGCCGCGCTCCTGGTGCCAAACGGGCCGTCCGTCCGTCAGCAATAGGGGGGCCGGGCCGGGCGCGCCGCCGCCGCACTTCACAGCGCCCCGCCCCGCGCGCACGGACAGACCCATATCAGAGTGTAGAATCCGACTAGTCATGGTATGCAAGATGTTATGAATAATACATAGAGATGCCGGTTTGTAAAAAGATGTGTATTTCCTGCATAAAGACTACGTAACAGCTGGGCACGCCTGGCGCCATCTAACAACAATATCAAATCTGACCACGGATGATCAATGATCATGGACTCAGGTACGATCTGTCGCCGGAGACATGCTACTGGAACTAGGCGCGAGGCCTCACACCGTTTCTTCGGAAGGGCGCCCGACGACTACTAGGGGAGCGGGCGGTACATATCACATCACAGTTCTACTTTGACTAAATCTCAGCATGACTGACTAAAAAAGGCATAGAAAAGGTAATGAGGACTACGGCAGTTCAAAACACTGCGATGAAGCGATCATGTTCTGAGGATCTTCCGACCCACGCTAGGGCGGAATGTATAAAACAAATACCAATCAGGTACACCCAACTCAAGAGTATGGCAGTTGTCCAGAGAATAACGGCAGTAGTTCAGCTCCAACAGACACAAGGCCGCATCACGGTTTACCAGGCTCGAGATTCGACTCCAGACTGGCTCCACTGGTTCCCCCGCCCCAATCAGAAGCCCATGAAGTCGCTGTCCTCGCCGGAGCTGGCGGCGGCGGCGGCGGCCTTGGCGAACGGCTGCTCCTCGTCCGAGGTGAGGTCATCCTCTCGTATGGGCGCCTCGCCGTCCTCGTCGGACCCGGAGCCGGCCGTCTCGCGGTAGTTGACGGCCGCGGTGCGCGCGGAGCGACGCCGCGCGGCCCGGCCGGCCGCCGGGACAGCCGGGTCGGGGGACGGCGAGCGGCTGGCAGGGGAGGCCCGCCGCGCGCGCCGTCGGACCGCCGGCGCCGAGCGGCGTTTGCGCCCGGTCGGCGCCGGACTCCGCGCGACTCCGTTCGTCACGGCCGGGCTGAGTTTGGCCATCACCGCCGCGCCGAACCGGGCCCCGGTTCTGGCGGGTTTGGCGTCCTCTGCGTCCGAGCCGGCCTCGCTGTCCGAGCTGAGCGCCACCCGGCGCAGCCCCATACTGGCCATGGAGGCCTCCACGCGGCGCGCCACCTCCTCCTGGGTCTCAGGCACCTCCTCGTCCTCCGACCCGGCCCCCTTCGGCTCCTCCTTGGGCTCCACCTTCGGCTGCTCCTTGGGCTTCCTCTTCGACTCCCGCCTCGGCGCCTGTTTGGCCTCCTGCGTCGCCCGCATCATAGCGCTCACCTTCCCTGAAAGAGTTTGCTCCGACTTAACCGCCGATTTCGCTCCCGTCTGCGCCGGCTCCACCTTTACCTTGGGCTCAAAGTTCGGCAGCAGCGGCCCCGGCTCCGTCTTGGGGCCCGGACCGGGCTTGTCGGCGGTGTGAGCGCGGGCCTTTTTGCTGCCGTCGGGGCGGTGAGCTCCCGCCGGCCGTTTGGCGCCCGGCTGCTCGTCCTGGAAGTCGTACTTCCTGGCGAGCCGCTGCCGGATGAGCAGGCCCCGCACCAGGCGGCGCCAGTTGTCCAGAATGCGCTTCTCCCGCTTCTCGCGCTGTCGGCGCCGGGCCTCCCGCTGGTCCTGAGGAGCGCGCAGCGGGGAGAGGTTAGATAGAAATCGGGCGGCGAGGGAGGGTTAGATAGAAATTGAAGTGTGTCTTACGCCCACAAATTCGTCCCGTCTTCGGCTTCCCCAGTCGAGTCTCACTACAACCCTCACAAGTCACAAATGTGACAGTCACGACGATCCAAAGGCAATGACGTCCAACAGTGCGCCCGTCTGCCGGCCTGAGTAGGCAGTCACGACATGCGCTTTCAGATACGATTTTATCACAGAGAAACAGACTTATGTAACGCAAACTACACTGTAAACTACACGCATGCCCGAGCCCTCCATACTATGCACACTGGACTTATAAAAATGCTTATCATTGCAGAATAGCGGGTAATCTATCTGGAATCAGCTCGCGTGGGTAGCGGCGGCGGGAGGGCGGACATAATGACGCCATATCGTCTCCCAAGCAGGAAGGGGATGCAATCGCCACATGGCGCCTCCCACGCCATGTGGCGTGGGAGGAAAAGAAGGGTAGGAAATAGAGATGTGATCGCTCCTTACCGCCTCCTAGGCGGGGAGGGGTGGGGATGTAATCGCTCCTTACCGCCTCCCATGCGTCCATGAGCGTATCCTCGAACTCCTCGCAGACGACGTATCCCTCGAAGACGGGGTGCGAGCCGCCGCAGTGGTAGTCCCAGCCGACCATGGCCGGCGCGCAGTCGATGCCCAGCCGCTTGGCCACCCGACTCAGGCCCTCCACTGGACAGACGGGACAGCGTCAAAAAAGGTCAACAACAAACAAACTTGAAAAAATGAATACCCGCATAAAACGAGTGTCAAATGCTACGAGGGTTGTGAAGACAAGACCCATGAGAGAAAATTTGTGAGTCGTGAATTGGTGTAAAACGCATTTTTCATTTGAGGTGGATCACAAAGCCACCCAAAAGGCTCTCACTCGGATACAAGGATTCACCAGCCCCGCCTAATTTCTAAGCTACGACTCTGCTGCCTTCCAGTTGTCTCCTCTGGAGCAACTGACGCTGGGGCGCCCCCTGGCAGCCGCAGAGGCACACTAACGGTAATGCGGAAGGCGCCCTATGACGGCCCCCGATTCTCTAACAGCCTCAGAGCCATGTGTTCCCTGACGGCCGCCGCTCCCTGACCCACCGTTGAGGTGCACCGTTCCGCCGGGCAGCATACTCGGCTTGAAGAGCTCCACGTTTCCGTAGTCATTACGCGGCACCTTGCCGCCCTCGGCGCGCGGCGGCACGTACTCGGCCGTCTGCCAGCGACCGAACACCTCCAGCGGCTTGTCGGTGATGGCCTTCTGCAGCACCTGAGGCCAGCGGGGACGGAGCGGAGTCAGTGGCGGAGACAGGAATAGTCACGGGCGGGCGGGCACAAGTCCGAGTCACCGGCTAGCGGAGGCAGGGGACCTGGGGCAGGCGGGCGGGGACAAGTGGGAGAACGCAGAGATAGCGGCGCCCGGCGAAGAAAGAATGAACATATGGGGACTGAGCAGTCACCAGCGAACAGAGACGGGACAAATTCCGAGGGGGAAGGGACAGGACAGAGTCACTGAATATGGGGTTGGGGGCTTAGGGCAGTCAACAGCGGACAGAGGCGGGACAAATTCCGAGGGGGAAGGGACAGGACAGAGTCATAAAATATGGGGTTGGGGGCTTGGGGCAGTCACCAGCGAGCAGGGAATGGACAATCAGTGACAAGCGGGAGGGGTAGGACAGTCACAAAATATGGGGATGGGGCAGTCACCAGTGAGCAGAGAAAGAGGAAAGCCATCGGCGTGACAGGGTGGGCAGCTGTTGTACTGGTGCGTCACGGTAGGAGGACATGGCGGTTAGTGTTGGTGCGCCAAGGTGGGGGACAGGACGACACCGAACATTCACGAGCCACTGGTAAAGGGCAGGCCGGATGCAGTCAATGGAAAGACATTTGAGATAAGCTCGCTACCGGTAGTGAGGGAGACTGAGTTGCGGGTAAGCCGAGCCCGGTGATTGGACGACCGCCGTACATTCAGGTGCATCACAGCGGGAAATGTTTGACGCCAGGCGTCACTGGGTAGGGCACCAGGTGTGAGGCAGTCACACGGTTATTGTGACAGTGGTTAGGATACAGTCACGAATATATGAGTGTATTGAATTAGGGCAAGATTAAATGCTTATGAAGCTGACAATGTTACCGACTTGCCGGATTACCAGCAAAGCAAAAAAAAAAAACGTTTATCACACAAAATGTCAATATGACTACCTTTTACCTAGTCACGGTAAAGAAAAGGCAGTACATTCACAAGGCAAGTTGCGGAAAAAATGAATAGTAAAACCAATAACTGTTCAGGTGTAACGAACCCTGTCCCACTTGGGTCTGGCCTTGACGATCTTGTAGGGTTTCTCGCCCTCTTTGACGACGCGCGCCTGTTTGATCCAGGTTTCGCGCGAGTGCAGCGTTCGCACACACTCGCGGGCGTACACGGGAGTGCGCCGCTCGCCCTTGCCGATGTAGCCAAGGGGCACGGCTGTCGGTGGGTAGATGGCCTCAAACTTGAGCAGGTGCCGCTCCAGCGCGTACAGCGGGTGGTCCTTGAACCTAAAATGCACAGCGAGAGGGCACAGCAGTTAGCGGAAATTGACAGACAATGCAAGTATGTGGAGCGTTTGAAATCGGAAGCTCCTTGTGAAGCATGTTGAACAAAAAATTAGAGGCTTCCGCCCGAATGTTTGTTTATATGACAGTTTGGCCCAAACACAGCGCTTGGACTTTCCGCATGGTTGTCAATGAGTCAGTGAATTCTTCTATTCAGAGCATTTCAAAACTGACGGCCGGGAGCTGCTCAAATAAACTCCCAACTTCCTGTGTAAACATGCACGATAGTCGATAACCTCCGCTAACGCCGGCTCATGGACTAAGAGCTATACTAAGACATCGTCCCACTTCCCGGGCGCGGCTGAAATGAACCACCTACTCTGCGATGGACTGGGGCATCGGCCGCTCCTGCAGGTCCCGCATCATCTCCTCGTCCTCCTCCTTATCCCGCCTGGTGGGCGCCGCCCGCCACGCGTCGGTCGCCTCCGACCACCAGTCAGGCTCCACGCGCAGTTTGCGCGTGCTCGAGTGCCACTTGGGGTCGTAGCGCGCCGTCAGATCCTTGATGTGGCCGGCGTTGTCACAGCCGACGACGTACACCAGAGGAGCGGTGGCTCGCTTCTGCGGGTGAGGCAGAAATTATAGCAGGACGGGTAAATATCGTGAGAATGTATTATATCGAATATCTTCGGTTGGTACCATCGCAAAGTCTCAACCAAACTTTGAACTTTCTATGAGCAGTTGAGCTTACCGATATCGACATCACAGAACAGTCATCTATCATATCTTATAAATGCGAAAACCATGTTGATTTTGGGCGGAAACAAGACAAAACATCAACGTTCGTCACTATACGTCAAACCTAGCACTGTCTTTCATATTGTACCCGCCCCGGCCTCAACTTTCAGTAGTTATCTTCCGGCTCACATCCCCAGTCGGACTCACCCTGATCTGTGTGACGCAGTGGACGCCGCCGCCGACCACGTCCACACTGATCCAGCGCAGCTCCTCCTCCACGTACACCTCGGCCCAGCAGTCGACCGCACCGCGCGCCGGCCGGCCCGGCGACCCCTCCGAGCCGCCGCTCGAGCTACTCAGCACGCGCCGATCCGGCCGCCGCGGCTCAAACTCGTCCCCCGAGGAGTCGTCCGACGAGCCCGCCTCGGCCGCCGACGGTCCGGGGCGCTGCTTGGCCTTCCTGTTGGAGCCCGTCCTGGCTGGAGGGGTGGGGGCGGAGCGCGCCTTCCCCTTCGGCGTCTCAGAGGTCTTCTTGGCAGTGCTTGACGGATTAGCCTCCTTTTTCTTGGACTGCTGTTTGGCCTTTGCGGCAGATTTGTCGGATTTCGCGGCGGTATTTTTTCCCGCGGCAGCGCTGGTCGGCGGACTAGGTTTCAGCGGGACAGGCTGCAGCGACATCACCAGACGGCAGTCGACGCCGATGGCGCGCAGGATCAGCACGAACAGGCAGACCAGCTCGAGCGGCGTGTGCGCCTTCTTGGTGCGCAGCCGGACCTCCAGCGTGGCGAACACGTCCTCACTGCACCTGCCGCCCTCGGCCGGCGCCTCCAGCGGCACCTTCTCACGGAACCACTTGAGGAACTTCTCCACATACGAGATGGACACCCGTTTTGGTGGGTATGCGTACTTGGAGGGCAGCATGGACATGGCGCAGGCGAGCTGCGTCTCCGAGTTGAGCAGCGCGTTCACCTGCAGCGCGCGCGACAGCAGGCAGAGCAGGTGTGCCCTGTGCACGAGCTGCTGCAGCTCACGACGAGCGCGACTCAGCTGACGCTTCATGTAGGCCTCCACGTCGAACCCCTTCTTCTTGCGCTTCTGCACGGCCACATCCGAGGGCAGTGTGACCTCGACGAATCCCTTAGTGACGAGGTCGGAGGCGCGCGTGTCGACCGCCTCCCAGTCGGAGTTGTCAGACATGGGCGCGTCGCCGTCGGCGCCCTCACCGAGCCGCAGCAGGGCCGCGATGTCGCCCGCCGCCGCCGCGTGCTCCGCGGTCGGCCGCTCCGCCTTCGGCCGCTGCTTCTTCGCGTGGTGTTTCTTGGTCGGACTCGACGTGGAAGCCTCGTGAGTATTCTGATGAGACTCCTTGTCAGAAGGACGGTTCTTATGTGTCGGCTTGTCCTTCTTCGGACGCTTTCCTTCAACGCCGCTTTCCTCGTGCTTGGATCGCTTCTTAGCGGAACCGTTAACCGACTGAGAATCATTTCTGGACTTTGTTTTTGCGTCATTTTCCTTCGTTGGTAACTTTTTGTTGCTTGCAGTACCATTATTAGAGGTACCTTTGGTAGAGACATTCTTTGCTTTATCCCTGATTGGGTTTTTACCTTGTTGTATTTTGGCGAACTGATCTGACTTCTCCGTGCTCGTTGGGTACCGTGACTTTGCCAATTTGCTCTTCCCTTCTAACTGGTGAGTAGGCTTACCATCCTTCCTGCTCACAGAGCTTCCTTTGCGCTTTCCCGGTGCTGGGCTCTGGCTAGCTGATTCTGCATCCTTCAGTGCTCCTGAGCGACCTTCTCTCAGCATCTTGGCCAGTTTCTTGGCCGGACTTAGCGACGGGTCAGCCATGGCCGTCGACGGCGCGACGGGAGGCCCTGGGGACGGAGCCGCATTACGGACCGATCTCCGCGGCTGTCCACTGCGTGACGTCACCTCTGCTCGCATGGTGAGTCCTAGAGCATTCCCAAACTATGCAGCTACTTGGCAGCACACTGCACACATGCAAAAACAGAAAAGAGGTATTCTGAAAATGATAGAACATGGTCAGACAAAGCAAGGCAAAAAAAAACAAGCAAGCAAGCAAACAAACAAACAAACAAACAAACAAACAAACAAACAAACAAACAAACAATCAAAAAACAAATGAACAAACAAATGAACAAGGAGACAAACCACACCAAAAGGCTTCACATGGTTGACAGAAGGTTGCTTCTTGCAAAAAGCCAACATCAGCTAAGCATTTAGCATAGTCATCTTGAAATAGCTGCACAAATAAGTCTAATATTAGGTTTATAGTCACATTGGATATATACATTTGTCAGTACATTGATATCAGTTTGCAGGCTCTAGACAGCAACAAAATGAGTAATGATTGGCATAATCACTGCACAATTTATGATGAGGGAGCAATAATACAGGTCACTCCACAAATTTTAAATGCAGAAGTTTCACACAACTTAGGTTTCTAGTTATTAATGAAGCAAGTCACATCCATATGTGAAATATGGCTAAAAATTGTTAAGATTTTATGTAATAAGCCAAAGAATTGTCTGGAAAATGACATACCTATATATTTAACCAATGTAACTATGAGAGTAGTAAGTACAACTGATGTTTCTGTATTTTTACCACAGAAACAGAGCTGGCTGTGCCTCAGTCCTTTATCTCTACAATGCCAAGGAGACAAAGAATATGAAGAATTATTTTTTTTTATACAAATGTGAATATGTGGAAAGCATTAGATATCAGCACATCCATACAAAGTGGTATGCATAATCTAGTTGTTGAGTGATTTGTGCAATCTTCAAGTGTCTTGATGGAAGTTGCACCATTCTAACTATTCATGAAAATGCATAGGTATAGTAAATGTTTAGTTTACACCCACCAAACTAATAATCTCATTGCAATTGTGCATTAACTAATTCAGCTTGAGATTTGACACACTACCTATTCATAATTATTCAACCCTGTTTGTCAGGCAGGCATACATATGATATGCGGTATGCCATTGACTTAGCTTGATAAAAGGAAACTGTTACTAGTGTAACCTGAGAGCTTTTCCAAAACTTTTTGATCTTTTCATCCCTTTAAAGCAATCCTATATGATGGCAACAAGTATATGAATAACTTGATGGATTATTTATAAAAGAATGCGCCTTGATACAGTTCCATTTAACGAGATCCAATCCAAGTAATAGTATAATGAGATCCAAGTATTACGATGCTCAATTGATTTGAATTATTTTGAACCTGCCACTCCAGATTTAACATTGCATTGATACACAAAAATAAGTGCAATGACCTACCTATCTAGCTACATTAATATGAAACGGAAATAAGTAACTTTGTTGACATCAATGGATGACCAGGGCCCAATATCAATATATGACCTGGTGGACAACTGCAACAGCATCTTCCTTTTATCCCTTTAACCTGCCACCACATTAAAATCTCTTCCCATATATTCTACACAATTTTCCTTACCACCCACCAAACACCTTTGGCAAAATGTGTCGCAATCGCCCGCCAAACCCCAGTCCATGCCCCACGTGCCCTAAGCATTACATAACAAAAGGACACCGGGGAGTGTCTAAAAAGCAGACGAGATTAGCAGACGAGCCCATGCTCAGTAACTACTGGACCGATTTTGATAATTCTTTCACCATTCAATAGCAGGGAAGTTATATAGGTGCCGTTTTTCGTTTTTTGGCGATTGGTTCACTCTGACTGGACCAATCGGACCAAAATGGTCCAGAACCATACACCCCCTTAAAAGCAGACGAGCCCATGCTCCGAAACTACTGGACCGATTTCGATGAAACCTTCACCATTAGACGCGCCGTGGTCTGAAACGGTGCCGTTTTTGATAATTTTTTGATTGGTTCACCCTAAGTGGTCCAAATCGGTCCAAAACCGCTAAAATCTGTTGCAGACGAGCCCATGCTCCGAAACTACTGGACCGATTTCGATGAAACCCTCACCATTAGACGCGCCGTGGTCTGAAACGGTGCCGTTTTTGATAATTTTTTTTATTGGTTCACCCTAAATGGTCAAAATCGGTCCAAAACCGCTAAAATCTGTTGCAGACGAGCCCATGCTCCGAAACTACTGGACCGATTTCGATGAAACCTTCACCATTAGACGCGCCGTGGTCTAAAACGGTGCCGTTTTTGATAATTTTTTGATTGGTCAACTCTAAGTGGTCCAAATCGGTCCAAAACCCCTAAAATCTGTTGCAGACGAGCCCATGCTCCGAAACTACTGGACCGATTTCGATGAAACCTTTACCATTAGACGCGCCGTGGTCTGAAACGGTGCCGTTGTTGATAATTTTTTGATTGGTCCACCCTAAGTGGTCCAAATCGGTCCAAAACCCCTAAAATCTGTTGCAGACGAGCCCATGCTCCGAAACTACTGGACCGATTTCGATGAAACCTTCACCATTAGACGCGCCGTGGTCTGAAACGGTGCCGTTTTTGATAATTTTTTGAATGGTCCACCCTAAGTGGTCCAAATCGGTCCAAAACCCCTAAAATCTGTTGCAGACGAGCCCATGCTCCGAAACTACTGGACCGATTTCGATGAAACCTTCACCATTAGACGCGCCATGGTCTGAAACGGTGCCATTTTTGATAATTTTTTGATTGGTTCACCCTAAGTGGTCCAAATCGGTCCAAAACCCCTAAAATCTGTTGCAGACGAGCCCATGCTCCGAAACTACTGGGCCGATTTGGATGAAACCTTCACCATTCGACGCGCTGTGGTCTGTAACGGTGCCGCTTTTGGATAATTTTTTGATGGGTCCACCCTAAGTGGTCCAAATCGGTTCAAGTACAGCCCAAAAATACGCTTTCATGTAGTCAACCGATGAGCTGGTTTCCGCAGCGCGGAGGTGCCCCAGGCCCAATTAGCATGCATTTTGCTCTAGTTTGGAAAGCAAAATGCATGACAATGGGTTTGGGGCACCCCTGTGCTGCAGAAATCTATCCGGACTCTCGCAAAGTACAAACGGGTTTTAGGCATTTTGGACCGATTTGGACCACTTAGGGTGGACCAATAAAAAAATTATCCGCAGCACCGTTTCAGACCACGGCGCGTCTAATGGTGAAGGTTTCATCGAAATCGGTCCAGTAGTTTCGGAGCATGGGCTCGTCTGCAACAGATTTTAGGGGTTTTGGACCGATTTGGACCACTTAGAGTGGACCAATCAAAAAATTATCAAAAACGGCACCGTTTCAGACCACGGCGCGTCTAATGGCGAAGGTTTCATCGAAATCGGTCCAGTAGTTTCGGAGCATGGGCTTGTCTGCAACAGATTTTAGCGGTTTTGGACCGATTTGGACCACTTAGAGTGAACCAATAAAAAAATTATCAAAAACGACACCGTTTCAGACCACGGCGCGTCTAATGGTGAAGGTTTCATCGAAATCGGTCCAGTAGTTTCGGAGCATGGGCTCGTCTGCAACAGATTTTAGGGGTTTTGGACCGATTTGGACCACTTAGGGTGGACCAATAAAGAAATTATCAAAAACGGCACCGTTTCAGACCACGGCGCGTCTAATGGTGAAGGTTTCATCGAAATCGGTCCAGTAGTTTCGGAGCATGGGCTCGTCTGCAACAGATTTTAGGGGTTTTGGACCGATTTGGACCACTTAGGGTGGACCAATCAAAAAATTATCAAAAACGGCACCGTTTCAGACCACGGCGCGTCTAATGGTGAAGGTTTAATCGAAATCGGTCCAGTAGTTTCGGAGCATGGGCTCGTCTGCAACAGATTTTAGGGGTTTTGGACCAATTTGGACCACTTAGAGTGGACCAATCAAAAAATTATCAAAAACGGCACCGTTTCAGACCACGGCACGTCTAATGGTGAAGGTTTCATCGAAATCGGTCCAGTAGTTTCGGAGCATGGGCTCGTCTGCAACAGATTTTAGGGGTTTTGGACCGATTTGGACCACTTAGGGTGGACCAATCAAAAAATTATAAAAAACGGCACCGTTTCAGACCACGGCGCGTCTAATGGTAAAGGTTTCATCGAAATCGGTCCAGTAGTTTCGGAGCATGGGCTCGTCTGCAACAGATTTTAGGGGTTTTGGACCGATTTGGACCACTTAGGGTGGACCAATCAAAAAATTATCAAAAACGGCACCGTTTCAGACCACGGCGCGTCTAATGGTGAAGGTTTCATCGAAATCGGTCCAGTCGTTTCGGAGCATGGGCTCGTCTGCAACAGATTTTAGCGGTTTTGGACCGATTTGGACCACTTAGGGTGAACCAATCAAAAAATTATCAAAAACGGCACCATTTCAGACCATGGCGCGTCTAATGGTGAAGGTTTCATCGAAATCGGTCCAGTAGTTTCGGAGCATGGGCTCGTCTGCAACAGATTTTAGCGGTTTTGGACCGATTTGGACCACTTAGGGTGAACCAATCAAAAAATTATCAAAAACGGCACCGTTTCAGACCACGGCGCGTCTAATGGTGAAGGTTTCATCGAAATCGGTCCAGTAGTTTCGGAGCATGGGCTCGTCTGCTTTTAAGGGGGTAGGTATATGGTTCTGGACCATTTTGGTCCGATTGGTCCAGTCAGAGTAAACCAATCGCCAAAAAAACGAAAAACGGCACCTATATAACTTCCCTGCTATTGAATGGTGAAAGAATTATCAAAATCGGTCAAGTAGTTACTGAGCATGGGCTCGTCTGCTAATCTCGTCTGCTTTTTAGACACTCCCGGACACCGATGCTATAAGGGCGTTTTTACTTTACCTTACAACGGCAAAAGAGTCTTAATGGCATCATTCCAGCAAAGGGAATATAAGACCAATAACTGTGATAGAAACAATCCAAAAAAATGGTCCATGAATTGTTTCATGAAAACGAAGTTAATTCAAAGTAAATTGATCAAAGTACAAATTTTTCTCAAACACGTCCTTGCTTCACGAAAACTTTTGGTATTGATACACAGTGAAGCTGAAAAATTGAATTTAGTAGCCGCTTCCTGCATCGCATTTTGTCCCTGCTGCGTCATTTGCTCATTCATTTTTCACCTTTGTTTACCCTATTTATTATTGCGCTTATAAATAAATTAGGATATATAGTGGTAATAAATGCAATAAAACAAGCTAAATATTAAAATTGACAATTTTTATTCTAATGTCAAGAACTAAAATGCATAAATGAAGGATTTTGAAAGCTAAATTTGTAATATACGTCATTCACATGAGATATCGGAAAGAGCTTTGTCGATCAGCTGTTCCTACGTCGTAAACAAACGAAACGCTGCCCAGCAGCAAATCTCAACTGAAGCATTCTGCTGCTGGGCATTTTAGTGGTCGGGTTGAGGTGAATGCGGTGTCGGATTACGGCTTATCGGCTTGGGCATCGTACTAGATACAGTGAATTTACCCTTGATAGGTAATTGTTAATCCATGAAAAGTGATTTTCGTTTGAATTTTATGTGTTCTGTGTGAGTGTGGCCCTTCGCAAATTGAAATGATGAAGGATGCAGTCCAAGTTGAAGTCAACTGCAACGGTTTTATTACGGATCACCTTTCACCCTAATTTAGCTTAGTGCTCTGTCGAAACACTTACCATAGTCAATTTTAGAGTCTCCTGTAATTGGCTGTAACTCAAGTTCATTATAATTACAGCTATAGCACAATAACATTTTGCAGATTTCGCTTCTATCTCAAACTCATTGCAGTTCAAGTTGTGCCAGTACCTTTTGTTTGCTTGTGAGCTCTTGTCTCTTTGTTTTCTGAGGATGGTGTATTAGATGTCTCCAAAAATATCCTTATTTATTGCTTACCCCACACCTGTTCTTATTACCCTCAGTGTGACTTGTATCTGTTACCCATAAATGGTTATGATTTGGTTTATATTTTGCTGTTTAAAGTTAACTTATAAGTATGTAATTATGGAAACATAGGCATATATTGGCATATTTGCCCAAATTGTTAGGTATGGTATCTAACTCTGCAATGAGATTATGCTTATCTTAATGCTGTTTTATCTTTTTTATATTTGCATCAGTTTGCAAATTTTAAGCAATGATTAAGCCCAAAATGCTTTGAAATGTAAGAAACTTGTCTTAATCGCTGTGTGTAACTGCCTTTTAATTGGATATTTTTATCACAAACATAAAACCATTTTTATAAAACCAAACAAAAGAGACAAAATGCATTGAAATAAGAATCCCTCCATGTGCCCAATAATGAATGTAGCCATAAGTTGTATTTTGTAGCTTAAATCCAATGGGACCTTGGATTTTTATCCTAGAAACCTGCTTGATCATCTTAAAGAGCAATTTGCTATCATTGAACTTTGAAGATGGTGACATGTAATGAAGGTTGATTGAATGATAGCTGTGAAGAATATGTCAGACATATTGAGTATATACCCTACAGTCACCTTAAAATTTATTGTTAGATGGTACTCTAACTGTTATGATTTTCAGGCTGTCAGCTGTGCTTAAAGGATTAATCATGGTTTCACCAACAACTGTGGTAAGTCTTCCCTCTTATTTCAACTACCAACATGCACAGACTCAGCAATGAGCATGAAAAAACAAGTACAATGTACATGCTTACATATTGTCATTGGGGAACATTGTTTATGGCATGCTGTAGAGTTGTTTCCCATTTACTTAATGCGTTGTTGGGTGTGGTTAATGTATCAATACAACACAATGCTCATTTCAGATTAAGAGCGTGGGTCCGAAGCTGGTGCCGTTCTTCAAGACTGCTGCGGTGTACTTTGTGCTGTTTATCCCGGAGGACCGGCCTTCCTGGCTGGCGCTGGTCATCAAGTGCCTGCCGATCCTCTCGCTGCTCATCTTCGTGTTACTGCACGGCATGAGCCTCGGCGACGAGTGAGTACCTAGCTGGGGAACGAGTCAGTACCCGGGGACGAGGGAGTACCTAGCTGGGGACGAGAGAGCAGACCGGGAGCGAGTCAGTACCCGGGGACGAGGGAGTACCTAGCTGGGGACGAGAGAGCAGACCGGGAGCGAGTCAGTACCCGGGGACGAGGGAGTACCTAGCTGGGGACGAGAGAGCAGACCGGGAGCGAGTCAGTACCCGGGGACGAGGGAGTACCTAGCTGGGGACGAGTGAGCAAACCGGGAACGAGTCAGTACCCGGGGACGAGGGAGTACCTAGCTGGGGACGAGAGAGCAGACCGGGAGCGAGTCAGTACCCGGGGACGAGGGAGTACCTAGCTGGGGACGAGTGAGCAAACCGGGAACGAGTCAGTACCCGGGGACGAGGGAGTACCTAGCTGGGGACGAGAGAGCAGACCGGGAGCGAGTCAGTACCCGGGGACGAGGGAGTACCTAGCTGGGGACGAGTGAGCAAACCGGGAGGGAGTCAGTACCCGGGGACGAGGGAGTACCTAGCTGGGGACGAGTGAGCAAACCGGGAGCGAGTCAGTACCCGGGGACGAGGGAGTACCTAGCTGGGGACGAGTGAGCAAACCGGGAGCGAGTCAGTACCCGGGGACGAGGGAGTACCTAGCTGGGGACGAGAGAGCAGACCGGGAGCGAGTCAGTACCCGGGGACGAGGGAGTACCTAGCTGGGGACGAGTGAGCAAACCGGGAACGAGTCAGTACCCGGGGACGAGGGAGTACCTAGCTGGGGACGAGTGAGCAGACCGGGAGCGAGTCAGTACCCGGGGACGAGGGAGTACCTAGCTGGGGACGAGTGAGCAAACCGGGAACGAGTCAGTACCCGGGGACGAGGGAGTACCTAGCTGGGGACGAGAGAGCAAACTGGGAACGAGTCAGTACCCGGGGACGAGGGAGTACCTAGCTGGGGACGAGAGAGCAGACCGGGAGCGAGTCAGTACCCGGGGACGAGGGAGTACCTAGCTGGGGACGAGAGAGCAGACCGGGAGCGAGTCAGTACCCGGGGACGAAGGAGTACCTAGCTGGGGACGAGTGAGCAAACCGGGAACGAGTCAGTACCCGGGGACGAGGGAGTACCTAGCTGGGGACGAGAGAGCAGACCGGGAGCGAGTCAGTACCCGGGGACGAGGGAGTACCTAGCTGGGGACGAGTGAGCAAACCGGGAGCGAGTCAGTACCCGGGGACGAGGGAGTACCTAGCTGGGGACGAGTGAGCAAACCGGGAGCGAGTCAGTACCCGGGGACGAGGGAGTACCTAGCTGGTGACGAGTGAGCAAACCGGGAGCGAGTCAGTACCCGGGGACGAGGGAGTACCTAGCTGGGGACGAGTGAGCAAACCGGGAACGAGTCAGTACCCGGGGACGAGGGAGTACAGTATATCTAAAAAGTATGTCCCCTGGTTTGGCTCTCCCACAGGAGGCGAATCGGTAACTTGGCTGATTCCCAGTTGCGGCATCCGGCCGCCAGGGTCGCTGCCGCGCGAGCGGCCTTGACCGCTCGCATGTCATTGGCAGTTCGGTCCCTCCCCATCTATACCGAGGTGGGGAGGGGAGAAGAGGGGAAGAGAGGGGAGGGAGCGGCACTCGCTCGGCACTTGGCGATACCTGGCTGACCCCGCGCTCCCTCGCTGACCTTTGTCCTGCCCTCAGGCGAAGACCGACTTCCTGGCCTGTAGCGGCCCAGCGGAAAACCGAGCTCGCGGGGCGCGACTCCATTGGCCCAATCTTATAAATGGAATGCTGTCGTATTCACGGCATTATATAATATTAACAGTGATACCAGCAGTGGATGTGGTAAAATACAGTCCAAAATAAACGAAAGCACTCGATTCGTGCATAATGCGCCCTCCCATTCAAACAAGCCCGCCCACTTCGATAGATGGTGTAGTTTCTTAGGGCGTAAAAGATGCAAAACACTATCGATTTTTTTTAGCTCGGCCACTGGGACCGACAATATACAATTGACTGAAATGCATGAAAACCATTTTGCACTTAGGTAATAGCCGTTTTCTGCACCCAAACTTTAGCCAGTGACGCCCTGTCCATTCTAAAGCGTTTATAAGATTGGTCCCAGCACCCGATTTTATATGAGGAAGTCGTTTAAAAAGCATCTTATTTCTAACGAATTTATTACCAGTAAAACGCCTTTTGGGCGAAGAACGAGCGAGCGAGATAGTGAGCCCTGCACGTGCGGAAGGGCGAGACGGTGCTTCCAACGGGCTTGCGCAAAGCACCCTTCTAACCGGTCGTTAGCGGTGTGCCAAATTTGAACGCAATCGGCCCAGCCATTCCTGAGATCTGGAAGCGGCATTCTGCACATGCGCACGTGCAAACGGGGTCCAAAATGACTTTTGCACGGCACCCTACCAACTGGTCCCCAACCGTGTACCAAATTTGAGCGCAATCGGCCCAGCCGTTCTCGAGATCTGGAAACGCCCCCTGCACGTGCGCACGTGCAGTAGCACCCTAACCGCAACACATGGGAATGCATTGCCTGGTGGGTGCCTACCTGTATGCCAAGTTTCAGCGAAATCGCCCCAGTAATTACCGAGTTATTAAAATGGGAACAAATTTGACACCTCTCATTGTTGTATTTTGCACGTGCACTGGGGGTG
Source organism: Amphibalanus amphitrite (assembly GCF_019059575.1). NCBI lineage: Eukaryota > Metazoa > Arthropoda > Thecostraca > Balanomorpha > Balanidae > Amphibalanus > Amphibalanus amphitrite. The sequence goes on from NW_024881515.1 coordinate 600,936, forward strand.
ACCCACATGCATCGGGAGTATCCTATTTTTGGTAGAAGGGATGCTGCTACCCTACAAAAATTACCGCAAGTCAATCGCCCAAGCGGCTGCTGAGATATGAGCCTCTCAAAATCACTACTTTTGCAAAACAGCTTGAACACCCTTGACTTTTCACGTGGCACGTGCCACGACGGTCGCTGAGGTGTATCAAAAGTAGTCAATTACGGGGTAGAAGGGATGGGGCTACCCAGTAAAAAAGACCGCAGGCCAATCGGTCCAGCGGTTGCTGAGATATAAGCCTCTCAAAAGCGTTACAGGCCGGGCCGGGCCGGGCCGCTCATACTGAGATTTTTCCGTTATATTGAAAAGACTCGCTTCGCTCGCTGCGCTCGCTCGCTCGTAATTATGGCCACTTTTACAGGACGTCTATAGAGCTTTGACTTTTACATTTCTTCCTCGTTCAGGAGAAACGTTTTAACCCTCACCGGACCTTCAGGTTTTCTGAATACCGAGGGACGTTGGGGGTTGGAAGTGAGGAAACAACCCCCTTCGCCGATTCGCCCCTAATTGAGCTAGAGCCTCACGAAAGAAACGATCGTGTGCGTCGTTACGAAATGCAGCGATTGGTCTCCGATTTAAGGACCTGCAGGGTCAGCCGATGACTTCGGAGGTCAGGTCAAGTGGCCCAAGGCACAGGTTCGGTTTTTGGTAAATAACTTCGCTAAAAATGATCGCAGATCCGCGATTTTAGCAGCATCGTGTTTATCTAGCTCAGGCGTGTCGAATGGTTTACTTTTTCTTCGGGTGAGATCAACTTAACCCTCGCCCGTATAGAGGGGGGGTCGAACGGACCCCCCTCCCTCGGTTTTTCGCGAATAACTCGTGTAAAAAGCGGCCGATCGCGACGAAACTTTCGTTACCCTCGCTTTAATCAATTTTACACCCACCCTGAAATTGTCATGACCCTGACCTCAATGACCTTTGACCTGCGACCTACTTTTCGAGACCATGTTTGGCCGGAATCGCGATTCGGCGTATGTCGGCTCGCATTAGCGGCGCGTTTGCAGTCTTTTCGTGGTTTTAAGCGTTCAAACATGGGATATGATGTTGCTTCCATGCATTAGGGTGGGTTTCAAGGTCACCGGAAAGTCAGGTCAGGTCATTGACCTTTGATGACCTCGGTTCACTTTTCGAGTTTTACATTTTCTAGGCCAGTTTTAGGAGCTGAATTCGAATTTAGCAGCCATATGAACATTTACGAAGTAGTTTTGGTGCCCTCGTAACATGTTGCGAAGCTGTCAGAGGCGGTTGCCACCTACTACGAATACCCTTACTGGTTGACCTGACCTGACCTGACCCGACCTGGCCTAAATGCATGAAGACATCATCTGTGATCAAAACTAACATGATATTCGTGATTAGCACCCCGAAAACCCCATAGCAGCCACGCTTTACGACTTTCTAACAGGCCCGATTTTCCCGACTTTTGGGTCATTGACCTGACCTGGAAAGTCAACCGATGACCTAGGAACTTAAAAATGGGTATCATCGACTTCCTCTCGTCACGGCCAACACGCTTGTTTTTCCCGCGAAGCTCTAGCTCGATCAGGGGCGAAACGGCAAGGGAGGGTCCAACGGACCCCCCCCCCCCCCCTTATACGTTTGCGGCTGGAAAAACACCAATATGGGCGAGAGTTAAGGTGTTAACCTCGGGTCAAGGTCAGGTCACAGCCCGTCAGGTCACGAAGCTGGTCAAAGGAGGTCATATTGCATATCAATCGATTCGGCAGGTCTTTTCATGTCCATTAGTGGCTTTATCGACTCGGTAGCTTTAGTTGATCGGGAGTTATTGACGAAAAACTGATACCCTTGGTTACGTGATAAATGACGTCACGCAAGATCAACAAAGCAAAATTAAAGCATCAGACCTTGCAAGGAGCGCATGAAATCACGATTCCGTGTGCTTGAGAATTTGAGATAGTTGTATATCATTTCCGGACCAAACTAGCAATTTCCATATTCCCCTGACTTTTAATGGTGAGAGACTGACCTGATCTCAGGCGACCCTTCAGAAAATCCGAGATATACATTTATACAAGTTGTGAGACTCTCGATCATACTATAAGATCCTGTAAGTTTCATCTCCCTATGAAAGCTCTGCACTGAGGGTGTAGCGAAGTTGAACATTTTAGGAGTGTGCACACAGTCCTAAAATGTTGAGGACAGTTTAGGACAGTTTCACACAGTTCATTTTAGGACTGCTCATTTATGACGTCATAGATCAGTGACCTGACTTGACTTAAAAATGCGGTTGGCGTAAAAAAATCTGACTTATCAAATCCCGACTAAAAAAATCGGCTTATAATCCGGTTAATCAAATCCCGACCATGTTTTTACCTGGCCATAAATGTTCTAGCCTTACAAATGATTGTTTGAACGCGGAAGATGCTGAATCTTGGTTAACCCCATACTTATCGTATGATAAAGAACGTCAGTGTTAGAAAGTTAATTAACAATTTTATTTAGGATAGTTTAATTCAAGTGGGTATAATCCGACTTGACAATTTACTAGGAGGGTTTTGCAGCGCTATTAGTTCGGCATTTAATTATAAATCATTGCTAATTTCGATTCGGATATCGTTATTCAATGCTGGCCTTTGCGTCCTCAGAAAGTTGTTTATAGTCATGAAGGCTTGCATTGACCCATACTTTCCATTTTTCAGCACTATTATTCGCCGTAGTTGACCAGGTGTTTTCTTCAGCTCTCCCCTGAATCCTTTGGCTTAGACCTGGCGTATCACCCGTGCATCGCAATACGCACCTACCACACACAAGTTCATGATCCCCACGAACCCACATCAGCGTCCGTTCGCTGGGTGTGTGACCCCTTGACCTTTGGCCGCGACAACTGCCAGCTTGCTGGAGCACCCCTCCCTACACGCGCTGCCCCGCCCGCTCCCCTCCCTCCCCCCCCCCCGGGGTCGTGTCACGAAGGTTCGGGCTTACGCTACTACCGGCCGCTGCGCAGCTGTCACCTAGCGCCTGGGAATGTGTGGTCTGGTGCGGATTCAGCCAACTACCGGCTCGCGACACCAGCGCCACGTAGTGGCGACGGTACATTCTTTTTAGACACACTGTACCTAGCTGGGGACGAGAGAGCAGACCGGGAGCGAGTCAGTACCCGGGGACGAGGGAGTACCTAGCTGGGGACGAGTGAGCAAACCGGGAGCGAGTCAGTACCCGGGGACGAGGGAGTACCTAGCTGGGGACGAGTGAGCAAACCGGGAGCGAGTCAGTACCCGGGGACGAGGGAGTACCTAGCTGGGGACGAGTGAGCAAACCGGGAGCGAGTCAGTACCCGGGGACGAGGGAGTACCTAGCTGGGGACGAGTGAGCAAACCGGGAACGAGTCAGTACCCGGGGACGAGGGAGTACCTAGCTGGGGACGAGGGAGTACCTAGCTGGGGACGAGTGAGCAGACCGGGAGCGAGTCAGTACCCGGGGACGAGGGAGTACCTAGCTGGGGACGAGTGAGCAAACCGGGAGCGAGTCAGTACCCGGGGACGAGGGAGTACCTAGCTGGGGACGAGTGAGCAAACCGGGAGCGAGTCAGTGCCCGGGGACGAGGGAGTACCTAGCTGGGGACGAGTGAGCAAACCGGGATCGAGTCAGTACCCGGGGGCGATTGAGTACACCGGACGAGCGAGTACATGGGGCGACTGGGTACACGAGAATGAACGACTACACGGGGACGATTGAGTACTCTTGATCGAGTCAGTACATGGAGACGAACGAGGACACGGGTACAGGTGAGGGGCGATTGTACCTTTACTGTCACCATGCTCAATGCTCATGCATATATGTATTGCAGATCCGTGTGCTTATTCACACCTGTAACCCAGCGGTAGACTCGGGTGGGGAATGCATTTTCGATTTTGACATCAAAATTACAGCCCGAAAAAAAATCATGTGGATGTAGATAGCTAAATTTCAAACTCGGAAATTATGCAGGGCGCTGTTCGGCAGCCGGCTATTTTGTGTGCAGGGTATGACGTATTTCGCGAGCCGACGTCACAGGCGGTGACGTCGGCTCGCGCGCGAGCCGAGCGCCAACGACAAACTAACGGGAACCCTCGGACACCCTCGGGGCATAAACCGCGGAGTAGCATATTGAGCGAGTCTTATAAGGAAAATTCATATATTTTCGTTTCTCAAATGATAATCAGGGTGTCTCTTACCTTTTTACATATCATTTAGGTTTACCTAACACTTCAGTTGCCAAATATCTGCAATTTATTCAAGCGAAGGTGTTTTCAGTAAATATCAATGGTACAGACCGAAATCTTTTGAATAAAAACTCCAGCCAACAGAAATAAAAATAACTTAATTTATTCCAACAATTTCCTCCAAATAAACAACATAAAAACTCACTTTTACACACATCATTCATAATAAAGCATACTATCACGCCGCTTTTGACAATTGCGGCGTCGAGTGGCGCGCTGCTAGCGCTCTTTTTCGATCGCAGAGACCCTGCACGCGCGCGAGCACACTACGTCACGTCCGGGGGGCACAGGTATATGAAAAATCGCAGTGACGTAACACTTTTCTCGCTTCTCATTGGTCAATAGCCCGTTGCCGGGGTAACGTGCACGTATGTGAGCGCGGGCAAGAGTACTAGCCGGCCGCCGATCAGGGCTCAGGAATGAGCTTCGAATTTAAAACGCTGAACGGTCTGACGGTCATCGCTAGTCCGTGGCACACATCGGTACTACCCTTTTTTTGCATTGTTTTGTGTGATGAAGATGCGATGAAACCGACGCGGTTGAAGTACCACGGTCTCTCGTGTTTTGATCCGCCAACTGCGCCAGTCCTCACGGCCCAAACATGTGTGTTGGTTTGTTTTCCATCGTTGACTCGGATGAATTGCCTTCTATTCTGTTAGCTGGAAATGTCCATTCTGTTGATTTCTTGGATTCCAGTACCTCGTTCAGAAACGGGTTCGCGGAGTGTACGAATCTTTCGAATCAGGTTGGGCGAGCAGCTTACGAAGCAACTCTGGTTGGTTATGTGCGGTGACAGAGTTATGAAAACTAAGCTACAGTCATTTGTATTTGGCTGCTTGTTACTTTTTTTAGTCCGGTACCATTTTCGGTCTTGTAATCTATATAGTTTTTACTGAACTTAAACTACGGCATTCGTGCATGCTATGGTCAGCTTTATTCATTTAGTGATTTGCCACCGCAATCGTGACAGTGACTACAGGCTTGGGTTTATGGTTAAACTCTTATTGTGCACCCGCTTCTATGCTAGGCATTCGGTCTATGCATAAAAAGAGAATACTTTACCGATGAACCACGCTGTTTACACACGATTTGCATATGCCGAGATATTATTCAGCTATGCTCGATGTTCGATGACCTTAAGCGTGAATTCTCAGAAAAACGCAAAAATAAACCACTACAAACGCCAGTATTTGGCTATTTTTGTGATCGGTATTGTCAGCGATCTCTCAGTCGCAGTCGTGAGTTCTCTGTAGCTGACCCTGTATCGTTATATGACGCCGCTGGCAGCCGGGGTCCTTGCCTCCCTTCTCTGTTGATTTTACCAGGCCACCGAAGGTTTGGGCTCGGAGGCCGGTCGCCGGATGCCGCCCCGTCATACGGCAGTCGTTGCTAATGCCGTGTTTTGGCTCGTGGACCGGCCGAACCAGGAATAACCAGCCCGCCCGGCCGGCGGCCCGCCGCCGGTCCCGCTGTCCGTCCTCGTCCGACAGCAGCCAGCGCAGAGCTCTGGACAGGCAATGGACGGCCTTGGCCGGCGGAGGTCGTGCCCGACCGTCCGGAGTCGGTCTCGATAAATAGCGGCAGGCTGTGTGGCTCCCATGCTGCTATGGGCGTTGTTTCTCTCATGCGACCAAGCGGGGGCTTTAATATTGATGAAGTAGGAAGCGTGGACCTTATGGAAGCGTTTGAGGCAGCGGCGTTCTCTAATGTACCCATTGTTTATTCAGTCAGATTTGTCGTGTTGTCTTGGGCTAGTTGCTTAATTTAAATGCCCTACTCATATGCTTAATGTATGATCTTCTTGCCAGCCACAACTTTGGTCTTTGGTACAGTGCAAGTATGTATGGTGTCATTCTGGTTCGACTACAGATCTATCACAGAGATGTATTCAACGGCCTCATGTTTTCTCTTCGGTGGTATGCATATTTACACTGTCGAAATTGATCGTTATGTTTATTCATCTTCACAACAGACCTTGCTCTTATATAACTGTATTTGTTATTTCGATGGTTGTCTCGACTCACATGCCTACAATTGACGTTCCCTCGGGAGCTGCAAGATAAAAGACCCCCAGTTGGATTTAATTCTACTACTTTGGGCCACGTCTGACCGGTTGCCGACGTTTCCAAATCATATCGTTTCAGGCCTGAGAAAATTGTCATCGCTGCGTTCGCTTGCCATCCCTTGCCATCGCATGCCATCGCTAACAGAAATCTCTCACTCGTGAATCGTGAATGGATCACTCATGAAGTTTGGCCATATATTAGGCTGGTCTTTCCCGTTCAACGTTTTCGGTCGTTCTCGAGCCGTAGCACATGCGGTGAAATTAATCTGAGTGCTTGCCATACACACTGCGCAGCCATTCCTAATGCATCACTCAAGCTGCCTACCTGTATGGTATTTTGGGATTCCGATATTGGTGTTGCCATTTGTCGATGATACTGAATCAATATTGTTGCGTTTATTTACCGTGCTTGTAGGTATTTTGGTCGAGAGCGCCGGAGCTGTCTATTGAACTCCCATCTAATTCGTTGCGATCGATGTCGGGAGCGATCGGACGGCGGCGCTGACGGCTCCGACCGCCTCCGGACGTGACCGAAGGTCGAGCCCAATATAACAGCCCCCGGACAGAGTTACGGTCCTTCAATCTCCGAGTTCCGGCAGGCGGCTGGCCGCTGGGACTCCACCGAAATGGGCTCTTCCGAGTCCGCCATGGAGCCGGGTCCGGTCTTCGGGGCACTGTCCCCTGGGCTCCAGTGGCCGGGACCCTGTCAGCGAAGTGACTGGTAATCACAACTCCAGCTCAGACCTGACCGGCGACTTCGTGACTGCTGCGCGGAACTGGTCCCAAACCGCGGATTGTCAGACGTGCTGATACGCGCTGCATTCGAACAAAGGCGGCGGTCAGGACTGGAACCGTCCGCATCAGTCGTAATGCCAAAACTGGCCCCAGCCTGTGACCGCCAAACACTGGCATGCGATGGTTAAATCCGAGGATTACGTGAGTAAGAAGTAACGCACATCCTGCGGGAAGTTGTCGAGCGGATTTTAGATTAGTGAATACTCATCTATATGACGGAACTCTATGAAACAACGTCCAGGTGACTGAGGTAGTCATTCGCAGGACTAGCGCCTCTGGTGGGGTTTTCCTGACCGGTGCCCTGCGCCGCGTCTTTTCCCACGCTACAGACGCTGCTCGACCTTGACACCGGCTGTCGCGGAGGCCGCCGAACTTATACCACTGTCTCCGAGAGCGCTATCGGGGCCTGTAAGTGGGGTCATCCCGAACATTCACAGCCCAGATACTTATGGTGCTATCCACTTTGTATGGTGAAATCAAACGGGAGGACTTGCGCTGAAGGTGGGCGTCAAGAGCGCTGCTCGACACTTGGACATAAGCTTTACCGTAGTGGTGTATTTTAAGCTGCATTGTGTCTGTTGTTGAACCGCTGCAACCTGACTCGATCACCGCCTCCTGTTTTCTGATATGTCGCCATTGGGTCCCTAGAATATGCTGGATACCGACCGCGTATTGTAAGCGACTGCTGCTGGCACTCAGTTGCAGTGACCGCTTAACTCCTCCGTGTGGTACGGCACTCAAATATTCGAACCGTAGTGCTCTGCCGCTCTCAAATTGCCCCAGTGTGGGAGATATTGATATCAGTGCTCGAAAACAAAGTACCTCTCGCAGTATTTGCATGAAAAGCGTTCGAACAACACATTCCTGACACCGCAACTACTGGGAAATATCAGAGCAAATATCGTTATCATGCATATTCTACCATGGAAGAAGTTTCAAGTTTACCTAATAGATAGCAGTAAACCGGCATTTTTTTCGTCTTAGCATCCTTCACAGTTCACATCTACCAGTACCAGCGTTATTTCAGCTTTATGATTCGCGCTGTTTTCTTACTGCTATTAGGTTTAGGTATTTTAACCTTGAACAAAGTACCTACAGGCTACGCAATTAGCAATGTAATTTGCGCAGCTAAACTGCGATTCAACGTAGGATAAAAATTAAAATAAATCAAATGAAAAACAAATGAATCTCGCTTTGACGTGACTCATGCCGCAAGGGATATCAACAGGGTACCTCTCACAACTGTGGGATTTGGACCGTATGCTACCGCGTTTGATGCGATGCCCCTGCAGTCTGCACCGTATACGCCATACGGGTGCGCTTTTGGCAACATTTTCCCGGGCCTAGCACTGCGGAAGCACCGCGACTAGCCAGGCAAAATCCCCTTTCACCACTGGTGAATGTCGAAGCCAGTTAAAACGTGCATGATGATTGATGAATTCATATGATGAATTGGTCTTATTGGATGTTACGGACCAGTTAACAAAGTGTACTAGCATGTTTACGCGGCAATTCATTGCCACTGTGTCAATAGTTTTTTAGCATTATTCAGTTACATCAAGAAGCAAGCCATTACATTTAGCCATTACATTAGCCATTACATTCAGGTGTTACATTTTGGTGTTAGTTCAGGTGGGGAGCCACGGTCTCGCGCAGCAGTCCAAGTACCTTCATTCTCGTTATGTCATCCATGGTCACCACCCTGTCTCTGTCCTGCCCGGCAGGTACGCGTACGCGCGGCGCATCATGCTCGGCCTGAGCTGCTGCATGCTGGGTGACGCGCTGCTCGTCTTCCCTGGCTTCTTCCTGGAGGGGATGGCCGCCTTCGCCGCCGGACACCTCTTCTACATATCGGCCTTCGGCTTCAAACCCGTCAACCCGTACGCGGGCGCCGTGCTGTACTCGCTCGGAGCGGCCGGTAAGTTACCCGTGCTGTACTCGCTCGGAGCGGCCGGTAAGTTACCCGTGCTGTAGGGGAAGGTGGGGTAAGACGGCCCAGCGGGGCAAGACGGACCACCAGCCCTCCCGGCTGAACCGCTGCTGGTATCTACTGCTTTATGCACTCACTATGTTTGTTTTCCTTCGTAACAATTGCCACCTTGAGCTCATGCTGTTAGGATGCATAGCTTTTGAGTTATTGAGAAAAATGTTGTTTTTCGTCAAACCGATCTAATATAATAGGTCTACGGGTGATTCAATTACGACGCCTTTCTTGCATGATTAGTTTCTATTTTGCACTTTACTGTGAAGAACAAAGTTAGAAACTTAGTTAAAGTCACACTTTAGGAAAGGCAAGGTTTTGCAATGTTGGGCTATTTGACATATACGTCATGATAATGACAGAATTTAGATTTGGGGCAAGACGGACCACTGTGGTCCATCTTACCCTGTGGTGGTCCACTGTACCCTGCATATGGAAAGTTCTTTTCCAAAACATTGACACAAGTTTAAGTAAGCTAATTTTTCAGGAAGGAGTCTTTGTTGCATGTGAGCCATGCATGCAAGTGCTCAGTTAGCATGCATTCATGCCAAACGACAATCAACACACATGTTCCCAGCTTTTAGCTGCTTTTCCATCACACATGAGTAAAGAATAAAGGCTCATTTTGTTATTTTACCATTCTGGTTACTTTTTCTTACAAGAGTACAGAGCAGAAGTGTAACACACATGAACGGATAGCAGACACTGCTGGGTGGTCCGTCTTACTCCACGTTTTTTCTTGTCTGAGTTTTTGACATGTCCCTCTTTAAGAGCATCCACCACCTAGATGTCTTTAATTTGAAATTTAGTCTTTACACATATCAACAGAGGAATGATTGAGCATTCCGAAGACTATAAATAATATGAATTACGAGAGCAGTGTAGCAAGATATGCGGCCTCAAACCTTAGCTGGTCCGTCTTACCCCACCTTCCCCTACTCGCTCGGAGCGGCCGGTAAGTTACCCGTGCTGTACTCGCTTGGAGCGGCCGGTAAGTTACCCGTGCTGTACTCGCTTGGAGCGGCCGGTAAGTTACCCGTGCTGTACTCGCTCGGAGCGGCCGGTGAGTTCTGGGTTCTCAATTTTCAGGTGACGTGTTGTATAAAAGTGCCCGCTCTCGCTAGTCACTTGGGCGCAAGTGATCGGTGCAGTCTGGGATACATGGTACACAGAAGACACCCTGAAAGAACCCTACTCATTCACTCACACTCACTCACTCACTCACTTTATTACTCGAGCGCTCCCTTCCTCCCTCCCTCACTCACTCACTCACTCACTCACTCACACACCCATTACTCCGTTGACGATGTGTACTTGTTGTCTCTCATTCGTACTCTATGACCTGACAGGCCCGGCCCGTTCCACCCTCACAGGCCCGGCCCCTTTCCGCAGTCCGGAAGCCGCCCCTAACCGGTTCGGCGCCGCGTCCGGCGTAACTAACTGACTGATCTCTTCCTGCTCTGTCGGACGTGTTGAACCGATCTGATGCCAGCTCGGGTTGGTTTGAGATCAAGATGTATCGCGTCTGATGACAGCGCGTGACTACTCGTATACCGCATTACTTGATACGATAATCTTGTTATTTGGGCTACGGTTGGTAGCTGAGTTATTTGGGCTACGGTTGGTAGCTGAGTCGTAAGAACGGTTCAATCTCATGTAGCCTCGTGGGTGTCTCGGAGTTTATCAGCGTTTCCCGGCTGCCCGAGACGCCTGCTCGGCACGCCCGCTGACATATGATATGCGGCTGTTGACCTAAAAACAATGAATGCGTCTCATGTGACGGCCTTAGAGCGTTTCATGTGACGGCTGAGTAGCACGTGCGACGCCGGTGAGCGCTGGTGACCCCTGGTTTGTGAGCGTCGCTGGCCGCTGGTATGGCGGACTCCACTGTCCGCTGGCAGTGGGCCTCATTAGCTCAGCGGACTCCTGGTCCAGTAAGCCCTGCTGACCGCTGCGCAAGCCCAGTGATCGCCCATCACCGTGGGGTCAGTTAGCTCCTCGGGCTACTGGTCATGCAAGCTCCGCCGGCGGCTACTGGTCCAGTAAGCTGCGCCGTCGGCCGGGCCGGTTAGCGTCGCCGGCAGCCGTCGCTCGTAGCTGGCCGTTTTAGCGGTGCCCGGCCGGCCGGCAGGCCTGACGAGCCTCCCGGAGCGCCCGGACGCCCGGTGCATGTGTACTGGAGAGCGGCATCGCTGGGCCGGCCCGTCCCAATGATAGCACGGCTGGCGATAGGCCGCAGACAAAGACTGAGCGCTCTCTCCAAGGATATCTGCCGAAACCGGTGACAAAAACAAGAGCTTACCTGACGCTAATCGTGCCACAACAGAGCCGTCCTGTGTGTCAATCAGCACGACCCGTCATCCCGCCTAATTGCTCAACGAAACAATGCACGCAACATTGGGCAACTGTAATGAGCTAGGGTTTTATTGTTAGTGCAGGCAGACTCTCCCGACCCCACAAATGGCCGACCATCGGCCGACTTTCGATCCTCTGTGCGGCTGAATGACCGTGCCGGTCGCTGTCCATGCCTGTGACTGTGTGGTATCTGTATCTGCCCGGCTGTGACTAGGGCTGTGGCCTGTGTCTGTTTCTGACTGTTCCTAGTGTTTGCCAGCGCTGTATCTGCTGATGCTGGGCGCTGAGGGCGTGTTCGTTGTCTGACTGTGTCTCTGTTTGTATCTTCCAGCGCTGTACCTGCTGATGCCGGGCGCTGAGGGTGTGTTCGTCGTCTGTGACTGACTGTGTCTGTGCCTGTGTCCCCAGCGCTGTACCTGCTGATGCCGGGCGCTGAGGGCGTGTTCGTCGTCTGACTGTGACTGTGACTGACTGTGTCCCCAGCGCTGTACCTGCTGATGCCGGGCGCTGAGGGCGTGTTCGTGGTCGGCCTATGACTGTGTCTGTCTTTGTCCCCAGCGCTGTACCTGCTGATGCCGGGCGCCGAGGGTGTGTTCGTCGTCGGCCTGCCCGTATACGCTGGCGCGCTCATCACCATGGTATGGCGCGCCATCGCCCGCGTCCGCCTGCTCGAGGACTTCTGGACCTGGACCAAACTGTGCTCCTGCATCGGCGGCATCTGTTTCGTCATCTCGGACACGTTCATCGGCTTCCACGTGTTCTACGGCGCCCCGTACATCCAGGTGAGATCGCCGCCCGAACCGCTGGGGGCTCGCCGCTGGCCCCGTGGTGTGAAGGTTGGCGCACCGGCTCGGGTTGCGCTAACCCCGCCCGGCTGGTTAGTGCATCATACGTCGGGCGATCAGGCCTGCTCAGCGGACCGGCAGTGGGGATATATGAAACCTTGACCTGCACTGCAACTAGTTTGTCAAGCTGGATGGGTATTGTGTAGGACAGAACAGGATTTGTGCAACAAACAGATTGCGCTGATTCAACATCATGACGTTCGTCCTTCTCTCACAAAACAGGTTAGGGGCCCTGGTAAAATTGTGTTGTGAGTTAAATTGATTGATAAAGGGTGTTCACTAAAAATTGACACAAACTTTGAATGACTGCACATCAAAAGTGAATCAAGCTATTACGATGCAGCTTAGCATAGTCGAGATAAAAGGGACGCTTTTTTATCATACCGAGCATAAAATTTCACGGATGTAGGTAATGAAAACAGTGGCGTTAGAGGTCGTTTTAAACAAGGACTACCAAAAGCCCATTGGCAGGCTTTCCCAAAGTAGCACGTCAATGGGAGAGTTTGGCACGTACAAATACCCAATGAAAACTTACAATGTCGAAATTAGTTACATACCGTACAGTAGGACGAAAGTTCTAGAGGGTGTGGGAGTCCGAAAAGCTGAAGTGGTGTAATTGTGAAGATATTGGCCTGAGGAAGGGTCGGGCCCCGAAAATGCACGTGTAGGGGCTTTTTGACACCTCACAGTGCAATGCTGCTGATCAGTAAGGTATTAACTGTGCCTAAGCGAAGAAGATATATCACACCTGAGACTAGGCTGAGTTACAACCGGCGTAAATAATTTCTCGAAGCGACTGGGAACAACATAAGGCCAGGGAAGTAAATATGCTATGGTCAAAAAAGGGACAAAAATGCAGAAAAAAAAGTTAAACTATTTAAGGTAGAAAAATCATGTTTTTAGTTAAAGGGCGACAATTAACTAGACAATGGAGTGTTCTGTTGTGATGTGGTCGATGATACAAGGGCTAACGTCCATTTAAGTGTCAGCATGCAAGCTAACGCTGGATGCCGTGGTGTATGTGTTATTTCAGAGAATATCATCAGTTCGACTTTATTCCTCCAGACTGGTCCTTTACAATATGATACTTTTTTTAGCAAAGAGTATTATTAAGCACTAGAGGTTCATGCAGAACAACATATGTAACCAGAAGGTGATTTTCTGGTCCGACCTCGCTCCAGCACACTAACCAAGGGGCGCCTTGAGGACCCCGGCCGATGTAAAAATGTCCATTGGAACGAGACCCGATAAGCCATTTTCCACGCCTGAAATTTAACAAATGACTATCGAATGTGATTTGCCTAAGGCTATTATAACGTATGTTGGTGTCTTTCGATTTCATACAAAATATCAACTGGTTGCTCATTACCACCATCAACTGGCCAACATCACGGTCCACTGGTGCCAGAGCTTGTGACAACACTTCCAAGGAAATGCCCAAAAAATGACCTATGGGGATCAGGCAAATCTGTTGACGTTCTACGGCTTGCAGCAGATGCAATGTGCATTACAACAATGCCTCGTTTGTTTAAATCGGTACATTTTTACCGAAAATACAGCCTGCTAAACTTTGTCTCAATTTTTAGTGAACACCTTGTAGATGTAATGTACATTGCACTTGTTTCAAAATTATTTACATTTTCAACATTGTTAATTTCAAATGCTTATTTGTTACAGCTCTGTGTATAGTAAGCAAGTGGCAGCATATCCTGTGATTATTGAATATCATGATCATAGACCTCTGTACGTACACCAAGTCTACGATGTACAGCGGTCTATGTCATACTTTTTAGGTGGCACACGAAACGCGCACTGCATTTTATCGCTTGCGATCATGAAACCGTCACCTAATGTAACAAATGTCACCTGTAGCTCGGTTCCCCGTACTCGCCCCTCCCCGGCTGGGTGAGCCCCGCCGACACTCCGCCTTGGTGACAGAGTTTCTCCCACCTGCCGCCAGGCGGCGGTGATGGTGCTCTACTACGCCGGCCAGCTGGGCATCGCCCTCAGCGTGGTCGACTCCAAGGCCTCCTACCTGGACGCCAGGCGCCGCGAGAAGCAGAAACTGACCGCCGACGGCGCTACAAAGAGCGCGCTCAACGCCGCCGCCCCGTGCGCCACAATCGCCGCTGCTCCCTGCGCCACGATCGCTGCCGCTCCGTGCGCTACAATGGCTGCCGCCGCTGCCGTGGCCGCCGCTCAGTAGGTGGTGCTGCTGTCTACCCAGCAGTATCGGCATAGTCGGCTAGAAGGTGCCCTGCTGTCTGTCCAGCAGTATCAGCTCAGTCAGCCCAGCAGCGGCCGCGGTGGCTGCTGAATAGGTGTTCAGCACAGCGGCGGCCGCTATGGGCTCACGCAGACTTTAGTTCAAACGGGCATGGGCGTTAGTTCAAACAGGCATGTGCGTTAGTTCAAACAGGCTCCCTCGCGGATGTCGCGACCGGCTGGGAGGGATGGCACAGCTCTCAGCGGAGCGATCGTCCGCTGACTGCGCCGGAGCTTTATCAGCCTTTAGTGGAGAGGGCGCCCCGGCCGGCGCGGTCCCGGTCCTAGCCCGCTCAGTAGAGCAGGTATCCGCCGCGAGACGCCCGCGCCCCACCCTCGCACACCTGACCTCTGCTGGAAGACACTCGCGGAGCGGGTGCATATCGCGCTTTCATTGGTGGTCGTCCGAGACGCCGATCGCGGGTTCCATGGCATCAGCTTCCGGGGCCGGTGCTGCTACACATTTCCTTTGAGGTTCAGAGCTTGCCTAGTGCCAAGGCTTCGATTTGTCGGTCATCTTGACCGAATACCATTAGGAAAAGTGAGAACGGAGGGAGCCTGGTGATGCCTCTGAGTTTCAATGTCTACCATAGCGAGAGATCTGTAAATGCGTCGCGTGGTTCTGCCTCGAGAGAACTGCACGGGTGGCCGAGACGCCGCTTTGGTCTAATGTAACGGGTCGACTGACACTGGTATTGATGTTACCGGCGGGCGCGTTATAAGTTCGGGATGAAGGGAGACTGCGGGACACCAGCGATATCGCCGAGGGAGCTGGGGGAGGATGGGGGAGGGGTCCATCCGCGGCTTACCAACGTTGCAGAGTGCAGCCCAAAATCCTAATGCAGGTGAAGTCAAAAAGTGTCGCTACTCGTAATCAAAAAAGCCTCACAAAACTAATGACTAGCACGGCCTTTCCCGAATTGGCGCCGATTCCGGCCGACCATCCCATCAGTGCTGGGTCGTCGGTAACTTATGCGGCTCGCAGGGGCGCAGAACCACCAAACTCCCTTCCGTGCCTAGCTGGGTAGCACCTACCGTCTCTGAGTTCAGAAATATGGGGTCGTAAGGCTCAGCTGACGCACACGCTGGTGGGACCGACAGTTGAATGTCGGCAAAACACATCGTGCAATGTTGGCCATAAATGGCGCACGCTCAGATTAAGAAAGACGTGATCCTTATACCAAATAGTTGGTAGGTTTTCATCTCCTCGATGTCGTATGTCCTGTGTAGGCGACTGGTTTCCCGTCGGCTGGTTATGTTTACACATGTGCGCGTGCCGCGGCCCCGCCTCGTGTCGGCGCTATGTCCCCCTGGCGCTTATCGGCGCCCGTTTCAGCAGTCTTCCTTTGTTGACGTTGAGTTGATGGTGCATCGCCCCGAGCGCCGCGTACTTCTCGTTCACCTGCTCTCAGAGACTGAATGAGCCTGTGTGTGAGAGATCGGTGTCCCTGGCGTTTCCTCTCGGTACCTTTGTGGTTAGTTTTAAGTCAGATCGTTGTTGTGACTGCTACCACGGGAGCCCACAAATGGTCGAAGTAGTTTCTATAAGTATGGTCGAAGTATAAGCTAGTTTCTATAGTTATAGCTGTATTTTATGGTGACTGATACCGGGATGCGCGCTTGGCTACGGCCGAGACCGAGCATGCGTTTGGCCCCGGTAATTTGCAATACCAGGCTTGCCACCAACGTTCTTCATTTTGTCACCTGTGAGGGGTCTCGGTGTAGTGACTGTAGTGCTGACGGTCTGCTCGGGCCGTGGCCCCTCCCTGTCCTCTGTAGTATTTAGTATAGTGTGCTGCAGGCGGTGCAGAGAAGACGACGAAAGTCTGAGGAAGGGTCACTGGAGCGGGGCTTAGAGTGCGGGTGGCCGCGGCTAGTGTCGGATGCGGGCCGGGAGAGGGCGCCCTAGGACTAGCCGGGAGGCGGCGCCCCTGAACTGGCCGGGAGATGGCGCCGGCGTTAGACTCAGGAAGCGGGACAGGGCACCGCAGTGAATGGACCGTCTTTTCGTGGTCGTATGTCAAACCATACCGTATTGTGTCGATGTTTGCGGGCTACTCCGCACCTGGCTCCTGCCAAATATACATACATATTCACCTCGGCTCGTGCTCTCTGGACTGTGAGGCTACAGACGGCGCGCGGCACTCGAACACATGTATTTGCGATGTCATTCACACGGTTGATAATTTGTTACGCAGTTACTATGATGTGTTTATACGCACACTGACTGAACACGATGGAGCTGCTCTCAGGTACGGCTTGGAGCACCGACAGGTCACCGCGCGTCCGCCGCACCCCTTGCAGGCCGTCCGAGTACACATGACGCAACGCCAACACCAACTGACTACTGTGACTGCGCTGTCGCCTGGCCACTACCTACTATGCATGACATCACCCGAGTTACCAGCTCAGAAAGCAGACTGTCTACCCCCAAAGTCACAAACCACGCGCGATTAGATCACTCCGCATCACAAGCCGTTTTCACTATAGCATTCGCGGCCATCTGACTCGTTCCAGACCAGTAAACCCCGCGTCACGAATGTCGCCTCTGCGTCACGGAGCCCGCGGCGGCTGCGTTGCGCTCCGTTACGGTCACAGTGCCCCGTAAACACATCCCGCCGAAGAGGAGGGCCGGTGCGATCCGCCCTCCAGGCACGTTCACGTTCACGGCCGCCGCAGCTGCAGGCGACTGAGGCCCACTGCCGGCGGGGGTACGCCTCGACCGACTGACGGGTGGCGCCGGCGCACCTCACTGCCGGCGGGTGAGCGCGCTCCCGCCGCACATTGCGGGAGTAGAGAGCCAGTACAGAGATTTCACGTTCCTAGACCTAAATCAACTGCTCCGTAATCTTTGGTAACAATGTCAAATGCAGTCATAAACGTAAATGTGAACATCAAATAGTGGTGAGTAGGCAATGTTGTGAGAAACATTCAGCTAAAATATCAGAGTACGTGCTCCCGTCCCCAAGTTACATAATTCATCAATTTTTCATCAATTGATTCGCTTCGCCACTATTCACAGCAGCTTAAAACCCACATATGCATATGAACACACAATGTTCAGCGCGAACTAAAATTGCAAACGATTGTTAACGTTCGAAGGTTTCCATGCATATAAGCATCGGTGAGATAGTCAAATAATGTCACTCCTTTTCGCTCGTAAAGCTACAGAGATCGGCAGAAGGGCTGACCAGTAGGTATTTCGAGTCCTATCAGCCAAACCGTAAGCTCATCGCATCCGTTCGACTCGCCGTCCGTCTAAAATGTGTGAAACGGTGACCAAAAGTGATAAATAGGCGCCCGGCCGAATACGTGCGGGCCGGGAGGTGATTAATTTCCAGTCGGAGTATTCCGTCACTGTACGTGGCCCCGGTGGCCGTCTGCTCTGACTGATCTGAGGAACCATCCGTAAGGCCGAGGACGGAGGGCCGGTCTGCCGCCGACAGCCCGCCAGTGACCGCGGCAGCGACCACAGCAGGTTGGCCAGAACCGGACGGCACACGGACAGTTTGACGGCTGGACGGGGCGGATGAACTCGTCACCCAGGAGGCGGTCTTTCTGACCACTCCTGACGCAGCAGACTGTCCAGTCCACGCGGGTCTGTCCAGAGGTCAGGTCATCCTCCGACCCGCCGGAGTCGCTCAGTGACCTCTGGTCCACCTGCGGCCCTGCAGACCGTCAGGACACCTCGCCGGGCGCGCCGCTCGCCCTGTCAGTTCCGGTCAGACCCCCGCTGAGCCCGGCCGGACCGAGACGCCCTCCAGGCCCGTGTCGGTGTCCGTGTAGGGCGGCAGGTCGCTGGCGCCGCCCGTCCGCTGGCGCACCAGCAGGCTCTCCGTCTCGTCAGACTGGAAACGGCAGGCGGACAAAGGTCAGCGTATCCCAGCGATCGGGACCGGGGACACAGTACGCGGGGAGTACGGCAGACAGGCAGACAGAGGTCAGCGTATCCCAGCTATCAGGACCGGGGACACAGAGCACGGGGAGAACGGCAGGCAGACGCAGCGGTCAGCGTATCCAGGCTATCGGGACCGGGGACACAGAACACGGGGAGTACGGCAGACAGGCAGACGCAGCGGTCAGCGTGTTCAGGCTATCGGAACCGGGACCACGATACACAGAGAATACGGCAGACAGGCAGACAGCGGTCAGCGCACCTCAGCCATCAGGAATAACACACACAGGAAATACGGCAAACAGAAAGTGGTCAGCGTATTCACGCCATCAGGACCGGGGAGAACACAACACTCAATACGCAGGGAATGCGGTAAACGCAGACATGGAGCGGTCAGCACAAGCAGGCCATCAGTATTGGGAACGGAAACACAGTACGCACTTGTGGAAACACGGTCAGAGAGCTTCGCAAAGGCGGCCGCTGGGTCAATGAGCCCAGCGCAGCGCGACAAACATGTTGACACACACTCAGCGAAGTCGAAAACAACAGAATGCTATGGCGCATAACATATCCGACAAGCTCCACTGAACTGGAGTGCGTGATGGATATTGCTTATGCAAGGCTGCGGAGTCGGAGTCGGAGTCGGAGTCAGAGTCAGAGTCGGAATCGGAGTCTGAGATGGTCGGAGTCGAAAGTTCTGACCGGAGTCAGAGTCGATTTTGGAAACCGGAGTCGGAGGCACCGACATTGGAGTCAGTCGGAGTCGATACTTCTGGCCGGAGTCGGAATTAATTTTTGGAAGTCGGATTTGGAGTTAGAGTCACCGAAAATCCATCGACTCCGCAGCCCAATGTCTTGGGCCATTACCTTACGATTTTCCGCTTTTTTCCTAGAGTAAAACCTCAGTAACATAACGATGACATTTACCGATCAACCAGGCTAAAGCGAAGCGGTGCGTCTCGAACAATGCCACTCTGTTTCCCAAGTTTTAACCAGTGCAGCAGTATGTGTTTGTGAGGTCATCAAGTAGAAATTTGGAACGCGCTGAAATTACGGTCTCTGACAGCGCGTTAACTTCCCGATTGTTTCTATTGGCTGGCTGTTCGATCTGCTGAGAGGTGGCGTCCACTCCGCTGAGCAGAGACGCAGGCCGGTCACCCAGACTACACGTGACACGCGGCCTGGCGAACCCGTCCCTTCTACAGGTGGTTCCGTGACGCCTGGCCATTTCCTCGTCCGAGCCAAGGTCGCGTCAGATCCGCCCGAGCCGCCGGAGCGGGCACAGACGCGGTCATAACAGACGGGCGAGAGCGGGATACCACAGAGGTCACCAGCTCAGCCTGAGTCACCCAGCTCAGCGGGCCAGACGTCGGCACCGATTACAGCCGACGCGCCACTGACGCGCCACACGTGTGGTGGGCACAGATGGGCGTCGTGTTCAGTGTCTGTTCTGTGTTCCTGTGTTCCGACCGAACACAGAGACCTGCCCCGGCGCTGAGCACCTGCGGCCGCACAGCTGCCCCGCCGAAAACCACCGCGGCCAGCGTGCAACAGCCGTCAGCGCACGGTCACAGACCGAATATCGATCAGCTCAGCGAACAAACAATGGCGAAACGTGACCAATAACCACGCCGAGCTGGCGAAACCACTCCGGTTATAGAGCACGGCTGAGCGGGCGAGAACGGCCGACAGCGGCGAGACCGACCCGGAACAGTCTCTCCCGTTCCCCGCCCGAGTGAGCCCGACTCCCGTCCCCACCGGACGAAGCCCTTCACGAACCGCCGAGTCAGCGTGATCGGGGGGGGGGGGGGGAGGAAGAAGACGCACCTTTTTGGCCGTGCAGCACTTTTGCGCCACACATGCATCGTTGTCGGACGGCGGACAGTCTAGTATGCAGGTCTCGCTCTTGGTCGTGTGCGCCTCCTCCTCGTACTGAAAAACAAAGGGGCGAGAGTTGAAATGACAGTATTGTACCAAACAAAGAGGCGGGAATATAGTTGAAATGGTTTAACGATAGATACCAACAAACACAGGGAGCAGGAGTTAAGGCTGGAACACAGCTCTCGCGCGTGCAAAATATTGCGCCTCGCTCCCCCGTTGGAAGACATTTTTTCGCTCCCAACTCTCACGGCATGAGTTGCAAGCTGACAACGAAAATACGCAAGCTTATGAGTCTTAACCAGCACAGCAGAATTCGCTGGTGGGGTCAGCAGGTAGAAGTGTGGAGCGCGCTGAAATTACTGTAACCTCATGAAATGAGCGAGACGCAGTTTGCACGCGTGGATGCTGTGTTCCAGCCTTTAGGGAGGACGGTAATACCGACAGGCACGATAATGGATGGATGGATGGATGACAATGGTGGAACGGCAGGTATTGGCAGATAACTCCCAGAATCAGCCACAATAAAATGGCAGAAAAAAAACATGGGACACAAAGGTAGGCACGTTCCTCCTTGAACTCGACCGCTAGTGAACTGGAAGACTAAGGTCACTTAGGAATCCGCAGATGACAAAGGAGTGAGGTCATTGGGAGAACAGCAGACTGACGGGCACTGAAAAACATATGGCCGAGAGCCACAGACAGTCAAGCAGTGCGATTTCAGTCCGCATTTGTTCACCCGCGCGGTGTTCAGGAACTACAAGTCTCGCCCCGTCCCCAGGGTCATAGTGAACCGTAACTGGCGACAAATTGACGGAGACGCCCTGAATGCTGATCTGTGTGCGGTAGATTGGTCACCTGTGTTCAACACTGATGATGTTGCGCGCCAGTATGCATATTTCGTTCAGCGTGTACTGGGAGTGCTAGATGATCACGCACCCCTCCGCCGCATGAAGATCAGAAACCCTGACGCCCCTCCCGTGTCAGATGCGACCCGGCGCATAATGTCAGATCGGCGAGCCGCGCTACGTCAGGGTGACGAGACTGCATACCGCGAGCTGAACCGGCGTGCGCGAGCGGCGATATTGCGAGACTCGAGGGAGGACGTCAGACACCGGATCTCCGAGGCGGGGCGATCGGCGATGTTCAGATGTGTGCGGAGTATTATTAGTGGAAAGGCTGTCGGTCAAAAACTACCGGATGTGTCACCAGACACTTTAAACACGTACTTCTCTGAGATCGGTGTGAAGACGGCCCAATCTGTAACTGCCGCGCGTCCCGCTGATTTTCGCGAGCTGCCGGTCAGGCTTCCCCGTGTCTCGACGGCTCAGTTTCGTGTAAGACCTGTGACGATGGGGGAACTGCGCGCGACCGTAATGAGCATGAACAGCAGCGGAACCCGCGACGCAGACGGGCTCACGATGAAGTGGTTGAAGTCCTGTTTTGATACTTTGGCGCATGTCATTCTTTGTCTCGTGAACACCAGTTTCGTTACCAGTGTAGTGCCCACACCATGGAAGCTAGCTGTCATACAACCCATTTACAAGTCTGCCGGTCGGCTCACCGACCCTACCAGTTTCCGGCCTATTTCACTGCTACCCTGTCTCTCAAAGATAACAGACAGACTCGTACACGACCAACTTTACTCCTACTTTACCAACAACAGCCTTTTCACTCCGGCACAACATGGTTTCCGCAAGAACCACTCCACGGAAACAGCACTTGTTCAGGTCACGGATCGCATCCTACAGGCCATGGATGAAGGTCAAGTCAGTCTGCTCGTCTTAATTGATCTGAGTAAGTGTTTTGATGTTGTGAGCCATGTTAAACTGCTGCAAAAACTCAAACTCTATGGGGTGCACACCGATTGGTTTGAAAGTTATCTCTCGGATCACTTTCAGTATGTTCGAATGGACTCGCGGCAACACGGACAGGTGACCTCCCAATCGGCCAGAAACCCAATAGGCGTGTATCAGGGCACATCGCTCGGGCCTCTGATGTACTCGATCGTCTCGAACGATATCAGTTTGTACGTTGAGAACGATGTGACAATCACACAGTACGCTGATGACACCCAGCTACTTGTCACTGGCAAAAAGAATGAGATGGCATCACTCATTCGCCGCATGGAGACTGCACTCAACACCCTTAGTCAATGGTTCGTGCAGAACTCCATGAAGATAAATTCCGGCAAAACACAGCTTATCACGCTTGGCTCACGCCAGATGCTACGCAACATGCCACCCATATCACTCACCTTGAACGGATGCACCATTCACGAGACCGATCGGGTTAAAAACCTAGGTCTGACAATCGACCGCACGCTCTCCTATGAGCTACATATTGACCAGCTGGTCGGCCGATGTACTGGTCTCCTCATAGGCCTGAGTCACGCTAGGCATAGGCTACCGAATGAGACACTGTCTACCATCATCAACGCACTGGTGCTGTCAACAATTAGATATTGTATCAGTGTGTATGGCACAGCTACCGCTACGAATATGTCCAGAGTGCAAAAGGTGATCAATTTCGGTGCAAGAGTGATTACGGGACGGCGTAAGCACGACCACATAAGTGATGCGCTCACCGATCTAGCCTGGCTTCCAGCGCGCGAGTTGGCAATGTACCACACTCTGTGCCTTCTCAAGCGTATTATGGTGACCGGCGAACCTCTCGACATTGCCGAAGGGCTGGTCTCGGTGGGGCTGAGGAGGGAGCGGAGTACGCGGCAGGATGCGAACCTCTCCCTCCCTCGCATACGATCCGAGTCCGGCAGGAGGCGATTTCGCTACCGGGCTGTGTCTACTTTTAACGAGCTGCCAGCGGCCGTTAAACTAAAGACACCGGGTGCTTTTAAGGTACATGTAAAAAAGCACCTGGGTCACTTTTAGACAACAAGTGTTAGGAAGTGTGTGTACTCGTACGTCTGTGTAGTTTTTGAATGATTGTTCATCATGTCCCTTCATCTGACTCGAACTCTAGAATAGCCATGTTATGATGGATGAGTTTTCAAGTGTCAATACAATACAATACAATACAATACAGACGGGGGGGGAGGGAGGGGGTAGCATACCGATACAAACGGGGTGTGTGTCACTGAGAAGGAACGGCACATCCCGACAAACACTGGGTTCACAGCGGGTTCACACCAAACGATAATAAACACGGGGAGAAAATTATAGCCAACACGGTGACAGACCTGGACGCACATTCACCCAAAGGTTGGCGCCCAGTAGTTACTGCCATGCCCTGCCCTGTTAACAGGGCAGGGCATCAGTACCCCGGGTGGCAACACTACGCACACTGGAAGGTCATTTCGAAAGCACACACGAGAAGCCGAACATCGGCAAAGTCGATAACGCAGGAATGCTCCATTGGATATTCTTGGAAGCGACACCGTGACAAGACACCACTTACATAACTGATGAGTGTGAGCGGCCCCGCCCCCCGCAGCTGACACAGTACTCACGTCGACAAACTCGGGCTGAATGGTGGTGGAGTGGATGCCCTCGTTGTGGAAGAGCTGCTTGATCTGCTCGGCGATGGTCATGTAGTCGGCCAGATTGTGGCAGCGGATGTGCGCCGAGGCGATGATCCGGTCGCCGGCCAGCTGCCACACGTGAAACTCGTGCACGGCCAGCACGCCGTCGATCTCACGCAGGATCTTCTGTTCGATGTAGTCCACCTGGATGTGGGTGGGCACCGTCTGCAGCAGGATCATCGCGCTGTCCAGCACTGCCGGAACAGGGAGGGAGCGGGCGTTAGTACACGCTGTACTCCATCACTGTCGGAGGGAAACAGGGAGGGAGTGGGCGTTAGTACACGCTGTCCTCCAATCCCAGAGCACGGAGGAGGGGAGGGGGGGGGGGGGTAGGACGACTCGGCGATAAAGGACATTTCGCAAAGAGCATGGAGGGAAGGGAGAGAGTGACTCGTCGTTAGTATAATACCGAATGAGTTAGGATCGTCAGCACTTGGTTAGCAACCGGTCCAAGGGTGACGTGTGTCAGCTCAAGCCTCACATTGAGGACAGATGCACCCTCAATACCTTACTAGCAAGTCGTCCTCCTCAGCTACCTGCCTTCGGGTAACACGCTTAGCATTTGACCGGACCGTTCATTCACGATATCATACATTCGATGCATGAATTCGATGCATGCGGCTTCGATGCATGAATGCATAGCTCAGGGTTGCATTTGCAAGTCAGACTCATTCTTGCAGCCAGGAATTTAATGAATACCAACGTTTGTTGACGCATCGGTCCATGACAATCACTATGACTGAATACATTTCTGGTCTGTTTGGATCGCTGAGTGGGAGGACGATGAAGGGTGTCTAGCGTGATAGCGTTATCAATCATCCACCTCTGTGACGCAGACTGACTAACCACCAACTACAAATTACACCCGCCACATCTGGTTACCTTGGCTCGGTGGCCTGTAACCAACCGCCGAACCCTGTCTCTGTCTGACAACCTTGAACCGAGGCTGGCTTGGCTCCGACCCGCACAGTGGCGCCCGCACAAAAAACATCGCTGGTCCCGGAGCGGGCGGCCCGTCCGCTCCATCGCACGGCGCCTCTCCCCGCCTCCCACAGAGAGGGGTATATCCGAGGGAGGGCGGTGCGCCGGCCCGCTCCATTCCATAACAGTACCATTGCAGGGTGGTCTGTTGACCCACTGACCCAGAGACGGCCGCCCCCTCCCCCTCCCTCCGTGGGGAGTTTCTCAGTGTTCCCCCGAGTCACTGGGGACGGCGGGAAGAACGCCCACAGCCGCCCGCCGCGGCGGTTCGCACGACGCGGCGGAGTATCAAACGACTATCGATCACAGTGCCAAGGCCGGGCCGCCCGGCGACTGCCGCCCCCGCGGCTCGCTCAGATCTATCAGGGCGGCAGTGGCACCCACGCCAGACAGACAGACAATCAGACAAGTAGACGGAAAAACAGACACAGAGAGACACCCACACCAAGCAGTGACAGAGGCACGGCCAGACAGCCTGCCTGCAACTCCCGCCCCCGGCTCGTTAAGATGATAATTGTGTTAGATTAACTCAATTAAGAATCTAGCAGACAGACGCACAGCTCAGCCTGCCGGGGGCGTGACGCCGTGCCGAGCGTCACGTCACGGGCGTGGTGCGTTGCCCTGCACGCGCTGGCAGCGAGCCGTCCAGTGCGGGTGGCCGGGTTCGCGCCGCTCTCGGCTGGCCGTGTGCCAGCCAGCGGCGCCGGCGGGGGAGGGATGCCGCACCGCGCCGCTCTGCCGCCTGGCCCGCCGCGCCGGACGGACGAACAAACGCCGGCAGTCACGAATCACGGCAATAACGGCCGGCCGCGCCGCGACTCATAAATCCCAACAGCTTCCCCATGGCCGCCGAGTGGCTTACGTCCCATTAACTCGCATCAGTCGAATGGAGATGAATGCCCATTAGTTCGAAACGGTTACGACCGCCATTGGGCACACAAAAAAGCGACATAACGCTCATATGCAAAGGCCATTCGCATCCAACGCCATCAGAGAAAAGCCATCAAACCGACTAAACAGAAAGTCCCACAGCAGCAGAGTGTAACGCCTTTCCCTTTCGCTGGCATCAGCTGATCGTAGAAAGCTGTACTGGATTCGTGACGCCAGTGAAACCCGGTCACCATGCGCTGGCCCTGCAGCACGCAGCCCCCCCCCCCCCTTCCCCTACTGTCGGGCGGGGCGGCTGAGCTGCCCGCCAGCAGCTGTCCGCCCTCTGCGCCGCTCCATCCCGCTGACTCAGGCCGCACACAGTCGGCCGGGCGCAACTCCCCGTCTCCGTGCAGCCGCCCGCTCCCAGACTCAGCGGCTCAGCCCGCTCCTCCGCCGTCTCCGCTGCGCCCGGCACGCGGGAGCGATGACGGACCGAGTAACCCGAGCGGTACCCGTGCCGTGTGCCGCGGGCCGTCACCCGGAACAGACACGGACTGACTCCGCACGGTACAGAAACGGAGAGAATCCACCCGGCGCAGCGGATTCCACCCGACACAGTGAACAGCAGCCCGTCACCCGGCACAAAGACGGGAAGACTCCACCCTGTACAGCGGAGTTCACCAGGCACGGCTGACAGCGAGGCGTCACCAGACGCGGCACCCAGCAGAGAGTTAAACTCATCCGGCACAACAACATACTCCACCCGGTACAACGAGCTACGCGCGTGCAGTGTGCTTCACCGGACACCGCGCCGGAGCGGCCGGCGACGCTGACGCCGCGGTGCAAAACAAACCCAGGTCTACCACTTCGGGCCGCCGGGCGACCACACGGCGAGCTAGCGGCGCATTTGACACCAGCTGAGCTGTGCATCTGACACCGCCTGAGTGGTTCACGGGACACCACCGGAGTTCACACCTTCTGTCTCTCTACCATTAAAGTGCTCTTCCCCTCCCACAGCAGACAGTATCCTAGTCTACTCTAGTCATGCGCCCCTCCTTTCCCACCCAGCGATACTCACACAGCGGGTAGACGCTGCGCAGAATCAGCATGACCATGATGACGCTTAGCGCCGGGTCGACGTACATCCGGTACTCCCAGTCGGTCTTCCAGATCACCACCGCAGAGATGATGACGATGACGGAGCCGATGGCGTCGGCCAGCACGTGCAGGAACACGCCGCGCATGTTCATCTGCTGGGCGCCGGCGGTGCGCGGCCGGCCGTCCACCAGCGCCTGGCCTGGCTCCTCGGCGTCGTCATCAGCCACGAACGAGCTGAGGTGGCCGCGCGCCGTATTGGGCAGCGGCTGCAGCTGCGGTGACGACGTCTCGGCGGCGGCCGCCTTCTTGGAGACGCCGCCGTGCGAGTGGCCGTGGCTGCCGCCGCCGTGACTGTGGCCGTGACTGTGGTCTGTGGGGGGGGGGGGGGCAGGGGTCAGCAGAGGGAGCGGGACAGAGCAGAATTACCGATACGGAAGTGTACCGATCATAAAGTAGGAGTATATAGCACGCAGTTATCGGGAACCACGGGCGGCACTGGTTCTCCACCTGTTTCTATTACCATTGTTCGGTTATACAGACAAACGTGAAGCAGGCGGTAGTTGAGTGGCGTTTCCGGTATCCGGAACAGGCAGCAGCAGCTGCAGCAATAGGACGCGCCCAGCGATACCTGTATCAATGGGAAGCTGGCGGCCGGTGATGGCTCACGCTGTATCTATGGGACCCGGCCCAGCGACGGCCGCCCGGCCCCGCCCGTGGCGTGATATCGATGTGCGCAGAATGTCATTAACCCAGATCGACCATGGCCATTGAGCGGCCAAATGACAGAGCGGCTATTGCACAAAAGGAGCGTCCCGCTCGTGCTGTATAAATTACACTTCACCAGAGGCGGACAATACCTCATTGGCAAGTGCCATTATTGTTGATACATGAATCAACATAACTTATGCCAGTGCTGAAAAACACTCCGGCGATGGAGCGATTTTTCCCAGTGAGTGAATTGATAGTGGCACGGGCGAGGGCTGATAGCACATCTGTATGCATACAAAATTAGCACATTACCTTTATTACAACAACCAGTACAACATCGTCTACTGAAAATGGACACTGGACAGCACAAGGCTTACTCATGCTCGTTCATTTATCCTGGGTATCGTGTACCTCCCAACCCCTTCATCAACATAACCGGACGTCGATTTGCATTGTAAACACACGGGCAGTTATAGCACCCGGCACACAAATTCGTACCCTGCCGTCAAAACAAGACTCCGAAGGGTTACAGGATACGACCCAGCGACCCCGGCAACCTCAGAGGGAGAGAATGGTTCACAAATAGACAGAGACGGACCCAGGATATGTGGTCAGCCAAGGAGGGGCCGGAAGGGGAGTAATCAAGGGTCGCTGCAGGGCAAGGGCCGGACGGAGGCAGATCAGGGGCCGGAGTGATGACTAGAACAGATCAGCGGCCTAAGGGGGGGGGGGGGGGGCCTCTAACCGAGGGTAGATCAGCAGCCGCTGCGGGACGAATGTCATACTGGGCTCAGGTCAGCGGCCGATGCGGGGTGGTACTGGGCTCAGGTCAGCGACCAATGTGGACGGACGGAGGTCGTACCAGGCTCAGGTCAGCGACTGCCGCGGACAGGCACTCACTGGCAAACAGTCCCAAAGGTACTCACTGGCAAACAGTCCCAGGCCGATAACGTTCACCACCAGACCCAGCACGCCCACAATCAGAATCATCTCCGGATTGGTGATGTCTTCCACCTCATAAAACCTGAAACGACGCACAACACTCGGTAATGGGAGATGCTCACCGCCGGGAGGAGCTGAGAGCGAGCAGCCACGTCGGCTGCGTGACTACTATCTGTTTACAGGCTAGTATGAAGAGATGGGACAGGATACCAGTGTCTGAATTCGTCATTTGATGGAGTATGAGCGGTTTGATAAACAAAAAGGTAAGGGGTACGATATCAGTCAACGGTACACAATACACATACAGCGTCTTGCAATTTAAATGTATCTTGTCAACTACTTAGACATTTCTCTGGAAACATTCATACTTAACCCGCGCCCCAGTGGCGGTCTCAGCCAACTTCGCCCTAGTGGGGGGGGGGGGGGGCATATGTTACCACCCACCTCTAACTCAAAAACTAAGAGGGATAGAAAGACGCGGTAAAAAGCGGTCGATAGCTCTCAATGTGTACGTTTGAAAGTATTCAGTCATTTTTCACCTTAGAGCAATATTGGGGTCACCAGAGGTCATCAAAGGTCAAAATTTGCCAATTGTCATGATATTTTTCAGAAAACATGCCGCTATCTCAGGAACTATGGTAGCTAGAAAAACGCATGGAACAGCAAACGATAGCTTTTGAGCTCTTCTTTTGAAAAGGTCAATATCAATATTGACCTCAGGTCAACAGTTTAGCCTCCAGAGGGCAAAAACTCCAAAAATAGCTGTTTTTACGAAAAGTGCTTTTCGACAATAACTTTTGACTACAAAAAGCCACGGCATTTCTATTGCCAGAATCGTGTTCCCCTCGCCGAGACGCGTCGAATGAACTATAATTTGACCTTGAAAGGTCAACTTAAAAATTTGACCTCAGGTCAAGGTCATGACCTGACCGGAAAAGGTCATGTTGCATATCAGTCGATGCGTCTCAACAAGACAAACACAATGAGATCATCCCCAGCGTTCTATCTCATTCCAATCGCGAGTTATTGGCAAAAAACTGTTTGTAGCCTCAAGTGACCTCGGATGACCTGTCTAGGGGCTATCAGCAAAAATGACACCTTGGTCATCACGAGTGGACTAAATCATTGTGATTCTGAAATATTTGGACTGTTCCTATGCGTACACACGGATCTAGAGGCATTTTCATTTTTCTCCCTTGCCTTATAATGGTAAGGTCACGCCACTGACCTGACCTTAGGTCACGGATACAAAAAATCCAAGATATACAAATTGTAGGCGCCCATAACATCATGCAATCCACCAAGTTTGAAACCTTTCTGACAAACACTGCAGGCTGGACATGATTGCAAACTTTTTTTTTGGGCCTGGTCAGTTAACTTGACCTGGTGACCTGACCTGACATGACCTGGGGTCAAAAATTTCACACATTGTCCAAAATTGATGTACAAAAAGCTACCCCAAGCGGCGCGCTTTTTTATTTACACGCGAAAAACGCGACAGGGTGGTAACATATGCCCCCCCCCCCCCCACTGGGGCGAAGGTTAACTATACTCTTCAAAAGTATTCTTGTCATGGGACAAGCTAATGACCACACGATAATGCGGTAAAACCATCGGATTCAGTTTATAGCCAATGTGCTGATTGCGAGCTGCACTTGTATTTTGGAAGTGTAATGCCTACTTGAAAAAGATTACGGAACGTTGGAGCAATATGAGGCGCTCAATACTCGTTGTACAATAGACGTTGTTGAGACGTTCAATACTCAGCATTACTCAATGGCACGTTGTTGTGCTGTGACATCGTTGCCATGAATCAGCAGGATGTTGCACACAGCACAGGAAACGAACTGCACACAACACAAAACAAACACACGGGCAAAGATCATGATGTAGTAGCGGCCTACCAGCCGCTATCGAGTGAAGTGGTCTGAACTGCTTCAATCTGAACAACTGATTGCGTCTTCGGCGGACGGAAATAAGGAAAGTAAATGGCAAATCAAAGTGCTTGTGTCACCTTACTCATGAGTCAGGTCCAACCTACCCCTAAAGGACATTAATTATACTCCTGGGTACAACACAG
This sequence comes from Amphibalanus amphitrite, assembly GCF_019059575.1. Classification (NCBI taxonomy): domain Eukaryota; kingdom Metazoa; phylum Arthropoda; class Thecostraca; order Balanomorpha; family Balanidae; genus Amphibalanus; species Amphibalanus amphitrite. Next base: position 631,500 of record NW_024881515.1, read on the forward strand.
TTTCAGAAGGTAATGAGGCAAACGATGCGCGCGAAGATAGCTCTCCACAATCATGTAAACATCGCAGCGCATCTGGCGATGATTAGGACATGATTTCTCGGGAATCGCTGGTTTGTGACGCAGTACGACCACAGTGAACTATCTAGACGGTGAAACCAGATATCTCAATGATGAAAGCAGCACGAGACAACCGGACTGCGCCGGTGACATCCGCGTATACCCATCAACGCACGGAAAAAGGATGATGGCAGCCGCGGTAATATGAGACACCACGACGGCTTTTCGATCGGGTGGATACCGAGTGACCGCAATTGTCAGTTTATTGGGGCTATTGACGCCGACAGTCAATTGGCAGGTCTATGCCGACCTACCTTTTCAGCGACTCGACAAAGATGGAGAAGCAGAGGGCGATGAGGAACACAGAGTTGACCAGGGCGCCGAGCACCTCCGCTCGTGCCCAGCCGAACGTGTTCTTGGACCACTTCTTTGGAGACATCTGTTGGAACAGCGGAGCAGCAATAAGTGGCACTCAAGAAGGGGCGCAATATCACAGGAAAGGCAGGGTGAATCGATGTAAAATTGCCGTTTTTCTGACGTTTCCAATCACTTGTCCTGTAAGTGCCCAGATAAGCGAACTTTGTTCAATGAACCTACGTGAAATAGGACAGTAAGAACGGTATCGTCCGGAAATGGCAAAACAAACACACGCAGCACACACGAATGGCGTGCGCGGCCACTCGAGTCGGTCGGACACTCACCCGCACTGCTAGGAAGGCCACGACCAGCGCCACCACGTCGCTGAGCATGTGGAAACTGTCGGCCACCAGCGCCATCGAGTTGGTGGCGTAGCCGACGATGATCTCCACTAGGAAGAAGGTGGTGGTCAGGCTGAACATGGTCAGCAGCCGGCACTTCTTGCCAGAGTATTTACCCATGGTCTGCCGAACAGATGGTCAGCTAGGGTCAGGTCCCTATACCAGGATTAACGTAATCTGGGATCTGGCAAATCGCGACACTTTGCTGCGACATACGGAAAATGGGTGAAAATGGTCACAAACGTACTTCATTGCAATCGTTTCTCAAAATATCAGCAAGCGGTTAAAGCTATGCAACGGTGCCGCTATGCTGATGCAGCAGTTACCATTTCAGCTTCGAAAAAAAAAAAACGACACTGAACTAGAGCCGTCATCACAACTCGGCCAATCAAAACCTACACCAATATGGCATCGTCAGCAAGTACCTTTTGTTCACTCTCAGCACTTGTTCGGTATTCAAACTAAGGCCACCAGGCCCACTAAGGCCAACAGCAGGGTTCACTGGATACCGTGAACACGAAGTAGAAACCGCTGAGCCACTACCGGAGCTATGTCCCGTGTGCCGGACCACAGACCAACTGGCAGACCACAGACCCAGACCAGTCAATTGTACCGATCCCGCGCAGCAGCTGACCCATCAGCGGCCCAACAGCTGTCGGTGCCGCGCCGACCCCCGTCAGACAAGCCGTTTTTGTGCGCGCATAAAAAGGTGCGCGCCCGCCAGCGGTGAGCCCAGGGCGAGTTAGCCTACTGCGACAGACAAGAAGGTAACTGCCGGCGACACTCCACCCCTACCGGAGTCGACTGGAGCGGGTTCCGTACACAGCCACTGATACAAAGTCGGGAGGGTGTGTACTCTGTAGATCCAAACTGCCGCAAAGCACACGTGATGCGGTCCAGCCACGTGCTCAGTACAATGGTCCCTGGTATGGGTAGGGTAGTGGAGCCGACCGTCCGTGCCTTGTTCATGACAGCACGACATAGAGGCGACCGGCATGAGCTCCGTTCCGTCTGCACCCGGTAACAGACATACGCTAATAATTGCGCGGGGGAGGGGGGACAGAAAACAGCTATGGCAGATCAAAAGAATGAGTAGATCTCAGAGGTGTCCACTGTCCAGTTTAGATTTATTCCTCCTATCGAGCACCTATCTGGCCATGAAAGATCACAGCAGTGTCGAGCAGGCGATATAGACTGAAGTAACAATGGAGAAGATGGTGAAGTACCTAATGGTGAAGCACCCAGTCAGTACCTGGATGAAAAATGGTGAGACCTCTGCAACTGACAGCTGGTAGCAGCATAATACCATGGGCATAGGAACCTCATAAAAAGTGTGTGTGTGTGTGTGGGGGGGGGGGGCAGTGAAACTTCAAAGTCATTTTGTAAGAGCCCTAATACCCCTAAGGATAAATTTGCAGTTTTGTACTCATCTCACCTTGCTGAACCATTTCCTGCTCTTTGTTTTGCACTTAAATAAGAAATAAAGATTTTACTTTAAAAATGGCTGAAAATTGGGAGGGAGGATGGAAACATGCATGAAAACTGTGCATGAAACACTACTAAAACTATGAAATCTGCCAAACATCAAGGCCAAAGCCAAAATAAAAAAGACCAATGAGACCAGTAGAAGACACTAACCAAAGTTACAGACAAAATAGAAAAAAGTAGCATTATTCTTTCTCATGAGTTCCAGTTAAAAGGAAAAAATGCACAACAATTCTAGCCATCATGCTGAGGGACTTTAAGGCCAAAAGAAAAATACAATACCTCATAACTGGTTTTTGTCCTCCTCCCTCTAATAGCTTCTTAGCTATAATGAACTTATGACATTATATGCAGTAGAAATGGCATAGATAGAGAATCAGATAAAAATTAAAATTAAAATAAATCTATACACCTTCTTGGATCTGGCTCACTTCCCAACACAATGCAAAACATTGAAGTTAGTGGGCATGTGATATTTGTCAAAAAGTAGAATGAATGTCCTGGACTGTTATTGATAGCAAATAGTAATGTGAAGTCAACAATGCTCGTGTTTACCAAAAGCTGTGCATTGATAACTAGTAATAATGGGTTAGAAGCAATAACTTCAGAATACCATTATTTGTGAAAAGCTTACAGTATGAAACATGAAGACCAGGCTTGAAAAGCTTTGATAGACTATGCATTTCTTCAGTGCTCATATCCAAGAGGATGGGATGGAGTTTAAGGAAAGGTATGAGCCAGAATGATGACTGAAATTTATGGTTGTCATTCCAGTGTCAGGCAAGTCTGTTCTTTAATCTTGAAGCTTACTAATGGTGCAGATAAAACATAACCATGCAGCTAATAAGAGTCCAGTTTGAGGATAGCATGGTTTTAAAGCAGTGAATCCAGCCTCCTCTCTTTTTCTTCAGCTTCAAGCCCAGTCCCCTGGTCCTTCAGTTATCAAAAGTTGACCATCATCTTAGGATCAATGGCCAGTTTATTAGTCAGAATCTTGCAGGTCTCTTCACAAACAGATTACCAAGACCAGCCTAACCCTCCTTACTCAGGCTCATATTTTGCAGTCTATCTTCTGTTCAAACAGACTGCTGTAAGACCACTTTCCAAGTAAGTTGACCAGGTGAGACCTGATGTCCTTGAATCGCTCAGTTGCTCTCCTTTGATCTCCTTTCAGGTTTTGTATATCTTAAGCCATGCGAGATCTGACTACTGACAAACTATCTAGTCCATACATCATCCAGCAAGGTGGTAAGTAAGTATTAAGTAAATATAGAAGCTAGAGCCCTAATATGTTCTTGGGGGTAAATTTGATGTGAAGACTACTGGGGTCTGGACTTCATTGTCTTGATTTCAGGCTAAACAACTGCTGGTAAAAGTATACATTGAGTCCGAGTGACTGTAAAAAGATAAAGTTTTCATATTCTTACATTATTTGACATCCTGAATCCAAAAATTATACCTATATGTCCTGGAAATAAAAGAAAAAACATAATCAAACCTGACCTAACCTTACCTATTTACCTACAACCTACCAACCTACAGCCTACAAACCTACAACCTAACCTAACCTAACCTACAAACCTACCAACCTAAAACCTACAAACCTAAAACCTAAATTTTTTGCTGTTACATATTTGTATCAAAAGCGTCACAATTGTCCACTCGGACCTAATATATACTAATACCCAACAGCTATCTCAACCTGGCTCAGTTCAAAGCACCATGTGAGATATTGAATACTCTTTTAAATTACTGAGCCCATTCACATGTGGGATTTTAATTTAGTTGAAAATCATCCACCTAGTTTGAATTGGTGCAGAATACACGTTTGACATCAAGCACCCAGGCCCTGTCCCATCTGATCATACGCAGCTACCCGACACTGCTGGGTCATGGGTAAAGTAATGACCTGAACAGTAATTTTACCAATATGAATAGGTAGGTAGGTAGGTACCTCAACCCACCTAGCTGGAAGCTCTGCGTAGGTTATAGCTGTATGCTGCGTACCAGAGCAGTCAGTCATTTGCTTTATGAAGCTGCAGTTGTCATAGCAAATTCATACTAAGAGTGTCAATGCAATAAAACATATCAGTCATTAATAATAATCAAATATAACTTAGCCATCAACTTTATCTGCTCAAAAACTTAACTCTTTAAACTCACCGCTGACCGCACCGCCACCGCAACCGCGGTCTTTGTCTATTCTTCGGATCGAGCCTGTCGGCCTGTGCTTCACTTGTCAGTGACAACTTGCAAACTAAAACCACAACATTCTTATTTCTTGAAAAAGGTCAAGTAAAACTTGTCACTACCTGCTATACGTCCGCCCTCCCCCGACCGCGCCACTTCTCTGCCGCCGTTCTCTCACAAATCGCTGCTTTGGAAAGTAAACAAAGCACATGTTGGATAGAGATGACAAAAGTACAAAACTCATAACTGCTCTTTGCTTGGCAAAATTCTATTCTTATTGATGATAATTTCATAACTAAATTGATTACAGTTGTTTCGAAAATAATGATGAGGTATCAAGTTTACATATTAAAGTAGAAATTGTAGGAGATAAATTTAAATTGTTTTATTTGCTTTCAAAATTGATTCAAGCTGAATAAGCCAGTTTTAAATGAAAGAAAAGAACAACCGCAATTTTGTAGAGTTCTTGGAATACGGAAAGAAGCGAGGCCGTGTGCGCAGGGTTATTTGTGGTGTGTAATTTAGGCATTATAATTACTTATATTTTCTTTTTTTTTCGCTTTATTTTGGCGAATAAATCAAACAAGGTGCGTATTTGCGTATTTGTTCATTGTTTTGTTCCCGTTATATTGAAGATGTTTGCCGAATGGGTGGTATCAGTATGGGACATGTGTTGGGTTCTGCGCCATAATTGGCTGACGTCTGTTCAGCACGTGTGCGAATTGAGGTCTACTACGTAATTCTGTGTCTTTTAGGTCATAATTTCTTACCAGATCTGATAAAAATATATTTTTTTGTAATAACGAGACTCATTATTTGATACTTACTATTTGTTATGATGATTTCTTGCTTGCTCATCTTACCAGCTGTAGACTGAGATGTTCCACATTTGACTGGGTTGATGTGATTTAAGGAAAAATAGAAATATGGTCCCTTTTGTACAGTTTTTCTTCATTTTGACATGCTGAGTTTTAAGCAGTCTGACCACATTGTGAATCAAATGAGGAATAAACTCTGTCACCTTTTGCTTTTCGACATTTTGAGCGATAAGCCAGTAGGTATAATATGGTCGTCACCTTGTCATACTCAAATGATTAGTAGACTGTTATAGTTTGAGCACTTACATTACTCCTTGTGCCCCATGCTAAGGTTATTACGGAGCGAGCGAAGCGAGCGTAGTCTTTCCTTAGATTAACGGAAATTTCTGAGTATGAGCGGCCGGCCGTGCGGACGCTTTTGCGAGGCTTATATATCAGCAATCACTTGACCGATTTACATGCGGTAATTTTTGTGGGGTAGCTTCATTCCTTCTACCAAGTATTGGACTATTCCCGATGCATTTGGGTGACCCCTTATGCACGTGCCACGTGCAAAATGAAGAGGTGTCAGTTTTGTAATTGTTGCAATATCTCAGTAACTACTTGGCTGATTGCGCTGAAAGTTGGCATGTAGGTAGGCACTCACTAGGCACTGCGTATCCATGTGCCAGAGTTGGGGTGCTGCTGCATGTGCGCCGTGCGCACGTGCAGGGGTCGTTTCCAGATCTCGAGAACGGCTCGACCGATTGCGCTCAAATTTGGTACACAGTTAGGGACCGGTTAGGAGGGTGCCGTGCACAAGTCAGTTGGGACCCGTTTTGCACGTGCGCACGTGCAGCGTGCCGCTTCCAGATCTCGAGAATGGCTGGGCCGATTGTGCTCAAATTTGGCGCATCGCTAGAGACCGGTTAGATAAGGTGCCGTGCACAAGTCAGTTGGAGGTACCCCCTCTAAATTTCGCACGTGCAAGGCCCACCCTCTCGCTCGCTCAGTTAGTCGCCCCAAAAGGCGTTATACTGGTTTGCAAAACTAGATGTGAAGGATAAGTTAACACATGTTTAATGCCATAAACTAAATTTCTGCTTCATACATTTACCGTGCTCTTCTCCTGGGATTGAAAGAGGAAGTGATCCTTTAAAGGGACTATCCCACCTTCTAAAATGTTATTAAAACCAGTTAAATTGTGCCCGACTTTATAGATTGGATGACCAGGAACACGGTTCTGGCATTTATTTTTCATTAGGCTTCCCATTTTCCAAACACAAACTTTCAAATATGTGACGTCACAGCCCAAAATTACCTCCTTCCCCAGGCCACATTACTGTCATAAAGCTGATTCTTTTTACTCTGTAGGCACCACAACAAAGTTCAGACCAAGTTTTAAGCGATTTTTCAACGAACAAACCCATTTAAATCAGAATGACTAAGCGAGGTGACGTCACACTAACGGTCGCTCCATGTTGAAGATAGGGCCTTGTACAAGGCCCATTTTCAAATGAAGGGAACAAATTTCTTCAACACCAAGAGGCCGCGGGGGTTGCAACCTAGATAGATAGTGGTTTCTGAACCTCGCCGCAAACTTGGCTATCTCAACTCAAACCCCATGTTAAAGGTGGGATAGTCCCTTTAATGCTGTTAAGCAGGATACCTTATCTTATATGTTGTATTAGATTTTGTGCAGGTGCCTGATTGATGATTGAATAAAAATTGTCCCCTTTTTTATGATTATTTTATCATCAGCTAATATCAAATGGCATGGGCAAAAACAAATGACATTTAAAACATATAAACAAGCATATACAGCATTTATTGATTGGTTGTTGTGAAGATATTACTGTTTTGTTAACAAAAATAGAGACAAATTGACAATTTTAGCTATCACATTTTTTACTCATGTGATGCACTGGCAAATGAAATGTTATAACTTGAATTCAGTGTTCAAAGGCTGAATGCCTTGATTTAGTCTGATGTGACAAATATTTTGGGCCCTGAAGATTCTATGTAAATTCTTTTTTTACAGTTTCAGCTGGTTTTTGGGGGGTTTCTTCAATATTGAATGAATACTTGCTTAGGCAGAAGGGACTATAGCAAAAATATTTTAGCTGTCAAGTCAGAGGAGCATCTTGAAGATCATGGTCATATTTGGGTTATTCTACTTTTGAAAACCTCTGGAATGCTTAGCTCACTGCCTTTTGTCAGTTTCTCCACCGATGGAGTCATGCAACTAACAGATTATAACTCAAAATCAAGGCTTTTCACTGCTCTGTGCTGGTTATGCTTCATGACCCAGTTACATTTTATTTATTTCATAGATATGCAGATTGTGTGTGATGTCCTGGTTGTGACCCTGCCCTTTGTGTGCTGGCCCAGGTATCTGCGTCACGGCTGCGCCACTGCAGTAGAGGCGCGCGCCGGCCATGTCCGAGCCGGCGCTGGACGAGCGCGCCGGCGACGCCGACGCGGCCGGCTCCTCGTACGCGCAGGCGCTGCGCGGCCGCTCGCTGGCCGACGGCGGCGACGCTGCGGAGGAGTTCCCGGAGCTGGGCCCGCCGACCGACAGCGCCGAACACGACGAGTCCGGGGAGTGGAAACAGTCCAAGAACCGGCGCGCCGACAAACGGCAGCAGGCCCGCGAGCGTCGCGACCAGCGCGTGCGCCGGGAGCGCCGCGAGCGTCCGCACCGCGGCCCGCCGCCCTCAGCGGCCGCGCAGCCGGAGGAGGGCGACCGCGTCGCCACCGGCGAGCAGACGGCGCCGGCCGCGCAGCCGGCTGCCGGCGACGCGGCCGTCTCGGGCGAGGAGGCCGGCGCGCCGGCCGCCGACGAGACCAAGTTCGTGGACGCGCCGCCGCCGAAGGAGAACGCCTGGAGTAAGAAGCAGGCCGGTGCTGCGCAGCCGGCGGCCCCCGCGGCGGCGGCGGCGGCGGCGGCCGAGCCCGCTCAGAAGCCGGAGCCGCCGCCGGCCGCGGTACGGCCTGCTGCGACGGCGGCCGTCCCCAAACCGGCCAGCACAGGTGAGTCGCGCGGCGACACGGCGGTAATTGTGGCCGAGCTGCACACCATCGGTCCGTTCGCGGAACCCGCCGGCGCGATACCTAACAATGCAACTGTTAACTGTGGACGTTGTATACTTGTGTTAAGTGATGTTGTGTGTTGCATTGTATGAAAAATTTTACTCAGAAGGTCAAATGCTACTGAAAGCTCTGATATATTTAATTCTTTGTGTTATCAAACTTACAATACTAGAATAGGCATCAGATCTGTAGTGGGCAAATTTTATTAACAGAAATTCCCAAAGCTGATCTGTGCCATCAATGGTCCTTCAAATTACTGCTGTAGTCAGTTCATATAATGCAGCATTTGCTCGCAATGAAATAATCATTATCCTGCCCTGTCATGAAATGAAGACACAGCAATGGCTAGGTAAAAAGGTCATTGACCTCACGGCCATTGACCTTGGCCGTCTCTTGTCGCGATACGTTTTGGGGAAACGTCAACATTCAACGTAAGCTTGATATTTTTGCCGTTACAAATGATTGACGAGGACGAATAGGAGCGACATTAACAAGTGAGGAGGTTGCGATTTTGTCCTCGTGTACGTGCTGCGTTTCTCCTGCCGGAAGCGCCCTCTCTGGACATGAATGAAAGCAATGGGGTCAGTAGTAAAGGTCATTGACCTTGCAACTGTTTTTTGTGTAAATGGCTGTCTTAAATCACCGATATGTGTGACTTTTTGGGACGCGTAAAAATGGCAAGAGATATTCCGGCCTTTCCAGTCAACATAAGTTCTGAAAGTGGGATTTCTTTAGCCATAGCTTCTCCTAGTTTTCTTTACAGAAGTTGTATTTTTATCTAATTGTCCGAAAATTTTGACTTCCTAATCTTCTGTCAATGCAAGGTGCCAATGTAAACAGAAGCTTAGTGCTGCATGTTGTGTAGAGCCAGAGACACACATTTCTGGCAGATATCACGTGCCAAGTCGCACGCATTGCATAGGTTGTCCCATCAGGAAACATGGCGCCTGTTACATCCGTGATGTTGTGAACGCACAGTGCCTGTAATAGTCGGTAACCCACATAGTTTAATCGCACACCGTCGGGGTAAAGTTTGCCGCTGACGGCAGCTCTGGCGGTGGCGGCGCTGTCTCTCTCTCAGTGGTTCCCCGTATTACTATCTCCGGGATCAGCCGTCTGGTCTGTCCCGGTCTCTGGGCTCCCTGGCGCCGTGTACTTCTCGAGCCGCTGGCCGAGGCACGCCATGGCCTTTCCGCGCACCAACCTTTGTAAGCGAGCGGTGGTGTCCTATCGGCCGGCGATGGCCGCGGGAGCGTCTTCACTGGGTGGCATCCGCCCCACACGAAAACGTCTGCCTCAGAACACTCGCCGGCACAGGAAGGCGCCGATACAACCCCGTGAGTTTGTTCGGGTATATCCAGAACGTATGAGTGGATGGGGCTGAAATTTGGCCAGCGTTTCGTACATCCTTTGAACTTATTTTCTGAAAATGTTAGGATTTCGCCAGGTCATGTCACTGAGCTCTGTCTCTGAGCTCTTCATCTGTCAGGACTCAGGTCATTCATATATGACCCGTCACTTGTCATCCCAAGGTAATCCAGACACTTGATGTCGACCTTGACCTTTTCTCACCAAAAAGTACATCATTCGACGCGTCTTGACAATACGAAACGTCTTGATGCGGCGCCGTTAATTTTACCCGGCAATCGTTTTTTGGAAGTTTCCTGCTCACCAAATCAAATCCTTATTTTATTCATTGACGTGACCTGCGAGATCGTCGTCTTATCTGAGACCTTGAAATCGGGTACCATTGTCTTCTCTCGAAGAGTAACACACTTATTTTTTTGTGTGAAACTTATTCAGTTAGGGTTTAAAATATAAAAGGGTTGTAACAATCGGCACCTCCCTCATGTGACGTCGAAGGATGCATTGCAGAAGCGAATGTCGGCGAGGTTTCATCGTGTTAATTGATTCGCGAGCGCACCCTCAGGCTTTGTGTACATTTGTTAGTAACCTTGAAGAGTAAAATACTGCTCACTTCTCAGCGCTTAGTCATAGCTCATTAGTTTGCCAAAAGATCGAGTTGGATCGGGTCAACTCATGACCTTAGGGGACAGTGGCTCTGATGCTGCGCAGTTGATGATCCACCAATTCGTGTAGCCTCATGGCGTGTTTTCCTGTCCTGAGGTTTCTTATGTACCTTCTTTTGCGGGAGATTTGTTATCGAATATTCCCCAAACTAATCTACCACCCTGACTTGCTCAGGCGTTCTTAGAAACATATTTTTGGGGTCATCTTTGGGTCATTCCATGCTCCATGAGCTAATGAAAGCGTCCCCATAAATCACACATCCCCACTCATTAATTCGATCCTTTTTAATTGAATGGCTGTATTTTGTTAGGTCGCAGTATGTGTGCCACTGGGGTTTTCCAGCCACCGCAGTTGCGATGACTCTGAAGATACATGTGATCATCTGTTCGTATCGTGTTTCCATTGTGTGCAGATGACACGATAACCCGTTTCCCTAGATTGACCATAGATTGACAGCTATCCTGTATCAGACTGCAATGGCACGGATTGAGACTGGGGTTTGTTGGCTGGAAGCAAGCGCAGTTCCTATGCAGTTAGTTAACAAACCTGTTCTTTGTTGATTTAAGCATTTGGGCTCTTTGTGGTACCTAATAAGCGTCTGCTTCGAAGGTATGGGTTTGATGGAGCCCCATATTTGCTTTTATGCTGTTCAACTTGGTCTCTCGATGCGTGAGGTACAATGCGCTTTTTGATGCAGTTAAAATCGTACTCGTATTGTCTCGCGCATACTTATGTGTGAAGTGGATATGGTTTTATTCTCTTAGAGGCCCACCCTTTTAAAACCGAGAACAGTTCCAGTAAAGTAGGTATGATATATAACAGGAAAACGACGTTTCGTGTACTGTCCGGTTAAAATCCTGGTCTCGCGACCGACACACCTGTTCTGCCGTCCAAAGGCAAAAACGCATATGTCGGGTGATGACCTGACCCGACATATGCGTTTTTGCTTTTGGACGGCAGTGTTGTCCCAGACCTTCATCCGGCGGGTGGTACTCGTGTCTTATGGTTCACTGCGTGACACTCATGATTATTTCTTCGAGTTTTCGTTGCACCAAACCTACGGTGTCGCTCGGCCTCGGGTCTACCGCCGTCCGCATTTTGAATTGTTTTATCCCTAAATGTTCACGCCCACGTTTTGTTGCGTCTAAACAAGTTTCAGTCGAAATGTTGTATACATACATTCTGACTTAATATTTCAATGCTGGCACTGGAGATGCGTATTGTGAGTGCGTGTGTATTGTGAGGGGTTCTTAAGCGCATATGTTTCAAGAAATGTTACTATCCAGTCATATTCAGGTTTTACTGCGTGCTCCAAACCTGTCTGTCCAGATGTCTTGAAAAATCCTTTGTTACCAGGGAATTTAGCAGTACAATGAAATGAGTGACGCATGTTGATTCTTTGTAACTTAGAGACACGATCACTCATATTTTTTTAGATTCAGCGGCTATTATTGCTGACACTAAAGCATTTGCGGTATCAGACCAAATAACCGCTGCGCCTCGCGTTTGGCACATGGACGCGAGGCGCGTACTTATTTAGTAGTGTTGGCTGTCGTCTAAATCCGCGCTTCTCGGTGGCTGGGCCTTGTTTACGTTCCTGGTCGGCCAGCGTCGGTGGCGCTGTTTGGTTCGGCGGCACCGCCCAGTTTAGCGCGCGGCCACTCGGGTGGACAAGTGCCAGCGGCCGCGGCGCCGCTACGCAGTACGGGCACGCAACGCGGCCAGGAGGTGTCAGTCGGCGCCGGCCGCCAGCTCCAAGGTCACTGTCCGCGCCGCTCCGAGACAGGAGTGGTCCGCAGAGCGCTTCACTATACACGCACTTAAAAACCGCACCGCCTAGTAACGTTTGGCCGAGCGCCAACTGATGGGCGGTCTCGACCCGGCCGCCAAATCTCCGTAAATAGAATAGTAGTGGAATGTAGTGAAAAGCAGTATCGGACCTGTGTTGCCAGTTCAGCATATGGGTGGCGAGCCTAGTGTCAGTTTAATTTTGCTGTACCACAAGGTCATTTGTTTATGTATGTATAGCCCTCAGCGGTATCAGCTTTACCTATCCGGTGAAACGCTTTCGAACCGGTTTTGGTCGTGTTTCTCGGATTGCGTCACGAGCCTGCTTGGAAAACCATGGCAACTGGAGGAATGGGCGGCGGCGCGGTCCCGTCGCTGTCTGAGCGCCGGGGCAGCTGTCGGGCCGGTGCAGAGGACGGGCTGAGCGGTGAGGGTCGTCGCCGGCGGGGGAGGGTGCACCGGCGCGCGGCCCGTCCGGCCCGGAGAGGGGTGGGAGGTGGGATGCTCGCTCGACCCTGCCTCGGCTCGCCACTGTCCGCCGAGCCAGCACTACTGGCTGCACCACTGCACCCGCCGCTTAGCGCGAACTGGAGATGTCGCTAGAATTCCCGTGCCTCGTGCGGCGGGAATCCCGACCGCTGTAGCCGCTGCCGCCTACCTGTGATTGAGGGGCCATCACGAACTCCTGCGGTACGCCGGAGCGCCGCGGCGCCACTGCCGATCGCCGCCGCGGCGAGTTCGCGTTCGGCCGTCTGCCAGGACAGACATGCCATGCGCCGGGGTGTTGACGCCGCTGACCTGGGCCCGCCTCTTTGTTCCAGACGGGCCGGCGCGGCCGCCCACCGTCGTGCGAGCCAACTCTGGTGACAAGTCAAAAATCAATGCGAAGGTGAGTCAGGGGACGCGGGTGGTGTGCTCCCCGGGGCGGGCGGGGGCCGGGGGGCCGGGCCGTGGGCGGGGCCGTGTCGTCAGCTGTGGCCGGTCGGTGCGCCGCCGGCCGGCAGCTGTGGCGCCCGCAGGCGCCGGCCGACGCTCGGCCATGGCGCTGCGCTCCGCCGGAGACCGAGAGCCGTGTGTGACGGTGACGCCGCGTGCCGACCCGCAGGCGTCCGACTTCAGTGACCTGGGCGACTGGCCGAGCCTGGAGAAGACGAGCAGCGCACCGGGCACGCCGCGGCCGGCCACCGCTCCGGCCGGCTCCGGCTCCGGCCTGACCAACGGCGGCGGCACGGCGCCCTCCTCACAGGACGACGACTCGTCCAAGGAGAACTACGACGAGAACCGGCAGAACGCCTCCGGCACCGACAGCAGCAAACGGAAACGCAGCAGTGAGTACCCGCCTGCCGGCCGTGGACGGACCGCACCGCCTGGCCGGCGGCCTTTCACTGTGTGCTTAGGATCGGGGCCAGCGATTGTATTCGCTGGTCTTGATGAGTTTAGGGTATACGTTCGATGGGCGGTGTGTTCGTAGCGGGATTTCTCGGGAGTTTAGTGGGCCACTGTTATCTGACTCGGGTCGGGAGCGAGGCCGATGAAAAGATCTCGTCTGTGACCTTGGTGTGCGGTGTGTCGGCGCCTCTCCGAGGACCGGGCCAGCTGCCCGGCCGGCTCTCTGCTGTGGATGTGGGTCGCCACCGAGCTGTTACTGGCACCTAATCGGTCAGGGCTGTGACGCTGACTGGGCCTGGTGGCACACAGCCGGCCAGAGTACGTTCGGAACGTCCAGTTTATTTAGTCTGAGATAGACGAGTGACGTCCGATCTCGCAACCGTGCAGTCTCGGAGTGTCGTCATACCAACAGCGTGTCTATTTGTCGTGTGTAGAGCAGCGGAGCGCTGTGTGCGGCTGACTGTTGTGTTTCGTTTGCGCTCCCGGTCCCATCTCTACCGCCGCTCGCCAGTCAATCGGTCGGCCGGCTGGCCTGTCTCGTGTTGTGCTCCCCGTGTGCTCCTGTACGCTCCTGATCCCCTTCTCCCTGCCCCCGATGGCCGGCGCTCGTCAGTCGGTCCGTCTGTCTGTCCCGTGTTGTGCTCCCTGTTCTCCCGATCCCCTTCTCCCTGCGCCCGATGGCCGGCGCTCGTCAGTCGGTCCGTCTGTCGGTCGGCGGCGGCCGTTATCTGGTGCTCACATCTCGGCCGGACCGGTTCTCCGTCTGGCCGCCGCCGCCCGCTCACACCATGGCTGCTCACGCCGCCCCCACCGCCCACCGCCCGTCCGTCTGTTGCAGCGCCCAAACAGAAATGGAAGCCCATGGACATCGAGTTCCGCGGCCGCGGCAAGCGGGCCGATCGGTCGCCGCGCGGCGGCTTCCGCTCGCGCCTGGACCCGCGCAGAGGTGAGTGACGGCCGCCGGGCAGCGCGCGCCGCGGCTATCTCTCCGCCGCCAGCCGCCGCCGCCGGCCGGCCGGACAGGTGGGCTGTCTCCCAGCGGCCGGCGGCCGGTAACACGGGCACGCAGCGGGCGCCGGACGAGCGCCGCCGGCCACCAGATTACCGCCGCCTGCACCGGCCGCGTTTAAAGGGCGCCCCGGCCGACCCGGCTATTAGCCGCTGTGGCAGGTGCATGGCGGTGAGAAATTGGCACTGTGCGTGGTGCTGCTTGTTTTCTGGTTAAATTAGCTCCTGCTGCAGTCGGAAAGTGTTACACCGCGGTAGTTTCTTAGAGACGCAATAAACCCCGATGAAGGTTCTGCGAAGTACACATACCTTAGCTGGAGGCATTTCCTAACGGAATCTTCTCTTGCTTCTTTGTGGCGGCTGTATTTTTAGACACAAGGAAACGTCTACTACGCACTTACCCCAAAACCTGCTGAGACAGTCAATTCGCGTCATGCTGACAATCGGGAGACGTGATCAGTAGAGCCATTGCCCTCACGGTCGACCGTGTCAGGGCACTGATCGCGGCTCCGACCCCGGCACCTGTGGCCGTCGCTCTGTTGACCCTGCCGAGTGACGCAATGCCTCCGCCCCCGCCCCGGGCTGTGCGCCGCTGCCACACGTGGTCTGTGGCGGCGGTCGCCGTTCCGCGCCGCCCTCCCGGAGACGGCCGATGCGGGTTCCATGCGCCGCGCCGGGAGGCGGAGTCGGCGACCTTGGCGGCGGCGCAGCGGCACAGTTCGGCCGGCCGCCGGGCGCCATAATCGCCGCGCCAGCTGACACGAGCGGCGGCGGGGCCACGTGGCCGGCGCCCAGTCACGTGTCGCGCGCCGCCGGCCGTCGGTCGGTCCGCCGAGCACACCGAGCTCAGCGGTAGCGAAACAGCGCGGCACGGACATGAATGAATCATGGATGACGTGTTTATTGTCAGTTATTTGTTACACTGCAGAATGCCCGGAACTGGGGCAGAAACATCCGTGATGTTTTGGTCTTTAAGTCGTCGATGTAAGGGCGGTTTTCAGTGATCCGCGCTCATACCTGTGGCTTCCGTGTCATTGTGTAGAATTGAGTATTTTTCAGCAGGTGAAGCCAAGTTTTGATCTAATCTCCGGAAAATACACATGGCATCGTGTTTCGAGAAGGCAGAACAAAGTTCACGTGCAATAGCTTCCTTTCAATCAACTTCCAATGTAATGTTTCTATTGGAAGATCATGATGAGCTTCGATAAACATTTCTGATCGTTCCAAGGACACAGTGGCAGTTACTGCGCAGTTGTCAGAATAATGCGTTTTAAAAGGATGCTTCTCCTTATTCGAGGTAGCGCGTGTGGATCGCTGCAAGCTTGCATTCAGTTGGACTTGGGAAATACGTCCGTCTATAATTGTTACATTCTGCTGAAACGGCAGTAAACGTTTTGCACCAGCATGCAACCGTCCCGTTCGGCAAATGCTTTCGTCACACGGTAAATATTGTCTCTCCGAATGCGATAGATATGTAATCTTGCAAACATTTTACGTTATTGACAGCTGAGAGGTTCGGTGTGACATTTGGTTATGCTCTTTATTGCTGCGCTCGAGTTCCTCAAAGTGTTTGTTTTGCGTCCCACCCCTTGCCCTCGCACCGGCTCACGTTCCCACGGCGCCCGTCCGCTATTCACAGTCCTGCCTGGATCCCAGTACTCGGTCTTTGCCTCACACTGAATCCATACAAGTTCCGTGCCCCCATGCTACGCCCCCTCCCAGTCATTGACGGTTCGTACAGTGTGACCCCACTCCGTACCCCAGATCTGACAGTCCTCACGTCTCCGTCTGTGCAGGCGGCAGCTCGGAAAGCTCCAACTGGCGGGAGGACAGTCGCAGTGTGGAGCGGCGCGGCCGCGGCCGCGGGCGGGGCCGGCCGCGCGCGCGGGGCCGCGGCCGCGGCGGCTCGGCGGCCGCTGGCCTGGCCGCTGACGAGTGGTCCGGTCAGGACCCGCTGGAGGAGATGGCTGCCGACCTCGGAGCCAAGGTCAGTCGGCCGCCGGTCGGTCCGACCCGTCACACGGTGACGGTCGGACTGCAGGGGTCAGCTGCAGCCCCGCCGGCCGTATGGGACCGGCAGCCCACACAGTCACAGTGACGGGCCGAGATGGTGTCGACGAGACCTTGGATACCGCTAATAGAAACGATTTAGCAAAGCCAGCTCCCATATTTCATCGAGTTAGCACACTAATGACGCGTTTGGATATATTGGTTAACACCTAAAGAACATATTCTTTAGGTGTTAACTTTGTCTTAACTGGGTCGGGTTTTCACGTCGGCTCCTTCCGTCTTATGCACAGTTTCTCGTAAAAGCAAACTGAGCAGACTGCCAATCCGTAACACATGTGTTCATTGTTCAGTGAATGCGCAGAAGGTTAGACTGTCAATTCAGCATATTCGAGGGGAATCCTTTGTCGGCATCGCCCACCATTCTGTCAGGGTCTGATCACCATTCGTCACTTTGACGTTGCAGCTAGCATATGCGATGTTAATACTGCGAACACCCTGTATGTCAGAACTCATATGCCACTTTTGACCGAAACTGGTAGGCGTCGCCCTGCGCCTGACTTGCGCCTATTTTCCGTTTGTCGGCTACCACCTGCGTGGTGTCCCGTATCGCCCATCTGACGCGCCTCACCTGTCACCTGTGTGTCGACACTGACTCTGACCTGCCGCCCTCGTCTGTCGCCGCCAGGTGCCCGAGTACCTGCGCTCCGACCCGGCCTTTCTCGACATGTACCACAACTACGTGTACCCGTCTCCCTACCTGCAGCTCAGCGACGTCGCGCTCAGAGAAGCCATCAAAAAACAGATGTACGTGAGAGCGGGTGACAGGGGCAGCCGTAGGAGCGGGCCGCCGATAGGGGGGGGGGGGGCACACTGGGGGAGGCCGGGAGGGGTGAAACGGTAATTTGCAGACTTCTGGGAAACGAACGGTTTGGTGAGCTGTGCAGCCAACGGTGGCCGGTGTGGACTGAACTATTGTTTGAGTCTCGTGGAAATCGCTAGTAAAATGTTCTCCCGCGGGGGAGGGTGGCAGTAATTCTGCTATCTGTGGGTTGGTGGTAAATTTGGCCCTGAAAATGAGTCATGGATGTCAGTTTGCTCTCATATCATAGTTTATACCCTTTCCACACCCCACAACTAGGCCTCGGGTAATGGTATCTTTTCATTTTGGTTATATCATCTTCACTTGTACTGTTTTTCAAGACGGCAAGACGAATGATGCCTTTCGCAGTTTCTATTTGGCAACACATCATTGCGTCGCGCACCTTGCGTTCCTGTCAGATTGAGAGCACCCGGTTGAAATTTGGTTGGTTAGCAACAACCCGTCCCCCTCCCCCCGTGCGACCGTCCATCTCACACTGACCCCTGCCTCCCCCCGCAGTGAGTACTACTTCAGCGAGGAGAACCTGCAGAAGGACTTTTTCCTGCGGCGCAAAATGGACGAGGAGGGCTACCTACCCGTCTCGCTGATCGCCTCCTTCCACCGCGTCGAGGCGCTCACCCGTGACATCAAGCTGGTCATCCAGGCCGTGGAAAACTCGGACGTGGTCGAAATCGCCGACGGCGTCAAGGTGCGTGCCGGCGGGGGGCTGCGTGTGTGTGTGTGGGGGGGGGGGGTTGCAGGGCGGGCTGATAGGTGACATGGAGACTTGGGTCGCGATGTCCTGCCTGATAATGAAATTTGTATGGTTACTCCGCACTCCCGCAGGGGACGCCAGGTGTCATTCGATAAGTACATTACTATGCTGACTGGATGGCATGGCAGCCGCTACTGGTGCGTCTTGAATATTGCACTAGCACTGAATACCCGCAATTGGCTGCCGTTGCGAAATCGTGCGGAAGAAAGATGTTACTGTAATGCCATGCAATATTCGGTTATTGATCTCCGGCGGCTATTGGCATTTCTGATCTCCGGCGTCACCTATTGCGTCAGCACCTCAGTTTTACCCTGCGGACAGCTAGACATCGCCCATCGGTGTCTAACCAGCTTGTTTGACCTGTCTGTAACCTCCCGCCGTGACCCGTGACCTGTGACCCGTGCCCTCAGATCCGCGCCAAGGTGGAGCCGGGCAAGTGGCGTCTGGCGCCGAACGCGCCGGCGCCGCTGGCCGGCCTGCTGCCCGGCGGCGAGCTGAACCCGGACGTGCCCGAGTTTGTGCCGCACTTTCTGCAGCAGTCGGCCCCGGCTGCCTCAGACTCCGGCTCCGGCCCCGCCGCCGCGTCCTCCGCCGACCCGGCGGCGGCCGGAGCCGAGCTGGCCGAGGAGGCACTGCCGCAGGAGGCGCGACGCGAAACTGGTGAGTGGAGGGGCGGGGTATGGAGGATAGTGGGGTAGGGGAGGGGACAATGGAAACACGTGTGTCTGATTTGCGAAGTGTTAGGTAATAGGTGGGGGACATATGATGCATTTATCTACATCTATGACAAATTATTGTACCTTCTACATCAATTGTTCAGGAGTTCTAAATACAGGGGCGGTGGTGTAATTTTTGTCTCACAAGGACAAGATAATTGAGCAGATCACTCATGAAGATCAGGCTCAGTTCCCTTCACGGTAATGTGTATTTTGCTCGTTATTTCTGGGAATACCCATACTTTGCTGCCCATCATTCTACCAAGCCTTTGTTTGATCTCAAATAGAAATGCGCCACATTCGTTCTTATTTTCTGGGCTCGTAAAATTTTCTTATTTTTGTATGCGCAGTAGCGATCAATGTAGTCGTTTTCCGATCTCTGCACTGCTCTTACCTCAAATGTCTTTTATCTCGCACTCGTCAATCCCAGACTCCGCTGAACCCCGGTGCCAATCCATTTGACTCCGGCACTGACTGACTCCAGTGTCCACTGACCTTGACTTTGACTGTGACACTGATGACATCTCCTGCCTGCACTGGAGGGCGCGGTGGTAGGTGTACCGGTGTGCCACTGTCACTGACACCCCTCCTCTGTACCTTACAGAGGGCGCGGTGGGTGTATCGGCTGGCCGCAGCTCATACCTGTCGCTGCTGACACTGACCCCCTCCCCTCTCTGTACCTTACAGAGGGCGCTATGGGTGTCCCGGCCGGCCGCAGCTCATACCTTTCACTGCTCAACTCGCCCCCATTGTCGTCCAGCGCGCCAGAGTCCGAATGGCGGCAGGTGAGGAACCCACGGACGGCGGCGGGACGCGGGAACGGGTCACAGGCCGCGAGGAAGGGCACTATGAGATGTTACGGACTCCGTATGGGATGTTTGGGAGATCACCAGGGTTTGGATGTTTGGGAGATCACCTGGGTGCGGGACAAGAGGTCTGCGAGGTCACGGGACTCGGGGACATGAAGTTTGGGAGGTTACAGGTCGCTTGCGGTGGATTATTATTTGTGAGCTAAGTTTCCATGGTGGTTTGGATACAAGCGCGCTGACTTACTTTTGAGAATAACGTATGCAGCTATACTTGACTTTTTGCGATCATCGGCGCAGGGAAGCCTTGGGTTGCGATCCGCTCAATTAGGGAAGTTTTGAATTGTGATATCTTACACATAGTGCTATTATATTACATAATCATGGTTATGTAAATATCATGCTGGGTTCGTGAATTTACCAACGTTGAAACAATGGTCTTCAATGAAGCATCAATCTGATTGTTCATTTTTACGCTTGTTTTCATTAAAACTGGGACGTATTTGTTGTCATTCCAATGCCACAATACCACCCTACCAGGAAAATGCAGTTCACCGTTTGACTTCATGAGCTTACACTTGTTTGGCTTTGAAGAGTTCAACTAATTGCTTCGTTGTTCTAAGTAACTATGTTTCTGCTGTGAGGACGATACATGAGTCAGGAGAGATACAAGACTGCATTAGAATTGACGCGCATTTCCTGTTTTGTGCGGGCTCCGTAATCTACTGTTTATGCCGCACTACATGAACTGATATATTTTAAAGTTTAGTCTGTGTCCTTTCAAATGTGGCCTACATGTCATGCTGACGACTGCTGCCTCGTCTTTGAGCAGGTACGGCGGCGCTCTCGCGAGCCGCGGCCCCGCGCCGGCGGTAACGCCACCTCGTCACCGGCGCCGGCCGTCGACGACCGCGAGGAGCTCAACTTCCAGTTTGACGAGGAGATCGAGTCCAAGGTGCCGGCCGGCGGCAGGAACAACACCTTCACCGACGACTGGTCAGTCATAACGCCGCCGCGGCTGCGCTGTGCCGGTGGAGGGGCGCTTGTCTGGTGGTTAATGGTTACCTTATTGAAGAGTTCTCTCTGCCAGGCTGGTAGTGGCTCGTCCGCCACTAGATCCTTGTAATGGGTCAATTCGTAAAAAGCAATTTTTTTTTTGTTTCTGGGTTTCCAACCTCTGGTTTCCAATAGAACTGCGTAAGTCATTTTGAAGAAGCAGCTAATTTTGCACCTTTCCTCGTATCTTTGTTTTATTATTTTATCGACGGGAGTCTACTTTCTTTTGTCTCGCGCTTTTAAATAGGGAAATTTCGAATAAGCATGAGCTTAGATCCTGACGCCTTTCTTTATTTGTTTTCTGTCCAGGTGGTAGGGTTATTGCGCAGTTCGGCGGTATTTGGTGCAATTTTATCGCAGGTTTATACACAATACAGTGAACTTCAATTTAATTCATCCTTTCGGAGTTACCAGCTTATTTTGTTTCGCCCGCCATTTTGGCTTTGAATATTCGCCATGAGGAGGAAATGGCAGAGAAAAAGAAGGCGAAGAGCTCGGTAAGCAAAGCATGGTTTGGGCAGAACAGCTGTTTTTGGCCATGAACTGGGCGCGACACGTGACGCATTTCCATCATCTATGTCTTGTCTTTTGTCTTGCAATATACGATTGTGAAGTTGGAAGGTCCAAGATAGCATAAAAGTTGAATCATTCACCTTGTATGTAATGCTGGTTTTCCGGCGAGCTCTGATCGAGACATCTTCTACCCAGGTCGGACGACGAGTCTGAGAACGATTTCCCGGACCGCGGCCTGGACAACCTGATGATCGTCACGCAGACGCCGCCGCCGTCTCGACTGCCGAACCGGCCTGACAAGCACGAGGGCCACGACCGGACCGGCGACTACATCTCCCGGGTCAAGATGACCCAGGACCTAGCGTCGGCCATCAACGACGGCCTCTTCTACTACGAGCGCGACCTCTGGGAGCAGCCCGAATGGGTGAGTGAGGCGCCTGGCCCGTACGGCAATCGATGTTTTTCTTGTGATGCTTTTGAAATAAATGCTTCTACAGAGAACCTTATCACACTAGTCTAACCTAAATTTACCGATGAGCACTCTGCCATTTTGATGGGTGTTGTTTATCAATACAAAGCTACTTTTTAACGTTTTGTATGTTTTTGTTGTATGTTGTATGTTTAATGTTCACTGTAATGTAGTGTTTAATTGTTGTTTGGTGTCCATCTCCAGGAAAATTTCTCAGTTCAGAAAAACGTATCTGTGATATCGAGCGAGGAGTTCAGCAAGATAAAGCCGCCGTCTCCGAAGGCGTCGAACCAGCAGGTGCCGCCGCCCCCTCCACCTCTCCTCCAGCCGCCCGCCGACGACTCGAACCTATCACGGTCGTTACCCGCCGATGTGAGTACCTGCACCCGTTCTTGAGCGCTTATTAGCCGTTGAAGAACAGAGTCTTTGTCTTAGTCATGACTTAGTCTGTTTCGCTAGTTTTTGTTTTCTTTTTCTTGCAGTAGCTCGCTCAGGGCAGTTAGCCGCAGGTAGCGCTCTATACCGCTCCCATTTCTCACAGCCAACCCAGTCTGTGCCCCAGCTGCCGAGGCCCCTCTATCCGCCGCTCTGACGGAGCTCCCTGCCTCGCCGCTGACAGATCCCGATGACGCCCAAGGGCGCCACGGGCCGGCAGGCGCCGACGACGCCGCGTACGCCGCATGGCAGCCGGCTGGACGCCAGCCAGGCGCCACGCTTCTACCCGGTGGTCAAGTCGAACCGGCCGCCCGACAAGATGACGCCCCGCAAGCGCAAGCTGCGCCACTCGCAGAACCCGCCGGTGGAGCACCACGTCGGCTGGGTGATGGACAGCCGGCGGCACCCGCCGTCGCGGCGCGAGCGCACCATCTCACAGACCAGCAACGCCAGCAACGTGAGCGGCACCAGTCCGTCCGAGGGCGGCCTGAGCACCAGCCTGGGCAGCACGCCCGGCGCGCTGCCGCAGTTCCAGCACCCGAGCCACGCGCTGCTCAAGGAGAACAACTTCACACAGCAGGTCTACCACAAGTACCGCGCCCGCTGCCTCAGAGGTGGGTACCCGACGAGAGATGGCAGGATGGTGGGACCGTACGGGTTTCTGGGGAATCGTTAAGAGTGTTGCTCGTTGCGAGTGTTGCATTCTTTTTGCTTTCTAATAAGGGCAAAATCGCGAATAGATGTCGCTATTCACTGAGCGTATGGCATCAAACTTCAGCGACAGAAGGGTTGGAAATTATCGTGTCGCCCAACGTCATCTGTGCCTACCAACATATCTAACCGCTCGACCCTGTCCACCCACAGAGCGCAAGCGTCTGGGCGTGGGCCAATCTCAGGAGATGAACACCCTATTCCGGTTCTGGTCGTTCTTCCTGCGAGACAACTTCAACCGTAAGATGTACGAGGAGTTCCGCCAGCTGGCTAATGAGGACGCCGTCGATGGCTACAGGTGAGAAGCGATCGGGGTGAGAGGGCTGATCCCTCCTGCGGAACTGGGGTCGGCACTCAGCACTGCCGTGTCTTACTAGCCTCTTGTAGATGCACCGGCACAGGCGAATGGGGGGGGGGGCTACATTTGCGGACGAATTTGAAAATGGTAGGGATGGTGAATGAATGAATGAATGCATGGGTGAGTGAGTGAGTGAGTGAGTGAGTGAGTGAGTGAGTGAGTGAGTGAGTGAGTGAATGAATGAATGAATGAATGAATGAATGAATGAATGAATGAATGAAGACTATTGAATAAGATTTGGGAGATCGTATGAAGACACATATGTTGTTTGGGTGAAAGAGTGTGCTCTTGAGTGCGATAGGGTGTGGAGATGAGCGATAGTATGCAGCTGGGACACATCGCTGAACGAGTCATAATTCGAGCGCACCTAATCATTCGGGCGAGTGCAGTGCATGAGTCCGATACTGAGATCGGGCGGCTGTTTGGCTGTGATATGTCCCGGTGATTAATGGTCGTTCGTTGTCCCCGCAGGTACGGACTGGAGTGCCTGTTCCGGTTCTACAGCTACGGCCTGGAGCGGCGCTTCAGGCCAGAGCTCTACATCCACTTCCAAGAGGAGACGTTAAAGGACTTCGAGACGGGTGAGTCGGTGACGGGCAACGGGCGGAAACTGATGCCGAGGATTTCAAGATTTATCAAACAAATGCGGTCTTCAAACGTGTCGACATACTCCAACGCCTGATTTTAATGACTCGTTTTACACCTTTTTCTCCACGGTGACGTTTTTGTCCGTTTTGCAGGTCAGCTGTACGGTCTGGAGAAGTTTTGGGCGTTCAAGAAGTACTACCGCCAGGCGCGCTCTCTGGACACGCTGCCTGAGCTGCAGGCGGCGCTCAAAGACTTCCGGCGACTCGAGGACTTCCGCGTGCTGCCGGTGAGTGGGGGACCGTGCGGCGAGTCAGTAGGTGGCGCTCACAATATGATCTGGCACATGGCATTGTCGTTGTGAACACTGACACATAAGTTTAGAACGTACAGCCCACCGCTAAAGTAATGTAGGGTTTTACCAATCTCAACGGTTGGCTTTGACTGGCGATTGTTTAATGCGGAGTGATCGAAAAGAAGATGTCAATAGATAAAGTTGCAGCTGCAAGGGTGACGATACATATAAGCTACATTCAAAGTTTCATTGTAGTCTGGCTAATCGTTCCTAAGCTTCAGAAGCAGAACATACCCATGACTGAAACCCCACATTACTTCTGCTGTGGACTGTACAGCAGAAAGGGTAGCTCGTAGTCACGGCTGACTGAACATAGGAGTGCTCGCCTTCAATTTTTTTTAATACCAGCTTCCTATCTGTTTAGAGGCTGCGGACTGTCGTCTGTCGGCTCAGATTGTAGTGAACCCGGCTTACTTATCACATTTCGTCCGTTTGCATATGAATTTGTGAGTATGTGATGGCGCGATCGGTTGGGTCCGTAGGTGCCGTGTTCACTGTTCAGTGTCGCTGTGGTCCGTGTGTGACGATGATGTCGCTGTCCGACAGCCGGCCGGCGAGGAGGACGGCTCCGGCCGCCGCAGTCGGCACACGTCCGACTCGGCGCAGGGCCGCCCGCGGCAGCAGGGGCGGCGCGGCACCAGCTCCGAGGCGGCGCGCGGCCACGGGCGCGGCGGCGGCCGCGGTGCGCGCAGCCGCACCACCTCGGAGGGCGAGGGCGGCGCGCACTACCGGCGGCAGCACCGCCACCTGGCCGGCAAACGGCCGGCGGCCCAGCAGCAGCAGCAGCAGCAGCAGCCGGCCAAGGTGGAAACCCAGGAGCTTAGGGCGGCGCCGGCCGTCAGCGCGTCGGCCTCCAGCTAGAGGGCCGGCCGGCCGGCCGACAGGTGTCGATGGGACGCAGGCCGGCGGTCGGGCGGGCCGCCCGGTGCCATACGGGGGCGGCCCGCCGGCCGGACGCCGGTGCCGGGTTTTCTCTCAGTGTTTTGCCGCCCGGTGCGGCGCGCAGGCGTTGTTTATCTTTGTGCGTGGCGGTCCGGCCGCCCAAGTGGCTCTCCCAGGCGTCCGGCTAAACGGGGGCGGCCCCAAATAAACGGGAGCCGCTTTCCCATGGGATTGTTTATGTAACCGTGGGAGGCGCGAAATGCTCTCCGTCCCGCGTCCGACCGCCGTCCGCCCGACCGTGCCCGGCGGCGCCGCCACGGTCGCTTTTTGCGTGGTTGGCGCGGCGCCCCGGCCCCTCCTGCATAAGTGCATTGGAATACCATCATTACGGGCGTCTGGCGGCGGGAGGCGCGGCTCCCGGTGAAAACAATCGAATTAATCGCCGCTGCTGCTGGGACGGCGGCGTCTGGCCGCCTGGTCCGAAGAAGGAGTGCCCTGCCGCTGGCACGGCGGCGGCGAGTACAATGGCGCGCGGGGTGACCGGCCGGCCGGCCAGCCCCGCCGCGCGCGACACGATCGAGAGGGGTCTCGAGCTGATGTGAGCCGACAATACGCGGAGGACAGGGAGCGGTGTGTTTGGCGTGTACAGTGCTGCCGATGGCGGACCGCAGGGATCTGGGCTGCCGTGATTGGTGGCGCGTCCGGTGCGCTCGCGGACTCTTACCGCACGTAGTGGCGTGTAGTGACTGTAGTGTGCGGTAACTATGGTGAAAAAGCAAAAAAAGATGCGCGCGGAGTGTCGCGCGCCGTTCGCCGCGCCCGATGAAGACAGCGCTCGCCGAGTGTGTGCGCGCGGTCGTGTGAGTGCGAGTGAACGAGTGAGTGAGTTGAGGATATAGCTGCGGCGCGCCGTTTTTTCTGACTTGTTGGTGTTTTGCGTCCTGTGGCCGGCGGTGTGAGGCGGGAGAGTGAGAATATCAGGCTGTTATGTGGTTGGTGCGTGGGCCGGGTTGGGGACGACGCGGCGCCATGGCCGGTCCGTGCGCGGCCGGCCGGGCGGCGGACCGCGCGCCCCGCTACCCACTGACAACCCACGGTCTGCCCACAGTGTGCGTGCGCAATCCCGGCGGGTTTTCAATTAATTTGGGTCCAAGATAACGCTTTTTGGTGACGTCATTTATTTGGTGTGGATGCCTGCCAGCACGCGTCGTCACGACCTTTCTCCGTCAGGTTTTCGGCCGGCGCTCGACTGTCGGGTGCCGCCAGCGCAAGAGCGCGTTTTTGTTTTGTAGGCTTCTTGTGCGGCTGTTCTCTGTTTGCTGTCCGTTTCTCGGTGCCTTTCTCGTGTGGGCGGCTGGCGGGCGGGCGGGCCGTCGCGGCCCGGCCCCCCGCCCCCGCCAGCACCCTGCGCGCGCGGCCGTGGCCGGCGCCGCGTCGGCCGGTGGCCGCGGACGGTCCGGGCCGGCGGGCGCCCGGCTCGGCCGCCGCCTCTGGCTTCTCTCTGTCTCCGGGGACGGTGGCTGTCTCCCTGCTAGCTCGTCCGACGCGTCTGTGTCGCTGTCGCGCCTGCGGTGCCTTTATATGGTTGAGGGTAAATGTGGAGTGGATCGATAATTTCTTGCTAGTGGGAGTCTTGTAATTATAGCAAGGGATTGCGTTGTAATATAGTATGACCGAAAATCACAAATATGCGTTTTTATGAGGTAGCTGAGACGACATTATCGTCCTGATTTCTGGCTGATTCAACCCTCGGAAGTTCGTCGAAATGAAAGAAAGGCTTGTGCTAATAGCAGGTCCGATTCCGAATTTATTGCACTGGATGGAGCCACTGCGGTAGTGGAACAGTATGAAGACTGATGGTGAGCTAAGAGCTTCCTGATGGTTCGTTGAATCGATCACTATAACGAGCATGAACTGTTCACATCGGACCTGCAGAAAGGCCCTAATAGGTACACAAACGGGACATCAAGCCAGCTACTCGTGTGGCACCGTGGGAAGTTTTTCGATCAATACCTGCCCGGGACAAACCATCGCTAATGGCCAGGAGCTCCGACATAGGCAGCCTCGCACCGGCCCGGGACCGGAACTCAGGTGCACACAGCACACCCTCCTCCAGGGGTGCCGCTGGATCCGTGGTACATCTCCCGTCGCTCCAGACCCGTTTCCGGCCAGTGCCGTCTCTGACCTGGGTCTGTTCATGTAACAGACGTCTGCTTATGACACGTCTGTTTCCCTGATTTGTTTGCTCGTACGACCCAGCCCCAGACGGCCTGTCTGCTGGCTGCTCCCTCTGAGTCGTGCATCATCTGGGACATGCGTGGGGTCCCGGGTCTGGGTTTGTATGCGTTCGTGCTTGCTCAGTGCGCCCCGAACATTTCCGCCTGACCCGTGTCTGGCAATTGTCGCCAGTTACCTTGGCCTAGGCCCAAGGGCTCGGTTCCTAGTGTAACAACATCCGCCTGGCCGGGATTCGTTTTTCACGTTTTCTCCGTGTGCCCCTGGTCTGGATTTGTTTCAATGGTGTCTCCGTCAGCTCTGACCGGTGCCCGCCCTCTCATGGCCGCGTCTGCCCCGGCTGTCCCGGGCCGTATTCCCGCGGGCTCCACCTGGCCCGCTGTGACCCGCGCCGCTCTCCCACACCCCGTGTGACCTGCATCCGTCCCGGGGCCGGCGCCCCGTCGCTCCGCGCCATTATTCAGCGCCACTGGCGCCGCGTCGCCGCCCGTAAATCGTCGGCCGTCGGCGGCGACGCGCCGGCCGAGTCCCGTCGGCGCCGACGGCGTCTGACTCGACGGGCTCCTCAGGCATCGGTGAGCGTGGCTCCATCAGCGACAACTGTACGGGATTTCCTACACGATCGATCATTCTTTCCATCACTTCTTAGGCTACCAACGACCGAAGTACTCTCTCAATGCATCACCTACCAAAGCATTTGTTGTATCATGGTTGGGGTGCACTGCTCTGCTTGAGTATCTTGCAGGGGCGTCGCCGACGGGGGGGTCGGGGGGGTCGTGACCCCCCCACTCTTGAAAACTGGGGGTGTCGACCCCCCCACTTTTTGCGATGCTGAGTATGCTTTTTTAGCTTTTATGTCAGTGAAGCAGGCGTCAGCAACACCAACAAATACATCAGATTCAGAATCGCTTCAAGAGCTCCCTAAAGCCAATTAGCCAATTACCTGAAGTTCAATTAGCATGGGCGGGGAACACCAGCACAACAATATTTTTAAGTAGCCACCATTCTAGTACCTTTTTATCCCTCAAAAGATTGGACCCGCCAAAACTGCCCCGAGCGTTCGTCTGATCGTTAAAAAAAATGGTCGCAGTCGATTCGTCGGATCAGTACCTAACTACAAAACTACAAACTAGCCTCAGCCCCATGGCTACCGTCACAACTAGCTGTACAGTGCACATGTAGGGGAAAGGGAGTCAGATGAAACCGTCTCGGGCTTTCGCAAAGAAGTCGCGCAAAAAGGAGCCGATTGCAACGAAACTTCCGGTGCGCTCGAGTTAATCACCTACTAAAAATAAATCGATATCCCTGATTCAAATAAAGATGACCTTGGTTCACTTTTTCATAACATGCTTTTAATTTAGGTATAGGAAAGTTTTTGGAGCTGATTTTGAACTTAGCGCCCATCTGAACATTTAAGAAGTAGTTGTGCTGCTTATACATATGTATAACATGTTAGGAAGCAATCGGTGGTGGTCATCCACTATTAGGTACTGGTCGATCTGACCTGACCTGATCTACCCCAAATGCATGGAGTCATCGTCTTCGTTCAAAACTAAGATAACATTCGTAATCAGAACCTCGAAAAACCGTCACAACTGACATTCGCAAAGTTCTAGCAGGTCCCGAGTTTCCCTACTTATTGGCGATGACCTGAGTCCTGAGATGACCCGAAACCTTGTAAATGGGTATCATCGGCTTTCTCTCGTCACGGGCAGCATGCTCTTTTCCCGCAAACCTCTAGATCGATCAGGGGTCGAAAGCATACCTCAGCGGTACTTTAGTATACGTTATACGTTAGCGACTGGGAACCCACCAATAGAAGGGCTACAGTGAAGCAGAAAACATTTCGATAGCTCTTTCAACGCTCTTTCGCTAGCTTCGTGTCAGATTTCATCTCAGGTCTATGTTTTGCCCATAGAAGGCAAACAGCTAGCTGGACAGATTCTGCCGAAACATTTGCTTTGCAATAACTTTAGATTCCGTGAATTTGTTTGGTATTTACATATGTTGTCTTGTCACCACCGTGTTTATTTCTTTGAGACGCGTCACATGAGTTAAAATTTGACCATTCAGAATTAACGTTAAAACGACCTCAGGTCAACGTTATGTCATGATCGAAAAAGGACCTCCTGCTGCATATGAATGGATCCGTGTTGTTGAGCTGAACAGTGAACACCTTCCAGGTGCTGTCATCGCTCTACCGCGTCTTCGTCAAAAGTTGTAGAAAAAAATGCTGGTGGCCATCGATGGACATTTCCACTAATGACCTTTCGAGACATCACTCGCCATTATAAGTTGCACCCTGTCCCTGGCAATGATGAGCTGATTTGTCATGGCTCCAAAGATATTTTGCGTTTCTGACGAACTTTTTCAAAGCAGGAGGCCATCGTGCTTTTTCTAATTTCTCATTATTTTCTAATGATGAGGTCACGTATTTGACCTGCCTCCAGATCATAGATGCAAATCCTCAGAATAATGAATTGCTGATACGTATAACCCCATACATTAGGTATACAGTGTACCAAATTTCGAAGTTATGGGAGAAAAGCTACAAGAATGGCGAGAGGAGAAAGTTTGATAGAGGTATACCGTATAACTGAACTTGACATGGCGACCTGACCTTAAGTGACCAGTGATAATTTTTACGCAAGTGATGTAGGTAGGTATACCTACCTAATAGGTTAACCAAATTTCGCGGCGCTGCGCGCCGATTTGTTACACGCGCGCACACACACATACGCACGCACAAAACTGGGAAGTGTGGCAAAAAAAAAAACACCCCTACCCATCGGGTGAAGACTAGAAACCCGACCCCCCCACTCAAAAATCCGTGGCGACGCCCATGGTATCTTGCAGCGGTCGCTTCTCGTTTCCACATCTCAAGAACTGCTGCAGGCCGATTGCGCACAAATTTGACACCCTGCTTGAGACCGGTTAGTCGGGCATTCGGTGTCCTGCATGGACGGACATTGGTAGGTACTCCGCGCACATTATACATAATGTGCGCGGAGTACCTACCAATGTCCGTCCATAAGTGCGAAGTGGGACTCCAACTATAGTTGGGGTCCCACTTCGCACTTACGCTCGTGCAGGGCTCAGCTCACTTTTGCGCTAGCTCGGTTGCTGTTCCAAAGTGGAAGAGCTTATAAGTATAAAGAATTAAGATTTAGTATGAACGAGGAAACTTAACGGTAAAATTATTTCGATGCATTTCTGCGCCATTTTCCTAAACGGTTTCCGTGGAACTGGACCTTCCTCGCAATCGATAAACTGCGACCCGTGACCGGAAACAATAAACGTTTTTCCTCTTGGATTTCGTTAAAACGCGACAAGACAAGAAGTCGTGCATTAACGAATTTAATTTAAAGGGACCCTCCCACAGGGGCGTAGGCAGGGGGGGCCACTGGGCCATGGCCCCCCCCCCTTGGGCGCCGAAGGCGCTCTTTGCGATTGGAGGGCGCCGAAGGCGCCCTCCAATCGCAAATGCAATTGTGATATAATCGAATCGAAAAACAATCGCGACTGGAGGGCGCCCTCCAATCGCGAATGTGTTTACAGGGAAAATACGGATGGAGGGCGCCCTCGGAGGACGCCCATTCCAAATACGCCCTCCAAATACGGTTGGAGGGCTCCCTCGGGCGCCCTCCAACCACATTTGTAGGCTGTAGCTCTCTAAGCGTAACGGTGGTCGCCTATGTAAGCCGCTGTCCTGTAAATAAGCGCCCTCTCACCGAAGGCGCCCTCCTGTAGGTTGCCACCCTGCTACACATTGCCGCCCTTCTGCTGATCGGCGTCCTCATAATTATTGGCGCTCTCCTACCTATTGCGCCCTCATGTGAAATTTTGAAGGCCGCCTTTCTCCCTTTTGGCACCCTCTTGTTCAGTGCCGCCCTCCTACCTATTGTTCCCTAGTCCTTCCTGTTGAATGTTAATCGGGGCCCTTCTCCTATTGGCGCCCTCGTGTATATCGCCGCCCTCCTAACCACTGGCACCCTCCTGTTGATCACCGCCCTCCTATCCACTGGCACCTTCCTGTTGACCAGCGCCCTCCGCACAGACGCCCTCCTGTTCGTGTCATCCTCTTGAGCAAAGGCGCCCTCCTCACCATTGCCACCCCCATTTTAATCGTCACCCTTCCGCTCATTGGCGACTTCCAGTTGATGACCGCCCTCCCACCTATTGGCGACCTCTTGTTGATCGCCACCCTCCTATTGGTGCTCTCCTGTTCCTCGCCACCCTCTTACCTGGTGGCGCCCTCCTGTTGATTGTTGATCGGCGCCCTCCTACCTATTGGTGCCCTCCTGTTGATCGCTGCCCTTCTATCCATTGGCGCCCTCCTGCTGCTCGCCAACTTCCTACCTATCGGTGCCCTACTGTCGAAACTCGGGATGTTGATCGGGGCTCTTCTACCTAGGTATTAGTGCCCTCCTGTGGATCGCAGCCCTTCTACCTATTGGCAACATCCGTTGATCGCTGCCCTCCTATCATTATTCATTTATTTACTCCTTTGGCATGTTTTTCAACTTAGTCGTTCTATTGCACATAGTTGATGTCTTGCCTGTGAAAACTGCCACAAATGAAGGTGCATTCAGCACAATGAATGAAGTATCTATACCTACCAAAACTATCTACGCTCTACGATGCATAAAACACGTCTTTGGTCTTAACGGATTGATCCTACTTTACGTGCATCATGGCATCTATATGGATTACGATTAAGTATTGTCAACAGGTTCGGGCGCAACAGCAGGCATCTGAAGTTTCGGTGATTGAAACGCGTATTTGGAATTTCCGACCTCGACGAGCGTCTGTGGTAGAAAACCACCACTTTGGTAGGGGAAACTACTGCTGTCTGCTACCGTTTGCACTGCATGTCTCGCTGTAGTTGTGACCGATTGCGACATCTATGCTTAGCGATATACGTACTTTATAATTTACGTACTTTTTCGATGCGTATTTTCTTCCTTGACGTAGGTACTTTTGTCTAGGTATACGTACTTTGTACTGTACGTACCTACCTCTGCGATACCTACGCCTACTTCCGTCCTTGACGTACTTATTCCATACGTACTTTATACTCGACGTACTTTTGAAACTGGTTATGTGGGTACACTATGCATCTGTGAGAAGGCTATGAAGGCTGGTCTGAGGTAATTTGGATGATGTTTACGTATATCTCCCGCTCCGGTATCAATCCGATACGGTGATCTGGTGCGTAGATATGCCACCGCCAATAAACTTTTATACATCGACACCCATGAGCCAAGCTTTCTGTACAGTTTGTGTGGCAGCGGCCCGACCAAACCTTAGGTATTTTTTACACCTTCAAATTTGGTAAAAGAGCGAGAGGAGCTTTGAACAGTGATCGTATAAAAGGCGTGCCTAAAAAGCGGAGGAAAAGGTTGTTTTCAAAAATTTCGCGCGCCTTCGGCGCAGCATTTCAAGAACACTTGACCTTTTGTGACCTGAAGTATAAAGAATACACACGATGCAAAATCAATGCAGCACGACCTATACGAGGTTACGCAAAAAAAAAAAACTGGTGGGATGGTAAAAAAACGCCTCCCAACCCCCCAACCCCCACTGAGCGATTTTTTATCTCGCGACCGTATGGCGCCCTCCATGGGTGAGGTGGCGCCCTTCAAACCCTTGGCCCCCCCCTTCGCGATTTTCTAAATAGGCCGCTGCCCTCCCACCTTCAAAAAAGTTAATGAATTGGCATGAAAGTGATGTCGCTCGGTTCAGAAAGAGCAAAAACGAATATCTACCAAATTTCATCGAAAAATATTCACCGGTTTTCAAGATATTAGACTTTTACTTTTGTTTGCTTTTTGGGATCTCCGCTGTTCCTAGCGACTTTATTTGAAAGTGCGGCATTTGTTGCGCGCAAAGCAGCATATACCACCGCGTGCTACCAAACGTTTTAGTAAAAGATTTAAAATCGTTAGATCTCCGCTGACGTCACAAATTCTAAGGGGGCATACCAATGCATTAGCCCCTTAGAATCCGAAAACTGCAAGTTTGAAATTCGATATCTCCGAATTAAAGCATTTTTCGATGTTGTGAGTGCCCAAACCGGTATTTTCAGGCCATGGCCACCAATTTGGCTATCTCAACTCAAATCTAATGTTAAGGTGGGAGGGTCCCTTTAACCAATCAAAGTGCATTAAACCGCGAGTAGGTAGAACACATCTTTTAAACGTCGAGCCGATAGGCAAGACGTTTAAAATACCTTTTTTCTACCTACGAGCGGTTTAATTATTTTATCGCGTACCGCCGACATCTTTCGGGCGCTTAAAGGTAGGTAAAAAAATACATTTTATGTAAAAAATGCGACATATTTCAGACTAGACGAAATGTCTACTAGACGTTTAACAGTTTGCTAAACGTCTATAGTCTGTTCCATATCAAGCTTGCAGTCGGAGTTTCTTCGGCAGATCGCTCCTCCGCTTAAAGGGACCCTCCCACCTTCAAAAAAGTTAATGAATTGGCACGAAAGTGATGTCGCTCGGTTCAGAAAGAGCGAAAACGAATATCTATTATTATCTACCAAATTACATCGAAAAATATTCACCGGTTTTCAAGATATTAGACTTTTACTTTTGTTTACTTTTTGGGATCTCCGCTGTTCCTAGCGACTTTATTTGAAAGTGCGGCATTTGTTGCGCGCAAAGCA
Organism: Amphibalanus amphitrite; assembly: GCF_019059575.1. NCBI lineage: Eukaryota > Metazoa > Arthropoda > Thecostraca > Balanomorpha > Balanidae > Amphibalanus > Amphibalanus amphitrite. Next base: position 665,537 of record NW_024881515.1, read on the forward strand.
GCATATACCACCGCGTGCTACCAAACGTTTAGTAAAAGATTTAAAAATCGTTAGATCTCCGCTGACGTCACAAATTCTAAGGGGGCATACCAATGCACTAGCCCCTTAGAATCCGAAAACTGCAAGTTTGAAGTTCCATATCTCCGAATTAAAGCATTTGTCGATGTTGTGAGTGCCCAAACCGGTATTTGCAGGCCATGGCCACCAATTTGGCTATCTCAACTCAAAACTAATGTTAAGGTGGGAGTGTCCCTTTAAAGGGACCCTCCCACCTTCAAAAAAGTTTATGAATTGGCATGAAAGTGATGTCGCTCGGTTCAGAAAGATCGAAAACGAATATCTACCAAATTTCACCGAAAAATATTCACCAGTTTTCAAGATATTAGACCTTTTACTTTTGTTTACTTTTTTGGGATCTCCGCTGTTTCTAGCGACTTTTTTTTTAGAAGTGCGGCGTTTGCGGCAGATGTTGCGCGCAAATAGCATATACCACCGCGTGCTACAAAACGTTTTAGTCAAACATTTAAAAATCGTTAGATATTTGCGCTGACGTCACACATTCAGAGGGGTAGGTATTCCTAAGCATTAGCCCCTCTGAATCAAAATGCTGCAATTTTGAAATTCAATATTTCCGATTTAAGGCATTTCTCGATGTTGTGAGTGCCGAAACCGGTAATTGTGAGCCAGGGACCCCATTTTGGCTATCTCAACTCAAATCTTATGTTAAGGTGGGAGGGTCCCTTTAAGAATTTGGTCTTAAAATGCAAGAGCTGTATATACAGAAATCACGCACTGCCTTCAGCAGGGCACTTCGGCTGCAAACTTGAAACGGAACAGAGTATAGACGTTTAACAAATCAGTTAAACGACATTCGATAATTTTCTCTCTTTGCACGTGAAGCAATTGTTAACACTGTCTACGGTGCGGTATAATATATATTTAACGAATTAATGCTACGAATTCGATTGTCGTTACGAGTGGGTTAAAAATGATTAAATGGACTAAATCAAAGGATATGTTCTATATGTAGCTGCATAAAAAGAATATGAAATTCATATGACATATCCTACACTTTTGAAATAAAACTTAATAACTTAATGTTACTAACCAAATAAAATAATATATTGTAAATAAAAGAATATGCACGGCAGTCCATATCATTTTCAACCCACGCGTAACGACATCGAAGCTATTCGTTAAATGCACTTGAATTTGTTAAATTCGCTATTGCACGATCTGGCCTTGTCCCTGTTCCACCGAAATATAGTTAAAAGGCAAACGGTTATTGTTCCGGTCACGGGTCACCGTTCATCGATTGTGAGAGAAGCTCGAAAGCCGTTTAAGAAAAAAAAGGTGCATAAATGCATAGATATACGAGTAGTAGGTGTATTTTCGCTGTTTGCCGTTTATTATGTTTGCTCCTTACTAGTTCAAACAATATATACGTTGAACGAGCTTCAATCGATTGATCAGTTATACAGTATCAGTCCATTCAGGTATCAAAAGAGCAGACGGTCAGATACTGATTTGCTTGGTGTTTAAAATGAAAAAGTTAGAAGCCGTTTAGAATTACAACCCATCTCCCTTGTCGCCCTTTACCGCCCCCTACCCATACCTACATGACGGCAGTGGTCGACGGAGCCCCCGTTGGCCGGTCAGCGCCGGTTACGCGGGATAGGCTGGAACAGTGTCACTGCCCGTCCCACCCGGCTCTGTGCCGGGACAGGCCGGGACACTGTCCCGGGGACAGTGGGTGACACTGCCGCTCCTCCGTCCCCCCCTCTCCTCCCGGCTCTAATTGAGCGTCTCGGCACCACCGGCGGCCGGAAGTGGCCCTGGCCGGCTCTGTGATTAGACGATGGGCCGAGAGGCGGCGCCGTCGCCGACGCACCGGCGCCGCCGCCGCGCTGACCCTCCCTCTCCGCGCGCCGTGGCGTACCGCCCGGACCGGAACAGCACCACAGGACACTGTGTCATTAGGGGGCACGGTGTGATAATTTAGAGCTGCGCTGGACAAACTTCCTGGGACACACCGCGGCGACGCCTCCACCGCCGACTTAACACCTTTTCTGAGACCAGACGTGGTCATTGGAAGTGTTCGACGCTCCGCTCACCTCCGCTCTAGACGTAGGCATACCTACGACGCCTTTATAAGATCGGAACAAAAAAGGAAGCTGAGATAAATCCCATCATGTATTCTAATTGTTGCGGAAGTACATACTTACGACTAACGACCAATACCTGATGATAAAGAGGTATACGGTATGATTAATGCTCTTTAGCCTTTGTACCGTTTTTTTCGTTTTATTATCATTAAAGGGTGAACATTTTAGGTGTTTCTGTATTTCTTCTCTTGTTTATTGTGTTCATTAATTGAATGAAGGGCTCAAGAATCGTACCTATAGGTACCTACTTCAGGTGCTTACTGCCTCTGCCTACGTACATAATACATATTACGCAACATGTTTTATATCTCTAAATAAAATACCGTTTGTTTTCTCGTTTCCGGAACGAGAACCGATGAGCATCTTATACGGACAGTCTGAAGGTCTAGCCCTGTCTCTGACAAGATCAGACACAAAGAGTGGTGTTCCGAGACGCTCAGCACTGTGTACTTTCTTTGTCCCGCGCATGTTTACACAAAAATTGATTTACATCGTCATTGCCCAGGCCATGGTCCAGCACTAAAGATAAGCAAGCGCTACTTCGTGTGGAATGACCTTTTAGCTCGATAAATAAACTGCTTACGATCATTCTAATGCATGTGTGAAACGTGTCCGACGGGCGCAATATACGGGCGCATCGTGCAATATAACTTGTTTAATCCTCACCAGGCTTATCCATTGTTAAGAAACGTTATCTATCGGTGGCCCAGCCTGCTCCACCTCCGGACCATCATGACAGACCAATCACAGCCCATCAGTTCCCTGCCCCGTCCACTGAGTCTGACGTCTGCGGCCATGACGTCTGAGTCGTGTCGGAGCTCTCTGAGGCCCTGTCGGCGCGTGCGCTCCGCCTCAGAGACCAGCTGCCCGCTCGGCACTCGGTGTGACAGAACCCAGTGCAGCCTCCCTCCGTCTCCGGCCAGCCGTCTCCGCCGAGCACGCGCCCCGTGCCGTCCCCAGCCCGTGCCGTGCCGCGCCGTGTCGCGCCGCGGCGCCCAAAATCGTTCTGATTACACGCGGCCGCGACGCCGGCAGGATTCCCGTGCAATTAATGCATTTTTTGGCGTCACAAATACGCGGCTAACAAGGCTGATGGCCGGCGGTGACGCGTCCCAGGCCCGCGCCCGGGGCCGTCGCCGGCCTCGCGGCCACGCAGCGCCGTCGGCCAGGCGACGGCTTTTTGTCCGAGTTCACACGGCGGCAGAGGCGCGCTGAGGAGCGACGTCGACGCGCGCCGCTCATCGGAACAAGGCGCTCCCTGACGGGCGGCACCGAGTGTGGAGTGCCGAGGCGTGGCTGGAGCTATTCGGTTTCATTTGGCGTGCATCGCCCCGCGGGAGGAGGCGGTCGAGCGCTCAGCCGTGGCCGCGAGAACAGAGAACAAGTGTAGTGTGATGTTTCTGCAATCAGTGGATCATGGCACGTCAGCGAGTGGACCGGGCCGGGGCGGCTGGTTCGGGGTCTGCAGAGCATTAATATGGGGGATTGTGTTACACGCGGAGGAGCAGACTGCAGAGCAAGACTTCATAGCTCACAAAACACACTATATCACAATAATTAATGCAAATATAATTGTCGCAATAGAAATATTGTTTCATAATTATGCACTGCACAGTGCACAGTGCAAGTGTAACGTAGTCGTGTACGCCTGTATGTTGCACGTATGTAGACACCACTCGATCGCCACTTTTATCCTAAACCACGGGAAACCATGATACGGGCTGCGCCTGCAATTGACGCCATGCTTCCCTTGCAGACGCCTCAGGCATTTGACTTAGGTAGGTACTTAAGTACGCCTTAGGTCTTACTTGACAAATACATGCCTATTCGTTCAGTTTATTTTGCGTGACTTTTATTCACTCGTTCCATTGCTGACAGAGTAAAGGCCTGGCTACACTATGCGTTTTCTGCGTGCGTTTTTGCGAGTTTGCGTGTTTTGCGTAATATCGTTCTAGAAATAAAGTAATAACTAATATAACTTCTTTAATATTTATATAAAAATTAATAAAACTTTTATATCAATTGAAACTTTATATGAAAAACATATAGGCAAAAACGTAATGTCGCTTCTTTCTGGAACGATATTACGCAAATCACGCAAACTCGCAGAAAAACGCACGCAGAAAACGCATAGTGTAGCTAAGCCAGGCCTTTATCCTTTGCCCTTCGGTAGGCATGGCTTGTTGGACGATTTGCTATTTTCTTCGTATTTGTGAGTCAGCAAATCCTGTTCGAGGCTCGAGCTCTCAACCCGGTAACGGTAGAAAGATGAGCCACGCATGGGAGCTGGCACACTCAGCATCAGCCTCCTTCGTTTACGTGCTTCATCCGTTTTCAGTGAAACGGTGGCGTTATAGGAACAAATTTTAAACGCCTTTTCTAGGTTTTGGTAAACGAGATTCTAGTTAGCGCCAATAGTTAGAAGACGCCATAATGACTTGTGTACCTGAAAAGTGAAACACAATATAAATTCCTTCGGGTAAGGCCTGATGAAACAGCCTTTTTCGTTCGTACGAAAATGCGTCACAATTGTGAGTTCAACTGTAACTACTACATAGTTACTGCTACTTCCGTTGATATATCATTGATTAATTTGTCTTAAAAGCAAGCACCACCGGCAGACGTGTGACAAGCAAGTCAGCTTGTCTTCGAAGCTCAAGCGGAGGCTCTTTGCTGTTGGAGCGGCCCGATGCCTTACTGTGTATTGCAGAACAGCCTACCCTCCTGCTGGTGCACTGCGGTACAGCCTACCCTCCCGGTGAATACGTGCGCCGAAGTCGAAACCTCAATAGCTGAGTGAGGATACCGACGCGCACCTTGCGGCTTGCGTCTGCCGTTTGCGTTTCAGGATGCGTAAATTCTGTCAGTTTTCCCAAGCAGCATTTATATATGACTCAGATTCGTTCCTTCTCCAACTTTGCACTAGGTATTAAGTCAAATTCGATAAGCGATTGCTGCATAGGGTTTCGTCTTGAAAGCGATGGATAGGTAGAGTTAGAATGAAAGGACCTATTTCACTGGAATTTTACTCAACTCATTGCGAACCTGCTTCCTTGCGCACCGTGTTCTTTACGTGCACCTGCGTCAACATTCAGCTATCCATCCTCTGGCTGTTCTCCGGGACTGGCTCCCACGCGTCTTACACACGGTAATGAGGCCGTCTCGTGTTCGCCGCTCCAGTACCCGCTGGCCGCCGGAGGAGAGCAGCCCCGGCGCGGCGGAGGGCTCACTTGTCGGCCGGTGTAGCTATGCGGGTGACGCGCGGGTGGCCGGCGCTCTGAGGCGCCGTGACGTGCGCGTCTCGGGCGGCTCCCACGCGCCTCTGGGCGGCAGCTGGACCGGCGCCGCCCCCGCCGCCGCCGCCGCCGCCGCCGCCGCCGCCGCCGCCGCCGGCACACCGGCGCCCGTTCTATCGACATCACGTCACAACACATCAGACACCGGGCGCTGCTCGGGAGGGTAGCCGACGCCGCCGAGGGGCTGCTGAGGGGCTTCGGAGCGCTCTCGGACGCCCCCTCCCCGCCGCCAACCTGTCCGACACGTCTCGGTCGGATGCAACCGTAACGGACGGACGGACGGACGGGGCTCGGATATATGGTATCGATTTACAGGGTGACTTTTTTTGTTCTTCAGCGATGTTTCGCCCCAGTGCTGTCAGAAAGGCAGATAGCAGTCATTACCTATTCCATGGCTTGTTCTATTATAGCTGAAAATTTGGGTCTTTCAGGACTCTTAACGACCTCACACATACATTTCCCAGTAAAACTGACCACATACGCTGTCACGGCTGCTGCTGACCATTCGTCATCTTCAGTTTGAGGGGCGACCGCAGGACGGTGGGTAGATCGGCGGCAATCAGCTCCTTTGGCGGCGGCGGTGGCCGCCTCCCGGTGACAGTTTCACACTCCCACGGACGGGATAATCGGCGGCTGCCGGCCGGGAGTGCCCGCGGCGCCGCCGGCCATGGCTGTTCGACCCGGCCCGCTCCGCCACTACTAACGACCTCTGACCCGGCGCCGCGCCAGATGCCACCATTAGACGCAATGGGCCGCCGCCGGGCGTGATAGATTGAATCGGAGCGCCGGTGTGACCGCAATCAGCGTTGTCGCCGCCGCCGCCGCCGCCCGACACAGAGATAACGCCGATTGTCGGCTCCGCTCGGCGGCAAATTTAATGGCCCGGCAAGAGCGGGCGCAACCCTTCCCCGGCCGGCTGGCGGCGCGCCGTGGGGAGGCGCTGGGAAACCGGCCGGCTTTTATTCAGATTGGCCTCTCGGCGGCGGTGAATGATGTGTTCATCGGCCACCGTCCAAACAATGATGGCACGTTTGTGGGAATAAGTGCCGCCGGCGGAGGGGCGACTGGGTGATCGGACGCGCCCCCCGCGCCGCCCGCCGAGCGCGACACTGAGCCGTCACTCAGCCGGCGATTGGCCGTGACACGGAGCCGTTAGTCATCGGCTGATTTGATGCACGCCAATCGCGCTCGCATCTCCGTTACGCCGGATGCATAACAGTCCACCGGCCGCGGAGAGGGTCCCATTCAGCGGCGGATAGCGGTGGGGTCGGCCGGCACAGCCAGGACCGCTCCCCGGCAGAGAGATGAGCTTTGCCGCGACATGCATTAACTCTCCGGCAGTCGGCAGGAGATGAGCTCCGCCGACACAGCGGTAGCGAGATGAGCTCCGCCGCTCCCCGGCAGATAGATGAGTTCTGCTTCTCCCCGCGGCGGCGAACTCGGCTGAAGGTAGGCCGACATCAGCTAATTGGAAACTGATGATGTCACAAACACTTAGCGGGATGCATTGAGTACCTACTGGGAAGTTTTTTTTATGTGATTTTTTTCTTTCATATATGCGTAAGGGCAGCGAATTCATCAAGGTGAAGCCCAATAATATCATAATTTCGTGCAATAAAAAGTTACAAACGCCTTTTTAACTACAGGGTCTTTAACTACAGCGTGCCTACAGCAAGCCACCGGCCGGGAGTGCCGGGCACAAGCCACCGTTATTATGAGTCTGTTATGAGGCATTTCATCGACATATTTTGTCAATGAGTGAAAAGCAAATAAACCTATTGGGCCTTGTTCAACAAATTCGGGGCAATGCATTTTTAAAGACGCGCCTGTCTTTGCTGAATACTGAAACTGCGTTTCGCAGTTCGCTCGATCATTCCAGTGAAGCGAGGCGTGCCTTCTCGGCCACTAATTCATCGGCCGTCCTGTCAATTAGCCAGTCAATCCATCAGCGGCCGAACGGTGCCGTCCTCGGTCGGCGGGCAGAACTGGGCCGCGCGCCGTCAGACCGGTTCCCAGCGGCCGGCCACATGTGTCCGGGACCGGTGCCGGGCCGGGCCGGGACCGGTGCCGGGTCGGACCGGGAGCGCGGTCGGGTGCGACGCGCCGGCGCCGGCGCCGCGACAATGTGGCGTCACGCGCGCCGGTCCGCCGGTGCAGCGGCGTCTGAGGCACGCGGCTCCGACGGGGAGGTGGTCCCGGGTCCGCTAACGGCTGACGAGGTGGTCTCGCCGCTACTCCGGCGAGGTGGTCCCGTCTCGCGCCCCGCTGACAGCCCTCCGAGCCCAGCCACGAGTGCCCCCAAATCCACCGGTAACTTCCGGAGCTCAGGAGCCGAGATGGCTCCACGGGGCACGGAGCCCGAGCGAGTCTGAACTCAGCTTTATGGCGGTCGGGACGCAAATTCGTCTCCATCAAATTCGTTATCAGATCCGTCATCAAATCCGTCATTGAATTCGTCATCGAATCCGTTTCGAGATGAGTCATTCGCTGCGTCACGAGAAACCCTACAATCAACGGCGCCATCATGCTCATTATCGATCATAATCGATGCCGATTTTTATTGGTGGGCTGTCCCTATCCAAGTGTTCAGCCAGAGACCCTGAGAGTGGACAAAGGTCCCTTTTTGTATTTAGGCCTCTTCACTCGTCGAGTGTCTATCCTATCAAGTCGGTCACACATCGACAAACAAGTCTTATTTGCCATTTACAAAATATATTTCCCATTTTCCCAGGCACACCCGCACATCCGACACTTGCTTTATTCAAAGTTCTTCCAGTCTCACGCCTGGACTGTGGTTGAGGGTCGGCGTGAATCTGACTGTCGGTACAAAGCCTCTATACCTACAGATTTGTGGCGTCCAAATAGCGTGTTTACTAACCAATAATAACCACATGTGGTGGTCGTGTGGGACAGCAGTGACGTGCCGCGAAGTGCAGGTGAAGGCGCGGGACGTGACGACCTCAGCCGACCGCGACGCTCCTCAGTGTACCTAACTTTCCATACTCGCATGATTGCGCGAAATTGTGCAAGTGATATTCTCCCCATCTCTAACTTTTACCGTGTCCTCAGTTCTGAACTTTGTATGGATATTGTATGCGAGTACCTATATACAACCCTGTGCGCTGTGCGCTGTCTCTCAGGGCTGTCAGCTCAGACCGGGCAGCCGGCCGTCCCTGTCCGGTCGGTCGGCCGCTGACAGCGCCTGCGTTCCGTCGCGGGCTCTCGGCAACCCTCGCTCGGGTTTCAGCGGCGCGTGCCCCGCCAGCAGTGGCGGATCCAGGATTTTCACTGGGGAGGGGCTGCAGGTCATAATTGGGCGCCACGCCCCGGATGGGCGCCATAGTCGCATCGTATTGGCGCTGAAATATTGGCGCCCAGTGGCCCTGACAAGAGGCGCCCAGGATCAGTATGTACAGTGACACCACACGATTGGAAATATCGGTGCGGAGCGTACTGAAACGACGTTATTCGACTGATTTTTGCATCCTAGTCCTAGTATGCGGCACTCCGATGAGTTGCGAATTGAAAATTGGCGCCACTGCGCCTTCGGCGCAGTGGCGCCAGTTTTCCTTGGGTGGGGGCTGCCAGCCCCCGCAGCCCCCCCTGGATCCGCCACTGCCCGCCAGGCCGGCGACGGTGGCGACGCGGCCAGAGCAAATACGGCTCACGTTACGCGCGCGGCCGGCCGGAAGCGCGCAGCACGAGACCGGATACGATCGGCGCAGCGGGACTGAGCGGGTCGGAACAGGTGGATAGGACAGCGGCAGATCGGGGAACTGGGGGATGGAGGTAGTCATCCGAGATTTTCAGGAGTTATAGTAAAGGAAACTTTATTGGATGAACACTGAACAGGTATATACATATTCCTACACATTAAGGGACCCTCCCACCTTCAAAACAGTTAATGAATTGGCATGAAAGTGATGTCGCTCGGTTCAGAAAGAGCAAAAACGAATATCTACCAAATTTCATCGAAAAATATTCACCGGTTTTCAAGATATTAGACTTTTACTTTTGTTTACTTTTTGGGATCTCCGCTGTTCCTAGCGACTTTATTTGAAAGTGCGGCATTTGTTGCGCGTAAAGCAGCATATACCACCGCGTGCTACAAAACGTTTTAGTCAAACATTTAAAAATCGTTAGATATCTGCGATGACGTCACACATTCAGAGGGGTATTCCTATGCATTAGCCCCTCTGAATCAAAATGCTGCAATTTTGAAATTCAATATTTCCGATTTAAGGCATTTCTCGATGTTGGGAGTACCGAAACCGGTAATTGTGAGCCAGGGACCCCATTTTGGCTATCTCAACTCAAATCTAATGTTAAGGTGGGAGGGTCCCTTTAAAATTAATTCAAAGGCGTGTTTCGGGAATTGTACAAGAAAAATATATGGTGTAATGCTAGTGCAATTGAATCGCTGTAACAGCTTCTATTGCGACTAAATAGACCGCCTTACATGGGACTGACTTGAATTTCGTGGAAAGACAAGATGTTCCCATAAAAAGTTAAATTATAAAGTTAACCGTTGTTGAGGATCTGCTCGGTCTGCTTCTCTTAGTTCCTCACGAAAAGAATTCCGAATCAGTTCAAAGGGTACAAGGGTACAATTTACTTCCATGACATTCGAAAGACATAAATAAATAATAAATGAGCGCTTAGCTGTCCTTTTTTATTTACGGCGAATATCCCTCGCGACATATAGTCGTTCTTTGCACCATTCCATTCGTTGCAAAAAATGATATCATAATGAATTACAAGAAGGCAAAGCAGTTTCTTTTCCCTTTTCGCAAATGACATGGATGGAGCTGCACTAGGCCATTGCTACATACACTACAGATTTAACAATCGCTAAATCTGTGCCGAATTTACAAAGTCTAAGGGGGCATGAATGCATTAGCCCCTTAGGACCCGAAAACTGCAGACTTTGAATTCAAATAATTCCGAGTTAAGGCATTGCTCGATGTTGTGAGTGCCCAAATCGGTAATTGAAAGCCAGGGATCCCAAGTTAGCTATATCAACTCAAAGCTAATTTTAAGGTGGGGTGGCCATTGGTCACATTAATAACACAGGAATAGGAAAGTCCATCTTTTGTCGAATATCATTCAGCTCGTTGCTCACTTTCGCCGCTTTCGATGGACGACGAAGAGAGCGGGTACACACTGATATTCACCTAGGTCAGTTCCCAGGAATTCGGAGGTATTGTTGAACTTTGGACGCTTATGTAGTCATGGGCCTGGGGCCAAGCCGTGTCTCATTGGTAAGATGCTTTGACTTTAGCAGTTTTGCTTTCCACATTTTTGTGGAAGTATTCGTAAGCGAGTAGTGACTGCATGCACTGTTACTGTTTAAGTGTAAGTTTAAAGATTTAAAAATAAAATAAAATTTGGTTATACCAAGTTTCAACCTGCCGGAGGGTCATGGAAAACAAATTTGGTGGCAGGATTCGGCATGAAGAACAGCGTCAGTTAGTTGATAGTGCCGTTTTCACGACGGCCATCTGGTACACATTTGGTCAGGCGCGGATACAAGGGGGGCCATGGGGGCCATGGCCCCCCCCTTGGCCGATTTTTTTCAAAAATAAAATAAAAAGTTAAAAAGTTAAAAAGCTGAAAAAGGGGCCTCCTGAAAATAAAGTGGCCGAAATCCGATGAGTTTTTTTTTAACCTACCCACTTAGTTATTTCTTAGAAGACTAGCTGAGAAGACTTCTTTGTTAGAAGATTGGTAAAGCTTTTCATAACTTGGAGGTCTCTTATACTCACAGAGATGACCACTTTTACAGGGCCTCCTAACCTGCACAGGGGGCCTCCAAGCCTGCACAGATGTTGAGATGTTGCCTGAACAGCTAGATAAGCTCAATAGACGCAGTTTTTTTTTTGGGGGGGGGGGGGCCCAACAAGTGGGAAGATGGGGCCTCCAACAGGTGGGATTATGGGGGGGGGGCCTCCTGGTTTCTAATGGCCCCTCCCTTGGAGATTTTCTGGATCCGCCCCTGCATTTGGTGCACATCTGGTACAGATTAGGTGCAGATTTGGTCAAATCAGGTTCAGTGTATCTCTTAGCAGCCATCAGCTAGGGTTGCACTAATTGCTTATATGCCTGCTTTGTCATATTGTCAGAGAGCATCATCGATTAAAACACTGAAATAAATTTTCGCCGGATAGCCCGTCGTGAAAACGGCCATATTCAGGCGGAGTAGACAAAGTCGTGAGTGGTGCATCGTGCTGTGCTCGGTGAGAGTATGGCCGGTTTTATCCGCTGGTGATTCTGTTATTTTTTGGTGTTCGGGGGCAGTGGATGGCTTCTGGGCCTCGTTTCATAAAGCGAGTCCGTAACTTACGCCGTTTTTTGGGCTTGTATTGTAAGCGCATGTGAAGCGATTAATTTATTTCCCCTTCTCCCTTCTATTCTTGCTTGCAAGATAAATAAATTCAACGATTCAAACTATCGTCATGGCTTCACATGCGCTTGCAATACAAGACCAAAACCCGTCGTAAGTTACGTTACGGACTCGCTTTATGAAACCAGGCCCAAGTGACGATCTGCAGTTGTCTGCCTGGCTCATTCACACTGCACCAGGCGCATATCTCTCTCTACAGAGGCTCTGGACCGCGCCTCGTATCAGCCCAGCGCCAGGCCCGTCCCAAGAGATAGGGTGAAGGAGGCGGGGGTGGGTGGTGGGTGGTCGCCGGTCACCATGGACGCCCCTCCCCTCCACTTCCGGCCCCCGCGGCGCGGCTGGCCGCCATTGGAGGCGGCCTCCAACCGGCGGCCGGTGCATATGCGCGATCGCGGCCGGCGACCAATGAGCGGCGCGGTGGGCGGAGCCAGGCGCGCAGGCGCCGCCCCCTCTCTGGCGGCCGAGGTGGCGATGACGAATGCCAGAGAAGGCTGGCGAGCGTCCGTCGTTGGCGGCAGCGAGCGCGCGCGGTGCCGGGTTTACGTCTGTCTGTCCGTGCAGCGGTCTGCGGAGCGCGCCTGCAGCGGCGCCGTGTTTGCCGGCGGCGCGTCTGGACCTTGTCATGTCGGCGCAGCCAGCGGCAGCGGCCGGCTTCGCGGCGGCGGCGGCGGCGGCCGGGTTCGGCGCCGGGCCCGAGCCGGTGGCCGGCTACCCGTACTACCCGTCACCGCCGGACGGCTACTACTCGCTGCAGGGCTGGGGCTACCCGGCCGACATGTCGCCGTCCGAATACAGCCCGCCGCCGCCGCCGCCGCCGGCGCCGCCCGGCTACCCTGTTCTACCGGCCGGACAGTACCCTCCGGAGGCGTACGGCGGCCTGCCCGCCGGCTGGGACACCGCCCCGCCGCGGCCCGGCTCGCGCGGAGCCAAACCCAAACGGGGCGCCAACAAGAAAGAGCGCCGGCGCACGATGAGCATCAACAACGCGTTCGCCGAGCTGCGCGAGTGCATACCGAACGTGCCGGCCGACACTAAGCTGAGCAAGATCAAGACGCTGCGGCTGGCGACGAACTACATCGCGCACCTGAGCGCCATCCTGCAGTGTGACAGCGAGACCGTGCCCGAGTTCAAGGCCGAGCTCAAAAAGACGGACTGCAGCGACGATAAGCGGAAACTGGTGAGTGGGAGGGCCGGAGCGGGCCCGCTGTGGTGGTGGCGGTGTTGTGTGTCTGTGTGTGCCGTGTGGCACGGGGACGTCCAAGGCTCGCGACTCACGGGGAGTTTCCTTTTCCTTGATACGGTGGTGACGGTGTTCCCGAGTTCAGGTCTCTGTGAGCTGTCGACTAGGACCACCTGTGATACCTTCTCCAGATTGGTATTTTCCGACTATTAGGTATATCGATTGACGGATTGAGGCTAAGCCAAAGCCGTGCAAGTGGGCTTGACTTTATTGGTCAGACCTCACAATATCTCTGATCTCACGCTTTCGCGGTTGATACGGTCAAGGATACAGAGGCTTGTGTTATTTGAACAGCTATGTCAATTTTTTATCGAGGATCCATTTTCAAGTTACCAAAATTATTCAAAATGTCATTCATGCCAGCCATCACCGTCTTCAAATGGTGGATATGTGATTTTATGCAGATTGCACAGCAACTACCAATGCAATAGCTCGGCTTTTCATATTTTTGTTTTCCATAATTGCAAACATGTTAGTAGTAGGCTAGTAGAGACAGTTTTCAGGAAAGAAAGTTGCCAGCCGCTAATGGATTAAAACTATTACGTAGCTTCTTTATTGGGCATTTTCTGGAACGGGAGATGCACAGGATGCTTGTCGGGGCATGGGTGTCAATCCCATAATTTCACGTAAGACGGTCAATCTTCGGTACCTAATCATTACGGAGCGAGCGAAGCGAGCGGAGTCTCATACTGAATTAAGGGAAAATCCTGAGTATGAGCGGCCGGCCGGCCGGCCGGCCGGCCGGCCGGCCGTGGGGACGCTCTTCAAAAGCTAATATCTTAGGAACGGGACATCCGATTGACAAGCGGTCTTCTTTACTGAATGTCACTTGGACGTAAAAGTTCTGTGGTGTGATGGCCAACATGCGTTCTTGCCAACCACCGCACGTGGCGCGTGGTAAAGTTGGACATTTTTTAAGAACCCCCAAAATTGCAAGCTCAATAACGGCACAACGGTTGGGCCGATTGAATTGAAACTCGGTACACAGTTAGGTCTCCATCAGATAATTCATCTGCATGTGTTAAGGTTGGGGTGCTACAGCACGTGCGCACGTGCAGGGGGCGCTCCCAGATCTCGAGAACGGCTGGGCCGATTGCGCTCAAATTTGGTACACGGTTGGGGACCAATTAGTAGGGTGCCATGCAAAAGTCAGTTTGGACCCGCTTGCACGTGCGCACGTGCAGTGTGCCGCTTCCAGATCTCGAGAACGGCTAGGCCGATTGCGCTGAAATTTGGCACATCGCTAAAGACCGGTTAGTAGGGTGCAGTGCACAAGTTAGTTGGAGGTATCCCCTCGCAATTTCGCACGTGCAAGGCCCATCCTCTCGCTCGCTCCGTTGGTCGCCCAAAAGGCGTTTTACTGGTTAATCAATCGATCTCAATCATTATCTAAAATCATCGGGTAACGCTTCAGCTGCGATGGGATGGATTGTTTTCAATCGTCCTTGTGTAAATAGATGTTGAGGCCTTGCCCTTAATTCCACTGCCGATATAAATGGTTCAATTTTCACGTGATAGCGTAGCAACCAGCCATTCAGCTTCATCTGTGACTTTGTGGTGAGTTGTGGTGTGGCCTGTGATCTGTGAGTCTCGTAAAAAGTGACGGATGTGTGAATCGTCTCCTGGCCGTCTCCTCCGCCCCCACCGTCTCCCGCCCGTCTCCCGTCTGTCTCCCGTCTGTCTCCCGTCTGTCTCCCGTCTTCTCCTGTCTCTGCCCGCCGTCTCCCGTGCGGTATATTTTATCTGTGTCACATCTGTCGGCTGAATCGGCACACTCTGACCTCACCTCACTGTGAATCTCTCACCGTCCGCCGCCACCCGAGTCTGGCCGTCCGAGCCGTTTTCTGTCGTCCCGTCCGGCCCGTCGGCTGCCGGCCCACCCTCCCATCAAAATCTGACCGTTATCCGCGCTGACTTCCCTCGACACTCCATCCATCTGTGTGGGTCGCTCGTTTGTTTTCGGGATTTATTTTCCTCGCACTTGGTCTGGGTGTCGGACGTCGGTTCCCAGTGTGACGCCCTCAGACCGCATATCCCGGGGTCGGTTCGGTCGAATAGCGGACGGCTCGGCCGTGATACTGACAACAGCCGGTGATTGAGGAGATGAGCCGTATAAAAATAATCCGTCAGTTCCATCGGCTCCACATTTTTACACTGTATATTGTGCCTGTCGGTTTGGCATACCGATGAAATATTTCATTGAAGCGAGAAGTGGGAGATAATTAATTGTAGATGACTCCTTGACATGATAATAGCTCACTAAATCGTCTCGGGGACCATTAGGAGACATTAAAACTGCGCGTGTTTATTACATTATTTCACTTATCAGTTATCACTTATATGCTCTTTGATCAGTGTGTGCAAAAAAATGAAACACATTAAGCTCTGCTCCGTTCAATACCTATCACGCAATATTAAGGCATTATTTTGCTAACCATGCGTATCCTGACTCAAATACGCCCCACGGACACAGGCATAACGACATTCGGGAAATGTGGCTTGTCAAAAATGGCGCATGCAACCTTTTAATGAGCTTTACATAGGCGGCGGAACGAGGAGGGCACCGGGCACGGTGCCCCCCTTTGATTTTGGCATCTTAACATTAGCCCTATGGGCGTTGCATGGAAAGAATGGGACCAAAAGTCGGCAGTGCCCCCCCCCCCCTTAATTGAAGGTGTTCCGCCGCTACTGGAGCTTTATAACTTTCATTGCTACACACTGGTTTGCCATATCCTCCGCAAAAGCCGATGAATGCTATTGGCCGTTTTGATGACGGGTTTTTTGACGAAAGCACCAAACTTAACCCGTGCATGACTGGGGCATTTTCCATAACGCGAGTGGCGGGGGGGGGGGGGCTCTCCAGAGTCACCCCTCCTATCTCCGAAACTACTTGGCAGATCGTCAAAATTCAAACGGCGTCTGATAGCCCTGGAAAAAAAACTGTAGAGCGAAACCTATTTTTATTGACCCCGAGGTCACCGATGACGTCACAGGTCAGGTCAAAGTAAAAATTATCGGCAGTTTTGCTTGTTCTCAACTTAGGCTCTGGCCGCCGGCTGACAAGTCCGATCAGGCTCATTTTTGGTTTACGCACTCCTTGATATATGCTTTATATACCATGAGGGTACCGAACTTTTACTTCGAATTTTTCAGGTCAAGGCCAGGTCATCCTAGGTCACGAAAATTGTATATTATGTATCGGTCACGCGACGCATGTTATATGGTCCATTTTACTCGTAGATTTAGAAAATAATGTCTGTGTCATTTGAGGTCATTTTTAGCTGAATTTACCGGAAATCAGGTCACTTTCAGGTCAGAAAAGGTCAAATTTTTAAAATGATATTTTTCAACAAAAAAGTTGCCTATCAGATGCAGTTTGAGCTCAGAAACACAATGGTGCCATTGATATTGCTGCACAATGTCAAAAACGTACTGAAAATGGTTTTGAAAAATATAAAATTGTAAAATTCTGACAATAAGGCTAATAACTTGGCTATTTTTGGAGATATTGGGCTGAAACTTGCTAGGATAGTTCATCAGTGTGTGTTCTATCACATATATTCCGTTTTTTGCGAAATATAAAAAACTTTTTGAAAAAATCAAAAAATATATTTTTGTAATTGTAAATACATATTTTTTAAAATTTTCAAAGTTTCGAAAAATCGAGAAAGCAGTTTGATAGCTACCTGTATTTGTAGTCCACTGATGCAAAAAATTGAAATTAGCTTTAAAACTAAGCTATTGAGAGCGTTTGCCGTAGTTCAATATTTTGCATCAAAATCGGCCGACATGACGTCACTCTTACGTCATTTCCGGCCAAACTATGGTAGTTAGAAAGTTGAAAGTTTAACACAAGGTGTCAAATTGATGCCGCTGAGGGTACCGCAATTTTTGTGTTGATCCGTCAAACGGTTAAGAAGATATTGCCGAAAAACAGGAGGGGGCTCTGTAGAGCCCCCCCCCCAGTCATGCTCGGGTTAAAGAGACCCTCCCACCTCCAAAAAAGTTAATGAATTGGCATGAAAGTAATGTCGCTCGGTTCCGAAAGAGCAAAAACGAACATTTACCAAATTTGACCGAAAAATATTCACTTATTTTCAAGATATTAGGCTTTTACTTTTGTTTACTTTTTGGGATCTCTGCTGTTCCTAGCGACCTTATTTGGAAGCAATAGTTTGGCAGCTGAAAGTGTGGCACTTGTTGCGCGCAAAGCAGCATATACCTACCACCGTGTGCTACCAAACGTCTTAGTAAAAGATTTAAATTCGTTAGATCTGCGCTGACGTCACACATTCAGAGGGGGCATTCTAATGCATTCGCCCTTCTGAATCCAACGTGCTGCAACTTTGAAATTAGATTTAACCAAATCCGCACCAATTTTTGTTTTAATCGACAATAATGCTTAATTAATAATGTGATAATCAGGCACCTATGTAGTATGTACGGGCAACTGTGCAACCGAAAGTGATAACTTCTAAGAAACACAATGAACCTATAGTTTGACGAAATCTGCACAAAATATGCACCAAATTTGAATGAAGTGTGTATCAAATAGCCGTCATGAAAACGGCTCTTGTAATTCAGCTCTTATATTTTCTTTTCAGTAATTTTGTTTTCGCGGCTGTGCATCGGCTATCAGTGCACTGGCGGTAGCCCGATTTTTCCGATGATGGGCTCGGGTAGGGGTAGAGAAATGCCTCCTCGTCGGGCTAAGGTAGCGGTGGGGAAATGTCTCTCCGATTGGAGTAGAGTGAGATAAAGAAATAGTGATATTGTGTGTGTTCATGCATTTTTGATTCCTCATTGGCAAACGCCAAAATGGTCCATAATAATATCATTATCTTTTTTCTCTAGTTTCTTCTCTAGCGCCCCCCAAAATCTGAACAGCACTTTGATGTACCGCTGCAGGGGCGTCGCCACGGATTTTTGGGTGGGTGGGTGGGGCCGGGGGTCGGGTCTCCGGTCTTCATCTTGATGGGTAGGGGTGTTTTTAGCCACACTCCCGGTTTTTTCGTGTGTTGAGAAAAACCTCGGCACGCAGCGCCACGAAAGCAGCGGTATACCTTATTTAACTGCTGGGCGTATTGTCTCCTCCCCCCTTAATTATTCTCAAACTAAAATGATCAAAAGCTCGTGTCCTTCCAAGTGTCCTCTGGGTTCGCTGTCGGCCACCTCTTGCCTCGTACAGGTTTGCGACGTTTCCATGCATGCAAAATGACTACAACGGGGCACAAAATTACACTTAGGATCTATTGGTGCTTTATACGAGTTAAAAAGCTCGAACCAATTAAAGTGGAGGGCACTGGGCGAGGTTGAGAAGAAAAAAAAAGCTGAAGGAAAAGCACACAAGATGTTATTAGATAATAAGTCCAGGTCACCTCCTTGTTCTGCATGTTTTACTTTGTACGGTCGGTCGCCGTTCAGTTACCGCCGATTTGTTCCGACACATCCAGCCGCGCTACCCTTCTCATTTCAGAGTCCATTCATCCATTGTCCGAGCCAAGTTTTTGCCGCCAGGTAGACCGCGGCCTAATGAAGACGGCCGGCCCCCGGACGGGTCCGTACATTGTCCCGCCCTCCCCGCCGCGGCGCCCAGTCGCCGCTCCCCGCCCCCGCGTCTCTGTTGACTCGGCTAAAGAGCGGGCCGGTGCGCGCCGGCGCCGGGCCCGACGATCTGCCGGCAGCTGATACCCACAATTTGGCGCCTGCCCGTCCGGCCGGGCCGTCAGCGGCTGATTTACTCGGCGGCACCTCTGAACCGGGGGAGGGCGAGGGGAGGACGGCCGGAACCCGACGGCCGCCCTCCGAGACGGTGTCACTTGACACCAAGTACAGGCGGCCCGCTATGCCATTCGTTCGGCTCTCCCCTCCCCGGCTCCGCCACCGAGCCGCCGCGCTATT
This sequence comes from Amphibalanus amphitrite, assembly GCF_019059575.1. Lineage (NCBI taxonomy): Eukaryota > Metazoa > Arthropoda > Thecostraca > Balanomorpha > Balanidae > Amphibalanus > Amphibalanus amphitrite. Next base: position 684,542 of record NW_024881515.1, read on the forward strand.
CATTGGCTCAGCGTGGATAGGGAAATGACCCGAGAGAGTTGTCTCGGTCTCAGTTGAAGAAAGTTACAGTTCATTCTCCGGAGTCCGGTGTGAGTTCACTGCAGTTGGGTGCTTATGGTGTTCTTCGATCTCCTGAAACTGAATGCTATCTAGACACTATCAATTCAAAACATGTTGCCAAATTATCAAAAGGTAGGTAGTGGTGCACAAAAGACGTACATACGTATTACGTACATACGTACCTTGCGGGCTGTCGCGCGGCATTACGAGTTACGACCTTTCCAGCGACTCTAGGCTAATCGAACAGCACAATTAATTTGAACAAACATTGTAGACTAGTCATATGAAAATACTTAAAGTATTCTTTCAAAACAACTCCATTATTTTGCATTTATTGAAAATCTATTAACCATATTTAAAGGATTTTAAAGCTTAACGTAATAAAACGTTTCATGAAGAGGTGTGCCGGTTCAGTATCAATTATCTATTGCATTATTATGGCCAATAGAATTGCTACCTATCATCAGAGCCTTGACTTATCCCTATGCTCAGATGCGTTGATCACACTTAGGTATTTATCTAAGCTTTACCTGACAAAATGACTTATTTTTGTACTTTATCTATTCAAGTTTTATCACAAAGAGGTGTCTATTGTATTGTGATTCATCGCTAGCTGCGATGCGACCAAACGTCAAAACTAAATAAATGTTTCTGCGTTTGCTCAGTGAATTAACTGTGACGGGCGCATTGTGACGAATCTGTTCCACCGTCCACGGTAATTGATTCATCTCCATTGACGCTGTGGACTAATGTGACATTACCGATATAAGTGACTCTAGCCTCGTGCTCGTGGCGGGGGCGGGGTTGGGGCGCGGGCGGCAGGTGGGCAGTTCAGTAATGACCCGGACCGGACCAGCTGGCTCTCCTCTGACTGCTCGCCGCCACATCTCGGTGCTCGCCGGCCGCGCTCATCCCGGCGCACCATTACCGTCTCCCCGACCAGCTGCAATCATTGTGGCGGCGAGCGCGGCGCACGCGTGCGCCGATAATGTCTCCACTGCGCCGGCCCGGCGGTGACAATAATTCGGTTAGCGCCGGCGGGCCTGTCGGCGTTATCTGCCGGCCAATCGGGACCCGGACCGACGGGCGGGGGCGAGACGTTATCACCGCCGTGATCGCCGCCATAGCGCTATCTGCGCCGCCATCGTCGACTGCGACACGCGCCGGCCGTCCATCGCCCACCGCCGCCGACGAGTGCCGTGAGAACCGAGCGGGGTTCGATGAGAACCGCACGATCCCCGCCTCCTGGCGCGGCGCGGCCCGCGGAAACCGATCAAAGGATGGTGCGGTTAAACAATGCATCCAGCCTCGGTTTCCGAGTTCCAGGCTTCCTTAGTTCCTCGTGCACATTTGTCAATCTCAGTTTGTTTTGAGAATGAAAGAAACAGAGGTGCGATGCGGTAGTTTACACTGCGCGCATCCGAATGGTTTTGTATTCCTTGATGCATAAATTCCGCTAGACAATGGCTCTGAGAGATGTCATCATCTGACTCCTAACGAGATGCGATCGATCGTTCACAATTTACCGTGCTGCGCCAATTTTCAATTAGCGGCGGCCTGCAGGGGCTGTGATCAGCGCCCGGCGACCCGCGGCGCGGCGTGGCTTCCATCAGCCGGCTCATTCAGTGGCAGTTTGTAATGGAGTGGCCGCGCCGCTCCGATACCGCGCTTCACTGCAGTCAACAGCTGACGCCGAGCTGGGTTTATACTGCCGAGTGGCCTGGCTCCTGTCTGTGCCGCGCCACACCCCGGCTGGCCAGACCCCCCCCCCCCCCTCCTCCCCGCCCCGTCCGGGCAGACCGACCGGCCCCGCTGCCCCCCCCCCCCCCCCGGCGAAATGCAGCCCCTTGCAGTGACGGCCAAGCCTGCCATCCCTGACTGACTGCGGGTGACAGAAGACACTGAGAGAAATAAACAAAGCAGCAGGTGCCTGTAACTCAATTCATCTGTTATCCGAGCCAGGTCTGGTTGGATAACATTAGGTACTTGTGCTCATACTTTGTTCAGCCTAATATACAACGGACATATTGTGCAATGAATCAGAATTTCGCAGCTGATTTTTATGCCAAGTTCGCTCAAATCAAATATAAGATCCTAACACTGGACCCGGGACCCTATTTATTAACAGCTAAAATTAATGAAAATGAATGCCAGCTCAGTTAAAAAATGTCGCTATCTTTCACCGTTCTTTCAGAAAAAGGCCACAACGAACGGGAAATTGCCGTGGGCGGTCCCCGGGTATCGCAATTCGTCTGCCGAGTTCGAGACCGCTCTCCGGCACTGTCCCGTCCCGTCCCATCCGTCCCATCCCCTCCTGGTCCCGTTCCGTTCGGCCGCGGGCGCTCCCTCCTCCCCCGGTGTTTATAACGTTGTGTTTATGTACTCTGCGCGCCGATACGCGGCCTATGACACACGTAATGGAGAGCCCCGGGCGGGGGCGGCGGCGGCCGGCCACCGAGCCTTTGACGTCAGTCACCGCCAGGCTGCTTGCTGAGAAAACACTCGGCGATGGGGAGTGCTGGCGAGTTGCAGAGTCGCCGGCACGACCGCACGCGCCTGTTTGTATGACCCTCTCTCCCCTCCCCGCCTTCTCTGTCCGCCCGGAGAATGTCACGAGGCCCCCTGGAGACATATGGCCGGATTTATTGTTGCGGCGTCGGGTTTCATCGTTGCGGTGCGCCGGCGCGAGCTCTCCGGTCCTCAATGGATGGTCCGGCCGGCCGTTGTTTATCCGTCGACTGGCCGTAAAAACGGGCGTCCTTTGACGGCCGGCCATCCAGCAGAGATGGCAGAGAGGCTTTGAAAGAGCCGCTGGGCAGCTAGGCAACACGGTCTTAGCTCGGCTGGACGTTCACTGCGCTTACTCGGCAGTCGGCGACACGGTCCTAGCCAGGTCTTGTGAGAGTGATAGTTGTGCATTGGGTGCATTATGCTTTTCCGGTGTCAACAATGTGGTGTCATCACCAATCTCATCAAAAAGTTGATTTTGTGCCGCCTCGTTGTAATATTGTGCAGCTAAGGCCTAAAAGCATGCCATAAAGTTTTTTTAACCTGACCGAGCTATACCCTTGGATCTCTCCGTCGGGCCGTGGCCCCTGAGTGGTCACACCTCTGGCTCTACCGTTCTCCCTGCTGGCTGCTGCGACCGGCGGTGCTGCTACCGGTTTTAGGCGGGCCATGCAGCCGATCCAAACCGCCGTCTGCAGTCTGTCTCACCATTCAGCGGCACGAGACAGTCGCTCTGCTACCGCAGGTCGGCGCGTGGCCTCAGATAGCGGCGGGAGGGGATCTGGAGCACGCTGGTCGTTTGTCGGCCTTCGACGGCCGCTCACGGCTGTTTGACACGACCGAGACACATCGCCGCCGAACAGAATTGCCTGTCCGCCAGTTTGGCAGCCGGGCTGAGGTGTTTGGAAAGCTGGGCCGTATCGCAGGATGGCTGCTTTATGCGTTTGGCAACAATCTGTCACCGGCTCGCTACTGCGAAAGATCCGCTAACAAACGAGCTTTTGTCTTTTTGTGCGGTCTGTAATCACACCAGTCAATTAACCGTCGGTAAAAGGGCCAAATAGATCTCTTGGATACTTATTTTGCATGAATAGTGGAAAGATAGGACAGAAAAAAATTAAGCACATGTGAGAACTGAGAACATCATTAAAAATAAATACATGTTTATGCTTTTGGGAGAGGGAACTCCAATAACAAATGGACTCCAGTAGATGTATGTAGACTGGCTGCATTGCCAGATATCTTTTGTGTCGTAATGTTCACGGCACTGGCACACCAGCCACGGTCCATCTCTGGTCCGTCCCTCTGTCTGCTCTTGTGGAGTGAATTGCCCACCCCCGACAGTGGATATCTGCCAGTCGACGGGCCGGGCCGCGTGGGTCTGAGAGCTCCCCAGGGACCGCGTGTTTGACGCACTACGCCGACACGCTATTTGGAAAACCTTCTCATTAGATAGCCGTGTTTACATGAACGTATACACTATACATGCATAACATAAACAGGGGCCTAGGCTATGGCGGAGTTCACTGGACACACTGGACGGCCGGCCATTCGGACTCGGAATCCATGATGAAAAACGTTTACGTTCCCTGGATGATTTGGTAGGCCTAAGGCCTTAAGTGTATGAGTTAGCGTATGACTTTTAACGAACATTAGCGCATGAGTTTGAACGAGCTATGTAACTCCCGCAAAACTAAATTGGATAGCCAATCTTGAACACCTCAATTTTTTTCTCCGGAGATTGGGGCGATTGGGCATGGACGTCCTCTTCTAAAATTAATCATGGAAATGCTTCCTAATTCATTCAATGAGACACACTATCAACGTCATTTGTTTTCTCCGGTGGTGTCCGAATGTCCTCTCTGTCCTTGTCCTCTCTGTCTGTGAATCTATCCGAATTTCCTCTTTTCCGTGCCCTTCCTGCCAATGCCCTCTCTGTCCGTGTCTCTGACTCTCTGTCCGTGTAAGTGTTCTCTCTGTCCGTGTCTCTGTCTATTTCTGTGTTCTCTTCCTCTATGTCCGTGTCAGTGTCCTCCCTGTTCGTGTCCGCGTGTCTTCTCTCTCTGTTTCCGAGTGTTCTATGTTGGAGTGCCTTCTCTGTCCGCTCCGTGTCCGAGTGTTCTCTGCGTCAGATTGGAATCCTCTATCGATGTCCAAGTGTCCTCTATGTCCGAGTGTCATCTCGGACTATGCCCGAGTGTCCTCTCTGTCGTCCGAGTGTCCTCTATGTCCGAGTGTTCGCTATGTCCGAGTGTCCTCTATGTCCGAGTGTCCTCTCTGACTATGCCCGAGTGTCCTCTCTGTCGTTGTCCGAGTATCCTCTGTGTCCGAGTGCCCTCTCTGACTATGCACGAGTGTCCTCTCTGTTTCTCTGTGTCCGAGTGTCCTCTCTGTGTCCGAGTGTCCTCTGTCCTCTGTCGGACGTGTTTGCGCTCTGACGGCGGACAGTCACATCCGGTGACGGTCGTGCAGCTCCGATATGTTCGTTTAGACGTTGGCCGGTAATGGGGCCGCGATGATAAACAGTGCGCCGGAAGCGCGCCTTGATTCAGCCGTCCTGCAGCTGCAGGCGACTGAAACTCCATCCTCTGTGCCCTGGACTGGAGCTCGTTACGGTCAGCTCCCCAGAACTGACCGCCCCGCCTGCCGGCCTTCCCCTGAGCACGTGCGAGGGTGGTGGACGGGTGGCACCGTGACCTCTGCCCGAGAGACGCGTCAGGCCTCTGAAATCATCCGTCTGTATGTGCCATTTTTCAGTAGCTTTCCTTGAACGGTCGATACCGGTGCGTATTCAGTGAAATGGACTGAGAGCCCGTTTCGAGGAAGTGGCGTCTGCTCACCACTGCTGGTCTCCGTGCTGACACAGACGGGCATGTGCGGGTCGACCGTTTATGCCCGTGTCGACTGCCGAGTTTGACCTGACCAGCTGTCTTGGTCTGTCCGCTAGGGTGTGTCACTAGAAACAGATCAATTGCTTCCGCTGATTTTCCTTGTCCCTGTGTCTATGGAAGCCCATTGGTGCAGTTCTTTTTTCCATGCATCGAAAATTCGATCGGCGCCGGCTAAAAGAAGTTCGGGATTTATCGTGGCGCCCGGCGTTGCAGTCTCCATGTTTGGCGTAATGCGTTTGATGACACTAACACCAGCCGCGCGCGTCTTCGCCTGTTAGCGTTGACAGACGCTGTCAATACGGATGTAAGCATTGCAAACGAGGCAGTATCCTCTTTTTAGACAACGGTTACACAGAAAAGATGCATCTTTGCCATTCAATAGCAAACTGAATTCAACTGAATTAGCATTTGCCTACCTTGTATGGTTCAGGGGACCGATTTTCTTCCAGGCCTCCTTTGAGGAGATGTTGCCCGTCCGCGCGGCTCTGGTGAGCTGATACAGCAGGAGTTGGTCGCTGCTGTGGTCGGCGATGATGTCCGGCAGATCCAGCTCTGGGCCTCTCACCAGTCACCGGTCGGAACTTCACGGGAGAAAGACGGTGCACGGAGCAGCCAGCTGCCTTACCCAACGGCCCCGTGAATGATCCGGGTCCACTGGTTTTGCCGTCCAAGTTCTGGAACACTTCCCTGAGTACAAGCTCATTCGAGTGCAGCTGGCAAGCAAACCAATGGACCGTTTTCTCTTGAATAAGCTCCAAAAGTCGGCATATTCCTCCAGATCTGCCCGTATTGACAGCCGCGCCATCGCAGCCTATTAGCCAGAGTGGCAGCGTTTATCAGCTCATTGGCTTGATCAATGGCTTTACCCGAAATTGGCGTAAAGTTGGAGAGATATTCGTTTCCTGGTTCTGCTACCTTAGCCACATGTTCCTCAGCTGCCGTGTCGCCGCCTCGGCCCGTGCTAGTTTGATCATGCCTTCCATCAAAGTACATGGCCTTGAGCTCAGCGTCGCTGTGTTGTTGGTCCCGCGCGGCCACTGTACTTTGTCTCATCCGGCATCTTTCTCTCTATACTTTTTCGGGTCGACCAGCAATTCTGCTTTGCCGCTCGCTACGCGACCGATATCCATCTGAAAACCGTTGATGACGGCCGTCACAGCACGGTTGGATAAACCATACCTGTCAGTCAGCTGCCAGTGCAGTGTTTGTCATATCATCATCGTTTGAGTCTTTGATGCATTTCTTCATCTCAAATCATCTTCAGTGCATCACTTGTGACGTCTTCATTGCTGTCGTTGGTGTCGGTCGTTGCCGACGAGTCTACCTGGCCTGTCTCGTCGATATTGACGCCGTTGGAATAGGTACGGAGGTGGGAAGGACCAGCTTGACCCACGTCGCCCCTCCTCTCGTTCCGCTCCCGTCTCATTCTAAGGCTCGCAGTCTTACGCCGTTTCCTTGTCTCCTCGTAGTCCACACCACCCAGTCTCATCTTCCGAACTCCTCTCTGGTCTCGAAGGAATGCTATTTCCGCTGGCGGTACCCGGTTTGAAAGTGGACAGGTACAGCTTCGCCGATCTTTACAGCGGCAGCGGGCGATGTCAAAAAGCTTACGAAACAGACTCGCTTCAGAAAGACTTTGTTTCGCTTGTCCCTCCTGCATTCTTTTGGGCACCTTATTCGATCGGCGAAATCTTTCGTAGATTTGCTTTACCTTCCGAACCACATTGTGCATTTGTATCGTTGGTATGCCCTCACTCGACCACATTGCAACCACAGCTTCCGCTGCTTCACGTAAACATGCAGTGACTGTCCGCTCACTTTTTCTATCCCCTGCCAAGAGTCTCACATAGTTCAATACAACTCTGTTTGTAGGCAGCTGATTTACCTACCGGCAACACACTGGGAGACCCGATAGCAAAATGTTTCGCTTTGCTTCGCAACGGCATCACTGCGGCACGGATAGTCCGATTCGATTGCGCCACACGCATTTCTGCTCACGCCGCAGCTGAAACCAGACTGACCCACGTTCTTCACAAGCTCGTGTGCCTCGGGGAGACAGCACATGACTCGAAAGCCGACACATTGTGTTGCCGACGGAGGGGTGATACCCGAGACCCCGCTCACGTTGCCCTCTGTCCATCTGTACTCTCATTCTCTCTGCCCCACTCGTGATAGTCTTGCCAAGGCTGCAGCGTGATCCTATTATATGGATCATCTGTGGGTCCCTGAATGGCCCCAACACATTAAGATAGCAGTATGTTTTGTCCGACGTCCATTTAAACAAGACATAGCAATCGAATTTTAACCGTCAAACGGTGTTGGCCGCAACAGGCCGACGGCGAGTCATATGGCTGGTGTTATCGCTACGGTACGGATTGTGTTCAGTATGGAGACTTCAACGCCGGGCGCCATGGGAAATGTCGAAATTGATTGGGCCCGCGCCGCCTGAATTTTCGGTGCAGCGAAAAAAGAACGGTGCCAATGGGCTTCAATGAACCCAGGGACGAGGAATATCCGCGGAAGCGCTTGATCTGAGACAAAAATATTAGATATGACACACCTGTGATGTCGTCGTCCCTCCAGTGCAGAGCCGCTGTGACCACAGTCGTGTGTATTTGATCAGGTCCCGATGACAACTGCCCATCGTCCCACACAAGCGCACGACATGCCCTCACATATACGCAACCGACCAATCACCGGGCACGGCTCAGTCACGCCACGTGCCCGCACCAATGAGCGGGCACCACGAGCCGCGTGACCGTGGCGCGACCCAGTCCGCGGCGCTCCGGCCGGCGCAGCGGGCGGCTGGCGGACGGGCGCGGCCCGGCTCGCCGACCGGCTGGGCGCGGTCACAGCATCTCCCCCCTCTTCGAGACTGCTGGCTGAGCAGTCCTGCAGTCTTCCCAGCCCAGGCGGGTCGGTGCTCTTCTGGGACGTTGGCTCCGTCGAAGATCTGACGTTGGCGGTAGCTGGAACCGGACACGTTGCCGCGCCGGCACCCCAGCGCTCGGTGATGGCGAGGAAGTCGTCTTCTTCTCCGGGTTGTCGGGCGTCTTCAGCGATGGGCGGAGAAACCGTCTGTTCCTCCAGAAGACTCTGCCACTTGGAGTCTTGATAAGGTAGTCGCGATGGTAACCAACGCCCACGATGGTGCCGAGGTTGTCCCATCGCCTGCTGATCGGGTCTTGAAGCCAGACGTGGTCTCCAGCCTTCAGCGGCTTCAGTGGATGTGCCGAGCTGTCGTACGTCTGCTTGGCACGCTGGAGATTGAGCGACGCCCTGTAGTCGCACTCTTCGGCCTGCTCTTGCCATTCGGTGGCGAAGCTGCGGCGATGAGCAGGGACGCATGACCGGATGGGGTGGCCGAAGACCACTTGTGCTGGAGAACGTCCGTCCGCTCGTGGAGTGTTGCGGAACTCCAGCAGTCCTCGGTGGAAGTCGTCATCCAGGGAGCCGTTTACCGTCGTCTTCGAGATGAGATGCTTCATAGCCTTCACCGCCGACTCCGCATGCCCGTTTGACTGTGGGTAGTACGGAGTAGAGACGACGTGGTATACTCCCCAGCGTTTCAGGAAGCTGGCGATCTCTCGGCTCTTGTACTGTGGCCCTCCATCTGTACGAAGCCTGACTGGTACACCGAGGTTGACGAAGGCGTCTCGAAGTGCCTTGATGATCTGGTGGCTCGTTGTGTCGCCTCGTGGAAGCTGGTGAACGACTGGCCAGCCGGATAATCTGTCCACGTAGACGAAGTAGCACCTTCCTGCATAGGAGAAGAGATCTGAAGAGACGTCTTCGAAGATCCTCGTTGGTGGCGGGTCGACAGCCATCGGTTCCTGAGGTAGGCTGGACCGATGCTCTTGACAGGTGGTGCAGTTGCCGACCACGTTGATGATGTCGCTGTTCAGGCCGGGCCACCAGACTGTTTGGCGAGCTCGTCGTTTTGTTCGCTCAATTCCTTGGTGAGCATAGTGGAGGGCTCTCATGGTGTCCTTTCGGGATGAGAATGGAATCAGGATTCGACGCCCTTTCAGGATCAGATCATCTTGAGAGGAAAGCTCATGTCGCACACTCCAGTATGGAAGTAAATGATGCGGAAGCTGTTCTTTGGATGAGGGGAAGCCGTTGGTGACTGCAGATAGAAGCTGCTGGTAGACAGTGTCCTCTTGAGCTGCTTTTCTCAGATCCTCCAGCCGTGGATCCGAGAGATGTGACGGCTTCTCCTGAGAAGACACCTCGCTGATGGTGATGCTGGCTGTCTGACAGACGTGACACTCAACGGCCTGTGTGAGTTGGCTGTCTTCTGAAGTCGGTTCTTCGACGGGGGCACGGGACAGCGCATCTGGAATGACGTGCTCCTTTCCCTTCTGCCAGATGGCAGTGAAGTTGTACACTGTACAGGCCTGTCTTCTCCTTCAGACGTTGAAGGCGCGGGTTCTCGACGGCGTCCAGAGTGTAGTCGTTCAGGATCGGAATGAGAGGTCGATGATCGGTGATGACTTTGAAGTGCTGCAGACCCTGAAGAAAGATCCGGCACTTCCTCAGGGCCCACACCACAGCCAGCAGTTCTAGCTCCACCATGGCGTATCGAGATTCTGCATCGGAGAGGAATCGTGATCCGCACTGGACGAGGCGCCAGTGTTCGCCATGCTGTTGAAGTAGGGCGTACCCGAGTCCTTTCAGCCGAGCAGCATCAGTTTGAAGAACCGTTGGAAGCTGTGGGTCGTAGTGTGCCAACACTGGCGGTGATGACAGTGCAGTCTTGACCTTGTTGAAGGCCTCCTGGTGGTCTGCAGTCCACACGAACGCGTTGCTGGGCTTCAGCAGACCTCTGAGTGCGTCAGCGGCAGATGATATCTCAGACGAGAAGTCGCTGAACTGCTGGGCGAGGCCCATGAACGACCGGAGCTCGGTGATGTTTGTTGGCGTAGCGAAGTCCGTGATGGCCGTGATCTTGCCCGGGTCCACCTGTCTCCCGGCAGATGACAGGTTGAAGCCGCAGTAGGCGACTTCATCTTGTGCACAGCAGAACTTCTTCTCGTTGATGGTGATACCATGTTGACGACACCGAGTGAGCACGGCCCGGAGATGCTGTGCGTGGTCTTCTAGCGTCTCGTCGTGCACCAGGATGTCGTCCACCACCTTGACGACATTGTTGAGACCTTGAAGCGCCAAGTCTCCGCGTCGGCCGTACTCGTCTCCTGTTGAGACTAGACCCATGGGAGCTCGCAGGAACCGGAAGCGTCCCCACGGTGTGATAAACGTCGTGAGGTGCTGACTGCTTTCTTGGAGAGGTAGCTGCCAGTAACCTGATTTAGCATCTAGGGTGGAGAAGATCTTTGCGTTCACACTGATGTTGGAGACTGCTTCTCTTGGAGTTGAGAGTGGGTGCAGAGGTCTCTTCACGTGTTTGTTGAGTTTGGTGAGGTCAACGCAGATCCTGACCCCACCATCCGCTTTGGAGACCAGAACCAGAGGGTGGCACCAGTCCGATGGCTCGTCGCCCAGTGGCGTGATGATTCCTTGGCGAACCATGTCATCCAGCTGCTTCTTGACGTTGTCCCGCCATGCGTGCGGCACCGGGCGAGATGCGCGTACTGCGAAGGGCTTGGCGTCTTCGGTGATGTGGATGGCCATTGGAGGGCCGGTCATCGGCTTCAGCGGCACGCTGTTGTCTTTCGATGTGAAGACGTCAGCAAACTCGGTGAGGAGATCACTTCGGAGCTGCTGTAGCTGCTGCTTCTGTGGTTGCTGCTGCTGCTGTGACTGCTGCTGCTGCATCCGCTGATGTTGTGACTGCAGGAGCACGCTCTTGTTCTTCAGTATTGATACTGGCTGAGCGTCGTGCTTCTCGATCGCCGACCTGGTGTTCACTTGTTGGAGCTGACGAGGAGCCGGCTCTGGATAGTGGTCCGGGAGGATGCCAAGCTTCTTAGCCGTGTACCACGCGAGGAGAAGGCCTCGCGATTCCTTGAAGACGTGGACGGTGTCATCAGCTGCCCTCCCGTTGAGATGGATGATGGCCTTGAAGGTGCCGATGCATTCCATAGACTGTCCGTTGGCTGCAGTGACGTTGATGCAGGGCGGCCTGTCGAGGGCCACATCTTCCATGCCGAGCTTGCGCGCGGTATCTGCGCTCATTACTGTGATTTCAGCTCCCGAGTCAGGTGTGGCCTCGGTGCAGCCGAGGAGTGTGCCTCGGAGATCTTCAATCTTGACGGAGATCTTCGGCGCCTTCAGATCCCGATGAATGCTGCTGACGAACACCGGAGTGACATCTACTTGCTCGGTCCGGTGGCGTTGTCTGCTGCGTGATCTTGACGATGTGTCCGTGTCGGGCTGCTGCTGTTGGGTTGAGCGCTTCTTGCGGCATACTGTGGCAAAATGTCCGGTGATGCCACAGAAGAAGCAGGTCTGGTTAGCTGCAGGACATGTTCCTCTCAGGTGGCTGGTGTTGCCGCAGCGTCCGCATGCTGACTCTCCACGGTCACGCGAGGGGTTGCGCTGACTCTGGTCACGTTGACGAGAGATGCTGAAGACACTGGAGCTCCTGCTCATGACGTCTTGAAGCATCTTGTCGTTTGCTTGAGCAGCTTCCTCAGCTCGGCAGATGTCGGTGACTGTCTCCAACGCTGGGAAAGGGCGAAGGGCCAGTAGTTTGCGTCGGGTCTCTTGATTGTGGAGACCAGACATGATGCGGGTAGAGAGGCGCTGATCCTTGCACTCGATGCATAGCTCAGCATCGGAGGCAAGCTCTCGGATTGACACCAGGAAGGCGTCAAACGGCTCATCTTCTTCCTGCTGCTTCTCTTCGAACTTCACTCGATCGATTGCGATGTTCCTTTGCTGCCGGAGATGCTTCTCGATCTTGTCCAGAGCAGACTGGACCGTGTCTGTATCTTCTGTGATCCCGACAGCATGTTGTGATGTCGCCCGCATGTCTTCCGTGAAGCAGGAGCGCAAGAAGGCCAGCTGGTCTTCACGGCTGAATGCGGCGAGCTGGCATAGCCTGGCATAGTCGTTCCAGGATGACCTCCATGCCCGGAAGTCGCGAAGGCTAATGGAGGCAGACAGCTTACTCGGTGGTGTGACTGCTGGTGGTCTTATAGTGCCATACGTGGCTGGTGGCCTCGGCGGGATCGCTGCTGTCGCCGGGGGAGCCGTGTCCAATCTGCGTGGCAGTGCAGGACTCCCCTCGGCAGCAGCGGTGGACGTCAGTGGTAGGACGTCTGTTGCTCCTCCACTAGCTGCCTCAGATGCTGGCGTCGTGGTTGACTGAAGACGGCGTAGCTCTTGAAGCTCCGAACGAAGTAGGTTGAACTCACTTTGAGTTTCCTCTCGCTGATGTTGCTGCTGTTCCTGAAGATGCTGCAGCTGAAGGAGCTGCTGCTGTTGAAGTCCCTCCAGAACCTTGGTCAGCCACGGTGGTGCAGTAGATTCCTCTTCCTTACCGTCCATTTTGCAGCTGGAGCGGAGGTTGTAGGCCATACAGTGTAGAGGCGGGTATCAGCGGTGACTGGCGAAGGCTTCTACTGCCGGCTGCGCCATGTGATGTCGTCGTCCCTCCAGTGCAGAGCCGCTGTGACCACAGTCGTGTGTATTTGATCAGGTCCCGATGACAACTGCCCATCGTCCCACACAAGCGCACGACATGCCCTCACATATACGCAACCGACCAATCACCGGGCACGGCTCAGTCACGCCACGTGCCCGCACCAATGAGCGGGCACCACGAGCCGCGTGACCGTGCACTATGGTTGGAAACGGCCTCACGGATGGCCGGGGGTCAACGCGAAAAAAATGTTTTGCCCATAACTTGTTAATGCGTAGACCGACTGCGATGAAACTTTGCATAGGTATACCAGTGTCTTTCGTGCATCATACAGTAACTCAGAAATGACGAGGTCACGTCACGTCACGCGTGTGTGACGTCATCATTGCAAGTATGTTATAAGTCGCCTATGTCTTTCGTTATGTTATCGACATCGCGAGGCATTTTGAACATGTTTTGAATACTGCTATTACTGAATGGATATTGTTGTTATGCTTTAGGGCGAGAAATATCAACGTAGTGACGCGCAGTGTCTTACTATTGGTCATAAAGGGTCAAAAAATTGGAGAAAGAGTATTTATGATTTTTTTTAGATTGGGCAAAAAAGTAAGAAATAAAATGACGATCAAATGACAAAACATGCGTCAGATTAACCCGGCAGTTGCTGGGGTATTTCCCCATCCGCCGTTTGCGGGGGGGGGCGTTCAACGCCCCCAGCCGATAACTCGCGAACAAATAGGCGCAGCGAAACGCACGAGGCGCGGCAAACGAAAGAAGAACGCGACGAGACGATTCACATGAATACTTTAAAGTTAAATTTCGAGGTCACAGGTCGGGTCAAGGTCAGGTCAAACACTTGAAATCGGGCTTTCAGTAGCATGGACTTAAGAACCTCGCAATCGGTGCCTCGCGTTTCGCGTTTCGATTATATCGTCATCAGTTGGTCCTAAATAAATTCAGTCATCAGTTGGTTCTAAACAATCTGTCACAACTGTCACAAGTGTCACAACCCTTCATATAAGTGCTAAAAGAGTGTCAGATCAATGTAGGGGTCAGTCAAACATAGGCCACTGGCCAGGGTCAAAATCAGGTCAATCAGGTAAGCACATAACCGGTAACCCCGAAAATTAAAACTGGTACCTATTCGCAGCCCATGCATGACACATGTTTCATGGGTACTTTTGGGCGTAGAACACGATGGTGACATTCATTTTATCATACGAGTACGTGGCTGGTTGAAAAAAGATCAATTTCAGAAATGCATGCATCATGGTCGTGAAGTAGTCACGAGAAATTGCCAACATTCAGTTCAAGATTTTGGAAAATGTAGAACGATGATCAAAAACCATAGATAGCCATTTGATTTGCCATAGTATTGGCAGTGTAATGGCGTTTACAGCATGTCTGTATGTCTGCTCTGTCGGTGGATATCCATATCCATACTCCAGGATATCCATACACGTTTGCACGATATCCATACTCCAGGTGCAGGGGCGAGCAGTTACTTCTTACGAGGGGTGCGGAGTCGAAGTCAGAGTCGGAGTCAGAGTCGGAGTAGGAGTCAGAGTCGCCCAGAGTCGTGGCAACGAGCCAGGAGTCGGAGTCGGGGTCGGTCAGGAGCCCGCAGTGGAAGTCGGAGTCGGTCCGAATCGGAACAGCTCCATCACGACTCCGAAACACTGGCAGGGGTCCGGAGTCAGAGACAGAGTCGGCCGGAGTCATGGCAACGAGTCAGGAGTCGGAGTCGTAGTCGGAGTCGGATTTGGCGCCACCACGACTCCGCAACCCTGCTTCTTACCATCATTTATAAGGATAAGCGATTGCAAGACTGACGAGCCGACCTGGTGCTAACGAAGCGACGGGTAGGTACGCCTCGGGAGATGAAGCTTCACGGACGATTTTGCGCACAAGTGCGCAGTCTGCTTTTACGTTCACATTACGCAGAATTGAACAGAGATTTATTCTGCCAAAAAGCTCAATGGAGGTCGATGGAGAACTTTTTGTATGTCCAATGAAACATAAACGTAATTTTGCAAATATTGCTGTGGTGACACTGCAAACAGAATGCAATGCCGTTCCTGATTTTGAACACGCATGGGAAAAAGAGTCGCTCCACTCGATAGCCAACATAACAAGGATTGTTTTTATATATAATAATCCAGTTTTACAACGTCATGGAGGTACTCCACATGCTATCACCAGCGCGGTTGTTTAAACCTTTGACGGCGCACCAAAAAAGCCACTATCAGAAACTCCCGATTCCACGTACAATAATGGAGACTAAATGCGCAACTCAATAATTTTTTTCTGCCCAATTCAAAACATTTCATCAATTTCCAACAGAATGACACCCCAAATATACATATATTCCGAAGTTGCCCACGGCCATCCGTGAGGCCGTTTCCAACCATAGTGCCGTGGCGCGACCCAGTCCGCGGCGCTCCGGCCGGCGCAGCGGGCGGCTGGCGGACGGGCGCGGCCCGGCTCGCCGACCGGCTGGGCGCGGTCACAGCAACACCCTACTGTCCGCGCCGAGTTTAACCCCAGCCCATGGCTGTCTGCCCGGCTCGGCCGGACAGCACCTGGCCCCGCCGGCCGACCCCATTTGACCCGGTCATTAGCGCGGCGGTGTGACACCGACACCAAGCAGGGGGTGTTGGTGTCCTCAGAGGGGCTAGGTGACGGACCCCCTGTCCTCAGAGGGGCGGACAGGGGGACAGGGGCGGGGCGGCACGTGCTAATGACAGGCCGGGCGGCTGGCCGCCTGTCCTCTGAGCACCGCCCGCATATAGACGATCAGCTGGACAGCGAGTGGTTCGACCCGGCCCGACCCGGCCCGCCTCCACACGGCCAGTCCACCACCCGACGGGGAGGAGTCTGTTATAATAACTTGTGGCTGAGGTGGTTTTTAATTTATCGCTTTGAACAGGAAGAAAAAAAATCGACAGATGTTAAAGCCGAGAACAGATGTCTGTTATTGGGAAGGATGGTTGCGAAAATCCAGGCTTTTCCCTCTTATGTGAAGCCTGAATCATATGCCATGTTTATCACAGGCTCGTGATTTTCTTTAGCACTACCAAATGGCAATATCCACGCCATCCTTGCCTGATCCGCCGTTGTGAATGTGTACTTTATGTGCTGACGCTGTCCGAGTCTTTGATGATTTTTTGTGCCTATCTTCTTTTTTCGTGTATTGATAAAATTTGCCGTTATGTTTTGTATCTCGGGCTTTGTTCGACAATGAGCCATGTCTAGCCTTTACAGGTTTCGTCGTTTTTAAACACCTTTGAACACCTCATATCGTTTATCCATGTCCGTTTTTACGTTCGGTGCTGGTTTGATCCGTCGTTTTGCATCTTCCACGGTTTCTTTATTTGGGCAGACAGTGTGACACTGGCTGATTTCGGTCTATGTTTTCCCCAAACACACTACTCTCGTTTTCTTGCCCCGAACGCTGTGTGACCCGCCGACTGACCTGGTTACCTCGTCTGTCCTCCCCAGGCGCTGCTTGTGGAACAGGAACAGAAGGCCAACGGTCGGACCGGCTGGCCCCAGCACGTCTGGGCGCTGAAGCTCAAATAAACGTCACACTCCCTTCAACGTCACACTCTTCTTCACGGTGGCGCAGCTCGAGCGTCGCTGCAATCACCGCTCGACTGGTGCTGATGAAGGGCAGTATCTCCCTCCAGAGGTCAACAGAGCTCACACGAGTTCGTTACATCTAAGCTCGCAGAGATTGGCGCGGCTGTAGTACCGGACTTCCTGCGCTGGACGCTGGCGATGGCGTCTGGCATACGATCTGTGGCGACGCGGTGTGGCTGTTCAGAGCTCTCTCAGTGGGAGAGAAATAGTCAGTGACATTGACAGAGGTGCAAGCAAATGACAACTTTCAGGCGGCGCTTGCTGTGGCTCACTCGAATCCGCAACTGCAGACGGGAGAGACTGGGATGACAGCCCCGAACACTGTGACCGGAAGAGTATTGGTGTCTGATTTTGTTACATTGTTATTTGTTTTATGATTTAGTCATGTCAAAGTGTCGTGATGTGGATGCAAAGACTAGCGCTAAGATGACCGCAGCTGCGTAAAGCGTCTGCGTTATTGTGCAAGCCAATCAACAAATCATATGACGTGGGCGTGTGGGTGTGTGCAAGAGGTAATCAAAATATCGGGAAATAGATACTGCGTGAGCGTGAGGGAACCCTGTAAAATAAAGTTATCTCGAGTCTTGCATGTTGTGGGTGCAGGTCGGACTGAGCTCTGGTAATGATCTGTGCGCCCTGTGAGGGTGTGCCGGCCCCATGTAGCCGGTGTTACCTGTGTTTGCTGTAGCTCTGTGAATGGGATGGCCGACCGCAACCGAGGCAGCCATGCTATTATGTGTGTTTGTGTCTGTGTGAACGGCTCATTGAACCTTGTCTGATTCTCAATTATAGAAATACAGTCGGTGAAACTAGCGTGTGTATGTGTTACAAGCAGAGATGGGGGAGGGGGTTGGGGGCAGACAGGCGGAACGTACGGACATGACAGTCGATCGAAATGACATCATGCTGGTGCTTAGCGACCCATTTTGGGAAAGCCTTGCGATACATTTATTCCGCATCTTTTGAAAACTTCAGACCACGGTCATTCAGGCCCCATGCCATAGTGGCCTAACTTCAAAAAAAAAAAAAAAAATCGCCGTAGTGCAGCGCCGACAAAAACATCCTGAATGTGTTGATTCGACAATCGACATGACAGTGATTGATTGATATAATATGCAACCAGAACTTTCCAGTTATATGTACGACCATGACCTTGACCTTCCTGTGGTCAAATTTAGTGGACCTAAAAAAGTTAAAGTTCAAGCACTTGGTGAAGACAGAACAGTAACGAGGGCACCCTACCCAAAGATTGTAACTTCGCTTATCGCTCCTCTCTTTCATACTAAACGTGATTTTCGTTACTCGTTCTTCTACGTAATGATGAGTTTCGTAGTTCATCACTTTATCGTAACAACAATAATGCACACTAGAATGACATGCTATTTTATTTCATGAAGTAGGTATATTTCGTTTCATCTTATTGCATTTATTCATTGCTGGGATTCAAACGCTAACTGAAACCACGGACTACGGAGATAGCGAGCCGCCAACTCATTTCACCGAGTAAGTGGGCGGACAACTGTATGTAAACCTGCGGATGCTGCCGCCTGTTTTGGTGGGTTTGTTAGATGGCTATCCAAGCCTAGATGGCTATCCCAACCCGGGCGCCTGTTCGGCTGAGGCGCGTGACCTTCTGGGGACCCTCGGGGTGGACACCGCCAATCGAAGGTCATTCATTGCAGCGGTATTGCGTATGGTACTTACGACTCTTTAGTGCCCTGATACCTACATACCTACCTATGTTTATTGTTGAATCAGCCCGCTCAGATAACCAAAATTAATGGAGGAACGAGGGCAGGTGGAACGGATCCATTGCAACGGAGGAACGACAACCACCAATGTAACAGCAGTTTGTTGGTTCGTCACATCTTTAACCCGCCCGGGCCCGGGGGGTAATCCCAACCACCGCAGCCCGGGGGGGCGTTTTTCGCCCCCCCCCCTGTCTAACTCCGTAAATAAGGGAGCTACGGAAACAAAAGCGATACCAAACGAAAGGTCCTTACGAGACGATTCTAATGCACCTAAAATTTTTGACCTCAGGTCAATTTTCAAGGTCAGAGGTCAAGGTCAAAGGCAAAAACCGCCACATGTGTAGTGATCTCAAAGCAAGCCTTCTAGAGGACGGCAGGCTGCATCAAATCGGCAAAATTGGCTGTCAAACGAAAGAAGAGAATCTGAGGATTCTGAAAATGTGCTCAAAGTGAAAGGTCAAGGTCAAGGTCACGCTCAAAATTGACCTCAAACTTGGCACTTTTTCGCATATCTTGCGTGCTAACTTCCAAGATGTTTTGAAATGTTTTGAGGCTTATCAGCTCCCTATTTGTGGTTCATCTTACGATACAAGGCTGCTCAAAGGTCAAGGTCACAGAAGAGTATCCCTGCTAGAGGCTATTTCACTGATTCAAGTTAGTAATAATAAATAAGACAATTTTGCAATCCGGAAGCTCTAAATGAAGACTTAGAGGAAAATAGATGCCAGATTCGTGATCAGCGGGTACAAATCCATCATAGACGACCTTTCATGTGTCAAGGTCAACCAGAGGTCATTCGAGGTCACATGAGGTCAACATAAAATTTGACCTTTTCCGAACAAAATATATATCATTCGACGCGGCTTGACAAGGCGAATGCGATGGTACCACTGCCGTAGCTCTAGGACCATTTTTGTCGAAGTTATTTGCGAAAAACTAAAACCACATTTCGGGGTCGTTGACCTGACCTCTGACCTCAGGTCACCAAAACTATTTTTCTATTTTTCTCTAGGTCAAACGCTACACAACCGTGCTCGTAATTTGTCGTTATCACTAAAACTCTATTTTTAGCAGCTATTTGAAGTTTGCGTCTGTGACGCCGAAGTTTGCCGTGCAGGGGTCTAGAAAAATGGACCTTGTGACGTCATCAAGGGGGCTAGGTCCAAATTTTTTACTTCAGAAGATGTCAAATTGATGGGAGAAAAGGTACTGAAAGTTTCGCCTTCCTATCCCTAAGCGTTCGGGAGCTATCGCAAACATTCGCCAGGGGGGGGGGGGCGAAAAACGCCCCCCCGGGCCCGCGAGGGGTGAAATGTCCGTTTCTCCGTTCCTGAGAATCGTAACGGCGTTCCGAAACGGATGAATAAATTGTACCCACACATTTAAAAAGGTAGGTACAGGTAACGCAGTGACTACTGTCTATACAACATAATTACACCTATGTCTACATGCATTCTGTAAACTAATGCGTACTCGTATATCTACCAGTAAAACGCCTTTTGGGCGACCAACGGAGCAAGCGAGAGGACGGGCCTTGCACGTGCGAAATTGCGAGGGGGTACCTTCAACTAACTTGTGCACTGCACCCTACTAACCGGTCTTTAGCGATGTGCCAAATTTCAGCGCAATCGGCCTAGCCGTTCTCGAGATCTGGAAGCGGCACACTGCACGTGCGCACGTGCAAGCGGGGTCTAAACTGACTTTTGCACGGCACCCTACTAACTGGTCCCCAACCGTGTACCAAATTTGAGCGCAATCGGCCCAGCCGTTCTCGAGATCTGGGAGCGCCCCCTGCACGTGCGCACGTGCTGTAGCACCCCAACCTGAACACATGCAGATGAATTATCTGATGGAGACCTAACTGTGTACCGAGTTTCAATTCAATCGGCCCAACCGTTGTGCCGTTATTGAGGTTGCAATTTTGGGGGTTCTTAAAAAATGTCCAACTTTACCACGCGCCACGTGCGGTGGTTGTCAAGAACGCATGGTGGCCATCACACCACAGAACTTTTACGTCCAAGTGACATTCAGTAAAGAAGACCGCTTGTCAATCGGATGTCCCGTTCCTAAGATATTAGCTTTTGAAGAGCGTCCCCACGGCCGGCCGGCCGGCCGGCCGCTCATACTCAGGATTTTCCCTTAATTCAGTATGAGACTCCGCTCGCTTCGCTCGCTCCGTAATTAAGGATAGGTATACGGGTACCAATGACATTGGTTCCCCATAAGTGCTTTAAGATTGCATCACGAAAGATTTTGAAACGTTACATAGTGATGCATAACTCTAGGAATAGATGAGCCCAAGTCATTAATTTCTAACAGCCCTAACAGGGCGAAACGAACCTCAGGCCCATGCCCTCCTTATTCCACAGTTTCCGGCCCTCGACTGATTATTTCCTTGCCGCGGGTTCTGGTCTGGGGCCGCCGCCCATGATGGCTCTGTTCTGAGTGACGGACCCTCTCCGGGGCTCCGTCGGCTCCGACGGCCGGTCGCTGTCCGCACCTCCGTCACTAACTGGAGGTGACGGCCCGCCGGGGAGGCAGCCGGACCGGCCGACCGCCACCGTGACGCCCCGTGACCCGTCAGCGCCGCGTCATCGGGCCCGCGTGACGCGTGACAGGCGGCGGGAGCGGCGCGTGGCACGCGGCGCACGCACACGCGGCTCGACTTACAGCGCAGTGGCGGGAACCGAGCCGGCGGCATCAGTCAGGCGCGCGAGCGCTGTTTATCGTCGCTGGCTGCGCTCCGCGCGGCCTCGTGACCCGCCCTTTCCCCCGTGGGGATGACGGGTCACGGAGGCGGCGGCCTTTGACAAACAACCCCGGGACCTCTCATTAGTCGTAGTTGGTGGTGTTTTTCAGGGGAGCATACCATGCTGTGAAAATGCTGAGCTTTTCGATACCGGTAAGGGGTTAATGGTTAAAATAATAGTTTACTTTAAACTACAATTTGTTTTAGGCAAATCAAGAAGTGAGCGTCGTAAAATGTGGTAAATATTTTTGCTTCTAATTGACTGTCGTGAGCACTGTACCATACTGCATTAGGTCCCCGACCTACCTACAACTTTCAAACCATATGAATAGCTTTCGAACGCATTTAAATAAAATTTGAAATGGAATTATTTTAAAATTTCAAGACGTGAGAGGATATTAGTTAGTTAGGCACTTATTCTCTGCTCCTCCTTCATTTCTCTTAAAAATAATGAGTAAGAAATATACCAATACGTCGAATAAAAGAATATTCTTTTTTATCCGAAGCTGCCACCAAATTCAATCAGTCCCGAGTCCTCCCAATGCACAAGCTCATGCAGGGAACGCTGCTCGTAAGGACTGACGACGCAGTTAGGCAAAAGGTTTCACCGACGTAAACCTGTGCTGCTCTTTCTCAGCGACCGCTACTAAGAAGCGCGGTACAGCCGACCGTCTCACTGCGTGTCGATCGGCGGGGAACACCGAACACATGGGCCCACCCGGGCCGGGTGCACTCGCCGATAAAACCGCGCCGCCTGCACTCACAAATCAGCCGGCACAAACCGATGATGGCAATTAGCATGACAAACTGCTCCTGCCTGGATCAGCAGCGGCGCGGCTGGCAACATATCTGCTCAATTCCCGAACTTACCCAGAGACGCCCTTTTTGCCACCGCGGGGTCTGCAGTCTTGAGAGAAAGCAGACGCCTCTCGTAATATGTACACGGGAAGTCATTGTCTGGACTTGGGAAACCATTATTTACACGATGATCCGAAGCAGTCTGTGCGCCTGTGCTCCTTAGCTGAAGATTTATTTTGTTTTCTGTGTCAATCGCGTCCTCTTTGGTGCAGACGCCGCAGGCACCAGACTCCTCCAGAACAAGGCAACGGGTACGATGACGGTGAAGGATCGATAGCGATGAGCATTTTTATTCATTAGCTTGTGAAGACCCGTCAACATAGGTATTAAGTATCAAGTAAAAACAGTACCTTCTTTAAATGTATTCACGATATAAGACGTTGCTGCTATTCAAACATGTTATGGAGCCTTGGTATTTTAGCACCAACGCTTATGGACTTTCAATCTCCGCTGTGCCGTCCAGTTAAGTGCAGGTCACTTGCAACAGCTGTATATACCAGTGGATGCCAGCCTTATGCGGTGCGCGGTGTGTCAGTGTCGGACGAGTCGGCGTGTCTCCGGCGCGGCCGCCGGACTCGGTTTCGACTGACGGCGGACGGTGTCGATTATTTGAACGGTGCGCCGGCGGCGATAAACAGGCGCATCGCGTCGGTCCCGGCGGCGCACCTGCGACCCGCCCCCGTTTGTTTTCCGAGCCGGTAACGAGCGGATCTGTCAGGCCGCTGCAGCCGTATCGGAGAGCTGACACGATTTCCCGGTATCGGGAGGCGAGAGCAGATACCTCAAAGTGTCGGTAGACATAATACACAGCAAGGACTGCTTATCACGTGGTAAATAGGTTATTTAACAGACGCTTACTAAAAATATTTACAGGTAGGTTAAGGTGCCTAATTAGCAACCCTTTCCTATTTGCGACCTACCTACCTCCCTACAGAAAAACTGGTAGGAGAAAACGGGGATAAAACATTGTCAAAAGGTCAGCTATATTTTGGTTATCAAATTAAATTATTTTCCGGTTATCGATGTTTCTGGTGGGACGTTTCAGGTGAGTTTAAATAAAATGACGAGTTTCTTATCCAAAACGTGTGTATTTGGGCCCTCTCTGATGAAAAGCGATGCACATTAGGATGATGCACCTTTTTTATTCTGAATCGACGATCCTTTCTCAATTGATTGTCGTTTTCCCATAGTGAATCGCTTAACTGTGCACTGCATGGCGGTAAAAAATGTGTCGCAACTCATAGTTCCTATTTGCGCCCGACATGGTCGCAAATAGCTCGGGGGAAGAAAGGGGAAAAGAGAGGAATGAAAATGAGGTGTTGCTGAAGCTTGCAATGTGTGGCAAGGGATGCCAAATGTCGTCACCGACTGCAGGGGTGCCGAATCCAGCGCGGACCTCGAATATCATACGAGATAGCCCGCAAAATATGGGTTTTCGCCTTCTTTTCGTCTTTGATGCATCACGTGATCAGTTTTTACTTACGTAAACGTGACATATAAGTGCATGTAGGTATTGCCTAAACTTTTGAATTCATTTTAAAAGAGATAAAACGCAAAAATTACCCAACGTTTCACATTTATTGCTTAGTCATGGGTGCGAAACGCGAAATGCGAAACGTTGGGTGATTTTTGCGTTTTATCTCTTTTAAAATGAATTCAAAAGTTTAGGCCATACATGCACTTATATGTCACATCTGTCATTTGATAATACTTACGTAAACGTGTTGGGTAAACGTTCCTGTTCGAGTGATTGAGTGCTTTGCGTATAGGTTACCTTTTTGGGATCATATTTCATCTTTTCAGGCGTCGCATTTTTTGTCATTTTTAATATGGGAAAACCCATAGGCTTATTAGCGACCCTCCCCGGTCGCTATTCGGGAAGTGTTTATAAGCGTTTTTGCAATGGTTTGCCAAAATGCTCACTACAAATAAATAAGTGGATATTGGGGCAGAAAATGACTATATTTTAATAGAAAAATGAGCGATCTCTCCGAAAATCAAGCTAGTAATACAGTGGTACCCATAGCGCGTGAGCAATGACGGTTCAAATTAAGGGGGTCGCTAATTAGGCACCTTACCCTACCTAAGCTTTAGCCTTTATTCTGTATCACATGCTGCCTAAACATACCTAAACATGGTATATGCCCTCGAGACCCCATGCCAACTTCATTAGATAATCCAATTTGTTACTTACGCTCCTCTCCAGAGACAGACCACCAAGCTGCGGCCTGCGCTTACGATCACCCAGAATAAGAACCTGCTTCATGCTTCATTACATTATAATTATAGCTTCTCCCGCCGCACACCGGTGACCGTCCAGCCAGAAGCTGGACGTTGCGCAGTGAGGACCGTGAGGACGACAAGAGGTAGAAACAACAGATCGTCGCCGGCCAAGGACAGAAACAATAAATTGATACGTGAAGGAGAATATCCGGGACACGGGGTTGAGTTGCCTGAAAAGACGAAATGTAACGTAAGGCATCGCTGAGCGAAAGTAAACAAAATAAACACGTGAAAAACAGCCACAGGTAGGTAATCGGGTATATATCAATGTGCCCATGCATTGCATCCATGTAATGTTTCGTTTACCTACATATTTGTTTATGTGCACTGACAGCTCGCAGTAAAAAATTCGTTTACCTTTTCGCTTTTGCCGCCCCCCCCCCCCAATGGTGACGTTTTTGTCCCGACGGGGGGGGGGGGGGGGCAGGCCGGTGACTGCGGGGCTCTCCCCTTAGGTAGGTATTTCACTTTCCCGGAATTAGTTTTTTTTTTGCAATGGACTTATGATTTTTTATGCTCAAAACGATCAGCAAAGAAAATAAAAGCTTTTGATAAAAAATAATATTTTCTATATTTTAATAGGTATTAGGTAGGGGAAAGTTTATTAGTAAAGTAATCTTGGGGGAAAGTGGGGTAAGACGGTCAGGGTAGGTAAGACACTACACACCACCATTGAAGTCTGATGAATTTGTGTTCAGTCGATAATCTTTTATTTTGATTTCTTTAAAACACTCATTTCATTGAAAACATCCATAATGTATTACTATTGTGCAAGCTTTTGTGTGCAGCACTATAGCGTTAAAAACTCTCAATCACTTGTGGTACAGTCGTGTACAGGTTGATGGTCCCCCACTCTTTATACACCGGGTTCCTATGGCTCAGCATTGGCAGCAGCCGCCTGGTACCGGTAGGCTGTGCCGCATGACCCGAGAGTGAAGCGGCACAGTCTACCCACGCCGTTTGACATCGGCTCGGGTCGCCGGGTGGAGCGCTTTGTAGACCAGCTGTCGCGTCAGACCAGCGCGGGGGGAGGGGCTCGTCTCGGTGGTTGGCGTGGGCTGGCGAGTGGTGTGGGGCGTGTTGGTGGACCATGGGGGCTGGGCGTGTGTGTGTGGTCACTTGCTGCATTGCACATTTTGCGTCGCTTAACAATTGCATTCCTGTTTTTGCTAAGCACAATGCACGGAAGACCCAGAGAATATAATTTACTTGTGCATTGTGCAAAACGTGATTTGGCACGGTATCGAGGCAACCATAGGTCTTGTGCCACATATATGCATGATATTTAGGCAATACGCTTATGAAAATGGTAGATTGATCGGATTGATCCTGGATGTCAATTCGTATGCTAAATGTCGACATGTATTAAACGAACGAATGAATGAATCAATCAATCAATCGACAATCGACATGTAGATATAAATCCGTATAAATGGCTTGCAACCACTAAAATCGTGATCACATCACACCATCACACTGGTGTGATGTGATCACGGCGCTTCGAACCGGTCACCAAACGAGCCGCAAAGTTAATCATTTTTTGCAGTCGCTTAAGTTCTTTGTCGGCAGCTCCGCCCCAAACTGGTAAGCAGGAAAGTGCATGTGCATTGTGCATAGTGGTTCCCTGATCATGTGCCATCCTGAAATAACTATGCCTGCATGGAAGGATGTGCAACAAATAAATAAATAAATAAAATAAATAAAATCAAACCAGATCCTAACTCGGAAAAGTAGCCGGTGCCCCGATGAGGCTCGAACCGGGACTCCACGTTGAAAGTTTTGCCAATGATCCATCATCATTCCACCAAGCTAGAGCGACCGGCACCCGAAACCACAAAAACATTCATTGACTTTGCTGCCGACCTCCCGGCCCCGCCGCCCGCCCGGCCAGACTTTGCCCCGGCCGTGGCCACCATCCGGTGTAGCTCAGCGTAGGAGTGCTAGACTGTCAAACTGACCGGTAGTGAGAGGCCCGGTTCGAGACGCTTCGCGTGCTGGATGTTTATTTCTGTGTCCGAGGCTATGCGATTAGTCCACTTTTCAGAAAAAAAAAATTATTTGGTGACGGGTCTGTTTTCTTTCTTTGCTGCAATTCATGAGGAGACCGTATGGACCCTTACCTGTCCTTCCTCACCCCACTTGAGAGATGGGTGTTTGAACCCCCTGGGTTTTGTGAATATCTCTAAAGCGAATTTTTGGAGGGTGGATTACGATCGGTTCTATGCGACAAGTGACCACACACACCCAGCCCCAGGTCCGCTCACTCCCTCCCCACATCACCCCCGCCCCACACCACACTCCAGCCCGCCTCATCCACCGAGCCGAGCCAAATAGACAGACCTGACCCTTACCCCCCCCCCCCTCCCCCCAGCCGGTGTAGCGCAGCGTCCGGTCAAATCGCTCTACGAGGCGACCCGAGCCGGTGTCATACAGTGTGGGTAGGCTGTGCCGCTTCACTCTCGGGTCATGCGGCACAGCCTACCGGTACCAGGCGGCTGCTGCCAATGCTGAGCCATAGGAACCCGGTGGATAAAGAGTAGGGGACCATCAACCTGTACACGACTGTACACTCATATGCCACTGCAGTGTTCATTTACCGCGGATTTGCTTTGTCTGCATCAAATTGTCCACAGAGAAAAAACGTGCTGAACTTCTGACATTGAGTTTGGGGTAAGACGGGCAACTATGAATCCAATGGGTCTATAATGGTGAAAATATTTTTGTTGATGTAGGAAAAAAAGAAGCGAATATGTTCGATCCCGATGCTCACAGACATGTTAGCAATATTCCTTCGGCATAGGCGGCGGAACAGGGAGGGCACCGGGGCACCGTGCCCCCCTTTGATTTTGGCATTTTAACATTAGCCCTATGGGCGCCACATGGAAAGAATGGGACCAAAAGTCGGGGGTGCCCCGCTGGCTGAGGTCGGCCATCCAACGACATTTTTCCTGTAAACACGTTTGTGATTGGAGGGTGCCTTCGACGCCCTCCAACGCGGGGCGCGCCTCCGTAATTGGAAGGTGGTGTTCACCAAAATACCTAGGTATAAGAAACGTTCGCCCCCCCCCCCCCCCCCCACCAGCGGCGCGTGAAACTCCAGGGATACCAACGGGGAAGGGCCACCAAGTTCACCTGACTCCTGAGAATACCATAATAAAACAACTGATGGTCTGATGGTAACTGATAATAAACTGATAGTAAGAAAGAAAATTCGCTAAAGTCGAGACGGTTCATTCATTTTTTTGTTGCGTAGAGTGTCATGACAAATTTGACAGCGGAATAGTGTCATCCGCAACAGCTGATTTTGTAAACAACATTTGCGGCGCTCTCGGCGGTGGTGGGACATTCATTACATAATTGCAGTGGCAAAAACTCTCAATTAATTTTAATTGTTTTTACCGTTTTGTTTTCATTCGTCATTCGTCAGGCGATATATTATGGTTGAAAAGTAGAGTAATTCATGATATCGGTTAGCCTTAGAAATCAGTGTGTGCTTCATTTCAACGCCTACGGAGTAATATTGACTTGCTGGTGGGATTTCCCTAATAACCTCACTCAGACGAATTCGTGTATAATTCACGAATTTGTAATTGAATGTAATGAATTCATGATTGTAATTGCGCGTAATAATAATTCGTGTATGTGAATTCCGCAGTATATACCGTCAGGCGGTGTATACTGCCTTGGGCGAATTAATGTCTATATGTATTTATGTGATAAAGGACTATGCCATGGTTGATATTAAGACCGCAAGAACCCCATTCAATCAAGCATATGGGCTGAATTGCTGAGAAATGGTGCAGGTGCTTACTTACAAAGTACGGAATTTGGATTGGGATTGGTCAGCCACCAGAGGCCTTTAGAAGCCTTTCTAGTCGAGCCCCTTGTGTGAGTTGTGTGTCTGACTCTTTGTCTGTGCGAGGGAGGTACTTTCAGCAGTAGTTTTAAATTAAAGCAAATGGCAAGAATTCAAATTCCCTCTGCTACAAATTTTGCCGTTATAGACCATAGTTTCCTGGTAATTAGCATACCTATTCATTTAAAACATTGCATAAAAACTAGATTGAAGCCATTTAAAACCTATCCAACCCAACATGAAACATCTGCTAGGTCCTATAACTACATAGCACATAATGATAGGTAAGACTGACTTATCTGTTGCGTTAATGTAACATGTAATAGGTCAAGGTAGGTACCATTATTAAAAGATCTTTCCTCATCTCCAAAATTTCCATAGTTGGTATACCCTTTATATTCACAATGAATGTCTTTACAGGGCCAACCAAGTTAAGTTTGTAAGTTAAGTTTGACATGTTGCACTTGCAAGTTGCATATTATGAAAACCATAGTCAAAACACTATCCAATCGAATTTTGTTTTTTATTGAAGAATAAACTTGAGCTCTCTAACAATTTTACAGAAGGGCATTGATTTTGCACATGACTGGACTGATAAATGCTCACTTTGAATTGAGCATGGACCTTCTCAATTCTTGTACTTTCATGTTTCAGATTAAATGCATCTGGTTCTTTCAGATGAACTCTATGGCAAAAGCAGCTTTATGGAATGGAGTTTGTCAGGATTTGGTGCAAAGCCTATTCCTGAAATCAAGAGGAACATGCTATATCCACAGAGTATCATCAAAACACAAGCTACCTCTGCAGAAAAACCATTATGAAGAAAGGAACCCAGGTTTTGTGAATGACTGTGCACAACCAGATGAAACTGCTGTATCTGTCAATGTCACAGACTCTTGGGATGTGCCAGGACAAGTTCCACACAAGGAGAAAGGACACTGTGTGCATAGGAGGACCACCAAGTGTGATACATCTGTCAGGAGTCGCACCAGTCAGGAGAGGTTACAACAGAAGTTAGTATCTCACTCTGACCACCCCCCACTGCTTGATGGCCCCAGTCCCAACGCGCCCATCTGTTCCTCTGAGAACCCGGATAGTTCTGACGCCAGTGTGTCAGACAGCGGCAGTGACGGCGCCTGCTGGGAGGTGGCGGCGGGCGGCCGGCCGCCGATCGCCTGGGACCCGGACCTGGCCGCAGAGTGTGAGCGCTGCACGCTGCTGTCGGCGCCGCGGCCGCCGCCGGCCGTGCCCGAGCGGCAGCGCGTGGCGGACGCCGCCGCGGCCGCCGAGCTGCGCCGACTGGCCGGCGAGGGTCGGCTGGCGGCCGCGCTGCGAGCCGCTGCCGCGCTGACGGCCGCCGGCACGCCGCCGCCGTTCCCGACGCTGGCGCTGCTGGCCGAGGAGGCGGCGCGGCGCGCCGACCCGGCCGCGTTCGAGCGCGCCCGCCGGCTGGCCGCCCGGCTGTACCCGCTCAACTACGGCCGGGCGGCGCGGCTGCGCGGCCTGCAGCTGGAGCTGCTCTGGCGCCGCCGGCTGTTCGCGCCCGCCTGCGGCCTGCTGCTGCGCTACCGCTCGGAGCCGGTGCGCCGCCAACAGATGGCGCGCCGGTTCGCCGTCTGCTGCTGCCTGGCCGCCCACGAGGGAGCCGAGGACGCCCTGCCTTACATCCAGGTCAGCAGGATGGGAGTACTGGTCACCGCATCAGCTGCTTTATCTTCAATCCTACCACTGACATCCAGCAGAGGGTTCATTAGCTCAGCTACTGTCATTCAATGGCTCCCTGTCCGTCAGAGTACCAACTACCAAGTGTCACTTGTGCACCCTAAGAGAGTCTTTGTAACCCTTTTTGTCCTGTCAGGGCCTCTCTGATCTGTATCCTGTCCGTCGGAGTACGTCAATGGCGCTGATCTACCCTATCGAGTATCTCTGACTCTGACTTGCATCCCTGCTCCCTTAGAGTCCCTCTGACCTGCACCTTCTATCCCTCAGAGTACGTCAGTGGCGCTAATGTCCCGCGGCCTCTCGGGCCCCCTGCTCTCCGCCTGGCAGCACTGCACACTCAGCGACCAGCACAGTTTCCAGGAGGCGGGCCGGCGGCTGCTGCTGGCCCAGCCGGCGGCCCGCCGTCACCTGGCGCCCTATCTGCTGCACGCACTCCAGGAGGCGCAGCTCACCGGCCGAGAGGACGTGCTGCGCGGCCTGCTCGAGCTGATGCTGCGCCTGGGCGAGACGCGCTTCTACCCGCTGGTGTTTGGGGCGCTGCTCGACTTCCAGTGTGAGTGGTGGGACAGTTTTTTTGTTTGTTCATCTCTTTTGTTCTAACGAAACCATTCCAAAGCAGAAGAATGATGAAATAATGGTGAGACATTAGTCTGGGCGGGCACCCTGGCGAGTCACGGGGCTGAGCCCATCCAGTGGATAGGCCACCCAGCCTCCTGACGCTCACTGCACCCGGCTACCGGGGCGTGCTCCGAGGGGAACTTCCCGCCTGGGATAATGTTGCAATGCAGCCCGGAATGTCGGTGGGTTGAGGCGTGGATGAGAGAAATTCACTATTGAGGATGACATTGACGGAACGGTGCACTTTCCTCAGGTCTGATGGAGGACGTCCAGTCGGCCCGAGAGACCTTCAAGCTGGTAGGCGAGCTATCCATATCACTGCCATCTACCGTCATCAATCGGTACTCGAGCTTACTGCAGCGCCACCGGCTGAAGGCCCCCGCGGCGCTGCTACGGATGAAGTACCGCCAGCGGCCGCCAGACGGCAGCTCTAGTGCAGCGGCGCCCAAGGTGCCGTCGGCGCCGTCCTGGTTTGACGATTGGTGAAGTGTGAACCCCGTGTGATTGGAGGGTGTGTGACCCTCAGCGACTCAGGTCAGAGCTTTAGGTACACTGTGATCTCCTTGATTGTTAGGACGCGTTTCAGCGACTTTTTAGCGACTGTTAATGAACGATGTGTTAATCGTGATTGGACATCTATGCTTGCGATGGTGCCGTGCAATAGAAGGAAGTTCGAAGTTTGTATTGTTTCAGTTCATTCACATCGTTCGGTAGGTCCCGGGGAGCCTGGAGACTTGGTCAGCAGCTCTTACAATCACACATTAGCCCCGTGGAAGCCTTACCCTTTGATCGTCAACACTTCGAAAGATATATCACTCAGGTCGCAGGAATGTCTCGTGAATTGCAAAGCTTCATGCTCTTGATGCGTCTCGGTGTACTCAGTTCACTAGAAAGCTCTAGCCAATCATTATCTTCACACATCCTTTCGCCAGAAACGTCCCAAAGACGTACTGTAAAATAGGGTGAAGTGTATTTCGTACTTGGTGGCGGCGCCTACCGCCTGGTGCTGCGCGGCCGGCCCGCCCGACTGCAAATACCGCCGGCTCTCTCTGACTGCTACACGCTAATATACGGCCGTCCGGCTCCGAGCCGGCCGCGGCCCGCATAGGCGCCCGCCCGGCGCCTGGCAAGTAACACGGACCCCATGCATGGAAGAAGCCCCACGGCGCGGCGCGCCAGCGACCGCCGGCACAGACACATCTCAGTTCAACGATTACAGCATCCCGCGCCGGCAGGTTAACGAAGTAACGACTCCCGCCGGTGCGCGGGACGGCGACACGGTACATTTAACTCGGAGGCCCTCATCACTCCCGGTGCCACCGAGAGTCCCTCATGTAATGATGTCCCAGCGGCGAGTCAGACTCCAGCAGTCAGACGTCAGACTTCATCGGCAACGACAGACTCCTCCGGTGACGTCAGACTCCAGCGGCGACATCCGACTCTTGCCGTCAGACGCCACCGGTCTCGAGAAGGCACGAGTGCGCGCGTGCCGCGGCGCTCGGTCAGTTGGTGGCCTCCGTGGCCGGTGGCAGCTCCGAGGGCGGTCCGTCTCCGCCATCTGTGGCGGACTTGCGGTAGAACTGGGTCTGTAACGACGAACAGAGGAGCGTGCTTAGCAGACTTAGAAGGTAGACTTTTGACGTGAATCCGAGTTTCAAACCAAATCAGTGCGGAGGCCATTACAATTAAGTCGCATGCGACTTCTAGCACCCATCCCCAGCACAATGCTACACAATACACATAAACATATTGACAAAATTAACCTCTTAGTGACTGAGAAATGAGCATTCCCCAACAGCCAGTGACTAACAAGCCAAAGACTCCTGCTGACAAACCCCGATAACTCGCCCCTACAGCGCCGTGTCCCCGCACTCACCACGTTGGGCTCATCAGGCGGGCCGCCGCCCACGGCCGGAGGGTTGTTGCCGTTCGAGAACTCGTCCTCCGAGTCCTCCGATGACGAGTCCACGGAGTTCTGGTGCGTCGGGGCGCGGATATCTGCGGCGAAAAAGAGGGGAGTTAGAGGGTCATAAGACGATTCCAATCCATAGAGTTCTGGTGCGTCGGGGTGCGGATATCTGCGGCGGAAAGGAGGGGTGGTGTTAGAGGGTCATAAGACGATTCCAATCCATAGAGTTCTGGTGCGTCGGGGCGCGGATGCCTGCCGTAAGGGGAAGGGTTAAAGGGTCATAAGACGAGTCCACAGAGTTCTGGTGCGTCGGAGATATGCGGCCGGAGGAGGAATGACTGGGGGGCGGTTGAGCCTACAGATACACAGACGGTACACATACATAGACGGATACACAGACGGTAATGGCAGAGAAACAGTCACCAATAAGACCACGCACCTCACAGGGACACTTGCTACTGCAGTCGAAGAGAAGATAACTCCTAGAAAGAGCCTATCGAGTATTCCGATGGAATCGTGCTGCAAGTGTTCCGCCCCATCACTCCCCTGACGCAATCACAACAGCACACATGCAGTTCCACTCGCTGGACATGGGATCGGATAGCTCTGGTTAAAATGGTCGGCGCCTGAAACACGCCGAGCATTGCGCAGCCTGCTCCCAGATTGCCATTCCAGCTCATAGATGGCTCTGAGGTATCAGTCCGAAGTTCGCTGCCCCGTAACACTGAAAAGTTAACACAACAGACCACAGATGGCTCTGGCGTCAGCGTCTGAAACATACTGCGCCGCATGGTCCCAGCTGCTGACCCGGAGTCGTGACGCCTTGCAGTACTTACGACTAATGCTGAACACGATGAAAGAAACGCAGCAGCTCATACAATTCGAGCATTAAGACGATTGCAAGTTCCTAACATATCGCTACTACCAATCACTTCGTACCTCAGCACTACACGGTGTCCACAGTGTAATGGCTCCGGCGCCATCACCCCACACACCGCGCTGAGAGGCGACTGACGCTAACCTCATGATGCTAGTCCTGGGTCCATCCTCAGCTCTCCGCCGGTTCCTTCTATCCCTCTTCACCACTTCACACCTGACCCCTGGCAAAGCCGGCGGCTACATACCCAGAACCCCAGAACCCTTTCACTCAGACACACTGTAAACCTTTCCACTCACGCCAACCTCAAAACCTTGCACTCAAAGGAACTCCGAACCCTTCCTGACTGACGCAAACCTCAAAAACTTCCACTCGATCAAACCCCACTCAGGCCCGTTACAGATCATTCAGCATCTCCAACACCACACCGCAGATCGGCCATGCTCGCCACTGCTGACCATACTGCCGTCCAAAGGAAGAAAGCCGCAAGCGCCATTTTTACCGAAATCGAGTTATTGGTATCATTCGATTCGTGAAGTCATCCTGCATCCGAATTTTCTATCAAAAAAGCTATAAGTAAATTGTGCAAAAAGTTATAGCAGAAATTAAATTTGCAAAAAGACGTATGTCTGTTAAGAACACGTTCCATCCAAGGAAGAAAGACGTATCTCCGGCAAATAAACGTATATCCAACGAAATTTCGGAAATGACAAGGGATAAAAGCCGTAAGTGTACACATACGTTTTATCGCCGGCACGATTATATTTGATGTGACAAAGGAAAAAAAACTATTTGGGTGGAGACACCCTGTGGGAGTGGAGTGAACCAACACAAAGACCAACATTCAACCGCATCACAAACTCAATGAAATCCGGACAGCATGCCGATTCAGAACCTCCAAAACATAACCCACCCACGCAATAGAGACACCAGTTCAGTCCTCCACGCCGTCCAACTTCAAACACCCCACACACCACAGTCCCGCCCGCCGGCACCAGCGTTAGCGGGCGGCGGGACGGAGCGCGTCGTCTCACCGAAGCTGTCCCACCACAGCGAGACCTGGGCCAGCGGCGTGGGTCTGCGCCGGTGCTCGGAGGCCGGCGGCGGCACGGGCCGCGGCGCCAGGTGCGGCGGCGGCCGGTCACAGCCGTCTACGGCCGGCGCACCGGTCGGTCAGAAGGGTCAGTGTCACGGAGGGACGGGTACAGACGCCGAGACGAGGACGGACGGCCAGCGACCGGTCAGTCCAGACACCGAGACAGCGCACAACAAACAGGGGTGGACGTCAGACTGAGGTGTGCGGCTAACGATAGACGGACAGTGGCTTCGATAAGAACAATACGCAAAAATACGAGTTTTTACCCCTACCAAACTCACAAGTCATAAAACCTCAAAATACATCAAGCGGATAAGAAATACATCACACTGGCCTCGTCAGCCGCTCCGACCCCCCAGTACCGCCGTCTTGACCTCGTGCGTCTCAGTACTAACCTAATGTCACCGCTATGACCTCATGTACAATTGTACAGCCGTACTGACCTCGTGTGTCGCCGGCCAGCCGATTGTCGTCGGCCTTGGCTCGGCTCAGCTCGTCGTAGCAGGTCAGGCAGACACGTAGTGGCTTGGACGACTGGCTGGGCAGAATCCACTTCTTGTTGGAACAGGGACCGCACACCACCTTACCGCACTTTCTGTGGGGAGAGGGGGCGGATCAGGTCAGAGTCATACACCTAACATATGGGGAGGGGCGATAAACAGACTGAGACTGAGGCACCACTCGCAGCACCTCCTACAGGGATCACACACTGGCGGCATTATTGGAATGGTCGGACAGCGTCGCACAGTCTCTCTTGAAAGTGCAGCTCCACGGTGCCGTGGCGGTGCCACCCCGCCCGCCCGACGGAGGGCTGCTAAGTTCGAGTCACCGTGCCACCTGACCTGGGAGATGGATGAGGATGTCGGGGAGGAAGTGTAACAGAGGGTCGCACCGATTTTTGACTTGGGTTCACCGGTACTTCCTTTCCCGTGTACTGCTAGGGTAAGGGCGGGTAAGAGTACGCGGGCGATAAGAGTACGCATCAGCTGTTTCGGTTGCTTAGCAACGCAGGTTTGTCGAGTTCATGAAGTGACATGAAGCCGCCAGTGCGTGCATGTCACCAACGGAACGTGGGCGTTGAGCGGCGACGCTGTTGAGTTTAAGGCGATGAATATTATTTTCGAGCGTCATGATATTATTATGATATGGTACAATAATTTTGATACTTGGCAGTTGAGATGAGGTACATTTCCGTGATTGTTGTGGGAAACTTGTGAGGTTATCTGGGGAAATACTGTACAGTGCAATATTCTGTTTGCGAAGTTTTGCACAACGTTTCGGGGTTGTTTTGTGCGCGAATTGCATGTACGGTAAGAGGACGCACTGTTCAGGAGGGTAAGAGTACGCAGAATTATACATTAAATCGAATATACAGAAATATATAATTATTAATCTATCGCTCAATGACGTTTGTTTTGTAGGTATATCATCAATGGAGCACTGTGATGCAGATGCGTACCCGAAATTCTTCCAAATACGAGTTATTCTCCTTTTTGATTGTGCATTTTTTTTAGAAACACACGACATGATTATTTCCTGATTTATAGACTTGAAAGATTTATTTTATGTTTTTCTTTTTGGATACTAGAATTAACTTAAATGCCTTCTGAGTTTGAAGCTAAGCATTTGGACAGTGCAAGCTGCATAGGTGTGTGTTCATATGCTTGCGTACTCCACCCGCCTGGCGTGCGTACTCTTACACACCCCATATGGTAAGAGTACGCAAGTGCAACGGTTCAGAAAATGTCAGTTTTAGACCACTTCCATTTACGCTGAAGGATCGTTGCCCCATGGGTTGATGGCTAATTCAATGAACTTTAATATTCCCTATTTGCGATTTCTTTCCTTCAAATATTAAACAAATGAGAGCAAGAAATCCACTAAGTGCGTACTCTTATACGACTTCACCCTACTTCACAGAGAGACCTATTACACCTTTAGCCGAAATTCCTACTATTAGCAATGTGAAGACCTTATATATTTGGTGATGTAATACTAAATCACCGTTCCGCACCATATCAGCGATCAGCACTGAGTCGTGAGCCCCGACCAGTGACCGGTAAGCCGCCCTCTGTCCAACTGACCTGCAGTGGTGGCCCCGGTTGATGATTGTGATTGGGGTAGGTATGTCCGGTTAGGTTAGGTCAGGTAGGTTAGCTGGGTACCAGTGGTCGGTGAGCCGCCCCCTGTATAAATGACCTGCAGTGGTGGCGCCGGTTGATGATTGTGATTGGGGTAGGTATGTCCGGTTAGGTTAGGTTAGGTTAGGTTAGCTGGGTACCAGTGGTCGGTGAGCCGCCCCCTGTATAAATAACCTGCAGTGGTGGCGCCGGTTGATGATTGTGATTGGGGTCGGTTAGGTCTGGTTAGGTTAGGTTATCTGGGTACCAATGGCCGGTGAGCCTCCCCCTGTATAACTGACCTGCAGTGGTGGCGCCGGTTGATGATTGTGAACTGACTCTTTTTGCAGTGCATGCAGCTGCCGGCCTCGGTGTCTGGCACCCAGACGGCCGCGTGGTCAGTGGCGCCCAGCTTACCGCCTGTCCGGAGACACGTCAGGTCAGGTCAGATACATACTAACTAGGGCGGGTCATCCGAGAACTTTTTTTCGAGGACACATAATGAAGACCGAAATTCCTACGGAGCATGTCACAAGAAGACTGTGTGAATTTTTTTCAATTTTTTTGGTTGAGGTTGCGGGTCGCCGCAGCCAATTAATCAACCGGGTTTTTCGCTACATTTTCACTGCACGCGAGTTTTGAGCACAAATATCATATGATTTATTATTTTCAAATATATACCTCGAAACTTCAGCTATTCCTCAACCTATTCTGCAAGTCTGTTGGCTGTATCTCTTTAACTGTGGCCATGGTGCCATGCTCTCTGTATCGGTTTTCCGCAACTCGATCGCAGCGCCATCTCTTGAGAGGGCTGTTAACCTTGCGTCGGCCGAGACAATATGCTTTCTGCTGATGCGATCTTAGGACGCTGATGAAAAAACGTAAGGCACAGGAGCGTATATAGCGTGAAAGCTGTCAATTGCAATTAAAGTAGCCATGAAATGTACATATTGGGGGTTCACCTGACTTTAGCACAGCCATTATGCGCCAAGTGCGATAGTGTCCGCTGGACCTATTAGTCATTTGATTCTGCGCTGAGACTTCAGCAGCATTATTTTCAGTTTTGGCTTCGATTATTTCCTTGCATGTAAATTTAACCTTTCTTTTGAAATGCAAACTTAGTGTTAGAACTGAACAGTAGCAGCTCAATTGCAGGATAACTAAGTACTAAGTTAGCCTCGTCAACTTAGCCCGGCTTCATCTGACAACAGACTGAGGATGAGTTGCGAGGTATCCTGCTGATCGGCGATCCGCGTATCATATCACTGCCCGAGTCGCGCGTTCTCATCGGACCATCAGATCCTATTTTGATGACCTATTGGGGCTGGGGCACCGCAACAAGCAGTGGAGCATCGAGCTTTGAGGGAAACTGACCTCATAATAACCGCGGTAGTAGCTGCTGAGTGGTCGCCGACGCAAGTTGTGATCCCAATCATGTGACATTGTTGCAGTTAGTGGAAGGGAGCCTCCATGTCGAAACGGAACTAATGCCGCGTGGTGGTCCTCGGTGACACTTCACATTCTGTTCTCAGATAGGCAAGTGATTACAAAGGAAATGCCCTTCTGCATTTTACGTGCATAAGGATGCGTCGTTTATCATGATAAATAGGATAGCCGTGCTGTATCATCGGCTATGACGAGCCTGTTGGACGAGCATATTGCTTCAGTAAATGAGCCCGGTAGTTAATGCTTATTCTATTTTACACCAAAATCAGACAAGGGCCAAACTATTAAACAAGTTTACAAGACTTGTAGAAAAGCCACTGGACTAAAGCTGCGCCGATCAGTGGACCATTTACCAAGAGTGCCTGTGCATCGAGCAGGAACCGTTCGTGCCGTTTCGGGCAACGCCATGCAGACCAGGATCAGAGAACACTTCCGAACAGCCCGGAAGCAGGCGTCACGCTCTTGACAAATCCTGAGGTAGCTGTCAGTAAGGAAGCTTGAGCCCTTGAATTTGGCAAAATGGCTTACGTTGGCAGCTTGCAAGTTACGTATTCCGTCGCGATCGCCCATCATACAACATATATTGACCAGCTTCGAACTATCACCGAGTTCAATGTTGTTCACTATGTCCCAATGTGGTCCGAAATTACGGAGTAAACATTGCAGAGACGGATTACTCCAAAGCATCCAGCTATAGCGAGACCTCTCAGCTCACCGGTCTGTGTTATTCGCCCAGTGATCGACAGGAATAAGTACCGGGCTCACTATAGGAAACTTTTTTGGGCTGTACTGGCCGATACAGACAGCCAGCAAACAGTGCATACACTGCGATGCTTGCTGAACTAAGGAATGGTGATAAAAAGACTCGAGACACTTATGGCAAAAAAGTATAGGAAGCGAATGAGGCAGGAGACATAAAGATATGCGATTCTATCAGCATTTTGCAATAAACAAGTCATGCACTACATGCAGCTCATAGATCGGTCCAAAGAACGCGTTACAGAGTCACCAGTAGCAATCTCGCTGGAAGAGGGCGACCTTCGACCCGCTGCTTAACAAATTAATTTCGATCCGGTGCATACCTACCCATACTCACTACTCAGGCAGTGGAGCGAGCCGTCCGGTTCCTAACTTGGGCAGCATACGTTGCTTTTATTAAGAGAGCACGTCTCGGTTACATCACGTGTGCCATCACGACGCAATGCAACGCTCTCATGCCGGCGTTTAAATCAATTATCGAAGTGTGATTTTCTGTCCTAGGACGGTTAGGTGGCTGGCTACATTGCATTCAAAAATGAACATACGGTTTGGACTGATGTTATCTGTCTGCAAAACTTAATTTAACTGATAAACATATAGGTATCAAAGTTAAGCATCTCGCTGTTTTCTTGGCGAAATCACTATAGGTATAGCTTCCGGAGCAATTTATGATTCCTGAAGTATTTCGGATCGAATGGGTACAACTCACCTAGTGTCAAATAAGGAACACCAGACACCTAGGACACCAAAGAACACCATATACCCGACGTGGCAGCGGCTGCGTCAGCTTTTAACGGTCGGAAAGCCGTCAAAATCAATGTTATGCCAAACTCGCTCAATAGATGGCGCTGGTTTCGTTGCGCTCAGAGCGCCGATGCTAATCGCTATTCTGAGCACGATTCTGCCACTGGGGTTTCCAAACTTTGTGAAGAGGTGGGGGTAAGCATGTAGAACTAGGAAAGTTGTAAATATAGTACCTTTCTCGAATTATTCCCACTACATTTTGCAAACAACGAGAAAAATTAGCAAAAGTGGTCTCGAAAAACCGTTGACGGCGCGCCCAGTTCCTTTTCAAAAATTCGCAAAAAATATGTTTTAACCGTTTTATGGATCAGCCCGTAGGAAAATCGCTCTTCACTTGGAAACTTTTTCCATCGACCCGCCCTAATACTAACTCGCTGTGCACCCTATACTCACAACACAAAGGTCATGACGCAGACATCCAGACAGCACAAGTCTCTCTGTATATGGCTGAAATCGATACACTTTGCAGCATGCCTTGCATGAAAATACACCTTTTGGCACTCAAAATAGGCATCTTTTCATTCAATTTCGGCGAATTGCATTCAATTTTAGCGATCTCTCATTTGCTTCGAATAGGGGCATTTTGTTTCGTCATATGGGCTCTACTTTGACATCGGGCACACCACATCGACATCAGTCATCATTTCGGCAAGGGGCATTCAATTTAGACAAGGCCTTACGTATATAGACGTTAGACATGGACTTAGACACGAGACATTCAATCTCGCCATTTTACAATCAAAATCGACATCACTCATTTGATTTAGACATTGCTTATTTAAAAATCGTTGATTGAGCAGTTTTTGAAAAATAAAGAAAAATGACCTGCTGGATGCTGGTCGTCCCAGTCGCTCCCAATCATGGCGTTCAGAACCTTATGTACACCTTTTTTCGATCCGAATCGGCATCTGGTCAGTTAGTTTCGGCAGATCTGCATTAGGAACGTCAGCTGGAGTGCGCTTTCGACAAACCACGCCTCAAACTCGGCATAGTGCAGCAGCGTGACATGGGGCATTTAATGTCGACAATGAGCGTGCTTTCGACATTGGCCAATGGATTTCGGCACACGGCATAGGACTGTGGCATCGGGCATTGGAAAAAGGCAAATTTCATTTTACAATGGCAATGGTCATGCAGTTTCGTTGGCGGTATAACAAGTTAAATCGAACAAATTTAAAACCATATTTTTTACATTAATGCGTTTTCAATGCTTCCCAATAGAATTTATAGCATTTTTCCTTTTCTTAGACTTCCCTTGGATAAATGGAACACAAAATACGCCAAGGCCGTGGTTTTAAGGTCTAAACGTTTTTTTCTGTCAATGGAGTTTGAGTAGGCTAGCAAGCCATGTCAGAGTCATGAGGTGAGAGGATCATGCGGAGGAAGCATTTGGGTGAGTCTACCAGTACGTGAGCAGTGAGCTGCGGCGGCTGACAAGGCGCTGGTATAAAACTGTCCCGCTACGGATTTGCAGCCAAAGCGATCGATGGGTCAGCCCGTAGCGGGTCTCCACCTTTCCAGAGGGCAGTTTTTTTTTTGTCCAGAAATACAGTTGACCATGACTGACCACCACCACCGTCCTGCAAACATTGTTGCCGCTCTCCGGTGACATGCCCATTCCCATCTCGGCAGACCTGAACCATCCGCGCTGGCGGTCAGCGTCACTCACAATGTGTCGACAGATCGACACAAATGGAAAAAAAATCAATATTTTTGTTTTTCATGCAAGAAATACGGCTGAAACATTGTCAACTTTAGATGCATTGAAAAGAGCGAGGCCCCGAATGACCCCCGTCAACCTTTGGATTCGCTAGAAGCGTGGCCCCGAATGACCCCCGTCGCCCTTTGGATTCGCCAGTGCTTCCACATTGTCACAGAGTGATGCAAGGATGGTGACCTCGAATGAGGTCAGCTTGTGTGCCGGAAGCGGGTGATGTTAGGGACGAACCGGTGTTAAGGTTCCAGAGCGACTGACGAAATTAGGTGCCCCTTGCCGTATTCCAATGAACGGTTGCCGCTTCGGATTGAAAAAGGTGTGGTTACTTAGCAACCAAACGCCCATATTGAGTGTCTCTTTACAGTACTGTGGAACATTTTAACGCACATTCTTAGAATGCCTTTCCGAAAAGATGAGAGTTGCTTAATTCACTGATGAGATAAATTGACCATTGTCTAGCTTGGCTGCAAGCTGCCGACGTAAAATGCAGTATGACAAAAAATAATGCCCTTTGTCGATATTAAATGCCCCTGCCGTTGTTCAATGACCCTGGTCAAGTATCAACAGATGCTAGTCTAAATCCGTGAAAAGTGTCGAAATAAGTGCTCCAGTGTCGAGTTGTTGGAGTGCCTGTCGAGATAAGGTGCCCGCTGCCGTAATTGAATGAACGGATGCCGATTCGGATTGAAAAAAGGTGTAAATAAAATTTGCCTACAGCACGGCCGGTAAATTCATCCGTACTCCATCTGCATCCTTATCCATCTGAATCCTTATGATGCTTCGTTGTTGCGTGCTGATGGTCACCCATTGCACGCGTTCATAGTAGCTCCGACAAAAGCGCCCGTCCCGGGCTACCTCTGGAGCGGCTGTACATACATACGCGGTGCCGTGTTCAATTGCATCGGGTCCGTCGAATGTCAATTACGGGTCCTTGAATGCTGCTAACGCGCTTACGAGGCGCCCCACCC
Organism: Amphibalanus amphitrite; assembly: GCF_019059575.1. Taxonomy (NCBI): domain Eukaryota; kingdom Metazoa; phylum Arthropoda; class Thecostraca; order Balanomorpha; family Balanidae; genus Amphibalanus; species Amphibalanus amphitrite. Next base: position 726,725 of record NW_024881515.1, read on the forward strand.
AACGCCGGGTCGGGGCCGCCCCGGGGCAGCAAATCAGCGGCCGACAACGAGCACCGCCGCGGGCGGCCCACGGCCCGGACCACGACAGCAGCGCGACGGCGGACGGCAACAGCTCAACAGCGGCCACCAGTCAGCCCCAAAGTCAGCGGCGGCAGAGCCCACCGGCTGAGGAGCGGGGGAGGGGCACTCTTACATCACTTACATCATCATCTCTCTTACTCTTACATCTTACATCATATCCATGAAAATGCGTCATAGCTTTCACTTGATAAGACAGTTTTATCATAAATTTAAAGTAAATCTATAAAAAAGCCAAACAACCATTGTCTAAATTGATTGTAAAATGTCAAAGTCAAATGCAGTTCTTCATTTACAGCTGACCATTGTCGAAATTCAATGCCCCCGTCGAAATTCGACGCAACAGATCGAATATGAACCGGTGCTTTTTTAAATTGATGAAATAATTCGAAATGTGTGAGGTATGTCTAAATGGAGGTAGCTCTGTCGATATTGAATGCAAAGTGTCGAAATTGAATGACCAGATGCCGATTTGTAGTGCAAAAAGGTGTATATGAGCTTCAGCGGCAGCCTACCTAAATTCCAACTAACTAGCGTATGACCAACATAATAAATAGCATGAGCAGCCAGGAAGTTTATGTAATCCATGTTCATGTTTTTTTTTTACCGTGCATATCAATGTCATGTTCATTTTCGAGAACTACCCCTGGACAATTGTTCCTCCCGCACTGATTTATGACGCAGACAGCCAGACTGCCGTCTGGTTGATTCGGTTGACCGGCCTCCCGTGAGATAAGTTTTTGTGTGTGGTGAGCTGCCTGATTGCCGGAGCAGCTCGGCAGCCAGACTGCCGTCACGGTTCAACGCAGCACAATCCGAGCCTTTCTACCGTCAGCAGGGACTATCATCTGGCCGAGACAACAATGCCATGGACCAGGTCAGCGCTAGATTCCCCTCAGCCACAATAACCGGAGCTGAAGGCGGAACACAAAGCTCAGTGGCAAAGCCAAGGCCATTCGGCTAATAATGACAATTCACAGTGTGTCCGATTTTCAAACAATAAATCAACATTTGAGTTCAAACATAGCGCTGAGTGCACACTCACTCTTTTTGAGCAGGTCGTCGACGCATTTGTTGATGTGCGCCATCCACTCTGCCTTCTCGGCGGCGGTGGCGGCGTACACGGCGAACGACTTGGTGCGCGTGCGCACCAGCCAGCCGTTCTTGTACTGCGCGTCGTCCTCGAGCGACTCCAGCTTTACCTCCTCCAGCGGGATGATCCGCTGGCAGTTGTACTGGAACGAACAGCATATCAGTGAGAGGGGATCCGCTGGCAGTTGTACTGGAACGAACAGCATATCAGTGAGAGGGGATCCGCTGGCAGTTGTACCGGAACGAACAGCATATCAGTGAGAGGGGATCCGCTGGCAGTTGTACTGGAACGAACAGCAGAACAGTGAGAGGGGATCCGCTGGCAGTTGTACTGGAACAAACAGCAGAACAGTGAGAGGGGATCCGCTGGCAGTTGTAATGGAACGAACAGCAGAACAGTGAGAGGTGATCCGCTGGCAGTTGTACTGGAACGAACAGCACAACAGTGAGAGGGGATCCGCTGGCAGTTGTACTGGAACGAACAGCATAACAGTGAGAGGGGATCCGCTGGCAGTTGTACTGGAACGAACAGCACAACAGTGAGAGGGGATCCGCTGGCAGTTGTACTGGAACGAACAGCACAACAGTGAGAGGGGATCCGCTGGCAGTTGTACTGGAACGAACAGCATAACAGTGAGAGGGGATCCGCTGGCAGTTGTACTGGAACGAACAGCATAATAGTGAGAGGGGATCCGCTGGCAGTTGTACTGGAACGAACAGCATAACAGTGAGAGGGGATCCGCTGGCAGTTGTACTGGAACGAACAGCAGAACAGTGAGAGGGAATCCGCTGGCAGTTGTACTGGAACGAACAGCAGAACAGTGAGAGGGGATCCGCTGGCAGTTGTACTGGAACGAACAGCATAGCAGTGAGAGGGGATCCGCTGGCAGTTGTACTGGAACGAACAGCATAGCAGTGAGAGGGGATTCGCTGGCAGTTGTACTGGAACGAACAGCAGAACAGTGAGAGGGAATCCGCTGGCAGTTGTACTGGAACGAACAGCACAACAGTGAGAGGGAATCCGCTGGCAGTTGTACTGGAACGAACAGCACAACAGTGAGAGGGGATCCGCTGGCAGTTGTACTGGAACGAACAGCACAACAGTGAGAGGGGATCCGCTGGCAGTTGTACTGGAACGAACAGCAGAACAGTGAGAGGGGATCCGCTGGCAGTTGTACTGGAACGAACAGCATATCAGTGAGAGGGGATCCGCTGGCAGTTGTACTGAAACGAACCACAGAACAGTGAGAGGGGATCCGCTGGCAGTTCAACTGTAACAGACAGAACAGAGAGGGGTGTGGCGCAACAGCTCTGATGATGATGATTGGGTTTGGTGGCGTGCCCAACCAGAGGTGGAACTTTTTGTTTTTCATTGGGGTTGTAGTTTGCCGGAGCCCAGGGTATACCCCCACCAAAACCCGAAAAGTCCCCGGATTCGGCCCACTATTTTTCGGGAGGGGCCCACATTTTCATTTACAAAAAAAAAATAAATAAAAAATAAAAGTGGTCCATCTCCAGGGAGAGACGGCTGACCCTGTCGTCCCTCCATTGGCTATGTGCCTGGTTGTAGGTACTCGGGTATCGCCAGTCGCCACCATGGTCGTGGCCATAGGCGGCGGAACGGGGAGGGCATCGGGGAACCGTGCCCCCTTTGATTTTAGCATTTTAACATTAGCCCTATGGGCGTTGCATGGAAAGAATGGGATCAAAAGTCGACAGTGCCCCCCTTAATTGAGGGTGTTCCGCCGCTAGGTACTGGTCGTGGCGATTCGGAAACGGTAGGTAAACGCCCAAAATCACAGTCCCTATGAATACTTGTTTCTTTCCACATTTGACACAAACATTACTCAGTATTGGAGCAGGGCTCTTTCCCTACGAGTAACAATTTAAGCCACTCGTGGCAATTGACAACGAAGACCTAAACAGGAATACGTTATTTTTAGACTAAAAAACTTAAAACGAGTCCATCTTTGTATATTAATGCCACTGTCGTCTGGAATACGTCTATTACGGAAACGGGTAGTATAAACCGGAATAGTGACGGATCAGACATGAGATATTTTGCAAACGAGGACAACATACCGAACACAATGCCGCAAAGGAACATAACACTGGATCTAAATTATCTCAACCTGAGGAAACTAAATAATAAATGCCACAGCCTTTTCATATCACCGAATACTTCAATAAACTAGATGATCTTCTTTTTTTCAACGAGCAAATGTATAATTATGCATTGTTTGGCGAATCGTAAACAAAACGCATACTCTTCACAGCCACGATGGCTAGGAACACATAGCGGCTTGTTTGTCTGCCCCTGAGACACTGAACGTACACCGATTTTCAGCTAAATCGAAAGACCCCGCCGTTTACCGTTAAAATGTTAGTTGGCCGTTAATTCGTTAACGGTGCAAAATACCACCCCAAAGAGGTACATTTTCGGAATAAGCGCATCGAGGAGGCCCTGTACACCGATTTTCAGCCAAATCGAAAGACCCCGTCGTTTCCCGTTAAAATGTTGATTGGCCGTTTACTCGTTAACGGTGCAAAATACCACCCCAAAGAGGCACATTTTCGGAATCAGCGCATCGAGGAGGTCCTGTATACCGATTTTCAGCTAAATCGAAAGACCCCGCCGTTTCCCATTAAAATGTTAATTGGTCGTTAACTCGTTAACGGTGCAAAATACCACCACAAAGAGGTACATTTTCGGAATCAGCGCATCGAGGAGGCCCTGTATACCGATTTTCAGCCAAATCGAAAGACGCCGCCGTTTCCCGTTAAAATGTTAATTGGTCGTTAACTCGTTAACGGTGTAAAATACTACCTCAAAGAAGTACATTTTCGGAATCAGCGCATCAAACAGGCCCTGTATACCAATTTTCAGCTAAATCGAAAGAACCCGCCGTTTCCCATTAAAATGTTAATGTTATTAAAATGTTAACTCGGTTACGGTGCAAAATACCACCCCAAAAAGGTACATTTTCGGAATCAGCGCATCGAGGAGGCCCTGTACACCGATTTTCAGCTAAATCGAAAGACCCCGCCGTTTCCCGTTAAAATGTTAATTGGTCATTAACTCGTTAACGGTGCAAAATACCACCCCAAAGAGGCATATTTTCGGAATCAGCGCATCGAGGAGGCCCTGGATACCGATTTTCAGCCAAATCGAAAGACCCCGAAATATGCTGCTGAGAGGCTGATATTCGTTGCTGCTGATTTGACAGACGTCGCCAAAACCTTGCATTTGTATCAAATGCGTCATGCTGGCTTACAAGTTACATGTGACTTAGTTTGCATCGTTTGCATTCTGTTCGCGAACCTGTCAGTAAGATCATCAGCACTAATTATCGCACAGGATTGGTTTTTACTTTTTATGGTCGTCAACGTTGATTTCAAGTGTCGTCATTTTAGCCAAATATTCGTGCTGATTGGTGGTATTGTGCCAACTGACAAAATTGCGAACAGAGTGATATTTCACTTAAAAAATGTATTTGATATTATGATTGGTGATTGAATGCTACATAGGGTGGAGGCTTAGGTTAGGTTAACTTATTTCTGAAGCTTACTGTTTTGTGTCAAACTTTTCATCTATATGCTTATCTCTTTGATAAGCACAGCCCACAGGTATGAAATATTTAGTGAGAAAACCCAAAAGTACAGTGGCGGATCAGGATTCAGGGGGGGGGGCAAAATGGGCATTTGCCCCTCCCAAACGGCATAATTTTAATATTACGCCTATGGACGAGGCATGGAAAGAATCGATAAATTGTTATGGTTTGCCCCCCCCCCCCCAAACTCTGAGCTGGATTCGCCACTGCAAAAGTATGATGAATGTTATGATTTCTTTTGCTTCACACTTTCATGTTACATGTTAAGATTTTTTGGAACTTTTTCAATATGATTCACTTAGTATGCTTAAGAAGTGTGAAGTGATTGACTTTCATATCATGCTCTGCTCACTGTCTCAGCGGAATAATATGTTCATGTTCTTAACAGAGCACTTTCAATGTTTTTATCATCTGGAATTCAAAAAGATGTCCTAATTTATTGATATCTTCACTTTCTTGATATATCTCAATTATCTACTTCTGAAGGGATACATATTTTGTTCATTTTCATGTGTTTCAGGCTAATTCTTAATTTTCCAATGTTGGGGTTGTAGTTTTGCCATTGGGGTTGTACTTTTAAAAATTGGGGTTGTAGCTACAACCGCCACGGTATATAAAGTTCCGCATGTGTGCCCAACCTCTGAGGGTTATATGACGCCAGTAACTTATCTTCTTGCGTGAGGTGCGGGGCAAGAACTGAACAAAGAGTTAACAACAGTCTTAAAGCGCAGGTGGGCGTGCTGAACAATGGTGGGCAATGTGCAGTTTTCTCTCAAAGGACGAGTAAAATGAGGTAAGAACGGGACAACAGTCCCTCAAGAAGCATTGCTCGGGTTAACGTCCAACATACTAGGTCTGGATTAAGAAACTATCGTGTTCGAAGATAAAAGCAAACCCTCGCAGGACAGCGAGGCAGGAGTTCCGGTAAGGAAAGAGTTCTACGAGACTTGGTGAGAGTAGACTACTCGGAGTCCAGAGGTTTTGACGAACGCAAAGAGGGCTTCCCTGTCTAGGAGGTGCGAGTCGTTACCCAGCAGGTTTTGGATGGTCAGCTGATGTGTAGCCCCGAAGTGCGCTTCCCTTTCACGATTTAGCTGAGGACAGTCCAGTAGAACATGCCTCACCGATAGGGGGACAGTGCATCTAGGACACGTAGGTCTGTCTCCTCCACAGACGAGAAAGCCGTGGGTGCCGTACGTGTGCCCAGTCCTCAGCCTGCACAGGACCTGTTTTGGCGCATGGCGGAGGCCCACGGTGCTAGTGTGGGCTTGAGAGAGAGAGAAGCTTGTTGCCCAAGCAGCCATCCCACCTGCTTTGCCATTTGCTGTGCGAGAAGTAGGGAAAAAGTCCTTAGCTCGCCGCCAGTCCTCGTCCTCGTCCTAGCCGCCAAGTCGGCAGTCTCGTTACCTTGGATGCCTACGTGGCTCGGGATCCAGCAGAGCCGCACACGTTTTCCCTCTCGGCCAAGACCGGTAAGCTTCTGTAAAATGTTCTGTACAATGGGGCCAGTAGGGTTAAAAGAGCGGAGAGCTATCAGGGAACTCAGTGAGTTCCTCAGGATTGATCAGAGGGATCGCGGGTTCTTCTCTGGACACCGCCCCCGGACACCACGGTGCTATAGAGCCACAAACACGTGTCAGCGGTGACACAACGCACGGGAATGGGCAAACGCTGCCTAATCGCGGCAGCAGTCCGCAAACAGCAGTGCAGGTCAGCAAACAAACCAGCCCGATAAGGAAGTCACGCTATGAACAGTGAATGGTCGAGTCGCTGCGAGGCGATATTCACAATGAGACGCTACATCTACAGCCGTTCACACGGACTGGCCATTGAAACATGCCCAGCATCCATGCCAGAAAGTCTTTTTGACACAAGTGGGTAGTGTGGCGTTAGCAACACAAGACAAAACGCACCCCCAGCGAGCCGCAGCATTCCTCTAGCCATACGGCGTGATACTATCAGTCTTGAGAAGCCTTCCGAATACCGTTCACTTCATTTTAGAATATCAGCCACGCCCACGAGTAGAACCTTGTTAGCACCTTACTAAATCAAAGAGCCCCTACGAGTTTCCTTCAATGATAACACCCATAATCCAAATCCACCATCGGCCTTGGCAATTTGTTTACGACACAGTCCCAACCAATGTAGCGGCAATTAGGGACAGCACACAGCTGTTATCAGCACACCATCACAACAAACCCCTGTCGCTCAGCAGTGCTGCCAGTCATGCCAGCGGAACTGCGGCTCCCCGCCCGTGACGGGCCGGGCGGCGGACGGGCGGGGGCGGGGGCGGGGGCCGGCGGGACACCTGTGCGGGCGGCGAGCGCCGCCACCGCCCCGTGCCGGCAGAACACAGGTGGCGCCGATGGGGCCGAGCAACAGCCGATGCCGGGGAGGCACGGACAGGCGCACTCGGGTCAGAGTCTCGGGTGGCTCACAGCGAGATTACAGGCTCGTATGATGACGGAGCCGGCAGATGACCATCAAACCGCGTTATCGGGCGGTCTGAATAGCACAACTGTGGACATTGTTCCTGCGGGGTGTCCCGGTTGCGCATAACAGTCTCCGGGCGACCATACGCCAACCGACAACCGACCGCCTAAAGGGAACAGACAGATCAGACAGATAGTGTTGAGACGCCTTTCGAGTTCTAAGTCGCGTGAGATGCAAAACGAAATGTTACGTGTGAGGCCGGTCTACATCAACAGTCTTCAATTATTGGCACAACACTTGAGATATCAAGCTCAGAGGTCGATCACCGTTGACAAGCGCCTTTGAACCTATCATGTGATGCAGCTCCTCAGCGGCAGCCAGCGCCTGTTTTATGAGATATCCATCATGCACTAAAACTAAAACCGTGCAAGCTTTGTACCCGAGTGTTTGATCTCCCGTTGAAGAGTCCCATTAACAAGAGATGAGCTACTCCAGCGATATACTACTGAGCGCGGTACAATGGGATGACGCTCCTTCACCGCGCCGGCTACAGAAAAATGCGTGCATTGTTTCAGCCGACACATTATCATAGACCACCCATCAATGACTCAGAGTTGACGCACACCTGCCAGCCTCTTGCGGATGGTGTCAGGGCAGGCATATCGGCCTTCGATCGGCGTGCGTGACGAGTTTCGGTTCACCACACCGCCGTGTCAGACAGGGGCTAACAGCCCCTGTCTGATCCACCAGCGGAGTCACTGCGCACCCGTACTGGCCCGAGTAGCTGATCAACTCAACGGCCGAATACTGCAGATCCCAACAACGGCCTTGCCCATAACAGCAGTACTGGTTGACAATCTCTAGCGGCCGTCTGGGGCCCAGACGGCCGCTATGGGCACTGGGCGGAATTCACAGACAGTCAGGCCAGTCTGGCTCAGCTCGACAGCCGGCCTCTCTGCACGCCCTATGCAGGTTATCTCTCCGGGCACATGGCGCAGTGTGGCAGCAAGGCCACGTTCGTTTACCGCCTGCGGAAATATGCCTTCAGTCTCCGAGTCACCGGTTTACATAAGCGGCTGTGCACACACGACGGTGCAACGGGAAGCTTTGAGTCATCTCACGATAAATTGCAACACAATGCGGAACAACTAACTAGCAGCAGCACACTGTAGTCTGGTATTAGAAGTGGTGCTCCAGCATGTTGAACTGTTGCATACATTTACATAGTACATAGTGCCTTATTTCGGAAAATGATAACAAGCGCCGAGCACCTGAATTCATGCATCACAAGTTGAGCATATTTTCAGGTATCGTAACCAAATGTCCAATATTTTGATTCCAAATCATACAGGATGACAATCTTCCTTTTTTTGCCACCACGTGTTTACAATGTAATCTTAGCACGGGCTGGTGTCCGACTCATCTTCTTTGGCAGAACCCAGAGGCCTTTTAGTAAGATGATGTTTTGGGATGATAGAGGACACGATAGCTCCCGGACAAGCGCTAATATATCTCGCATGCGAATAAATGGGGATGCTAGCCATGGCGCAGCTTAGCTAAACTCCGTACCTATCTGTTGTGCAATGTGCATGCAGTCTGAAAATACGTTCATCCAGCTTGCCAAGAATGGGAAAGCAAGAAATTAAAGGTAGTGTGCCACCTTTGAAAGATTTCCCATTTTATTTTTCCTAGGATAAGAAGCTTCTGTTTTTACCTAATATCGCAAAAAAAAATCAAAAATGGGCCTGGAATAGTGCCTTTTTCGCCTAAAAGTTTTTCGGTTTTTAGATATGTATAACAACTGTAGAGGGCTCACCTGCAAACAGGCGTCGGGCAACAATCGCGAATGCGGCGCACTTGTGACAATAAGCAAAGGTCATTATAGTGTTACGACCATACGACGTACGGGAATGAGTTATCAGCTGTCTAATCGTAGACAACACAATGTCGAGCCTTAAACTGTAAGCCCGTATTGGTATTGTTTCTTTTATTTGGCTGTCGAACATTATTTATGGTTTGAAATATGATTTTATGTAAAATAATTGATATGAAAAAGCCGTCTTATAAGTTATGATCCCATTTCACCACACGCAAGTGGCAGGAATGACAATGATCAGCTGACGCATTTTTCTTGGCCGAAGTCAGAGCGCGCGGCCCGACGCACCACGCGTATTTGGAAATTCCGACCTCGACGAGCATCAGAAGCCACCTAACAGGCGTGTTCGAAACCGCAGGAGATGATGATGAACGGGTTTATCGAAACTTGATTGGATGAGCATATCGGTAATAGCGATTTCAGTGTGTGCATTTATTGTTCATAGTGGTGTGAAATGTGGTTGGGGTACGACCGACAACCCGTCGGGGCGAATTTCGCACTGGGGTACTCAAAATTTGAAGAATTTAAGACGTTTCCATGAGTTTTGAAGGTATGGATAAGTTCTAAAAATCCGGTTCTCCTTATCTGGGCCATTAACTCCATACGGTCCAAGAAAGCTGGCACACTACCTTTAACGGACATACGCGTATGGAGAAGGTGAAGTTCATTGATTCATCAGCCACAGATGGAACTAACTGAACAAGACGACCCACCACCAGCCATGGAATGACGAGCTCGGCTGAGTAATGAGCACCGACCATAGCGCACGTGCCCGAATCGAGTGCGGCCGGCGTCCGCCTGCAGCGTGTATCATCGCCAAAGGGACTTCCACAGGGGCGATGAATCGATCATGAGCGGTGATAAATCTACAGCAGATTCCGTGCACTGGGTGAAGTGCCTGCAGATATTGTCCGACCACTGAGACGGAAAAATGCAGTCTACATAGATGAATCAGACATCGATGTTAAGGTGTATGATTCATACCTATTCATTCACATAGATATCAAGGTCCTAAAGCAACAGGATAGACCGATATGAATCGCATCAAAAGAATGCTGAGCTTGTATTATCTCGACAGTTGACACTGTCACAGCTGATGGTTACCACTTGAGCGTCAGACGTCCTGCCAACATCCGTCCATCACAGACCTGACCATCACAATGTCTAAAGGCTGGAGCACAGCTCTCCCATTCGTGCAAATCGCGTCTCCCAACTCGTAACCCGTCGAGCTGCGAGCTGGCAGACGCGATTTGCACGCGTGGGAGCTCGGGCATTCCGTGTCAACCGGACCAGCCAAAACGGCACCTCCCGTGAACTTCGGGCTGGGAGCGAAAAATATGCAAGGTGTTCGAATGGGAAGAGCGAGCAGCAATTTGCACGCTTGAGAGCGTGCAAATTCCAGCTTTTCCAGTCAGGTCAGTGCAGTGCCCTGTCCTGTCGCAGCGCTTGCCGTGCACCAGAGCAGAGCTGGCGCAGCTGGCGGTGGCTGCCGCAGCTCTGACCCTCCCCTCCCCTCCCCACCGGCTGAGGCGGCGGCTTCAGTTTCGCTCGGGCGGATCGCGTGGCGGCCGGAATGGTACGCCCCCCGTAGCTCCCGCCCAGTCACCAGTCCATCGGCAGAGTACGGACTTATGGCCAGTTAAGTCACTCCGCGACAGACAGAACTGCTAACTTAGCCGCTGGACACGGAGCACAGCGAACAGTGAGCTCACGACAGGCTCACGTCACTCCACGGCAAACGGAACGGAGGGGCACTGGAAACCACGGGAAACGCACAGGGACATCCCTTCAGATGGACTTCTGTGCCACAGAAACCCAGCTAATCGACAGCTGCAGATAAATCACAAATAAGAGAAAAGCCAAGCAGTGTTTCACGGCTGCTGCGATCCATCCGGAATCATTGACTGGAGCGGTTTAGTTTCTTGCTTGCTATCGAACAGCCGAAGATGAGTAGAAGCAGGCGGGGATGGGTAGGGCCAGGCTGGGACAGACGGGTGGGCGGGGTCCGGGTCATGGGCACGGTACCGGGTTAGACAGGGACAGGCGGGTGCAGCGGGGGAAGGCGGGGACAGGCGAGGGAGGCGCGGGCAGACGAGAAAGGCGGGGGCAGGCGCTGAGGGTGAGCGCGGAAAGGGCGGGACATGCCCAGCACGCGACCGCGGCACGCCACACCGTCACACGTGACGGGAGGTTATGACGTCGGCACGGAGTGACAAGATGTGGGCGGGACGGGGAGGGGTGGGGCAGAGGCATGTTCCGGTAAACAGTCGACCTCAACGACCCCGAAACCATACAGATATCTTCCAAAGTAAACATTACGACGCTGGTCAAAGTTGTACGTTTTCGATGCCATTGTTTGAGAGGAGTGATAATAGCCAATGATAGCGATCAAGGACACGGCCATTCATGCAGTCATACACAATTTAATGACCAAAGAGGACGCACGCAGTACATCCTACGAACCAAACACGGAAACCTCCCAGAGCAGCGTGCTCACCTTTTTCTTGCTGATGACGATGTTGCCGTAAATGAGGATGTCGTTGCAGAGGAAGAACTGGCGCGGCTTGGGCTTTTTGCGGCACATTTTGGTGAGTACGCCCTCGCCGACCAGCACCCGGCCCTGGACGGCCAGCGGCTGGCCGGAGCTGCCGAAACACTGCTCCACAATGGCGATCCGCCGCGTGTTCGCCTCGCTGTTCACTGGAACGGGGAGACGTTCGTCAAACTAGCGGCGGATTGACATTCACGCAACCACTACACTACACATAGACAGGCATTCACAAATCTGCCGCCGAGAGAGGGGACACTCACTGGGCCTGAATCTGCGGCTGCTCGCAGTGAATTCAGCGAATATCTGACCACCGCAAACAAATCACTTTAAGAAAGATTGCACAATGCCACCGCTTGCCTATACGATCAGTGGTCCGGCTTTTACAATATTCTAGCGAGCACCTTGGTGCCGAGAAACTTTTTTTTTGTTGTCGGCTTGACAGCAGCAGATTCGGGTCCAGCAAGTGTTGCCACACATGGCAGTAGATTCGCGAATCCGCTGCTGGTAGACGGACATTCGACGAGCCTGCTGCGGGTAGAAGCATATCTGCAGGCAGGAGAATGTCTCTCTACGAGCAGCGGATTCATCAGCAGTTAGATTGACGAACGTTCGAGGTGGAGTACGGTGTCGTCTGCCGGCCCCTCCGCCATGGCGGGCCGCGGCCACAGCGAGGGTCGCCGCCGGGTGGTGGCAAGGTCACAGGTTCACGGTAACACTGCACGGTATTGTCGGAGTGCGCTGGTCCGTTGGATCACCCACACATCACGACGAGGGTCGCTGGCGCGCCCGGGTCACACTGTGCGCTCGACAGTACCGTGACACGCCGCGTCCACTGTCCAGGTCACATCTCGGGCCTGGTGGTGCCCACTGCTCACTACTCAGTGCTCACTGCTCAGTGCTCACTGTCCACTGCTCACTGCCCACTGCAGTGCCACTGCTCAGTGCTCACTGCTCCGCCGGCCGAGTCACACCACTGTCAGTCAGCACACGACACGTTTGGCCGGGGCATCCGAGTAAGCCGCGCCGACAGCCGACACCACTGCACCAGAGCTGAGCACACCACAACACCACCGCGGCCGCAGCCGGCTCGGCGCGGTGCCGGCCGGTGCCCTCTCCGCGCCCTGCCGGGGTGTGAGTGTCACGCGGTGGTCCCGGCCGGTCGGCACTCGGCGGCTCCGTTCTCCGCTGCTGGGGCACGACTGACTGACACCGCGGCGCGCCTCTGTTTACAGCGGGCGCGCCGAACGCAGGTGGACACGCGACACCTGACTCGCGGCGCCGAGGCCGGGGCCGGGGCCGGCGGGCGGGTGCGATACCGGCCCGTATCTGCCGACCTGCAATCTGCGCGGCAGCGGGAGACCCCGGGTCGAGCTGACTGGTCGGACCGGGCCCGCACCGGTGCGTCCGTAATCCCCCACAAGGTTAAACGGCTGTGATCCGCCCGATCACGGTCATCGTACCCACATGCCAGGGCACGGGCCGAGCATTACCGAAATGATAACGGCGCTTGCTGAGTTATGGAAACCAACTTTTTCTAGACATTATGCACATGTTTCAGGCATTTCGAGTGAAGCTGAAATCAATTTATAAATAAATCCCATGATCATTCAGCATTGTCCAGTGTCCACGAACGATCGATTCGACTGATCATGGGATAAGTTTCATTGCAGTTTCATTGGGCCTGCGTAGGTTCCAATGAGATTTCAACTGCTCTTTTTATTCATGGAAAATGGTGATCAGTTTCCTCTAGGCCACTCAAATTACACGTACGCTACCACGATTGAACCCAACCGTCATAATATTTATCTCCCGGCATGGTTATCGCTATAACGTATGATTCAAGAAACCTAACGTCGCATAGTCCATTTCGTATGCAGCAATGCAACTCGGGCTGTGTGGTGTGCTAACGGATTCTTTCGACATTGTGTAAACAGACCGGCGTCTGGCGACACTTGGCCGCCGCATACAAGGCGCCCCGAGACCACAACAAGAGACCGCCTGCTCCGAGAACCCATCCCGAGGCACTGCACAGCGTCAGATTTCAGAGAGTCGCGACCTCGTGTCACACGACACCGTGGTGTCGGGACCACGGACACGGGTCACGGGACACGGGACCACAGGTCACGGTACACGGCCACGGGTCACGGGTCGCGGGACACGGCCACGGGTCGGTCACGATGCCGGCCGATGCGTCAGACACACGGTACACAGGTGACCCGCCGGTACCGGCTGATGAGCCAGCAGCCTGTCTCGGCCCAGGATGTGTTTGTGGTCCGGCGAGCTCCAGATTGTGGCAGCTCAGGTCAGTGAGCTTTTCGGTGGAAGGCCTGCTCGAAAAGCTCAACGAGATGAGGTCAAAAGTTCTGGGAATTTGAGCTTTTCGATCGGGAAACTCAACGAGCAGAGCTCTCCTCACGCTCACAGCTCCGCTCGGTAGCTCAAAGGGCATCCAGCTCCATTCGGAAAGCTAACACAACTCCGCCGCTGCCGGCGCCGGCTGTCAGTCTGGGCCGTCCCAGAGCGGCCCCCGGTCGCCCCCGAGCGCGGCGGTGGCCGTGCCGGGAACAGAGCGGCCCGGGTCGGGTCGGGTTTTCTCCGGCTGGATGCCAGGCGCGCTGCAGCCGGCCGGGCCAAAGGTCGCCCGGCCGCCGTGGTTTGTGGGTCATCACGGACGCCGGGCGGGGCGGAACAGGCCGCCACTGGGCTTGAAGGCACACTGGGCTGGACGAGTAAGACTTGACGGCACTCTTGGCCAAAGAGCTTGATGTGAATATCGCATCACCCTCAGGCTGTCAGCCCACGTCTGCCGCGGCTAAGACACCCACGCTGCAATCAAACGTGTTCAATTGCTCAATGCTCAGTCGATCGTACCCACCAGTGTATGACAATAGACCCGGCAACGTTTGGCATTATATCAGGCGGAGCTCGCAGCAGTATACAAGGACATTCAGCCTTCCATGACATGTCACGGCATCGACATTCCACAGGAAAGTGGAATCATCAAGCCTTTTGGACCAACCCTCCTCCCCGCTCCTGCCTCCCTCGTTTCTCTGCTACTGCGCTTCCCCTCCCCGCAGCTGTTGCAACTCTCTGCCGGCAGCCCGGGGTGGCAACTGGCGGCGAGTCTCTGTGGCGCGGCAGCCGGCGACATGCCAGAACCCGGGTCAATTCCCTGGGACATTCTACACTCTACAGTCAGAGGGCAGCCCGGCGCCCGGGAAACACTCAGGCGATCAGTGCGCCTGCTGACGACAAACCACAAGCTAAGTATGACGTCATTGAGATTTGAGAAGCCTCCGTCAGTGCGAGCAATCAATGAAGTCTCCGATAAAAGTAGAGCAAATACCAGACGTGACTCATTCAGTCTTTATTTGGATGACAATATGATTGACTCACAAAGTCGTCTACACCTTAACCACTAAAATCCGTGGGCCCCATCGTTATCCAGTGCGTTATACTTCACCAGTCGAGTAACGCAGCACAATAAAAAACTGATAGCAGCAGCCCTACCATGCTGTAACTGAGCGAGACGATTGGTTGGAGTCGCTGACGGATGCTCGGCCTCAGTCCGACATCACCCGACGTCAGGCCGTCACGGCACAGCCGCGTAGCTGAGCGGCACGTAACAAGTGGCCACCGAGACCGCCGGCCATGTGAGCAGACTCGGCCACACCGCGGCAGAGGTCAGCCGACGTGCGGTCAATGAACGGCGGTGGCCTGCCGTGCGAAGGTCAGGGACGCTTGGACAGCTATCGTCGGAATGATCCCACGGAGGTCAGGTCCGGCCGGCCGGTCTCCTCCCGTGCCCAGGCGGAAGGCGGCCGACCCTGCGGTCGGCTGAATCAGTCGGAGGCCAGTCCCAGCCACCGACAGACAGCCGGCAGGACACGTGACCGGCCGACGGCGGCCGGCACGTGACCGGTGTGTCATCGGGCCGAGACGGGCGGTCCAGCGCCGGCACGAGACTGGACCCAATGTCAACAGATCCGGGACCGGGCCAGGTGACCAGCAAAAGCCAACGACAGATGCTTTAAATCAGGCTACGGAAAAATCAGCGACGAAAGTAACGGGAAAGGAAATTATAGCGTATATAAAACTAAAACGACTAAAACAGCTTGAAAATAGTTGAAATAATTGAAAATAGCGAAGTACAGAAAGTAGCTCGCCTATGTAAGACCAAGCATATCGCTGAGAGAACAAAGCTTGTTCAATGTTCAGTGCTCACTTTGGTCGAAGCGATTCAGCGGTCTGCAAAATGCAGATAGACCCTAATGAAACAAACTGCAACCAATTTACGGACACTTCAGCACACCGTGTAACCAACGGGAATCTGCAAAACTTTCATCGGCTGGAAGCTAGTTTCGGCGGAAATTTTGGTGAGCTGAGCGGGCGTTAAATTATCTTGTTTGCGTCGGAAGACCACTGATTGATCAAACAGACTGGCTCAGCAGCGCTCGCAGCCTCGCGCGGTGGCTGTTGATCGGTCAGAGGCGGCCCGAGCACCACCCATTGAACCGATTCACCGCTACCAGCTAGCCAGTCACACAGGATCACAGGTGCAAGGCTATTCCAATAAGATAATCGTTATAAGAACTAATACTATGCCAGCATGAAAAACAAATTAACTTAAACCTTATAACACTTAAACAAATCTGAGAAAAGGCTCATTTCGGAGTTCGGACATCTAAAATACTTCGACAACCATAAGAAAATAAAAGGAATCTCATTTCCGTCCACAAACTAGCCCACTTTGGTCAATTTCGTGGACCGTGGTGGCGGGGTGTGGCAATTATTGCGTCCCCCAGACAGGAACAAAGCCCGTCGGCCGTCACCCACAATAGCTGGTGTCGTTTCCCGTCTGGTGTGACGCTGGCCAGAAAGGCAGCCCACAGCTGAGACCGACAAGTGGCATGCCTTTGTTGTTACGAAACCCCGCCGAAAAACGCCAGGCGGGGAAAGAGGGGACCAGGTGCATCAGCTACAGAGTACAGAGTCCGTTCTTTGGAGACAGGGGGCCTATTACGGCTGTATCGTACGCAGCGTCGACAATACGCACTCCATGCAGTGCCCGTATCGACCGTCAGGGAAGCCACAACAGGCTTAATGCGCCGCACAAAAACGAACAGGGTCAATACGACCGACGACGAGCGATGCTGCCGTCGAGCGAACGGAGCTTCGACGACAGAGAACTGGCTGCGAATGGTCGTCATCACAGCTGTGATAAAACCGCATCACAAAACAGACAGCAATTTCAATCCCCGAAACATAGCAGACTGTGGAACGGTTTACACCACCCAGAAATCTTGCCGACCCTGGCTCCTCTTACCGGTCATGTTTGAAGTTCCCGGAGCACGCACCACTTGGACCGCACTCACGCGCCCCACCGCTGTCACTGCCGTCCGACCTGCCCGTGCCGTCCGTCCGTCCGTCCCAATGCCCGGCCTTGTTGTCGGTTTCCGGCCGGCCGCGGCGCGTCGCATCGTCACCGCGGCCCCTTCCTGCCGCTCTATGGGTCACCGACTCAGGCCGCCCACTCTCGCAAACACTCAACTGTCCTTCCTGTCTGCTCGCCCTTCCCTCATCCTGCCGCGGCGCAGAGGCGAGCGGAGCGCGGGTGGCCGAACGACCGCTACAACACCCGGTCAGCTCTGCACACGAGGAGAGCAACTGCTCTCAAACGCCCGTGCAAGGTCTATTGTTCCTGCATGCCTGTGCATGAGGATACCGCCGCTGCAGACTGTTATTCAAAGACACGTCTTACCATGTCCATGAGCTCCTATTCGCCAGCCAGTCATTTTTGGCATGTCCTTAGTATCCGAATTCTGAGCGCACAGCACGGAAATACTTTGCGACAGTCGCGTGCGGCGCAGTCAGTCCAGCCATGCGATACCGATGGCTGAGCTGCGTCAGCGGCTGCTGATCAGTCAACAGGTGCGATCAGCACCTCCGGGTCAGCTGAGCTGAGCTCAATACGGACAGATCAGCACAGCGCCTGTCGACTCCGTCCGCGTCAGCAGCGTATCACCTTATCCCGGACTCTTATCTTAAGACCATCAGCGAAACGAAGCAACGTCACAACCCAAATATTCAACCAGCCATAGGAGAGAAAGTTCAGCAAAGGATCTTCAGGAACCGTGACCTGCCTGGTATGCTCACGACGGTGTGACCTGGGTCTAATGAAACGTTCTTTATGACGTCAATACCCACTTGGGTTTGTGAGACACCAACTCAGCACCAGATACGGATGACTGTTGGCAAAAGAAGCTAAAAAATCGGCAGTCCACCGACACGCAGCCAAGAGCTGCCCGGTCTCCACTACGT
This sequence comes from Amphibalanus amphitrite, assembly GCF_019059575.1. NCBI lineage: Eukaryota > Metazoa > Arthropoda > Thecostraca > Balanomorpha > Balanidae > Amphibalanus > Amphibalanus amphitrite. Next base: position 744,687 of record NW_024881515.1, read on the forward strand.
GCCGGAGAAGTCGGTACCGCCCCTCCGGTTCCGCTCCCTTTCTCGTTCAGACGTCTGACTCAGAGTCGGCCCGAGTCTGACTCAGAGTCGGCCACGCGCGCCGAGCAGTGACGCCGACCGGAGGCCGTGACGCAGCGGCCGGCCGTCACGTCACGGCCGCCCTGTGACACCGAGCGGCGTCTCCGCAGTAGAGGTGGCAAAATGTGGACCCGAGGACCCGGTCCAAAGAACCAGTCTGGACCCATATGGGTCCAGACCGGTTCCTGGAAATTTTATGACGGGTCCAACCGGGTCCTACCATAAACTATACATCTTGCACACTACACATTATTGCAAAACATGAAGCAAATGAAGTGAATGTTTCTTTGCACACAGTAGCTCATGAGTATTCCCAGTGGGAAATAGGCTGTTTTACATGATGCAACTAATGACACCTACAAGTAGTTTGCATTAATTGACTTTCGGGGAACGGGTCCAAATGGTTCCGATTCCAACTAAGACCGGGTCCGACTGGTTCCAGAAATGTCCAGCTGGGTCTGGTTCGAGTCTGGTTCCCAAAATTTTCATCTTTTGCCACCTCTACTCCGCAGCCCTCCCGTCCGGTCAGCCGGCCGACTGACCAGACTGACATGGGGCGGACACTCCCACGGCCGGCACGACAAATGGAAGTGATCACGACAGCAGGGTCACGAGCATAGTGGATTTTAGAGACAGATGCCATGAACATAGTGATGTCTCGACATACATAATCACAACAGCAGGATCATAACAATGGGATCAAGACCATCATGGGACAAATAAAAGGGCAGTCACGAAAGTCAAGAAGAAAAACAATTATGTCACGCTGTAGCAGCGACGTTGGTTGATCGCAAATGAATCCTTTCATGTCAAAAGGAAAGGCACCAAGTCATAAGCATACGGATATTTTCAGCTTTGTTGACGCTTAGTAGCGGAACTGCTCACCAAAACATCAATGTTTGCATGAGGTCCACTTTCCGGTCAGTCAAGAAAGACCGCCAGACAGAAAACCATACAAAGCTACGGACATACACACAGATAGACCGAATGCGCGGCGTTGCAGCGCCGTTCAACTTTCCCCGGCCAGCAGCCTTGCACAGCTCCGTCTCAGTGTCACTGGCTCGGTCCGCCAACCGCCCGGTCAGTGTTGGAAATGAGCCCCTTTTCTGGTCCCGGGCGGGTCCAAAAGATTTTATTCTCCTTACAAATTTTATACTCCGGCACCTCTGTGTCAAAATGTGACTAGCAAAAGAACAGCGACTGGCGCAAAGTCGCCCAGACATCAACGAACTAGCAAATTAAGGAACGTTAACCGATTCTGGAGTTTTTATGCTTTGTTCAATTAATAACTCATTGATTTATCAAGTCATTGGGCCCGCGAGATTCATGCACAATCCGCAAATTTGGGATAAGGTGGATCCCTAAAAGTTATCCTTTGTTGTGCTGTATGGTAACCAACTGACTGGTCTTCCCACAGGATCCTCCATAAATGAAGTCTCCCAGACCAGTCCTACGTGGAACCGGTCCCTGGCCTGCTCTTCCCGGCTGTTCCTGCTCCTTAACGGTCTACGCACTGCGCCCAACGGACTTTGTGGACTATTCGAAGACGCTTTGATCCTGTTCGCGAATCTCCTCATGTCAATCCATATTATCCATTGTAGCACATTCAAATGTACAATTTGTGTTCTAGCTGGTCAAATCGTGCACAGAACTAAGACATTCGTTACATTGAATGACTCACCGCACATCCAACTTGCGTGCCTCGTGGGTGCCTCGCCCAAAATTCTTATGATACGTACCTAAAATCGAACAAACTATGATTGTAAATGTCAAAACCAGCATTTTTTTACAATGCCATGCATCACACGAATTGTGACGTGAATGCATCATCAATGCTTCATATTGTGTTGTGTATGCTCTTCGTGCCTAATAAATGTGCACTTTTTATGCTATCGCCTATCACCAGCAGTGACAAATTTTGGTCTCAGTTATTTTCTGTAAGAGTGAACGAAGTAGACCGAAATGAAGTGAACAGGGTGTGAACATAGCTGTGAATCGGTGTCCGCCTACTAGCATGCAGGTTACTGGCCGTCACGTCATCTTGACATGACACCCACCATAATGCATGGAACGGGTAGCATTTCACACGTTGGCACGTTTCTTATCACAAACAAGTCCGGAAACGAAATGCAAGATGCGCTTATGTTCGTTAAATCGTCTTTCTCGACATGTTTGCGAGAAGGGCGAGAAGAATAGGCCACAGGACAAAGGTCATTTTGGGTCAGGGTTATGAAAATTTAAGTGAACATGTACAATTGATCAATACGATAGTGTGACAATTTTCAGCGAGGTCTGCCGCCCTCACGATGGTTATTAATGAAAAACTGAGGAGCTATTTTGACCCCGCCCCCTGCAAGTGCCGGATAGACGCTCTCACAAGCAGCAGAAATGTATGCTATACGAACGAGTCGAGACTGAATTTGCTCCCCCCCCCCCCCCACAAACACACACCAACCGCAACCGAACCGTCCTGATACCGTCAGTCTCCGAAACTCCGCTCCGGCTCACACGGTCCTTGCATACCTACGGGCAGCTGTGCTGAGCTGTGCCGCTGTGCTGCTTGGCTGGAATCCGTTCCGGCCCCTCCTCCCCATTCAGCGGCTGCCGCCAGGCAAACTCTGCAGGTTTTCTCTCCAGAATTATGAGCTACTTCTAGTCAACAAGTCACGAGTAAGTATAAATTGTTTCATTGTCAGCAACAACAAAAAAGACAAAATAAGGCTGTGATAAAGCCTAATATTACGGTCCCACAAAATGCATGCATCACAAAGCGGTAAAACTGTCAGCTCTAACCCTATGATTCTATTTCTATTCTATCAAACCGGTGACGGCATCTATGGGGAACTCTGTAACCTCGGTTTTTCTGTACGGTTTATTTCAAAAACGTTAAATTTTGCCGTTGTTCGGTGCCACGGAGGCGTCTAGAAAAGGGCTTTAGAAATTAAAGTAATAAATATAAAGGGCATCAATACCTTCCCCTGAACCTCCTTCATAGTTCTATTAAAAGAGCACAAGAAGATATTATCCCGATAGCGCACAAATTTGTTCCAAACACGGCTACATCATTATTAGGATTCTCCGCAAAATAGGTCTTGGGGGACCAGAAAAATTTCTGATACCAAAACGGTTTCCTCCCACTTTTTTGCATTCTACAAGAAGATAGGTTCATGCTGCTTACTTTTATAGCTCAATAATGCAACTTTCATGGCTTGGTTCAAAATTATATTGAATTTCCTGTTTCTCAACCGGAGAATAAAAATTGTTTATTTCGTGGTCACTTCTCTTATATTCTCCTTAAAACTATTGCACTTAGCACCCCCAGAACTTAGTTTTTGCCACAAATTTGCTTTATTTACCTTGGGTATCAGTTATAGGCTATTTCGTTGCATATAAATAAGATTTTACGATATTTTGGTCCGTCCATCGAAGCTGACATCGCCATGTTTCTTCTGCTGTGGCGTCAGCTGATCAATCATAGACTGAGCCAGATCGAACCATGTGGTCGCGGGACGCGGCAGTGCATCAATTGGTGTTGTCTGCTATTGGTTGGTTGGGTTGTAGTTTATATCTGATTCATGGTTGCCCTTTTTTGCCCGGACTCATGGTAAACAGAACATTGATCAGTGCACATGACTGCATAATAATTAAATATTTAAGCAAAGCACAAGATGAAAGCGGTTGGAGTGAGCTGCCCAGCTTGTCAGAAGTTTGAGTTATAGTTTCGGTGAGAACCGGCGCGATCGTCAAAATTGAAAGGTAAGTTAAGTACAATAGTTGCATCCGGAGTAGGTACCTATGCATTGTCGGATCTGGGTTGGATGATTAACCCGCGCCCCGTAGGGAGGAACGAAACGCCCCCCTCCCCGTCCTTTTCCGTAGATATCTCCTAAACGGCTGCAGATATCGCCACCAAACTTTCAGGACCCCTCCGGACATCTATTTTACACATTGTGACCAAAAATTTTTCCAGAGGCTATGATGGGTTGGCCACAAATGGCGTCAGAATGATGTCATGTTCTGTCATTTTCCACAAAAAAGGTTTCGCGAGAAGATCTGTCAGGCCTACAGCTTTCAAAACACAGAAAAATGTTCCTGACATAAAAGGTGAAGAATTAACAGGGCTATAAAACTGCTATCTCCGATTTTTGAAATTTTTAAATTTTGACCCCCAAAATAAAAAGTAATTTTTGGATATAATAGCCAAAAAATCCCAAAAGTTTTTCGAATTTCGAAAAAACGAAATATATATAATAGAACCTACCGTCTTCTATCCACATACCAAATTTCAGATCGTTGCCTCTTTGTGGCCAGGTTATATCGAGAAAACTGTTGAAAAATGATGACGTCAAATTTTCAAACTCAACTTTGAGCCATTCTAGACCACGTAGCGCAAAACAAAGACCACCAGTAGACTCCCCGTGACGAGCTGCTTCGGATCGATACCAATTTTATGCAAAAATATCAACTTTGAAATTTGACCTTATTTGACCTGACCTTGACCTGACCTTCACCAGAACATAACCTAAACTGACCCCAAAGGTTGTCTTACCCACATAATCGCATTTGTCATGTAAAATGGACCATAAAACAAGTATCACACGACATTTTCATTTTTCATATTGTGACCCTCAGTGACCTGACCTCTGTGACCTGACCTGGTATCAGTGACCTAAGATAGCAAAATATGTGTTTGACGAACAATTATCCACCGATGATTTACAATAACATACCAATTTACTCGATTTCACAACACATTTCTTGAAATGCCCGTAAACGGTGAAATTGCGACCTTTGACCTGAACTGTGACGTCATCGGTTGGACCGAGGTCAATGAAATTGGGTCACAAGGTAGTTCCCCGTTGGGGCTATCGAACGCCGTTTGAATTTTGAAAATCAGGCGGTAAATTTTCGAGATCCTAGAGGAGGGGGGTCGAAATGCCCCCCCCCCCTTTACGGGTGGTAGGGTCTGCCGATAGCCCTACGGGGCGCGGGTTAATTGATACTTAATGTCAGATGTGCACGCGCATCTAAACGTTGAATTTGGGTCATTGGGAAAACCACAGGTTCTCTGATTAGTGATTGCAAGGAATCCCATGTCACAATCTCAATTATTGGATGATCTCACTGGAATTCTCAAAAAAAAATCTAGGTAGGTACATCTTTAGCCCAAATATGTTAACCCGCGCGTTTTTGGTACACTTTATCATACATCAATTCGACACATGTTGTGAAAATTTCAGACCAAGGTCATTCAAGGTCAGGTCACCAGGTTACTTGAAGTGACCTCACCTCATAAAAAGTTTCAATGTCTGTCATAGCTACACCGAGTGACCGATCGCTTTGAAACTTTCAGCGATTGCTAAGAGCAATAACATGTACAAAATGTATATCTCAGTATTTTGATATCGATGACCTAAGGTCAGGTCAATTTTGCGACCTCCCCATTATATGTCAATGGGAGAAAATTGAAATGCGTCTCTTTTGGACGAAAGGCATTATAAACACTCCTAAACACCGAATTACAAGTGGTTTAGACACACTGAACATAAAAATAGTGTCCGTGACCCTTGTTTATGCCCTGAGGTCATCTTAGGTCACGAATGGTATCTTACAGTTTTTCGCAAATAACTTTTGATAGAGGCATGCTAGAGTGATGAAAACGCCTTATATGTGTTCAGCTCGACGATACGGATCGACTGATATGCAACATGACCCTTTCCGGTCAGGTCATGACCTTGACCTGAGGTCAAATTTTCAAGTTGACCTTTCAAGGTCAAGTTATAGTTCATTTGATGCGTCTTGACGAGAGGAACACGATGCCGGTAAAAGTAAGCTCGTACAAGGCTTGGGTCAAAAGTTATTGCAGAAAAACTGTTTCCGAAAAAATCAGCTATTTTTGCAGTTTTTGCCCCCTGCAGGCAAAACCGTTGACGTTAGGTCAAATCTGAGAAATTACTCAGAAAGGGCGTTAATAGGGCTATCGAATGCGCTTTTCCGCGGCGCTGTAGCTCTATTGGTTCCCGAGTTATGCGTTGGCTTCTTGGAACTTTTCGACATTTGACCTGGAAATCGGCGAAATTTTGCCTTCAATGACCTCTGGTGACCTGACCTCTGACCTGACCAAAAAATTGACCGAAGTGATTTCGTCATTATTTTTGACGCTCTTTCGAACGCCGCCTTCCGCGTATCGCTACGTGGCCCAGGAGCCGAGTTACAAGGGGGGGAGGGTGTTCAAACACCCCCCCCCCCCCAGCAGGGCGTGGAAATCCAGGACCCCCAGCCGGGCGCGGGTTAAAAATGTGAAAACGGACCAAATGTTCCGTTTACTATCTGTGGGATTAGATCACAGTGGGAAACTGGGCCTCTGGATTTACAAATTGATGCATCAATAGTCTTATTATTTGTGAATGGAGATATCACCATTTGAGTACCTATGAGCAGGGCTGTGGAGTCGATGGATTTTCGGCGACTCCGACTCCGGCTTTCAAAAACCAGCTCCGACTCCGACTCCGGGCAGAATTGTCGACTCCGACCGACTCCAATTCCCGACTCCGACTCCGCAGACCTAGCAGGGCTGCGGAGTCGACAGATTTTCGGTGACTCCGACTCCGACTCCGGCTCGGGTTTCTAAAATCGACTCCGACTCCGACTCCGACTCCGGTCACAACTGTCGACTCCGACCGACTCCGACTCCGACTCCGCAGCCCTGCCTATGAGCATCATCTTTCATTTTTGAACGCCCTTAACCCTCGCACTTGTAGAGGGTGGAGTGGTCGGATGGACCCCCTTTCGTTTTTTTTCGCGAATAACTCGCGCAAAACTTGTTCGATCGCGACGAAACTTTCTGTACACTCGATTTGATCAATTTTACACCTACTCTGAAAATTGCACGATCCTGACCTATTTTTTGATATGCATGGTGCTTGGAAATAAGATTGTCTGCACCATGTAGGAGGGCGTATCCAGGAATTTTGGTGAACATATATTTTTTGCAGCCATAAACGCGGTGTTCCTGTATGGTGGACTAAACATGGGCACTGGTTGGGCAGCCCATGTAATGGGGTGTAGGTGGGCTGGATGTGGGCAGCCATATGGGGCCCACGTGTGCCCCACATGGTACCCAGTACCCACCTTGAGTCCATGTGGGCCAGCCCTGGTGGGCCCCACCATTTGCCCAGGGACAAATTAATGTGGGCCCCACCAAGTGGCCCACCTTGGCTCCATGTGGGGCCTTGGTAATAATGCTGACTGGGATCAGCCATCGACACAACGAAACGCCGGAGGAAATGTACCACTTTTAACTTGGGGTTTTGAACTGGAATAGCAGTTTTGCAGCTTGAGTTGAGACTAGCACAAATCAGGAGCTTTTACAGCCGAGCGATCACCCCAGACAAAGATATTCCATTTATCTTTCCGAAAATAGTGTCTTACGCAGGAATGTGGTGTCTTACGTAAGAATGCGGAAATTGTAGCCACTTGTCGCAGAGGCCAAGCTCAGCCAATCAGCGTACAGTTGGTTTTAAACTACGCAATATGATTGGTCAATGCGTAATAAGCTTCCGCGTGGAACACTATTTTATAGCCTCTACCAAAGATGGAATATAGTTCATCCTATATGAAAATATTAAAAAAAAACTTTGTACATATGAAATATTTTCTTTTTTGATCATTATAAGCCTAAAAAATCGCGAAACTGTAGTAACAACTAATTTGAGAAAAGTGGTATATTTCCCTTAATTTCCGACTCTCGACTGCACCGAACACACAGCACAATTTTCAATCCTTTCTCGTGTCATAAGAGCGTCGTGTCACCCTCTCTTTCCTCAGATCACAGTCTCTCCCCGACTCTTCGCTTATCTTGTTGTCAGTCAGAGGCATAGTTACCCACAGTAGTCGTATATATTGGTCATATATATCATCATTCATCACCCATAGTAGATGATATATTGACGCCATATCGCTTGTGTTGCACCGTGCACGCCTAAATATGCCTAGATATAAGATACTAAGTAGGTACATGCATATTCACTCGCTAGGGCTAGTAAGTTTACAGTCTCGTTGGCAACGGTGAGGTTCTCGCATTTTTATGAGAACAGCTTCAAATTATTTTTGAAATTATCGTTCCCATCCTCAGACCAACTCATTCGCACCCTCGCTCACAATCTATTCCGGGCTGGTACTCAACCCCCACCAGATAACCGTCGCGGTGGCGAGGACAAGATCTCGACCGATCTAAATCCTCTTCGGGATGGCCCTATGAGCGATAGAGTGGGCTGTCCAAACGGGAACTCCCGTCCCACCTGAAAGGTCTTTCCTGATACGGCTCACCGTAGCCACTTTCGTCCTCTTGACGGTCTCTGCCGCTGTGGCGCACCATCGATGGTACGTACGGTCCAATGGCTCCGCTCCACCAGCTATCATGTCGTCATCCCACAGCTCCGCAATGACATTTTCAAGCCGAAAGAGATTGCCCTTAACAAATCAAAACACTTATCTTTGCATGGCCATCAGTCCTTCCAATAAAAACAAAAACGATTTAAGTTAATTTGCATCGCTGCACTGTAACGAGCTTCTACACACAATGTGTCAGAAAAAGATGTTTCATTTTAACGCGTTCCAATAAATATGGATTGACATGGGAATGCACAAACAGGATCACAGGCGTCTTCTGGTGGTCCACGTCAGCTGGGTGAGCCTTGTGGGCTCTGGATCAGGAACAGCCGGGAAGATCAGGCGAGGCAGGACTAGGAGACGCCCATTTGTAGGTCCCTGTCGGAAGGCCAGTCAGCTGGTTAATAAGCAACTCAAGTTCAAAGTTAAAGAAACGTCGAGCTTCAGAGCTCAACAAGGGCAGATGTGCTCTATAAACAACACATTTCCTGTCGAAATCATACTGACAGTAGGTTATCAAGTTTTTTTTTTATGACCTCTGCCGGCCCGTGCCGAGAGGGGTCTGCCGTTTGCTTTCACAATTCACATGAATTATTTCTTGAGAGGAAAACAGGGAAATTTCGTTAATTTCGGATACTGCGGGAGGGGAAAATGTTTCGAATGCACCCCCCCCCCCCGAATCCGCCAGTGTCACGGCCGCATATCCAATTTCGGGGCTGCTGTTCTCCGGCCAGATTTTATTCTCCGGGACCAGGACTGAAAATGAGAATTCCAACACTGCGCCCGGTAGTCGGTCTCAGCGGCCGGCTCAGCTCTGAGAAATTTCACGGCAGCGGCCGACCGCGCCGGGCTGGCCTCCGACACCGGGTGAACCGGCCACGGGAGCCAACGGGTCACCGAGGCCGGGAACAGACGCCGGAAAACTGCGACAGTCTGGGCTGGACCGGCGACTGTCGAGAGCCTGGGCTGGACTGGCGACAGGCGAGTTGGATTGTGGACCGAGCTGGACTGGCCACTGTCGGGAGCCTGAGCTGGACTGGACTGGCTACAGGCGAGTTGGCTTGGAGACCGAGCTTGACTGGCCACTGTCGGGAGCCTGAGCTGGACTGGCGACAGGCGAGTTGGATTGGACACCGAGCTGCACTGGCGGAAGGCGAGCTGGACTGGCGACAGGCGAGTTGGCGTGGACGCCGGGCTGGAATGGCGACAGGCGAGCTGGATTGGGGACCGGGCTGGAATGGCGACAGGCGAGTTGGATTGGAGACCGAGCTGAACTGCCGAACGTGAAAACACGACCGAGCCAACACTCCATCAACGAAATGGTTTCTGCGTGGGACGTTTTTGTATTTTCACGAGCGTTTCATGGCAAATCTGCCCCCCCCCCCCGCCCAGGCCCCAGAATGCCGGAAACCTAGCCGTTATGATGAAAACTGTCATGGGTTCGGTAGTCATACATCTACCGCAGTAGCGTGACATAGCCGGGCGTTCCGTGAACAGGTTTTGCGTCCCGCGGAGGGCGGAATTGATGACGTCACACCGGCAGTGTGTCCGTCAGAGAGGCGATAATGCAGAATACTGACTCGTCACGGTTGGTACAGCCGGCGGTCACACAGAGACGCCGCTGACACGAATGGAGAGTCCACGCTGCAGTGTTAGAGGGCCTCCAGGGGGTTAGAACCAACAGCTCTAATGATGGACCGTCACAGTTGGCACAGACGGCGGTCACACAGAGACGCCGCTGACACGAATGGAGAGTCCACGCTGCAGTGTTAGAGGGCCTCCAGGGGGTTAGAACCAACAGCTCTGATGATGGACGCTAGAGACGGACGCAGGGAGGGAAGAAGAGATGGCCGCAGCCGGAGAAGAAGAGACTGCCGTAGTGAAAGAAGAACAGATTTCCGCAGCGAGAGAAGTCACAGATGAGTCACATGTTCCCCCGAGATACTGGTCCAGACGGAAACCGATACGTGCCGTGGAGGCCGCTGCCGCCTCCCAGTCGACCGGTCGGTGTTTGCGTCATCCAAGTCGGGAGCAGCCGTAGGGAGATAAGCTTAGACCTTTCCGGCCTGGCAAAGAGCTCACGACGACGGGTCGGTCTCCGTCGTTGCATGGGTGATGCTCAAGATGAGCCCACGACCCACGGGTCAGCACCAGCCCAGTAAGGGGTGACGGACTCACGGCCCACGGGCCGGCACCGGCCGAGTAACGAATGACGGGCTCACGACCCACGGGTCGGCACCGGCCCAGTAACGGGGTGACGAACCCACGACCAGTGTAGTCACTCATCACCAGCCCAGTAAGGGCTGACGGACTCACGACCCACCGACTGACGGGGTCTGCACACACACACACACACACACGGCCCGCAGTGCAGTCAGCTGAGCAAACATCCCGGGACGCCGGGTACCGACACGACCGCACCAGCACGGGCACAGTCAACGTGGAATTAGGTACACAGCCATGAGGTCTATGTGCAGTAGATGCTATTTTGCTGGAAATATATATTCCATATGCTGACTACGGGTTTCTAAGGGTCTTTAGGATCACACGATGTCAGACCACACGGAACACACCGCATGGGGCTAATCGGACCATATAAAAATATATCAATTATCAATATCAATAATTCTGTCCACATTCAACAAACCTGAGAGCGGGAAAAAGAGATATTCTAGAGCAGTAGGTAGAAAGTCAGATCACTGACCAACACAACTATTCAAATGAATGAGGAATTCTTAAATAAGTCCGAACTGTAACTCAAATCAATTCACCCAAATTCCAAATACCAAAACAGTGACAAGAAATTGGAAGAATATGAAAAATAGCATGTTATATCGAACAAAAAAGCAAGGCCATGATCATCCATCTAGTCTAAGAATTTTGCAACGAGATTAATTGCTTATCTAGCAAGGTTATTAGGTAAAATCAAGCACCAATTTTAAGTAATTTTGCATTCCATTATTTAATATAGTGTCACGAAAACGACCGTTCGGACAGGCCCGTTTCGCGGGATCTCCTCGCGTTTCGAGATCCCCGAACGGCTGTTTTAGTGAGGAATTCCTCAGCATGGAAATTCCAAGCGAAAACGTCCCATCCGAACGCAGGAGCTTAGGTATGGAAATGTTAGGCTTCATAAAAATTAAACACTTTAAGATACAAGGTGGGTAGATAGCCAAATTTCGATTCATTATTGGTAAATGACACACAACAAAACTAAAGCTTTGACGAAGTGTATTTCTAATCTTCCTCAGGTAAATGATAGTAATTTGTATTCGTTTCGGGCTACACTGAGGTAAAAAATGTTAAAAACCAAATATTTCAGCTTTATGGAGTAACCATGTTCACTGGTTTGACAATGCTGTTTTCTCGTTCCAACTGGTTTGACAACCAGTGAACAAGGCTACTCAATAAAGCCGAAATATCTGGTTTTTAACCATTTTTTACCTTAGTGTAGCCCGAAACGAATATGAATTACAAAACTAAAGCTCTCAACTAAATAGCACTAAAATACATGACTTACTTTGAAGAAGAATTTTAGAGGCAACGTGGCCTTAAATAGTGTATCCTACTAATTCAACTGAATCGGTATTCTGATTCAATCGATGTCATGGATGGTCATGGACAGGGATGGGGGAAAGGCTACTGCTAGCAATTACTGGGTTCCCAAATGCCGATCGATTGCAGCATCAGTGCTGCAGCATCTTCATCAGGGTCAGGACTGTTCAGCAATTCTGACTTGTCCATCCGTGGCCAGAACAAAAGAGGTCAGCAAGACGGTCGTTGAGCTCGTGTCGCTGAAGGATGCCACAGATGTAATGGCAGAGCTCACTGATTCAGACGCTGAATGCGAGCAGAGAGGAGCTCTCCCAATCAGTGACTGGCTGCCCTAAAAGCAACTTTGGAGCAAAGTCTGAGAGAAATCAGCGATAAAAGCGGAACCGGGGTGAACCGGTATCGAGACAATATCCTGAGGATGAGAACCAGAACCAAAGATAAAACACCTCATTTAAGATTAAACTGAAATGGGGACATTATACAAGATAACAATCTGAAAAAAGATGTGAAAATATTTTAAATCAGTAGGCGGAACTATGGTCAAGCGTACCCATTTCCGGGAACGCATTTTCGTTCCCATGTTTGGGAACGATAAACCCAAATATGGGAACGCCATGTAGGCATTATTTAAAACAAGAAAAAGAACCGTTAAATGACGTCCAAAAAATATAAAACGACCGTGAACCGCCTGATATTTGTCTCAATATTGTTGGGAAAGAGTTTGATATTGTAAGGCCCATCGTAGTTTCAAATCGTTCCCCTATTTCTAAAGCAGTCCATCATCCGGGCCGCGAACCCAAATTTGGGAACGCTCTCGTACACTGGCGCTGCAAGCGTTCCTTATTATGGGAACGGCGTACCCAAAATTGGGAACGATTTCACCGACGCCTTTCAGGGGCTCTTTTCATTAACAAGCATCACGTCCAACGCCGCAAATTATTCTTAACGCAACAATCATCAGATGACCTTTCCGGCAAGACCGTCGGATGTTTCGCCCGGTCTTCTGCGCTTTTATTCCCGTCGATCTCGCAGCGGACACGCCCCCCTCTGCAGGATTACGTAATTCACAACGCTCAGCGATGTTCAACAAGGTCTTCCATACCTATATCCACCGTCCGTGCCGAGGGTGGAGACATGTCAAGCACCTGTCTGCTTATCACCGATAGTTGACGGGTACAAGGAAGTATCCAAAAATGGGAACGCTGAATATGTTACACCCTCAAAACACCTAGTCCCAATGAAAATCTAGTTTTTTCCTTTCTTAATGAGTGTAAGTGGCAAAAGGCCTGGTAGGATGGGCACGAGGAATGATCGAAATCAGCATAGAAATTATAAATAAGCCACACAGAGCGACCTATATAAGAGAAATTCCCCCAAAACGATCATGCTTAGAAACACGGAAGACAAAGACCACGCTCATGACGCTCCTTATAAAACAACGCTAAACAGCTAGCATCCAAATAAAATATGTCTTTCCGGGCTGATAAAATACAGCTGAATACTTTTCGACCACTTAAACTGAGTTTACAACAGTAGTTCGGTAAAATCACGCACGTTCTACGCGGTCGTCCGCCTCGACACCAAATGTCAACAATATTACCTCGGGACTGTCCGCATGTTCGCTTGCATATGTCAGCATCGGGTGTCGCTAGTATGAAACTTCATAACCAGGCGAAAATTATTATACTTGACCTCAAAATGTAAAAAACGCTTCATTTTCCTTAAAATTGCATGTTAAACATAGTGTAACCCATGTTTTCACCATTCCGTCATTTCAAAAAATCATTAAAAATATCATTCGACGGTCAATTTTCTTGTTCAACGGTCAGATTAAAGATAATTTTATAGAGACTTAGTAGATACTTAAATTAGCGTGCACTTTTTTGAGACTTGATGCACTAATGAGTTTTAGTGGGCGAACGGCCGAAAAATTACCTTCCGTTCTCATAAATGGGAACGCCCGTTCCCATATTTGGGAACTCCGTTCCCAAAAATGGGAACGTTCCTATATTTGGGTACTCATGACCATAGTTCCACCTACTGAAATGAGAGCATTCACTCTTTCCATTTTTGCTGGGATAAAACATGAAATTCTCCAAATAACCGTACCGAACCATACTGAAAAAGCACATGCATGATAAACAAAATACATACCGAGTCTGTCAACCATCTTCTTTCTGGATTCGTCTTAAGGTCTTCAAATGAAAAATAACGTCGATACTCGATTGTCAATAGACTTGATTGCGATTGCTATTGCAACAAGTCTGCTCAACTGCACAATAATTTTAACTCTGCAATCTGTTTTCACTTCTTTTCAATATCAGTCTTCTATTCGTGGGAGAAAAACTACATAAATCGCAATTAACATCCCAAACAACCCCTCTCACACACCTTCGCGCAACAACTTTTACAACTCGTTCCTTTTACTTCAAGGTCGAATGAATAAGAGAAAATGAGATGGCAATTGGGCCAAGTGCCAACCGTTATCATATGACGTCATAGGAATTTGTATCAAGTATCGGGTTATTGTATACGCCTTTTTCAACATAAAAAGACGTGCAATGTGTAATTTTAGATATATTTTGCTAATGATTGATGAGATTCAGCCCTCTTACTTGTCTCTTCATAAAGATAAAATTTGAGTGCACTCTGAATGACTCCTTGTCTGAAACCAACCCCTTGTGGATGTGCCTCTTTGAAGCTCTTCAACATAACAAAACAAGCTGCTTATATATCATAGATGCATTTTAACAAATAGTTAGAACAAGGTAAGGCGTCTGTCATCACTTTTAGGGAAGTATGGGAAAAGCGCCGTTAGCGTCACCTATATCAACTGCTTTTCTACATGTGCTGCCACCTAAAGAAAATCGGAACGTTCCTGAATCTTCAATCCTAAAAGATAAGCGCTTTGAAACAAACCTTTAACAAAACTTAGCCTTGACCTCAAGATTAATCTAGAAAAACTAATCCTGCAAATATTACAATTTACAAGATGATTTAAAACGAATTGTAAGTCACTAAATGATTTTTACCGAAGTAGAAGAAAAACCTTTCTAATGGTCATATGATTTGGCTACCATATTCCCAGCGCGACAAAAGCTACGCAGGTTACAAATTTGTACGCATCGACCTATGTGTGTGGTAGGTAATCATTGAACGGGTGTAGTTAATGCGTTTTTTGTTGTAATATGCTGGTTAATACTGGGAATAGGACGTATAAAAATTAATTGAAGATTCAACAGAAATTAAAGAAGCAACGCGAATTCGTATCTTTTTCGATGGTTGTTGGTAATCGTGGCCAGTGGTTGTCCACTGAAGTCGGGGTCAGGGTTCTGAGTCATGAATCAAAATTAAAGGAAATAGCTCACTTTTAACATGGGGCTTTGAACTGGAATAACAGTTTCGTAGCTTGGGCTGAGGCTAGCACAAATCAGGAGCTTTTACAGCCTAACGATTACCCTAGATGAAGATATTCCATTTCCCGTTCCGTAAATGGTGCCTTGCAGATGAATGTGTGCCTTGCTGAGGAATGCAGCTACATTATCGTCAGCCAATCAGCATGCTGCCTACAGCCAACGCAGTGTGCGTAGGTTTAAACTTTGCAATATCATTGGTCAATGTGTGATAAGCTTCCGCGTAAAACATTATTTAATATAGGCAGGTTCCTAGAATATAGTTCTTCCCAGACTGGTTTTTGATTCACTTTTTTGGATTGATTCAATCATTGATTCATATGATTTTTGTTTGATTCAATCACCGTTTGATTCCTTAAAAATTTGGTGAATCGATTCCTTTTGATTCAGAGAATCAAAAAAACCATAAAAGGAATGATTCACGTTTGATTCAGCCAATTTTTTTTGAATGATTCTTTTTTGATTCAATTAAAAAATAAAATATACAAAATATCAGGGATAGTATTGTATTTGTTATGTTCTTTTTGTTGTCATGTAATGGCAGTAGTGTTAATATTTGTTGATAATGAACTATGTTCGTTCACTTCATTTTTTTAAAGTTCATGAATCATTAATTTTTTTGATTCAATCAACCCTGATTCTCAATGCATTTGATTCAATCATGGCTTGTGAATCAAACAATCCTGACGGTGAATCAAACCTTTTTGATTCAACAAATTTTGTTTGATTCAATCCAATTGATTCAATCACAGATGAACCAAACGCCAGTCTGGTTCTTCCTACATTAAAATATAGAAAATAATCCTTTGGATAAAAGGTTTTATTTTATTTTCTAATCATTTTAAGCACAAAATCATAAAATCAGTGCAAAAAACTTATTTCAGTTAAGGAAAATGAAGTATTCCCTTCAACTCTTGATTGTACACCTGCTTTTTGAAGGAAGTATGCCACTTTCAACATGAGGTTTTGAACTGGAATGGCAGTTTTGTAACTTGGTGCCTTGCAGAGACTAGCACAACTCAGGAGCTTCTATGGCCCAATGACCAGAGCTGGGCGCGTTCCTCGATTTTCGGTAGTGCGTTAGCGTTCCTGCGTTCCTCCGGCCGCGGTTAGTGCGTTCCTGGAATAGCGTTCCTCAATTTTTTTTCGCTCGGTGCGTTAGCGTTCCTGCGTTCCTGCGTTCCTCCCTCAAAGATACCGCCGAACCACGCGGCGAGGGCCCAACCAAACACGGGGCGAATCGATCACAAAATACCCAGAATGGCGACGTGGAGCAGAAAAGCAACTCGACATCTCTTTTCCGAATCAAATATCTGAAATACGTTTTACCAATATCATCCGTGGGGTTTTCAACAAAAATACGACCTGCTTAAAAACAATAGTTAAGTTAAAAGATGTATCTTAGTAAAAGTTATCATATTTACTGTACACATTTAATGCCTGAAACTGAATCGAATAATAAACAGCACCACTAAAAATATTTACACACTTAATGCCTGAAACCGAATCGAATAGTAAACATCACCACTAAATCTAAGCAAGCCTTCCTCGATTCGACCGACAAGTGGCGCCTCTACCGGCGAACACACGTACTCGAGATTCAAACATTTGACACAGAGGTCATTGGCAGCAATATAATTTTTCGGGTGGTTCCGCAAGAACGCAGGAACGCTTCAAAATTTCGGGTGGTGCGTTCCTCTTACTTGCGTTTCTTTGAAAAACTTTGCGTTCCTGCGTTCTTGCGTTCCTAAAAAGGGCGGTGCGTACGTACGGAAGAACGCAGGAACGCACTAAAGGAACGCACTTGCCCAGCTCTGCCAATGACAATGATCACCCTCCACAAAGATATACCATGCCTCAATCCAAAATCAGTGCTTTACACAGGAATTTAGTGTTTTATGCAAGAATGCCAAGAATGCAGCCACCTATCACAGATGTCAATGTCAAGCAATCAGCATGCAGTTGGTTTTGAATTACTTACACCACCTGATTGGTCAACGTGCATTAAGCTTCCGTCACAAGCACTACTTAGTACCTACCTATTTAGCCTCTACCAAAGTTGAACTATAGGTAGTTCGTCCTTTTTTATGAAAATTATTTTAAAATTTCTTTTGTAGATATAAATTATTTTCTTTTGTGATCATTTTAAGCATCAAATTGTAAAACTGTAGCAAAAAACTAACTTTAGGAAGGTGGTATGTTTCTTTAGCAGATGATTCTTTTTTGTGTTCTTTCTTAAAATTAAGGAAGTTGTTGAAGAAAGTCTTTAATTTCAAGTGACACTATTTGATGTGTAAGAAAAGGTGGTAAATGAAAATGTTATGAATCACCAAAAATCTGAGGCCGAGCTGGGACTTGGGTTGGGACGGGTTGGGACAAGGCGGTTGGGATTGGGAGATGAGCTTGGATGCCATGAATGCTTTTGTTGTTCTCATTGGTCAACTTTTGCTGAGCTGCCTCTGATGAAATCAAGTAGGTATAATTGCATTTTAGGTACTTATGGAGGTTGGAGATGCCAACTAGGTAATATTACTATTGTTTGCCTTTGTTTTTCAGCCCTTTTGGAGGAGCCATTTAGAGTGGGTCACTTCCTGCCCCAGGACCTCAAGATGCCTCTCTGTGGACCCAAGTGCTCCCTCTGTGGACTGATTGTTAGCGTTTGGGGCATCATCCAGCTGGTAAGTATCGGTTCACATGTTCAGGTTCTTTATGGATTAGCTGATTAAGATCAGTCCTCAAAGAGGGTCTCATTGTCATTTTTTTTTCACCCTTAGCACAGTACACACCTTGTCATTTGTTTCAGTTAGGCACTATAAAATTAGCTTATGTTTGCTTATCCATCGATAATGAATGAATGCTCCTTTGGTGTTCAGTTGTTTGACAATATGTTTGAAGCTGTATCAGTAGTGAAGGTTCATTTTGTAATAGTAGGTACTGCTGGTCTGGTTTCACCTCTGACCTTTGTCGTCCTGCAGTCCATTATGGGCGGCCTGTTCATGTGGAACAGCATTGGTCTGATCGAGGACCTGGGACTCGAGGAGCACTACGACACCACCGAGGAACTGTACAAGGCTGCCGACGACGCCTACAGCAGTGTAAGCACCTGTGGGACTCTGATATCAGCGAACAATATACACATGGGTTGAGACTTATTTTTATTTACAGATACCTGAGCACGTAAAACCATCTCATTCCCAGACCATTTTCATTTTCGGTCTTGTGTAGTTTGTTTTTGATCGTGACTCTACATCGGTTTTTCAGATTGCGTACAATTGTTGGATAGCGGCGGCCATCTACCTGGTGACGCTGGTCATATCGATGCAGCAGTTCCACGTGAACAAACAGGCGGGCCACTTCCAGCTGTGAGGGTAGCCCGGCCGACTTCCCACTGTCTGTCTGTCTCCCGGCGCGCACCTCCCGGTCGGCCCGACCACCCGGGTCCGGCCACTTCCATCCACCCAGCCAGCTGAGGGAGGACGCGCCCGCCGAGCTGTGGCCGGATCCACTCCCTGTAGTTATGGGCCCGGCCACTGTGAACGCATCCTGTAACATTATCTGTATATAATCATGTTTAGATGGATTTACCGTGTGTGCGAGAAATTGTCCTAGAAGATATGTTAGGGAGCTTGCAATATTATCACGTGCTTGATTGTCCGATTATGTGTCACGTCCCGTATGTTTCGTGGAAGGTTTGCGGTCAGTGAGCGCCCTTTGTGATTCTGTACTCTGTAGCGTCATCGGTGGTCAACCGAACACCATATTGACGGTGAAGGAAATCTGAGGATACTACATTCCAGGAGTTTTAGAGCTAGCGATGTCATACGAGTCTGATGGATGCATATTGCTTGACTGGGCGCCGCCTGTTTTAGTCAGCGAATGGCGGTGAAACCTTGAGCCCCGAGGAATAAACGCAACTGTCTGAACACCGTGGCATGTTGCGTTCTCGATCGGATAAAAAGCTAAGAAAAGTGCTATGGTGGCTATGTGATCAGTGTTTCCGGCTAGGGATGAGAAGACCGCGAAACCCCTAGCTGCTTTTACGCTCGTCTTCGCCAAGACATCAATGTTCAATAGATTAGTTGTCTATTAGACTGGCCGATTCAGAAATCCACACGTCCGACATTAACGTACTTCGACTTTGGTGTAGTTCTGCTTCCCGGTCGTGAGCGTTTGTGACCAGTGACGCCACCTACTTAAACATTGTACACAATACTTCATATGTAATAGGTGCGCTTTATTAGACAATGCGCGTGTCTCCGCGGCGCGCTGCCATGGCAACGGCCGCTCCGTCACAGCTCGCTCAGATCGCCGGGCAGTCTTCCGGCGACTTGGGCCGCCCCAACACAAACAGGAGCCAACCGAGTGGCGCCCCGCGACCGCAGTGGAAGCATTTACCGGCGCGACCCACCGCCGGCTATTGCAGCAAACGTCACTCGATCCAACCGCCGCGCGCCCAACAACACTTCGACCTAGAGTTAGACACGGCGAAGACGCAGCAGGTGGTTGAAAATAAATAATCTGACAGCCGGCGACGACCTGTCTGTCCGTGATTCGGGTCAGTAGCCGCGGTCTGGCCCACAACAGGGGGCTACGGAGGAATCGGACCAGGCCGCGGCGTCACACCGATAACAGACACCCCAGCGGGCGCGTATGAGACGCAAATACTGCATACTCTCAATAGATGTCTGAACAGGCAAGCTCGGCTTGGGGAATGAACATACCGAAAGACTACGCGTTGAGAACGCGCTAAACAGGCTATGAAAACGATAGACGAAAAATAATTCCAACAGCAGGAAACGGAATCAAAGCGTCTAAAAACATCACTAATCTGTACAAAAGAGTTCAAGAAGACGCGTCGGCGCCGGCAGTTCAATATCGTCAACTCACAGAGGACATTCAACTCTCACGCTGGTAGATCTTTTCGAGCATCTTATAGAACACCTTGTGCGGCACTCCACGCGAGGTCTGCTCGATGAGACGGCAGATGAGTTCGTAGTTGTTCAGCTCGTACTTCTTGTAGACGGAGATAAGGTTCAGGTCGGTGTACAGCTGCTTAATTTGCTCCACCTTCTCCGGGTCGGAGCTACCGTAATTGTCCTGCAAACGAGAGGCGCAAGTTAGGGCAGTCCTGACGAGAAAGTGATGTGCCAGCGTTCAGTGGATTCATGAGTGCTGTATCAGGCGGCAGAGGTAGTGATAACACACGCCAGCAGACAAGGGGCTGGGTAGAGGGAACAGTACAACTGTAACGTAATCTAGAGGTGGCAAAAGATGAAAATTTTGGGAACCAGACTCGGACCAGACCCGGCTAGACATGTCTGGAACCAGTCGGACCCGGTCTTAGTTGGAATCGGAACCAGTTGGACCCGTTCCCCAAAAGTCAATTAATACAAACTACTTGTAGGTATCATTAGTTGCACCATGTAAAACAGCCTATTTCCCACTGGGAATTCTCATGAGCTACTGTGTGCAAAGAAATACTCACTTCATTCACTTCATATTTTGCCATTATGTGTAGTGTGCAAGATGTATAGTTTATGGTAGGACCCGGTTGGACCCGTCAGAAAATTTCCAGGGGAACCGGTCTGGACCCATATGGGTCCAGACTGGTTCTTTGGACCGGGTCCTCGGGTCCACATTTTGCCACCTCTAACGTAATCCAAAGCTCCCTAGTCAATCCCGCGTGTAGATAAACTGGAAATGAACTTTTCTCTCTACGATGTCATAAAAAAGCAGGGGTCATTTGACATCCAAGACCATTAGGATCACAGACCTGTCCTGCCAAAGTAACTTCCCAGAGCAGCCACGGCCCACACCGTTTCCCGGCCCAACCGTGTCGCGCCGCCCGGCGGACAGTGTTCTCAGGTCGCCTGTGACCTGCGTACCTGTATAATCTGCTTCTGTACCCGTATGATCTGCTTCTGTGCCCATATGATCAGTTTCCGTACCTGTCTATGATCTGCTTCTGTACCGGTATGATCTGCTTTTCTACCCGTATGATCATTTTCTGTACCTGTATGATCAGTTTCCGTACCTGTATGATCTGCTTCTGTGCCTGTATGATCTGCTTCAGTACCCGTATGATCTGTTTCCGTACCTGTATGATCTGCTTCTGCCGTCCGGAGGCCCGCTGTAGTGCTACCACCACCAGCCAGGAGCACTTGCCGTCCTGGATGTCGGTGCCCACCTTCCCCGTCACGGCCGGGTCGCCGAAACAGTCCAGGAAGTCGTCCTGCGGGCACGGGCCGGGTGGAGGTCGACAGTCACTAGGACAGCCGTCACTGCTGCCGACTGTCACCGTACCCTGATCGGTGTCATACTGGCCAACAGCCGCCTGTAATGCCGACCGTCACCGTACCTCGGCATGATACCGGGCACAGTACCATAACGCGGCACATGCATGCATCATGCTTTTCGAACCGTACCTCATAATGGGTGATATGTTCATTTTTCATACCATGGATTCCACCAAGACAGTTGAAGTAGAATGGGCGCCGATGACCAATGTAGTCCGGGCGCCCAAAAATCCCAATTCATCATCATCATCATCACAGTTGAAGTACACGAAAATCATATCAAGTCTATTCTTTACATTTAACGCCATAGATGCAAGAAAAAAAATATTAAATGGCATAGGTCCTCCCCACGCTGGGTACAAGTAATAAAAGTCATGTTCCATAGACTACAAGCGCAGCATACGATTAACGGAGGGCTAACGGACATCGGGCATCTATGTACAGAGTTCGCAGACCAGCAGACGCCTGGGCGGTCAGAGGGTTAGACGGGTACCTCACCTGGACTTGGAAGAGGTTGCCCATCTCCAGCAGAATGTGCTTGGCCTGACGGTGACTCTCCGGGTCCGAGATGCCGGCCTGTGAAATAACGCACACTGTCAGCAACAGTTATGCATCTAAACATCCAGCAACCACAGCACACCTCCATCGATATCGCTCCAGCCACCACTGGTACACCGACCGTCCTCTTCTCTGCCCACCGTCCATCAGCCAGCCGCCACACTACACAATACATATCAACCAACCCATACCCCCCCCCCGACCGACCCTGTATCGTCTCCGTCTCCGCGCTCACCATGTGCATAGCCAGTGCGATGGGCAGGTGGAACGAGTAGTGGGCCGTCTTGTACTTGACAATGGCCGAGTAGCGCTCCATGGTGTACTTTTGCAGGTCGAGCTTCCCGCTCTGCGCGCCCAGCAGGTCCAGACTCTGGCCCAGCGTCGTCTTCATCGTAGTCTGGAGATGGAGGTGTCATCGATGGAGGTGTCAACGAGAGGCAGAAGACATCGAGATAAACACACAATTCATCACCCTTTAATTGTCACGTAGCACAGTATAGTTCTGATGAAAACAGGCAGCTTGAATATCGTAAAATGAATACCAATGATGCAATAAGAAACCGCTTTCCGACGCCTTAACTTCTCACCCACACCACTTTTTCAACTCCCACACTTGCTTATCGCACTGTCCCAGCTCCAACTCAACCCATTACATGTATCCTTTCTCCATCCCTCCCGTCCCTCAGTCTCCTCTCCCTATCCCTGCCATCCCTCAATCCAGTGTTCTAAAATTGGATATTGGTTGGGTGTGCCGATGAAGAAAAAAATCCTAGGATGAGAAAAAAGAAAGTAAATAACTGCACTATTTTTGCAAAATGGTGTAATGCCAATTTTTATGCTAACTGATAAACCAGGATTTCATGTCAGGATCTTGACAGGGTGTGGAACAAAAGGATGTGGGTGCATCAACTGTCAAGTGACAAGTGAACTGGCTGTTGGGAATACATGAAACTCTTTTCAGAGATGAAGTAAAGTCGGTCATTCATATTTTAGGGATGAAAATATTTTCCCCATTAGGTGTGAATTGCCACCAAAAAGGCTGAAAAATGAAACACTGCCTCAATCTCCCCATCCCGTCCGTCCCCGTGTCTCACACTGTGGAACAGGTCGATGAGGTTCGGGTAGTAGGGCTCGCTGCTGCAGTGCAGCTTGAGCAGCTTGTATATCCCCGCCTCCATCAGAATGGCGTCGTTGATGGCCGGCAGGCCGAGGCCGTCCTTGCGGTACCAACACTCCTTGCCGCGCCGCGTCTCAGAGTTGTCCATAATATCGTCTAGAACGAGGAAGAACGCCTGCATCTGTGGGGCACACGGACAGGGGGTGTGAGGGGATACTGCGCGGGGGGGGGGGGTTCAGAGGCTGCGTGGGGTGATGGACGCTGACCACAGCAGCCGAGCCGACACGAACCCAAGGACGGGATAAATGGTACTGATGGTAAATGGTACTGGTGAGCTGACGAATACATCAGGCACCGAAAGTCTAGATACTCCATAGAGTTAGATAGTCTCATAAACAGCATCACTGCTGGAATTCAGTAAGATCAATGGAGACATTTCTTATGAATTATTCTAAGGTCAAGCGCATTCATAACAATATAACTTGCGCTTTGCACGTTACATTCACGAATCTGATGACATTGACTACCGATCGGTTGAAGATAGTTACACGCACGATCACACGATCGTTACACGCAATACCGACCACATAACCGTTCCGAACTGATGACCAACAGTAGCTCAGTGTTACTTACCCCTCCCCCACCCCGACACCGTCCAATCGCCAGGGGGGAGGGGACGATTCGGGAGTGTTGCATCAGCGGGCGCCGGACGCCCCCTCCCCTCCCCATGCCCTACCACCTATCCGTCAGGATGTGCCAGGATACGCGCTGCTCGAATGATCTTGCTCAAAACACAGGGCCTGGTATAGGCTACGATGCATGTTGAGCTCATCTCAATGCACTGTTCCGATATACGAACGAATTTCGGTTTTATTATTCAGAGTTATTCAGAGTTCGTATAGTTTCAAAGTCATGGTGATTAAAGCCGATTAAAAACCGATAATCAGGTAGGTACAGTCCACAGCAGAAGTAATGTGTGGTTTCAGTCATGGGTATGTTCTGCTTATGAAGCTCAGGAACGATTAGCCAGACTACAATGAAACTTTGAATGTAGCTTATATGTATCGTCACCCTTGCAGCTGCAACTTTAGCTATTGACATCTTCTTTTCGATCACTCCGCATTAAACAATCGCCGCTCAGAGCCAACCGTTGAGATTGGTAAAACCCTACATTACTTTAGCGGTGGGCTGTACCTAGGATAAAAAAGTTGATGTGGCAGATCACATTCCGAATCATGTTTCATGATATTAGCAAACTGTTGTCAACTAAACAGACCATTGATTACAAAAGCGGCCCGACCAGCTTCTGCAACTACAAATCAGAGGAAAACCGGAGACGCGGCTCAATGTGACATGCTAGGTCACCACACTCACGACAAACTATAGCAGCCCACGGCCTCTGACGCAGTTACAGCTATCTTTGGCCGTTGTCACTCACCAATTCGACGCACCATCCGACAATGTAGGCCTGGTGCATCAGCTCCTCAGTCTGTTTCTCCGCGGGGACGAGCATCTTGTACGTGAGCGGCACGGCCAGGCCGCGGTTCATCTTACCGCCCTGAACGTTATATTGCAGCACCTGCAAGTATTGGTAAGAGGGGACGACGGTCAGCAGATCGGCCAGGCAGTTGGCGGGCTGTTAGGGGACGGGAATTGGATGAACTCTAATGTAGTACTAATGTTCGAAATTATTTATCGTTTATGGTTGTGCTCAAATTAACGTAGAATCATAGAATTGTGTTTGATACCGAAAAATAGGCGATGTCGTTAGACCTTACTCCAAATATGGTTCTCAGCCACAGATTAAGAACCAAAGCAAATGTTTAAGTAAAACCCCCTTGCCATAGAACGGCTTCTGATGTACCAATAAAAAGTCATCCAAGTAGAGCAAAACGGGTATGGTTCGGCAAATTGAACGAATATTCCCTGGTGCGCCCTAATAAGACCCTACATTACGGCCCCGGTCTTTGCATTCGCCGGTAGTTACCGTCAATTTCCAAGGTCCCGTTAGCACACATCCACCATACGTCACACCGGTACGACATCACGGACCTTGGCAAACCACTTGTTGGCCTCCTCGAGGTCCTTGTGGAAGCCGACCTCGGTCAGGTTGCGCACCAGGTCCGGGAAGCACGCCATAAAGCCGCGCCGCTCGTCCCGGCTGGCCACCGAGGTGACAGCCGCCGGCGGCACTGCCGTCGACTTGTACGTCATCCTGGGACACGGCGGCGGCGGGGGCGCGGTCAGTAGGGGTGGTGGCTTCAGCGGCGGTGGCGGAGGTCAGAAGGGGTGATGGCTTCAGCGGCGGTGGCGGAGGTCAGAAGGGGTGGTGGCTTCAGCGGCGATGGCGGAGGTCAGAAGGGGTGGTGGCTTCAGCGGCGGTGGCGGAGGTCAGAAGGGGTGGTGGCTTCAGCGGCGGTGGCGGAGGTCAGAAGGGGGTGGGAATCGGCAAGGACAGGCGGCGGGGCGATAAAGGAATACAGAAATGGCAAACAGATGAGATGTTTAACATTCAAAAACGGCTAGATGTAGCTATTCGATGCTCCACAACACTTTGAGGCAACACTTCCAGCGGTTGAGCAAAGCGCTGCAAGCATTTGACGACGATCCAAATGCAAACGTTTGCAACAATGACTCCACCAATTAAGCTACGTAAGCTTATAAACGCAGATGAATGAGCATACAAGTTGAGCTAATTGAGCTGAATTAAACGCAGCAGCGTAATTCATATCACTTGATATGATGACGATTGTAGTTTAGAGAAGAAATAGTGTCGTGCGATCATGATGAGAAGAGGAAAAATGCACCCGAAGTCACCCTCAAGAAACAAGCAAGACACGTCATAAATATGAAAGGGATTACAGAAAAGGTAAGCCAACCACTGCACCAGTCTTTGAATGAGTAAATAATTCAAAATAACAGTCACCAAGAGATGGGAGGGGCGAAGTAGGCTGAATAGTGCAATGCGCATCACACAGCGAAGTTGTAGGCATTAAGTAGGTATTTGGTTTGTAAATCGTGCCGTGTTGAAAAATTAAAGTACCATACAACAAAACAAATAACTCTTGGCATTCGTTATCGGTGCTCGATAAGCAATGCATCTGGGAGTAGGAAATGTCAAATGAACGGCCCTACATGGATCACACGGGTAACTCACTCCTCTGGGGACGCCTCCTCTGCCATAACTGCAGCGTCGGTATCTGTACGGCTCAGCTTCCGGCTCCCGCAGTCACCTCTCCCTGTCAGCCAGCCCGCCGTACTGCCGACCCCGGCCCTCCGGCTGCAACTACACCCGCGCCGCCGGGTGACCTCATCCGGCCCTGGGGCCACCATTGGCCGGAAACGGGCGGCGCCACCACCGGACGTGTAAGCGATGGAAGCGGCGCCGGCAGGACCACACCGGACACAGATTCCGGCCGGCCCGCCGGCCTATCGGACCGGCACCTAGCGACGGCGTGTGCCGCGGCGCCTGTTTGCGGCAGCGCCTCCGCTGGGGTTGGTATAGTCGCCGCCACCGCCGGACAGACGGACACAAAGGATGGTGTGTGGGTCGGCCGGTGAACCCCACAGCGAGGGGCCCACGATATATCGGGTCCTATCGGAGTAACCGATCGGACCGGGCCAGCGCGGCGCGGCGCGGCTCGGCCGGTCCCGTATTTACATGCTCGGGGCGGTTGGCGGAGCCGGGACAAACGTCAGGCCGAGGCAGCGCGCCGGTGGGACAGGCGTGGGGCCGCCGCCGGTGTGAGCACTGAGCCACCTGTCGAGCGCTCGAGCAGCGGAGCGAAACAGACCGCCCCGAAACTGACGGCCCGAGCCGTGAAACGCCAGTGTAGCGGCACGGCGGGAGCTCCTTTGGATATCGCATACAAGCTACTGTTCAAGCTTATCGACGTTAAAAGCACGGTTCAATAATTATTGAAAAAGATGCAATAAAACTAGTTTTAAATTTCTAAATGCCGATAATTCCCAGCTATCGCCAAATATGTAAATCGTCACCGAAGTCCGGTATTGCAAAAGTCGATGGTGCGGGGAGAGAGGAGAGGAGTGGAGAGAGGGAGACAGGCCCGACCCGTGCCAGCGCCACAGGGTCATGCTCCATCCCAAGGTCGAGGCGCAAATAGTGCACACTGCATAGTGCATACTGCATAGGTACTGCATATATCACCCCAGTCATACACATTACACAGCTACAGCGCACGTAACGGGCGGACGCTGAACAGCCACGCAGTTCGGCAGTAGGTAGTAACGCCCGTGAAAGACCTCACAGACCAAGGACACCATGTTCAGCGCCGAAACGAGCTTCCGCCGATTACAGCTTTCCGATTATCATGCAAATGCTGCTATTGCATTCGGTAATCGCGATACCTTCCGTTTCAGTAACGACAAAACACGGCAACTTTAAATAGGATCGGTTGCAATTACATTCAGACACGGAATTCCGGTCCAAATGCAATAAGTTACCGTGACTTGTTAACCCGCGCCCCGTAGGGGGGGGGGGCCGAAACGGCCCCCCTGTCCTTTTCGGTCGATATCTCCTAAACGGCTGGAGATATCGCCACCAAACTTTCAGGACCCCTCCGGACATCAATTTTACACATTGTGACCAAAAATTTTTCCAGAGGCTATGATAGGTTGGCCACAAATGACGTCAGAGTGACGTCATGTTCTGTCATTTTCGACCGAAAAAAGACCTTCGCGAGAAGACCTGTCAGGACTACAGCTTTGAAGATACAGAAAAATGATCAAGACATAAAAGGTGTAGAATTGACAGGGCTACAAAACTGCTATGTCGAATTTTTGAAATTTTTGAGTTTTGACCCCCAAAAATCAAAAAAGCATTTTTTGGATATATTTGCCAAAAAATCCAAAAAGATTTTTGAGTTTCGAAAAAACCGGAATATATGTGATAGTGCCTACCGTCTTCTATCTACATACCAAATTTCAGATCGATACCTCGTTTTTTGGCCAAGTTATAGCGAAAATAACTGTTTAAAAATGATGACGTCAAATTTTCAAACTCAATTTTTGGCAATTCTAGAACTCGTATAGCAAAACAAAGACCACCATTAGACTCCCCGTGACGAGCTGCATCGAATCGATACCCATTTTATGCAAAAATATCAACTTTGAAATTTGACCTAATTTGACCTGACCTTGACCTGACCTTCACAAAAACGTGACCTAGGCTGGCCCCAAAGGCTGCCTAACCCACATAATCGCATTTGTCATGTAAAATGGACCATAAAACATGTATCACACGACACATTCATATTGTGACCCCCGGTGACCTGACCTCGCTGTGACCTGACCTGGTATCAGTGACCTCAGATAGCAAAGTATGTGTTTGACGAACAATGTACCATCGATGGTTTTCAATAAATTACCAATTTACTCGCTTTCACGGTGAAAATCTGACCTTTGACCTGACCTGTGACGTCATCGGTTTGACCTAGGTCAATGAAATTTGGTCACAAGGTAGTTCCCGGGTGGGGCTATCGAACTCCGTTTGAATTTTGAAAATCGGGCGGTAACTTTCCGAGATCTTGGGGGGGGGGGCCGAAACGGCCCCCCCCCCCCCTACGGGTGGTAGGGTCCGCCGGTAGCCCTACGGGGCGCGGGTTAATCATTTGATGACCAGCACAACACAAATGTTTGCTGACGTTTCCTTTCCGCTGCCGAATGGCACTTAGCCATCAAATCCGGAAAGCTTCCCTGCCCTGTTCAGCCAGTACGATGCAAATTACCTAATACTGATGTGAAAATGAATTGAATATGAATGCAACAAAGAGGATCGGTGCAATATAAATCACAAATCTATTGCTCCTGAGCAAAGAGAGAGGGAAAACTGTCAGTGAGTTATCTGTCTGCGGTTCAAGAGGAATAGATCGCTCGGCGCTCGCCACATTTCCTGATGGGTACAGAGTAAACAGAACGACGATAAAAAATGTGGGCACCGTTAGAGGCAGCTGCTGATACAGCCGCCTGGCTGTCAAAGTATCAAAGTCAGCTGACTCTCTTGTATAAACGTGATTATAATTGCCCGCTGACTGTTGAGGAATTACAGAGCGGCTATGTCTAGGACGGTGTGTGGTGTGAAGGTTCGGCTAGGCTGAGGTTGAATGTGAGTTGTCCGACTTTTATAGACGATCCTCAGCAGACTGGGCGATTGACTGGTGTGACCAGGGTGGTCCGTTGTGAGAATGGTCACCCGACTTATCTGTTCTCGGTGTGACTGGGTAGATACGGTCAGTAATATAACTGGTGGCGTCTGGCGACCAGCCGGGGATGGTATAGGACTACGAACAAATCGGTGGCGAGGACGGCGCCACAGATGGAGACGCCTTGCCGCGTCGGAGGACGGTGTTTTGACTACAGGCGACTGGCGGCGCGGTCCGGTTGGTTAATCAGCCCTCAGCCATTGGTATGCCGGTGTATGCGTGAGAGCGGAACGGGGAGGCGCGGCGGTGGGAGGGGGAGGGAGACGCGACGGGGGGAGGTCAGTGACCGGAGGACGGTCAGGACGGTCAGGACCGGCGCGGCGGACCGAACGGGCCGGTCGGCGAACGGGGCAGGCGGCGGAGCAGGACACTGACAAACAGCCGGCGGAGATCGCGCCTCAGCACCTCCATGGAATACGAAAGCCACAACCTACTGCCTGGCAGTAGTGCAGCAAAACCAGCCAATGTAGTAATAAATGCACCGCAGTGCACTTCTTGACAAATTTTAGTATGTCCTCAAATGAAGACACCACATTAAAGGTAGTGTGCCACCTTTGAAAGATTTCCCATTTTATTTTTCCTAGGATAAGAAGCTTCTGTTTTTACCTAATATCGCAAAAAAAAATCAAAAATGGGCCTGGAATAGTGCCTTTTTCGCCTAAAAGTTTATCGGTTTTTCGATATGTATAACAACTGTAGTGGGCTGAGCTGCAAACAGGCGTCGGCAACAATCGCGAATGCGGCGCGCATGTGACAATAAGCAAAGGTCATTAAAGAGTCACGACGTACGGGAATGAGTTATCAGCTGTCTAATCGTAGACAACACAATGTCGAGCCTTAAACTGTAAGCCTGTATTGGTATTGTTTCTTTTATTTGGCTGTCGAACATTATTTATGGTTTGAAGTATGATTTCATGTAAAATAATTGATATGAAAAAGCCGTCTCTTAAGTTATGACCCCATTTCACCACACGCAAGTGGCAGAAATGACATTGATCAGCTGACGCATTTTTCTTGGCCGAAGTCAGAGCGCGCGGCCCGACGCACCACCACCGCACCACAAAGTATGAGCAGAAGCCGCGCCCAAAGCCAGGGCCCCGGTAACGTGAGGTAGCCGAGTCGGGGCAGCGTGCGCTGACCCAAGCCGGGGCCGCAGCTTTGGGCGCGGTCTACCGCATCCCCGCGGGCAGCCCCGGGCTATCACATGACACCGGGAGGACGCGCGGCCCCGGCTTGGGTCAGCGCACGCTGCCACGACTCGGCTACCTCACGTTACCGGGGCCCTGGCTTTGGGCGCGGTCTACCGCACCACCAACAGGCGTGTTCGAAACCGCAGGAGATGATGATGAACGGGTTTATCGAAACTTGATTGGATGAGCCTATCGGTAATAGCGATTTCAGTGTGTGCATTTATTGTTCATAGTGGTGTGAAATGTGGTTGGGGTACGACCGACAACCCGTCGGGGCGAATTTCGCACTGGGGTACTCAAAATTTGAAGAATTTAAGACGTTTCCATGAGTTTTGAAGGTATGGATAAGTTCTAAAAATCCGGTTCTCCTTATCTGGGCCATTAACTCCATACGGTCCAGGAAAGCTGGCACACTACCTTTAAGCAAATAAGCACGAACAATGCATTATGGACGTTGCACGGTGAAAAGGGGGAAGCCGGAGGGGGGGGGGCAGGCGCCATCCACCAGCCCAGTCATTTGGTTTGGCCCAAGTCCGCTTTTCTCCGGCACTTGCGACATGCTAGATTTGGGCCATGGAACGCCATCCGAACAGGGGCTTTGGGTCGATATGGCTCCATTCCGGTTAGCCAGTCTTTGCCGTAGCGCTCCGGAGCTGGTATGGTTTCGGACCACCAAGTCCGGCTCAAGTCCGGCTCCAGCTGCCACGGCGTGCTACGGCCAGGTCCGGCTGCCTCGTAGCTGCTCTGGCTTACTGTGGCTGTATTGTATTGTATTGTATTTACGTCATAGACTCATCCCTTCATGAGATCGGAATCACAGGGCTATTCTCGAGTCAGAGTCAACACACGCTAAGAAATGCAATGATGAGAATAAAAAGTGAGCACACATAAACCACACTACACACACGATGCAGAAGCTAAAAGCGGTTACAGCGACGTGTCAGCTCATGTCACCGAAGATAAGAGTTCTAAGACCTTGCTGGTAAACATCGAGGTGGACATGTCCCAGAACTCGCGTGGTAGGGCGTTATAGCCTGCGGCAGCGCGGTACACGAATTGCCGCTTCCCCGCAGCCGAGTCGTGTATGCGGGAAAGACTAAGCAGGTGGTCCTGCCTGGTGCTGCGGCTACGGTCTGGACGCTCGGCATTAGTGGCAAATAGTGCAGCTAGTGACTCGGGCTGACCTGTTCGTCTAGCTTTGTGTAGGATGTTTAGGGTTTGGGCTTGAACCATAGTGGAGGGGTCCGGCCAGCCGAGGGAGGCACGGACAGAGGAGATGTGGTCGAATTTCTTTTTGCCGGAGATGATTCGGGCCGCAAAATTTAGAAATTTGTTGATGGTGGCGAGGTTCTTGGCAGACCCGTTGCCACAGACGGAGAGGCAGTAGCGGACGTGGGAAAGGACGAGGGCAGACACAAGGATTGGGAGAGTACCGGATGGTAGGTAGTGGCGGATGTGGGAGAGACCGATAAGGATGCCGAAGCACTTCTGTGACAGTTGCGATACGTGCGAGTCCCAAGTGAGATGGCGATCAAAAGTGACACCGAGATTTTTTGCTTCAGTGCAAGGTGATAGCACGGCTTGCCGAAACTTGACCGTGAACGGTGGGAGGTCTCGCAGATTTTGACGTGAGCCGATAGGAAGTAGCTCGAATTTTGACTCGTTAAGTTTTAGACCGTTCGAATGAAAGTAATCACCAAGCGACTGGAGAGATGCCTCGAGTTTTAAGATAAGGTCAGGTAGCTCGGACTTGTGTCCAGAGACTAAAACCTGGGTGTCATCGGCGTACTGAATGATAAAAGAGTCGCCAGCGTACAAGCTAAGATCGGTAACGACGATGCTTAACAAGAGAGGACCCAAAGATGACCCCTGGAAGACGCCCTGGCTAATGTTGAGCGGAGGGGAGCTCTGTGAGGCAGAGATGGCTACGCTTTGCGTGTGACCGTCAAGATAATTTCGAAACCAGGCAGTGTCAATGCCGTGCAGCTCGAGCTTGTCAAGCAATTTAGAGTGGGCTGAAGTACGGTTCACGGTTGAGGTATGGCACGGCTGATGCTGCCTAAGTCCGGCTGTGGTGCGGGCGAGCTCTGGGATCCGGGATCGTGTGTCAGCTCCAGTAGAGCTCCAGACTTTGCCCATACTTCGGCCAGAGGAAGTGCCGGAGGCCGGAACTGGCCATCTAGTAAAACCAGATACGGCCCAGACCAATTTGGATGACTGAGAGACAATCTATAGGGATCCTTCAGAACACGCTGGGTGGACAGCTGAATTAATGACACACTTGACCTTTGATTCAAGCTGACATTGTGAGATTCACAATATTTTCAGGCCTGGTCAGGTCGCTAAATATGAAGTCATAAGTGAGCCTCTGCATGACCCTAAAATGTCACAACTTTGCAAAGCCCTCAGTGCCAGAGGACTGCTCAAGGAAGATGAAACTTACAGGACTTAGTAACCTCCCAAGGCCTTGCATTTTACATCTCCCAGGTCTCTTTTTAAGGGTCACCTGAGGACAGATTGGTCACATGACCTTGCCATTATAATTCATTGGGGAAATGTAGAAATTGTTATTTTGACACCATAAATGATCTAAGACTTATGCAATCTCTGATGTTTGAATGATCTAAATGGAATAATGATTTGATATGATCACTGCAATCTCTGATGTTAAACTCTTGCATTATTAGCTTTTAGCCCCTGGCTGAAGAAAGTCTTGGATCATGAATCATGAATCATGATCAAAATAATTGTAATTTGAGATTTGAGCTGACCAAATGCAATCAATTATATGGAAATTCAGGGCTGCAACTTGAATACATCTTGAAACCAATACATTTGGTCTCATCTTGATTCCTGAATAGATATGTAAGTAACAGGGAAGTTCAAAACCTCTGGTTAACAATATCAGCTGAATACAACATAATTGAAATAATGGACGTCTTTAATAGTTAGGTATAACCTGCTTTACAATCACAAACATAATGTTTTTTTGTGATGTGGTATTGTCACACTGATTCTCAATTCAATAGATCAGATATACACTCAGGAAGTAGAGGAATAGAAAGACACAGACATGCAGATGCGGAAGAAGCCTCACCATCTTTGAAAAGAATGAGAGCAAAAGCCAGCACCAGTGCATTCCGGTGGTGAAGCATACTTAGTCGTTGTCAGAGATCTTGAACCATAGGCAACTGAAGGTGTAGGCCTCTTTGTCTTGCTTCCATCAAAAGCAGCTCCGGAAAATGATGGAATTATTTGTTTGGGAAGCAAAGACTTTAGGGCCAGAACATTTCTTCCTTTCAGAAGTTGTGAAGCCATTGCTCCACCTTTACGATCTAAGCAGCACAATATTCAGAATATTAGGATAATGATAAAACAGTTTTTCTCCTTGCAATGACACTTCAAAAATAGGAACAGTGCACCACGACAACAACCACCCGCGATCAAAAACAAATGTAAACTGCCTGAGTGCTGTTCATGGGCACCTGCGGTAGCTGCGGTAGCTGCGGCTCGGCGGTCAGCCGGGTAATGACGTCACAGAAAGTGGGGATGGGGCGGGTGGTGTGACGTCATACGGCTGCGGCCGGCTGCGGTCGCCTGCGTCTCCTGCGGTCGAAACGATCCGACCGCAGCGGCCGCAGGAACCATTTGTCATGCAAAGTGGCGCGGCAGTTGCGCATTCGTGTAACTTGGGCGGAAAATTGACACGGCCGCCTCAGACGAACGCGTGATGACGTGCGCACAAGTGGGCGGGACTTACAGCCTGCGATCTACCGCAGCTACCGCAGTTACCGCAGGTGTCCATGAACAGCACACACGAATTTTGACGGCGGGTCTGAAGAATCAAACGTCTATGACGCGCTGGTTTTGAAACAAATTGATTGAAGCCAAATCGAACAAAACGCTGCCAAATCCTTTGCTAGGAAAAATTTTACCTGACCTCTACATTTTCCTTCGGTCATGTGGCGGCGTGGCGGCGAGGTTCAAAGAGAAAAATCTCATTAATTTTCCGTTGAATCATCCTTGAATTAACACAAGTTTGCGCTTTTTCCCAAGAAGTTGTTTATTTTAGCAAATAAATCACGCAAGAAACAGCATTGGACGTCAACCACCAGCCGCGACATCTATATCAAAGCGTTAGTTCCCAGGCTTCCCGCTTCACTGCTCTGTTGGCGCTGATCTGCCGACACCAGCACAGGGTGATGACGGCGCAGATGAGGTCCACGCAGCCGGTGGCCACGCCGACAGATGTCAGCACAGTCGACTCTCGGTCCAGCCACCGCGCTATCCCCTGCAGACAACCCTGCAAGAAATCCATCCGATGTCACTGGGCAGTGGCTTTGGCGTCGGTGGCCTCGATTCATAAAGCGAGTCCGTAACTTACGCCGGTTTTTGGGCTTGTATTGCAAGTGTATTTGAAGCGATACGATCACCGTTCCGTGCTTCTATCCTCAGGATACTGAAATCCTTCTCCTCCACGCCGCAACCCCCTTCCGGGCTGGACAGGCAACTTTATCTCATGCGGGCTGCTCCCTTGGAGCGGCACCGCTGCTCCCGAGGGAGCGCACCCCGTAGCCGGGTGCAGTGAGTACCTTGGGGCTGGGTGGCCTGTCCTCTGGACGGGCTCAGCCCCGGTGACTCACTAGGGTGCCTGCCCAGACCAATGTCTCCCCCTACATCCTATCATCCTGCCGGCTCTGAAATGGTCCCATTGGACCGAAAGGGCCTAACCCAACAAAACAAAAACAAAAACAAACAAGTGAAGCGATACATTTATTTTACATTCTCCCTTCTGTTCTTGCTTGCAAGATAAATAAATTCAACGATTCAAGCTCTCGTCATCGCTTCACATGCCCTTGCAATACAAGACCAAAAACCGCCGTAAGTTACGGACTCGCTTATGAAACGAGGCCGGTGACTCGAATGGGTAACACCAGTGCTCGATAATAATAGATCAGTGCCTATGATTCCTGTTTTTAGTCTTCCAGAGCGTTTTCGTTCCCTGTGTTCAGTACCTACCTATTCAGTTCTCAGCAGTGAGATGAAAGAACCGCTTGTGATCCCAAATAACGCCAAACTGTTGTATGGAACATCCGGACCATCTATTTTGGTTTATTTCGAATAAATAGCTTGAATAAATGTCTGAATGTAATCTGCTTGGAGTAGGGTTGGCTATCAGAGCACCAGTCGCTGTCTGTCAGAGGTGGACCAGTGCGGTTAACCTGCGTGTGCCTCTGGCTGTGATGCTGCAGCGGGTCCCTCTTCTGACACATCTCCGGGTCGCGGGGGTGCGGGTTACGGTACGGCTGCGGCGCGTCTTCCCGCAGCGTGCAGCAGGTGAGCGGTACGCGCAGCTCGGCGCCGCCCAGTTCCTCCACACGCCACCGTGAGTAGTTGTAGTCGGAGGGTGACTGCACGCCACAGCACTGAAACTGCGGCACACAGTGTAACAGCGACGGCACGCCACAACACTGAAACTGCGGCACACAGTGTATACCTTCTGCACGCCACAGCACTGAAACTGCATAAAGAAGCACGCAGGCAGCTTAATAAGAATGCCATGATTCATTGTTGTTCGCTTTGAACTTGTCAAATAATTGACTGGCTTTACGTAAAAATTACATACCTGAACCACGGAATATATAGTCTGCGACAAGACTGTAGTGTAAAAGCCGAAGACTCATATTCAGTGCCTGAACTATTAACCCTAGAACGCCTGGGGGGGGGGGGGTTGTATCAACCCCCCCTGAGGTTTTTTCGAAGTGCACGCTAAACGGCTTGTCGTAGCGGGCTGAAATTTTCAATACCCTCTGGGGCAACCTTTGCGCATCTTTTGCCGAAAAAAAATTGATCGGGTCATGTCAGGTCACGGAGTTATGACGTCATAAGAGGTACAGCCTCCGGCCGGATTTTCACAAACTGAGTGCCAACGCCCGAGGTTTCCTGCCGGTGGTACGGACATCGGTTGATGGATCGTGATGAAACTTTCCATGCATGTTGGGGCAAGTATTGGCTATCATATGGTATAAGAAATTTGACCGGGTCAGGTCAGGTCACGGAGCTATGACGTCACAAGAGGAACAGCGTCCGGTACTATTTTTGAAAAGCGCCCGAACCACTATTTTGCT
This sequence comes from Amphibalanus amphitrite, assembly GCF_019059575.1. Lineage (NCBI taxonomy): Eukaryota > Metazoa > Arthropoda > Thecostraca > Balanomorpha > Balanidae > Amphibalanus > Amphibalanus amphitrite. Next base: position 781,634 of record NW_024881515.1, read on the forward strand.
AATTCTTGTCACCTCAATGGGAATATGCAGCAATATTAGCTTCTATATGGAGCAAATGGACCTCCCAAATCCAAAAATACAATCAGATTTCAAAAATTTAAATTTTGATTTTTCGAATTTCTGCCGCCGACTGTGACCTTGCCGACTTCCGGCGCTCCCAACGCGCCATTTTTAGAGCTAGGGAAACGAAATACATACCAAACGATAGAGAATTGATCAAGGAACACGATAGTGAAGATTTCAAGCCGATATCTCCAACCGTTTTGCCGCAATCGCCGCCGAAAGTTGAAAAAAGTCTATTTTTCCGAAAATTTTACCTTTGACCGGTCAAAAGTAGGTCAAATGTTGACCTAGGACCAAAAAATATACCACCAATCGCGAGATCTTGTTGAGAGCAATCCGTTGGTTTTTTCCGCTAAGCTCTACGACCTTCCGTTTCGAAACGCCAGGGGGGGGGGTCGTAACAACCCCCCCCCCCTGGTCGTTCGTGTTATGAGAAATGGCCTGGTCGTGCGAGGGTTAACAATTAACATTATCCCGTCATTCTTCCGTCATGAGTACAAACGGTGAACAGTGCATGATTACAAACTCATTCATCAATGAAAGTAAAACAAACATCGAGATTCTTTCAAATTAGACAAGACAAAAGAACACAAATGGCATAGGTAAATACAAACAAATGCAGATATAAGGACTCCAATCGATATGCGCTTGCACACAGAGGCGTACCTTGTACTGTGCGAAGTCGATGGCCATGGTCTCCTGTCCGCGGTCGGGCACGCCGTAATACTTGGCCAGCTTCCTGCCCAGAGTGTGCGCCAGCGCCGCGTCCGTTCGCTGCTGGTGCACGTGACTGAACGCGCCCACCGTGATCTCCGAGCACATCGTGATCGCCACGAAACAGAAATACTGGCGACGGACGCGGCGGCAGAGCCGGGTCAGTTCTCGGAGCACATCGTGATCGACACGAAACAGAAATACTGCCGACGTCAGAGACGGGCTAATAGGCACAATTCATTGGGAGTAGGACACATAAAGTCATTGTCTGGATTGAAGTTCATGAAGATATTCTCATGTCTTTTGAACACAATCAACATAATCAATACGTATTCCTCTCATTTTCATAAAACCATCGTAACATTGTCTTTTGTTTAAGCGAGAGCAATAACCCAGCCAGCAATTTTGCTCCGGGCCCAAGCAGGCTCAAGTGCGGATTGCCCGAGATTTTTAGTCGGGCTAAAGTCGGCTAGGGCTTGGGCTAAAGTCGGCGTATGACACAAAAACGCCGACTAAAGCCCATGCTCTGCCGGAGGTATGCCCGCTCTGCGAGCTCCGGACAGCCGTAGTTTAGCCCTAGTTGAGCGACGATTGGCGTTAGCCCGATTTAAGCCCGAGCAGTGAATCCATTTATATAATTGAGATTACTCTGGGCCCGAGCGGGCTGAACTCCGGCAAGCCCACTCTGTGTGCCCTGTCTATCCCGACTTAAGCCATAGAAGTGAATGGGGTTTATACATTGCAAACTGCTGTGGCTTTGCTCGGGTTCGGCTCGAGTGACGGCTCCTGTTTTCTCAAGTCTCGACTTGACTTCATCTTGCTTTTGCTTCACACTGGATCAAGTAGCAAGGAGTAGCCAATGCACTTTCAGCAGGTTGTGCGGTTTTAATGCATATTTAAAATTGCTACGGTCACTCATATGCTCTGTTAACCGGTCATCGAGCATTGCGAAAGGAAAGTAATGGTTGACTTTGATTGAATGTATATTTCGAACGACTACAGACACGTCAAATGAAACACAAATACATGAAACAGTGGACTGCACACTGCAGCAATAATATGGCATAAGTCATGAAAAAGCGCCATCAAAACTATAAAACAATCACAAGGCCCGCTAGCCTCCCTCACCGTTCATAATACTTGGTTGAACACTCAACCGAAAGCATGCGATAAAGTAAGGACAGCAAGTAATCGCTCATAAGACATAAAGCAATTAGCAAACAATCGTTTATAAGGAACTTCACTCTGGTGAATGGGAGCTTTGGACTTTTGGAGGCGTCTGGATGTCCATCAAGTTAGCGTCGTATTCGTATTCGTTTTCAGCGTCGAGTTCAAAACATCGTCAAACTATGCCGAACAATAGATCTTGACACGCTGATTCCAAAAATATCACTCATTTTTTCCTAGGTCAAATATTTTGACCTCTAGGGGCAAAAAACCACTCTGGCTATAAACAACAATAAGGTACTTCTTTATTTACCGTCCGATCGTGCTGAAACTTACACAAAACATGTGCCGCCACACAAGGATGCGTCACAATCAACAAAATCGCCGATCGAGGTCAAAGGTCAAGGTCATATTTGCGAAAAACCGTTATTTTTCGACGGGGTACCAAATAAAAACTTTATTTACCGTCCGATCGGGCTGAACCTTACACAAAACATGTGCCGCCACACAAGGATGCGTCACAATCAACAAAATCGCCGAGCGAGGTCAAAGGTCAAGGTCATATTTGCGAAAAACCGTTATTTTTCGACGGGGTACCAAATAAAAACTTTATTTACCGTCCGATCGGGCTGAAACTTACACAAAACATGTGCCGCCACACAAGGATGCGTCACAATCAACAAAATCGCCGATCGAGGTCAAAGGTCAAGGTCATATTTGCGAAAAACCGTTATTTTTCGACGGGGTACCAAATAAAAACTTTATTTACCGTCCGATCGGGCTGAAACTTACACAAAACATGTGCCGCCACACAAGGATGCGTCACAATCATGAAAATTGCCGATCGAGGTCAAAGGTCAAGGTCATATTTGCGAAAAACCGTTATTTTTCGACGGGGTACCAAATAAAAACTTTATTTACCGTCCGATCGGGCTGAAACTTACACAAAACATGTGCCGCCACACAAGGATGCGTCACAATCAACAAAATCGCCGATCGAGGTCAAAGGTCAAGGTCATATTTGCGAAAAACCGTTATTTTTCGACGGGGTACCAAATAAAAACTTTATTTACCGTCCGATCGGGCTGAAACTTACACAAAACATGTGCCGCCACACAAGGATGCGTCACAATCAACAAAATCGCCGATCGAGGTCAAAGGTCAAGGTCATATTTGCGAAAAACCGTTATTTTTCGACGGGGTACCAAATAAAAACTTTATTTACCGTCCGATCGGGCTGAAACTTACACAAAACATGTGCCGCCACACAAGGATGCGTCACAATCAACAAAATCGCCGATCGAGGTCAAAGGTCAAGGTCATATTTGCGAAAAACCGTTATTTTTCGACGGGGTACCAAATAAAAACTTTATTTACCGTCCGATCGGGCTGAAACTTACACAAAACATGTGCCGCCACACAAGGATGCGTCACAATCATGAAAATCGCCGATCGAGGTCAAAGGTCAAGGACATATTTGCGAAAAACCGTTATTTTTCGACGGGGTACCAAATAAAAACTTTATTTACCGTCCGATCGGGCTGAAACTTACACAAAACATGTGCCGCCACACAAGGATGCGTCACAATCAACAAAATCGCCGATCGAGGTCAAAGGTCAAGGTCATATTTGCGAAAAACCGTTATTTTTCGACGGGGTACCAAATAAAAACTTTATTTACCGTCCGATCGGGCTGAAACTTACACAAAACATGTGCCGCCACACAAGGATGCGTCACAATCAACAAAATCGCCGATCGAGGTCAAAGGTCAAGGTCATATTTGCTTGTGACGCATCCTTGTGTGGCGGCACATGTTTTGTGTAAGTTTCAGCCCGATCGGACGGTAAATAAAGTTTTTATTTGGTACCCCGTCGAAAAATAACGACTTTTCGCAAAGATGACCTTGACCTTTGACCTCGATCGGCGATTTTTTTTATTGTGACGCATCCTTGTGTGGCGGCACATGTTTTGTGTAAGTTTCAGCCCGATCGGACGGTAAATAAAGTTTTTATTTGGTACCCCGTTGAAAAATAACGGTTTTTCGCAAATATGACCTTGACCTTTGACCTCGATCGGCGATTTTGTTGATTGTGACGCATCCGTGTGTGGCGGCACATGTTTTGTGTAAGTTTCAGCCCGATCGGACGGTAAATAAAGTTTTTATTTGGTACCCCGTCGAAAAATAACGGTTTTTCGCAAATATGACCTTGACCTTTGACCTCGATCGGCGATTTTGTTGATTGTGACGCATCCTTGTGTGGCGGCACATGTTTTGTGTAAGTTTCAGCCCGATCGGACGGTAAATTAAGTTTTTATTTGGTACCCCGTCGAAAAATAACGGTTTTTCGCAAATATGACCTTGACCTTTGACCTCGATTGGCGATTTTGTTGATTGTGACGCACCCTTGTGTGGCGGCACATGTTTTGTGTAAGTTTCAGCCCGATCGGACGGTAAATAAAGTTTTTATTTGGTACCCCGTCGAAAAATAACGGTTTTTCGCAAATATGACCTTGACCTTTGACCTCGATCGGCGATTTTGTTGATTGTGACGCATCCTTGTGTGGCGGCACATGTTTTGTGTAAGTTTCAGCCCGATCGGACGGTAAATAAAGTTTTTATTTGGTACTCCGTCGAAAAATAACGGTTTTTCGCAAATATGACCTTGACCTTTGACCTCGATCGGCGATTTTGTTGATTGTGACGCATCCTTGTGTGGCGGCACATGTTTTGTGTAAGTTTCAGCCTGATCGGACGGTAAATAAAGTTTTTATTTGGTACCCCGTCGAAAAATAACGGTTTTTCGCAAATATGACCTTGACCTTTGACCTCGATCGGCGATTTTGTTGATTGTGACGCATACTTGTGTGGCGGCACATGTTTTGTGTAAGTTCCAGCCCGATCGGACGGTAAATAAAGTTTTTATTTGGTACCCCGTCGAAAAATAACGGTTTTTCGCAAATATGACCTTGACGTTTGACCTCGATCGGCGATTTTGTTGATTGTGACGCATCCTTGTGTGACGGCACATGTTTTGTGTAAGTTTCAGCCCGATCGGACGGTAAATAAAGTTTTTATTTGGTACCTCGTCGAAAAATAACGGTTTTTCGCAAATATGACCTTGACCTTTGACCTCGATCGGCGATTTTCATGATTGTGACGCATCCTTGTGTGGCGGCACATGTTTTGTGTAAGTTTCAGCCCGATCGGACGGTAAATAAAGTTTTTATTTGGTACCCCGTCGAAAAATAACGATTTTCGCAAATATGACCTTGACCTTTGACCTCGATCACCGATTTTGTTGATTGTGATGCATCCTTGTGTGGCGGCCCATGTTTTGTGTAAGTTTCAGCCCGATCGGACGGTAAATAAAGTTTTTATTTGGTACCCCGTCAAAAAATAACGGTTTTTCGCAAATATGACCTTGACCTTTGACCTCGATCGGCGATTTTCATGATTGTGACGCATCCTTGTGTGGCGGCACATGTTTTGTGTAAGTTTCAGCCCGATCGGACGGTAAATAAAGTTTTTATTTGGTACCCCGTCGAAAAATAACGGTTTTTCGCAAATATGACCTTGACCATTGACCTCGATCGGCGATTTTGTTGATTGTGACGCATCCTTGTGTGGCGGCACATGTTTTGTGTAAGTTTGAGCCTGATCGGACGGTAAATAAAGTTTTTATTTGGTACCCCGTCGAAAAATAACGGTTTTTCGCAAATATGACCTTGACCTTTGACCTCGATCGGCGATTTTGTTGATTGTGACGCATACTTGTGTGGCGGCACATGTTTTGTGTAAGTTTCAGCCCGATCGGACGGTAAATAAAGTTTTTATTTGGTACCCCGTCGAAAAATAACGGTTTTTCGCAAATATGACCTTGATCTTTGACCTCGATCGGCGATTTTTATGATTGTGACGCATCCTTGTGTGGCGGCACAAGTTTTGTGTAAGTTCCATCCCGATCGGACGGTAAATAAAGTTTTTATTTGGTACCCCGTCGAAGAGTAACGGTTTTTCGCAAATATGACCTTGACCTTTGACCTCGATCGGCGATTTTGTTGATTGTGACGCATCCTTGTGTGGCGGCACATGTTTTGTGTAAGTTTCAGCCCGATCGGACGGTAAATAAAGTTTTAATTTGGTACCCCGTCGAAAAATAACGGTTTTTCGCAAATATGACCTTGACCTTTGACCTCGATCGGCGATTTTGTTGATTGTGACGCATCCTTGTATGGCGGCACATGTTTTGTGTAAGTTTCAGCCCGATCGGACGGTAAATAAAGTTTTTATTTGGTACCCCGTCAAAAAATAACGGTTTTTCGCAAATATGACCTTGACCTTTGACCTCGATCGGCGATTTTGTTGATTGTGACGCATCCTTGTGTGGCGGCACATGTTTTGTGTAAGTTTCAGCCCGATCGGACGGTAAATAAAGTTTTTATTTGGTACCCCGTCGAAAAATAACGGTTTTCGCAAATATGACCTTGACCTTTGACCTCGATCGGCGATTTTGTTGATTGTGACGCATCCTTGTGTGGCGGCACATGTTTTGTGTAAGTTTCAGCCCGATCGGACGGTAAATAAAGTTTTTATTTGGTACCCCGTCGAAAAATAACGGTTTTTCGCAAATATGACCTTGACCTTTGACCTCGATCGGCGATTTTGTTGATTGTGACGCATCCTTGTGTGGCGGCACATGTTTTGTGTAAGGTTCAGCCCGATCGGACGGTAAATAAAGTTTTTATTTGGTACCCCGTCGAAAAATAACGGTTTTTCGCAAATATGACCTTGACCTTTGACCTCGATCGGCGATTTTGTTGATTGTGACGCATCCTTGTGTGGCGGCACATGTTTTGTGTAAGTTTCAGCCCGATCGGACGGTAAATAAAGAAGTACTTTATTGTTGTTTATAGCCAGAGTGGTTTTTTGCCCCTAGAGGTCAAAATATTTGACCTAGGAAAAATGAGTGATATTTTTGGAATCGGCGTGTCAAGATCTATCGTTTGGTATAGTTTGGCGATGTTTTGAACTCGACGCTGAAAACGAATACGAATACGACGCTAACTTGATGGACATGGCGTCTGGCTCCTCCACACACACACATCTGCAGTAGGTGGTCGGCCAGCTTTCGGCGCAGTTTCCGTATATGTAGGTATACCTAGTACCTACTTAATTATAAGCAGGCAGTTTCCGCTAAACCACTTGGCGAGGGCGACTGCGGCGTCCACCCGGTCCTGATTTGTGTAACTATTCTATTTTTTGGAACCATTTGCTCTAATGGTACGTACCTGAAAAAAAGATTAATTGGTTTAATTTACATTGCATGTTTGCTTGAAAAAGCACCTAACTTAATGTTGCATTTATACTGTAAGAGCACTTCTCATTGATCCGTATAAAATGTTCATTCGATTCTCAACGCGGACACAGAATGAGCGTGCTCGGTGATAAGTAGATACATATTTGTGTTTTGTATTTCATTTTCCTGGTTCAGAAGTACTGGTATTTCACAAAGCTATAAAGGCACGGAATGTGGCTTTTCTGAGCGATGGTGTAAGTCGCCAGGCTGAACAGCTATTTAGCTCCATGTTTGATGGCGTGAAACTCAGTCAAAATCATGACGTTTAACGTTTACATACGATCAAGCGCACCATTCAATACACCTACCTACCGTAAAACTCCATGCCAGTCCAATTGATAAGAGCAATGAGCACTATCCCTTCTTCGCGCTGTCACACGCGCCCAAACATCAACCACTAAATGCCCCAACACCGGTGTGTCGTTTCGTCGCACAGCGCGCGGACTGTCACAAACGCTGCACATGATTGGCGCAGAACTGCGCATGCGCGAACAGCCGAACAAGTATGGCTAAGCTCCGGCTTTACTCCAGTTAGCCGAAGGACACAGCCAGCTTGATCAGCCCGCACTCCGCCCAAGTTAAGCCTGTTTTGGATGCGCGGGCAGATGTCGGGCTGAGCTACTGCTATCCGCACGTGGGCATAGCTGCGGCATGCCCCAGCTCAGCCCTAGTAAAAAATACATTGGTTTTGATCAAAGTGGGCAAACCCAAGCTAAGTCCAAGCTGCCCGACGTTTGCCACAGTTCAGCCCAAGTGAATTGCTGGCTGGGAAGTGACATATCAGAAGGTAATGGGCATTTTCCATTTATTTATACCAAATTTGTACTTATAACGTAAAACTACCTTGCACTGAAAGGTTATATTTCGTTTTAAGCCGGTTGTTACCAGGCACGTACCCAGGATTTCGCCCAGGAGGGGGCCACCTGCTTCCGAAGGGGCCCTTAGGTCATCCGGGGGCCCCCAGGCGACCAGGGGCCCCCAGGCAACCAGGGGCCCTCAGGGGTCCCAGGCAACCAGGGGCCCCGCTACCAGAGGCCCCCTTGGCGACAAGGGGCCCCAGGCGATCAGGGGCCCCATGCGATCAGGGGCCCCATGCGACCAGAGGCCCCCATGCGACCAGGCCCCCCGGCTACCAGGGCCCCCTAGGCGACTAGGGACCCCAGGCAATCAGGGGCCCCATGCGACCAGGTCCCGGCTACCAGGTGCCCCCTAGGCGACCAGGGGCCCAGGAAACCGGGGGCCCTCGGATGACTGCAGGGGCCCATCGGGTCATCAGGGGCCCCTCGGGTAACCAGGGGCACATAAATGAAACTTTGATATCTTTTTTTCTTCCAAGTAAAAGACGTTTTATCCAGTGTTTGAAAAAAATATACCGGGGCCTGAGGGGCCCCCTGAGCGCCTTCGGCGCTCAGAAGGGGGCCATGGCCCCCGTGGCCCCCCCTTGGGTACGTCACTGGTTGTTACTTACAAATGCGACTATGCAGTAATCCTGTTTGACGGCTCCGAGACAGCCGAGCAGGCCGACCAGAAGTTTGAACGTACCGATTAGAACCAGGCCGACGCACAACAATCTGTAGGGGAGCAGGTTCCAATTAGTTAGTTATATACTGATCAGCATCAGGCCGGCGCACAACAGTCTCCAGAGGCACAGATATCAGTAATGGAGTGCCGTCATTTGCTCAAATATGTGACAGTCGATATTTATCTTTACCAGTCGGAGGACATTCTATTGATATTCGACAGACGTCATTTATAACATTGGACAACCGATATATTGCATACAAGACAATTGTCATCTGCTGCAAACTTCTCTGAGACAATTAGATACATGTTTACAGATACATACACCACAAAAACTGTGAAACAATGCCAACAAATGAGACAACTAAATGAAAGCTCCACTTAAGAAATGGTACTCTGGATCACCATTGACTGCAAGGATAATATGATATTTTTTTAAACGATAAAAACGAAATACTTTTCATGATACGTTTTTACTTCACTGACTTTCGGCACACGATTTAAACTATCTGTTAAATGATATGTTTGTCGAACATTTATGTAGTACTGTGTTGATTTATCCAATACGTTTGCCTCTCAAAGCTCCTTCACTCAACACTCATATCGACACTTTTTTTAAACCCCACATTTGTTCTCCGGTGAATTTCAGACAAGTTGGTTAGAGACCTTCAAAAAAGGTACAATCACTCGATTTTTCTCAAGTTTGTCTGTCTTGGCAGATAAAGCAATACCAGGTCCAGAACAGGCCTACGAACGCACATATTTGATCAGGATCGGACGATTGGACACTTTTAAAAGGAGATCTTTCGTGCCTCCCGGAAATTCACGGGAGAGCAGATGTGGGGTTTAAAAAAAATGTGTCGATATATTTACTTTTTGAGCGTAAATACGAATAAATTCGAAAATAAAACAAGAGAGCGCTTAGGTTGCGATAGGCGCGAACTTTGCTACACAAAGATCCACTGACGGGATCGTTACTGATAGCTACTCTGTACCGTCTCCGGACAACATCCTGCAGATCTGGACACACCTGAAGGTGGGCAGCAGTAGCTGTCCATCCTCGATGTTGACCAGGAAGAACAGCAGCTGCCGACTGCTGTCCACCAGAAGGGCCGTGCCGAGCAGCAGGAGGGCACAGCCGGACGCCTGGGGGTGGACGACTGCAGGTCAGCAGCTGTAGGTCAGCACCAGCGGGTCAGCACTAACTGCAGGTCAGCAGCTGCAGGTCAGCACCAGTGGGTCAGCACTGACTGCAGGTCAGCAGCTGTAGGTCAGCACTAACTGCAGGTCAGCAGCTGTAGGTCAGCACCAGTGGGTCAGCACCGTCAGCACTAACTGCAGGTCATCACCCAGCAGTGGCTGCAGGTGACAGCCAAAGAGCTTCTAGCATTCTGTCGCAGGTCGAAACAACAGGGGCGCGGGAACTACTTTCCGACTGGGGGGGCACACCATAATAGAGATTAACCTTGGGTACCCCCAAATCTAGTTTTCTCACCGGTTTTAGGCCACTTATTTTTCACCCCTCGGCTTTTTCAACAAAAAAAGAAAACATTTGCAAAAAAAAGTGTGGTATTCCGTCTCAAAGCTGTGGGGGCACCGCCCCCACGGCCCCAGAGTTGGGGGGGGGGGGCAAGCTGCCCCCACTGCCAGCCGGCTCCCGCGCCTATGCGAAACAAAGCCGTCTGGGCTCCGTTTAAATCTGAGATGACAACTGACATAGGTTTGCTGCATTTGCTCGGACATTTATATTGCACCGTTATAATACTCATGCAAACTGTTGCAAGAAAACTGACATCTATTCATCCGAACAGCGATGCGCATATGAAGTATGTCACAAACCCAGTATATGAAGATGAAGAACAGAAGGAACGACTGGGAGGCGCAGGAGAGCAGACTCGCCATTTGTCGTCACATTCCGGGAGCTGTATGATAAGTATCTATAATTGTTTAGGTTTTGGCACAGAGGCCATCGATTCTTCACTCTGAAACGAGAACAAGAAACAGCATCCGTGATCTGGTGACAAAATCAGTGGGCAAGGTATATGCAATGCGCGTATGTGTTTAGGTACCGTTAACTATTCACATAAAAGGCAGGGACCTCCCAGTGCAATAGACACTTATAAATTACGTAGAAATGCTAAGTAGTGATAACGTGGTGACTGTCACCGTGTAGCATCTTGCGTTTACGGGTTACGTGAAAAACGAAACTATAATAAAACCAAGCGGCTTGTACGGCGGAACATACCGGGTGGCCCAGAAAAAACGTTCCGAACTTTGGAGGCCTATATACCTATCAAATTCGAGTACAAATAACGAGCCAAAATTTTCATCAAGTTTGCGTCATTTCTTTGCACGTTGGTATGCCAAATTATAACACTATACCGTCATTTTCAAGCTGGCAATCTTGGGTTGAATTAAGCAAGACATTTTTGCTTTTTTTGCCGATATCAAACGATAGTGATGATTGGGTTAGACGTCCCATGTGTCGCGGAGGCGCGGAAGGAGAGACGACTGAGCGGGCCGAGACTTGTATTGCAACTGTGGTTCTGATTCTGATTCGCCAGTGCCTGTGCGTCATATACAAGGTGGTTGCACAATCAAGGACCGGTCCGCCGACCCGCTGGGTCGGTGGACGGTGCCGACACGTGGGGAAAGTGACGGTTATTTCTATGTAACAAAGCTTGAACGTGTACTCTCTTTATCATGATATGGAAGAAGGGAATCGGTCCCACATTATCTTCCCTCCCCCAGGGAAGCGTAGGGAACCGAAGCGATCATAACAAAGAGAGGAAACGTTTAGCTGACGGAGAAAGAAATTTCCATATGAGCGTATCACAAAATGGTATGAACAATTAAGTAAGTTTCGTGACAATTACACCTACTACCGGGCGATCCCTCCGCACTCTTGGCGGGGACCGTCCCTGGGCAGTGGGCATCTCCATGGCCCTCGGCATCTCTGGCCGAATATCAATACAATATAATTTCAGTGAATTGACCACGATTAACGTATTTGAATGTTCATACCGACTTCAGAATATGCTCTTTTTATGCTTAGGTACTATAGTGTCAAAATGACACGGCAAAGTGCAGGCAAAATTTAAATGCACTTGCAATTTCTCCGTAAATTTTGGGGTGAGCAACCACAATGAAGCGCAACAAACGACAAAACACTGACGAAAACGGATAATGAAACAGTACGGTTTTGAAACACATCGAAATTGACACAAATTTCACAGCACAATTTCACTGTCACTTTTTTGACGAAAATGCAGCAAAAGCTCATAATGGGTGGATTTTCTTGATTTCGGAGCCAATTTGTCTTGAATTTAGCGTTGAAGTTTTTGTTTTATCTTCTGTCCTCCGATCTTGAGTCCTTCAGCGAGGTGGTGTCCATCACTCGATGACGGTGAGGAGGACGGCGCGGGCTGATGAGCCGTGCGCTGTCGGCGGGCTCCGTAGCGAGTCCAGGGCAGCTGATGACGTTACCGCAGGGCAGATGGTATTGCCGGGCAGAGCTACTCACTGGAGACGGTGATGTCGGACGATGACGAGTCCAGGATGGTCAGCTCCCTAGTCGATGACGTGACGTACGGGAGATACACCGTCACGGAGCACGGACTAACCAGACTGCGATGTCAGTGCAGATGTAGAGGCTAGGGTCCGTGGTGAGGGGCACAAGTCCCCTCGACCGCCGCTGCCACCATTGTCGCGGAGGCGCGGAAGGAGAGACGACTGAGCGGGCCGAGACTTGTATTGCAACTGTGGTTCTGATTCTGATTCGCCAGTGCCTGTGCGTCATATACAAGGTGGTTGCACAATCAAGGACCGGTCCGCCGACCCGCTGGGTCGGTGGACGGTGCCGACACGTGGGGAAAGTGACGGTTATTTCTATGTAACAAAGCTTGAACGTGTACTCTCTTTATCATGATATGGAAGAAGGGAATCGGTCCCACACATGTTATAAAAAAGGAATAAATATAGAGATAGAGCACGTGAATGAAACCAACATGTATGTTCTTATCTTAAATATTTTTGTCTCACTTATGTGCCAAATATTCAAATACTGAGCCAAAATGGTGCTCATGGATGCCATTCGTTTCAGCACCAAATCATGTTTCGAGCAGGAGTGGCACGGTGCATGGACTACTGCTGATTACCCTCCTTTCAGTAGATCAAACAGTAAATCGACCGGATAAGGAAAACAAACTAAAGCAGACTGGTTCCTGTGCCAGAAGACCACAGAATAGCTTATAAAAAACAACATTGCCAGCAGATGAAAAAAAAACTGGTTGAAAAGCTACCTTTTCCCAGGAATGTCAGCCAGGAAAGCATTTGAGCCACAAGATGGTTAGAAAACTGGAAACTTCTTCCGATGCCGCTGGCACAGAGCCATCGTGGTTGCCTGAGGGAATGTGTCATCCTGAGACCCGAACCATCAATGAGACTAGCTGCCAGTAGAAGTCATGGCTGTAGGCCGCGGTGCCGCGGGTTGAAAGCGACCCGTTCACTCACATTCTTTGGTAAACATCGGAGCAAAAAAAGTAATTTTTACATGGCATGCTTGAAACACGAACCGTTTAAAAAGTAATTTACTGAACAACATGAAAATCACACCATTTAGGTACTGAAAATGTGTGCCGCATTGACTATTCGAAGTTTCAATGTTGTATCTTTATCACTTTCTGAGAAATATTGATTTAAAGTTGGGAACGTTTTTTCTGGGCCACCCGGTATATGCCGACGCTCGACGCAGATGGTTTGTTTCTAAGGAGCCATGTTAGTTCGGTGCGAGCGACTTTAGCGAGTGTCATTTGAGCGAACGTCATTTGAGCGAACCATTTTCAGCGACTGGCAACATAGCGAATATCAAATTGAGCGATTACCAACTATAGCGATTATCACTTTAAGCGAAAGCTATGTTTCAGCGACATCTTTTTTGTCGACTACAGTTTGAGCGACTGTCACTTCAGCATGTTAGTTCATGTTAGTTCACTGCATCTAGCAACCAAAACAGACGTAAAAACACGCTCGGCAATCGCTAAAAATGCCATCTATAAATTGCTCGTCATTTATAAATCAACGAAGCGTCTCAACCAGGGGTGTAACTTTATGATATTGTCAGGGGGGGCTCAGCAGTCAGCAGCAAAACTTCCCATATTTGGGGTGCCTGTACCTATTAAAGGGACACTCCCACCTTAACATTAGTTTTGAGTTGAGATAGCCAAATTGGTGGCCATGGCCTGCAAATACCGGTTTGGGCACTCACAACATCGACAAATGCTTTAATTCGGAGATATGGAATTTCAAACTTGCAGTTTTCGGATTCTAAGGGGCTAGTGCATTGGTATGCCCCCTTAGAATTTGTGACGTCAGCGGAGATCTAACGATTTTTAAATCTTTTACTAAAACGTTTGGTAGCACGCGGTGGTATATGCTGCTTTGCGCGCAACAAATGCCGCACTTTCAAATAAAGTCGCTAGGAACAGCGGAGATCCCAAAAAGTAAACAAAAGTAAAAGTCTAATATCTTGAAAACCGGTGAATATTTTTCGATGAAATTTGGTAGATATTCGTTTTCGCTCTTTCTGAACCGAGCGACATCACTTTCGTGCCAATTCATTAACTTTTTTGAAGGTGGGAGGGTCCCTTTAATTCCGGGGCGTCGCCACGGGTTTTCGACAGGGGGACGGATCGGCCGACTAAAAATGTAACCTAGGTATTGTTACCGTACTTTTTCAGGCCGATGCACTATCTGTCCAATGGTGATGGACCAAATTCCTACACAGTACAGTCTGAAGTCCGATTCAATTTGACACCGGTAACAGCACTAGCCTTTTGTCTTCTACGAGGTATGACTGTTAACGTGTACCACCAGTCTGATAGGTAATGCATAGATACCTGCGTGTGAGGGTGCTTTATTTATAGTCACAACTCACGATCTCTTTTTGACTCGAGTATGAATTAGCGGCGCGAAGCGCTGCGAAAATTGGCAAAATCACTTGGCGAAACAGCTCCAAAACACATACATTTTGCAGCCCGTGTAACAAGTTTGATGCCACAGCACCTAAGATCTGATCACCAAGTCAAGTGGCCCTGCATATAAAAAAAAATTGAGCCCTTCCATTAGCGTCGCCACGGGGGGGGGGGGGCAAGCGGGGCGCTTGCCCCCCAACCTCGGACCGGGCATCCCCTAAGATCGATACAGATCCGATGAGATTTTGGAGCCGGAAAAAATGGGGTACCTTTCTGAGAATGCCTGTGAGATCAGACTCGGTTGGAGCGTGCAGTTCAAACCAGAGTCGGAGTCGCAGTCGCCAAAATCTTCAAGACTCCGACTCCAAACTCGGAAATGTCAATACTGTGATTCATTCCCTGTTCCTAGTTGGTTCTTTATTACATTTTCATAGCTGATTTTCATAAGTTTTGGAGTGCTGACACATAATTTTCGTTCAAAGCGTGACACGAAATCTTCGGGGCCTTTCTCAACTCTCGTCAAATGTCTGCGACAGGCTCAAGTACCGTTCAAGTGCCAAAGGGCTCATGAGCTTGCTTTTCACACAGGCTGCTAAGGAGCTCCACTAAGTAGGTACTTTAAAGACAGAGTTGTTGTACTGGGACATGTTAATTGGTAAAAAGAGTTGTTGAACACCAGTAAAGTTTATATAAAGGTAGCTTTCAAAGGCTACTGCCTTCTTCATCAGCCATTCAAGTGTTTTAAAATAACAAGACAATACATATTTGAAAAAATGCAGTCTCACTCTCTCTCAGTCACTCTCAGTGAGGAGAAGGCAGTAGCCTTTGAAAGCTACCTTTATATAAACTTAACTGGTGTTCAACAACTCTTTTTACCAATTACCGAGCTCCACTGAGCTCCAAGAAGCTTTCAGAGGGCCCAAACCGACCTCTGAGAGTCCCACTGGTGTCCATGTTCTCTGAGGGCCCATGCAGGGATCTTTGAGGGCCTTATACATACGTAGACCTCTGAAGGGCCACACGAATCTTTGAGGATGCCTTCGAAAATTTATGAGAACCATAACTAGCCTCTGATAGTTCAGCCGAACTTTTCAGGCGACGGACTTTGCTAACCCCAAGCCGGCATCTGAGGGGTCACAGCTCACGTGTCCCTCCTAGGGCCGCAACACATGTTTCTTATGTCCCTAAGTAGGGTCCTTAGGGATTCGACACAGACCCCGACGGTGCACACTGTTATCCGAGGGCTTCAGGCTCACCCCGGGCATAGTCTCTTAGCGCCCGCCGCCCACACTGGCTTCTGAGGGCCCCACCTTGGGCTCGGAAAGCCCTAAAACACCACATATGTACACGTAAATATTTGGGGTGACCCACGCCGATCTCCGGGATCCTAAGCAGGCTTCTGAGAGTCCACACGGACCCTCAGTGGCCTAATATGGCCTGGAAGTCCCAAGCCTATCTCTAAGGGATCCCTTGCTGCTATTCCGTGCGTAACTTTTGGTTGGCGTTAAACTTAATTGTTTCCATTCACACACAAAAAAACGAGAAACTTTTTGTTCGCACTCGAGTGAACAAAGCACTTCCTCTCACTGGAGCAAAGATGAATTACTTCCGATTCACACTTCCGACATTCACTCTCCGCCGAATGCCCAACTTAGCTACAATTAGCGGCTGGGATAAGTCCTATGCATTTCACGTAAAACCTCTGCATGCATGCGTGAATTTAGCAGGGTGCAGGGTGATCCGATTAAATGGAGCGTTTTTAACCTTTTCTGGGTGCTGATGAAACATGAGCGACGAGCGTCTGCACAAGGGCAGCCACTGTAATTCTACCGGTCATTTTTGTCCAGAAATTTCAAAATTTCGATTTTTTGTTAAAAAAATACATGTTATAGCTAGAAGAAAAACTTTGTCACCATCGGATTCCTCGCACCATTGCGCGTCGAATGATATGTAGCACGAGTGAGTAACGACTGGGGAAAGGCAAGATTTAACACAAAAGTTGATTATGCCCCCCCCCTCCCCAACCGAAAATCTCTGGCGACGCCTATGAGCCCTTCACATAAAAAACAATTACACTCTTCGGCTCTTCGGAGCCAAATGCTCCCATAAAGATGCTTCCTGCTATGGGCTTTTTCGTGTGGCTGCTATGGGCTTTTTCGGGGTGCTGATCACGAATATCATGTTGGTTTTGATCACAGATGTCTTCATCATTCATGCATTTGGGCAAGGTCGGGTCGGTTCAGGTCAGGTCAACCAGTAGGGGTCCTGCTGGGTATTCGTAGTAGGTGTCAACTGTCAACCACCTCTGACAGCTTTGTAGCATGTTACGAACGCACCAAAACTGCTTCGTAAATGTTATGTTCATATGGTGCCGAATCCGAATTCAGCTCCAAAAATTAGCCTAGAAAGTAGAAACAAGTAAAACTCGAAAAAGTGAATCGAGGTCATCAAAAGTCAATGACCTGACCTGACCGAACAGACTGCAAACGCGCAGCTAATGCGAGCCAACGTACGCCGAATCGCGATTCCGACCAAACATGGTCTCGAAAAGTAGGTCACAGGTCAAAGGTCACTTGGGCCAGGGTCATGCAATTTTCAGGGTAGGTGTAAAATTGATCAATGCGAGGGTACTGAAAGTTTCGTCGCGATCGGACACTTTTTACGCGAGTTATTTGCGAAAAACCGAGGGGGTCCATTCGACCCCCTCCCCCTATACGGGCGAGGGTTTTACGGTGTTTACAAGTCAATGATCATCCTTAAACCTGGAAACTCATGTACCTAGATGATGGAAAATGGAGAAATTGGATGTTAGTGTTCTACTATTTGTGTGTGTGTTTTGTCAAGAATTAAAAATTAATAAATGGGGGGGCTCTGAGCTTCCCAGGGGGGGGGGGGGGGCTCAGTTCAGCACAGGGGGGGCTCAAGCCCCCCCCAAAGAGATATAAAGTTACGCCCGTGGTCTCAACCTTATTCATGTAGGTAGTTGCCGTATGGGCATCAAGCCATGCGGAACAGCATACGCGCAGGCGTTCGTTACTGCTGCCATCTAGGGACAGGAGAGGGCATGAACTTTACTCGGGTAATGCGGAACAGCATATATTCAGGCGTTAATTACTACTGCCATCTAGGGCCAGGAGAGGGCATGAGCTTTACTCGGGTAATGCGGAACAGCATATATTCAGGCGCTAATTACTACTGCCATCTAGGGACAGGAGAGGGCATGAACTTTGCTCCGGTAATGCGGAACAGCATACATCCTGGCGTAATTACTACTGCCATCTAGGGCCAGGAGAGGGCATGAGTTTTACTCGAGTAATGTGGAACAGCATATATCGACACCTTTTTTTTAAAACCCCACATCTGTTCTCCGGTGAATTTCCGGGAAGCACGAAAGATCTCTTTTTAGAAGTGTCCAATCGTCCGATCCTGATCAAATTTGTGTGTTCGTAAGCTTGCTCTGGCATTGCTTGATCTGCCAAGACAGACAAACTTGAGAAAAATCGAGTGACTGTACCTTTTTTGAAGGTTTCTAAACAACTTGGCTGAGCTTCACGGGAGAACAAATGTGGGGTTTAAAAAAAAGGTGTCGATATTCAGGCGTTCATCACTACTGCCATCTAGGGCCAGGAGAGGACGTAAACTTCCTGGAGTAATGCGGCACAGTATACCTAAATATCAGGCGTTCATTCCCTGGCTCTCGCTCATTGCATGTGATGCGAAGTAGGTATAAGGGTTTGGCAATACAGGGTGGACCAAAAAGGATGGAAACATTTTGAACTCGCATACAATATGTGTTATTGCATGCAGGTGACTGAAAATGATACCAAACGAGAGTACATTTCGTGGAAATTCATAATGACATCTCTTTCATCTGCTTTCTCTCGTTTTCAGTCTCCCACAGCAAATGTTCGAAGAGGCCACTTTTGCGAGACAGGCAAAGAGCGGCCCGCCTGGCTGCTGACGCGATAGCCCGATGACACATGTCCGCTGGTTTGGCTCGCACAGCCTTGATGATCACTCTCTTCAGGTAACAGATGCCTTTAGAACCTTCCTTGTAGACCTGGCCTTGAGATGACCCCACAGGAAAAAATCCATCGGGGTCAGGTCAGGTGATCAGACAGGCCAGTTCCGACAGGCACTGCGTGATATCAGCCGGTCGCCAAAGTGGTTCTCGCTCCACTTGAGCGTTGTTTCGCGATGTGATGAGGCGCACCGTCTGGCTGGAATCACATGAGGTCCATGAGACTGCCATACTTCGTTTGGGCTCACTTCGACAACTTCTTTAGCGTCGCTTGGTAGCGCTTTTGGTCGTCAGCCACGGTGTTGTCGCTCCCATCCTCGAACCGAAGTGGAACTGGCCTGCCTGTCTTTTTCATCTGACCTATGGATTCTTTTCCTGTGGAGTCATCTCAAGGGCCAGGTCTACAAGGAAGGTTATGTAGGCCTCTGTTATCTGAAGAGTGCGATCACCAAGGCTGTGCGAGTCATACCAGAGGACATGTGTCATCGGGCTATCGCGTCAGCCGGCAGGCGGGCCGCTCTTTGCCTGTCTCGCAATGGTCTCTTCGAACATTTGCTGTGGGAGACTGAAAACGAGAGAAAGCAGATGAGAGAGATGTCATTATGAATTTCCACGAAATGTACTCTCGTTTGGTATCATTTTCAGTCACCTGCATGCAATAACACATATTCTATGCGAGTTCAAAATGTTTCCATCCTTTTTGGTCCACCCTGTATGGGCTTTTTATTGGCAATTGGCGAGGGGCGGAAGGCAGTGTGTTCTGCAGATGGGCCCCATCCTTCTTCAGCATCACAGTCAGCGGCTGGACCCCCGTGGAGCGGGCGGGGATAAACCTGCTGAACCAGGCGCTGGCGCTGATGAAGCTCCGTAGCGATCCTTGATGTCGGTGTGGTGTGGTGCGTCCACCACAGCCCTGATCACCGACTGCAGATGCATGCGACTCCGTGCTTCGTCAGGCGGTGAGCACAGAAGGCGACCTCAGGCTGGGAGAAGACGGGCTTCTGCATGTTCACTGTGATACGAGCTGCGCGGAGCCGGGCCCATACCTATACTTGCTGGTTCTATTTATTTACTAAGCGCATGAACTTTGGTCGATTCTTATTTACTATTCTGGGAAAAATTTATCGATGGTACGAATATTCGCCACAGAGCGCAGCGGTGACAGCCACAAGCATCGAAATGCATTAGTCAAGTAAAGTATAAGGCTCTCCGCGAGGTGATCCTGAAATTCGACCTTGAGCGTTTCGACCTTGTGACGCAGTTCGCGCCGCGCCAGCTCGGTAGTAGGCCGCCCACTGGATTCCCTGCCCCCGACCGGCAGCAGCCGCCACCACTACCAAATCGGGCCACAGACGAGCCGATGACGTCACGGTCACGTGGTGTGCGCCCGCCCGGCCGGTCACTGGGCTCGTCCGTGTGGGCTCTCGGCGATCGGCCGATTGGCGCACGCCGCACACCTTCCACCGGCAGCGGTTGTAACCGAGGGTGTTAGTCTCGCAGACGGAGGCGGAACAGCACCAAATAAGGCAGCTCCCGGCCGGATTCTGCGTACACGTCGACACGCACCCCCCGTCCGCACCGCACCGTCCGCCTGCGCGCTGTCAGCATCCCACACGCACCCCCGGGAGCCCGGAACAGGCACAGCTGGACGACACTCCGGAACCTTCGCCCTTCCATCCGCAGACGGGATTCTATAACATTTGTCCTTCAAACAGGACGAGAATCTAGGATTTACGCCATTGAATATGTCCACTCAATTTGATAAGTCCTGTCAGACTGTTCCAACACTCATGCAACTAATCCAACTGCAAATAAAGATAAACGACACTTTCTTACCAAGGAACGCATGCAGGATAAATTCCACTACGCAGCTTGACCGGAGCAATAATAATAGGCATGATTAAAACGTTGCAACTGCATAGTACCTAAATACTTTTAACCATTCACATTTAATACATCTTTTTTACATGTTTACGGCTAGCGAAAGAGCCCTTCAGCCTTCACCCGCTCGTCACCAAGAACACCAGAGGTCACTCGCAGGTGTCGGTCTAAACCAGCCGCAGTTGGCAGGTGTTCACTCGTCTGGGCATTGTCAGCGTGAGACGTTGTTTTGACACTCGCGCTCTTAGCACCACTTTGGCGCATATCCCAAGCATATCCATTAGAGCAGTCAGACTTCTGTCAAAACTGCGACATTCAACAAAGGTTGGGTCTTCCTTCCAGCCAACATAACACATCTATAAATTATAACTGCGGACAGCTACTAGCCGCCTATCGGGATATTCTCGGCAGTTCATTAGAGTCTTATCCCCGTTGCGAAGCCGCAGGCTGCAGCCCTGTCGATCGTTGAAGAACCCACATCGGCGGTCGCCTTCGATATCGACCGCCGGCGCCCCGGGTCCAAACACATGTTAACCCGCGCACCGACGGGGGTCTGCGCCAACTTAGTACCGACGGGGGGGGGGGGCGGATGACCGCCCCCCCTGAGATCTCGAGAACGAAGCAAGATAGCGACAAGCAGTAAACGGCATCGGATACGCACGGACAAGGTCTACAATTTTTACTAAGGTCATTTTCAGGTCAGGTCAAAGATGACGTCACAGGGGTCGAAAAAGTCAAAATGGCGGCGCTAGATATGGAGAGGGTTTTTCTCGAATAACTTTCGAAGTAGTCAAGATAGGAACAAACTAAGGGCATCATCGTGATCCTCTCGTCGATCCGCATCGAATGATATATATGTTGACCTCGAAAGGTCAAGGTCAAAGGTTGACCTCAGGTCACGTGACCTCGAGGTCATCATGGATATCATTCGATGCGTCTTGACGAGCTGAACACAATGAGACCATCCGCGCGGCTGTATCTTGTTCCTGTAAGGAGTTATTGGCAAAAAACCTTTGGTGACCTTTGATGACGTCACATGACCTTACAGCTGCCCAACAGCAAAACAGACCTCAAGGTAGTGAAGGTTGATCGTATGTGAAGTCATGTATGGTATATGGGGCCATTCCGACCCGTTTTAGTGGTAAAAACAGGGAGTTGATTTTTCCCCCATTGACTTATAATGGGGAGGTCGCGAAATTGACCTGACCTTAGGTCACCGACATCAAAATTCCGAGATATACAAATTGTAGCTACTAATGACCTAATAACATCCTGCGACTTTCAAAGGCCTCCGACATCTACTGTAGCTCTGGCACGGTGACAAAGTTGCAAAAAAGTGACTTGAGGTTGGGTCATTCAAAGTGACCTGGTGACCTGACCTTAAAAGTTAGGAGGTTCAAACTTGCACACCATGTGTAAAATTGATGAGAGAATAGGCATACCAAATTTCGCGGCGCTACGCGCCGCGGTTTTCCCGCTATCCGCGAAAAACCTCAGGGGGGGGGGGGGGCGGATATCCGCCCCCCCGTCGGTGCGCGGGTTAAAACAATAGACTCGGGGCGTCGGCCGGCTCATTGCTGGCCGGACGCCGGCTAGGACGGTAGGTAGGTATTCGTGGGGCCAGTTTCAGAAAAGGCCTGTCAAATGTCCAATGTCCGTACAATTTCAGAAATCCTAAACCTCTTTGTCGAACTCTGTCCAAACATTGGTTTTGTTAAAGCTGGACACCGACAATAGTGATGCTAGTTCATAAAAATAGAATTAAAAGTTTTTAATGCTCTTTCCATGCTCTTTTCCATGTCCAAAATTGCTTGTTGCTACCGTAGCTGAGTTGTCTACCAACAAGTTTATGACGAACAAGAATACGCAAACAAAATGCTTTAGTGTGATAAATGATTTTCCAGTCTTGTTCACAGACAACTGGCTTTTTCCATCCGAATATCAAATTGGACGTTGAACGAAATCACAATCCGAAGATCCGAGTTCCAATCGGCACGGGGCACCTACAGTGGGCACACACCTCGCGAGGCGCCGGCTACGGCGCCACTCGGGACGTCACTCGGAGCATCATAATTATCATTACACAATGCATTCGTTGGTTACGCCATATCCTCGATCAATAAGAGATCCTATCTACAGCAAAACAAGTTTGAAAAAAGTTATTTCCCGATAAAATCATATACGGCTCTGCGCCAATATGTCATTGGCTCGCCTTGCCGTTTCTCGCAGGCCGCATAACTAATTATTTCACGCCACCATTTCAGTTCACACGGCGCTCGTTCGTCTGTCGGGACTCGGTAGCCCGTACTGTCCATCACTGTGTCCTGCTGATGGCTCCACCAGGCCTCTCCCCGGAGTTCCCCGCGGAATTTCGGTTGTATATCGGCCTCCGGAGACTACAGACGGTAGCAACATTAGAGACGTCTGTACCTCGCACCAGCCAATGGAGGCCATATTTCACCGGGATAGGTTTCAAACAAACAACATTTTTATCCGGGCTCTCTGTCAGCGATGTAACTTAGTAAACGATCTCGCTGCTCACCACGGTTGTATGGTTGATTTATACGGCGATGAATCAAATAAGTTATATAGATGTAACAGCTAAATCAAAATTGCCTGCAATTTTTCGAACTCCATATGTGCTACGGTTAGGATTTTCATTTTTACGACAGACGTATATACGAGCTGGTAAGGTCAAAGGTCACAGCACACTGCATACCTGCGGGATCCTGCAACGGTCAGAGCTGAGCTACTGCTTTGTAACCTACGACTGTCGTCTGACCTGCGGCCATCGCTGCCATACCGTGTCCTGCAGCTCTCCGAGTACCTACTGACCTGCTGTCACCAGACGGCGACGGTTACCATTCACCGGTCCAATCCTATAGTTTCTCTCCTCTCCGAATCAGCACTGAAGTCAACACCCCTGTAATCATACTTACACCCACACTACAACAGCTCCCGGACCGGTCACAGCACCGCCACCGCGGGGAGCACGGCGAGTCTATGTGACGGGGCGGCGTCACAGCGTGCCTGTGTGACGGGCGGCGTCACGGCGTTCCACCGTCACGGCCGGGCGCCCGGCGCCCCGCCACGCCCTGCACGCCCTGCGCCCCCCGCCGCCCAGCTGTGTGCCGTGTGGTCGGGCGGTACTGGCAGCGGCGGCAGGAGGAGAGGAGGGGACGTCAGGCGAACGGATGAATGACTGTGGACCGAGCCTGTGGCTGTAAGTGTAGGACTAGGTCAGGAGGTCCTGCACCGATACTTATTAGCACTGCAGAACGGAGGTCAGCTCAATATCCGGCGGACGGCAGCGGACAGGACGAATGACAGCGCAGGGCCGCAGGCTAAGCAAAAAGCACGCAAATTGAATCGCATGGCTGACCTCGCCATTCTGATTGTCATATGCCATACTGACGCTTCATCTTGTGATAATTGAGTTTCAGGGCTTTCATCTTCACATAAAGTACCACTTAGATATAAGTTTGTTAATAGGCGGTTTCAAATACCTAAACGCCGAGCCATTATAATTGTTCGACCATCGATTTGACCGTACTTACCATTACAAGAACAAAGCCAGGCTTTCGAGGTCCAGCCACGCTCAGCGAATTCACAGGTGGCAATGCACCTGGCTCTGACTGCTCCAATGACGTACTGACTACATATTATTTACCACTCGGCAGTTGCCGGGCGCTGCTCAGGTGGCCAGGAATCTTCTAAATGAATTGCTTAAGTACGTTCCGTCCTTCGCTTATGACCGATGCAATGCTTAATGAGGGCATTGTTATCTCTAAAAATGTCCAACCTTGCAAATATAAACATAGCGGTTTTCTTATTAGGGACTATTCTGCATCATTCACGGCTTGCCAACGATTTTTTATTTTGTTTGTGTAACCGCCAAATGCCAATACTCGTAATGGTATAATGCGAGGCACACTTCCAAATAAGGAAGCTACTGCAGACCTGGTGTTTAGCATCACTACACACAGAAAAATATTAACACCGTTAGCGGTGTAATTGCACAGTACATATCTGAGCACTTGAGGAAAGTTAATTTAGTCCCTTCCCCGCTTAAATTACTCGCGCTTCTAAATGAACACCAGGAAGAAGGTAATAGAACACTGTTAGGAGGGTTGGGTGTTTTGCTACATGTAGTAAAACACCCAACCCTCCTATCAGTGTTCTATTACCTTCTTCCTGGTGTTCATTTAGAAGCGCGAGTAATTTAAGCGGGGAAGGGACTAAATTAACTTTCCTCAAGTGCTCAGATATGTACTGTGCAATTACACCGCTAACGGTGTCAATATTTTTCTGTGTGTACGCTGACGGTAAAAATAATGAAACGAAAATAGCGCGTTCCTGAATAGCTTGTCGCTCTCGCCTGGTACGTTTATTGTCCGACGGACAATCGCCACCATTAATCTCTTGTTGACAGTGTTTTATGTTCTATTTAGCGCTGTTCCCGGATTTTTCTATTGTTTCCGATCGTATTGGAGCATCCTGCATCATGACACGCCAGCGTAGAAGCGGAAATCATCGGAGTGCCGCCCATCCGCGTGACATGCGGGCCAGCGTGTATTCAGAGATCGTGTATGAATGATGAAACAAACGAGGAATGGGTGTCACAAGGACTCTTCATTCTGGAATACTCACGTTGATGGGTGCCAATGACATCCCCAGTTTGCGCACCTTTAAACCTAAATAATCGCTATTTATCAGCTCTGTCATTGTTGACAGCACTCGATGTCTGTTTCTGTCCTCGTATGTGAGCATCCACAGTGAATGCCTGCAACTCGTGGGTCGTAATGCAACTCGTATGTGGAAATACAGCTCGTAGATCCGGTCAAGTGACCCGACCACCGGCACTCCTGTCGTCACAGATCCTCCCCGAACTGTGATTCACCCTCGTTAGTATCGCCTTTTTGGGAGATTGCTGCAGTGCATGGCTACTGAGCTATGCATGAGATATGTATGTGCTGCATAACATGAACGTCTGCAGATGCTGCCGGACCTGCCTGCGACAAACAGTGTAGCGTGCTGTCTCGTATTCCGATGCATATTCCGTGACTGGTCAAGGACGCCGTGTAAAACTCCGACGCCGTGAACGGAGAGCTTTAGGACGGCCGGCTGGTCAGGAGCTGTCTAAAACGGTCACATCATCCATCCGCGTCCGAGGTGTTGGACACGGAAGGACCTCCGGCTTCAGGAGTTAATGACGCTCCCACATGGACCCCGAGCCAGGACAAATACCCCGTTGGCCCGACTCCAGCGTGGAAGGTTTCCGATTTACCCGTCGAAGACGATCAGTCAATCCGGCATGTCGTCATTACTTCAAAAGAAAACAGCAGGCAGTTCGGTAAATATATTCAACAGTCGCATGTCATGACCATCGTCGCACGTCACTCAAAACTTTTTTACGACCTCCTGGAGGGTTCATTTTCATCAAACCCCCAAGATAAGAGTATATTGAAAGGGTAACTCGCTGCTACCATTATGTGCATAGTAACGGTACGTGGTTAATATGAACTTATTCGCCAGCGAAAAGTATAATTACCATGTAAATATCAATATTACTCTCGCGATCCAGAACATCATGAAAACTCTTTCCTTCTGGGTATCGTGACTCGTGTACAGATAGTCGTTTCATGCGTGGATCTTGTTTACCCTCGTGAAGATGATATTTGAAATGGAACCAATCAGCCAATCAGAAACGAGATCGGCCGTTTGCGGTTTGAAGGCCGCGCGCATCTGTCAGTTTTCGGCCGTTGGTCTCCGAGAGCGGATGTGAGCAGTGTCGGTGCCGCGCGGCGTGGCCGTTGGTGATTGTGCTTGTGTGCTGTTCATCGCCTATAGAGCCTCTATGGACATTTTATTGTAAGTACCGATGTGCTAGAGCATTGCGTGCCGTTGAGTGGTGCTAATTTGACCTGGTTAACAGGACCCCGTGCACGGCCACGTGGCCTAGTGTTGTGAGTACGTACATTAATTTTGTTGTGATGCTACAAGTTTATGCATATTGTTGGTGACTTTGAAAAAAAGACTTGTACTGTAGTGATCCAGTCTCATTATCTCACGCAGACGGGCGACCACCCAGGAACGCCGTCGCTCACTTCAAATATTGTGCGCTGTGCCTTATCCAATATGAGGGCGCTGAATGTCTTGTAGGTATTCATATTCAAATTGCATTCAAGTTGTATCGTGGTGTTTATTTATCGCTTGTGCATTGATGAACGCTTTGTTAAATTCGTATGAATAAGTGAAGAGTCTCACAATGTTCATGGCTGGTGTGCCCCTCGTATTGTTTGTACGGAAGCCAAATATACATTGTTGCTCTTGAAGCATTTTTTTTTTTAGTTGGTGAGCTCCGGTTAACAGAAGCTTCGTGAAGCTTCTGAAGCAAGCGTCTGTGAGTCTGTTACCATCCTCTGGGGGGTTTACACTATAGGAAAGAGTAAACATTACCATGTGACAAAGGGTAGGCCAGAAGAATATGCTCTCTGTAGGAGGGTAAAGCACAGACTAGATGATGCGTTACTCCCTAGAAAAGGGTTCCGTTAAAGATTTACCCTTTCAAAGAGTGTAACCCAAAAAATGTTACACTCTAGACAAGAGTAAATCAAAAGAGTTTACCATTCAGAAGATGGTAAAAAACGTCTGTGTGTCATGTTACCCCTCCCTGGCGAGTTTACTCTTCATGAAAGAGTAAAATTTACCATCTGGAAGGTGGTAAAAAACGTCTGTGTGTCAAGCTACCATGCTATGGCGGGTTTACCCTTCAGGAAATGGTAAAAAAGTTTTCAGTGCGGGAAACAAAATTTGACAACTCAGAAACGCAAATGTGCAACAACACCAACGGATTCGGAGTGGTCAGCGCAGAGTAATAGTTATGTAAACATCAAAATGTATGTTTTATTGTACATTACGGATGAAATGTTAATATCTGATCCATAACTGCCTCTCAATGCAACAACCGATTTTGTCAAAATTCGAGGACGTCTCTCGACGACTCTGGACAGAGATGTCTGCTCTGAATCCGTCAGTGCCCGTCCCCCTACTCTTCTATGCGTGGTGCGGAATCGACCCTCCGCTACCAAAGTGGGAATCCGAGTTAGCTCAGTTATCGTAAGGCGCCGACTGACTAGGCGCCCAGTGGGCTCCCCGGCGGCTAAGGGAGTCCCTTGAAGGACCCATCCACGGCTCTAAAGGCCGCCAGGGAACCTGGAGAGCCCTCCCTGGCCCTTCTCGAGACGATGCTTCGGGACTCGAAGCCATGCGAACTGCGCGAGAATCACAAGTCTGAACAAAAGGCCGCGCTGCCGGTCGCGACGTCAGCGCCCGGCGGCGTCCGGCAGAGTGGAGGCGGGCGTCTACTTGTTGGTGATAGGGATGTGGTTGGTGCCGCCGAGCGCCGGCGGCAGCGGCGCCTCCACTGTCAGCACGCCGTCCTTGGAGAGCGACGACTTGATCATCTCCGGGTTGGAGCCCTGCGGCAGCAGGAACTCGCGGTTGTACTCGCGGTAGACGCTGCGGCTGTCCGACTTCTCCTCGTGCTTGGCGTGCACCTGCGAACAGACACATGAGGGGAGGGAGGTCAGTCGCGGGGCTTCCTTTACTCGTTGACGTTTGCTTTTAACGGCACTGAAAGCTGAGAGAGACATAGAAGGCCTTGAGCTGCCTGAAGTGTGGGAGGTGGTGGATCAAAAGCTTTGCCTAAAAATTCCGCGGAGAAGCAAAACATTTATCTCTGTCGTGATTTACGGCCGGATTTTCCGTGACAAATTCACCCCGTCACGAGGAGTTTTCACTATTTACCGACTCGACCGGCGCCTCTGGAGACGTCAGCCCCTTTCGGAGCTGATCTCACGCCGGCCGGGCTGCCGCCATTGGCACCGCGCGGACCGCATTTCTGGACGATGATCGGTGCCGGGGCGGGGGCGGGGGCGGGGGCGGACCGACACCCCCGCCAGCCGCGCCCGCTCCCACAAATATAGCGGCGCAGCCCGCCGGTGCAGGGCGGAGCGAACCAGCGCGGCTAAAAATGACCCGCCGCGGCTGACGTGGCTTTCTGGACTCTGGAGCGACTGGAGGGAGGCTTTCAGCAGCGCCCACCATCGCAGAGGTCGCAAAGGGAAATTTAACCCTTCCGCGTCACGGTCTTACGCTAACGGTTGGATGTATGCCCAGCTACTGCCCTTGTGTTGCAATACTGAGGCCTGTAAATCAATGTAAAATTAATTGCAACATCATGATATATTAATTGTTCAGCGGGAACTTCCAAAGCGTGTTTGTTTGTTTGTTTGCTTTAATGAAACTCACAATTCCGCGGAAACCTTAGATAAATCGACCTAAGCTGTCCGCTGTTTCACTGCATGCCAAAAGACCGACGTCTCAGGTTACGAGGGCTGCTGAAGACAAAAGGGGCGGTGATCACACCACTCTTAGCAACAGGTCTATTCTGGCAGACAAATAAACGATGATAACTACTCCATGATAACAGAGAGCAGCTGGTCTCAGCAACAGGCGGCAGCTGCTCTCACCATGACCTGTCAGCAGCCGGCAGCTGGCAACTACAAATCTCATAAACCCAGCAGCTAGAGATCCGCGCTCGGTCAAATATTCCCAGAACCCGTGTTTAGTAGATAAGGACAACGATCGGGCGGCACGCGGCGTGAGGATCTCACCGGGCGCTGCTAACTGCCGGCCGGTCCATGTATGGGCGGTGGGCGCGGTCAGTGCCGGCCCACGCGCGGAGCTCAGTGCCGCGCCGGCGCCGGGCTGAGGCCCTAATAGCCGGCCGGTCAGGCAAGCCGCCGGCCGCGCGGCCCACGCACAAACGGCCGCCGCCCGGCCGGACCGCACATGTGGCCGGCCCAGAGGCCATCCTCAGCCATCCTTCCGCGCTGCCGAGCCGGCGAGCAGACCCCGACTCGATGGAAGCTGTCGCAGCTCTCTGCCGGCCCGGCTCCGGTCTGCGCCGCCGCCGCCGCTGCCGGCGGCCTGCCCCGAGCGCAGCTGTGACGGCCGCCCCCGCCGCCGCCCCCGCCGCCCTCGGGCGACCTCTGACGTCACCGGGCGGCGGCGGCGGCGGCGGTTAGGGCGGCTGCCCGCCGGCCGCCCCAGGTGCCGGCAGTGACCGATCCCCAGCCGCGGTGTGGACTGTTGAGCATCTCACCGCAGTGCCGCCAGGAAATAAACAGCTTCTAGCAAGACCGAGCTAATTTGCCCGGCCGTCAGTGGATCAGACGGCAGTTCATTACGACTGTTATTCCAACTCCGCCACGAGACGGCTCAGGGCCTAACGAGCTATGATTGCGGCTATTTCACCCAGCGGCAATATCAACAGCGTCCACTGTGGCTCGAATCGATTTGCCGTTCCAAGATGCTCGGCGAAGGAAGTTGTTTGCAACGATTGCGGCATAGTAGGAAGCCTTCTGTTCTATATGGGCGGGCCCCGGATACCGCTGCAAACTTTACGAGCCGGAAGTCTGACAGGTTTCGGAGCCTCCCTATGAAATTCGCCGAAAATGTTGGCCTCGTTTGGTCGGTAACCATGCCGACAGACACATCACGCTCGGCCGTAAAGGCACTAGTCCAGACGGCCGCATTGGATGCCCCCATTTCGAATTCACGCTAAAATCGGCCCCGTTGACGCCGCCGGCCGCCGGGCTACTGGATCCGATCGAGCCCTGCCCTGAATTAGGAGCGATTAAATTCGCTCGATGTGTGCTGTATTGACACGGTAATGTGATCGCTTTGATAAAACAGCTGGCCCGGTCGCTCCCTCGTCACTGCGGCTGCAGCCAGTAGCGCCGGCCCCACTGAACTCTGTGTTGAGAGGTTAGTGACGCCAATTGAACATGTTTGGAACGCCGTCCGCCGCACCGGTCCGCTATGAGCGGCTTCGGTGAAAGAAATGCTCGCAGTAGTCAAATGCCGGTCCGCTAACAGCTTTTGCGGGATATTTGAGGTCGCTCGAAGCGTCACCAAAATGCCGCTGTTCACAGTTCCCCAGAACCCAGAAACGTTTCATTATCCTACCACCAGGGAGATAACTAGCGATAAGTTCTCAAAACGTTTTGTTTTACTTTATCCAATGTTGGAAAATAATTGACCGAAAAAATGTCAACCTGGCCGTTATGCTGAGTTCTAACACAATGATAACATTCAAAAGGAAGAAAACAGCCCGAGGCTCATTCCCTTGAGTTACTCACCAGGAGTTTGTTGTCAACGGTTTTTACGACGATCTCCTCAGGTTTGTACTGGCTGACGTCGAAACGCAGCTTCAGGTGCTTCTTGTCTCCATCCTGCAAATGCAAAACATATCAATTATATGTAACGTTTACTTAGTTTAGCCCTTACTGAACGCTTACAAGTACAACCAAAGCTATTCACGAACGATACCGTTATCCATCATGAAAACCTCTAGCCAAGTCGCTGAAAGTCACTGCTGCTTTGGCACCACCCAGAACCATGCTGTATGAAGAGCTCCTGAACTCCGCTCACAAATGGGAATCTCACTAAAACGTCCTGCCCCCAGCGAGGTCTCAAGGAGAGAGGAAGGGGAATTCGAGCTCGCGGACCCACCTCCTGGACGAGCGGCGAGTTGAGACTCTCGATCCAGTTGTGAGGCGGCGCGCACCGCGCCAGGTCCATATTGGTGTTGGAGTTGGTGTTGGTGCCCGACGTCTGGTGAGACGAGGTCGTCGTGGTGCTGCCGGACAAACACACCGTCAATACACGCACTGAGACTGAGACAACGCCGTGGCACAGAACATTGCTGGTCTTTTGAGTTTTAACGGCCTGTCAGTCCGCAGAACGAGCTTAATTACCACATCAGCGTTTGACGCTACATCATGTCGTGACCGCCCACCCAAACTGCACGTCAGTGGGTCAGCGGCTCACTGACGAGCCACCGTCCGGTGACGCTCCTGACGTCACGGGGTGTCGGTGCAGAAGGCACGCGCCATAAAAGGTGTGACTGGCTGCTCGGGTGGACGGACGGCACGGACAGCGGCGTCGGCTGACCGGCCGCAGCGCCGCACAAGGAGGGCCGGGGCTGACAGCCGGACGGGAACGAGATGGCGGTCTAGGGTGGCAGGACGGACAACATGGGGAGATTGGGGGAGTGGCAGCTGCGGACTGCAGGCACCCTGCTGGCGGCGGATCGGACGGTAGAGCTGGCAGCTAGGGGAGGTGATGGGTGGCGAGTGGGACTGCAGGCTTACTGGTGGGTGCGGCGGGTGACGGGTCGGACGGGAGAGCCGACAAGGGTGGCGGGTCGGACTGCAGACGATAGGTGGCGGATCACACTGCAGACGAGGCGGACGGGTGCAGCCGGTGATGTGGACAGACACACGCCGTGTTTGCTCCCGCTCCCTCAGAGTGGACAGTGTCCGTCTCGGGCTCCGGTGGCTCCGTCAATATTGGCCGCCACAATGACGTGCCGGTATTGGATGGTGAGGCGGTGAGCCCGTGCAAACGTGCCTGAGAGGCGAGCTTCTACAAAACGGACAAACTGCACAAACGGATGACATTGAAAAAGAAATTGGTATTTATGAAAAAAGCTGACCTCCTTCGAGGAAAGTTAAGATTTAACACAAAATATTTCATTCAATGAAAGAGTTAAATTGTAATTTTTGCAGTAATTTAATCGAATCATTGAATCGTTTTTTATAGTTAATCCACATATTAAAAGTCTTACGTCTACTCTAGGTATTGTTTTCGCTGTATCTAAAAGCAAGCAGTGACAAATGACGAACATTTTATAGCCGAGGCCAGTCTCGTACCATCATGCAGCCCGTGGACGCAGGACGATTTTTGCAACTGGACTGTTGTTTGCACAGTGAGAGAGCGGGAGTGGCAGCTGATCACGACTCACGTCCCAGTGCTAATGGACTGGCAGCGGCGCCAAACACACGGCGACACGACATGATGTCAAGGCATATAAAACAGACGAGGAGGGACGAACAGGGATTCACCGACGAGGGACCAGGAATCCAATGACGAAAACGACTAACTACTTGCAATATACGTACTACCGATACGCTGTGTTATCATCAAAGAAGCGACTCGCTATACACAAAGCGCACGTCCGCGCCGCAGGTTCACTCACCTGTACGACGAGTTCTGCTGAGTGATCATTGACGATGGAAAACTGCAATCAGAATACAAAGAGAGCCAAGCGTTAGTTCTTTAGCATGTACCGGTGGTTCCACCCAGCATCGACACTGCATCTGCCTTTGTACAGCATTAATCGGTCCGCTCAAATTGAGCTGTCCAGTGTTAGGCCTCAGTAAAAGCTGTAGTAAAACTACAATGGTACAAAAATCTGCTCCGAATTAGGAATTACGACGGTGACTAACCCAGTGAAGGCAGCACCGCATGTTAGTCGTAACTGGTGAATAGTCCGCCTCGTCATTAAGCACAAATGTCACATACCCTTCCCCGACATTCTTCCCAAACGATCCTGAGGGCCCGTGCCCAATGGACAAGTTAACGGTGAGCAATATACAAAAGATATCCAGCTATCATGTAGTTCTGTTCGGGTAAATGGTTGAAGCTGCTCCCGAGCTCACCAAGAAGTAACGAAACCTTCAAGGATAATGGTGAAAACGAAGCGGGCTGTTTTCATGTCTGTCATGAAATTCAATGGTGTCGTGATATGTTTTCCAGGGCACAGCAATATTTTTTGGACGAAGCAGTGACTGTGTCAAGTCAGTTACCCAAGGCCGACAAAAATGTGCTGACGACCGTCGCACGTGCATAATGATCCTGATAAGAAAAAACTTATATTTATACCACCTTGGTTGGTCCTGCATGCAATTGCAAGACCAACGCCATCGTTTGAAATAGCAACGCTGAATGTATCCCAGTTTTCAAAGCTGTGCCGACGCCCCGACGGCATTGGGGGGCTGTGCCTGGCTACGGGCCAGGACACGATCGACAATAACTCGAAGCCACCTGAAGTTGGACAAACATTCCTCCGTCTCTCGGCCGGGACAGCGGGACGCCATGCCGGTGACAGAGAGTCGGCCAAACAGACGGTACGGAGTTACAGCCAGTGGACGGACCGTCCGACAAACGCCTCGGCCCCATGATATAGACCGACCCATGATATAGACGGTCCGACATGCCACCTCTGTTCGACGGTCTTTATGTGGAGCGGCTGATGATTAATGCATGAGTGATATTCGATGCTTTGCAGCTGGACTTGACACGATACCTCGGCTATTGTCCCCAGTTTTGGGAAGAACCGGGATCAACAATTGAGGCGACATTGCAATGTCGCGGCCACCTGCAGCAGCGCCCTTGTTTCGAATTCGAACGAGTTTCCGAAAATTGGAAATAGCCTGAATGCCTGAATCGGCAAAAATGCCCATTGCACAGCAATGTATTGTTTCCAGCTGGAGCACGACAAGACACCACCTCAAAACGACTCGTTTTCTCTGTCGCAGGTATGTGTCAAACTGTTGAAATTGAAAACCACATGAAGCGCAACAATTTCAAAGACTAACAAACGAGCAATTAGCTGAAGCAAGTATAAGAAAGACACGCCATTTGAACAACTGATGGTCCGCACTGAATTTGTAATAACGGTGGCACCGTATGTAGTAGGTACTGTCCTGTCACTGTGCCCCTCGCTCGCCGCTCCCCGTCGTGTGCATTCTCAACACTGCACCGCGGCTGGGCAACGGGACAGCCGCGGGTGCCGGCGGGATACCTGCCTGTTTTTGCGCGCTCTGGAAAGGTGGCCGGTGGCCGGTTCGGCCAGCACAGCGGCAGCTGATTGGTGCAGCCACTCCGGCCGACCGCTTTCCACAGGTCAACCCCTTCGGCAAGTTCACTTAGGAACGCACGGCTGAAACGGCGAGCGACGGGAACTCAATAGAACGAGTTTGGCGATCACCGGCCACCGGACGGTGGACGGCGGGATCGGCGGAGCATAAGCAGATCATCTGTCTTGCTGCCGACGGACGGACGGACGGACGGAGGCACAGCGGCCTGTCCTGAGGCACGGCGGCGGCCCGGTGCCACCACGACCTGTCGTGCAGGCCAGTACCGTGCTGTGACGCGGCACCGGCCAAGTTTACCGGATAGTGGCGACCGGCCGGCCGGCACGGCGCCGCGTGGTACCCGTTCCCGTTCCCGGGAATCTCGCGTGTGCAACGGACAGTGTGAGCGACGGCCCACCGTCGCGCGGACGCGCCGCCAAGGTGTCGCGATCTGTCGCGAGTGTAGTTCATCAGCCGGCGACGAGTGACCTCCGTCTGGTGTGATATAGTGCGACGCGGAGTTTTGTACGGGGCCTCCCTGTAACACAGACTCGTGCCCTTCGACCGGTGGACGAACCCGAACAGACAGCAGCAGGAGCGGCCAACACGATCCGGCCCCAGCTACGTTCGCAACATCGGCTCGCAAGAACCAGTTTGCGTCGAGAGGTGTCGGTGCGCCGGTGTGGCCGGCTAAGCGAGCACGGCGCGACCGGCACGGACAGCTGGGAGAGCACGGCGCGCCCGGCACGGACAACTGAGCGAGCACGGCGCGCCCGGCACGGACAGCTGGGAGAGCACGGCGCGCCCGGCACGGACAGCTGGGAGAGCACGGCGCGCCCGGCACGGACGGCTGAGAGAGCACGGCGCGCCCGGCACGGACAGCTGAGAGAGCACGGCGCGCCGCGCCGCGCCGGAGGAGCTGCCAGCATGGGGCGTAGCGTGCCTTACCGCCGACTGTACGCAGAGGTAAGTGAAATGCACCGCCCGTGTGCGCTTACACCCGTGAGTCACGTGTTTTGAAACCCGAGCAGTGATAAACAGGTGATTCACGCCTCCTCAGTCGGCGCGGCGCTGTGAAACCCCGGCGCCCGGCCGCGGCGCACCACCTGTCTCACTAAATCTATGGCTTTGATTGTAAAGTCAACAGGGCGGCACGCAGGGCTGCGTTTCACCGGCCGCCCCCGCCCCCGCCCGCGCTGGACGCGGCGTGGGCGGACATAAGGCGGCAGCGGGGGCGGACACTGGCCATTTCCTGCACTGCCCGCCGCCCCAGCCAGATAATTTCTAAAACGGTGTGGGAGACAAAATGACTGGGGGAGATGAAATTTAATGTCGGGAAAATTCATCGCCCTTTTCTGTCAGGAACAATGATCCCTGACTTGAGTGACTGCGTTCTTATATGATAAATATAAATTCATGTTTGGAAAGTTATGAAACACAAAGGTTCATCAAAAAGGCAATCAGCGATTTTTACTGAAATAAAACAGTCCGTCGGTTGAAATTCTGTGCTAGTCGTTACTCAACATCCCTAGGCTGCTATTAACAGCCATTTCCCCGTCAAACAATCTCTAGTAAAGCAGCAACATTCAGATACCAACAATGGCCGAACGTGCGCAATTTAGACGCCTCTAGATTCAAGGTAATTTTCCCTTTGGCATCGCGAAGTAGACTGTTGTGCCAGTTGGACCTTCCTGTGGCACCTTGCAAGGCCGGTGAATCACTAGCGCCCTGGTCCAAAGACAATGCCCTCGGCACGTTTTCCGCCCTCTCCGGATCTTCCCAGCTTGACCAACAATGAACACGAGGCGGAAACTTTACCGCAATCCACAATCCAAACCTGTCCACACTAGACGGGTGATGGCCATCGGCGACGTGAGGTGGCATGCGAACCGTTTAACCGTTACGACACACACCCAGCCAGCTTTGCATTTTTCTCTGCCGATATGGTGCACCCGCGGCCCGCGCTATATGCGGTTAAATGTTAGCGTGTCAACGAGTCACGTGGTCGCTATATGCAGCGTGAGTCAGGTCCGTGCCGAGCCGGTGACCCGGGCTGACCCGAGTTCCTGGCGCTCACCTGGACGAGGTGATGCTACTGTGCTTGCGGGGCTCCTCGCGGTGCAGCAGCTCCGACCGGAACCGGGTCATCTCGTCCTCCATCTTGCGCATCTCGGCGTCGAAGCGCTCGCGGATGCTGCTGAACTCGGTGTCGATGACGCTGTGGTCACCCATCTTGATCGGCACCTGGCGGGCCATGACTGACGACTGACTGATTGTGACTGTGACTGAGACTGAAACTGACTGACTGACTGCTCGCCGGCTCTCTCGCTCACACACTACCGACGCGCTGACGGTATGGACTCGACTCGACCTGGCCCCGAGCAGCGTCGATTTAAATAGTGGCCGCGCCGCCGCCGGGCCGGCGCGTCTGCAGCACCCGCCCAGAATGGCCCGGCCTCGGTGACGTCAGCACCTCGTGCAACAGGGGCCCGCGCGCGCGCCGCCCGCCCGGCGGGGGCGGCTGAGAAACCTCGAGAAGGGGCGGCCACCGGGGCAGGTGACTCCCGATTTGGTGATTGGGCACCTCAAATCGTTCGACTACGGGTCGAGCTGTCTCTGAGTAGGGGGCGACGCTCCAGTCCTCCAGAAGCGTCACAGGATTCCGCCGAGCGCCCACCGAGCAGAGGCTGCCCGCCGGAGCCGGCCACATTCCACACATTGCACAATCACGTGCGTCCTGCATACTCATACTGCTGAGCATACCAACACAGCGGCAAGGCCAACAGAGGTAAATAGTGCGGTTATTACAGCTGATAGCGCCTAAAGCATCTCATCGCCCAAATACATAGACGCATTGAGGGCTATTAGGTATGTCGTGAAGCGCAACCAGTGAATTGTGCAATACAAGCACCCAATATAGATGTAAGGTAGCAAAAATATAATGAAGTAGACGATTGCTCTGATTCGAGCGCGTATTTTATATAAGGACTTGTCACTGGAACAAACGCGGGGCAAACGACCATATGATTCCACTCAGGGAAGCAGTAGTGTCTAAAAATAATGCAGGTGACAGCTTCGAACGACATGTCACAGGGCCTCGTCTAACATGTTAACTGGGGGGGCATTTGCCTCCCCAGTGGAGCGGATTGCCCCCCCAGTGGCCAGCATTTGCCCCCCCAGTCAAAACGTGAACTTCTCACAAAATTACCTTCTCCGCAATACGTTTTTGTTAGGAATCTTACATGGATTTAACGAGAAACATTAAATAATTTGTTCAATTACTGTTCAGTGTTCATGGCTACAGGAAAAGGGTTTTGTGATTTTCAGAGCTGGGCCCTGTTTCACGGCACGCCGCTTCACTCCGCTTCAGCGCGCTTCACTGAAGCGGCGAGTTTAAACGGAACCTCCGATGCTAAGGTAAGACGTCATCACTAAACGCCAGCGCGCTGTATTATATTGCTTGCAGTATTGTTTCGCATTGAAATCAGAAATATGACCGCTATACATTTTATGCTTGTATTCCGCGACATATATCAATGCGAAGCAATACTGCAAGCACTATAATACAGCACGCTGTTGTTTTGTGATGAGGTCATACCTTAGCATCGGAGGTTCCGTTTACCTCACCGCTTTACTGAAGCGCGCTGAAGCAAAGTGAAGCGGCGTGCCGTGTAACAGGGCCCAGAGAGCGCTGAGTAGCAAATTATAAAATGGCAGCTGGCCAGCGACCCAGCTCGTGTTTGCCCCCCCCCCCCCCACACACAAACACACAAACTCAATGAAACGCCCAACACGGATAGTATGTTTATGATTGTCTGGTGGGTCAATGTGAAGGGGTAGAACACTAATGTTAACCCTCGCCCGTATTGGTGTTTTCCAGTCGCGAACGTATAAGGGGGGGGGGCCGTTGGACCCCCTTGCCGTTTCGCCCCTGATCGAGCTAAAGCTTCGCGGAACAAACGACCGTGTTTCCCGTGACGAGAGGAAAACGATGATATCCAATTTCAAGATCCTTAGTCATCAGTTGACCTTCCAGGTCAGATTAAGTACCCAAAAGTCGGGGAAATCGGGACCTGTTAGAACGTCGTAAAGGGTGGCTGTTATGTTTTTTTTTTCGGGGTGCTGATCACGAATATCATGCTAGTTCTGATCATAGATAATGTCTCCATGCATTTAGGTCAGGTCGGGTCAGATCAGGTCAGATCAACCAGTAAGGGTTTTGCCGGGTATTCGTAGTAGGTGGCAACCACCTCTGACAGCTTCGTAACATGTTGCGAAGGCACCAAAACTTATTCGTAATTGTTCAAATGGCTCCTAAATTCGAAATCAGCTCCAAAAACTAGTCTAAAAGCGTGTAAAACTCGAAAAAGTGAACCGAGGTCATCAAAGTTCAATGACCTGACCTGACCTTTCGGAGACCTTGACACCCACCCTAATGCATGGGAGCAACAGCATATCCCATGTTTAAACGCTTGAAACCACGAAAAGACTGCAAACGCTCGGCTAATGCGAGCCGACGTAGGCCGAATTGCGATTCCGGCTAAACATGGTCTCGGAAAGCAGGTCACAGGTCAAAGGTCAGTTGGGTCAGGGTCATGAAATTTTTAGAGTAGGTGTAAATTGATCAATGCGAGGGTACTGAAAGTTGTGCCGCAATCGGTCGCTTTTTGCGCGACTTATTTGAGAAAAACCGAGAGGAGTCCGTTCGACCCTCCCCCCGCACCCCTCCGCTATGTATATACGGGCGAGGGTTACGGTATGGCTCAGATCGCCTGCTTTTGTTTTTGTTTTCTTCTTTTGTTAAAAAAATCATGGTCTCAGGGCTTTGACGGAAAACAAGTGGCCTAAATCCGGTGAGAAAACAGGATTTGGGGGGTACCCTAGGTTTGGCTCCTTCAGTCTCTGCCCCCCCAGTGAAAATTCCTTAGACGAGGCCCTGCATGTCTACGATTCATAATGCACACATTTTCGAGGTTCGACCTCTGGGTGACTCACGCCACGGTGTCCCGTTTCCGTCGTCATTTCCAGCTCCTTCTGGGGGCGTGTCAGGCCGAGGTTACTGCGGCAGCCAGCCCCGTCTGTTTTCCTTCGACATCCCTCAGGGAGACGGTGGCAGCCGGCCCGTCGTCTGTTTTCCAGCCTCCACCGCGACGTCTCCCTCCCCAGGTGCCATCGGAGTGGTTCGCTTGGCACTCAGCCCTCGCCGGGACAATCATCGGTGCAAAAATGCCGCCGATGGCACCGGTGCAACGCTCCACTGATCGGGCCAGACACAAACATTATCCAGGGATACGATGAGTCAGTGCACAAGTCAAAAACTTTGTGTGTAGATATTATTTGTTAACGTTTCTGCGGCTTACGACTACATAAAATCAGCGTTTGTCCAATGTCCAGTGCGCGTGCGGGGTCGGCATTTTACCTGTAAGGTGCTGAGAAAAATGTGTGGAAGACAAGTACTTGCATGCATAATTGCATACCAAATACGTATGTACGAGTCACGACAGCGCGCTATTAATTAGAAAAGTGGTTCGACATAACACGCTTTTCAGTCAGTGAGTACAGATTTTGAGCAAAATTTTTGACCGGACTCGCTGCTACATATGTACATGACCCACCAAAGAGCGATGTGGTTCGGTACTTGCCAACCAATATCCCCGAAGTATTAACACTCTCTTTTCAAGATTCAGAAATTTACCTTCTTTTCTTTGACTTCTTATGAAGTAGGCTCCATTATATCATTATTTTCTATTAAAAAAGGTAACCCACGCCCAGGTGGGAGTCTCAGCTAACTTCGCCTTGGTTCAATTAAAAATTAAAAGATAGAAAGACGCCCAAAATCAGCCGATAGCCATCAATGTGTTCTAAGTGATTACGTTTAGAAACAATAAAGAAATGCGCTCAGGACAATGGCGAGGTCACTAGGCCGTCAAAAGAAAAAACATGTCAAATTTCCCAATTTTGACATTTTTCACTATTTGAAACATATTTCGTGAACTAAAAGGTACTATACATAATAGATAACTATGTATAAATAAAATAAATTATTCTTTTACATGGTTATAGATTACTGCATAAGGCACTGATATACGGTTGTCTATGACATGGCATAAATGTATTTTTGGGGGATAATAACATTTCTTTTACCGCCATGGCGTTTCTTTCGTCAATTCGCGTTGAATGGTCACTATAATTTGCAGTGGCGGATCCAGGATTTTCACTGGGGAGGGGCTGCAGGTCATAATTGGGCGCCACGCCCCGGATGGGCGCCATAGT
The DNA here is from genome assembly GCF_019059575.1 of Amphibalanus amphitrite. Lineage (NCBI taxonomy): Eukaryota > Metazoa > Arthropoda > Thecostraca > Balanomorpha > Balanidae > Amphibalanus > Amphibalanus amphitrite. Next base: position 822,373 of record NW_024881515.1, read on the forward strand.
CGCATCGTATTGGCGCTGAAATATTGGCGCCCAGTGGCCCTGACAAGAGGCGCCCAGGATCAGTATGTACAGTGACACCACACGATTGGAAATATCGGTGCGGAGCGTACTGAAACGACGTTATTCGACTGATTTTTGCATCCTAGTCCTAGTATGCGGCACTCCGATGAGTTGCGAATTGAAAATTGGCGCCACTGCGCCTTCGGCGCAGTGGCGCCAGTTTTCCTTGGGTGGGGGCTGCCAGCCCCCGCAGCCCCCCCTGGATCCGCCACTGATAATTTGACCTTCCAAGCTCAACTTGAAAATTTGGCCTCAGGTCAAAGTCGTATGCTGACCAGAAAAGGTTATGTTGTTTATCAATCTCCCAGTGTTGTTGATATGTACACATTCCAGGTGCTTTTATCTTAGTCGACATCAAACATCTAGCCCAGAAAACTGCTGGTGACCTTTTATGACCTCACATGACCTTTTGCGTGACCGCTAGCCATCAGCTGCACCTTGTTTATTGCCTATGGGCATGGCAGAGGTGTTATTATTATGAAAATATCTTGCAGTTTTGACGTGTTTGTTTTTTATAACGGCAAAGTTACGAAACTGACCTGACTCATGCACCTCAATCGTACTCACATAAACAAAATCTGAGGTGCATGAATTGCTGCAGCTGTTACACTCATGCAATACATCGAGTTTCAAATATCCAGAAGAAAAGCTGTGGGAGTGACGTGAGGCATAGCTACTAAACCCGACTTGATGTAAAACCCGACTTCTGTAGCGAGCCGAACACGTGATGTAAAATGAACGTGGTACAAGCTATGCCAAGTTTCGCGGTGCAGTGCTCGTTGCTTTCTCTACGCAAGAAATAAATGAAGGTGGCCGAAAAGGCCTTACCAGGCCGGCTACAAACATCCCGCTGCACCATCAATTTGATTGCCAAGCGAGGATACATTTAAAGCCATTCTTAAAAACCATCCCAATTAGCGCGCCAATGGTCGCAACTATTATAGTGATGTCAATTACGGAAAATCGCGATGCCGATACCAAACCAAATACCAACAGTAGCCGTGGAAAATACCGAAACCGAACCGACTTGGGTGTGTCAGGGAAATATCAACTTTTTACCAAATGCACGGCCTCATTTACATTAGCGAGGTTTCACAATACCAACAAAATACCAGCTGTGTTAGCCTTGAAATACCAAATACCAACTTGGTATTTTTTTATCGTTTATGTTTTATTACAAAAGGTACATCAGGCCAGTATGGTAAGTGGAAGCCCATCAACTAGCATGGACGGCGACAAGTATGGCGCTAGATCTGGGTCAGACATAATGTCGCGATCTTCGGTAACAGTATAATTTTCTTTCATTTCATTGAATATTTGCCTATATCTTTGCAACGAATTGGACAATGATCTTCCTTTTCTCTCTGAGGACTGCGATTTTCCTACCTCCGTCACATCAATAGAAAGCAATTCTAACAACAGATCAGAGCTCTGCGATTGAGGCGATTCGGGAGATATGTACTGCTCTGGCTCAGAGTCTACTTCTGGAGCTTGCTGTTCGAAACGAGACACATACACATCACCATCGCCACAATCATCAGCTGCCGGGGCCAGTAAAACGGATGCAGCGTTGCCACGAACAACGGCCAATGACAACCGCTGCCACAGCCATGCCTGCTCCCGACGGTCCCCGGTGTTTGCGGCCATGCGCGCACCCAATTCCTTCACAAAGGCTCTGGTCGAGGGACCACAGGCACCTGTCGTCTCAAATGCCACTGGTTGGAACATATAAAGTGTGGTAAACTTCTCGTATTTGCGACATTTGCGCGTTTCAGCGTCCTTAGCTGCAGCGCCGGCTGAGGTGGCGGCTGACGGGAGGTGAGATCCTGCAAACGTATTAACCCGCGCCCCGTAGGGCTACCGGCGGACCCTACCACCCGTAGGGGGACTACCTTGTGACCAAATTTCATTGACCTAGGTCAAACCGATGACGTCACAGGTCAGGTCAAAGGTCAGATTTTGACCGGTCACAGGCATTTCAAGAAATGTGTTGTGAAATCGAGTTAATTGGTAATTTATTGAAAATCATCGATGGTACATTGTTCGTCAAACACATACTTTGCTATCTGAGGTCACTGATACCAGGTCAGGTCACAGCGAGGTCAGGTCACCGGGGGTCACAATACGAAAGTGTCGTGTGATACATGTTTTATGGTCCATTTTACATGACAAATGCGATTATGTGGGTTAGGCAGCCTTTGGGGCCAGCCTAGGTCACGTTTTGGTGAAGGTCAGGTCAAGGTCAGGTCAAATTAGGTCAAATTTCAAAGTTGATATTTTTGCATTAAATGGGTATCCATTCGATGCAGCTCGTCAAGGGGAGTCTAATGGTGATCTTTGTTTTGCTCTACGAGGTCTAGAATTGCCAAAAATTGAGTTTGAAAATTTGACGTCATCATTTTTCAACAGTTTTTTTTTTGCTATAACTTGGCCAAAAAACGAGGTATCGATCTGAAATTTGGTATGTAGATAGAAGACGGTAGGCTCTATCACATATATTCCGGTTTTTTCGAAACTTTTTTGGATTTTTTGGCTAATATATCCAAAAAAATGCTTTTTTGATTTTTGGGGGTCAAAACTCAAAATTTTTAAAAATCCGAGATAGCAGTTTTGTAGCCCTGTCAATTCTACACCTTTTATGTCTCGACCATTTTTCTGTATCTTCAAAGCTGTAGGCCTGACAGGTCTTCTCGCGAAGGTCTTTTTTCGGTCGAAAATGACAGAACATGACGTCATTCTGACGTCATTTGTGGCCGACCTATCATAGCCTCTGGAAAATTTTTTGGTCACAATGTGCAAAATTGATGCCCGGAAGGGTCCTGAAAGTTTGGTGGCGATATCTCTAGTCGTGTAGGAGATATCGACCGAAAAGGACAGGGGGGGCCGTTTCGGCCCCCCCTACGGGGCGCGGGTTAACGCAAGTTGCGTCCCAAATCATTGCCTTCCCTTCAGCGAATGGGAACACCGTCATGCCATCGGGCCTTTTGCCGTCGCCGCGGTCGATGCCGGTTGATGCCATCGATGCCGGTCGATGCCGGTCGATGCCACTCCGCACGGCCCTTTGACGCGGGATTCCGTGGGCAGACGGTTCTGATACCGTGCTCTGTGCCGTCTCCAAATATAGCAGCAGCGCGGAGTAGCGTGTTACATAGGGTAGTGTGGGGTAATTTGAACATATTTTTACGTCTCCTCCGTTGTACCAAATTCCAGCTCAACCCTGGATGAAGAAAAACTGTTTTAGTAGTGCATGTGTCACTTGCTTTTACCATGCAAGCCTCATTTTTGGACGAGCCGAGCATACATTGAATAGCATAGCATCACTTCTCCACCAAGTCACGGTGTGTTCAAATTACCCCACGGTGGGGTAATTTGAACATACTGCCTTTACCTGCCATAAAAACGATAGTCTCGCCAGCACCGATGTTGTTTGACCCATAAACGAATAGGCAGAGCAATTCTAAACATACCTTCATTTGAAAAATCAACACAACAAAAATAACAGTTGCAGAGTATCAATATCTGCACGCTGCACACCGGTCAGTTGACAGAATTCGCCTCTCTTCAATTAACAGAACGTCTATCATCTCCGTTCGATAAAAACTCTACCAAACCTTACTTCATCTGTTATAGTGGTGCCAATCGGAACCTGGACATTCGGAGTTCCGATTCTGTATAATGTCCAATTCGGAATTGATTGCACAAAGGTATAGTAGTATGGACAACATTGGACGATGGCCTGCCACAAGCATTTTTATCAAGTAATCGTGCGTAGCATTGCTTGGCGAATGGAAAGCTTGTTGCTTTCAATATAATCAACACTTTTCGGCTGGTAAAATTACATGATAAGCAATATAAATGATGGTTTTGAGTGTTTATAGATGCATAATTTTCGGGACATATTTGGACAAATAGTTGGCTTTAACATTTTTGGACGGAAAATCAACGAAAATGCCGGACATTAGACGGATATAAGACGTAAACTTTCTAAAAATGGCATCACTTATCTGCTACTGCTTTGGGTCGAAAATATTGGCAAAAAAAAAAAACTGGGAGCGACGTTTTTTTCGGAGCTATCCCTGTCTTCATTGAAGTTCTCCTCACACTATGTTCAAATTACCCCACGTTAAAAGTTATTTTGCCATTTTTAAAAACAGGGTTCAAAAGCAAATTTCTTGGATTGAAGGCACTGATTAGGTCATTGTACAACAAAAGCCGTTGCGTATTAGGCGCTAGCAATGCAAGATTTTGCGCTGCAATGAAGTTGCAATGACGTGTTGTTAGGAGTTTATCCTTGCGAAATTGATTTTTTACACCGTGCGTCAACATCTTCATTCCCCGAAACTTTAAACCCCCTTCATATGATAGCCCTTTTAGTGACGATAATTTCTCTCATTGGTCTTATTGTCATGCCACTTATGGATTTTCCGTAATTTTGTGTTATTTACACTATGTTCAAATTGCCCCACATGTTCAAATTACCCCACCCTACCCTACAGTTCATACACCGCGCTTCCAGGGAGTGCGGTGTTCGTGAGTTTCGACAGCTGACGCAGCTCAGACCGGCCATAACGGGATGAGATGGACGCACCATGCTCCTCTCCTAAGCTATCCGACGCCCCCACCGGATGAGCTGTATCTGATGTCCTTGCCGAGAGCTGCGAGCGCATAGTGACGTAGCGCCGACCTTCCGGCACACTGCTCCGGCAGAAATGCTCAGTGACTAGCCTTCAGCTAACCCACGTGCACGGGTGTTGTGGTCTCACAGCTGCTCAGTTACGGCTGTCCAGATAGCCTTAGATAGTGAGTGACGATGACGGAATTTAATTACTTACAGTGCAGCTGTTCATCCACTTACTTGCAGCTGTTCATTTTCACCATGATCCTTTCTGGTCAGGAAATGGCCTTGACCAAATGTCATCTTTTAACAGGTTTCTTTTAATTAAAAGTCGAATGATAATTTTCATAACGCCCAACAACGAGAGAAACATGATGCTGGGGATTTTTTTTTTTGAAACTTTGCGTCGAAAGTTAATAGAGAAAAAAATATTTTCACGAAAGCGTCCATTTTTGACAATTCCAGTTTCTCTGGGATCCAAACCGTTGACTTGAAGAAAATATGAGGGTGTAGTGGCGAAAGACGTTTAGAAAAGCTGTCGATTTCAATGTGATTTTGTAGCTCTAATAAATCGCGAATGATGGGCCGATTTGTCAATGAACGTCAAAATCCGGAAATTTGTTATTTAGCTGCCTCTAAACAAGTAATTGGCATGTGCCATAGCGTAAAAAGAGCACAGACACTACTTTCCTTGTAATTATCGACACTCTTTCGAATGCCGCTTATTGCTTGCACTGCTTGAATCAGAATCAGACATTGAAAAAGTGGTGTTGCGGAGGGGAGTCGAAACGCCCCTATTTCTTCCACCGCCTCTCCCGGCGCAATATCATGAAAAGGGAAGGGATATGGGGTAGCATTGCACCCCCGATGGCCGATTGTGTCCGGATTTTCACGGACATCATTCATCAGTAACACTGAGATTCCTCCCTCTAACAAAAGGGCCCATCACCTGAGCCTTGAACTTCACAGGAAATTTCGTCTCGTTTATGCATGTCTTTCCACAACCCGTCCATTTTGGGTGCATCAGCAAGGAACGTTCTGGCATGCACCAAACACCTCCATACGATAACACCGCCCATGGACGCTTTCCACTCACCTAAATAGAGCATTCATGCGCATATTATCACCGACCCGGCACCTCAAACGGAGCAACTCTCCCACGACTTTGCATCCGTGACGTCACCTATATGGGAGGTCTCTCGATTTGGTCGTATGACTAAGGGCGGATTCACACCGTGCTCCGTGCGTAGGTCGGGAGGCAGGGGCGATTCGGTGGAGTAGACGCGGTCCGGTGAGTGTCAGTGGAGGCAGTGACGACTCGGAACCCTCCCCTGGGTCGACTCAGGCCCCCCTCCCCCCTCTCCGGTGGAGTAGGCGGGCCCTGCGAGTGTCAGCGGAGCTGGCCGGACGCCAGTCGCCCGACAGTCCTAAGCAGCGCTGACTCACCCGTCGCAGGCGGCGCGCCGAATTAGACAGTGATGTCACGAATGTCATTCATTGGCATGTGGGATTGCTCAGCAGGACGGGATAGACTTTTCTCAATCGTTATTTGGCACAACGACCAGAAAGGAAAGCAAAAAAAAAAAAAAGATGGGGTGGTAGACATCAGCTTGGATGTGACATGCACTAGCGCGAAGACGCCATACCTTTGAAATATGCAAAATGTATAAACATTATGGACCTTACGAGTATTAACCATACTCAGCTATTCCGAGTACGTGCGGATTGCGGAAGCTTTGAGCGTGTGCGGAGTATTGCGGAAGCTTTCACGTAAACAGACCTTAAACATGAACGAGTACCTACGAGAATGACTTAGATACTGTCCCAGTTGGTGTGTCCAGTCCATAGTCCCCACAGATCTCATTCACGATTGCGTCATGTTTCCTTTTTTACACTGATGTCACTTTAACTGAATCATGACTTGACATATGTAAACAACAATGTCCCGTCAAGCCAAAGGCATAGGTGCACCCTAATACTAGAACAAATCAAAATAAGGGAGTATCACCATTATTATGATCCGACCTCGGCACCATCTAGAGCATATGGCATCGCCACGCCTCTGCTATCAGTCTGTGCCGATCTCTCCGCTTCCTTCTGTCCGTCAAGATCGGATCGCCTGGTCAGCTGTCCACCCCGTGACGTCACTGAGGTGTGGGCGGGGCCGGCGAACCGCGCCCGCCGACCTGCAGGGCGCCGCCTGCCTTATTTAGACGCCGCCTTTTCCGCTGTTTTCGGCCGCGGACCGATGACGCGCCTGTGACGTAACGAAGCAGAGCTGCGACCGCCGGATGGTTTAGCTGGCGGCTCGACCGGCCGGTGGCGCAAACAGTGTCCACCGGAAAAACTGGTCGGTATTTATCAGCGGGCGGTGCTGGGCGGACGGGGCGGTAGGCGGGCGGGCGGCGCGTGCCGGTCCCGGGACAGGTGCCGCCCGGAGCCGCTGACGGAGCACCCGTCCAACGCCGCTGACCGCACCTGTGAGCCAGCGCGGCCGTAAATCACTGCAGAGTCGGGGCTCCAACTCCATCAAGATAATGGAACCATATCAGACCTCAGCGCTGACGGTAGGTAGGTATCAGTCAATGTCAATGTCATAAGCATGTTTCTGGAAGTCAATGATGACTAAGCTGTTACATGCAGATACGCACATCATGTGCTGCGATGATGCATAGGCTATTCTTAAAGTGAATGGATTGTTAATCCAACTAAGGCATAGCGATGACATCGCCTTCCTAATGCCTATCCATCATAGGATTTTCTGTGTGTAATGTAATGACTAACAATAGGCAGTTATAAGGGAAACGAGTCTTCACTGTTCGAACGTGAAGTAATCACGTTTCCAGAGCCCTCCTTGATGCGATGGCTCATTTGACTTCCTGAAGAGACAGAACAAAGTTCATCGAGCCAAGCAAAACCATCCCGATCTACTACCGCAGCCTCTGTAGTCATATTGCCTGGCGGGTAGACTGTACCGCAGCGCTCTACTGCCCTCCGGCACAGCATGTGATTCATAGCGAGCACGCCTCTGCCATCGCAATTCTGGCGTCCTTTGAGATTTGTAACTCTGTAAGGTTAGTTGTTTATTCTGTTCGGTAAGAAACACCTTCCGGATCTTAACCCGCGCCCCACTGGGGTCTGTGTATAACACGCCCTACTGGGGGGGGGGGGGCTATTCATAGCCCCCCCCTCCTAACTCCGAAACTACTGGGCCGATCGTCAAAATTCAAACGGCGTCTGATAGCCCCGGAAAAACTGTCGAGCGAAACCTAATTTCATTGACCTCGAGGTCACCGATGACGTCACAGGTCAGGTCAAAGTAAAAATTATTAGCATTTTGGCTTGTTCACATTTTGGGCTCTGGCCGCCGTCTTACAAGTCAGATCAGGCTCATTTTTGGTTTCCACACTCGTGAACAGATGCTCTAGATACCTTGAGGGTACCAAACTTGTACTTTGATTTTCAGGTCAGGGTCAGGTCATCACAGGTCACGAAAATATTATATCATGCGTCGGTCACGTGACACATGTTTTATGGTCCATTTAGGCCATAGATTTCGAATTTGATGTCGTCTGTGTCATTCGAGGTCATTTTGAGTCGAATTTAGCTTAGGTCAGGTCACTTTCAGGTCAAAAAAGGTCAAATTTTGAAGTTAAAATTTTTCAACAAAAAAGGTGTCTATTGGATGCAGTTTGAGCTCAGGAACACGATGGTGCCATTTATATTGGTGTACGATGTCAAATACGTACTGAAAAAGTGATTTGAAAAATTAATAATTGTGAATTTTTTTGCAATAATGCGTATAACTTGGCCATTTTTTAAGATACTTAGCTAAAACTTGCTAGAGTTAGTCATAATCATGCGTTCTGTCACATATATTCCGGTTTTTTTCGAAAAGTCAAAAACTTTTCGAAAAAAATATAAAAATATAAATTTTGAATATTATTATATAAAATTTTCGAAATTTTCAAAATTTTGAAAATCCGAGATAGCAGTTTGATAGCGCGGTCAATTCTGAGTCCTTTCATGCAAAGAAATTGGATCTAGCTTAAAAACTGAGCTCTTGGGAGCGATTGCCGTGGTTCAATGTTTTGCGTCGAAATCGGACGAACATGACGTCACTCTGACGTCATTTCCGGCCGACCTATGGTAACTACGAAGTTCAAATTTTAACACAAGGTGTCAAATTGATGCAGCCGAAGGTACTGAAAGTTTGGCGTCGATACGTCAAGCGGTTTGGAAGTTATTGCAGAAAAACGGGAGGGGGGGCTATAAATAGCCCCCCCCCCCCCAGTGGGGCGCGGGTTAAGGCCGTTTCAGTGCCGCGGCATTAGACTGAGAGGATAAAGTGATGAGTGAAGACACTGGGCTGAGTTGAGTCGACGCTTCAACACGTCACGAACCGACTGGTGCGACACAGTGCAAGTGGCTGAGTCCCAGGGTTGCGAAGTCAATGGATTTTCGGTGACCCCGACTCCGACTTCCAAAAACCGACTGCGACTTCGACTCAACAGCCTTGAAACTCTGACAGCATGCAGAGTCGACGAATTTTCGGTAACTCCGACTCCGACCCCAACTCCACCTTCCAAAAATCAACTCTGACTCAGACTCTGGGCATAATTGTTGACTCCGACCGACTCTGAACCCGACTCCGGCTCCAAATCCGCATATCTGCTGAGTCCATCCTGTCAGTGTGGGAGTACCACAGTAGGACAGTCCACCCTGACACAAACGGTCACCTCGGACCAGTGGCGTATCCAGGATCTTGAAAAGGGGAGGCCAAACCTGCTCAATGGGCCCCATCTATAGGTAACGTACCTTAGGGGCCCCTGTGGTAGCCTACTTAAACCACAGCCGGGTGTGGTTCTTTGGCAAGGGAGTCTTTTTAGGCACACTCAGACTCGGCGAGCTAAAAAGGAATGCTAAAAAAACGTGAAAAAGCAATCCATGTCTCTGTACTGGAAAGTTATCTCGACAGTAGACATGCAGGTTTTTTCGATTTGGCCGACACTCGGGTCACTTATGATTATGAAAGGCATTTTTCGTCATTTTTTGTAACCATTTTTGTGCTCATTTTTCAGTCTAGCGATATCGTAGAAAAAAAAAACGTTTTCATGTCTTAACACTGTGAAGTGTGACATTTAACCCGCGCCCTGCTGGGGGGGGGGGGGTGTTTGAACACCCCCCTTGTGGTTTTTCGCGAATATCTCAAAAACGGCGGCGCGGAGCGCCGCCGTTTTTGGTACACCTTATCATACATCAATTCTACACATGTTGTGAAAATTTCAGACCAAGGTCATTCAAGGTCAGGTCACCAGGTCACTTGAAGTAACCTCACCTCATAAAAACTTTCAATGTCTGTCATAGCTACACTGAGTGACCGATCGCTTTGAAACTTTCAGCGATTGCTAAGAGCAATAGCATGTACAAAATGTGTATCTCAGAATTTTGATATCGATGACCTAAGGTCAGGTCAATTTTGCGACCTCCCCATTATAAAGTCAATGGGAGAAAATTGAAATGCGCCTCTTTTGGATGAAAGACATTATAAACACTCCCAAACACCGAATTACAAGTGGTTTAGACACACTGAACTTGAAAATGGTGTCCGTGACCCTTGTTTATGCCCTGAGGTCATCTTAGGTCACGAATGGTATCTAACAGTTTTTCGCAAATAACTTTTGATAGAGGCATGCTAGAGCGATGAAAACGCCTTAGATGTGTTCAGCTCGACGATACGGATCGACTGACATGCAACATGACCCTTCCCGGTCAGGTCATGACCTTGACCTGAGGTCAAATTTTCAAGTTGACCTTTCAAGGTAAAGTTATAGTTCATTCGATGCGTCTTGACGAGAGGAACACGATGCCGGTAAAAGTAAGCTCGTACAAGGCTTGGGTCAAAAGTTATTGCAGAAAAACTGTTTTCGAAAAAATCGGCTATTTTTGCAGTTTTTGCCCCCTGCAGGCAAAACCGTTGACGTTAGGTCAAATCTGAGAGAATTACTCAGAAAGGGCGTTAATAGAGCTATCGAATGCGCTTTTCCGCGGCGCTGTAGCTCTATTGGTTCCCGAGTTATGCGTTGGCTTCTTGGAAATTTTCGACATTCGACCTGGAAATCGGCGAAATTTTGCCTTCAATGACCTCTGGTGACCTGACCTTTGACCTGACCAAAAAATTGACCGAAGTGATTTCGTCATTATTTTTTACGCTCTTTCGAACGCCGCCTTCCGCGTATCGCTACGTGGCCCAGGCGCCGAGTTACAAGGGGGGGGGGGGTGTTCAAACACCCCCCAGCAGGGCGTGGAAATCCAGGACCCCCAGCAGGGCGCGGGTTAATACTCGTTTCCATGCAGTCTCCATGCATTCCTCTCCGATGGACCTCCACCCTGCAGCTCGAGTTCATGCAGTGCCTCTTTCACTCCTCCCCCTTCACGCAGTACCTATCTCTATGTGTATCTCTAACCGGAACCGGAAGCGGTATCCGGTCCCGTATCTGGCAGCCGAAATTAGCGGGCCGGACTGCAGAAGCGCCGTGCTCAGAAGGAGGCATACCGGCACCGTGGGGGGAGAGCGCTGCTGTACTGGTTGGGGAAGGAGTGGTGGAGCGTCATGGCGAAACGTCACACCGCTCTGATCGTGCTGTGTTTGGTGAGTGCACACGGGACTTGGGTGCTTTGGCTGAAAAGTTTCAATGAATGTTGCTAATAACTTGGATAAATGCTACTTATAGCTGTTACTATTTCTGGAATGTTTGATCTGTTCTTTTTGTGAAATCTTCGTCATTCGCTGTTGCCCTTGACCAATTGGATCAGCATTGAGCTTAAAAATTGGATTAATTTGAATGTGAAAATTGATTTCGAAAAAAAATGAATGCCCGTCGGAACTTTAGATCGGCCCCAGGCGGCGAGTGGCCTGTCTCCAACACTCGTCCCGTCCATTCCAGCTGGTCCTGTCCAGCGTTCGCACGACCTGCGGCCGACCCGGCGACAGGGAGGCCGCGGCCCGGGAACGGAGGAGCGAGCTGTCACCTGTTCATCAAGCCGCTCTTTTTGGGCGCAGTTGTCCGATCGGGACCCGGCATTGTGGTGACCGAAGGTGCTGTCGAACACGTCAGAGGTCACGCGCACGCCCGGCTCGTCGCTGTCGCCCTTGGAAGGTCTACCATCCGATTTTCGGGTGTATTCATACTGTTCATTAAACATCGGCAGGCCTACCACTCCATTTTTGGGTGTATCAATTAGACCCTGATACTCTTACCAGCTGTGCTTTTGTGTTAAGCCCATGTTGTTTTAAACCCAGTGTTGAAGTGTTTCACTGAGGCATCCTGTTTGAATGTATCAACCAGACACGATGTGATATGGCATTGGTGAAATATTGTGAATGGCTTGGCTTCAAGAACCGTGATCAAATCAAAGACATGTTGGAGGATCATATGTCGATGTATCACATGTAGTCCCTTAACCTCAGCCCCAGTGGGGGGGGGGGGGGGCATACAGGGTTGGGCAGATAAATTGGGACAAATTTCAACTTCCTCTAAAACGACTATTTTTTTAGTGATAAAGATAATTTTTGAACATAAATATAGGCTAATGAATATTTTTCCATGTTATGCAGGTTGCGTTGTAATTTTGAGTCGGCTGGTCACAGAACGTGGGCTTAAGCAAGCCACTATCAACTTAGTCCGCGCCCACATGCATGCCAATATTCTAATTATGCTCCATCAAATGGCTGAAAGTGGTGTGTATCGAACAGACGTAAACGTTGGAGGAAGAGATGATATTGACTCAATATTACATACCTATTGCGTTGACACCGGCCGCTCCCCCGGTTTTCCAGGGGGGCTAAAAGGCAAAATTCAGTTAAATCAGAGGATCCTCGCGAAAACAGTGGCGCGAGCTTACAGGGAAGGTAGCCGCGCCATGAGAAAGCGATATACCAGCACCTCAAACATGTACTCTTATGCATTGATGCATATCAACCTGTTAACATAGATGTTGAAGCAGCTGTGACGTTAAAAAGATTGTTTCCTCTTGAAGGGCTTGGAGAAGCGAGCAAGCACGTGCAGGTCATTTCTGACGATGGTGTCCCCATAACCGAGCGTATGAACAACTGCAAACACCATGTAACATCGCAACCAGCCCAGAAGACGTGATATTAGTTCCAAAAAAAAAAACATGCAGCAGACATCGGTGATGGCATTCCACTCGGTGACTTCTGACGGTCACGTGGGGCCCCCTTATTTTACGGAATCGGGAGGGGGTTCGCCATTAAAGGGTACCTAACCATTATTCCGGCAGTTCGAACCAACAAGATGGAAGAAGGCAACATCCTGCATGGGGTGATGCTCTTCGAGGAGTCAGCTCCCCGGCATACAGTAAATTAAATACAAAATCTCCTGAAACGGAGGATCCCGCAAACTGTACCCAAGGGAAAATGCCCCCTTCCTCATTAAACCTCAGCCCACACAAGTTCTGGTTGCTGGGGCGTTTTTGCGGGTGAGTCTAACGAACGTCCCCATGTGACTGTGACGAGCCTCAGCAGTGCCAGTCGGCTACAATTACGAGCCATTTCAGACGGGAGATCTCGCCGCGCGTGCAGTCAGTCCAGGCACCGACAAGGACTGATGCTGGTGGACCACGGTGACCATATTTAGTGATAAATGTGTAAAATTGGTGTGACAATATGTGATCCAAATTTGAAATGCCTATGTTTACAAATTTCTAAGCTACGGCGTTTTAAATGCAAATACGTATTTTGTCCCAATTTATCTGCCCAACCAGTGGCGCGGGAACTTCTTCCAGACTGGGGGGCTGAACCATCATAGAGATCAACCTAGGGTACCCCCAAATCTAGCTTTCTCATCGGTTTTAGGCCACTTATTTTTCAAACCTTGGCATTTTCAACGAAAAAAAGAAGAAAGTATTTGCAAAAAAAAGTGAGGTATTCCGTCTCAGCTGAGTGAAGAAACTAACGTTTTGGCAACCTGGAATAAAGGTTTTAAGCTGCCAAATGAGTTGCCGAGTCAGTAAAATAGGTAGATTTTACACTCACATGCTTTCTTCCTTTGTGACTCACAACCCCTAATTTGGGGAGGACAAGCTGCCCCAACGGTTCCTGGCCTCATGAAAAGTTGTGAGGCACCGCCCCCACTGCCCTCTGCCCCGGTTCCCGCGCTTATGTACTCGTATGAATCTATGAAATTGTGTTGGTAGATTTCCGATTTCGATTCCTCCAGCTGGGGGGGGGGGGGGGGCTCAAATACATTACGAGCCCCCCCAGCCGAAAAGTTGGAGGGGCTCAGCCCCCCCCCTAGCCCCCCCGGTTCCCGCGCCACTGTGCCCAACCCTGTATTATGTTACCACCCTGTCGCGCTTTTTGCGTGTGAATAAAAAACCGCGGCGCGTAGCGCCGCGCCGCTTGGAATAACTTTTTGTACATCAATTTTGGACAATGTGTGAAACTTTTAACCCCAGGTCATGTCAGGTCAGGTCAGCAGGTCAAGTTAACTAACCAAGCCTAATGAAGTTTGCAATCATGTCCAGCCTGCAGTGTTTGTCATAAAGGTTTTAAACTTGGTGGATTGCATGATGTTATGGGCCCCTATAATTTGTATATCTCGCAATTTTTATATTCGTGACCTAAGGTCAGGCCAGTGGCGTGACCTTACTAGTTACTAGTGATGTCAATTACGGAAAATCGGAATACCGATACCAAACCAAATACCAACCAAAACCGTGGGGAAATACCGAAACCAAAGCAACTTGGGAAAATGAGGGGAATACCAACTTTTTACCGATTTCTTAGCCTCTTATACATTAGTGAGGGTTCATGATACCAATAAAATACCAAACACATTACGATTGAAATACCAAATACCAAGTTGGTATCGGCTTGGTATCGGTATACCAAAAAGTTGGTATCCGATTGACATCTCTAGACCTTACCATTATTATAAGTCAATGGAGAAAAATGAAAATGCCTCTAGATCCGTGTGCACGCATAGGAACAGTCCAAATATTTCAGAATCACAATGATTTGGACCACCCGTGACGACCAAGGTGTCTTTTTTGCTGATAGCCTCTAGAAAGGTAATCCGAGGTCATTTGAGGCTACAAACAGGTTTTTGCCAATAACTCTCGATTGAAAAGAGATAGGACGCTGGGGATGGCCTCATTGTGTTTGTCTTGTTGAGACGCATCGAATGATATGCAACATGACCTTTTCCGGTCAGGTCATGACCTTGACCTGAGGTCAAATTTTCAAGTTGACCTTTCAAGGTTAAATTATAGTTCATTCGACGCGTCTCGGCGAGAGGAAAACGATTCTGGCAATAGAAATGTCGTGACGTTTTTAGTCAAAAGTTATTGTCGAAAAACACTTTTCGTAAAAACAGCTATTTTTGGAGTTTTTGCCCTCTGGAGGCTAAACCGTTGACCTGAGGTCAATTTTGATGATGACCTTATCAAAAGAAGTGTTTAAAAGCTATCGATTGCTTTTCATGCGTTTTTCTAGCTATCATAGTTCCTGAGATAAATGCATGTTTTCTGAGAAATATAATGACATTTGGCAAATTTTGACCTTTGATGACCTCCAGTGACCCCAATATTGCTCTAAGGTGAAAAATGACAAAATACTTTCAAACGTACGTATTGAGAGCTATCGATTGCTTTTTACAGCGTCTTTCTAGCCCTCTTAGTTTTTGAGTTAGAGGTGGGTGGTAACATATGCCCCCCCCCCCCACTAGGGCGAAGTTGGCTGAGACCGCCACTGGGGCGCGGGTTAAGTGCACGTGAGGACTGAGGAGTATCACGTTTCAAAATACCACGACTTAAAAAAATCCCTGTAGTGGTGTGCAGAGTTTGAGAGAGCATGGCCGTAAGTATTAACGTGACAATTCATCAAAAGAGTTGCTTGACGTGCTTGAATAATGCATTGCAGAATGCTACTTGTTAACCTACCTACACTTTAAAATATCTGCATTTGAATGGTTTCCTTTTTCCAATTGCCCCTGCTGAGTTAGAAAATAGCAGTGGCGCGGGAACCGGGGGGGGGGGGGGGGGGGCTAGCGGGGGCTGAGCTCCTCCAGCTTTTCGGCTGTGGGGGGGGGGGGGCTCGTAATATATTTGAGCCCCCCCCCCCCCCCAGCTGGAGGAATCGAAATCGGAAATCTACGGCGGTGCCCCACAACTTTTCATGAGGCCAGGAACCGTTGGGCAGCTTGTCCTCCCCAAATTAGGGGTCGTGGGTCACAATATAACGGAAGAAAGCATGTAAGTGAAAAATCCACCTCTTTCACTGTCTCAGCAACTCATTTGGCAGATTGAAACCTTTATTCCAGGTTGCCAAAACGGTAGTTTCTTCATTCAGCTGAGACGGAATGCCTCACTTTTTTTGCAAATATTTTCGTTTTTTTTTGTTGAAAAGGCCAAGGTCTGCTGAAAAATAAGTGGTCTAAAACCGGTGAGAAAACTAGGTTTGGGGGTACCCTAGGTTGATCTCTATTATGGTTCAGCCCCCAACCCCCTAGTCTAGAAGAAGTTCCCGCGCCACTGGAAGATAGGTAGGTACCTAATACAAGTTTCACTTTTAAGGTGAGGCAGTGGCGGCGGAAGCGGGGGGGGGGGGGGGGGGGTAGCGGGGCCCGGGGCCCCCATCTTCCAGGGGGGGGGGCAAGCCAAACATATCTTTTTGCCCCCCCCCCCCAAATTGTTATCGACGATGTACCACAATACTTCCATACTACGTCATGAACATATGCCAGTTTGGCTGAGTACCTTTTTAACCTTCGCCCCAGTGGGGGGGGGGGGCATATGTTACCACCCTGTCGCGTTTTTTCTCGTATAAATAAAAAACCGCGGCGCGTAGCGCCGCGCCGCTTGGGGTAGCTTTTGGTACATCAATTTTGGACAATGTGTGAAATTTTTGACCCCAGGTCATGTCAGGTCAGGTCACTAGGTCAAGTTAACTGACCAAGCCTAAAAAAAAGTTTGCAATCATGTCCAGCCAGCAGCGTTTGTCAGAGAGGTTTCAAACTTGGTGGATTACATGATGTTATGGGTGCCTACAACTTGTATATCTCGGATTTTTTATATGCGTGACCTAAGGTCAGGTCAGTGGCGTGACCTTTCCATTATAAGTCAATGGAGAAAAACGAAAATGCCTCTAGATCCGTGTGTACGCATAGGAACAGTCCAAATATTTCAGGATAACAATGATTTGGACCACCCGTGACGACCAAGGTGTCTTTTTTGCTGATAGCCTCTTGAAAGGTCATCCGAGGTCATTTGAGGCTACAAACAGTTTTTTGCCAATAACTCTCGATTGGAAAGAGATAGAACGCTGGGGTTGGCCTCATTGTGTTTGTCTTGCCGAGACGCATCGACTGATATGCAACATGACCTTTTCCGGTCAGGTCATGACCTTGATCTGAGGTCAAATTTTGAAGTTGACCTTTCAAGGTCAAATTATAGTTCATTCGACGCGTCTCGGCGAGAGGAACACGATTCTGGCATTAGAAATGACCTAGCTTTTTTTAGTCAAAAGTTATTGTCGAAAAACACTTTTCTTGAAAAACAGCTATTTTTGGAGTTTTTGCCCTCTGGAGGCTAAACCGTTGACCTGAGGTCATTTTTGATGATGACCTTATCAAAAGAAGAGTTCAAAAGCTATCGATTGATATTCCCAGCGTTTTTCTAGCTATCATAGTTCCTGAGATGATGGCATGTTTTCTGAAAAATATAATGACAATTCGCAAATTTTGACCTTTGATGACCTCTGGTGACCCCAATATTGCTCTAAGATGAAAAATGACCGAAATACTTTCAAACGTACGCATCAAGAGCTATCGACTGCTTTTTACCGCGTTTTTCTAGCCCTCTCAGTTTTTGAGTTAGAGGTGGGTGGTAATGGTAACATATGCCCCCCCCCCCCCCACTAGGGCGAAGTTGGCGGAGACCGCCACTGGGGCGCGGGTTAATTTGATAGAGCGAGTACTTTGGATTGATATTGCTGTCAATGTCGTCGTACATATTTTGATCACTTATTGGCTAGCATTTTGCAGTGCGAGTGTTACCAACCAAAAAGGTTTGCAATAATTGGCTAGCTTTAATGACGTCATTGGTTTAAAGGAAGCAAGCTGTTCAACGCGAACAACAGTCTCACGGTGACGGCCACAGTGTGCAACACGTATTTGAACTGGACTGGCCGCAGTGGCGCGGGAACCGGGGGGGGGGGGGGGGGGGGGGTAGCGGGGGCTGAGCCCCTCCAACTTTTCGGCTGAGGGGGAGGGCTCGTAATGTATTTGAGCCCCTCCAACTGGAGGAAGCGAAATCGGAAATCATCTACCAACATAATTTCATAGATTCATAAACACATTTTCGAAATGTTAACCAGAAACAACCTTCATTATGGAGCGCTCTAACGCAGAAGACTGTGACAACATGTAAGCACATATTCATTCTCCATACATTATACATTTCCACCAAACCCCCTCCACACATAATGCTCAGAAATCAAGCAGCTATCTACGAGCTACCGGTAACCGGAAGAGTAGGACGGAGCGCGAGTGGCCCGGCACGGACGTCACAGAAGCGCGTCTGAGCGTGCCACAGGCCTTTCCCCGCGACTCTGCCAGACGCCAGCCGGCATAGGCGCGTGAGCCGGGGGGCAGCATGGGGGCAGCCTGCCCCCACAACTCTGGGGCCGTGGGGCGCTGCTCCCACAAAGGTTCATAGGGCCAGGAACCGTTGGGGCAGCTTGTCCTCCCTATATTAGCGATCATAGTGGCATTGCAAAAACTGCTGCGAACTGTGGAGCCGAGCAGCCCCACTGGCCCACTGTGGCGCCACCTATGTGAAGGACACCTGCCGCCCACCTGAGCAGGACCCAGCGGCGGCAGTCCAGTCACGTCAGCTCTGAGCTCTCAGGCATGCCTGACCCGGCCTGGCGCGGACCTGCCGACTGCCCCGACACCTGGCGACGGTACGGTGAACTGTGACCCAGATGGCGCTAGAGAACCGCCTCTGCTGCGAGATGCGCATTGCGTATTGTCTCTGGCAGCGACCACATTACGACCGCTCTGGATACAGGGCAGGAATAAGAGGCATCTACTTAGCCTTGCAGCACCCGACTTCAATGAAGCTAGCCATTATCAAGCAGGTAAGATAAACTTTTCGCTTACCGTCTTCAATAAGTTTGCTTTGGAAGGCATGGTAGCTTACATACCTATTCCCACCGAAGGCATCGACCGCACCCGCCACCAAAATAAATACTTTATTCAGTTTCGACAAACGTTTTTGGGAGATCATCTTCCCTATATGAGATCTCTATGACCCTTCCGACCTGAACCGTCATTCGCAACATCCGATAGCAATTTCCAAAATCCTCCAATGATCGTCCGCGATTGTCGAGAGAGTCAGTTTCTTGCCTTGAAATAAGCACGAAGATTCACGAGGCATGAGCCTCAAAGACACCCGGACGATTGAATTAACAATGGAATCGTAAGTAAACCGGTCGGCATTACTGGAGACCAGTCAGTAGCGGCGGAACACCTTCAATTAAAGGGGAGGGGGGGCACTGCCGACTTTTGGTCCCATTCTTTCCATGCAACGCCCATAGGGCTAATGTTAAAATGCCAAAATCAAGGGGGGCACGGTGCCCCGGTGCCCTCCCCGTTCCGCCGCCTATGAGACCAGTCCAAAATAGAAGTGTCTTTGTCTTTTATCTCGGTGTTGTAAATGATTTCCCTGAGCCGTTGGGAGCCCTATAGTCCTACTTTTTATTTATAGTGTCCGGGGCAGACGACCATGCAATCTATGACTGGAACGAGGCAGCAAGAGGAAAATACAACTGTAGTGGGTAGCGACCTGATTCCTCGAGTAGTCCATGCCCGAGGCCCGAGCATTTTCTGATAACCGCAGGTTGTTTGAAATAGACAACACTATTCGTTAGAATTGTGCTTTCTATTGAAAACAACCACAGCAGTTCCTGTTCGAGGTTGGGGTACACGAACAGTAGCGGCGGAACACCTTCAATTAATTGGGGGCACTGCCGACTTTTGGTCCCATTCTTGCCAAAATCAAAGGGGGCACGGTTCCCCGGTGCCCTCCCCGCTCCGCCGCCTATGTACACGAAGGGGACATAGGGAGGACTATCCGGGTCAAAGACAAGTAGGTGGTGCCCGCTGTTCATTTGTTATAACTTAAAAGCAATGAACTGAACAAACCTACCTAATTTGTACAACTACACAATTCTATGCCATATTAAAATATTTTACAGAAATAGAGACTGAAAGTAACCTGCTCCACAGTTCCGTATGCTCAATCCGATTGGTGGCCCACAAAACTCTATACCTCCTACAATCCCTAGCGACAACATCGAATAAAGTGGACAGAGAACCGAAAAATGGTGCATTATGTAAGCCTCTAATAAGGGTTTTAGATTGCGACATTCCGGTTCCGCAACGACGGAATGGACTCACAAGGAGCAAACCACCATATGTCAGGGCTGTAATAAATGCAAACATCTCTGAACAGTTTAATTTGATCGCTATTTACAATGGAATCAGCATCAATACGAGCAAATAGAAAAGTTGCATTTCATATGCTACCTTGCTGTTAAGCTTATGTCTAAAATGTTAATTGTTTTCAAAACGGGTTAGTACTTAGTTGTTTTCAAAATGTTAATTGTTAAAAAAAATGTTTGTTTTCAATATTTAGTTTCCTCAGCGAAGCCCGTTTTGAAAACAATTAACATTTCAGACATCTATTTACCTGAGGAAAAGAATAATGACGCTTCGGCAACATCTGGTAAAGCTAATGCTTTAATGCTAAGTCGGATAGTTATAATGCTAACTATCAAATGCCTATTTTTTCGTAAAGCGTGTCTTCAGTTTAAAATATTTCCCAGTGTCCCCCTTTGGCCGTCCGAGCCCAGCGCGGGCCTCTCGACACGGGGTTCAGGTGCTGCCTGTCGCCTCGCGCCGTACCGGTCCGGCCAAAATAATGGGCCGTGTCAGCGGACACAAAACTGGCCGGGCGCTCAGCCATTATCGGAGCGCCTCTGACCTTCGGGGGACGGGCGGGACCTGCGGAACGATCCCTCTCGCATCGGCAATTAACGTCAGGGCAGGTGAGAAAAAAAAAAAACGATAGACGTTCCCCTCAATAGCCGTTGCCCCTTACGATCGAGCGCTGATTCACTCCGTGACGGTAGTCGAACGGTGAGCAGCATTTTAGTTCAAAACCCCATTGTTGTTTTTGCGTGTCGAACCGCTTCTGATGCCCCAAATATGCGCATGTACCGGATGTAAAAATATGAATGTAAACAAAATGCTGCCTATTAAGCCGCCACCGTGTCAAGATTTATGTTTCGGTTGCAGTTAAGTATCCACGCTGAAGACACGCCAACTTAAGTTCAGTCACGACACCATTAGTGGCAACAACATAGCCCGGTCCCCAGACGGAAAAATCTCGATGTAACCGTCAAGCATCAATTGAAGCGAATGTGAATGACTCGACTTCCATAAAGTCTGTACGGTAAAAAGTTATTTCCTGAAGCGAATATTTGTATAAGCCGTAACAATGGACACAAATATTTACATCGCAAGTTGTGGACAACATCGATTGTTTCACCCGACTTCCTGCGGCGCGAGCTAATTGCTTTATGTTCCCTTGTTTTCTAAACACACGGACTGTTGTAGAAATTTTGGCCACCAGTCCCGTCCCTCTGAACGGTAGAACAATAGCCGCCCGATTGGTGTCAAAGGACCGTTCCGGTAGCCCGGACTGTAGCGGTGTGCCGGTGGGGCCGTCTGCCCCCAGTGCCCCGCGCTGTCCCCACCGGCCGCCCTGCGCGGCGGGTCGGCGCGACGGGACGCTACCCGCTCGCGGCGATAATTGCACGCTTCCGGCGCGGCGGAGGCGGTTCGGTAGCGCGGTCCGGCGCGCGCGCAGAGATGCGGAGCAGGGGAGCAGGTCAGCCCGCTCCCGTGTGTAGCATCTGGTCCTCAGGTGCGGCCGGCCGTGCCTCTATTTATACCGGCCACATGTCCCTGTTTGGCCGGTGCCGGCCGAGCCGCCAATTTGGAGCGCTGGTTAGTCGGCGGTCAACACGCCGCGCTCAATGGGAGCAGCGGCGGCGGAAGCGGCGCGCCGGTGACCAGCGCGGCGCGGCCCAGGTGTCGGAGATCGGACGGCGGCGGCCCGCCGGCCAGTCAATGGGGAGCGGCGGGGGCCGCGGCGGCTGCACAATGGGCCGGAATCCAGGCAGCTGCCGCGCCGGTACGGTCTCCGGCTGCCGGCCCGGGGACAGGGGACAGGGTCGCTCCAATGGGACACACCGTCGGACCGCGACTGGGCGCCCTGTCCCCAGGCCGTGAATCATCGCCAGCCCAGCGCACCCCCGCGTCTCGGACCGACACCGGGCAGATCCTCAATCGGAGCTGCTATGCGAGAGAAATGCTCCCGGTCTCCCATGAACGGGAACCGTTCAAGTAGGTATTTCTGGTTAAATTGGAAGCTAACCAGAAAGTCAGGAGCGCTGTCACTGACCTTTTATAATGGTCGTCGTTCCTAACTATGTGGGAAGTGAACGTGTGTGTATGGAATTGTAAAAATCCTTGCAGCAGCTCCATGTAGCTAAAATTTTGTTTACCATCTTGATATAGGTACAAATGCATAGGAATTAGAATCGTGACTAGATAATCGCGCAAGCATGCTTCTCATCCACTATTTATTCAGCCATCTAAATTTATGCATCAGGAGAAGTTATGTATCGTTCGAATCATGGAAGCCACTGCATTCGCTGATTTTTACTATACTATCTCATTTAGCGATATCATCAAAGAATGCTAAGTGGTTGCAAACAGCGCGAAGCAAACGGCAGGAGCTCCTTGAATTGCTTTTCGTCGCACTCACAACCTATCCGAGGAATACAATAACATCTGCCTCTTTTTACCTGAAGGTACCTAAGTGCTTCTGTAGACCGAGGAAAAGCTGAAAGTGTACGTAAATAGCAGACGTTCACTTCAACCTCGTCCGGTTAAAAATGTGAACATGAGGTTATTTGAATAATACGAATTACATGGTATAGTGAAAGAGCACATTTACTTTCTAATAGTGAGAACTAAGAAATGTATTCAATGCGGATTTTATTCATAGTTTAAATGTGCTATATCAAGTTATAGTTGCAGATTACTAAATCAAAGCATACCCAATGTTTTAGATCCAATACCTACGTCATGCACTCATTCCAAATGATGTGTTCTTTCTTGCTTTTCTAGACTTCCTTTATTCACTCTATAAGAGTTGACCCTAGTTCTAGAGAAATGACACTCAAATGGGACATGGATCAAAACAGACGACAAAGAAGAGCCGAGCCGCCGTTATTTAACACTCACACAAACAGACACAGGATCTCGAAACGCATCACGCAAGGCTTCACTTACAACGCACGGACGCCACAAAGACAAAGCGAGCTCTTTTAATTCACACGCTTATATCAAATTCAATCACAGAAAGCACCTCCTCTTTCACACACACACTACATTTCAGATAATGTCGCTCGTTGCTCACACGCTAAGTGCCGGTATCGCCGATGCCGTAAAACAAACGTTCGCAGCGCCGTTCCGGTGTAGCGGTGCCCCCGTGGGTGCGTGGTCCGTGTAATGGGTGGTAACTGCGGTCATCGGTCATGTCGGCACACCTGGAGCAACTGGGGAGGGGGACAGACACCCCTGCTGGGCAGCCGGCCGCCGTACCACCGCGGCGGACCGGGCCGCGCTGCCAGAGACTGTACCGGGCCAGGGGACGGTGGGAGGAGCCCAACACTGGGGAGGAAGCCGGCGCGTCACGTGGGCGCCCGCAGAAGGCGGCGCGTTTTTGCCGGGACAGGGCGCGTGCGGGGGTGACACCGGAATGAAACAGTAGTGCGTCGCCGCCGGGAACCGGAGCTGTCACACGGGAGACGCGACACGCGAGGTGAGGCGACGAGCCGGCACCGCTGCCTACGGCGGACTGACGGACCGTCCTCCGAGGCTGCACGAGGCCGGCTCTGGTCTATGGGGGATCTGCTAGTGGTGTGTGTATGGGGTGACCTGGGATGTCGACGGGAGTTACTGTTGTGCGTGCTTTTTAGATGTTAACCTCCTCTTCGGTTACGCTTCTGCTCGTCCATTGGGGTTTCGGAAGTGAAACATGATCGAAGCGTATAATGGCTCACGAATTATTTGGGGGACACGAGGCCTCATTTATTTATGAATAGATAAGTTACAAGCGACTACCAGATTTTTTGCACCTCTTGTGAGTGGTAATGACGGAAATGTTGAAATGTAGCCGGCCTCCTGACTTTACCTAATGACTGTCACTGCATTGCATGCGACCCATTTTACTTTATGCCCGATGAAACGTCTTGTTTAATTTATGGTGAAAAAATGCAATAATTTATAGTTAACGTGCATGCTTTTGAACGAATATGAGGAAACATCTGATATCCGGTGATCAAAACTGGTCTGGGTCGTCCACCCGCGAGTAGGTAGACAGCTGACAGCAAAATTATAGGTATTACATCGCTTGCTAGACAAGGTGGTTTCAGTTTGCAAGGTAAACCATTTATATAATATAGACATGCACCATACGAAAGAACAAAAATTGATATGTGAAAAAGTTGCAAAAATCGACATTTCTCGGTTTTCTTGGCTATTACAGAAATGGAATTGATGCTTTGGATTAATAAAAAAGCATGTATTTTGGTTCACTACCGTAGTGTTGGCATTCGACAGTATTCAGAGGTGTGAAGAGCTGGACCGAAATCAAAAGTGTTCCCATTGCACAGACAGACAGACATTTCCTGTCGGTCTTTGCAGGGTCACCTTGCCAATCCCTGGAATCCATGCCGATCTTTATCAAATGCAGTTACTCATCTCCATTGGCTATACCAAAGCCATAATCCCCATTTTTGTTATTTGGAGTGCCGGGACTTTTTCGACGTTGCATGCCTTTCGCCCTCGGCGGTACGAAAGCCCGTCCTGGCGGCGTCTCCTGACTGGCGGTGAATGGTGATTCGCTGCTCACGAGCGCCTTTGTCACAGTCTGGCGGCGGCGGCTGAGCAGACCGCCTTCCTGTGGTGTCGTCGTGACAGCGGGACGATTACACCACCGGCCACCGCTGATTGTGCACAGGACCGATCGAACACAGTTGGCCAAAGGACACCGGTGCTGCCCGACTGTTCGAGACACAGACTGTTGCAATCCGTTATGTTGTTTTGATATTTTGATTTGATCGTTCACAAATATTGTTTTAGAGCCATATGTACTCAAAAAGGGGATTAAATTCATTATCAGCGGAGCATGAGAGTTGAGACAATGATTTGCACACAAAGTAACTGACAAATATCACAAGAACGTCGAAGAAAATACGTAATGGATTCAATCATTCAATGACGACGAACACATTACATGAGTGCATTTGGAAAATGCATCTCATGAAACATCTCTCAAAAAAACATCTCTTGGCGGTTTGACGACTTCACATTTTGACTGACGATTTGAGTGGCCCGTGACGGCGCACAATACTGTCCCGTCCCGTTCAACGTTTACTAAACGGTAGACATTGCACGCCTTAATCAAGATCGTGGGAAAACTTGTTGAATGTCTCGTATGTCACTATTTACGATTATATTGTTTTCGACACGCTCGATTGAGCCGGCCTTTTTGCTATTTATTGTGAGTGAGATAATTGTGAGACGGCCCGACTATTTATTACGATTTTCGCCGGTAGCCGGCAGTTGTTTGGACAATATCTGTCAGTCAGCTCAGGTGGTGGCCGGTAAACCCAGAGTACATAGACGGTAAACCCCGCCACATATATCAACAGCAGCGCTATCCCCGGTCGCAATAAAGTGCAGAGAGACCGGCCGAGTGAAACACATCAACATGATGTGGATAAATTACCTAATTCCAGGTAATTTGCGACCAGTTGGCGCTAACACCTTGCTATTATGGAGTATCTCATCCCCTTGGAGTTATACCGAATCTCCGGGCCAACCCCATCTAGAGCAAACAACGCTAAAGGCGGGATGATAATGCGCTATTATGTGTTGATAATAACTAACTAATGATGCAATAAATTTCACCAAATATGACGTATCAGAGAGTGTTGCGATTCTAATCGACGGTTGGGTATATACCTAATGATTATGCATATTATGACCGAGGCCATCTGGGCGTTACGGGTATAAAACAGGCGCCCAGAGCAGCCACTGCTTTTGATTGTAACTTGCGAACGATATCAAACATTGCGACTTGGACACAAACCCAGAACGGGCTGGGTTGCTGAACTAACTGTGAGTGATTATTGCTGAGCGACCGCAAGAAATAAAATATTTATACCCATTATCTAGTTAGCGGTTACTGACCATGCAACAGGAAATTTAGACGCTTATCGAATCTCTGAGGCGCTTCAATTTCATAAACACCAATAAACTATTGGATGATTTGATGATATCAAAATCTGACTTCTATACATACTGTCATCTAAAACCAAGTTTTGATAAAACGGCGAGGCCGAGGTGACACCTTTTCGGTACTCACCAGTCACCATATGCTGTCTCCTGTGTTCGACAGATGGCTGACAGTGAGCAGCATCCGCAGGATCAGCAGGTTCAGCAGACGGAGCGGGCCGACCCTATCGGGGCCGAGTCTCCCGCTCCTGCCGCACAGCCCGAGCACACAACACAGGTCAGTCAAATACCCGAGAACACAACACAGGTCAGTCATATACCGGAGCATACAACACAGGTCAGTGATATACCCGAGAGCACAACGCAGGTCAGTGATATACCCGAGAGCACAGCGCAGGTCAGTCATAACCGGAGCACACAACACAAGTCAGACATATACCCGGCCAGACATTTATCTGACTCACAACGCAGGCCAATAGCGGTGCCTCAGTCGAACACACGGTGCCCATTGCCTTTGAAAAGGAAGCACGGACGACTCATGGCAGTCATGAACCAAAACATGGCACAGCACAGGTTAGTAATACACCTCGGCTCAAAGACCAGTACCGTCATCGGTGCTGAAAAGGGCAGTTCAGCCGGCTTCTCAATAGAAAAACACTACTCTAACGAAGTGCTGTTCAAACGTGTGAACAACATTCGTTTGACCGAGACCGTAACACAAATCACAAGTCGGCGGCGCCGACCCAACATGGGATGAGCCGGTGATAACAGACTACAAACAAGGCGGTGCAGTGATGCCTATGATCAACACATGTCGATTTAACGCCCCGCCGCACAAAGGCGGAATTCAATCGATCCGGCTGGAATAAGACTGAGGAATTGGTTCCGTTCTTCTTCTAAAGCAGGTACAACAGTAACACCCAAATTCTTAGCAATGCCCTACAACCACTCTTTTTGTACGTAGTGTACCAATGCACCGTTTCATAAATTTAAAAACAGCGCTGGCCGCTGCCAGTACCTTCTGCCAACTGATGAATTTCAGCGGTGGGAGTAATACGGTCACACAACTGAGTAAACGTTCCATGTTTAAATGTCACACTTCTGCCATTAATTTTGTACACATTTTTAATCGGTTCCTCAAACGGTCCCTCCCGAGCCAACATGACTATCTAAATAAACATTTGTTGATTCATGTTTATGCTATGCTGCAGAACGGACCGATACCCATGTTGCTTGCAGATAAGCCGAGGGCTTATGAGGTAACAACCTCATGGAAAGTCTTTGCAAATATCAGTCGAGACAAATTCTGAATAACTTCATTTTTAGCGGTGTGCAAGTTCACTGATTCCATGAATAAAGGCGCACCTTTAGGCAATAATCCACAGTGTGGTCAAATATGCATCTTTCCAAATTAAAAATTTTGTTCTCACAATATTCACCGGGACAGAAGCCCTCAGGATTTGCGTGGTATGCAGAAAACCACCGCTAAAAACGATCGTTCATCGAACCTCGTCTCATGTTGATGTGCTTGCCCGTCTGTGACAGACGTGACGGTGGATGATGGATTTGTGACGGTACCCCGATTTGTGACAGACCATTGTGACGGTGCGTCTGGTATAAACTCGTGACGGTAAGCCGTTGCAGCTGTCGCACTGGCACGGTCCGCGATATTTTGTCAGGTCCCGGTGTCATCTGTCGGGGTATCTCGTCAGGCCTCGGCCTCGTCTGCCGGGGTATCTCGTCACCCCGGTCTCATCTGCCGGGCGGCAGCACCTGCTGGCGCTCCAAACATCCCCCAAAGCCGGCAGATGGGCGCCCTTTATCGCCGCGTGTGCGCCCACAATCGGGTCACACAGGCTCCCACGGCCGGGCGCCGGCGTGTCTCCGCCCCGGGGCGCGGGAAGTGAGGGGGCGGCACGTGCCCGGGCAGCTGGCGTCTGATCAGCTTTCAGCGTGCCGGATCCGCCCGCACAGGGGGACGGCCGGGAGCGGATGGGGGCTGAGCTCCCCGCTCCCCCCGGGACCGGCAACGACAGGCGGCAGGCGCCGGCTGACGACCGGACGCGCAGGGACGCCGTATTTGTGGTCGGAGGCCGAGGGGAGCCCCGAGCCGCCGTCAAAGGGCTCTAAAGCTCTTGGCACCGGCACGGCAGAACGGTAATGCGCGTTGGGACAATATTTGTTTTTGGTCGGCGCAGCCCCGCCTCAGATCGAATGTCGAGGTAATCCTTCGGATCCAGGAGGAATGCAGGGCCGAATCGGTCCACCCTTTCCCCACCTGGAGCCCGAGGCTACTACTCCCCACTGTCGGCGCATTTCGTCGTGCCTATCAACACACACCGCCAGATCGAACATAAACGGCCGGCGGTTTGCATCGCTGCACGCACCGATAGCGCCAGCCCGGGGGACAGAGGTGACGAAGGTCACAGCGCCGCTGCCCAACCCGGCGGGTTACGGCTGCTGAACGGACCATTATAGACCCTTTGTGGCTGTGCGCTGCATTCCCGTAAAAAAGCGGCCGCGGAATGCCGATCACCCTGTGGGGCGCTCCTGCCATCAACTAACCTTCGTGTGATCAATGGGACGGACAGCTATCAGTGCTGAGAGCAGCTGTCTCCTGAGCTCATCGCCCGATATCCGGCGGTATTTCAGAGCTCCTCGATCTTCCGTCTCTCCTTTTCACTGTCTGGCGGGACAGTGCGTCTCGCGTCCGCCCCTGTCGCGCTGCCCCGATCTCTGGGTCTTCTGAGAGCCGCGCGGAGCGGACCAGGTCTGCCTGCAGCGGCACCCGGAGGAGCCGGTCCTGATGGCGGTCCGCTCTGCAGTCCCCGCGCTCGGGTCAGGGGTCACCGGGGAGAGGATCGCGCGGAGCACCGCTGGCGCCGCTAAAGAGCCGGAATGCCGCCGGTCTGGATCGACAGGCATGCAGGGCGCGGGGAGAAATGTCCGGTCAGAGGACCGGAGGTCAGATCAGCCGGCCGACCCGATCGAGATAGCGTCACGCAGTCGTGACTAAGGAAAACCGGCGCGGCGTCACGAGATCGCACGACATCCAGGTGCCGCGGACGGGGGCAGATGACGAACCGGCGCGCCGGCCACCCGCCGCTCGTGATGTGAAAGTGTTGAGTCAGTGAGCACGAACAGGGCGCTGGGGAGCGGGGGAACGGGTCCGCGATCACCTGCCGAAGCCGCAGAAGGTGACACCGCGGCGTCACGGCCGGCCGGCCGAGCACGACCTCCCACACCTGGCCGGGCGGCCGGCGGGCCCGCGGCCGCCCGCGCGCGCAGACAGGGTTACAGCGCTGAGCCACCAGCAGCTGCCGCCGCCGCTCCGCCGCCACCGCTCACCGCCTCGCAGGTCTGTCAGTCACGCCGCGCGGGGAGCTGTTGTCGGCGCGCCGCCGGCCGGATGTCGTTAGTGGCCGCCGACCGACCCCCGATCACGGCGGTGACGGCGCCATCAGGCCAGGCGCCGGGCGTGACATTTGGCGTGCAGGTATCGCCGATCGGGCCAGGAAAACAGCGGCGCCGCCGACCTCCGGGTGGCCGGCGCGGCCGCCTGACGTCCGGTGGCCGCCCGCCGCGCCGCCCGCCCCGCCCCGCCCCGCCGTCTGTCTGTCTGTGTGTCTGTCTGTGTGTCGGGCGTGCCGCCGACCCGGGTGGCGGTGGCGGGGACCGTCACGGAGCAGTCAGAGCTGAGCGTGACCGCGGCCGCCGTCCGCTCGCCGACGCCGGCACGAGCGTCCACTTCAGGACGCGGCGCACCGATGGGCGACAAAGATACCGTGCCCCGGCGACCGGCGGCGTGCACCGGGGGCCTGTCCGCCGCTCACCGTCTCTGGCGCGGGTCCCGTGAGCAGGCGCGCCCGTAACCCGGGTAGCCAGTGGCCGCCACTCATGTGCATACGTCCGTGACTGCCCTTCATATTGCTGAATAATTTCCGCGACGGGGCTTCCAGCGGCAACCGCCGGCGGGCGCGGCTCCCTTCTCGGCTCCCGTGCTGCAGCGGACGGCGAAAACAGTGGCATGTCGCTCGACGGAGCGATTTGAGCCGGGCACGATAGTTCAGCGACGACACGGACAACCAGGACGGCCGCGATAGCCGAGAGAAAAACGGCATTTCAATGAGGAGATAGGACATTAATCGGTGACATTTTCTTTTGATGGGGTGGACCCCAGCTGCTGGCTGCAATTTTATGACGCCTCGTGGCAATTCGACTTTCTTTTCCGTCCGCATAATAATGAACAACGTTTAACTAGAAAGGCCATTCTAAGCGACAGGCAATCTCATTCAATAAAAATGAC
The DNA here is from genome assembly GCF_019059575.1 of Amphibalanus amphitrite. Taxonomy (NCBI): domain Eukaryota; kingdom Metazoa; phylum Arthropoda; class Thecostraca; order Balanomorpha; family Balanidae; genus Amphibalanus; species Amphibalanus amphitrite. The sequence goes on from NW_024881515.1 coordinate 852,815, forward strand.
GAACGGGTCACGCGGCCGTTTAGTCAGTGCTCGGCGCGGCGCAGAGATCGGAGGGCGGGCGCGGCCGTCCGTTACACCGCCACTGCTGGTCGCCGGATGCTGCGAACTACGAGCTGACCGCACGCAAGATCGACATGAATGGCATACCAATGTAATCCAGAGCTGCGCCGGGCCGCCGGCTATTGATGCTCATACCGGGATAATGGGCGACTGGCGGCTGCTGCAGCGGAGGAGCCGCGGTCGGCGGCCGTCTGGCCGGCCCGGCACACCTGTCGGTCGAGGACCACGCCACGAGTCGAGCCGACGCCAATTTGTCACAGCGTGGCGGGGCGATTAAAAACAAATCAGCCAGCGCGACCAGTGTCCTTCTTGGAAACATCGATTTGTCCGGCTGTTTGTCAGTTGGAAATCGTTTCTGTCGAAGTGCAAACGACAACTATTTTTGTTGATTTCCTTGCAACAGCATTGTAAACTGCATGGCGGCGAAGGAAGGAAAGGGGCTAAAGATATGGCAAGAAAAGCACCGTTCAAGGCTAGACAATAGACATTCCATTTGCCCCTCGGATACATACACATTACATACACCAATTACCGCTGTTACTCATCGGCGCTCGCCGCCTCTGTAATACCGGTGTGGCGGTGTTTGTTTTATTTCTGCCAATCACCAGACTGCCGGCCGCCGCTCCCCGCTGCTGCGGCGGTGTCTGACGCGGCCGGTAGCGGAGGAGTCGCCGACCGGCGCGCCGCCGGACTGGTGACCGGGTCCGCGGCAGGTCGGCCGCGCCGCCGGCAGCCGACTCATTACGGCCATCAGACCCTCCGTGTGGTTGGTCGGCGGCCCATTCTGGCCGGGCGGTGAGGAGGCCTGCAGCGGCCGCCGGGCCCACTGTGGGAACCGGCTCCCGCACCGGGGCTGCTCACCGGCACCACCGCAAACAGCACCGCCGGCACCAGAGGCTCCAGCGGCCGCCCGGCCCACCGCAGACACCGCCGGACAGACCGGGCCGGTCCCCGCGCTGAATAGCTGCGGTCCTCCCCACGGAAAAATGCCGCCATCAAAACCCGACGCGCCGGTCTCTGAGATTGTGTCTCTGTGAGCCAACTGCGGCCAGTGTGATAGGAATGCCACGGTTTGGCTGTCGCTGGCGACTGCAGGCCGCCCAAGGTCGCCCGAGCCATGCTCTCCATGCGCTCTCCCAGGTGCCAACAAAGGCAATCAGGGCGGTAATGACACGGCCGGCGACCCTCGCGCCGCCGCGACGGCCGGCGCCCAAGCAAGGGCTGCGCTGGGAGCTCTGGTGGCGATCGCCGCGATCTAATCGGCGCCACTTCCTCGGCGCTGTTCACGTGCACCCACCGACAGTCGGCGCGATTGTGTTCCATGAAATGTTTTGTCTGACGGTGCACGAGGCCGCCTAGCGGTCCGCCACTTGCACGGCCGGGTCAGCGCCGTTCCCAGTGCAGTGCACAGCCACTGCCGGCTGTGCACTGTGCGCCCGATGTGCTCTGTGATTGTCCAGCGGCCTGGGAAGCGAGGGCGACATCCATGACCTGTCTTCTACCAGTAGCATTTAGACATTTCGAAGAAATAGGAGATCGCCCTGAATTTTGCGCGGTCACGTCGGAGGGCCGCTGACTTCTCAGTACCCATCCACGACTCTTAATATAAACTTAAAATAAACACTTCTTAGTCGACAAAGCAGAGGGCTGAACATAGCTTCCGTTCCATTACAACATTTCTGCCATAACAATGCTGAGATACAGAAATAAGTGGCTAATAGATAAGACACTGGTCCCGGCTTTTGCCATTACCCAAGCCCCAGACCCCTCTCTACACACCGCCGTTCCCTCACTGTATCTCGTTTCTCTGACTGTTGCAGGTTCCGGGCCTATCGTCCGCCCCCGGCCGACCAGTCGCCAGCTCACCCCTCCGTCGGCTCACCGACCGACTCACCACCATGTTCTCACCGCCCAGGAAGAAGGTCGTGGTGAGTACCCGCCGTCCCCGGCGAGCGAGCTAGCGCCACCGCCCGTTCACACCAAACCCGTCATCACGAGCAATTAACTCGTGAGCGGACATTAATGCAACTATCAATCTTGCCTGTGACTATCGGATCACTGCAGGGTGCGCAGTGGCAGCCCAGCGGCAGGTCGGGTGTTTCCGTCTCTAATTTAGGTGTCTGCTCCCCTGACCGCAGAACGTTTAATAAAAACCGTGCGTCACCCACACCTGCGCGGCGAAGTCGACCTGGGTTCAGTCTTCCACGTTCACTGGCAGTATCAGACCGATCCTGCATCAGGACATAGTCAATAGTCATGATCAAATGCTTCTGGGGTTCATATTATGATCGCGGAGTATAAGGTAACTACATACTGCAAGTGACTTTCAGTAGGGCTTCACCTTGGAATGCATATAATTTTTTTTCTCAGAAAAACGATAAAAGTTACCCAGAATCTTCGCCCTCCGCTTCACCCTTCAGAATCGTTAACGATGGACGGACACTGGACAAATTCCTCCCAATGACTTCAGCAGTGGCTCTCCGCTCGACATGAACGCCACAGAGTGACCAGAAGCCTACCGCGACACCTGACGACCTATGTCCAACAGGAGCGTTGTCCATGGTGAACCCATCCTCGCTTCTGCCGATTTCTGCTGACCTCCGGCTCACCTCCGACCCCCGCTGATCCGCTGACCTCCGCTGACCCCACTGACCTCTGTGCGACAGGAGCGGCGCCACACGGTGGAGACCACCAGCGAATCTCAGCGGATGGTCTCTCTGGGAGTGCCTGATCCGACGCTGAGCCGACTGGCCGCTGACGCTGACCCAGAGGGAGGTGCCGACGATCAGAGCACGCGCACCTGCGCGCCGTCCAAAACGAAAATCATCATCGGTGAGCCGACTAGACCGAGCCTAGCTCGAATTCCATAAATGGAGCACGTAACGCCGTCATAAAAAGGACCAAAGTTATTTGACCTTTAAATGTGAAATGATGCAAACAATATTAACTCTACTCTGCTGAGCTTTCCCAGTGTTTTCTATCGTTCTTTATGCTGTTTCGATGATCTAATGATAGTGTCATTCTCCGCGGTCGAGTGAAGTATTTTGATGCCCGAATTTTTCAGTAAGATGACATGTTTATCGCATTGCCGTGTGGTGATTTCAAATTGGTTTTTAACGTGTGTGTACCTGCAGGGATAATTGGCCACATGGGCTCATTACACCAATTGCATTCTCTCACGCTCAGATTGAAACAAAGTTTACGATACAAGAAGATTGCGTGACAGCGAAATCATACCAGAAGGGTCCTTTAGGATCGTACGTACATTAAATGAGCCAGGAGTTATCTAATATAACGTGTTATTTATCGCTGATCCACTCGAGAATCTTAGATAATAATTCCACCTTAAATCAAACTCTCACTCTCTATCTTTAGATCTTATTTAACATGAATGCATCCCGTTAATTACCATTGACATCACGCTATAAAAGCACACAAACACACCACTATACTAATCACTCTTGGTTCAAGAGTCCTGATTCAATGATGACCCCACCAGTCCCACCCGCTCTCGGCCCGCCCTGGCGGCCCTGCCCCGACTCACCCACCCAGGGCCCGCCCTGCCCCGACTCACCCACCCAGGGCCCGCCCTGCCCCGACTCACCCACCCAGGGCCCGCCCTGCCCGACTCACCCGCCCACCGCCCGCCCTGCCCGACTCACCGTGTGCTCGCCGCTACCCGCAAGACAGAAATGAAAACACACATTAAAGAAATATGGGACTATGACAACATGGATGTGGAAAAACTCACCAACTCCTTACTTTACACAGACTGGCAGCACATACTTGACAAAGACGTCGACGAAGCTACCAAACTATTCACATCAACCATTTTAACTGCTGCAAAGGATGCTATCCTAACTAAAACTGTATACAGCAAACACAAAAACAAACCATGGATCACAGGTCAACTGAAACAAAACATTAGAAAGAGAGATAGACTGTTCAAGCGGGCCAAAGAGAAACAGACAGAACACAATTGGCAGCAATGGAAAGCACAAAGAAACAAAGTAACAGATATGAATCGTAGGCTTAAGAAGAACTATATTCAATCCCAACTAAACATGCTCACTGAAAACAAGTACACCCCATACAAATACCACCAAATACTTAGACACATTACAGGTAGTAGAAGAACCCAGAATATCCCACCCTTAGAAGAACCAAACGGTGACATTATAACAGATGACGACAAAAAAGCAACCCTACTAAACGACTACTTTGCCAAACAATCTCACTTCGAACATGACATTAACGAACGAGCCCCGCCTACTGTTTACTCTAACACAGACGCTCCACCGTTAGAAAATATATATGTGACTGGACGTGAAATCCTCTCAATACTCAACTCTCTAGATCCCAATAAGTCATGTGGAGCTGATAAACTTCCGAACAAAATATTAAAGTTAACAGCACTGCTTATCTACGAACCCCTTACCCAACTCTTTAACAAATCCCTCAGATCTGGTATATTTCCGGACTCATGGAAAGAGGCTATAGTTCACCCGATATATAAAAATAAAGGCTCTCAATCTGACCCCCAAAACTATCGCCCCATAAGCCTTTTACCGTGTCTCTCTAAAATATTAGAAAAAGTTGTATTTAATCGAATCTACAAGCATATAACTGAAAACAACTTACTATCGGACAAACAAAGTGGATACCGACCGCGACACAGTACCCAACTACAACTGACTTATCTGACACACAAAATTTACAAAGCTTTGGACGACGGACGAGACTTTACAGCAATATACCTAGACATTTCCAAATACTTTGACAAGATCTGGCACACAGGACTACTGACTAAATGCGAACGGGAATTCAATATAACGGGACGACTTCTCGACTGGCTGACTTCATACTTGAACGACAGGCGACAACAGGTAGTTATCAGTGACACATTCTCTACAACACAGACGACTAACGCAGGCTGTCCCCAAGGCTCAGTATTGGGACCCCTTCTCGCTATGATGTATCTCAACGGACTAGCAGACAAAGTGACAAATGACATTCTTTTCTTCGCTGACGATACCTCTCTCTATGCCTCTCACACCAGTCAAAACATAGACGAATTACAAACTTCCCTACAACAAGACTTAGACACTATAGCAAATTACGCAAGAGATTGGAACATCACCTTCAATTCCACAAAGACTACACAGCAGACATTCAGCAATAAAAGTTTACTACGCTCCCCGCATCTCACTTTCGGAGGACAAACCATACAACAAGAAAACAATCACAAACACCTTGGAGTCATCTTTTCAACTGACAACCGTTTTCACGCGCATATAAACTCGATTATAAAAAAGGTCAACATTGCTTTGAGTCCACTTTACCCAATAGCCCGGATGACACCGAGAGAAGTCCTTAAACAAATTTACACAACATACATACTGCCACACTTCGACTACTGCGACGTGATATACGACGGACAAATAACAGTCACCGACGAAATCAGACTTGAAAGAACGCAAAACAGGGTAGCGAGACTAGTGACTGGTACAGACTTACGGACACCAACGGACGGACTCAGACGGGAACTAGGATGGACAAAACTCAAGACCAGACGTACCAAACACAAACTCATATTCTACAAAAAACTCTTACACGAACAAGAAACAATGCCCACCTACATAACAACTATGCTTCCCGACCTTAGACAAAATGCAACAAACCGGACATTACGCAACTCAAACACTCATACATTACCAATCCATCGAACCCTATCCTTTAAAAGATCCTTCATCCCAGACACGACCAGACTATGGAACAACCTTCCCGAATCAATCCGCTCTCTTCCTACCCTCAAATCATTTAAAGCAGCTCTCGAGCAACACCTAGGCACTGAAAAACCACCTCCATATCTCGCCTTCGGAAGCCGAGAAGGCAATCGTTTACACACCCAACTACGCCTCAATATGTCCATCCTGAACGCTCACCAATATAAAATCCAAAAATGTCCCACTCCCCACTGCGCTTGCGGCTATCACTCAGAAGATACACCACACTTCATACTTAGATGCCCACTCTACCAACAACACCGAACACAGCTATTCACAATCATATCAACCACTCTAGGACACGAATTCACAACACTAGATCATCAAACACAGTTAGACACACTACTGTATGGTGAGGGCCTCGACACCGGCAGCGGCCTCAGAGTTGCCTCTGAGTTCCAAAAATTTATCTTCAGTACAAGACGGTTCAACAATTAAATCGTCCCCAGACCAGCCAGTGGCACAACAAAAAAGTAATCACTCGCACCAGTAATAACATCCATCATTAACACATCCGGTGGTGTTCTTTCCTTTCTGTTGTATGTGCTGTATGTTTTGTTCAAGCTCGACTTCAGCTTCGTTCGTTTTTTTTTTCTCAGGATAGGTGCCTTAATTTAAGCCGGTAGGCTTCTGCACCGATCCTTTGTGTCACTGATTTCTGATGTTTTCTATTTCTTACTTACTTCCCATGTGACGCAAAAAATATATGATGATGATGATGATGACCCGGCAGTGCTGCTAGCGCTGGTGACGTTCCTGGTGATTGTGATCGTGGCGGTGACGCACCAGGGCACCACCGGCCGCCGGAGACACGCCTCCTACCTCTGGGACGCCACGGCGCGCATCGTCAGTGACGAACACGTGGAGACGATGGCCTCCTGCGGCCTGGTCAGAGGGTGAGTCTCCGGTCACAGTCTGGTCAGAGGGTGTGTCTTGGGACGGCCTGGTCAGAGGGTTAGTCTTTCGTAACGTCAGGAGAAGGGAACTGTGGCGTGGGGGCTACACAGTGGGTATTCACTTTTTGGCGACGGTCTGGTCAGGGGTTGGTGCTCAATGACGGAACGGATTAGTGAGTACTGATTATTGCATGCATATTTACTGGAATGTTTCGTAGTACTTAGGTTTATTACCTCCCTGTTTGGTTACGTGTCTATTGTACACTGAAACTAAAACAAGCACAAAGTGGGGACAATTGAATGATTCGCTCTCAGGTATTCACCATTGTTATCAAAGAACGTGTCGCGATTTGCATTGTGGATACATCCAAAGTACTCAACTTCCGACTGAACACAACGCCTGTCCCGCCATATCCAGGAATTATGTTGCTGTCACAATCCCGTGTCATAAAAACCACAGTAACATCTCCTGCTCGACGTTCTCTGACCGCCCAGTAACAGCCCTTTGACCTTCCCGCTGACTGACTTCAATATCATGACTGATCTCTGCCCCTCTGACTAAAACTGCCCCCGACTGATCTCTAACTGTCCTTTCACTGTCCCTCTGACCGCCCGTCTAACTGCCCCTCTGACCGACCCTCTGACTGCCCCCCTGACCGCCCCTCTGACTGACCTATGTGCGCCGCCAGCCGGGTGGAGAAGGAGGCGTTCGTGTTCCACGGCGTGCCGTACGCACTGGCGCCGGTCGGCCGCCGCCGGTTCCAGACGGCCGAGTCGCCGCCGGGCCTCTCCAGCTGCTGGACCGGGGTGCTGGAGGCCACCGGGCCGCCGGGCGCCGCGTGCCCGCACCTGGCTGCCGACGGCACGCCGGCCGGTGGCGCCGAGGACTGCCTGACGGTGGACATCTACACGCCGCGGGTGCCGTTCACCGAGCCGCTGCCGGTGGTGGTGTTTGTCGGCGGAGATACCCTCAGCGGCCGCACCCCGGCCGAGCTGCGACCCGAGCCCGAGCTGGCCCGGCGGCACGGCGTTGTGTTTGTGACGGTGCGCGTGCGCCGCAGCGTGCTCGGCTTCCTGGCGTCCGAGGTGCTGTCGCGCGCCTCGCACCCGCACGCCTCCGGCAACTACGGCCTCTCGGACCTGTTGGCGGCGCTCGAGTGGCTGTCACTGAACGCCGAGCACTTTGGCGGCTCGGCGCAGCGCGTAACGCTGCTGGGACACCAGTCGGGCGCCACGCTCATGTCGCTGCTGACGGCCGTGCCGCGCTCCAAGCAGCTCTACACCAACATGTGGCTGACGGGCGGCTCCGGTCACCTGGACAACTTCACCATGCCGGACCTGCGGCAGGCGTCCGAGAACAACGCCCAGTACCTGTCGTACGTGGACTGCGCCGACGCGCGCTGTCTGAGGAACCGCACCGTGCAGCAGCTGCTGGAGGCCGTGCCGCGCGTCTGGCACCGCATACCCACAGGTGAGCGTCACCACAGGTCACCGGCTGGGGGCAGGTCACCGACCGGATGCTCACCAGGCAGTGACCAGGGAACTTTTGTATCCTGAGGAAGAGGGAGAAAGGAGGGAAAGGGAGTGAGGGATATTAGCAAGGTTCGGCAGAGCTGGTTAGCAGCAGACCGTTTAAAGCAGGGAACTATGAGTATCTGCCGTTTCACTTGATACACCAGCGCAAAACACAAAATGTACGTACTTTGAAGTTTGATGTAGCTATTCGCTATCCTTTTGTGCACATACAGTCCTGGTAAGCACATCAACCATCTATAACGTTATCATGATCGTGCCATGACTGCCATATCATCTCCCAACCTAACCAACTACCTAACACGGCCCCGTCTCGGTGCACCAGGTCTGCCGCGTCTGAACGAGCCGCGCCACAACTGGCTGGTTCGGGACGGCTTTCTGCTGACGGAGAGCGTGCACGACGCGTGGGCCGAGTCGCAGGAGCGGCGCCGCGAGCTGCCCGACCCGCTGATCGTGCTGGGCGTGAACGCGCAGCAGGACGGCGCGCCCGACCTGTACGGGGTGCGCGAGTGGAACGTCAGCTCGGTGGCCGAGTCGTACGTGGCCACCACGCTGGGAACATTCCCCGGAGAGCTGGTGAGTTGAGCGGTACCTCAACTCCTCATTTAAGAATTGAATGACAATGGTATTCATGATGGAGAAGGGATGATCAAATACGATGCCCAAGCCAAAGCAAAATGATAAACATTCCCATTGAACGTGTTATAAAGTCTGATGTTTCCTGCTGCCAATTGTATCGAGCAATATCACTGCTAAATGTTCACAAAATCATCAGTTGCCACCACTCTGCCAACAACTAGTAGGCATCTGCTACTCTCCTAAGCCCGTGCAATAACAGCATGTCCCCTCTATTCCACCAGCGTGACCGGGCGACGCGGCTGTACCTGCGCCACGGCGGGGACCCGTGGACCCAGATCGCCACTATGGTCAGCGACGTCCGCACCGTGTGCCCGCTGTACGCGGCCGCTCGCCGCGCCGCCGGCCACTTCACCAACCGGGCCTACTTCTACCTGGCTGCCCAGAAGCGCCACGGTGAGTCGGAGAGGGCCTCAGTGACTGGGGGAGGGTGACGTGCGCGTGCCACAGGGTGTGGTGCGGAAGGGGTGTTCGTGAGAACGAAACGCGCTGAGTTGTGTGAGGATTGCGTGGAATACGAAGAGGAAAACGGAATGACACTAACTGGTTTAGATTTACAACGAACGGTACGAAAGCTACTCATCCAATAACTCGATGATTTCAGCATAACTTCTGTGCTCGTAAACAGTTCCATCATACTGATTCAAAGTCTGTTTATTCTAACCAGCTAACCATTCCACAGGCGAGACCGGCTTCATTGCGGACGCGCGCTCCGACATCGAGGCCATCCTGGGCGTGTACAGAGCCGAGACGATCGAGCAGCGCAAGTTCGTCGACAACATGCAGCACATGTTCTACAAGTTTGTGCGCGAGGGCCGGCTGCCGCTGGACGCGTCGGCCGCCGACAAGGTGTACGTCGTGGACGACGGCATCGGCACGGTGTCGAGCCATCGGAGCTGCGACGACCTGTGGAACAGCAGCGGCCTCTACCCGCAGTACGCCAGGAGGGACTGACGAAGGCGGTTTGAGCGGAGCGTGCGGCGAGAGAGGACGGGGTCAGCAGCGGGAAGCTGAAAAGCGAACGCCATGTCAGGCAGAGACGGATCAGTCTGTGAAGTGTGGAGTACTGGACGAGAGTAGGGTCTCTGAGATATCGCTTCGCCTCGGCAGTGCATGTGAAGCTGCCTCAGTCATGCTGTGTTTGAAGCTCAGATAACGTGACGCGTGCCACAGGCTGACAGGGACACGCCCTAAGAAACATCGAAAACTCCACGTCAGGAGAGAAGTGGTCCATGAGTGAATGAACTGTGAGATGTATTTTATTACAGGGCTGAAGGAGAGACTGTGTGACAGTGAGTGTTGGATGGGACCAAGAAATTAACGTTTTGAGTTGTTCCTTCACAGGTGAACAAAACACATCTTATTGCATTGCGTTGTGAGTGCCGCATTTGTACGCATTTTCGCGTCATTTTGTATGTCGTGTGTATTTCTGCCGATACTGCAGAACTTTGAACTCATGTGTCGGCATCTGATAGACCATGTGCTCGTCAGTGACGCGAACATTGGTAAGGCGTGTGGGCGCGTCCGAGCGACTTGCCACCTTCACTCGTGTGTCAGTAATGAGTTCTTTCCGCGCTGTGTGTGAGTCGGCGGGCGCTGGCGGGGCAGCGCATTAGTCATATGTGCATATATACATTATACATAGCACAGCGAGTGTGAACGGAGAAAAGAGTTGGGACGAAATGAGTAGACAACGCTCCCAAATGAGCTCTCTGACAAGAAGACAGGCAAGGAACGCCCGTTATGAAGTCCTAGCGTTCAAATCCGAATACGAACAGAACGAAGCGAGGAACAGGTTTCCTCACGAAAAAAATACCGCTTCAGGAAAATGAAGCAGCTAAACCGCAGACCCTAACTGACTGCAACAGTGAAAACAATGGCTGTTAGTACCATTTATATTAAGGCCAATATTGTGACGTTCACATCACGTTATCGAAGGCACAACGTTAGCACCACGGTACACATGCAAAACTCGCCGACACTCGCGTCATCGAAACTACAAGCAGCAGCTGTGGACGAAATGTGATGCTATATAAAATGAGTGGTCGAGCGGCCAACCAGACGTGAATGGTAAACTGGCACCAATGAGACAGACAGACGACACAAATTTCCTGAACAAAACACCAGGAGATTCCGATTTAGGCTAAGCGTTCGCCATTCTGTTGAATGGACCTGCAGCTGTTTTCTGAGATAATTGCGTCAACACAAAAACGACACTCGCCAATTGTCGATCCGATGTAAAGCCGGCGAAATAATACACATAAATATTAACAACAAGCACCATCGCTAAGCTATGGCAGCACAATATCGCGCGCGTCTCGCTTCATGTCAATGACTATTATTTGGTGTTAATCCTCGGAGAGCAGACGACTCCAAAGACGCGGTTACCAAGGTTACCGACACGGTGCCGGACACCGCCGCCGCGCCGGTCGGCGGTGGGTGCAGACTGGCACCAGTGGAGGGTGAGACTACTCCTACACTTAGTCCGCTCCGCGCGGGAACACCTCCGGCGCCGGGTCTCCAACTGTGAGTCTGAGTCAACCATTCGGCGGGGACGGCCCATCAGTAGCCATCTGAGAGACGGAGGCCGTCGGGGGAGTTTGGCAGGGCCGGCACTCACGGCCGCGTGCCCACGGAAGCTCTCGAAGGGAAGGAGTGCAGATGACAATATGACATATTCAAAGAAGGGACGTGCCAATTTCGGTCATCTTTCGATTCAAGGAAGCTTTCGAATGAGGGACCAATGAACACGGAAGTGAAGTGCGAAATCGTAGACTTTAAGAAAGCGAAGACTTCTGCCCAAGTCCAACCGGCTATAAGCTCATAGTTAAAAAAAAAACTATGTGCATTGTGCATGAGCAATGAGCATTGGGCATCAAATAAGCCACCAAGAACAAAAATGCAGCTAAATGAAAATAAAATCAACCAGAGAAAACTTGATCATTGTCGACTTAGAGGAAGCTGCTGACAATACTCCGGATTGCACGCCAGCAAAAATAAGGCATGGCGTATAAGTCGGCCATGATTCCATCGAAAGACGACGATAAGCAGCTTGGGTCAAAGCTTTGGGCGGAGGATCAGTGGCTGTGGATCTGAGCCAATGCACCACCGAACACCGCTGTGTTTGTGAAGGAGGGACGGGTGGGTGTGGGGGATCGACCGCCGCGCGGCGAGCGTAGCGACACCCGGCGGGAGGGCCGGGCGCCGCCGACTCACGCTGACAGCTTACTTGTCGACCATTTTCTCGAGGATGGGCACGATCTGGTCAAAGTTGGGCCGCTTCTTGGGGTCCTCGTTCATGCAGATGGAGATGAGCCGGGAGATGTGGGCCGAGATGCCCGGAGGTGTCACTAGACGAAGACCCTCTGTGGCGATCTTCATACCTGAGGAAGGGGTGGGACCGTAAGTCATGTGGGCTACTACCATCTTAGTCAGCTGATGTAAAATATTCATTTTAGAAGACGCCCTTAGCTGCACCTGTAGACTGTATTCTATAGTCGTCTCTGCTGCGCAATACAAACCCCTACATCCCAGTTGCACACGATCATTGTTTTCCCTCGAAGACTCAGTCAGATCCAGCCCATCAGAAACCGGCATCATAACCCACCGATTCCACCAACCACAGCAAACAGATTCTATTCTCCAAGAACGTCCTGCCAAATATCTATCTACGTTACCTCAACACACCAACCTTTCCCATCAAACCCCATCCACCAATCCCACTGGAACCCACCAATTTCCATGGCGGAGTACTCGGCGAACGGCACGTCTCGGGTGGCCATCTCCCAGAGCAGCACGGCGAAACTCCACATGTCGGCCGCGTGCCGGTTGATCTGCGACGGACTCTTCAGCAGCGCTGCCGGATGGAAGACAGGGCGGGGTGGAGTTACACGATGTTCATGAAGAGAAGCGGCTCCGGGCTGGGACGGTGTTGAACGGATCAAGTTGACGATGTTGAACGGTTATCAACCTAATGTGAGTCGCGTTTACATAGCATTTTCGACGAGGTTCTAGCTCATTTATTTTGCGATAATTTCGATGCCGTATTTACATACTTTTAGGATAACTTCTTTGCATATTTAGAGGGAATAATTTTGTAAATTGCAAAGCACCACTGGCATCTCTTGCAACATAACGGGCGGAGATATAAGCTTGCAACAATCCCTATGTAAACGGGGCTATTGTGACCGGTCATGGCCAAATATAACGACCAGCGCTGAAAATAATCGTCATTGCAGTGTCCTAGAGAGTAAATTATCGAACGAAAAACTAAGGAAAATAAAAATATATCCTCGGACGGTACTGGGATAACCTGATCCAGCAACAGTGTATCGAACTGAAACGCCGACGCATGTAATAAGTGTATGCAGCTGCCAGGCCGAGCTCATCGCCTTACCTTCAGGTGCGTACCACTGCGGGTGGTAGATCTTGCCCTTGTTCTGGAAACTGAACTCGGCGTCTGCCATGTTCAGCAGAGCCGTCATATCCTGGTCAATCTGAGGAAGAAAGAGCGGCGGGCGCACAGTCAGAACCCGTACTGCGACACTAAGGTGTGGGTTCGAGTTGATAGGCCAAAATTATCGTTATATGATGCTGATGGGAGAAAACATATTCCACGTGGGCAGCCAGATGGCAACGCACAGCTTCAGTGCTCACAGCCTGGGAATGATGCCAAGCGGGGCAATGACTCACGTACGATGAACAATGTTTGTTGAGATAACAACCACGTCCGACTTCTCTCGACGGGGAACCTATCTCGTCTTTGACGGAGAGAAGTGAGAAGTGATCAAGCGCGACTGAACGAAAACATTACATCTCTGTGCAGAGGACATCATTTTCTGTCCTTGATGCACTAGAACTAGATGTTAAAAATGCGTAGGAATTCGACCTCTGCAGACCTCTGCAGAGGTCGAATTCGACCAGCAGAGCTCTGGTGCGTAATAGCGCTCCCGTACGTAGGTAGGTACTTAAGGGTGCGTTTCACGCGACCTTTACACCACCTGGCGAGGATCTTGCCGACATAGAGATACGTTTCTAGACCAGTAGATGGCCCTAGCGCTGAACGCCGGTTTGTTGTTATAGGACAAGTATCACATTTCCCCTGTCCATCCATCTGTTAGCGCAGAGGGGTTGGACTGCCGGGCCGCTCCTCCCCATCCGCGCCCCGCGAGTTCGGGAGGATTGGCACGGGTCCGCCGCGCCGGTCAGGCCGGGCGGAAAGGACTAGATGTCATGTTTTCAGTCGAACCACATTGGGCCGAACCCGCGCCCACACACACGGATAGGGAAAGACCGGAAAAATGTAAAGGCTAACAGAATGAGGTACAGGAAAGCAGCTTCAGTCACATTCTTAATGTTAGCTTCATTAATCCTCGCTTGGGGAAGTGGGACGTTTTTGGTCAAACTTGCAATTTTTGCCCGTAAAAGCGCCGCGAAACTTGGCATAGCTTGTCATACATCAATTTCTAATCGCGTGTGAAATTGTGGAACCCCGGTCTCAGAAGTTTAGGTCACCCAGTTCAGGTATATCCTAGATGCTCGAAACTCGGGTTATTGCATGAGCTATATCAGCATGAGCTACCTACACTGTATAGTGTCGGACTATCGCATCAGAAGGCACAGAAGAATATGCTTTATAAACATTTTTTTTTTTTGCAATTTTGTCACCGCTTCAGAGCTACAGTAGATGCCCGAGTCCTTTGAAAGTTGCAGTGCACGATGTAATAAGGCCATTGGGAGCTACAACTTGTATGTCTCGGAATCTTTTAAGTTCATCCGGACTTAAATCCCCCAAGAAATCGTTCGGGTCGGAGTTTTCGAATTGTATCACAAAACTTCGTCAGCGTGTCGTAATCGGGTTCGGGGGTATCGGTCGCAAAATTGAGGACGTTTTACGACCGATTGGATTCCCCGTAATGAGGTACATCGAAATAGGTAGGCACCCTTTTTATGCAAAAGTATCAACTTCGAAATTTGACCTTTTACCAGACCTTGACCTAACCTCCACCAGAAAGTAACCTAAACCGTCCCTCATGGCTGTGTAACCAAAACCATTGAGTTGGAAATGAAAAATAAGCCACAAAACATGCATCACACGGCCCTAGTAAAGTTGGGGTCATGTGTTGACCCTTGGTGACCTGACCTCTAGGCTACCTGACCTGGTATCAGTGACGTCTTTTAGCAACATCTGTACTAGGCAACCAACGCTTTATCGATGATTTTCGATAAAATGCCTTTTAATCAATGTTATAACGCATTGTCTAGAAGGCCCGTGAACGGTGAAAATTTTTAACTTTGACCTGACCTGTGACGTCATCAGTGACCCTGAGGTCAAATAAATTAATCTTCTCAAGGCAACAGGGCTATCGAACGCCGTTTGAGTTTTGCGAATCCGTCCAATAGTTTCGGAGATACGGGGGGGGGGGGAATAGCCCCGCCAGTGTGCGTCTTAACCCTCGCCGGACCTATTGGTTTTCTACATACGCGCCGGCCGAGGGGGGGGGGGGGCGGGTACGACCCCCCCCCTCGCCGTTTCGCCCCTGGTGGAGCTAGCGCGTCGCGGAAAAAACGAGCGTGTGCGCCGTTACGAGACGCAGAGATTGGTACCCGATTTTAAGGTCCTAGGTCAACCGGTGACCTCTGAGGTCAGGTCAAGTGCCCCAAGGTACGGTTCAGTTTTTGGTGAATAACTTCGCAAAAAACGGCCGCAGAGCGCCGATTTTGGCAGCATCGTGTTCGCCTCGCTCAGGCGCGTCGAATGATATACTTTTTGTCCGGGTCAGGTCAACTTGGGGTGTTGACCTCAGGTCAAGGTCAGGTCAGCACCCCCAGGTCACGAAGTTGGTCGAAAGAGGTCATGTCGCATATCATTCGATTCGGCAGGCCTTCCTGAGTCCATTGGTGCCTTCCCGGACTCGCTAGCTCAATTTGATCAAGAGTTATTGACGAAAAACTAATTTGACCTTGATGACGTCATAAATGACGTCACGCAAGGTCAACATTGCAAGTGACGCATCTAACCTTGCAAGGAGTGCATTAAATCACGATTCTGTGTGCTTGAGATAGTTGGAGATCGTTCCCGGCGCCAGAATAGCAGTTTTCATTTTTCCCCATTGACTTATAATGGTGAGGTCACGAAAATGACCTGACCTCATATGACCTTTAGGAAAAATCCGAGATATACAAGTTGTGGGACTCATAATGGATACTAGATCCTGCAAGTTTCATTTCCCTGTGACATCTCCTCTGGCAGTGAGGGCGTTGCGAAGTTGCGACATCTGAAGACCGTGCAGAGGTTCACTTATGACGTCATAGGTCAGTGACCTGACCTGACCCAAAAATGCGGTTGGTGTCAAAAGATGCGGCTTGGATCAAAGGTCAGGTATGCCAAGTTTCAGCTCTCTATCGCCAGCGTGTTTGGAGCTATCGTGAAAAAACCCTATGGGGGGGGCGGCACCCGCCCCCCCCCCCTCGGCCGGCGAGGGTTAAGGTTATGTGATCCGAGGTCAATCTTTGACCTTGACCTTTCGAAGTCAACACATATATGCTACGAGGCGAAATTACGAGAGGACTACGCTGCTGCTAATTGCTATTATGCAGTTTTTGCCTAGCTTTATTGCTTCAAAAGTGATACGTGAAAAACTATCTCTAGAGACATTCTGACTGAAATTCAATCAATTATACATCATTTTGTTGCTAATTCGTTGAAAAACACGGCCATGAAGGTTTCATGTCGCTATCTTTCATAGAGTCGCCAATATTGGCTAAAAAAAAATGGATAATTGCAGCTTTCCCCGAAATTTGACCTTTGACCTGCCATAACTGGATCAAATATTGAATAAGGGTAGAAAATCTACCACCAATCGCGAGTAGGTACTCGTTGAGAACACGTATAATAGTGCATGTATGGCCTAAACTTTGGAATTCATTTTAACCCGCGCGGGGCTGGGGGGTAAATTTTACCCCCCCTCGCGAATTTTTGCGATATCTCAAAAACAGCGGCGCGCAGCGCCGCCAAACTTTCAGTACCTTTTCTTACATCAATTTGACACGTTCCCTGAAAATTTGAGCGAAAGCCGTCGGAAAATTTTTGAGAAATTGACGTTTTAGTGACGTCATGTTCGCCATTTTCGCCTCAAAAACGGCAAAAGTTCAAACGCCGCTAACATCTTCATTTTTAAAGGAATCAAGACGTAAGAAAAAAGGTTATACGTAATTTCACTTTGTTTATCAAATGGCTATCTCGGTTTTTTGAAAATTTTGGATTTTGGCCTAATTTTTTTCAAAAAACTGACTTTTTTGGAAAAATCATTATAAAATCCAAAATTTTGAGTCTATCGAAAAAACCGGAATATGTCAGAGAAGTGGTCTATGTGCACCTACATACCAAATTTTAGAAGAATTGGTTCAAAAATGTGGGAGTTATTCAAAATTTTATGACGTCACGACACACAATTTTTTTGAAAAATGACTTTTTTGGAAGTTCTAGACCTCGTACGGAAACAAAAATAGCACCATTCGATTCGCCGTGAAAAACTGCATCAGATAGACACCTTTTTAGGCCTTAACAACCAACTTCAAAATTTGACCTCACTTGACCTGACCTTGACCTGACCTCGACCTGAAATTCATCCAGAGGTGGTCCATATCACTTATTGAGTGTGCCTATTGAATGCTATGAGTAAAATGACCCATAAAACATGTGTCGCACATGCCCTTTTCTATATTTTGTTTTTTGGTGACCTGACCTGACCTGACCTTGACCTTGACCTCTGAATGATATTGTATGCAACGAATATTGTCTTGGTAGCCTAAGAACACGTTTTGGGCGATCAGTCTCAGTCCATGACTCCATTCTTCGGCAACTACGGTGCAAGGCCGATACTGTAGAAACTTGCAATTTGTACCCTTGACCTGACCTTGACCTTGACCTCAGAATTTAAATTAAGTACATGTTTTTAGTAGTTCGTGATGAGAGCTTTCGATTGGCGTTTGAATTTTCCAAATCGGACCATTAGTTCGGGAGATAACAGGGGGGGTAAAATTTACCCCCCCCCCCCAGCCCCGCGCGTTCGGCTGGAGACCCCAGCCCCGCGCGGGTTAAAAGGGGATAAAAACGCAAGCAACGCAAGCAACGCAAACGCATCCCCTTTTAAAATGAATTCCAAAGTTTATGCCATACATGCACTATTATAAGTCACATCTGGCACTATTATACGTCACATCTGTCATTTGATAATCCTCAATCATCGTTGAGAGCAATCGACTGCATCGACTCTTTGTTGCGAAGCGAGCTACGACGCTTAGTTTCGAAACGCCGGGGGAGTGGTATGAAAAATACACTGCCAGGGCGAGGGTTTTGAGTCAGTCGAACTGATATTTGGTCTCACGTCACTCAGGGTCTATGTCTCCATGGAATTTGTAGGCATTGCTGGTTATTTTCGTTATTTATGTTCAGTACGGACTGGTCAGTACGGTCAGTACGGTCTATGTCAGTACGGTCTACGGCTATGTTCAGTACGGTCCGGTCAAATACGGGCTACGGACTGCCCAGGTCAGGTCAAATACCTATTGTAAAAATATACCTGTTCGCTGTTCGTAATACCACTCACACAAACTTGTGACATCTTTCAAACTTGTTAGTTTTTCACAAGCTCTTCCCGGCGTACTCCCGATCAAGAGTGAGAGGCGCGCGATAGGAGACGCCTGGCTGGGCGCCGCTCATGGATAGATCGTGGGATGAGTCTCCGACCCGTCTGGTCACGGCGAAACTTAGCAGGGAGGGTTCAGAGTAGAGTTGCAAAGTTTTCCCAATGGGCTGCTACCGGCACCGCCCCGCCCCACAAACATTTTCTGGGATACCGGCATGCTACCACGCCCCAAGCAAAAAAAACCGCCAAATTACCGGCATACTAAAAAACCTGCATTCTTGATTCTGGCTTACCCCTAGGTACATGAGATGCCACATTTTGGCAATTTCAGTAACCGCCCCACCCAGCAGCCACCCATTGTCCAACTTATTACAATTCAATAGCCTCTTAGTGTCCAAAGTTTGAATCATATGCTGATATTATTTTTGTGCAAAATCAAAAATACCGGCATGCTACCGGCAAGATATGCCAGATACCACGAAAAAACCTGCGGTAGTGAAAAATTACCGGCATGCCGGTAGTGCGGTAGGGAAATTTTGCAACTCTAGTTCAGAGCACCTCGACGGCGGCCGAACGCCAGTGGAGCGCCGTAACTAATGGGTGTGACACTGTGTCAACAAACGCCGCTGAGTGACGGGCCGAGGGGACCGTCGAAACGCGCGGGCCATACAGCCAGAGACATCTCTCGGCGATTTTATGAACTAGCTGTGCAATGACTTTCAAATGAATAGAACTGCATAGTGATGCATGCAATGATGATTCACTCGACAGGATTGTGTAGAGAATCGATGTCTTTATGATTCCTAGCAGCCACATTTTTGAAATTGTTGTCATGGCTTTCATGCAATGCACTGCAAGATGAAAATTGTATCATGCAAAACATAGTACAACATTTGAAAAAAGGCTTGCTAGGAAATGTTTTCCTTGACTTCGTCAGTCCAAAACTGCAAACATCACAGTCGTACGACAATCCGTTATTGAGTTCTATTCGTTTGAAATTTTGATTTTGTAATATGTTTGTCTAAATTGCTCAGTATATGTAGATTGCAGAACAACGGTAACCACACTGTGATGACGAGGTTAACGTCATTCATAACATATCCAAAAACAAAGGCAATCGAAGCAACGATGCTCTAGATATTTACGAAAAACGTTTCTCATAGCGTTACGCGTGAAACGCACCCTTAAAACAGCTAAGTACTGTGTACCACCTTGCAATAGTCTGGGTGGAAATATGCTCAACAAGAGAAATTGACGAGATAAGTAAGACTCACAATTTGGTCATTTTACACAAAGGATGAAACACAGATAACACGAATTCATGTAGATTAATAGATTAGATCATAACATAGATTCATGTTATCTATGGATGAAACTATGCATTGCACATGAACACGATACCACTGCCACGTACCACGACGTGTCGGCTGCTGAGGTGGTAGTTGGGCACGTTCTTCTCGAGCCGGTGCAGGAAGCACATGCCGCGCGCCACGTCCAGCGCGAAGCGCAGCGCCTGCGCCGTGTCGACGACCACGCCGGAGCCGCGGTGCAGCACGTCGTACAGACTGCCGTGCTCCTGGAACTGGCTGACCACCACCAGACTGGGCGGCGAGTTGGAGCAGCCCAGCACCGGCTGGATGTTCGGGTGGGAGAAAATCCTGACAAACAACGGAACAAGGTGACGGCACCATCATACCATCCAATTTTTATCGCTTATCACGGTTAATTTCAGCCATCACATCCGGCCAAGCATTACATCATCCAGTTTTACAAACCTCAATAGCTTTCATCGCAATCTGTCCCAGCTCTTTCTCATTACATCCATCCAACTTGAGTCAACCTATTCACAGCACCATCACCAAAACGGCCCGGGAGAACTCAAATCCCACGGAGAGCGGATTCCGTCAGAGCAGCTGGGAGCTCAGAAACTCACGTCCCTACCTGAGCCGGGGGAAGCCGGGTCCCAGGCGACCCACCTGAGCTCGTCGGAACTCAGAAACTCACGCGTCCTTACCTGAGCCGGGGGAACTCGTCGTTGAAGTCACGGCTGACGCGCGGCGTGCACTCGCGCAGCGCCAGGATCTTGGCGCAGATGTCGTTACCCTGCCACTTTCCGCGCCACGTCTCTCCGGTCGGCGAGGTGGCGACCTTCACGTGCAGGTTCAGGTCGTTGATGGCGATACCCTTGTGACGGGACAGCGTGGCGTCGCCTGTGGAAAGGGAGGAAATCAGAGTTAAATACGGTGCTGGGTTTGATATGGACATCAAAGACAATAAGTGTTATCAGGGGTGTAACTTTTGCTTTTAAGATGGGGGTGCACTTGGTGATGGGGGCGACATTCAATGAGGATAGGGGCGCTTCCAAGGAGCATAGATGGTGCATATCTCTCAATAGGCGCGCACACAGGATTTTTGAACGGGGGGGGGGGCATGACCTTCAAATGTTAGGGCCAAGTAAAGCTGCATATACCACGACACGGTGTATTGTGCTTCCAGCGACCGAAGACCAAGCACGGACACGGCGACCCGCCGACTGACCCAGTACGGTCACGGTCGCGCCCTTATATAACCACGGCACAGAGCGCATGCGCGGTGACCGCGCGGCGGTCAGGCGGCTCGCCGGCCGGACGGCCGGGCCGCCGACCCATCCTGTTCCACGGCCCCACACGGCCGGTCCGCGGTCACAATATCCCAACACTCCTCCCCCCATAAAAGAAACGTTTCCACTTGGTCAAGTAACAAAGAAACGCGACACACTACGCGACCGGAACGCGACCGGAAATACAAACTGATTCAGACACTGGTGATGCACATCGAGAGCATCCGAGGCCTAGGATTGAAAACGATCTGGGGGGAGCGACACTCTGCCAGACCTGGTCACATACGCGCCCCGCACAGATGTACCCCCATTCCCCACCTGATCTCGGGCCCGCCGGCAGAGGTAGTACAACGCCAGTGGATCCGGTCCAGTCTCCTCGGACCCCGTCTGCTTCCTGGGACGCCAGAGGTGAAAAAAATGTCTAGGCTGTCTCCAACTGAATGAACTAGCATACTGACTCTGTCTCCAGAGAAATCGAAAACTGTTACACGAAAAGCCTTTATCTATTCAACCTTTCCAGCTTTTTTTTAGCTATGAAAGACAACCAAGTTTCGGTAGAAGAAAGGTGGAGTATTTTCAAAAGCACAAAAAAAAAACATTAAAAAGTGGAAATGTAGGTAAGGTTTTTGAATTCAGGGCTGCTTTTTGGGTAGCGTGTCACCTTTAATACCGTCAAAATATATATTTCTGCCATCTGGGCCCACCAATACCCACTGGAAGACTGGCAGTGTTGATATGTTGCCAGCATTTGAAACTTAGCTGTCACGAATGTCTCGAGCAAAAATGCGAAGTGTATATTTGTACTTATTACTGCACTTGGGATTTCCCTACTGGCTTTCACCCTCATCCTTAAATCGAGACATGAGCTCATAGCTATTGCACCGATGTTTTGCCAATGCTTGTAGAACTTGTATCAGACCAGACAAAATCGAACTAAGCCATGCGACAGTGGCCCTGTACCAAGCGTTCGATTACGGACGATCCGCGTGGCGTCCGTATTGGGGTCCGCCTGATGAAAGACGCCGTTGTTCCATTTTATGGCACACAGATGTTACGGTCGGTCCTTGGGCAATGGGCAGCAGTGTGGAGGCTGTGAGGAGATCGGCTGGACGTGGGTGTTGGCGGCTGCTCTGTTTCATCTACATATAGGCAAGGTAATGAAAATGTTTAACTTATTTTGTTGCATCAGTAATACTTATGA
This sequence comes from Amphibalanus amphitrite, assembly GCF_019059575.1. Taxonomy (NCBI): domain Eukaryota; kingdom Metazoa; phylum Arthropoda; class Thecostraca; order Balanomorpha; family Balanidae; genus Amphibalanus; species Amphibalanus amphitrite. Next base: position 875,176 of record NW_024881515.1, read on the forward strand.
AATCTGAATGTTTATATTTTAAACTAGTTCAAAGCCGGACGCAAGTGTCAGCTTTTGAAAGGACTATTGTTCAAACAAATCGTTGGAATTAAGAAGAAATTTACGTTAGCTACTAGCTAGGCTTCCAACATTTTGGTGTACACCCAAGACAGACAAAGCAGGCTAATACCGTAATTATGGTCATAATGACCGGTTATTATTTCAAAACAGAAGGGTAATGAATGAGTAACGTGCAAATGCCTATTGCCTACCGATTCTCCAATAAAAAGCGAGTCTTATTTGAATAACGTCACGCCTGCCTTAAAATGTCTCCCGAATATTCGAGATAAAGTGTTTCTTAAGAATTTTGTTAGTCTATTTCAATGCTGCCGTCGTCGGGACCCCTTCCCCCTCCCTCCCCCGCCGTCCGGTCGCCCGGTCCGCCGGCCGGGCCGGGCCGGGCCGGGCGTCCTTCGGGGTCCGATTTTCAAAGCAGGTGGCGCTGCTGCCGGCCCGAGGCCATCAGCCGCCATGGCCATGGCCACCGTTGGCAGGGGGTAGAGAAATGAAGAAATGAAAGAGATTGAATTGGTTACTCAAATGAACTTAGCATAGATAATGAGAACGTCATATCGCATATCCCTACTATTTTAAAGCAAAATTGACAAACACAATTATAAATAAATGCTGAATCTGCCATGAAGATGCTGGTATGAAAATAAACCAAAATGAAAATAGCATTATTACAATAAAAAGCACCAATGTCAGGCTTTGGTTGTTTCAATCATTGAGATGCACGCACATAGTTATGTAAACTGCTCCCTGACCTTACCTGAAAAGTGCCAGATGGGTGCCTCTTTAACCACCAAGATTGAATACCTTCCTATTTGCAAAATGATGACTTTGCAGCATTTGCTCCTCATCTCCAACAGAAAGGTCAGGAATAGTCCCCATACTATAGGCAAATGCTTGTTGTTAGCCTGCATTGAGGCTCTTCACTATAATCTGCAAATATCAAACCATTTTTATTGTGAAATGAGTAGGTACATAGACACAAGTTTTAGGCATCACATGGGCTGATGCTATAAGACAAGAGACTTTCTGAAGTCCAAACATCAAGCCTTATAAATTACAAACATATGATTTATGAATACCTTACCTACTAATGACTTAATTTATTTTGAATCCTTAAAAAATTCAAAGAATGGAAGTACAATCAACAACAGACATCACTTCAGGTTGTCTGATCATTTCAGCCTGCTTCTTAAGTTGTGAATAAATTTAGTTTTTAAGGAGAAAAGGTAATTGTTTTGCTCATAGCTCAACCTGATATAAGCAAATGTGCTGCTAGAGCTCCTTGTGCTGTCTTCATCTGTCATCAAAGCAGCAAGATTGCCTAAGTGACAGGAATTTTATTTCAGCAATTTAATTGTAAAATATTTAGATGTAGGTAAATGATTGCTAGTATAGAGGATTTACAATCCATACACAACCTGTTCAAATATGATGTTTGGGATAGCATTATCTTTATATTTCCTTTTAAAGTATATGTAGATATAACAAAGCAATAAATGTATTGCACCAACTTTACATGCAGTCATGCTTCAGTTCAGTCACTCAGACCTAAATTCTGAACTGTTAACCATGGGAATATAACATAGGCGGCGGAACGATTTGAGACAAGGGGGGGCACCATGGCTCAAGGAGCCAAACCTAGGGTACCCCCAAATCCTGTTTTCTCATCGGATTTAGGCCACTTATTTTTCGTCACAGCCCTGACACGATGATTTTTTATTTTCTATTATTTTTTTTAAACTAAACGAAAATGGCAGTTCACCCCCCAATGCAGGGGTGTAATTTTATATCTCTTTGTGGGGGCATATGCACCCACAATCCTGAATTATGCCCCCACAATGATGAAAAAGCACCCACAAGTTTTTTACAAGGCTGCAAGCGTCCTTTCGAGAGCACGGTGCCCTTCGCATGCTCTAACGGCGTCCTCCTGACCGTCTCGCGTTCATGGATTATAGCGTTTTTAATCACTCGGCGCCCTTCTGGGAGAATGGCGCACTTTTGACAGCACCGCGCCATTCTCATGGTCTAACGGCGCCCTTCTGGCCTCTCAGCGCCCCTGAACCACATATAGCGTTTTCAATCACTCGGCACCCTATTACGAGAATGGCGCCCTTTTCATGATCTCAAGGCGCCCTAGTAACCATCTGGTGCCCCCACGTCCCCACCAACGTAGCACTACTGACTGTGCGGCGCCCTTCTGGCCTCTTAGCGCCCCTGGACCACATAGCGTTTTCAATCACTCGGCGCCCTCCTAAGAGAATGGCGCCCTTTTCATCGTCTCACGGCGCCCTCGTAAGTCGTAACCGTCTGGCGCCTCCACATTTGGTGCCCCTCCTACTGGATGGCGCCTCTCTACATATTTTTTACGTCCTTCCGGTCAGTGTCCACTTTTAAGCGTGTATTTGCTTAGTCAGACACGTCACTTGAAGCGCCATTCGGCTAGCAATGTTATCAAATTCGGTGTTAATTTAGGCTCCCACATAAAGAATATCTATCGCGCCCCAAAACGGCCTGGCGCCGGGCGCCCCTACAGCTGGGCACCCACAATCATTTTAGGAAAATTACACCCCTGCCCGTGCCCGTATACGCTGATCCTCAAGTACCAATGTGTTTGTCTCTTTCTTATTGTCGTTTGATAAATTCCATTTATCCTACATGTATAATTCCCAAGAAGCCATCGCAGTACTAATCAGTGGCGAATCCCAGGGTGGAGGTAACATGGGTCATGACTTAGGGCCTGGGGTCACCACATGCCTGCCAGGAGCACCACAGGCCTGACAGCCGACAGGGGCACCACAGGCCCGCCAGGGGTGCCCAAGGCCTAGCCGGGGCACCACGGGCCTCTCAGTGGCACCACAGGCCTGTCAGGAGCACCATCGGCCTAGAAAAAGCACTACAGGTCTTCCAGGGGCACCACAGACCTGCCAGGGGCACCAGAGGCCTGTCAGGGACACTATCGGCTTCGCAGGGGAACCACCGGCCTCGCAAGGGCACCATGGGCCTGTCAAGGGCACCACAAGCCTGTCGTTGGCAATTTAGGATTGCCAGAGGCACCACAAACCTGTCAAGGGCACCTGCGTTCTAACAGGGGCACCACAAACCTGCTAAGGCCCAGGGACACCACAGGCCTAGCAAGGACACCACAGGCCTGTCAGGGGCACCACGGGCCTGTCAGGGCCCATGGGCACCTAAGTCATGTCAGGGCCCACCGTAGGCTTGTCAGGGGGCAGGGTAGGTAGGTACCACAGTCTTTCCAGGGGCACCAGCGGCCTAGCAGGGGCACCAGTCATCACATGACTAATCAAAAATAAAGAAAAAACTGAAAATAGGGCACCACCAGAATTAAGTGACCGAAATCCGTTGAGGTTTTAATTTTGGGCATAGGTAGGGGCACCACTTCGATTCATGACCCTCCCCTTGGAGTTTTCCCGAATCCGCCCCTGGTACTACATCAAATTTAAGGGGGGGGCACCTTGCTATTGGTGCCCCCCTTGCAGAATTCAAGGGGGGGCACGGTGCCCCGGTGCCCCCCCCGTTCCGCCGCCTATGGAATATAAAACAAATGAAAGAAAAACGATCGTTTCTGCATTAGCCAATAAACATCAATCAGTGGCGCAGCCAGGATTTGGTTTCGGGGGGGTCATCGCCTCCAAAGCGGGCCCCCTAGTGTGCGGGCCCCCAACCATTTTTCAGAATCTTTCCATATTTCATACGCATTCTGCTGAGCGGGCCCCCTTTACCTATACGATAACCCTGAGCGAGTTTGAATCGGAAAATTTTGATAGAACAATAGCTCGGTAATCACCCGGTGTTCAATTTCTACGCGAATTGACCATGACAGAAATATGTTACTATGAGGTACGAATTCGTATCTTTCGAGGCCGAAATGTGCCCCTTCCGCAATATGCATAGCATATATGCTAACGGAGCTGTTGCCTGCTTCTATCAGACAATATTTAAGTAGTCCCATGTGCCTGTCTAAGTCATCTATTGGCTGCTGTAGAAGATTGTGCCTTTATCCTTCTTCATTACGTAAATTCGATCACAAGAAGTTTTAACCCTCGCCGGCACAGGGGAAGGGTATGATGCAACCCCCTAAGGGTTTTCGTGAATAACTCGCGTAAAAAGCGGCCGATCGCGACAACACTTTCAGTACCCTCGCGTTGATCAGTTTTACACCTACCCTAGAAATTGCATGACCCTGACTCAAATGACCTTTCACATGTGACCTACTGAGACCATGTTTGGCCAGAATTACGATTCGGCGTCGGTATGCCGACTCGCATTAGCCGCGCGTTTGCAGTCTTTTCGTGGTTTCAAGCGTTCAAACATGTGAGTTGATGCTGCTCCCATGCATTAGAGTGGGTGTCAAGGTCACCTGAAGGTCAGGTCAGGTCATTGACCTATGATGACCTCGGTACTTTTTCGAATTATACATGTTTCTAGGCTAGTTTTTGGAGCTGAATTCGAATTTAGCAACCATTTGAATATTCACGAAGTAGTTTTGGTGCCTTCGTAACATGTTACGAAGCTGCTAGAGGCGGCTGACACGTAGGTACTACAAATACCCGGCAGGACCCCTACTGGTTGACCTGACCTGACCTGACCCGACCTGACCTAAATGCATAAAGACATCATCTGTGATCAAAACTAACATGATAACTATTCGTGATCAGCACCCCGAAAAACCCTATAGCAGCCACACTTTACGACGTTCTAACAGGTCCCGATTTTCCCGATTTTTGGGGTCATGGACCTGACCTGGAAGGTCAACCAATGACCAAGAACCTTAAAATTGAGTATCATCGGCTTACTCTCGTCACGGGCAACACGTTCGTTTTTTTCCGCGAAGCTCTAGCTCGATCATGGGCCAAACGCGGGGGTCGTACCAACCTCCCCCTTGTGCCGTCGAAGGACGCAAAGTGGCTGGAATGGCCTGTGCCGACGAGGATTAACGCGCTCATATGGGACATGTATTGCCTTGGGCCGGGTTTGTTGTGGTGTGGTGATGTGGTGACGTAGATTCTGTCTGCTATCAAGGTCCCGGCATGGTGTTACTTAGCGCGGTGTACAGGCCAGACCGTTGCGCCTAGTGCGCTGAAATTTTCACGATTTATAGATCAAGGATGGGCAACGTGCCTTTGAGGGTCTCAGCTCGATCGGATCGATAGCGAGCACATGGCGCGTGCTTAAAAAGTGCAAATTCGCGTCATAGACTTTACAGTACATGTATAAATCGGCTTGCAAAATCGTGCGAAATTGGCTAAATTTGCCCGACACTGGTCCGATCCCCGTGCAGTATCTCGGTAACCGTGGGTCCGATCGGCACGGGGAACACAGTATCGTGTAGACTGTAGAGAATCGAACAGGCTATCGAATGGTGTGCGGTGCAGGGATGGCACGCGCCACGTGCACCCGTGAGGGCACTTATGCTGGAAAATTGACGTTTCGGACAGATTTGGGACTTAATGCTATTTTCGGGTGACTGTTTGACGGAGAGGGTTCTAACAACGCCTGTTGGCAAAAGAAATGCACAGCCTCGCATGGAAAAATTGTGAAAAGCTAATTGATCAAAAACAAGGTGGAACAAATCGCTGGAGAAAATGGTATTTGTTAATGACTTACTTAATTACACAGGTTTTACTGCATAACCTGGTACGTTTGACAAATGAAAATGGCATATTTGGAAAGAGCATTCAATTTTGTCCAAAATCCAACCATCGCTTTTGCATGACGAGCAGCAGTATTCTTAAAAATATAAATGTTTCAAACCTCTACATAGTAACTCATCGATGGCTTTCATTTTTCAATAACCTTCGTCAGCCTTTGTTATAAACTACACATGACATGTTCTATAGTAGAACGCATGCTCATCAGACACCAGCACCTCGATTCGATGGATATTTTTTCCCAAACCAAAATGCATAGCCGTCAAAAAGCAATCGACCGGAATGGATACATAGCCCACGGACACAAGACCAACCAAACGCCCACCGATCGAAAATACACCTTATTCGCGTTGCGGAGCAAGCGGGTCACCCTAGCGGGCCCCATTCAACCGCGGACCCGGGCCCTATCCACAAGGGGGCGCGGGCCCTATCCATATGGGGGCCCGGGCCACGTTCACCTTGGGCTCCGGGTCCCGTCCACCCGGGGCTCCGGGCCCCGTCTACCAGGGGACCCGGGTCCCATCAATCCGGGGGCCCGGGCCCCGTTCTCCCGGGGGCCACCCGGGGGTCCGGGCCCCGTCCACCCGGGGCCCGGGCCCCATCCAACCGGGGTTCCGGGCCCCGTTCTCCCGGGCCCCGGACCCATCCACGGGGGCCGGACCCATCCACGGGGGCCCGGGCCCCATCCACCCAGGGGGCCCGGGCCCGCTCTCCCAGGGGCCCGGGCCAGTTCTCCCGGGGGCCCGGGCCCGTTCTCCGGGAGGCCCGGGCCTTTTCTCCCGGGGGCCGGGGCCCCATCCAACCGGGGGTCCGGGCCCCGTCCACCCGGGGCCCGTTCTCCCGTGGGCCGGACCCATCCACGGGGGCCCGGGCCCCTCCACCCAGGGAGTCCGGGCCCGTTCTCCCAGGGGCCCGAGCCAGTTCTCCCGGGGGCCCGGGCCCCATCCAACCGGGGGTCCGGGCCCCGTCCACCCGGGGCCCGGGTCCCGTTCTCCCGGGGGCCCGGACCCATCCACGGGGGGCCCGGGCCCCATCCACGGGGGGCCCGGGCCCCATGCACCCAGGGGGCCCGGGCCCCATCCACCCAAGGGGCCCGGGCCAGTTCTCTCGTCCGGTTAGATTAGGACCTCTCTCCTCCCTCTCTCTCTCTCTCTCTCTCTCTCTCTCTCTCTCTCTCTCTCTCTCTCTCTCTCTCTCGAGCGGGCCCCTGACAGAAATTTCGGGGGGGTCAGCTGACCCTCTGACCCCCCCCTGGCTGCGCCACTGACATCAATGGCACAATGGATTTTCTACAATATATAATATACTTGTGCTTTAAAACTCCACTATTTCCTCTTACCTTGTAGATTCAACTGGTAGGTATCTACCGTCGCTTCAAACACATTACCCTCGCTTCTATCCCAACGATCCCAACGGCATTTTCAGAAGCTGCGCCGCGTTGTCACAAGTGCGCAAGATTCGTGCTAACGTTTTCGCTACTGAAATTTTTCCGTGTCTCCGGAGACAGCCGTAAGGTCTAGTTTAGCGGCAAGCGTCAAAGAGAATCGTCTTTATGGATTCGGCGGCCGGCTCTGAGTCATCACCTTCTTGCCACCTTTTGTCTCCGGTGTCTCCGGAGCAGCCAATGGATAGTGCTATGAAGTTCTCGTGATGAAGTAAGATTCAATATATCTGAAATTTTTGCGTGCATGAGAGAAAAATGTAAAGAACTTAGAAGCAACAACGAGAAAGGAGAATAGGTAAACTGAAAGTGGTTGTGTCTCCGACCACCTTCCTTTTATGAGAGACTCTGTCTCCAACACCGGTTGGAGAGTTGGCACATTTTTTCACCTCTGTGGGACGCGTTTCTGTGGCTGTGTCCGATGCGTCGTCCCTCCGGGTGCTTCCAGACGTTTCCTGTTTGTGGGACTCCCGTTCCACAGCTGGCTTTAGCTGGTTGAAGTGCAGAGCCTTTTCCTTGCCCTTGTCGTCACGGACGAGGTACGTTACTCCTCTCTCTCCTCCAAGGCGGCCGATGATGGTGCCCGGGCCTTTGTAGTACAGTCCCAGCTTCGGCTTCCCGCCAACCGAGACCCTATTATCCCGAATCCATACCCGGTCACCAGCCTCGAACCCTTTTCCGCTCGCGCGCTGGTTGAATCGGGTCGCAGCCTCCGTAGCACTGGCCCGGGTTTTCCTGATAGTCGTCTGATAAGCCTCTGAAATGGCCTTGAGACGGTCTTCAAGGTAGCACCGGATATTTACCGCCCGATCCGGAGGGTTGATGACCGCATCGAGTGGCGTTTTCGGGTGGAATCCGTGCAGCAGAAAGAACGGGGAATATCCGGTGACGCTGTGCACAGAGGTGTTGTAGGCCATGCAGTACGCCTTGATGTCAGCGTCCCAGTTCGCTCCTTGAGGGTCAACGTATTTGGCGACCATGTCCTTGAGTGTTCTCATAAAACGCTCTACCATACCATCACTCTCAGGGTGATAGGGCGTTGTACGCGTTTTCTGGATGCCCAGTCGCTTGCACATGCACTGGAACAATGCAGACTCAAATTGGCCTCCTTGGTCCGAGTGAATCCTGTCTGGCACCCCCATGTCGTAAACCCAATCCAACAGCACCGTGGTTACGGTTTCGGCATCCTGCCGTCTGACTGGGTACACTCGGACGTATTTAGAAAAATAGTCCATGATGACTACTGCATATCGGTTGCCATTCTCCGACACCGGCATCTCAGTGATGTCAATCGCAATTCTGCGGAATGGTTGACTCGTGACCTCCGTCACCAGAGGAGCCCGTTTCTTCGGTGCAGGGCGATGGCGCCGTTGGCAAAGGTCACACGTGCTGCAGTACCGACGGATGTCCGCGAACATGCCGGGCCAGAGGAAGCGCTGTCGCACTCTTTCCGTTGTTCGACTCCGTCCCAAGTGTGCGGACGTCGGATGGTCATGGGCGAGCGTCATGATCCTTGATCGCATCGAATCGGGGACCAGGGCCCGGAAGCCCCACTTCGTCCTCATGCCGAGAACGCCCTCCCGCACTTCGAGCTGCGTCCAGCTCCCACGCAGTAGCTCCCACTCGGCGAGAGGGTGATCGGGCGGTGGTTCCCGACTGCCCAGACAGGCGTTCCGCATGACGCTGAGGACCTCGTCCTCTTGTTGCGCCGTCTGCAACTCCGATTGTCCTGGTGCTTCAGTGACTAGGCGTCCCGCCTGGTCACCCTTCGCACTAGGTGGCGCAGTAGGCATTGCGCAGACTTGGTCAAGTTCTGCTGCGCCTCGAGTCTTCCCCACACATTCCTCCTCTCCACCAGAAGCAGGTTCTTGGGCTCTTGTAGCTGCGGTATGCACGGGTGCTTGACCGGCTTCGGCGGGATAAGACTTGCTGCGCTTGCCCGTCCAGATATTGCCGTTGACTGGTCGCTGCCGGGACATCGCATCGGCATTGCCGTGATCACGGCCCGGCCGGACAACCACCCGGAACTGGTAAGAGCTCAGCTCGATGGCCCACCGGCCACGTCTTCCCGTCCCGTCACGTTCCACATTGATGGACTCCGGTACACCCGTGAGTGGTTTGTGATCGGTCACGACTTCGAATTCTGCTCCAACTGTGTACTGGTTGAATCGCCGGATGGCGTGAACGATGGCCCAGAGTTCTTTATCATATGTTGGCCATCTGCGCTGTTGCTTTGTCAGCACCTTACTGTCGTAGGCGATGACTCTCTCCGTGTCACCCACCCGCTCCGCGAGCACTGAACCGACTGCAGAGTCGGATGCATCCGTGTACAAGACGAATGTACCACGGAACGTAGGGAGGGCTAACACTGGAGGTGCAGTCAGCGCCTGCTTCAGACTCTCAAAAGCTGCTTCAGCTTCCGGCGTCCACGTCAGGTGGTCACCCACCACCTTGGCTTCCCTCAGCGGCTTCGTGAGATCCATGTATTGTGGGACAAAACGGCTGTAATATCCGCACAATCCGAGGAAGCTTTTCATGCCATCTTCCGTCTTCGGTGGAGCCCAGTCGAGTATCTTCTGGATATTATGTGGGTCCGGTAGGAGTCCCTCCTTTGCGACCCGGTGACCGAGGAACGTAACTTCGCGCTTTGCGAGGCGGCACTTTTCTGGTTTGAGCTTCAGCTTCGCCGACCTCACTCGCTTGAAGACATCACGGAGCGTTGCGATGTGCTCGTCCTCGGATCTGCTTGATATGATGATGTCATCAAGGTAGACTAAACAGCGTTTCGAGTCCAGACTCGCAAGCACCAGTTCCATGAGTCGCTGGAATGTGGCTCCAGCATTTTTGAGACCCATGGCCATCACCCTGAACTGATGGAGTCCTTTGCCCGTGGAGAACGCCGTCTTTTCCCGGTCCTCTGTGGCCAGCGGGACCTGCCAGTAACCGGTCGCCATGTCGAGCGTCGTGTACCACGTTGCCCCCGCAAGGGTATCCAACGCCTCGTCGACCCTCGGCAGAGGATGCGCACATCCGCGAGTTCGGCTGTTGATCGCGCGGAGATCGACGCAGAAGCGGAAACTTCCATCTTTCTTTCTGGCCAGGACGACTGGGGAGCACCAAGGACTTGTACTCTCTTCAATTATTCCATCTTTCATCATCTGCGTCTTCTGCATCTCGACTTGCTCGCGGAGTTTAACTGGTACCCGCCGTGGTCTCTGCTTCACGGGAGCCTCCTCCCCTGTGTCGATGTGGTGTTCGAGCAAATCTGTCTTGCCGATATCACCCGCATACTGACTGAAGATGTCTGCATATTCGCTGAGAATGGTTCTGAGCTTCTCCTTTCCTTCCGCTGAGAAGTCAGATCCGTCCACATCAAGTACTTCTGTCACCGTCGTATTCTGACGCCTTTCTGTTCTGCAGCTCACATCATCAACGTCATCATCATCACTGTCCTCGACGCCTCCGTCTGCAGCCAGGCACAACTTGTACTCGCAGTCCTTCTCGTTTGTAGCATCATAAAATGTCCCTAGGTCACTGCCTCTGAGAACACGGACTTCTTCAGACCCAACATTTGTCAAAATGATCGAGACGCACCCGTCGTCGTCTGCAACGACCAGAGCCCTTGGAGTCAGGAGTCCCTCCCGCTCCGCTACGGTTGATGGCTCGAATATCCCGGCTGCACCCATTTCATCACTCTGCACGCCGTCCACTCTCTCCAGCTTACCGGCTACCACGCTCTCTGACCGTGCCGGAATGACGACGTTCGACAGTAATCGCACTCGCGCACGTCTTGGTCGAACCTGCTCCCGGCTCGGCAGGGGAACGCTCATGGTTCCAATCTTGAATGAGCCAGCGTCGTCGTCGATGACCGTGCGATGCATGCACGTGAAGTCGCGACCTAGTATCACGTCGTACACGAGGTCGTCTGCCACGGTCACTACCGGGCATCGGAAGCTGACTCCATCAATGCATAATGCGAGGTTTTCCAACTCACCAACTACCTGGAGGGAGGTACCTCCCGCTCCGATAGCATTGCGCGCGCTCGGGCTGAGCCGGATTGCTCTGAGTGCTGGGTTCCCCTCATAAAATCCTCTTCGCATCATGGTGAAGTCGGCACCAGTGTCCACCAGCGCCCATGTCGGAGCGCCGTGAATGACGACCCGAACGGCCGACGCCGTGAGTGGGGACGCTTTCGAGAGGACTGGGACCTGTCCCACGGCTCCAGTCCGGTTCAGTTTTCCTGATGCGCACCGGCGCCCCGCCGGGGATCAGCAGCTCTTGTCTCGGAGTGGCCTCCGCCAGTGCTGCCACCCTGGAAGTATTGGCACCCCGCCATCTAGTGGCCCTGCTGCCCGCAACATAAGCAGAGCGGCAGCGCGCGCCCATCCCTTGTCGACGGCAATGAAATGGGGCAGTGTCGCTTGAGGTGACCCAATTCTCCACAGCCGAAGCATCTGACGCTAGGTGAACCACGGCTACGCTCGGGGCAGTCTCGCTGAAAATGACCCGGCTGCTCGCAGCGGTAGCACCGGGGAAGTCGGCGAGACTTACTCGCATCAGGTGTCGTCTTCGGCGCCATTGTGATGGCCGATATCGACTCGTGTAGCCCGCGAATATGATCTTCGATGGCTGTGAGCCGGTTGTTGTCCGTCACAGTCTTTTCTGCTTGACCCGCGGTTGCTTCACCCCCGACCGGGCGGACCGCCCCGATGACGTCGATCTCATGATTTCGCACTGCCTTGATCGTCTTCCTCGTCTCCTCGAATTCTTTACTAACGCGTACCGTGTCAGTCAGTGTGGATACGTTTTGGCTGATTAACCTCTCTTGCAATTGCGTGTCACGGAGGCCACAGATGAATCGACCGCACTGGAATCCCTCCATAGCGCTGTGGTCGCTGGGCAGAGCCGGCTGGGCTAGCCCACTCAGCTCTCTGATCCTGGCTGAGAAGTCTTCAACAGACTCCGAAGGTGATTGGCAAACTCGGTTGAGTTCGGCATGAGCCTGCAACGTGCTTATTTGCCGACCGAATCGACTTTTCAGTGCTTCAACCACCCTGCCGTAGTACTTCCGTGACTCTTCGGTGAGTGACGCGAATGTGTCCAGTGCGACTCCGTCCAAAAGACCCACCATAGCCGCCAGCCGGTCCCCGGCTTTCATGCTCGCCGTCTGAGCTTCGAATCGGCAGAACCATTTCTGCCACACTTCCCCCGACTCTCCACTAAATTTCGAAGCTCTTGAAAGGAAAATGGTAGATAAATCCATAGTTTGTTATACTGAACTCTACTGGAGAGAGCCTCTCACCACCCAAAGTCTCTACTCACCGGCTCCGTCCACCTTTTCCACCGTGAGCTTGCGTAGGCCGTCACAGAACTCTCACCGCAATCTTCTTTCTTAAAAACTCATATGCAGCCCATTTACGTTATTGGTCCTACCGACCGCGCCAAAATATGTTAGGGCCAAGTAAAGCTGCATATACCACGACACGGTGTATTGTGCTTCCAGCGACCGAAGACCAAGCACGGACACGGCGACCCGCCGACTGACCCAGTACGGTCACGGTCGCGCCCTTATATAACCACGGCACAGAGCGCATGCGCGGTGACCGCGCGGCGGTCAGGCGGCTCGCCGGCCGGACGGCCGGGCCGCCGACCCATCCTGTTCCACGGCCCCACACGGCCGGTCCGCGGTCACAATATCCCAACACAAACTGCCCCCCCCCCCATGACGAAGGGCCCCAGGCCCCAGCCGAAAAAGTTCCCCAACGCGATTATATTTCGTTTGACTTGAAAGTTGGCTTTTGTCGATACATGATAAAACAATTGCTTCATTACCCGTTTACTTTTCAAAGCATTGATTGTTCTATTTTTGTTTACGCAGCATGTTTCATTCAAATACGATTCAGTGATTAGTAATCACCATCTTAACAATCACGTAAAATATTCGATTAACAAGCGTGAATGCAAGGCCCTCAAAAATCAGCCCGGGTAGCGCCTGACTGCCAGCCGGCCGACCGACCCCGGCTACTGGCTAGCTAGAAGCGGAGGCTAGTCACGGGTCGTCGGGTAAGCCCAGATCTGTATGAGCGGGGCAGCACCTCCTTTGTCAATTCACATATTTATTTAGCCACATAGACATGAAAAATCATTACAATGATTCGTAGCGAGATCACAGACCAGAGATTTAACTGTTCTCACTTTTATAGGGGAGAGTGGGGTAAGATGCCCAGGGTGGGAAAGACGCCCCACCCCCTCTAGCGGCGAAACAAAGAATGGAACCTGGAAATTAATGTTCTTAGCGTAAAGCGGAAGCCTGCCTTGTTAACTGCACAAAAATTTGCGAAGCTCAGTTGGACAACGGCTGGCTGGTGATTGCATGTTTTTTATTTGCTGCTTTCAAAAAATATTTTGGTGTCAAAACATTGTAAATATCAAAGAGGGTAGATAATTTTTGAGTCCCTTGCTATAGTCGTGATACATTAACATGCGTGTACTGTGTCCCTAACAGTTTGTTTCAGGGTGTAGTTTTATGGCTAACAAATTGTACTGATTTAATGTTGATTCGGTACCTTGGGGTAAGATGCCCCCTGTCCTGATGGGGAAAGACGCCCCCCTAAATCCGTAGGCTGTCCTTCAAGCAGCCCGTCAAATCATTTATTACATACTTGTGATGAGAGACAAAAGCCGATCTGGGACTATTGATAGTCCAGCACGGTCGGGTGCTCCCCATGCCGGTGTCTCGGCACACACGGCGACTTTTTGGGCGGCATCTGACTCTGAGAGCCTTCACGACGGCCTCTGTGGGCCCCATTATTGGCTCCAGGGCCCCTCACGACATCCTTTGAGGGCTCCCACGTTGGCTCCACGGGCCGCGCTGACATCTGAGGTCCCCACGATGGGCTCGAGGGCCCTCAAGCATCATGAAGACCTATAAGGGCCCCACAGTGGTCTCCGAACGCCACCACGGAGGCTTGTTTGGCCACGCTGGACTATGATGGCCCTAACGATGACCTCTAAAGCCCCTTACGACTGCTTTTGAGGGCCCTTACGATGACGTTTGGTGTCTACTGCAGTCTCGAAGGGACTACTGATTCGTTCAGGCGATTCACGTGCCCATTTATGCCACTTATAGTGCAGGGGGCATCTTCCCCAACGCCAGGGGGCGTCTTTCCCACCCTGTGGGGTAAGATGCCCCCTTTCACTTCTTCAGGAAAATGCTTAATAGCAAAAAAAAGTTATCATATTTCAGGCACGGAAGTGTGATATTTTTGGAGAAAAATGATGTCGGCTTCCGTTTAAACTCCAAGTTTTTGCTTTCTGATCGTCATTTTCGAATAATATATGACATAGTAAAACCCTGGGCATCTTTCCCCACTCTCCCCTACCACAAACTACAAGGACACAATTTTCAGGCGCATGCCCACTTTCCTAGTAGGTAACAGTCGTAACAGATATTCAGGAAGCCCGTACCAGGGCACGTACGGCCGACGCCGGCCCCGATCACCCACCTTTCGCTGTCCCGGCGGCGAGCGAGGGACCCACGGCGACCGCGCACCTCACCGACAAAGCAGCACTGTCACAACGAAGAAGCCCTCAAAGGGCCCGAAGATCCGAGGGCCCTTTGAGGCATTCTGAGGGCCGTTTGACGTCAGCTGAGGGCCATTTGATGTCAGCTGAGGGCCCTCTGACACCTGCTGGGGGCCCTCTGACACCAACTATGGGCCCTTTGAGACCTTCGGAGGGCCGTTTGACGTCAGTTGAGGGCCCTTTGAGGCCTGCTGAGGGTCCTTCGACGCCATCTGAGGGCCCTTTGAGGCCTTTAAGAACCCTTTGACGCCAGCCGAGGGCCCTTTGAGGCCCTCTGAGGGCCGTTTGACACCAGCTGAGGACCCTTCGACGTCATCTGAGAGCCCTCTGACACCAGCTGGGGGACCTCTGACGCCAGTTAAGGGCCCTTTGAGGCCTTCGGAGGGCCGTTTGGCGCCATCTCATGGTCCTTTGACGCTCTTCAAGGCCTTCTGAGGACCCTTTGACCCAGCTGAGGGCCCTTTGAGGTCTTCGGAGGGCCATTTGACGCTAGCTTAGGGCCCTTTGACGCCAGTTGAGGGCCCTCTGACACCAGCTAGGGGCCCTTTGACACCAGCTGGGGGCCCTCTGACGCCAGCTAAGGGCCCTTGGACACTTTTGGGGGCGTTTGACGCCGGCACTGGGCCCATTGACGCCTTTTAAGACCTTCTGAGGGCCGTTTGATGTCGGCTGAGGGTTCTTTCAGGCCTTTTGAGGGCCCTTTGACGCCATCTGAGGGGTCTTTGACGCCACCTGAGGGCCCTTTACGGCCAACTGAGGGCCTTCTAGCCCTTCTGAGGGCCCTTTAAGGCATTCTGAGGGCCCTTTGACGCCAGTTGGAGGCGCTTTGGGACCTTTTGAAGGTTGTTGAAATTTCACATATATCACCTTCCCCTTGACTGCGCTGGACATTGTATGGCCTCATTTGGGCCTGCCGGGGCCCGAGATGGCTTTCCTGGTCTTTTTAGTCGCCATTTTAGCTCATTTTAGACAGTCTTCGGCGGTCTTAAGAGTAGGGGCCCATTTGAGAACCATTTGAGATGGCCCCCTTTCGAATGGGGGGGGGGCACGGGCCCGTGTACCCCCCCCCCCTCCTCTTGTGTGCGCCCTTGTCTCTCAATTTCGGTAAAATGCTTTGTAGGTATATTTCGAAATTCAGACTTGAGAGTTGAGAGTGATCACCATTTTATGTTCCTCCGATTTAGTTTGAACACAGCCTGATGTTGCAAATGGGATTGAAATTCATTTATATTAACCCTCGCCCGCACATGCCATTTTCCCATCCTAGAACGCACATGGGGGGGGGGGGTTGCCACCCCCCGCGCCATTTCGTTCCTGTTGGAGATAGAGCTTAGCGGTAAAGACCAAAAAGATTCTTTGGGAAGAGACGAATCCAATGATACCCAGTTTTACCTTCTCAGGTCAGTCATTGACCTTCCAGGTCAGGTCAAACTAAAAAATGTTGCTGTTTTGGGTCACCGTTGGATATCAAGTGCGCTGCTTATCAAATACCGATGACGATGCTGTTTTCTGGTTCCAAGCCAGCTAGAACCTCTTTGTCACACTACCCGACCAGAATTTTGCTGCTGAGGTCATTTCAGGTCAAGTTAGGTCAAGGTCAATTATATGTGTTTGTATGTCTGTATGTGTCTGTGTGTATACTGATGTGTGCACCGATTGTTTTTGGGTCCATATTACATGAAATCATGATCTGAGAAGCTTTTACCAAAAATACAGTCAAAAAACTTCACAAAAAGTAAATTCAGCTTGCCTAAAACGCAATTATCTTAGATGACCTAGGTTGACCTTGACCTTGACCTTGACCCTTGTACATCGTCGAACAACATGTTCCATGATAGGTGGGAGGCAAGACTGGCAAAAAAGGCCGAAATCAGGGTGTCAAAAGCACACAAGGCCTATGGCAAACGCAAGATGTTGAGAATTGGCCATTTGGGTCATGACATGACCTGAAAAACAAGGTCATATCTCCGAAACCAAAAATCACAGAAACTTGAAATTTTCAGTGGACATCAAGAAAGGATAGAGGAGCAGCTATACGAAAAATCAGCCTTCTAGCTCTAAAAATGTTGAGTGCAGAGCAGAAAGACTACCTGGGGGGGTGGCAACCACCCCCCCCCCCCCCCCATGTGCGGGCGAGGGTTAAACCAAGGCCCCCTAACCGGCGCACCGATAAACGGAAGTCGAGGTTTCTGCTTGTAGGTACAACTTACAATAACTTTTGAAATAAAATGATTTTTTTTTGCATGTACAATTTTAATTGTATGAACACTAAACACCCAATGCCACAGTCCAATGGCATAAAGTTGGGTATTACGAAATGACATTAGATTCATTCGCACGAATTTCAATCAATCAATTGAATTTATAACGAAATTGCATTTTATTTTTTTTATTCCAACTTTTTATAGAATCGGGGTGCCCTTTTTATGCTCGGCGACTGGCGAGGCGACACCCACTTTTGCTGGAATCACCTTTTTTATTGGGCGCCTTTCTACTGCTGGGGTCGCCTCTCTCCTGCTGAGGTCACCCCTCTTATGCTCGGCGGGACTTACTTCTGATGGGCGCTCCTCCTCTGCTGGGGTCTCACTTTTCTGCTGGAGTCTGACATTTCCCTTCCCTGATATGCTCTATTTTTGCTAGAGGCGTCCCTCTTCTGCCGGGCGCCCAACTTCTGCTGAAGGTGCTCGGGTAGGTCTGGGGGCATTGCTCTTTTGCTGGGGAGCCCCTGTTCTGCTGGGACGCCCCACTTCCGCCGGGGCCGCTGGGGGCGCCCCACCTCTGCTGGGGGCTCCCCGGCCCCACTGCTGCTGGACGAACCCAACTTTTGCTCCAGGTGCCCCTTTTGTATTGAGGCGCCTCTCTTCTGTAGGCATCCCTCTCCTGGTAGGGCGCCCCTTTCTGGTGTGGCGCCCCTTTCTGCTGAGGCGGCCCTATGCTGGGGGCACTCCTCTTCTGCTGGAGGCGCCCCACTACTGCTGGACGAGCCCAACTTTTGCAGTTTGCTTGAGGTGCCCCATTTATATTGGAGTGCCTCTCTTCTTCTGGAAGCATCCCTCTTCTGATGGGGCGTCACCTTTCTGCTGGGGAGCCCTTCTTGTGCTGAGGGCGCTCCTTTTCTGCTGGAGACATCTCTCTTCTGGTGGGGCGCCCCGGGGCGCCCCACCAGAAGAAAGGGCCCCAGAAGAAAGGGCCCTTTCTTCTGGGGTGCCCTTCTGCTGTGGCGCCCTTCTTCTGGTGAGGCGTCCCTCACTGCTGGGGTCGCCCGTGTTCTACTGAGGGCGCTCTTCTACTGGGCAAACCCAACTTTTTCTCCAGATGCCCCTTTTGTATTGGGGTGCCTCTCTTCTGTAGGCATCCCTCTCCTGGTAGGGCGCCCCTTTCTGGTGTGGCGCCCCTTTCTGCTGGGGCGGTCCTATGCTGGGGGCACTCCTCTTCTGCTAGGGGCGCCCCACATCTGCTGGACGAGCCCAACTTTTGCTTGAGGTGCCCCATTGATATTGGAGTGCCTCTCTTCTTCTGGAAGCATCCCTCTCCTGCTGGGGCGCCCCCTTTCTGCTGGGGAGCCCTTCTTGTGCTGAGGGCGCTCCTTTTCTGTTGGAGACAGCTCTCTTCTGGTGGGGCGCCCCCTTTCTGCTGGGGTGCTCTTCTTCCGCTGGGGTGCCCTTCTTCTGGTGAGGCGCCCGTTTCTGCTGGGGTCGCCCGTATTTTACTGAGGGCGCTCTTCTACTGGGCGAACCGCAAGTTCTGCTTGAGGTGCCTCATTCCTACTGGGGGCGCCTCTCCTCCGCTGCGGCGCCAGTCTTATGCTTGACGATCCCAACCTACGTTGGAGCCTGGAGGTGCCCCACTTCTGCCTCGGGCGCTCCACTTTTGCTGAGAAAGTCCCGTTTTTGCCGGGGTGCCCCTTTCGTCCATTTTTTGGGGAACGATACGACTGGACGCTTCCCAAGCCTGCAAGCAGCACGACGCCGGTCGCGAGACGGAATGTAGCCGGGAAATCACCCTCGCCATTTGATCAAGAGCTTATCGGTGTCGGGCGGCGTGTGGGGCGCCGCTTAGCCTATGGGGGTGCACTTTAACGTGATGGGGGTGCACTTTCAGGGGATGGGGGTGCACCTGCACCCCCATACATATATAAAGTTACACCGCTGAGTGTTATGATGCTAAAGGACTGTTATAGGTACGTCTGTTCTGACACAAGAACAGACGAACATCCACTCCCAGTTAAGGAAATTAAACGGATAAAAAGCAGCACGATCAATAAACAGTGATCGACAAAACGCACTGCACAGCAAAATATTGAAAGCTTGATATTTCAGATGTGAAACTGCAGACAAAGGAACGCTTTCTGTGGGTCACTGCATTTTTTACCCGTCCGACTAGGGACAGGAAGTACGACTGGCCCCGTCAGCATTACTCACGGCTGCGCGTCTTCATGCCCAGCCAGCTCTGGTCCTTGTATTCGATCCTCCGCAGTTCCTGGCCCATCTGTACGGCCAGCTCGTGCAGACGCGTCGCCATCGAGCCCTTGCAGTAGTCCAGCGGCGTCTTACCTATCACACGACACGGACAAACGGTTACAGAGGCAAATATAATATCACTTTGTAAGTTTTGTGCGTTGCCGAAAATTTGTGTCATTTACAAATAACGCACAAAGATTTTGGTGAATACAATAAAGGCTCATCCATCCCACCAAACACAATCACATCTGAGCACTAATTCAGCAGAAACACGGTCCAACCCAGCAGTGATAGCCAGGCGCTGACACAGCCTAGCTCAGCACTAAGGCAGCCGACCTGCGATCTGATAGTCGACCCCACGCCCCTCCACCATCCAGTCTCCCCGCTCTCACCAAAGCTCATCAGCGGGAGAGCGGAAGCGCTCTCACCAAAACTCTCCCCGCTCTCACGAAAACCCTCCCGCTCTCAGTCTCACCCAAGCTCAGCCTCACTCTATCCCGCTCGCACCCCACTCTCGCCGAAGCTCTCTCATCTCTCACCGAAGCTCTCTCTCTCCTCTCTCACCAAAACCCTCCCGCTCTCACCGAATCGGTTGGAGATGGTGACGATGCCGCCGGCCTGGATGAGGTCGTCGGCGATGCCCTGGTAGCTCCAGAAGCAGGCGTAGTGGAGCGGCGTGTTGCCGTGCTCGTTCGTTAGGTTCACGTCCACCTTGGTACGTAGCAGCTGAAAACAGCAATACCGTCACGGTCGGCGTTGGTTCAGGGTGACTTCAGGTAAGACTCGCGCAGCCTAAATATGACACAATTCGTGAGCTTTTAGCGTTAAATCAGGACCAGTGAGAGTGGATCTGAGGTCAGGTCAGATGTGGTCAGAACTGGTCGAGTCAGGTCAGGTGAGGTCGGGTCAGTTCATCTTCGCTCCCTCACCAGCTGTACGACGGGTCGGTGTCCGTGCGCGGCGGCCAGGTGCAGCGGCGTGTCGTCTCCCATGTTGGTGGCGCCCACCCTGGCACCGCGCTGAATCAGCATCTCCACGATACCGGCGTGGCCGCACTTGGCCGCCCAGTGCAGCGGGCTGAACCCGTGGTCGTCGCTGCGCAGCGCACACGGCACACAAGTCAGACAGGGTGTACATTGACGTGACGTGGGATGCATGCATGGGATGCAAGCTGCTGGTCCGGCTGTGATTGCGATCATGCACAAGTACATACAATTTTCAAAGCGTTTCAAAGCAAAATAAATATTTGCAGAAGTGCTTATTGCCTAGAGCGCACCCATCACACGTTTGAGAAAACGCTACCACGCTGTAAATACGTTGGGTCGTGAATAAAAGGGCACATGACACACATGATGGCTATGATTTTTAATTAACAGCTACAGTAAATAGGAAAATAGTACCCACAAGCAACCAAACAAATATGGCCGTGCAGGATCTTTTTTTAATATGACGATAACACATCCAGCAGCATATAACAGTTTCAGATTTCAGTCCCACTGTGGTTCGTGTACTCGAATCACAGCACAAAGTAGTGCTCAATTGCCAACTACCAAGTGGCAATATGTACTTACCCTTCATTCATGTCATGTTCTGTATCATCCAGCCAAACGCGGACATGAAACGGATTGCCCTCTCGGACATATTGAAATATATCATCCATTTTTCAAACTCTGCTGAAAGAAAATGACATGAAACAGGCATAACATTCTAAAGACAATTTACATGGTTTTGAAATTTCGAGGCATTTTCCAGTCATTCAAGCAGCAGTGAGTCACATGGCATAACAAACTCAGCTAAACAGCTATTCCAACAGCTATCAGGAGGCTTAAGCATGTTCAGACCTTTCTGGGTTCTCAATATTTATGAAGAAAATAAAATACTCACGAAGCAGTCGCACCTTGCCACGAAAAATAACAAAAAATACACAGGTGCAATCTTTCAGGGCGGGGTTCGTCGCATACAACGCTGAGATTTGTTGACAAAATCCATTAATGGCGCACCTGTTCTTAATGCACCACAACTTTTTCTTTTGTAAGGAGCCCCACCCTAGACGAAATTACGGCGGAAGTATTGATGAGTGAATGAATCAAAGGCCATCTAGGGAATGAATGAATGAATGAATGAATGAATGAATGAATGAATGAAATTCATTTAATTCATTCCACGACTCTGGCTCAGGCTATGGTTTCGCTATATTTGGCAGTTCGTTGGGAGAAAAAGCTAATCAATGGTCTGAGTCTTGACCAAGGTCTTGACAGTGAGCCGAACAAGAACAAGATCACCGGTGGTGGCTCGATGCCCTACGGTGTCACTCGCAAGATTGGTGGCGAGGCAGCCGTGCCCTAACTCACTCACATAACTGATCTGTCAAATGACTCAAGAAAACTCGTAACCAGCACAGTTGACCAAACACTAAACAGAAGGCCAAGATGTAGTGCTGGCTTGGCGGCTGGACTTGGAGCGACGGAACAGGACAGGAGGGAAGATCCGAGACGACTGAGGCTATTTACAACTAAATGTTACTGCTTATAGGCTGGCAGCTGCGGCACAATTAATGTATCGGGGCGAAAAAACAGCATAGTAGTTCCACAAAAAGGCAACGGTAAGCCATAGCACATGCTCTCACCAAAGCTTCTACACAGTCACAGTACAGGTCAGTCCTTTGACCTTTAACATTTATTTACGATGAAATGAGCGATACAATACAATGGAATCATCCAGCGGCGGACATGAGTAACACGATGAGACGGGCGCACGGTGACGGTTGGGGTCCAGCCCCTCACGCCTTCTCGAGCGGCGCGTAGTTGAGGAGCTTCTCGATGAGGTCCACGTGTCCCAGCAGCATGCGCCGGCAGCAGTACTTGCGCAGGCCGAGCGCGTCCAGCGCGTCACTGCCAGGCAGACCGGGTGGAGGGAGACGTCAGCAACACGATCACGGTCCGTGGGACCACCCTGACTCACAGCTCTGTGCAACCGGCCTGACTGTGAGGTCGACCTGACCCGACCCTGCGTGTATAGTCGACTACAAAATGATGTTCCACTCCTCAGAAGCTATCAGTTGACCGGAGCGCTAAGTTGTGCCGTTTATCACGCAATTAAGCGTGTCGATTGTGAGCATTGGGACAAAGCTATAATTTGTGAACTCAGCCCGTGTGATGCGGCACAGCCTACCGCTCCAGGCAATTAATTGCCTGTGAAAAGTGGAACATTATTCTAATTTCTATCGTCGACTATACTCGGTCTAACTTGGTGTACTCTGCCTCACTCACCCATCCGTGTTTTCGGTCACCCACTCACTCACCCCTCTGTGTACTCGGCTTGCAGCAGTCCCAGGTAGGCCTCCCATTTGTTGCCCACCACCTTCCCGCAGGTGAAACAGCGCACCGGGATGATCATCCTGAAAACTGAACAAGGGTATAGGTTAACGGCTAAAGCCATGGATACTAAGAAAAAGATGAATGTCCAAGTAGTGCTGAGGGGGGGGGGGGGGTCACGTCCCTCCCCCGTCTAGCTCCACTCCTGGGCAGTGGGCGGTGTTTCACGGCAGAGCACTGCGCGCGTCGGTGCGTTGGGTTTCCATGGCAATATCAACAAACTCCACTCTGACGCTACGCTATGACGTCATCGTAAAACGCTAGCACCCCAGCGCCAGCACCATCAGCACGCTAGCAGCATTCGCATTTCGCACTCAAACTTCTGTTCTCTCTGTTCTTGGTTTCTTAGGACCTCTGTTCCAAACGCGATTCATCATAAGCTAACGGATCGCACGTAATGTCATTCGAGTGACGTCAGGGGTGTGACTCACCTCCCAGCGCGCTGCAGCGCGCGCAGCGTCGGGCGGTGAAACAGGGCCCGGGGATACGTAGCGATACGCGGTAAGCGGCATTCGAATGAGCGTCAAAAAAATGATGACAAAAGTACTTATGCCATTTTTAGGTCTGAGGTCAGTTTTACCAACATAAAAATAGCTGCCTGTCGGAATTTTTACCTTAAGCCACTCCACATACTGTAAAGTGTAAAGTAAACGGTAAAACCCTATCCGCTTACGTGCCCATCGCGTTTACGCTCCATTATGTGAAGCGGTCTTAACCCGCGCCTCGCTGGGCTATTAAAGGAAGACTGCCACCTTCAAAAAGTTTTCTCAGATCGGCCTATGATTTATTCCCTGGACAAAACAAAATTTTAGAATTCACCTGACAAAGTATCATCACGTGAATCGCGAAAAAAATTGTCCATTATCATACAATTATCAATCGGTTAATGTCTAGCGACAATGTTTACACATCACTAGACTTCAAGGTCATAAGATTATTACATTTTATTTGAAAAAGTAAGGTATTTTATGATTTACTAATATATGATTTCATAAGAAATTGGCCATGTTTAATTTATTTTGCATTTAAGTTCGTAAAACATTTAAAAATCATGGCTCATTTGGAATGGGTCTGGCCCATGTTAAACCCCATTTCCCACACTTTTTTGGAAAAAAATGAACTACTGAATATATAAGTTTAACTTTTATTTTGACACTCCAAAATTCTTCTCTGATCTCGAAACAATCAAAGTTTTGACATATATTTACCAAAAGATAAGAAAATTCATGTTTCAAAGTTATCAATAAACAGTAGAGATGTCGGTTTTCTTGGACTAAAAAAATGGCATCAAACTGAACTTTGGTCTCCGATTTCTCGCAAACGGGTTCGAATTTCGGAAAACCGACTTCAGTCTGGGACATAGGTGGCTCAGCTCTAGTGAAAACCGTTTTGTGGAAAAAAGGTGGCAGTCTACCTTTAAGCCATACGCGCCATGCTGGGGGGGGGGGCAGATTCTGCCCCCCCTTTCTAACTTCCGAACCGATGGTCGTAGAAAGACGGGGAAAACGGCAATCGAAAGCTCTCAACAAGGCGGATCTTAAGAGCTCATTTTTGCTTAAGTAGGTCAGAGGTCAGGTCAAGGTCAGGTCAAGGTGGTAGGGTCCGTCAATACCCCTATGGAGGGCGGGTTCCGGTTAGGAGACCAGTAAGTACTAAGTAAAGTGTCATGCACAAGTCAGTCAGAAGCATTAAAGCAAGGCCAAATAAGTTCATTTAAGTAGGGTGCCATGCACAAGTCAGTCAGAACAAGAAGCATCGGCACTCACACTAGTAGCGCACGTGCAGGGCTCCCACTCCCACTCGCTCGTTGATCGCCCCAAAAGGGCCAAAAGGCAATGTTGTCACAACTTACTTTACAAACCAAGTATCCGACAGAACGAAAATGTGCTTAAAAGTCGAAATAATCACGTATTCCTTCAAGTTATGCCCAAAAAACTCTTGCACATGCATGCAACTTGCATGCAATTTTATGACATCCGATTTTCGTCACATATGCGCCATTTATGTAACTCTGGCATATATTCCATAAAGGATTTTGGTACAGGATTTTGGTACATTACTAACAGGCACATATTTTTCCCATTTTTCATTCCTTTAAATCTTATTTTTTCCTATTGAATCTTCCAAAATATATTTTACTTCCGATTTGTTAAAGAAAAATAGGATCAGATAGCGCAATCAACAATATGAAGGATGCATTCATTAGAAACAGATTCGGGTTGAAGCAAAGAGCAGAGAAAACCTTCATATGGCAGCTAAGTGAAAGGTGAGACGTATGTGACCAATGTAGCGCCCCCCTCTATCGCTGCCCCCCGCGTTCATCTTTTGTTGGGAAATCGCTTGAAAGTTGTGTAGATTTCGCCACAGTGTATATAAATATATTTCGCTACTTTTCTGGTTGTATGTGTACTCTTGTTTGGTGTCTTTAACCCCTCACTTTAAATATTTGATTTTTAAGGCCATAACCGGCCTTGAAAGTTAGGGCGCGCCTCGTAGTATGCCTGAAAAGCAAGGCGTCAATAAGCTAGAACATCACAATGTCGGATAGCTTTTTTGGATTTGACACGGCACATATGGTAAGTACCTTTTACAAAGCAGGAAATAATTATGCTTTTATTTATTATGGTGCGAAATAAATGCTAATATTATTATTATTTATCTCTTCATCTGTAAAAAAACATTTGCAATCAAAATCAGCTTGGGTCCCAGTTATTGTTATTGCCAGTACAAGTAAAATCACCAGTATTATGAGGACCGTTCGGTTCTGTGCAGCGTAGATCTGTGCTGTGTGCGTCATGCTCGGGTGACATCAGCTGCCTGTCTCTGCCCACTATCCGCCGGCACACGGACCTAGTGCTGCTGCAGTCTTGAATCCGCGGGCTTTGAAACAGTGGTAAGGGTGGACTGGCGATTGTCATTCAAATAATGGTTAAAATGCATTTAAATGTGGTAAATGAGCCACAGAAAGAAGTGATGATACCCAAAAAACAACATACAAACTGCTTACAACAGGAAATATAGGACAGTAAATTTAATTATTGCAAAGACCATCACCGCAATCAGTCAGTCACGCAGCCCTCTCCTGGCTCTCCCCTCCCCAAGCCTCCTGTTGTGTCTGCAGCTGTAGCAGTCAACACATTCAAGGCACTCTGAGAAGCGCTGGGAGGTGACTTCTTCTTCCGCCAGCGAAGTATCAAATCTGCACATCGCTTCGCTTTCCCTGCTAAAAACGAGCACTGCGGCATTATTTGTCGCTCGTAATTTCCGTTCTCCCGGGTTATTTATTCACAAAGTAGTCAACCTGGCCATGTAACAATTACAATACTGAACATAGTCCCTATTTACCGCCTACCCCGGGGCCCGGTGGCAGGAGGCCTCCCGTCTTCCCCACTGGGCTAGAAAGCAGTCTCCCCGACTGACCCCGAATGTGTTCCGTTTCAGTCGGATGATGACCTTGGACCTCCTGACTTGGACGATGACCGGTACAACAGCGAGACATTCGGAGCCGACGCCGGTGAGTTTTCCCCGCGGCAGTGGACGGTTGCCCAATAAAGTATATTGTAGTTGAAGTGGACTGATAGAGAATATCACAAACATTTTAATGAAATTCAGTGTTGATGAAAATGTCTTCTCCCCAGGCTGTAAATGGTTGCGCATTTTCAGATTTGCAGACAATTTCCAGCCCAATATTCTCGCGATCCTGGAGTTCATTTGTAGACTTTTACGATGTTTTGTTACGGAGCGAGCGAAGCGAGCGGAGTCTTTCCTTAGATTAACGGAAATTTCTGAGTATGAGCGGCCGGCCGGCCGGCCGGCCGGCCGTGCGGACGCTTTTGCGAGGCTTATATCTCAGCAACCACTTGACCGATTTACACGCGGTAATTTTTGTAGGGTAGCTTCATTCCTTCTACCAAGTATTGGACTATTCCCGATGCATGTGGGTGACCCCTTATGCACGTGCCACGTGCAAAACGAAGAGGTGTCACTTTTGTAATTGTTGCAATATCTCGGTAACTACTTGGCCGATTGCGCTGAAACTTTGCATGTAGGTAGGCACCCACTAGGCACTGCATATCCATGTGCCAGAGTTGGGGTGCTGCTGCACGTGCGCACGTGCAGGGGTCGTTTCCAGATCTCGAGAACGGCTGGACCGATGGCGCTCAAATTTGGTACACGGTTAGGGACCAGTTAGTAGGGTGCCGTGCACAAGTCAGTTGGGACCCATTTAGCACGTGCGCACGTGCAGGGTGCCGCTCCCAGATCTCGAGAACGGCTGGGCCGATTGTGCTCAAATTTGGCACATCGCTAGAAACCGGTCAGTAGG
Organism: Amphibalanus amphitrite; assembly: GCF_019059575.1. NCBI lineage: Eukaryota > Metazoa > Arthropoda > Thecostraca > Balanomorpha > Balanidae > Amphibalanus > Amphibalanus amphitrite. The sequence continues at coordinate 902,082 of NW_024881515.1, forward strand.
GTGCCATGCACAAGTCAGTTGGAGGTACCCCCTCGAAATTTCGCACGTGCAAGACTCACCCCTTCGCTCGCTCCGTTAGTCGCCCCAAAAGGCGCTATACTGGTTTAAAGTGAACAGCTGTTGTCGAACTCTGCTTGTACCTCACCTACGGCGGAGCTCCGGTAGCAGCGTGGGGTGGGGGAGGGCCGCTCTAGACGGTCTCGTATTACCGGCCGCTGGGCGGATCAGATAGCTGACACTTGTCAGCCCGAACTGAACAACTGAGGAAAGAAGCAGTGCATTTAGAGGACTTTGACACAATAGCAGTGACAAAAGTCGCCCTCGTAGGCTGCGGCTGACATCATCCTTGGACATAAACTACGGTTTCGTTACGTTTTTGTCCTCTCTTTTTGACTTTGAATGATGGAATCGCTAACAATCACTGTCACGAATCAATCCCATAACTCCCGTCACTCCCATCCCATCACAAGTCCCATCACTCGGAACTTATTTTCTGACCCAGTTTCGTCGCCACCCTCTCAGGTGAGTGGGAGGAGGACGACCATGAGAAGATCTCTGCCTACCTGGAGCGGGAGCGCTCCGTGCTCCACCAGCTGGGTAACGGGCGCGCACCGCTCTCCGTGGCCGCCGACCAGCTGCCGGGAGCCACCGACATCGAGCGCGGACTCTCCAAACTGGTGACCGATGACGAGCTCGACGACCCGTGCATCATGTCGGTGCGCCGCAGCAGCCGGCCGGCGGGCAGCGTGCCCATCCCGCACCCGCAGGTATGTGCCGGTCGAATGTCGAATTGTTTGCGATTGTACCTGTCCTGCTTATATCTCAAACTTACGTAACTTTCTTTATGAATTGCTATTTAGAAGAAACTTCCGCTGCTTTAACATTGGTTACTGTGCTAACCAGTACTTCGCCCACCCGTCTCTTAGTTCGGCCGTCCGCGCTCGCCGCCCATCTCGTCCCTGCTCGAGTCAGACATCTCTGGCTCGCCGTCTGCCAACTCCATCTGGTCGACGACCCCCACCCGGCCGGCCAACGCCTTCGACGACCCGGCCATCATGTCGGTGGGCCGTCCGCGCGCGCCGCCGCCGGCCGCCCGGCTGCCGCTGCCCGCCGCCGCCAAGGTGCGCACCGTCGAGGAGCTCGAGCACGACCTGCTGGCGCGCTCGCCGGCGCGTCCCCCGCCGCCGCCGGGCTTCGGCCGCGGGCTGCCGCCGCCGCCGGCCGGACCGCCGCCGCCCATGGACTTCAGCCGTCCGCCGCCGATGCGCGCGCCGCCGCCGCCGCCGGGCGAGCAGTTCCGGCTGCCCAACACCCACCTGCCGCCGCCCAGCGTCACCTCCATCCTGCCGCCGCAGCTCATGAACAAAGGTGAGACGCGGGAGGGGCTAATAGTGGGGAATAAGGACGCTGTCTGACAGTCTAGATCCTGATAATGCTGATGGGTGCAAGCTGCGATCGTGACGTCGATTATAATGCGAGCAGCATTCTTTACTAGGAATTGTTAAATCTGATTACCTTTTCAGTTTTCTTTCTTCAGTTTACTTACAACTTCTTTAGATGTTTCAGTTTGTTTCGCTTCATATTTTGTCACTTGCATCTTCCCGTACCATCCCACCATCCCGGTCGCAGTTGGTGACACCGATGATGCGTCCACAGACCGGGGTAGCGGCGGCGCGGGCCGCGGGCTCCCGGCCGGCCGCGGCACGCCGTCCCACCACCAACACCAACACCAGCACCAGCGGCAGCACCAGCAGCCGCACCAACAGCCGCAGTGGCGCCAGGACCAGGAGCGGCGCCGCCAGGACCCGTACGCCGGCCTGATGACCTCGCGCGAGCGGCAGTGGCTGCTCAACATCCAGCGCATGCAGATCAAGGGCAACTCCGACTACTACTTCCAGGTGAGAAACTGGGTTCTAGGACGCAAGGGGACGGAACAAACGATTACCGTCAACAGGCTGTTTGTTGATAATGCTGGGGTGTCCTGCCATCCAGGCAAAGGTGAAAATAGGATCAGCTGGTGACCAAAAGAGAGTAATGACAACAATTTTTCACTGGTGACTTACTGGAACATGGCTTTGAGAGCGTCTTCATTGTACCAAGTCTGAAAGTTTCATGTAACAGTTGGACATGAATTAAATGAAAGTGATTGAGTGATGACCAACTGTTTGCTCATGAGTTCGTTGCAGCTCACATTTTTGCCTCCTCTCAGTAAACACGCCCAGGGCACCGTGTTTACACCCCTCCCTGTCCGACAGCACTTCAACTCTCGGAAGCTGAGCCAGGGCCGTCGCGACTCGCGCGGTGGCCACGGTCGTGACCAACACAAAGACCGGGACGACAAGCATACCGACCATCGGCTCTACAAGCCGCCAGAGATGGAGAACTCGCTCGGAAAACTGCAGGTCCGTGCCTGACCGACTACTGATGGTTGATGGGTTTGAGGGCGGCCGCTGCATTCGGTATGTATGTCAGTGCAGAGGCGGGATTTTGTTCCTGAAATGTGATTTTCTGGATGTTTTCTCAGCGTGCAGAAGGCACAATCATTCCTGAACTCTGTCATGTTTCACCCTGTAATTTTCTGACCGTTACGTGGCTGATGTAAACTGGCACCGCTAACCTTTTCCAGCGATCCCGCAGGACTGCTAGCCGGAACGTGGCATGGTGCAACTATGTTGCAACTGCAAACATTTCCACCGCTAACTTGTATGACCTATGGCCCCATGTCACTCCTACCCCGTACTTGGCCATCGATTTGGCATTATGAGTTTGCATTGCTCGCTACCTGCTTAGTGCTTATACTTGCTAAATTATATGCCCTTCTCCATACCCTACTATGTCTAGCTTCTGGCAGCTCGCTGCCTCACGTTCGACCATTATAAAAATGCATCGGCGTTAATTAGCTGACCTGTATTTGCCGTTTCCAACCAATCTGCGCTTCTTTCTGCGTTCCTCTGCGGTATCCTTCAAGCTCCCATCTCCCACCAGAGTTCTATAGCCTTGCTCCCACCCTGTCCATTTGTTACCACCATGTACCGATTTCCCGGCCTGTTGACCGACCGTCTCCCATCCCACCCATATGTCACCATGAACCCACTCCCACTGTTGACTGACCGTCCCCACCCGTTTAGGTGGCCAGTGTGACGGCGCCGCGGAAGATAATCGACCTGGGCGTCATCAACCAGGAGTCCGCTGACGGCTCGCGTGACCACAAGGAGGCCAAGCGCGACCGGCAGACGCTGCTGCTCATTGAACAGGTGGGGGCGACGGCCGATCGGTCCGCTGTAATGGTACACGCCCGGATAACGATGGGGATGCACAGTCGGTGTTGTTGTTGCTCGCTGAAGGTGTTGTTCACGCTGGAATCAGAGTTGGGTGTCTCTAAAGTCGCTGAGAATCATGCTAATGGGGACAAAGCTGTCGCAAGGTCTTGTGGGGTTAAAGGTGATAGCACTGCAACCAGACATGTGTATGCAGTGCGTTGCTGGCTACTGTCATAGGTTTTTCAAGATAAACTTCAATTAAATTAATGCAATCATGAAACTTTAGCGTTTGTTGCTACTGCAGAGCTGTGCTCGTGTCTTTGACCCATTGTCTTCTGTGCTAGCCGATTGATGAATGATTGTCGTGGTAGACTTACCTCTCCTGTCCATCCCGCTATTCCAGCTGTACCACCAGGTAATGCTGGTGAAGGGTGCAGGTGATAACCTCTCTGTCCCTCTCCCCATTTCAGCTGTACCACCAGGTGATGCTGGTGAAGGGTGCAGGTGATAACCTCTCTGTCCCTCTCCCTATTACAGCTGTACCACCAGGTACCAGCCAGTCCCTGACCTCTGTCCCCATTTCAGCTGTACCACCAGGTGATGCTGGTGGAGGGCGCCGACCGGCAGGCAGTAACCTCTCTGTCCCCATTACAGCTGTACCATCAGGTGATGCTGGTGTCAGTCCCTGACCTCTCTGTCCCCATTTCAGCTGTACCACCTGGTGATGCTGGTGTCGGTCCCTGACCTCTCTGTCCCCATTTCAGCTGTACCATCAGGTGATGCTGGTGTCAGTCCCTGAATCTCTGTCCCCATTTCAGCTGTACCACCTGGTGATGCTGGTGTCAGTCCCTGACCTCTCTGTCCCCATTTCAGCTGTACCATCAGGTGATGCTGGTGGAGGGCGCCGACCGGCAGGCGGTAACCTCCATATCCCTCTCCCCATTCCAGCTGTACCACCAGGTGATGACCCCTCTCTCCCCCATTTCAGCTGTACCATCAGGTGATGCTGGTGGAAGGCGCCGACCGGCAGTTGATAACCTCCCTGTCCCTCTCCCTGTTACAGCTGTACCATCAGGTGATGCTGGTGGAGGGCGCCGACCGGCAGTTGATAACCTAGCTGTCCCTCTCCCTGTTACAGCTGTACCATCAGGTGATGCTGGTGGAGGGCGCCGATCGGCAGGCGGTAACCTCTCTGTCCCTCTGTGGTTCCAGCTGTACCACCAGACCAGGTGATGCTGGTGTCAGTCCCTGACCTCTCTGTCCCCGTTTCAGCTGTACCATCAGGTGATGCTGGTGGAGGGCGCCGATCGGCAGGCGGTAACCTCTCTGTCCCTCTGTGGTTCCAGCTGTACCACCAGACCAGGTGATGCTGGTGTCAGTCCCTGACCTCCCTGTCCCCATTTCAGCTGTACCACCAGGTGATGCTGGTGGAGGGCGCCGACCGGCAGGCGGCCGGGGAGCCGGAGTCGGAGGCCGAGTCCGCTGAGCCGGCCGGACCGCGCCTCTCGCCTGAGGAGGTGCGAGCCGCCGCCAGCGGCCGGCTCTGGTCGGCCCTCAGCCGCGAGCAGCAGCTCGTCCACATACTCGCCATCAGAAAGGGCAAGGTGAGGCGGACGGATGCGTGAACACAGGTTTATGTCTCAAACTACGTGCGAGCGAATAGAGATTGGGTTGGATGTGTTCTTGTAAACATAGAAACTGCAAACGAAAATTAAAAAGTTTCTTGTTTCGGCGTTTGTTTATTTTACCTTTTGACATTGCATTTTATCGTCGCTATTTTTTTTACATGTCGGAACTCGGCACAGGTCCGCACTTGCTAGTTGCTAATCGATGCCATCAACTTTTTGGTCTGACACGCGCCCCTCCGGCCGTCTCCGTCGCAGGGCCTGGTGCTGCGCTGCCTGCCAATCCTCAGCAGCCAGCAGTACTACCAGATCGCACTGACGCTGCTCAAGCACCTGGCGGTCGTCCTGCACAAGGACAAGCTGGACAACATGCTGCACAAGTTCTTCGTGTGCATGCAGATGGTAAGTCGATAGGTCTCCGCCGGCTGCGCTCGGACGGGTATTGATGTGAGATATAATGGAGTTTCGCGGTGCGCTACCAATGGGAGTTCCTCGAAGGTATTGCGACTGTGTGGCAGCATAATTGGAGTGCCGATGGTACAGCCGAGCTCCCAAAGGGAATGAATGCCTAGTGTCTGGCATCTGGCTCAGTCGGAATGCTCATTGTCCAGATCTTAACTATTACCATATTTATCCAGGTGCGACCTTCCTTATATTTATTTTCTAATTTGCAGACTGTCTCGTTTTAATGACGCTTTCCGGGTATAATATCGCTCCCTTTAGTTTGCATCTGACGCCATGGGCACGGCACGGTTCTACCGACATTGTATCGTGGGTCTAGCGGGCTTCTAGCGGGGCTATCACTGTCCTAATGTAATGTATTAAATTGAGCGGCGCCCGGCCCGTGGTGAACGTGACAGGACAGCTGAGCGAGCCGTGGAGCCAGCGGGCTGTCCGTACCGGGTCAGGGGGTGCGAACGGCCCAGCGCTTCCTGTGACAACGGCCAGGGTCGGCGGTAAAGTAATTGGATGACACCGGTAAATGGTTGCGTCGGCTCGAAGTGTGTTATCAATATTGTGTTTCTGATTCCTCAGCTGCTCTACTCGGGAAACCATTGGACTAGCTAAACATTGCTTACAGAGGAGTTGCCTACAGTCATGAATGTCCTAAAGCACTAGTTTTCTTATTAGGTATTATTTATTGCCTTTTATGACGTTGTTGGTTTGCCTGGTTTGGACCGTTTTGGACGGCCCTGGTTTGGACCGTTTCAGTCGCCTCATGCTGGTCACTGTGACCCCGCTGACCGCTCTTCCTCGCCCACAGGTGGTCAGTAATTATAGTGACCTGGCCCAGGTCTGAGATCACCGAGCTGACGGGTTCTCTCTCACTGACTGTTTCTCCTTACCCACAGGTGGTCAGTAATTATAGTGACCTGGCCCAGATTTGAGATAACCGAGCTGACGGGTTCTCTCCCACTGACTGTCTGTCCTTACCCACAGGTGGTCAGTAACAGTGACCTGGCGCAGATCACGGAGTGGCTCTCACTGACTGTTTGTCTGTACCCACAGGTGGTCAGTAACAGTGACCTGGCGCAGATCACGGAGCTCACGGCGGCCCTCACTGCCTCTACGGATCTGGACTCTGCGACGCCGGCCAAAACGCCGCTCCAGCTGGTCGCCTGCTCACCCGTGAGTAACGCCGCTCCTGAGATCCGTTGGACTGTCCTCCATGATAGTTACAGGCACCCGGCACTTCGGTCAGGTTGCGGCCATAGTTGGGTTAGGATAGGTGGATTCAAAATCCTTGATTGAATGGCCTTTCGCTTTCCCCCAATGCCTTCTAAAATGATTACGATGCCCAAGTCTTGCGTTTTTTGCATTTTTTTTCTGGATATTTGACTGCAATTCCATAACCTTGGTGGACTTTATAACCGAAGCCTCTGAGTGAAAATTATCTTAGGCTACCACTTACCAGTGAATCCACTGGAGATGTTAGCTAAATATTCCAGTCGAGCCATTTTTGTCCAGCTGTCGGCTGTGTGTATTGCACTCGCGATGCTGCCCGTATGACCCCTCCCTTGGCCTCTGACTTGTTTCTCTCTGCGTTCACTGCGTCGGCCGTGCCCGTCTTCTGGCCGACCTCGTCTGACGCGCCCTGCCTCGTCTAACCTCCGCTTCCCGTCCCTCGACCCCTGTAACCGACCCACGCCACTCAGCCCCCGTGCCCTGCCTGACCGTCAGTTCCCCTCTCGTCCCTGACAGTTCGGAGTCTCCGTGGCGCTGCTGCTGCTGCTGCGGGGTGACCAGCTGTGTCAGCAGCAGCCGACCTCCGGCGCCGCCGAGCGCTGGCGGCCCCTGGCGGCCGGCCTGACGCGCTGTCTGTCGGCGCTGCCGCAGCTGGCGCCCCCGCTGGAGCCCGTGCCGGCCGCGCTGCTGGCCAAACACGTGCCAGAGCCGCGCCTGGTGGCCCGCCTCGTCGGGGACGTCGGAGCCACGTGAGCGCCGCCCGGCCGGCTGTGAGACGAGTGACGGGGCGGCCGGTGCCGCGCGCGGCCGCCCGACCCACTCCTGCTTTGTTACCGAGCGTTTTATATGGCGAGTGAGCGAGCCGGCCGACGCCGGAGCCGCGGTCGGCCGGTGACACCCGCGAGGGAATCCGTATCTACAGAGAGGAGGAGCGTTTTGTTTGCCGACACGGCGTGTGCCCGTGGCCGGTGCTACTGGTTGTCGGCGGGCCTTGCCGTTCAGTTCCGTGCGGCGGCCGGCGCCGGGCCGGGCGGGCCGCCGACAGCGGCCGCCGGGTCCGGCGCCGGCCGCCTCCACCGTTCCGCGCGTCCGTGGCCGCGTCGGCCGGCGGTCGGCGCGGCCGGGCTGTATTGGTTTGGCTCCTGGCGGCCGTCATTGGTTTAGGCCGTACACGCGGACACGCTGGCAATAAATGGGTCGATGGATGGATAGCGCGCTGCTCTGGAGGGACGAAGGTGGTGGGGAAGGGTGGTGGTCACTGTAAAAGCTTAGGAAGAAAAGACTGGGAAGAGCTCGCATCGGAAAGACGACCCTGGGAGGCAGGGCTCGCTGGATTCTGGCCACCGTTTGAGTGTCACGGTTCAAGGGGAACGATTATCAGGCGGGATGCGAAGAAACTGGTCAAAGACTGGGTTTAGGTCAAGGATGGGTCAGTCGGCGTCGCAATGTCGTCCGCTTGTTGGAACGTTAAGTACAATGGTGCAATAACGCTATAATGTGGACACTTGAAACGGTTCTGGATAGCTATTAGATGGGCTAGTATGTTATTCCAAACATCTGGTATTGACGGCATTGAAATCGGCGATTCGTAGTCTGTGAATAGTGGAATAGAGGCTAATGTGCATTGGTTAAGATCTTTGACTGACTGTTGCAAAACGATTATTCCATTTAGCATCGCTGTGATTGATTAAATGGTGTCCACTGTCCATTACTGTCTGCCCGTTTTGCGCTCCCATTATCGGAGACTAACTGAGTCTTGTGGAGCCTGTTCCGACCACCGTACCACCGTATCGCCCCGTGCGGTCCGCTTGGGCTGCGTGCCGTGCTGAGCTGCTACACGCGGTCAGTGGGGCGGGCGCTGTGGTACGCAGCACGAACCGTGCCCAGGTGCGGGGAGCGGGCGGGCCGTGCCATATCAGCGGGCTGGATTGGCCCACTCCCACCTGCCCCCGCAGCTGCGGGGTACCTCTGCGGTCACTAATCGACACGCAACAGCGATCAGTGAGGTGTGTACCTCACACAGGTCAGGGCTGAGAAAGTACAGTGCACAGGTTTGTGATTCATGCGAGTGGAGTGTCCGGTTGCGTCGCGGGAGAAAGGGCTCGATACTGCGTAGTGTGAAAAGGTCACTGGTCTAAATTAGATCGCTCGAGTCGAATGGCTGGCTGTGGAAGTCTAGGGAAGACTGAGAGCTCGAGATAAATTTAATCTCAGGAACTTCCCGCTACGGGAGTGTGAATCGTGATACCGTACTTTGCTGAACTCTGTTGATGTTTCGCGCAAACTTGTAATATCCGCCACATCGATGAGGCATGTCCTGCTTAAAACTGGCTTGGATCGCTTCACCGTCCATGCGTAACAACAATGCAAAGCAACAGATACTCTAGGCCATTCTTCAGCAGGCTCCACTGCTGAATTCGTGCAGTCACGCAAGTATTTTGCTGCGAATGCATTCCTGGTACCCTTCTAGACATGCCATAGTTCGTAGTTTTCCTGCGTCCGTTCTTCGGACTGTGAACGCATTGGTCGCATTTTCCTCGTGCCTTCATAGACCCATTCGTCACACAATTTTGCCCGAGGAAAGCGTCTCGTATTGCATAGCGTATGAGATTGGTATCCCCCGGCGCGCAATAAGTTCAACGCACCCTCTTATTGACTGGAGAGTGGCGCATTTCGGCCGCGGACGGCGCCCGCCGACCAATTTGTCTGACCTTCGCTCCCGGATTTGTTGATGTGATTGAAGCATCGAACGCGGACCGGCCGGATTAGGGGCCGAAGATTGAAAACCGGTCGTCTCGGCGATTGTTGTTCAGATGAGGGGAATGTTGGTGAAGCCAAGCCGTCGCCGCCGGCTGGTGGTAGTCTCCTGTCGAGATGACCTTGTCACCGTTCGCAGTGATATGACTTATCACTGCTGCCGGTGAGACCGTGCCGCACTGCCGCCTGTGACTCGCCGCGGCTGAAAAACGCACGCACCGTGACGAGCTCTGTAAACTGGCCTCGCCGGACGGCGGGTTCATTATTTCCGCGCTGTCTGCACCGGGCTGTATCTGTACGCCGCGGTCTCAGCAGCGCACAGTGGCCCTTTTCAGAATTAGCACGCATAAATTCAAAATATTTTTTCTCTTCTTTTGAGTAAAAAGCAGTCTAATCGTGTGCAAAACATTCCAAACTATCCGATGGTGCCATTTTTACCTCCTAAAAAATAATTATCTTTGGTAAAACTGACCGCAAAACCGAAGTTTGTCGAGAGGCGCGCGGACACCACCGGCGGACCCTAAAAAGTAGGGTGAGATGAACATCAATTTGTAAGACTTTCGATGCGAAAATATTAAAAATTAGGGGCATGGCTGTGAAGCTGAGTTTACGTAGAAGCCCTAGAAACCACTATTTTCATCGTATCAACTTAAATAGACCACTTTTGCCGAATATTGTGGACACAATAACAGGACAATTATTAACTGGAGATGGCGGCATACATATGAAGCTTTATGTTAAGTAGCACACTGTGGAACATATCGTATTATACATCGTTCGAATCGCCGATCTCTTCTGACCATGTCCACCAAAGGGCATCGCGCCATTTTGCGCCATTTTGCTTCTACGGTGGATAACGTGAGCCAGTTCAGTCCGCGAGCGGCTGTGGCTCCTGTTCGATACGACTAAGCTCATTGACCTGGCTCGAAGCTGATGTCACCTGGTATGCGCCTAAATGTGGCTTGACTTTTGTCATAAGATGTGCTAATTGAAATGTCATGTAGGCATAACGCTGTGCCCAAGAAAAACTGTCCGATTTCTTGTCGCGTTTGATGCCCAAGCCGCACAAGTCCCGTGGTCGGCTTAAGATCTAACGTCAAAAGCGCCTATGTGTTTGTATTGTTCGCGTCGCGCTGACCTTAGTTGCTGCCCGGCCGGGGCCGACTAACGGTGGCTGGCAACAGCTGTAGATGCGGTCACGTGACGCCCTGGGGCGTCCTGGCGGTCAGTGCAGCGCGGTCGGCTGGCGGGCTCGCCACACTTGCGTTCGGAGTGGCCTGGGCCGGCGGGCGAGCCGTGCGAACGTGCGCCAAATCTTGGGCCGAGCGGCCTGTCGCTGTTGGGCCGAATCTCCTTGGGCAGTTCGTTTCTTTTCTTCTCTTTGCATTGGCAGGGAATACGTCCTTGATCACGTGGTGATGTCTTGCACCACTTTCAGGTAATGTGGGAATTAATGCGTACTAATTCTGAAAAAGGGCCACTGTGCAGCGGTCTTTAGATCGGTGGTCAGCCGGACCGGACCGGCGGCTGCTCGTCAGCTCCCGAGCTCCCGAGCCGCCTTCTCCGCGGCCTTGAGGGCAGCTCGGCAGCCGTGGAACGCCGAGCTCCGTCCGCCGAGCTCCGTCCGCCGAGCTCCGTCCGTCGAGCTCCGTCTCCGGCCGGTCCTGTTCTCCTTGATGGAGGCAGACTCAGCAGAGCTGCGCCTCCGGGCGGGGCGGCTCCTCTGCCGCACGGGTCTGACCAACACACGACCTTCGGCACGACACCGGCCGCTCCGCCGGCGGGCCGCCGCATCCCTTCACCCCGCTGATGACAGTCATTACGAGCCGCGCCTTCCAGCGGCGAGGCCGTCCGCGTGCCAGCGTGCAGGCAATGGCGGATGCCGGGGTGCTGTGAGTGTGTACCTATGTCCGACCGGTCGCTTCTACCGGGTGGTCTGCCGCAAGAGGTATACTGCGGTGTCAGGAAGCCACGGAGGTCAAATCACGAATGACGGTTTATCAGTGTAATTGCCGTTGTAATTGATGTTTGAAGGTGTTTGAGATTTAGCATCTTTGTTGCTTAACAATAGATTTATGGGTACATAATCAAGACCATTTATCACAACGGGCTCTGCAGCAACCGCTCTTCCCGATGCAGACCTGTTTACCGCAACAAACACCTTTACAAATTGCCGCAAACTGAAATAACTCTTGTGAGATGTGACGGTCATTGTTGCATCACCTCCTGCAAGCGTGCCGGTCTCTTTAGCTGGTCTCTGACGAACCAGGAACTATCTCGTGGTGTCCTCGATATCTCACTGTCTCTGTCATCCGTGATCCGCCAGTCATATGTCCCTGATCTGGGACCATTCGACTCCTCTGGAGGCTAGGTTTGTCCCGTGTCCGTCTGTCCGCCTGTCCGTCCGCCCACAGCCCACGGCGGTGGCCGATATTAGGTCTACTCGGCGGCGCAGTGGAGGTAATATCGGCTATTCCGTCCGGATATAGCTGGAGACGGCCACCGCCTCCCCGAGCTCCGGCACCGGCCGATACCTGACCCTCCCCTCCCCTCTACTCTCTCGGTCTCCGGGCTGATTGCTCTGTCGGCACCAGGCGGGGCCGGCTGACGGAACGGGTCCGCGGCGCGGGTCGGCACGACCTCGCCACCGGGAAGTCAGGTCGGCTCTCTGTGTTTACCGGACACGGGCCGTGCCATTGTTTTATGGAAGTGGGCCGGCACGGTCACGGTCTCGTGGACGCCAACGCTCTATAAGCCGTGTGAGGTTTAGTTAGTCATTCTTACCCTGATACGCTGCACGCCTGTTCATGGCCTCAGTGCATGACTGGCTAGGGAGAAACTGGTCACTGTGCATTACCCAGAACGCCAACAAATTCTGCAGAAGGTCGTGAAGTCATACATGATTGGGGGTTGGCAGAAATAACGCGGCGGATTAGGGTCGAAATAGGAATGACCCGCCGGTAAGGTTCAGTGACCCGAGGAACTCCGTCGTCAGTCACGGCGGTCGCCGCGGAACACGGAATTGATGCATCATCCGCCTCCCGAACTACCTCCGTACTTCCTTCCCACACAACCACAGCGGCCGCCATGCCCCGTCACCGCAGACGGCACGCAGACGGTCGGATATAGGGAGGAGCATCCCCCGGTGCGGCCGTCCTCTGCATTCCTCCCCTCCTCTCCCCGCCAGCTGACCAATCTCCAGACAACCGGAACCGGCCACAATCGCATCCTGTCGCCGCCACACGTGCGCTCCCTCCGCCACCCCTCTCTCCCTCCCCCACAGTGGACAACACGCGACTCTGAGCCACCCCAGCTGCCGGCCTCCCTCCCTGTGGCCTGTGTGACGTCATGGATGAGTGACGTCAGACGTGGATGTGTGACGTCACCCGGGGGCGGGTTCTGTGTATCTGCACTGTCCAAGTGATGACTCGCCGCTGGCTGGGGTGAATTCAGTGAACTTCAGCCGCGGCTTTCCTGCAGTCCCGCTAGCTGAGAGCGGGCGCCAGGTCCAGCGGCGCAGTGAGCGGCCGGAAAACGGACAGATACCGGTGTCCTCCACGGGGGATTAGCGCGTCTCCGCCGCCGCGCACCTCGGCAGAACGCCTTTTTAACGATCGTGCCGCGTCCGCCGGCCGGCGCTGGCGTGACTCCCCGACAGCGGCGGTTCACATGGCAAAAATCCGGGGCTGTACGGACGCACCCCATTCCGTGCAACAGGCTGCGTCCGCCCGCCGAGCGGTGCGCTGGAAAGAGGCGCCGTTTTCTCAGCGGCGAGGGCAGCTATTCGAATCGAGTCGCTGATATCATACCTCACACACGGCACAGGGGTATATGCTCCGTCCTGTATTGAATACAAGGAGGAAGGGCGACCGGGGCGCGGCCTCAGACCGCTCCCACGGCCCAGGAAACATGTACAAACGGCGCATCTGATACACATGAACACACACTCGATACATGGGATGGTACGGGTGAGATACAGGGCGATACGGGGCGATACAGGGCGATACGGGGCGATACGGAGCGATACAGGGCGATGGTGTGTCGCGCTTGACACCAGGAATAAAACACCGGCAACGAAACATACATACGGAGGACTCACAACAAACCAAGCTCGAGATCGTGACTGGGCACCGCGGCCCTCCCCCTGACTAGACCTTGGCATGCTTCGCAATCAGCCAGGGGCACACAGCCGACACTCCCAAACAAAGATCAACGACAGCGGGAGACAGAGCCGCGCTGCACATTCCGGCGCTACACGCGGGATAAAAACGTCCGGCCACCGCCCGGGCCCGGGAACATCCGTGTGACTCACTTCCGTACTCGGCCCGCTCCATCACTGCCCGCGCGACTGACTCACAAAGCACTCACGCGGAGCGGCCGCGGGGGCGCCGGCCGCACCGCGCGCCCATCGTGACGGCCGCGTCACTGTGCGTCCCGTCACGGCGGTGTCACGCGGCATCACACACCGGTCTCCTCCTCGGGCGGCCACTGGCAGCGCTCGAGGTCGAGTCGCTCGGCGGCGCACCGTCCTCCCAGTACCAGCCGCCGCAGCCGCTCGCCATCAGCCGATGACGTCATGTCCGTGACGTCACACTCGGTGACGTCACACAGGTCCGGCTCGCTGGTCAGATCGGAGCGCGAGGCGGCCAGCGAGGGCGGCGGGAAGTCGGTCTGCGTGCAACCGTCCACCAGCTGGGCCGGCGGGCCGGGTGACTGAGGGACCGATCCCGTGGAGCCCAGCGGCGAGTAGCCGTGCCGGCCCACCTGCAGCGAGAACGTGCTGCCGCGCAGCTTGTCGAGCAGGCCGCGCGAGCCGGACCGGCTGCGGTAGCGGCGCAGCACCTCCTGCAGACTGCCGGCAGATGTGGCCGGCAGGAACCGGGCGGCGCCGCGCCGAGCCCGCGGCCGCTCCACTGCTGCCGGCTCAGCCTCCACCGGCGCCACGCTCCGGTACCCTTCACCCGCGGCGCCGGCCCCGCGCCGAGCGTCACCATCCGCGCAGACGTCACACGCGTCATCGTAGTCGACGACGACGGCGGAGTCGGGCGTGATGTCGTCCGAGGTGGCGTCGGCGGCGGCGGGCCGGCGCAGCGGCAGTGAGAAAGCGGCGCCGCGCTGCCGCCGCGGCGAGCCGTCCAGAGACGGGTCGCTGGCGCCGCGCGACAGCACGCCCGCCTCGCTGCACTCGCGCGAGTCGCTCAGGTTGGGCTGCGACGTCGAGCCGCTGGTCGACACGTCCGTTAGGAAATTGACGGCGGCGTCGGATCCGACAGAGCCGAGCCCCGCGTCGGACGCGTCGTCGGGAGGCAGCGGGCAGCTGAGCCGGTGCCGGGCGGCGCGCGGACAGGTGGCCGGACCGGCGGCCGGCGCGCCCGGCGCCGCCCTCGGCCGCGGCCGGCCCGGCCCGTCCACGGTCCGGTACAGACGCACCGTGAAGCTGTGAGCCGCGCTCTCCGAGCTGCACGTGCTCGCCTGGCGGCAGAGCGCGCGCGACGGCGTGGGCGCCGCCGAGCTCAGCTCGTCCGTATCCAGGCTCGGCCGGCCGCCGACCGGCAGGCAGTAGGTGGCACAGACGTCCGTGTACTCCTCGCTGGTCTGTGTTCCGCTGGAGCGCAGTGTGCTGGAGGCGGGGCCAGTGGCGCGGCCCGGCTCGGCAGCCGCCGCGCGCAGTACCGGCTGGTAGGTTGTCTCCACGTGCGGCGGCTCGGGCGGCGGCGGTGGCACGAGTGGCGGCGCCGGCTGCAGCAGCGAGGAGGGCCGGGAGCCGGCCGGAGCGCTGGTCCGGTCCGCCGAGGCCGAGCGACGCATGGTGCGCCGCTGCGGCAGCGACACCGAGATGGCGTGTCCACCGGCCAGCGGCAGCCGGTCCGTGTAGGCCAGCCGGCCGTCCTGACTGGCGCTCTGCGAAACACACACAGACAGCACGCGGTCAGAGCGGGGCCGAACGGCGAACAGGGGGCAGTACACAGCACATAAATCCCGCACCTGCGGAGTGTTTCAGGAGAGTTTCATGGGTTACACGCGTAATCGCAGAAACTTTTCTGCAACTTTGACAACACCAACTGGACACATGGGGAGAACAATGCAAGGAACTAGTGACGAGGGCAAGGAAACCACGATACAAAGGGAAACGCAGGTTCAGACGTTTTCCTCCTATTACGCAATGTTACGATGGGATAATGGACATTCAAACGCCGCTTTGAAGTGAGACAATACGACAGGCTCATCATTGGACAAATTGGTCGATCGAGACGGCCGCATTTCATCGCTTATGCGTCATCGTCCCCCGCGGCCACACCGCGACTGCAGGGCCTCTCCAATCAGGACCTGCGCCTCAGCTCCCCTCGTCTCGCGGGGTACATTCTCGTCCCACGTCTCCGCGGCACTTTACGAGCCAACTTGGTGTGGCCGCGGCCGCCGGGGCCGTCCGCCTCTGATGAGCCGGTGCCGACGGGTCACGGGATCCCCGTCCACTCCCGGGGGACCCACCAGACCCGTCTGGAGGCGCCGGCCGGTCCGGGCGGCCTGACCTGGCGGCGCAAAGCTGCCGGGCAGAGGCCGGGAACATCGATCGACCACGGAGAGGTGTGAGAGCGCCGTGAGCGAGACGTCGACTGACGAGTTTCGGGAACGATCCCAGCTCCGACAGTCAATGGCTGTATAAAGTAGTGGTGTCAATCGGAACTTGAATCTTTGGAATTCCGATTTTGTCCAATGTCCAATTCGGAATTCGGTTGGACAATGGCAGCAGGCTTTGGACAACTTTGGACAATCGCTTGCTACACCTCAACATTTTTAAAAAGTAGTCGTGTTTAACATTGATTGGCTATTAGAAAGCTCAGCTTTCGATATGATTAACACTTTTGAGCTTGTACCGGTACATGAAAAGCAAATTGAATAACAGTGTTGAGTGTAAACTATTGCGTAGGTGTCGGACATCTTTGGACAAATGGCTGGCTTGGACATTTTTGGACGGACAATCGACGTAAGCATTGGACATTGGACAGACTTTGGACATACGTTTTCTGAAATTGACACCACTAGTATAAAGGCGGCGGCGGCGCGGTGACTTATTCCCTACCGAGAATAAACTACGCTGAACGCGGTCTGCTCTCCGTCTCCGTCTCCGTCTCGCTCTCAGTCTCCGTCTCCGTATCCACCTGATCCGCCCAGTCCCCCCGCTAGCCGCTCTGCCGGTAACGCTAATTAGCTCTGGCCGCTGGCGGAGCGGCTCCGGCAGAGCGGCAGCAATTAGTGTTTTGCGCGCCTGACGTGATCCATTGGCCGTAATCGCCTGAAGGGCGGCCGCCGGAGCGCACCGCGATATCGGCAGGCTCGTTTGGCGCTCCAGAACGCGGCCGTCCCGATCTAAAACCGGAGCACGTCTCAATTGGCCCGTCTGCTGCCGACAGCGGCGTCACTGCTAGACAGGAATGGACGGATATAAAGACAAGGTCATAGCCACAAATAGAAAACAATACCAGACGCTTTTTGCGTCAGCGAACAGAGTCAGACGGATGACAAAAAGAGCATAGCCATTTGCTTGATTGCATAGCGGCACCCCTGTTACAGAGACAGCTAAACAACCGCTCCAAGCGACCAGCTGTCACGACATGACCTTGTCTGCTCGGGGGCAATATTTTGGAGCCGACTGGCGCGTCCTGTCAACGCCTCGCATGCGCCCGGCGACCCCTGGACACTTTGCTGATTGCCACCCAACAACAGCTATCTCTTTGCTACAGCTGAGTTCAGTCATAGGTTAGGCTGCCTTTATGGCTATGAAACCCATAACACGGCTCCTGAAATGGTCCCGCCATTATGTTATTATAGCCGTTCCGTAACGATTGCAGAGTATATCATAGCCTATCAAAGCCGACATAGGTCGTTTCGGCTAGCGGTCGTAACGCAGCGTAACCTGAGAGGGCGTCCCGACCGGCCTCAGAACCCTCCATCGGCCGTGGAGCGGGCTTCAAGCGCCTCGGCCCCACCCAAGGCACGACGGCAGGCGCAACGTCCCGGAACGGGCCTCTCCACACTAACGGCGCTGTCAGCCGGCCACAGTGAACCCACGGCTCACACCCCACTAAGAACGACTCCTAGTCCAGCACTCGCTAATCCCTGCAATGGGTGAATAATGATCCCGCTGTCGACATGCCATAAAAGCCCGATCATCCAGTCCCCATCCGCTCCCCACTCTGTGATTTCTCTAACCCTCATCCCGTTCCCCTAAGTGCATATCTAACCCACTCTCCGCCTGTCTTGCCCGTTAGTCTCACCTGTACCACCTGATTTCGGCTGCAGACGGCCGGGTAGTAGTCCAGCTCGGCGGCCGCGCGGCCCGCCTGCTGCGGCTTGGGTCGCAGCAGCCGCGGCCGGCCCGCGCACGCTCCGGTACACAGCGCGAACACAGCACAGGCGGGCCGCCGGCGCGGCTCGTGGTACCTCAGCGGCTGGGAGCCCACGTAGAGCAGCAGGCCAGCCAGCAGCAGCTCGACGGCGCGCGACAGCGTCTGGTAGCACCACCAGGCCCAGGGCTGCGGGCCGCCGGCGCGCGCGCCGAACACGCCGAACGCGTCGTACACCCAGACCATGCCGTAGGCCTGCAGCACAGCCAGCAGCAGGCCCAGCACGGAGACGATCACCGTCAGCCGCACGGCCAGGCCCAGCGTGGGCCGCGGCAGCCGGCGCGGCATCACGCTGCCCTCGATCTGCAGCTTGGTGACGGTGGTGCGCAGCGCCTCGGCCTGACGGCGCACGGCCGCCCGGTACAGCGTGCCGAATATGTACCAGTAGGTCACGCTGAGAGCCAGGCCCCAGCAGATGAACATCAGCTGGCAGAGCGCCAGCAGAAACCGGCCCTCGAACTGCAGGCCCACGATCAGATCCGTGCCCACGCTGAAGGCGAAGTGGAAGGCGATGACGGAGGCGAGCGCGCCGGCCGACTGGACGCGCGGCCGCATCATCTGCACCTGGGTGGCGCTCAGCAGGGCCATGAACAGGATCGAGAAGGCCGACGTCAGGCACGGCACGGGCAGGTTGAACAGCAGGTAGTTGACGGGCGCCGCGTACAGGCCGCCGGCGTTGTAGGCGTCTGTGAGCAGGTAGGCGGCGCGCAGGGCGGACAGCACCAGCACCATGGCCGTCAGCGTCATGAAGTACGGCTTGGAGAGCAGGTGCGGGAAGGCAGCCACGCGCAGCAGCGCCACCAGCGCCAGCGCGGCCAGCAGCGCGAACAGGCCGCCCAGCGTGTACACGTGCACCGGCCAGGCCAGGCCCCAGGCGGCGCGCGCCCGGTCCCACTCTGGCATCGGCTCGGCAAACGGCTCCAGGTCGTGGCCGCCCATCCCCGACACCAGTACCGGGCCTGTTGGCTCCGGCTCGGCGCCCGGCTCCGGCTCCGGCTCGGCGCCCGGCTCCGGCACAGGTTCAGCTACCGGCTCCGGCTTAGACGCTGGCTCGGGTACTTCTGGAACCGACTCCGGTACTGGCCCAGACTCCGGCTCCGGCACTGGTTCATATTCCGGCTCCGGTACCGGTTCATATTCCGGCTCCGGCACCGGTTCATATTCTGGCTCTGGTTCTGGCTCTGGTTCTGGTTCTGGCTCCGGTTTTGGCGCTGGCTCTGGCTCCGGCTCTGGTTTTGGCGCTGGCTCCGCCTCCGGTTCCGGTTCCGCTTGAGGTTCTGGCTCAGCTTCTGGTTCTGGTTTTGGTTCTGGTTTTGGTTCCGGTTCTGGCTCAGGCACCGGCATCAGTGGTTTCCAGTGTTTCTTTTTGGGCGGCGTGAGGTCGCTGGGGATACTCGGTACGTACACAGTCGGCGGTTCGAAGCGGGCCGGCGGCGGCGTGGAGCTCGAGAACGGGTGGGTGGGAGGCTCGAGCCGGGTGGCCGGCGGCTCGTGCTGAACCCGCGTCGGCCGCTCCGTTCCCCCGGGACCCGCGGGGCTGTCCGTTCGGACCGGCGGGCGGGACGTGGTGGTCATCCGGGGCCGCGGCGGCCACCGGCGACCGTAGCCCGAGAACGGCGACTGCGTGGGGAAGTGGATGCGACTGCGGTGGCCGCCCAGCCGCTGCTCGAACCAATTCAGGCCCCGGTTGGGAGTCAGTGTCGGGAAGTGGATCCGGTCCGCGGAGAGCGCCGGCCGCTGGTAGATGAATCCGCCGGCCACCGAGCGGCGCGTCGTCGGACCGTACCGCGGCCAGTAGACGAGCCCGGAGGTCGGCGTCACCGGCGACTGTTGCGTGGGCTGCGGCTGCGGCTGTGACTCCGGCTGCGGCTGTAGATCCGCCTTCATCTGGTGTCTCCCCCGCGATCCTGACCGCGCGATCACTCCCACAGTTCTCTCCGTCGAGACATCGAGCTCGTACTCGACATGATCACCCCCGGGCCCGGCCCCGCGACCGTCCCCTGCACCATCCACGGGCACCACTGTCACCACCGGCTGCTCGGTGCCGTCACTACCGTCACCAGCGGGGGCGGGAGTGTCCACTGTCGGTGACCCATCACTCCGTGGTCCGTACCGGGCGGCAGGCGCCGAGGCCACGGTCGGTGTCGGCGTCAGCTGTACCGGTTGCGGCGCGGAGAGTCGTAGTGAGGCGGTAGTCAGCTCCTCGTCATCCCTCGCACGGCCGTCGCCCGCCGGCGCTCCGGGTGTCACCGCCGGCCGGCCGACCCCTGACCTCAGGTCGGCGGCGCCATGCCCCGTCGCGCCGCTCGCCGCCGCCGGCCGCCACTCGGGCGGCCGCGCCGTCTGGCCGGCGGCGAGCGCGACGCATGCGACGAGCAGCAGCGCACTCCGTCGACCCGGCGTCATGACGGCGTCACCATGTCGCCATCGACGGCGGCGCTGGTCGGCGGGAGAAGAGCCCCTCCGTCAGAGACGCGCCCGGCGGGGTGACGATAAAACAGCGGCCACCTGAAAACACACAAACAGCCACAGCGTCAGACCGGCCGGGCAATGGAACGGGTTTCTGCGCGGCACCAAACCAAGGTACGGCCGAGTTCCCCGAAAACACAGGCATGTCAACAACACTGAGAATCAGCGGCGTGCTACCAGACCGACAAAAACACTCCAATAGAGCTGCCGCGGTGTTAGCGACGCCACCAAACACTGGGAGACATTGACGGCACCTGGGAGAGTCATTCGCAGCGTCAGACTGGAGAAAAAGCTACCGTCCTTCGGCCAACGGGCGGGAGTATGTGGGGCCGCTCCCCAGTGCACCGAGGCCCTGAGCTACAGCCGCTCCCTCAGGGAGTGGGGACAGGCACTCCCCGAGATGATAGCCGCTCCCCGCTAGCAGCGGGCCCCCGACAGCGGTCGACACAATTAGCATATGTCACTGGGTATTTATCATATTGTAACCGTACCCAGACATGACTTTGCACCATTGTAAAACAGCACGTTACACGATATATCCATATAACGCTGATGGGTACCTGATAATTCGTGCGCAGGCTAAAACGAGATAATTCTTGCTGATCTCGTTTCTATCATTATTAACCGTTTTATTTTAAATGTACTATATAGCTTAACTTGCTCATCTCACTGAAAAATGATACCTTCCACAGTTTTCCGAGAGGTCCCTTCTCAAAAATGTCACAACACTATTGTGAGGCGACATCCTCAGAAATCGTAAGTCGCAGGTGTCTTCACTAATGCCTGCGCACGGTCAGGGTGTAACTACATGAAACCCATCTGCCACTGTCACAACTCGGCCAAATACCGCACGTATCATCCACAAAGCCTCGAACAGAGAAGCCCTGCAACGTATTACGACCGCCAATCCCCACCCGGCGACCGAGTCTAATCCCGAAATAAAACGAAACTCCACTCTGAAGCATGCCGGTGTGAGAGGGTGCCTACATTGCCCACATTTTCTGTCGCCAGCAAAGCCTGCTGATAATTGGGCCAGCGGTCAGGAGAGCCGGGCATTATGAAACCGGCGGCCGAGGGATATGCCCGATATAGGTATACCGGTCAGTCCACCCTCACTGGCCCGCATTGGCCCATGCCGGATTAGGGTGGCAATCATTTTACGACGGACTGACCGAGTGCGCCCCTGTTGGTCCATTCACCCCTCGGACTGAGTCATTGTCAGTCAGAGTCACAGTCACAGTCACAGTCACAGTCACAAGTCACAGTCAAGTCCCATCGCAGAGTGACAGGAGAGGACATTGGACGAGTCACGGGTGACCGGCGACGCGACGCACCACCGGTTCCAGACCAAATGGGACCATTTTCCGTCTCCATCCGCCCATTTATTACACTATCTCGACGAAAATTAACCCCGGCCGCTCGGCAAGCTCCGGTATAACTTTCGGTGGCGGCGGTGGCACCGCGGCTGCGACAGTAAATTGAAAATCCGGGGCCGCGTCATCGGTCCGCTGCCGACATACGGCGCCGCGATCCCTCTGGAGGAGATGGGCCGTGCCGCCACAAATTCCCCGCCGCCCGTCCCGAGACGACGGCAAAATATGACGCCGCTCGTCAAACGAATTTTCTTTAATATGGCGCGATGAATCACGGCTCCGGAGGGTCGCTCGCGAGCGTCACTGTCGGCCATAGACCGTTCGGCGCCACCCGCCGTCCGCCGCACGCGTCGTGGAGACCATTCAGTGGGCACCACGGGAGATGGGACGTACCGGCAGCTCACCGCTGTGTGCACGGGGTATAGTGAGCAGCTGGTCCCTCACAGACGCGCTGGGGGCATCCCTCGCCACCACGCTGCCGCTCGGAGCCGCGCGGATCGGTGGTGGTGTACCGCGCGCGCGGACCACCGATCGATGCGCGGTCTGAAGAGCCGCGTCCGAGCGTCCGCCGCACGTTCTGCGTTCGCCGGCTATCCGCGGCGGTCGGTCGGCCCCCGCCCCCGAGCGATGGCAGGTCAATGTGCGGCAGATGGGCCGACAGAATGGCCGGCGCCGCCCGGCCGACAGCCGCATAGGAATGGCAATCACCGCCGCCACCGTACGCATGAGAGTGGGGAATTTTCCTGTCGCTCGGACGTGCTTTACCGTCTGCGTGCAGTTGACCCCGAGAGCAATGAACTGTGGAAACGCGAACCGAAGAAGTCCGCTGTCACGCACCAAACATAGAGACGGAACAGTAAGTTTTGCCACGGACGGATCGACGCCGCTGATTTCAAGGTCGTCGCGGCCGACTGCGACGGCGATTACCCACGATTAGGTTTAATTGTGCCGCTGATCTTTACGGATAATCTGAGGCAGACGATGGATAAAACGGACGCCTAATTACGGGATGGATCGTTCACGCAGACCTCACGACACGCGAAACCGTTGGTCCACGGAGCGTAAACCGTTCTGAGGTCGCAGGGCGACTCGCGCGTACGGACCTGACTGCGGGCTTACACCACTCGTACGCCCAGTCCCACGACCATTACGCAGGTGCTACCTCAAGCCCACGACTCTTTCACCGTCTGACACTCGGTCACACGACCCCGACCCCTTGAGTGTGGGCAGAGACGAGCTTCCAGGAGTGTCGCTAACACCTCTGTGTGTTACTCTCCACAACTCAATGTATCATGTTCGCTGTGACAGGTTCCCATTGCCACACGCACCACTTCTAACCAATCCAACCACTCCACGTCACCACCCCACGTTTAGACTGACGCAGCACCTTCATCGCCCGCCGCCGTGCTGACAGGGGGACCCCACAGCACCGCTGTGTGCTGTATCAGCTGGTCAACAGGGCGGGGCGCTGCAGCGGGCCATAAACAGCGACCCGACACAGCCGCCGCGCGGCCCACGGCCCGTGACAAACACCAACTTTGCGGGCGCCGCACCGCTGCCGCTGCCGCCGCCGCACCGCCGCCGCCGCACCGCTGCTGCAGCAACTTAGTGGGTGGTCGGCACAATACTCAATCGGGCAAGTTGTGTACCGGGGCGGGGGAGGCCGAGTTGGAGGCGGGGAGGGGGAGGGGGCTCGTTAGCGAAGACGAACTCGACGCACCGCGCTGCTCTCGGGCGGCATCGTTAGGCGCAGTGCAGTGGGCAATCAGGAGCACCGCAAACGGGGAGAGCGCCTCCTCCTTCCCCGTTCCACTCCCTCTCCATATTGGAAGAGAAGCCTGGAATACCGACTACCGAGATGCCTGCCGGACAGATGCCCTGATTAGGTACGGTCAACAAGAGTAAAAACACGGGCACTGGTACCGGCAAGAAAGGCATTGGCAAACGACCGGTGTGGTGGGTAGATAACGAAGATAGGCGTATTGAGGCAATCGACCGGAAGCTGCACGGCAAAAGGAGGACAAACCCGTATCGGTCAGAGGTGACGATTACAAAAGGAAAACAACAACCAACATTGTACCTATCGTAAATGAAACATGAAAAGTTCCAGGATAACAAGATAACGCGAGGGTCAGAACTGACATATACGTGTAAAACTCGCCCATTCAATACATTGCCCAATCTGCAGCGTTGCCCTTGACCGGCGGACCGCGGGCGGGTCGTGGTTGGTACTCGATGACGTCACCGGCCGGGCATGCCCCATCGCAGGTGGGCGGCCGACCGTGTCCAGAAATGCGACTCGGGCGTGTATACTCTGCCCCGCGCCGAGCAGATGTGCATTGTGCACGTACCGTGACCACTCCTCTCCGAGAGGACAGAGTTCTGACGCACGAGAGGAGCAGATAACTGACGCACGAGGGGGTCGGTAGATCTGGGACAAGTGCTTTGCTAGCCGCATGCCTGCGAATTCAAACGAGACGATAAAGGGCGGCCCTGGAATGGTATCTCCTTCGTTACTCAACGGCTGATAGGACAGGGTTGCTTCAGGAGGGGGAGGGGCGAGGGAAGCGGAGGGGGAGGGTGGAGTGTCTCTGCGGCACTCACTTTGGTTATACGGCCCATAGAGCGCCGAGAGGCCACTGGTGCCCAATGAGGCAGACGTGGGTCGGTGACCTGCGTCACGCCCTGCCCCAGTGCCCTCCACCGTCTGCCGCGCGCGGTCCGCCCCCGGGAGCGGCTCGCTCCGGCCGGCGCGGAGCCAATCAGTCCGGCGTCGCAACTGCAAAGTGCCGCGCAATCCCGGCTCCGGGGCGCAGCTGGCGACCGGAGTCCGGAGGCTGAGAGCGCCGTGCCGCGGCCCAGCGGGCACTCAGGCCAGGCCGGCACACGGTGCAAACGGACGACCGACTGACCTCAGAGGCCAGGTCGATACGAGCCGCTGCAACATCCGCCGGTGCGCAGCGGGGAGCGACATTGAGTGAGTGACACCTTCTTAGAGGGATTGACCATTGCTCCTGTTTCCGGGCGGTCAAATGGTCCAAAGGCTCTCCATCTAAAGCAATTGGCGCTTCGGTGAGGGTTTATTGCTTAAGTTTCCGCATCACGGCTGCCCAAGTTTCAAAGCGGTCACCAGAAGGCCCTCGTTGGGGCCGCGATTTTCCGGCCCAGTCAGCACCAGCACAATCCGTTTTCGGCGACAGTGCGGCTCAATCAGTGGCGCTTCCTGTCGATTGGACGAGCTTTGATCTCTGTGCGGAGCGCTCATCAATGACACGCGGCCCGGACCACCGCCCCGGGTCCGACCGGCCGGCGGCATGGAGTCTGTCCCCGAGCGCTGACGAGCTCCAACAGACTGCAGGTGACATTTGCACAACGTGCGAGTCTGTTGTCAGTCCTGAGAATTCGGTCCACATAGCCAGCGGAAATAACGAAATGGTAGCCTGAACAACTATTGCACATAAGGCTGAACCGTAACAAAGTGGTTGCGTCACCGAGTGCGAACACACAGGGGCGTGTCCTATGTCCATGTAAAATGTTCCAGCTGATTTTTTTCGCGCACCTTTCACAGCCAAGGGCTGCCGGTCTTTTTTTAAAATTGACTAAGCAGTAAACAGCGAAACGTCGGGAGTTAAAATGTTTTTTTACAACGTAATGAGCGACGGAACGGCCTTGCTGACACTTGCATTTTTACACGGCTGCCGGTCTGTGTCCGTGCGTAGGGAAACTGGACACACCACGCCAAACAATCTCTGAGACAGGGACACTGAACCCATCACACCACTTCGGAGAATGCCGACACCGCGTAGACGGTTCACTGAACATGCGGGAAAATATCAGGCCGATACAAATCCAGAACAACAAGTTTTTAATAAGCTACCTACATTGAACAGGAATGCCTCCATAAATCGACATCGACATCATCGAAAGGCATTGACTTTAAAGGGACCCTCCCGGCTCCCACCTTAACATTAGATTTGAGTTGAGATAGCCAAAATGGGGTCCCTGGCTCACAATTACCGGTTTCGGCACTCACAGCATCGAGAAATACCTTAAATCGGAAATATTGAATTTCAAAATTGCAGCATTTTGATTCAGAGGGGCTAATGCATAGGAATACCCCTCTGAATGTGTGACGTCAGCGCAGATATCTAACGATTTTTAAATGTTTGACGAAAACGTTTTGTAGCACGCGGTGGTATATGCTGCTTTGCGCACAACATCTGCCGCGAACGCCGCACTTCCAAAATGAAGTCGCTAGGAACAGCGGAGATCCAAAAAAAGTAAACAAAAGTAAAAGTCTAATATCTTGAAAACCGGTGAATATTTTTCGGTGAAATTTGGTACATATTCGTTTTTTCTCGTTCTGAATCGAGCGACATCACTTTCATGCTAATTCATTAACTTTTTTGAAGGTGGGAGGGTCCCTTTAACGATGAGCTGCTTGTCATTAAAAGGGGAGCCACAAGCCGGCCGTTTTTAGATATTCTATCATCTCTTTTATCATTAAGGTGAGACCGGAATCAACGGTTATATCGTGTATCCATATGACTGTTCGAGTCGACCATTTCAAAAGGAAATCAGAAGATGTTCAAACTTCCCGACACAACCACACCTGACTCAGTTTTCAGTCACCTTTGCGAGGGATGCGAGCTTTCTAAAAATAATAATGATCACCGTAAAAACTGTGAGATGCTAACAACCTCACTGCAGCCACCAACGAACCATGCTGCTCGGAACAAACAAGTCTCCGCACATCTTGTTTGATAAACAAAGACAAATTAACACAAATTACGAGATTCTGGAAAGTTTCCGAGGGAAGCGACATGCAGTTCTGGCTTTAGGCAGAAGCAAGCTTTTTTGCACTGCTTTTTACAAGAGAGACACGCAAGAGAATTGTTTGTCCGTCGGAGAAACAATGACGGCAGATGCATTTCCGTAACATTGTCGTGGCTTGGGAATTAGTGCCAAATGTGCATTCCAAATAAAAAACATCAAATGGGGTTTACGATCAAATGCCTCTATTTACAGCGTGGGAAAATAATGCAAATCCTTGGGCAGTGGTGGAAGACATTCGTTGGTGCGTCATATATGGTATAAGGCTGTGGCTTTAGCAGGAACACGGATGTGCAAGAGATTGGTACATGAAGTAAATCCCAGACCCACAAAATGTCAACTTCCGAGAACATCCCTCTGACACAGATGATTGGTGTGACCGGCTTAAAACGACAAATGCGACGAAGATGCCAGTAAGTATGTCACGAGAATCTCGGTTCCGATATCATGCCGTTTATAAGCAACGAATACCGGTTCAAACTGCGGTAAGCCGTAAATGTCAAATAACCATGCATTGATTGTCTGTTCCGCAACTCACTGCAGTCTGTAAGCACAGCGTTTAATAAGCACTTAATTAGCTCATACGCCTTGTTTGCATGAGCCGGTTACGATATCAATTTAATTTGAGATCACGATAGGGCACAAGTCACGAGGAAGATCCTGCAGCCGACGAGCACAACCGTCCAACTCATAATGACATATCGTGGTCATCTCGTCATAGGCTTTGTCCTATTTTTGCCACCGCCACCGAGCTTTGGGGACAAAGCGTCGTTTGCTGGCATTGTCTAGTGCACTATGATGGCATTCGGAGAACTGCGTTTTCCTGGAGTGTCCCATCAAAGTCATCCGTTTGCTGTTTTTCACTGGCCAGCAGGAAAACTGGGACACAATGCGCGGTGAACTTTACACTTAAAAGCAGTGCAAGAGACCGTGTCAGCTAGCCTTGCTCGTGTCGCTGCGTCATCCGTTATTCTAGAAAGATCTGTCATTGTCCTGACCCGGACTGAGAGGGACGTCAGCCAGACCACTGCTGATTGTACCCGCCGGGTGCGCTCGCCCTTGGTGCAGTCACTATATCCGTCTCACCCTATCTAGTCGTAGTCACACGCCGCCTCTTCGTCAGCGTCAGACCACCATTGGCCGTGCTCACGGTCGCTGGGTCCGACTATGCGCCATAAGCTAACAAGTGGTCTCTGACCGGATCAGAGGAGACACGGCACGCCGACCGGTGACATCTGACCCGCGATAAAGCCCGACTCGCCCACTAAAAACGCCGTCCACGCCACGGCTCACCGGAGCGAGGACAACGCGCAGTGGCCGTGTGCAGTCAGTGCCCCGGAAAATGCTGCCCACTCGACTCCGCAGCGTCGTTCGGTGCTTGCTGCTATTCCCACTGTGCAGTGATTGTGCTTCGATCCGGAAAAAAAACTGACATCGGTTCGTGTGTGTAGCCGTCACGCAACCGGTAACGTCGCAAGAAAGCCGATCCGCACATTATTTTAATCCAGCTTTAGAGCATATACGGCTGGCTGCAAGCAACGCACAGCAAAAACGCAGAGCATGGTACGCAAGGAGTTTGACAGTTCATACTTTTTAAACGTACCAAGTTGCAGGCTGGAAAACCAGTTTCCAGTCAGGTCTCTGAAGCCTGAACGCCCAGCAGTCGTCGTTAGGTCAATGCATGCAGCACAGAGGCCCGCCGCGGCCTCCTAACCCGTTCACGGCTTTAACTAATTCGTCACCGGGTCAGGACAGTACCTCGTCTCACCAGACGCTACCAGCGGCGTGAACATTGAGCATCTCATGCATGCATAGTAGAACCCATTGCCCTCGAATGGCGGCCGCGTATATCGCAGTCGCACGGCCTAATATGTGCGCTAGTACGGTTCAATTCCAACCGGGCACTGGAGGGTCTTCAAAGGGTGATGTATGCGACTTTTCACAGCGTTATTCTGGAACAAAGCGATCGCGTTCGACTTCAATAGGCCCACGCCGGCACATAATATGGTCCCCTGGTCCCATCGCAGGCCGCCCATCTGCGCAAGATACGATACTTTCTACACACTCCGTTTGCTCAACTGGGTTTGCACTTGCAGCTTACATAGTTCGAAATAGCATGCCATCAACGGACTAGCAAGCCGTGGGTTAGTTTGTTCTCTTGACATTTTCTGGTTTTATTCAATGAGAGTTCGCCTTTCAGAAGAAGAATCCAATGACGGAAAGTGGAAAACTGATGCGTCATGTAAAGAGGCAGCTCCACTTAGCACCCAGGACCTTCGTCCCTGTAAATGTGACTTGCCGACGAAGACAAACACTTCACTCGGCCATCCAATCCCGCGCCTCCACTACAGGGGCTCACCCGGATCACCCTCCCGCTGCGAACACCCGTCATGTCAGCAGGGTGACACGCGGCACGTGCCCCGGTCACCGACTCGGCGCCGGCCGCACACAGGTCACGTACATAGTCGACTCTCACGGTCACTGTCGGCGCGCGCGGACGCCTCTGTCGGAAATAAACCGGACAGTGGGCGGCGGCGGTCGCCAGCCGGCCGGCCGGTCACGCCCAGTCGGGGTGGGGTCATCGGTCGACCCGGCTGACCTCGGTGGGACCTGGTGGCCTTCCGGTCCCGGTGACCCCACACCGATCGCCTGGTTGGCGCCGGAAGGTCTGGGCTATAGGTTGGATTAGCTGTGTTTGTGGCCGGGTCCCGCTATGTCATGTGACCGTTCAATAATACCTGACGGAAACGGGTGTCTTGTGGCCAGTGGTACGAGTATATAAAGAAAGAACCAGTACATTCTTTGCAGCGCATAAGCTGTACTGAAGCCCAGACAGGCACCACGAGCCGCCAGACGGTCGCGCCGCCAGTTGTTTATCGAGCGACACTGCCATGGACTCACTGTGACATAGGAGCGCACTGGGAGCGAAACCACAGCGTTCTGACTCATAAAAATCCCCCGGAACGGTTTTCAGCGGTGCCGTTAGCTGCCGGCTGGCAGTGTGGAGGCTCGTGATATTGATTGACCGCCTGCCAGAGAGCCGCCGGCGGCTGTCTGCGGGGCCGGGGATCGTGACTGAGCCGAGACTCCCCGGCTGCAGCGGCAACAAACGGCCGCGCCGCGCCGCGCTGAGCTACGGCCAGCCAGCGCTGAACTACGGCCGGCCCGCGCTGACTGAGAACCGTGCACGGTGCAGCCGCCCGGCCGCTCACCGCGCTATCTGATCTCGGGCCGAATGATTGTCGGGTAGGGCGATCCATCGTCAGCGGATCTGGCCACCCTGCGCCGGGTCAGACCCCGTCCGTGACCCGGGTCACCGGAAGGTTGCTCCACCGGCGGGAGTCCGGCGCCCGGCCGGCACGCCCAGTGTCGCAACGACAGAGCGCTGAAACAGAATCGGACGGCACCGGACGTAAACTAGGCACCGGAGGCCTACAGGTCTAATCTCGGGAAATCCGAGCCGATTGGAGCTGACGGCTGACCTGCATGGTAACTCCCGGAGCGGATGTCGCGGGGCCGGCGGAGACGGAAGCCGAGATAGCACTCGTGGAAGGACACGCCACTGCGCCGCCCCCTTCGTCACGCACTGCTGTGTGCTCCCATGGCCAGTGGCCGGACAGCGCCGCACAAACGGTGCCAGGCACGCGAGGGGACGATCAGCCGCCTGGGCCTCTAAAGCAGAGAGAGAGCCACGGGAAACACGGATTCCCTTCTCTGAAATCACAGCCCGCCCGTCGCTGTTCTGACATACCATGACTCATCAAAGACCAGTCGTAACCATCCGCGTCGTGGTTCCGAGGGTAGCATGCCGGCCGTTCCACCCAGCCGTCGTGACCTACAGAGCCAAACCCCTGCCAGGCACGCGCCACCTCGTGGCCGCGGCCGGCCGTGTCACGTGCCGTCAGCACTGGAATGGATCGTGACCCGAGTGATACCGTCGGGGTGCGACTGACCGACTGGCGGCTCCAGACGTAAGTACATGCGTGGTGCATTGAAAGCTGTCGAGTGGATGACGCGGCGCATCGACGAGGGTGACATCGTAGCTGTAACTTCAATTGACTTGAGCCGCGCTTTTGATAGCGTTGATCACGACGTCCTCCTTACGAAACTCTGCTGGTATGGAATAGATCCGAATTGGTTCCGAAGCTACCTGTCTGGTCGGCAACAGGTAGTGAGAGGCGGGTCTCTATCTTTGCCTCTGTCTCACGGTGTTCCACAGGGCTCCTTAGTTGGTCCCATCCTCTTCAGCATCTTCACAAATGATCTTCCAGCATATGTTCCCCACGGACGCTTGGTTTCTTATGCCGACGACACACAGTTACTAGATTCCACCGACCCCGCATCTCTGTCTACCCTAAAAGCGAGACAGGAGGAAAGCCTCAGTGCTGTTCTCAACTACTTCACGTCAAACTCTTTGAAAATGAACCCATCGAAGACTAGCCTTCTCATTTCTAGCACCCCCCAGAACCTGAAGAAAGCCTCAGCCTTCCATTTAAACCTACCGGGACATGTACTCAAGCCATCTTCTCAAGTGAAGATGCTAGGTGTAACCATTGATCCCAGCCTATCCTGGGAAAAGCACATTTCCAGTGTCGTCAAAAAATGCAATGCCGTCCTTATTTCTCTCTACAAAATTCGACATCACCTCTCAGCTGATGTTTTGAAACTTCTCATTCAATGTCATGTCTTCCCCCACATCACTTACTGCCTCTCAGTCTGGGGCGGGGCTGTAGGTTGTCACCTCAAGCGGGTGCAGAAAGTCATTAATTTCGCAGCTAGAATCGTATCTGGGGCGAAACACCGTGATCACATTTCCCCCGTGTTGTCTGCACTGGGCTGGCCCAAAATCACGGATTTAGTCACCTATCGCGACAACATTCGTGTTTTCAGAGCGCTGAAGGACCCGCTCGCTCCCGCGGCATTACGCACTTTGTTCACAACACGGGCGGCTGTGTCTGCGCGCGCCACACGCTCCACGCTGTCGGGTGCATTAGAGTTACCAAATTATCGCTTATCAATGTCGAGACGAGCTTTTTCCTACCGAGCGGCAACCTCCTGGAACCACCTCCCACCCACCACCACTAGCTCTGGAACACACGCTGAGTTTCTTC
The DNA here is from genome assembly GCF_019059575.1 of Amphibalanus amphitrite. Taxonomy (NCBI): domain Eukaryota; kingdom Metazoa; phylum Arthropoda; class Thecostraca; order Balanomorpha; family Balanidae; genus Amphibalanus; species Amphibalanus amphitrite. The sequence goes on from NW_024881515.1 coordinate 933,601, forward strand.
GCCACCTTGCTGCCTAGCGCTTTTGCCTTCTGTCATATCCGTGAAAATTGTGACGCGCTGGCTGCTCTGCACTCATCAGTCTGCTGCGGCAGTGTTTGTGCATGTGTGCGTGTACGTGTGTGTGTGTGGGGACGGGGGGACGGGCTAGGTGTACCATGTCTTTTGTGTGTGTGATCGAATCAAATACTAAACCATGCAATGGAATGATTCGAAATACATTGAACTGAGGCAGTAGGCGCCTCCGATACGGGACCGAACGCGTGCACCGGTGCAGGGCCACATCGCAAGTGGCAAAGAAGGTGTGGAAGATATCTTGATAAGGATGACAAAGATGGTGTGTCAAATTCCTTACCAACTAGGTATTCACGGTGATACAAATGGAAAAGAGGGCATAAATCAAGGAGGAATCGATGTTGACCTTCCGGAGGGGCGACAAGTGCAATGAGCGGGGAAGTGCTGGTGTTATCACCTCTGCTGTAAGCTGTAACTACTCGGCATAATTCCTGTTTACTCTGATTCTTGTGGACAGCTCCACATGCCGTGACAGTCTGATCAGACTCAGACAGAGCGTGACATTTTGGTCAGACTCGTCACGGCGCACTTAGCACGGGGCACACCGCAGTCAACACTGCTGACCGCACCTACAGTCGCACCCTGCTGAGAATCTCACGACCTCGAGTTGCCGAGATCCTGGAGAGCCGAAACTCCAGCTGGAGTGGACAAGCCGTCTCTAACAGAGATCGCCAGTCACTGAGATCACAGCCAGTCTAGTTATATAAAGGTGAGCGGGGGTGGGGTACCCCGGGGGATAATAAATGCGTCATGAACCGGTGAAGACGGTGGTCCGACGGAAGGGGGTAGTGTTGCGGGGAAATACAGGCTATATTAGAGAGGCCTGCAGGGTTCAGTGAGCTGGAGCGAGTGGGCGGATGGTGGGTGGAAAGGCCGGCATTGTGTTCTGACCGCCACGGGAGAACGCGAGATCGGGAGAGCTGAGGAGAGCCAGGACGTGGCCTTTTTACTGAGCTGTGAGCACCGCGGCCTGTCCTGTCCCCGCTGGTCAGTATTTGATATCGTATGCTGTCCCCACTAACCAGTCAGTGCGGGCTGCTTGACCTGTTGGCTGAATGTTACCACTGACCGGTCAGTTGCGGCTCTTCCCAATGACCAGTCAGTAGCGTGTGACCGTCATATCTAACGATGACAGGAAGCCGCCAACTCTGAGATAGTTAACACTGCCCCTGCGCCGAGTGCAGAGCTGCACGCCTTGTGCAATGCAATATTGCATGCCGAAGTTCGAGCACACCGGCAAAGCTAAAAATGGACACAACAATGAAGTAATCCATGGTGAAACGTGACTCTAATCCGTAAACATTTACATTGTGCACTTGCATGAACATGCAAGCGATTGAGTATCGTGCATGCATGACCACACAGGCTGTCAAATCAGTGTTATCATTCAAGAATGAAAAAAGTCACGTTTTATTCATTTCGTATGTTGAATTTAGCGCATTAGAGCATACCTACCCCAACAGCCAAGGAGTAGGTATTTAATTCCCAAAGCATTCTAAAAAAATAAATAAATAAATAAAACAACTAAATAGAAAAAAAACAATCGCCATCCGATATTGACTCTCATGATTCGTTGTAGGCTGGAACTCAAGGAAAGTTTGCCAGGGTATTTAAAATATCCGAACAAAGATCACCCAATTATTTCGATGCCATCGATTAATTACGGAACGGATCGTGCCTTGTAGCTTAGAAACCGAAAAACCTATCAAATATTGCATTTATCAACATCAAGAAAGACAAGTGGCCTTAATTATCCAGAAAATCGCATTCGGAAAACAAACTACTACGCTGAGACATTTGTCAGAGCCATCCATTATCTGTATCCCGATCAGAACCAATCGGACCATTGGCAGAGGCCACGTCAGAATTGAGTGAGTCACCAAGTAGCCGCAGTCGAGAGGCCGCTCCGTATTCCAACTTGCCAATAATTAGTCACGTACTCTCACTGTTGAAAACAATTTTACATAATAAACGAGTTGAGATAATTAAACAAAAATCCTTATCCAATTTCAATCGTGCTTATTTCTGCTGGCACAAAACGATATCCCCGTGCCTATGCATGGGAGCCTTATATTATATATTAAACCTCGAGTAGGTACAACACATCGTTTAAACGTCGAGCCAATAGGCGAGACTTCTAAAAGATTTTTCTACATACGAGCATTTCTTAATTATTTTATCCCGTACCGCCGATATGTTTCGGGCGCTTAAAGGTAAAAAATACATTTTATATAAAAATGCGACATAATTCAGACTAGACGAAATATCTACTAGACGCAGTTTGTTAATCGTCTAGACGTTTAACAAATCAGTTAAACGACATCTGATAATTTTCTCTCTTTGCACGTGAAGCAATTGTAAACACTGTCTACGGTGCAGGATAATCAACTATCAATTATCTGAAATTAATCGATACCTAATCAATTATCAATCAATCAACTATCAATTACCTGAAATTATCCCGCACCGTAGACAGTGCTATTGCTTCACGTGCAAAGAGAGAAAATTATCAGATGTCGTTTAACTGATTTGTTAAACGTCTAGGCGTTTAACAAACTGTTAAACGTCTAGTAGACATTTCGTCTAGCCTGAAATATGTCGTATTTTACATAAAATGTATTTTTAACCTTTAAGCGCCCGCATCGCAAGATACCGGCGGTATGGGATAAAATCATTAAACCGCTCGTAGGTAGAACAAATCTTTTAAATATCTTCTCGCCTATCGGCTCGACGTTTAAAAGATTTGTTCTACCTACTCGCGGTTTAATATATAATGTCCGGTACCAAAACGTCCTACGCATTATGAATTCGCATATAAAGTAGGCAGCTCCTTTTAACATATATGCCTAAATAGACATCTTATATCGAAAGTTGTTTTCCATTGGGCAATCGGCTCTTACTTATAGGTACCGACATAAGCCATTGATTGAACAGTACATACTACATAATGCATAGGTAGCAATTGGATTCTAAAGTAGCGGCCACGCCACGGAATCCAAGGTCGGATTCGATGGACCAGTTTCCGTAATTACGCGGCCTATGTATCCGCTACGGCAAAGCCTCTCTGAGAATCTGACATTTTATTCGGGCTAGCTAGTCTATTCGGGCTTGTAAACACAAGCCCGAGCGACAAGCGTGCAGCAACATGAAAGTTCACGGTATTTTGATCCTGGAACACCTGTGATAACAATTAGCATGCTTCATCACTTGTACCCAAGGATATAAAGGATTGGCACAACCGCAGTGTCTTCGAGACCAATTGACTCCCCTCCAAATCTCTGACACGTTCGATCCCATACCTACCATGCATCACCCGCTGAGTCGAAAGAAACATACGTGACGAGCGCGGTGCGTCCGACTCACCTTTCTCAGTGTCCTCTCTCTGATGAGCCTCCTGTGGGACCGATCTGGCTGTATCTGTGCAGCTCTCAGCCCGTCAGGAGGCGGCAGTCGGTTATCCTCCCAGACCGGCAGCCGGCACGCACCCCACGGAACGAACGCCACCGACCAACTGCCGCGGCCGGACACTGGAGTCGGTGGCGGACACACTGCGCATGCGCCCCGGCTCCTCGACCGCCGGCGCAGGCGGAGGCCCTCGGAGACGAGCGGTGGGGTACCCCGAGCGGCACAGCTGGACGAGAGGAGAGGGGTGCCCCTGCCCAGAGACGGCGGAGAACGGAGACGACACCGTTCACAGGGCGGATGGCACACAGACACACGGGGGGGGGGGGGGGGATGGAGGGTTCGTTCGTTTGCCGGGTGGGGTGACACACAGAGACAGGGGGTATGGAGGGGGTAGTTTACCGGACGGAAGGAATGACACACAGCACATTGACACACGTCTGAACTCCTCCGACACAGTCATAAGAGAAGGGTACCCCCAGGCCATCAACGATTCCGCGCGTAGCTCGCACAGGAGAGCAGCCTGCTCCAGCCATTCCACGACGTTCCCAGTTCCGTCAAATTCCGGAATGGTTCTGGCGTCGAACACCGGCGTCGCCTCCATCACTGCTCTTCCGGTGCCTCCGTCACCAGGCTCAGAGCTCTCACCTGGCATCTTCTCACCGCTTGAACCAAAAAAATGCCGAAATAGCTTGTAGTGTTTCCGACAAAAGTCCGAGTTGGTCTAGTCTTCTATTTCCATTCCAACGGCACCAACACCACACACGGACCCGTCCTCTCGCCTGCGCCCTCTCTGCCTCACTGCCGCCTCTCACCTCGTCCACACATGGCCAGCAGGCGGCTTCCGCCCATGAACAACGTCGCCCTTCTTCCGTCCCTCCACGTGTCTCTGTCGCTAACGAAACAGTACCTACTACATAATTCAGGCCCACTCGCCAACGCACAACTAAGCTAGAATGACACATTCGAAACACACAAAGCAAAACGTTATTCGCGATAGAGCAACCATCATAGGTGGGTCTTGGTAAGAGATGCAAAATGCAAATAAAATAAAACAATATCAATTGGTAATATAAAAATGGCGCAACCATGGGTAAGTAAGCTGTTAGCGGTTAGCCTACCTAAAGGAATCATATGAACGGACAAAGCTGAAGAAGCTTTTACAAGTTGACGCTCTACGTAGGTAGAACACTGAAACTTTTGCGCATCATGTCCTCGTGTTCCCATGAACATTGGCCTCTCGGCAGAAAATATGATCACCGCGCTAAGCCGGTCATCTGAAGCGGCCTCTCGCATCTGGCCATCCTATCTCTGAGGTGCGGACAAAAAAAAACCGTCATAATGAACGGGATTAGCGCCCCCGGGCGGCGCCTGCCCGTGAAAGAGGACCCCTCTCCGCGGCGCCCCCCCCCCCTTCCGGCGCAGTCGCGAGGGGACAGGCGGGGACGGGGTGCGAGGGATGGGGGAGGGGGTGACTCGTGCCCGCTCCGATTATCCTGACGCCGTTACCGGCCCGTTGTCGCCGCCTTTGTTCGGCGAGATGCGATCATGAGTCGTGAAGCGGGACGGGAGAGGGGCGGTACTCTGGGGAGGCACGCGTGAGGGGCTTTTTGTTGGGCATTGACTGTGCTATAAATTAGTTTGGTAAATAATTTAACGTCGATGATTTAGGATTGGCATAACTACGTCGAACTTCCACTGGCCTATTCACCAATCAACTGTATTGCTTTTTATGAAAGAGTGCATTTTTATATTCCACTCTGCAGGCAGGAACCCAAAATCAGAGTGGATTAAGCATGGGCAGATTTAGCACTTCGGCTTTTTGCTACTGATCGGATAAATAGGTGACATGAATCATGTATTCATGTCACCTATTTGCAAAATGCAAATAGGTGACTAGGTCGTTCAATAAGTAAGGTAAAATGTACCATAGTTCATTTATATGAGGAATTCAAGCAAAATCAAATATGCCATCTGAATATTTGAACAATTTTCTACACAACCGTCGAAACTGTTTTTGGGAGTTTGGCTCATTGTCCGAACACGGTCGGTGTGAAAACATTGATGCAGCAGAGTTCCGTTCTAAAAATCCCCGGTTTGTCACGCGAGCCAAAATTCACCTCAAAATGAGTGAGTTGACCCTGATGACGCTATTGCCATTAGCAATGCTTGCTGGTGAACAGCTGGTACGATTTCAACAAGAACACAGCAGTATAAAAGACAAAGTTCTAGAGCAGGTAGACTTGTGCCCGCAAGGCTCTCTGGACTTGGCACAATCTGTAAAGTCGCGGGGAGCTGATTATGGAGACCCGAAGCATCTGCGTGACTGCTTAACAGGGTGAAGTGTGTATGTCGAAACAGTTCTAGGCATCATCAGATATGCTTGATATTTACAAGGTCATCACGAGGTTAATACAGAAAGAGCTCGCTGAACAACAGGACGCCCAGCGAGGCATCAGTGTGGGATCGGCTTTGCTTTAGCAGTACAGGAAAGCTGAAGTACAGCCGTGATCTGGCGCCGTCCCTTTTGAATCTGTTTGGACCACCGGAAAACCTGCTGTGTTCGTTGGAATCTTAACTGATCAGGCAATCAATAAAATAATCAAGACATGGCTTTGGAATAGCAAAAAGGAGTTTTCCCAGCAGGATTTCAACGCCGGGTGGAGTGCTGGGGTAAGCGCGTGCGCCTGAACGGCGATTGGATGTAGGCGCCAGTTCCGAAGGCTGGGGAGGCTGGCCGAAGAGACCTGCTAACAAATGCTTATAGCCAATTTGTAGACGATATTTCAATGAACATATGTTGCTAGTTTTGTGCCATTGCACCAAATGTGGACTGAAATACGTGTGATTTTACCTTACTTATTGAACGACCTGGTAATATGTGTTTTTATTCGTGCCTTAGATGCGGATTTTGCGGGATTTTGCTGTGACAGAAATATAGCCAGCATATGCCACAAAACCGGCCTATCTATTTCACATTTCAGCCGTCCCTTGAGCATCTGCGCCGAACTGAGTCTGCATTTTTGCATGCGCGCGCGACACTATTCCTCTCGATGGATTGCATATTTCCCGGGGGAACATCAAAGGCCTTTTGATGACGCTCGGTCCCGCGAGGCAGAGCATCGAATATCGACTACCGGTGACAATATGTGTGAAATTTTCCGGCCTCGCTGCGACACTCTCCGAACCTCGGCCAGAGAACGAAGAAACTGGCGACCGCCGCCGTCCGCTGCAGAAACCAGGACTTTTCTCCGAGCGTGTCTCATCCGAGATCGGAGAGCGCATTACTTACCCCGCCTCTGAGTAATCAGATCGGTATGCGCGATGGCCGAAATCGCGGGCCCATTCGGCGCTTTATGCTGGCCAGAGACAATGCAGAGGGGAGATAGCGGACAGAAGGAGGACCGGATCGAGACTGAGCGACGCCACATAAAACGTACCCGTTATGACCTTGTAGCCACGCAATGCGAGGCTTTGTTACCCGTGCTACCTCAGTGAAAGTTGGGTAATCACCGGCTTAATGGGGCTTCACGTTACCGGCCATATGTTGGTCCAAACTGACGTGCAAAGAAGCCGTATTTTACAACGAAATTACGTGTTAAAGATCCAATAAAAACTTACGGTACCTATTCAACAGCTTTTGCAATGTCCAGTGACGCTGAAAAAAAAACTAACGGTTTGAAGCACAATTTAACTTCGCTTAATTCTACATAAGTTTGGTAAAAATGACGATTTTGATGAATCTTTGACGGTAGGTAATGAATGACACATAAGGGACGAAATTCAATTTATGTTTTTTTTAGGCGTTATACCTAGGTACCTACCTATGTAGGGTGTCCGTGTCCATATCATTGTGAAATGCATGAGTTAAAGGGACTATCCCACCTTATAAAATGTATAATGATGAAAGAAAACCGAAGCCTCATAATAATGAATGTATTCTAAATTATGACCGAGAAGAAAGAGATAACAGTTTCAGGCATAGCCCATCATCAGATCTCCTCAAGATCTCCTCCTCGGTCATAATTTAGAATACATTCATTATTATGAGGCTTCGGTTTTCTTTCATCATTATACTTATCATCATGAGCCTCAAACAAGCGCTTTCTCATCTTATAAAATGTTGTTAAAACCAGTTAAATTGTGCCCGACTTTATAGATTGGATGACCAGGAACACGGTTCTGGCATTTATTTTTCATTAAACATCTTAGGCTTCCCATATTCCAAACACAAACTTTCAAATATGTGACGTCACAGCCCAAAATTACCTCCTTCCCCAGGCCACATTACTGTCATAAAGTTGATTCTTTTTACTCTGTAGGCACCACAACAAAGTTCAGACCAAGTTTTAAGCGATTTTTCAACGAACAAACCCATTTAAATCAGAATGACTAAACGAGGTGACGTCACACTAACGGTCGCTCCATGTTGAAGATAGGGCCTTGTACAAGGCCCATTTTCAAATGAAGGGAACGATTTTCTTCAACACCAAGAGGCCGCGGGGGTTGCAACCTAGATAGATAGTGGTTTCTGAACCTCGCCGCAAACTTGGCTATCTCAACTCAAACCCCATGTTAAAGGTGGGATAGTCCCTTTAACAAAACACTGAGCATTTACCAAATAATTATGCGTATCATACATTTATGCATGCAAGATAAGCAAACCATAATTATTTCTGCCTGCAATTATATAATATACCTATTACTATATTGCTTATGCTTCACCTTAGCGATAAGCGGCATAAACTAAGTACCGAGCGTCTGGTCCCATCCATGGCCCACTGAACTTTGCGACATCGTGTCTGAAAAGTTCCACCGGCGACCCTCCCCAAACGGCTGTCTGCCGCCGAAGCACCTCGTTCCTGGGCGGACCCGTCTCCTCTGCTCCTCTTGCCACCCACCTGGCCCAGCCGTCTGACATTTGGGCCCTCCAGACGCCACAATCAGCCCGAGTGGTTCGCATCGCGGAGGGCCTGTCCCCGCCACCGTCCGCGGCTCACCGCCTCCGTCTGTGATCAGCGCGGCGGGAGTGTCAGAACAGAAACGACATTTAAAGGTGACCGAAAGGCCAATGCGCCATCGCAGGCATTTCGAGGGTATTTATAGATTCCGGTGGCGGTGACTTCTAATTGAGCTTTGCATTGAGCTCTACGGGGCAACGATCAGAAGTGCAAAGGTGCATATCGAGGTGAGACAGAAGTCGAACAGGTGTCCGTGACAATAACAAACAATTTAACCGACATCTATTACCCAGATGTCGGTATACAATTACCCACCGTCCCAGCCGGTCACACTTTCCCCTCTCACTCAAAAGCCGTCTCGTGGGGTGTCATTCATCCCATCCAAACAACAACCCTCGCTCTACAGCGGCGCAGGTAGTCTGCAGTTTACAGAAGCGCTATCCCGGCCGGGCTGAGCACAAACAGGCGGCGTCATTCACCGCATCTACCGTCGTAGCTGAGCACAAACAGATGGCGTCATCCACCACCCGAGCGGCGTCATCCGCCGTCCCGTGTCCGTCATTACGTATCGATGACGGTCAATAACCCGCCGTAATTGCCGCTGAGTCGGTCGATTGAGCGTGGGGTAACAGTGCCACGCCTCCTGCTCCGCCGCCACTGCTGGGGGCTCAGTGACTCGCGGGAGTCCCCGAATGGGGATTACCATGGCTGTTCAATGTTCACGTATGACCGCAAAAAGGAGACAACTTCTATGCTGAGTCAGAAGTCCACCATTTGACGATACAAAGGTCAAGTGGTTGTATGCCGCTAACCGCTAGCCGCCGGTAATCATGACTTTTGCGGGTTAGGCGTGGGAAAACATTTGAATTCATCCTTGCGTTACTTGCCGATAGAATGATGTTCAATATTCTGACTGTGAATGAAAAGTAGTTCAAAAGCCAGAGCGTCTAGCCGGCGAAAGTGTTGCTTTTAATTAGGTTCACGGTAAATTGCTCATTCAGGAATCGTTATAAAAGTTTTTCTATAAAAAATAAGAACTTGCTGGGTATTTCCCTTGGAGCGTTAGGACTTGCGTTACGGATAGAAACAAAACGATAATCAGTAGCTGGATCGAATTATCTAAAAAAAATTGTTAGGACGTTTTATAACAACTGCCGAAACGAGAGCGTTCACTGCATGCATGATGCAGGGCATACCGTCTCCTGCCGCACAGGGAACGTTTAACCCTCGCCCGCACATGGGGGGGGGGGGGTGGTTGCCACCCCCCAGGCAGTCTTTCTGCTCTGCACTCAACATTTTTAGAGCTAGAAGGCTGATTTTTCGTATAGCTGCTCGTCTATCCTTTCTTGATGTCCACTGAAAATTTCAAGTTTCTGTGATTTTTGGTTTCGGAGATATGACCTTGTTTTTCAGGTCATGTCATGACCCAAATGGCCAATTCTCAACATCTTGCGTTTGCCATGGGCCTTGTGAGCTTTTGACACCCTGACTTCGGCCTTTTTTGCCAGTCTTACCTCCTACCTATCATGGAACATGTTGTTCGACGATGTACAGGGGTCGAGGTCAGGGTCAAGGTCAACCTAGGTCATCTAAGATAATTGCGTTTTAGGCAAGCTGAATTTACTTTTTGTGAAGTTTTTTGACTGCATTTTTGGTAAAAGCTTCTCAGATCATGATTTCATGTGATATGGACCCAAAAACAATCGGTGCACACATCAGTATACACACAGACACACACAGACATACAATAATTGACCTTGACCTAACTTGACCTGAAATGACCTCAGCAGCAAAATTCTGGTCGGATAGTGTGACAAAGAGGTTCTAGCTGGCTTGGCACCAGAAAACAGCATCGTCATCGGTATTTGCTAAGCAGCACACTTGATATCCAACGGTGACCCAAAACAGCAACATTTTTTAGTTTGACCTGACCTGGAAGGTCAATGACTGACCTGAGAAGGTAAAACTGGGTATCATTGGATTCGTCTCTTCCCAAAGAATCTTTTTGGTCCTTACTGCTAAGCTCTATCTCCAACAGGAACGAAATGGCGCGGGGGGTGGCAACCCCCCCCCCCCCATGTGCGTTCTAGGATGGGAAAATGGCATGTGCGGGCGAGGGTTAATTAATACCAGAGCCGCATCAGTTTAGCCGTACTGAGAATCCTCGGCTGGGCTGAGGTGGGCCGTATATTTTACACGGACGACGGCTAACCGTGACACATCTGTTCTCCACAGCACGGCTGGAAGCCAAGACCGATGGCCTTTAATCTCGGTATCTAATGCGAGCAGCGCGAGTGTGAATCCGTTGCTCGCTGCTCAGATTGTGTTTGTTGGGTATAACCAGTGGCCTGGAATGACTGGACTCTAGGCAGAAGACAAATTCCTGCGTGAGCGAATACCATAGTCATTTTAAATACCTATTCACAGTGCTAAACATGCGAGAAGTTAGCTATATATGAAAGGCTATAAGGCTTTTATATAAGGCTATAAGGAGGCTTTAAGCTAAGGCAAAAGCTATATTATAGGGCTCACTATGAAATGCCTTTTTCTATTTTCACAAACAAAATATACATATCCTCTTGGCACCCGAGAGCAAGGTATCAATAGAATCACCATAAAAACTCATTCCCTGGCTTAAAATAAGGTAAGTATGGATAAAATACACTCTCAGTAGAGACTTCTAATTATGCGCATGCGCTGTGACCTGTACACTATAGTACACTTTCGGATTCGGGGACTACAAAAAATGGTGTATTACGTGAAAAATGACATTGCATTGTTTCGACAAACCTCCCTCAAAATCATCATAAAACCAGAGTGACTGTATTTATCAACACTTACTGTTGTGTTCGGCACTCTTAACGATCATCAGATACAGCAGCTGAAGGGCGCGCTGACGCTCACCAGAGACGGAGACGGAGCTGAAGAGTGCGCGCTGACGCTCACCAGAAACGGAGCTGAAGGGTGCGCGCTGACGCTCAGCAGAAACGGAGCTGAAGGGTGCGCGCTGACGCCCAGCAGAAACGGAGCTGAAGGGTGCGCGCTGACGCTCACCAGAGAGGGAGCTGAAGGGTGCGCCCTGAAGCTCCCCAGAAACGGAGCTGAAGGGTGCGCGCTGACGCTCACCGGAGAGGGAGCTGAAGGGTGCGCCCTGAAGCTCCCCAGAAACGGAGCTGAAGGGTGCGCGCTGACGCTCACCGGAGAGGGAGCTGAAGGGTGCGCCCTGAAGCTCCCCAGAAACGGAGCTGAAGGGTGCGCGCTGATTGTCCACGGTGTTTACACATTCGAACCTCCCTCGTGGAACTGATGGAAGCAGTCACGATCCGGGCGGCAGCAGAGGAAGATCTTGCACCTGCGGCACTCCATCCCTGTCTGCTGATGGCACCCGGGCTTCCTGCACCGCTTAAACTCCTTCCGAGGGTGGCACTTGGGGAGGTGCTTCCCTGAACGCAGGCGAGCTGGTGACGGCATTGGCACTGTGGCTCGACGGCGCTTCTTTGGATCCGGTCCGTCAGGCTCTTCTACGTCGCTGCTTCCTGAGCTGCTGTGGGATGAGCCATCGGAGCTGATGCCCTTCAGGAGCTGCATCGCCAGGGCATACTTGAACTGGAGGAATTTCATCATCTCGGCACCCTTGATGCCGGCTTCTTCGGCATCTTGCTGGTACAGTAGCCACGCATTGACAGCTGACAAGTCGAAGAAGTGAAGGATTGTTTTTACCGTCCACTTCCGAGTTCTCGCGCCTGACCTATAGTGCGCGATCATCCGATCATTCAGATCCACTCCTCCCATGTTGGCGTTGTAGGCCTTGACGACTGCAGGACGAGTTACGTCAATGTACGACCGACTTGTCTTCTGGTACCTTTTACAGGTGTCTGAAGGCTCGACGCCGTGTTCGGTTGATCCCAACAGGATCATCTTGCGATCTTGCCAGGCCGTGAACGCTACAGCGTCGTCACTGCGGACAGCGCACACAGACGTCCCTCTTCCTCGTTTGGCGAGTTCCCTCTCTGTCGGCAGTTTGGCCTCCTTCGGGACCAGATTTTTCTTGATGGTACCAGTCCCGTGAAGCCCTCGAGCCTCCAGCTGTTCCAGGAGGCGGGACGTTGTAAAGTACCTGTCGAAGTACACGGATGTCCCCGGAACCAAGGTTTGCACCAGTCTCATCACCACAGACTCGCCCACCGTCCATGGCTTGCCTTCAGCGCCTCCGTCGTCAAGCTTCTTCCCTTGGTAGACCTCGAAGTCGAGAACGAGTCCTCGCGGTGATGCCAGCACGAAGTTCTTAAGACCTTCTGGGTGAGGCTTTCCAGGCACATACTGCTTCAGTGTCGTTTTCCCCGTGAAAGGAATCATCTGCTCGTCGATGGACACCTGAGGAGGCCTTTCCTGCTGCAGACAGCCACTTCGAACGCTTTCGACGAGGGGACGCACCTTCCACAAGCGGTCCTTCTTCTGCTCATCGGTGACGTCGACATCATTCACTACTTTCAAGTGTCCCCGAATGAAGTGGAAACGATCCCGAGTGAAAGCGTCTGCCACTGCTGCGATTCGCGTTGGTTGTGACCAGTACATGCGTATCCAGGGGAACTTGAGCACAGACATCAGCAAGCTAGCCCCGAAGAACTGCTCGCACTCGTCGTTCTTCAAGAGGAGGCTTTTGCCCGTTTGAGCGACCGCATGCTGATTAGTTCGCAGCGCGATGGTTCGATACATTTGAGGAGGGATGAACACTTCCATGTACTCTCGGGGAGTCTTCACCCGAGCCTGGGAGGGACCTGACCTCTCTGGGATACATCGGCCAGCATCACCAGCTCCCTGCTGGCGAGACTTCGGAACGAACTCCTCCGATCTTCTGTAGAACACGCGCCTGGACAACGGATGCTCGGAAGGACCATCGTCATCTCCGGAAACACCGTGTGCATCGTCATCGCTATCGTTTTCTGGCCCTGAGGACTGAATTTGGTCTGGACCAGGACTGAAGTCTTCATCAGAGTCATCGAGGGAATCATCCAGGTCGGAATCTCTCAAGGACTGGAGGTAGGTGGCGATCTCCTCTGGGGTCCTCAGGACACCTTGGAACACACACAGTAAGGAGGATTAGATAGGTACCTATTTTGAATGAAATAGCTAGCTAAGTATGCTTGCGTATCGAAAATAAGAATGAATCATATTATGTATGAATCATAGTGTTATGTGACGAAAGTGTACCATAGTAAACAATTTTTGTGGGTGCGATTACCTGGTGTGTACTATAGTGTACAACGCGACCTAATTTGCTGTAAACTAAGGGAATATTTGACACCAGGAAGGGAACATGAGCTCTTTTGGATGTTTATGTGGCTCAATGACAATATATCGCGCTCCATTGGAAATTATTTTACGAAAACATATTTTTTATAGAAAATTACTTCGCTCTGCCGAATGTACACTATAATGGACATGACCTATTTGAACCACTTGCCTTCATGTGAACGGCTCTATATTTATTTTTGCACCTTAGGGGAATCACCCAAGCTTCACTTAAAACGGACCAATAAAAAGATTATTAAATTTTGCACGAAATGCACGAAAATATTAAATTTCCCGAGAGCTCACCTGAAGCGCGCTTCCCCCGCGAGGACGCCATCACTAACGACATCCGGTGGCAAAATCAAAAAGCGTTGTCGAGTGAACTGACCAACAGGTGGCAGGCCCGGAGTGTCAAAAACATAGGAGAAACTTAATCGAGAAGCTGACACTGAGAGAGGCGGTCCCAGCCGCCTAAATGTCAGTGTGTACTATAGTACACAAAAAGAGCCAAGAGGCTATGTACCTATATGGCTTAGCATCACGTTGATTCACGATGAATCAATCACGATGATTTTGTTTTTTGCATATTATTATCACCAAACACATTGAATAAAACCAGGCGCGGATCCAGGGGGGGCGACGGGGGCGGCCGCCCCCCCCCCCCCCGACATCCGAAAAAGGCGCCCATAGCCCGCGGCAGAGAGGGCGCCCCGAGCAAAACAGAGGCGACACAGCAAAGGTTGAGCAGAAATAGGGCGCCTCCAGCAGAAGTTGGGCTCACCAAGCAGGAGAGCGACGCCCAATTGCCCATTCCCAGCAGATCAGAGTCGCCCCAGAAGCAGATGGGCGCCCCCAGCAGGAGAGGGGCGTCTTATTACAAGAATAAAAAGATGCATTCTGTTCAAGAGGGGCACTCCTGGCAGGAGAGGTGTCCCCCTGAAGAGGAGCGACGCCCCAGCAAAAGTAGAGAGGCGCCCCCATTCCAAGAAGAAGAGGGGCGCCCTAACCGCAGATGGGCGCCCCAACAAAGAAAAAGAGAAGCCCCATAATAAAAAATGGGTGCCACTGGCAGAAACGGGGCGCCCCCGGCAGCGGAGGGGGCCCAGCAGGAGAAAGGAGCCTCCAGCAGGAGACGGGCGCCCCAGCGAAGGGGGGCGCCCCAGCAGAAGAGAGGAGCCCCTTGCAGGAGAGGGGCGCCCTCAGCAGAAGAGGGGCGCCCCAGCAGAAGAGAGGCGCCACAGCAAAAGTTGATCAGAGATGGGGAGCCTTCAGCAGAGGTTGGGCTCGCCAAGCAGGATAGGGGCGCCCCATTGACAATATCCGGCAGAAGACAGACGCCCCAGCAGCAGATGGGCGCCCCCGGTAGAAGAGGGGCGCCTCATTACAAGAAGAAAAGGAGTATATTCTGCACAAGAGGGGCGCCCCTGAGGCAGCGGAAGGGCAACCCCAGCAGAGGGGCTGTGCCCCAGTAAAAGGAGAGTGGTGCCCCGCTCCGAGCAGAAGAGGCCCGCCCAAGCAAAAAGAGGAGCCCCATAAGAAGAAAAGGGATGCCTCTGGCAGGAGAGAGACGTCCCTCGCAGTGGAAGGGCGCCCCCAGAAGAGGCGTCTCTAGCAAAAGATAAGTGCCCCTGCAGGAGAGGGGCACCCCAGCAAAAGTTGGGCAGAAATGTGGCGCCCCCAGCAGAATTTGGGGTCGCCGAACAGGAAAGGGCCGCCCCATTCACAGTAGAAAAAGGGACTCCCCAGCAGCAAAGGCGTGCCCTAACAGAAAAGGTGCACTCCCAGTAGAAGCGGGACGCATCAAGAAGAAGAGGGGCACTTCTAGCAAAAAAATGGGCGTCCCAGATAAGTGGGCCGCCTACAGCAAATTGGTCGTTCTTAGAAGAAATGAGGCGACTTCAGCAAAGTGAGCCTCCCCATGACGGATTGGGCGATCCAAGCAGAGGTTGGGCGCAAATATCTTTAAAACGGCGGCGCTGCGCGCAGCCGTCTTAAAGATATTTGCGAAAAACCTAGGGGGACGTGACAACGCACGGCGTGGGTTTTAAACTCTCGATTTTGACGACGGTTTGGCGCCCCGGATTGCCAGGTCGCCCCTATTTCAACTTGCCGCCCCCCCTCCCGAAAATTCCTGGATCCGCCCCTGAATAAAACAAAATAAGTAGACATATCTGGGCAAAGTCATTCATCGTCGCCAAAATCAGGCTGATAGCATCATGGGCAATAGAAGTCAGAGCAATAGAAGTTCAACAAAACGTCGGTGAAATACAGGGTACCGCTTTGTTATCCGTAAACCTTATTGTATTCAAGCTCACTAAAAAACGATTCGTTCGAATGAATTATGTCAGCACCACCTCCGACTGCTCGTAGCAAATCAACGTATGCCTATTTAAGGCCAGTCCTGCGAAAACGTTCAGTTGTCCCCTGACAGAAATCGCGCCTGACACTGACACATTGGCGGCATCCATAAGTCAGCCGGCGCCGGCCGAATTCCATCCGCGGCGGCTGGTTTCTCTGTATGGATAGCGCGCCGGTGATCTATGAGACTCCAGCTGCATTATTACACCAGTGTCACCGACGCCATGCGTGCAGAAACTCCTTCAAGTGCGGCCGTTCGAGCGTTAAATAATCGAACCGCTGTACGACCGAGCTCATTCAAGTATAAACCTAAAGAGAAGCCGTATATCAGGGTGCGCAATGCGCATACCTTGAGGGTGACTGTCGGTTTGTTCGTGGTACTACAACGCCTATACGGCAGAGCCAATGTCCAACCGCCACTATAGTCGTCATGGTCCTCGCGGTGTCTTGAAGGGAATGACTGCACAGTGCTGCATATTTGGAGCTCGACCAGAAGCTGGCCTCGTCAAAAGTAGATAGATATTATGGTAAGTTATTGTTCAGATAGGTGCAAGCACGCGGACCCGCAGGCCGCAACATTGCTCAAATTTAGTCTATCGCACGCCAGGCCTTTGGTATTCTCAGTTCAACAGGCCGAGCTACAGCTAGTTCAAGTTTTCGAGTTTGGTAAATCTTGTTCGTATTCAACTGAGCCTGTCTGCTGGGCCCAATGGTTGTCTGAGAAGGGGGGACTCTACAGGCGATTGACATCGAATTGTGCTGGAGTGTTTTTCCCTCCAAGCCTGAAGCGCACAGTGCAGCCGAAGAGGCGCGGAGGCCGGCCACCCAGGCCGAATGCGGCTGGTTGCGCCGCGCTGCCGCCGAGAGCCGGACGGTCGCCTCTGTCGCCGTCCGTCTGTCCGGGGAGGGAAGCCGAGGAGCCGGGGAGCCGGGGAGCCGGGGAGCCGCGGGGCGCTGGGAACGCCGCACTCACACGCCATGTGCGCCACAGACGCCGCAGACAAATGCGACAATAACACGTGATGATGGCGCGAATCCGATTAGGTCGTCCCGCCGCTGATGGCCCCGCCGAAAACAGACACAAAATCTGAGCTGGCACATTCAGGATACGCTGAATAAGAGATTGATGGTCTGTTTGACGATATGTCCCGGAAGCACACACTTTAGCTAGTGCTGGAAGTCAGACTTACCTATTGACAAAGAAAAAAAATGCTGATGCGTTTCTTTAGCTAACCCAGAAGCGGATAGAAATGTCTTTTCCCAGTCTCAGGGTTCGTCAAGTTGTCATGGTCATCGATGTCGTTTTACATATACAGGTTTTTCTTGAATAACAATTGATTTTGGCAAAAACATGTTTGAAGTCTAAGAAAATGGAAGAAAAGACGGTGCCACGACAAATGACTTTTTAGTTAACATCACTTAAACAGTCTAGTGTCTTATTTGTATATCGGCCATTATGAGAGCTTTCAAACAATATTTTACATACCTATACCGATTTTACCTTTATACCTACAGCAATTTATACTTTTGCCCTGGCTGAAAAGTCCACTTTTTGTAAATCCGTTCAAAGCAACATTCGAAATCAATCAGTGTTCACTATTCGGCGTTAGCATTCTCCCCGTGATTCTATTATCGGCTGGGATTCCGTATCGGAGCAGATGCTGCCCATACCAAGAGCCGTCTTCCAATCTGGGTTGTTTACCGGGGCCGGATCGGGGCAGCAGGGTCTGTCTGTACTCTGCAGGACGGGACTCTCCCCACCCTGTAGCCGGGTCTGGCCGCAGAACACTGTGCCAACTCAGCGCTGCGGCGCACACACGCCAGGAACTAATCGCAATTTACCGCGATCAGAGCGCACCGTGATGAAATTGTAGTTGGCCTTTGATTTATCGAGCATAAATTTGCGGTGCCCTCCCGGCCGGCGGCCGCGGCTCGGCCGGGTCCGCCGGGTGCCGAGCCGTCATATGACCGCCGTAAATCAGACGGTTAGCTGTGTGATTAGAGCGGCGACTGCACGCGCCGCGCGGCCCGTGCTGTTGTCATGATAATGCCGCGCCGAATGGCGACTATTCCGGCGCATAATCAGCTGCGCTGGCAAATCGCAGGCACGCATAGTCTCTTTATTACGTCATGAAGCTCGCGCACAAACCCTATTTGCGAAGGACATTTGTCTACAGTTATAACTTACATTACATGAACAGATGGCTCAAACGGGAAGCGATCGTTGTATTGTATGGTGCAATGCATGCCATGTTACTTGGGCAAATTGGTAAGAAGTAGCCTAGCCACTATCGACGGCTCCTAAATAAGCAGTCATGACCATTGATCAACATGGATGTGTGACACATTGGCACACACAAGAAGGTTGTCGTGGTTTAATGCAAAGTGAAAGATATAATGAAACCCAAGGGTGCAGTGTCGGCATTGTTCCTCTTTGAAAACGATCAAGCCACTGGCCGCCTACACCGAGAGCACCAAGCGCCAGCGGCACTTGATACACACGACAGTAGCAGATCCGGTAGAGCCGCTCCCCGAGTGGGGCGCTGATCAACGTTTGGCAGGGTAAAGCAAAGGACATCTCCGCGGTCTGCTGTCTGTGACTGGGTTTACGGCCGAATAACGTACTGTGGTGACAGGAAGGCCCTCCGACCGGCGGAACACGCTGCTCCAATAACGACGTCAGCAATTCGGCACGTGGCAGACGGCACGGGACGGCACGTGACCCCTACCGACAGACGGCAGGGGAGCGCACGTGACTCTGGGGGAGCGACGCGGGCCTCCCGTCAGAGAGCATCCAAAACAGGAAGATGAGGGATTCATTGCGACCGGGCGGAATGGAGGCAGGGGAGATTGCGTCAGTCGGAATAAATGATGAGCAGTGCATCTGGAAATACGACGATTGTTATGATAATAGTGGCGATCGAAATAAATTGTGATAATAGTCTCGGCCGAAATAACACACCTGAATCCCATAGGCAAAAGAGCAGCTGATAAGTCACTTTTACAGCCTATCTGTAGTCTGTACACCTGCCTATCCCATTAATTAACACAATATCTAATCTAAATTAATTGATAAATAGTGGTGTTATTAAATAATGCTGTTATTACTCGTATGTGTAATTTGACACATTTTAACGAGAATACTCCCTTCATCATTTTCTAGAAACAATCCACTATTAGCCTCGAAACAATTGGATGACAAGTTTAAATGGATAACTATCACAGCCACTACCACAAAGTGGCGACTAACTAGTTAGACACAGAAACTCGTCAAACTCTCGTAACAGTGAGATTAGTTTAGACTCGGTGATGACTGTTTTGCCCTGTTTTTTGTCCATTATTGCGTTTGACACCGTCCTGGATGGATCGCCGCGGTATTGGCTCGGACAGAGGACCGTTGTCTGTCACTGAGGCCGGTGGTGCGGTCCAGGAGGGCCAGGGCGGTCGGCTGGCTGTGGCCTGACACCATGACACTCTCTGTCGCTCTCTGTCTGCTCTGCTGGCTGACGGTGATAAAGACGCAGCTGATCGACCTGGAGCGAGTGCTACAAGGCGATACCGCCACAACCACTTCATCGCAGCTAGAGGATGCGTTCCGAGGTAGTTCCGCTCGTAGGTCCTCGCAGCTGGAGCGTGCGTTTCAAGGCAGTGCCGCCGCCTCGTCTGAACGAGAGTCCAATATCCAAAGCAGCCCCGTCACCCCTTTGCAGCTAGAGCGTGCGTTTCAAGGCAGTGCCACCAGCACCACTTCCTTGCAGCTGGAGCATGCGTTCCAAAGCGGCCCCGACACCCCTGCTTCTGCATCGCCTTCAGGCGACCTGTCAACGCCATCATCTCTTCGCAGTTCACAGGACAGCGTTGAACCTCTCGCAGTTCTTAAACCGTTACCCACAAACTTCCCCGATGACTCTAATACTAATTTGTTAGTCTCCACAGACCACCTGTCGTACTCCACGAGCTGGCCTTTGGTATCCCCAAACCGTCCTATGGTCTCCACGGACTTCAATCAGCATTACAATGGCTCATGGGAAACGATGGACGATACCAGAGCCAACGGATCGACCCGGGCCGCTCTGGGTGCTACTCCGCTCTCCTGGGAGCTGTCGGACGTGCTGCCGCTGACGGCGCAGCTGTCGGTGCTGCGGCAGCTGCGGGAGCAGGATCTCCTGCCGGCGGCCGCCGACGGCCTGGGTCTGACGCTGTGCGGCGACTTCCCACCGGAGCCGGCGCCGGGGCCGCCGCTGTGGGACGCGCCGGTCCTGGTCCGCACCTGCCGCCGCTGCCAGGGCCCGTTCCGCGCGGAGCTACTGCGTGACCAGCCGATGCTGCCGCGCGCGCTGCTGCAGGGCGCCGGCTGCGAGTACTGGCCGGGCGCGCGGCCGCTGCCGCACTGGTCGCCGCGGCCGGCCGTGCTGCTCGGCCGTCTGGACTGCCGCGCCGGCCTGCTGCGGCCAGAGCTGGACCGGCTGCCGGACGCGCTCTGTCTCCAGCTGGACGGCCGTCTGCCGGACACCGCCGAGCGCACCGGCCGCCTGTTCCGCAGGACGTTCGCGCTGCGGGCGGTGCGAGAGATCGGCAGCTGGAGCTCCTCGGGAGGTCTGCGGGTCACAGACTACCGCACGGGCGTCCAGCCCAACGGTCACATCGTCACAGACGGCACCCCGCTGCGTGTCGCCTTCATACAGTACACGTCCAATCAGTACAACTGCCGCAGGCCCACCCCCGAAAACGGCACCTGCTCCGCTGTAGGCGTGCACACCCAGATGCCGCTGTTCCGCTTCATCCAGCTGGAGCTGAAGCTGCTGGAGATGGCGCAGCAGTACAACACCACGCTGGAGTTTGTGGACACGGCGCGCCTGCCGCCGCTGAGGACGTCAGTGCGCCTGCCGCGCTCCACGCTGCGCGCCGTGGGGCTGCTGGCGTCCGGCGGCGCCGACCACACGTGGCCCAACAGTGCACTGCAGTCGGCCATCTACCAGCTGCCCGTCTCGATGGTCGACAACCGCTACCTGGTGCCGTTCTCGTTCGTCACGGTGCGCCGGCCGGCGCGGCTGGACGCCTCCCAGCTGCTGAGACTGCTGTCGCCGGGCGCGTGGGCCGCACTCGGGGTCAGCACGATGCTGATGGCGGTCCTCCTCGTGGTGATGCACCACCTCGGGTCACATGGAGTCCGCTTTAGCGATGCGCTGGCGATGCTGCTGGGTCAGAGCGTGTCGCTGGGTGCGGAGCGACTGCTGGCCCGTCACCGGCCGCTGGTGGGTGTCTGGGTGGCCATGTCGCTGATCCTGACCACCGCCTTCCTCAGCGACCTGATCACGGCGCTGACGGTGCCGCGCGACTACCCGCCGCGCACCGCCCGCGACCTGGTCCAGCAGAACTACCGCCTGCTGGCCGACTTCGGGCACATGAAGACCGTGTACTCCCACTCGCCCAACCCACACGTGCGCAAGCTGGCCAGTAAAATGGAGATCGTGTCCTCGCCGGACAAGATCCCACAGGCGCTACTGGGGAGGCGCACCGCCTACACGATGGCGTTGCCGGCGGTCTGGGAGACCGTCGTGGGTGTGATGCGACGCTCCAACGGCTCCGCGCTCTTCGAGGACATCAACATGGGCGACGAGGCGTTCGGAGTCACCCTGTTCGGCAGCATGTGGTCCAAACACCATCCACTGGTGGAGCGGCGCTTCGCCTTCGCCAACCGCCGGCTGGCCAGCGGACTGACCAGCGGCAGACGGTTCGAGGAGCAGGCGCGACACTTCGGCCTGCGCGCCCGGTCGGACGCGTGCGCGCGCCGCCAGCCGGCGTGTCACTCGGGCCGCGTGGTGCGGCCGCTGAGCGTTGCCAGCATGCACGGGCCGCTGCTGCTGTGCGCGGTCGGCCTGCTACTCGGCCTGCTGACGCTGCTGCTGGAGCTGGCAGCCGCCCGGCTGGCCAGCCGCCGACAGCGCGTCCGGCAGGACCCCGTGCAGGTCGATCCGCTGGCACCGCTGCGGTCAGCGACGGCAGGGCGCGGACCGGCGGGATCTGACGGCATGTCGGTGGTCGTCCCCTGAACGCCAGTACACAGGACACATTCCTGAGACGCCGACACTGTCCAGCGACTTCAAGGAGAGACAGAGCTGATTGCGCTTAGCCGTGAGACACGTCAAGCTCTGTTGCACTTTGGCGAGAATGCGGATTACTCAGAAGACATCCGTCTGCCGCTACCTGCTGAACATTGAAGTAGCACAGAACATATGTGAAATGGAACAAGCCACCTTAGATGGCATCGCGAAGTGCGATGTAGCTCGGTGTCACTTGGTGTTACATCATGCGTGATTGTACCCTTTGCGTTTGCAACGTATAATGCATGACTTCATGGGCACTGCAGCACATGCGAATGCCTTACGGGCTCCAAATAACAACGAAACTGGCTGCCGTACAGTACATAAGTGCAGCTCAGTCTCCCGCCACTGAATTAGCAGTTGAGCACCAGGTGCGGCACTGACGGGATTCATTCCTCGAAATGGCCATGTTTCCATGCCGGCCGGCGGCTGGCGCAGCCACTTTGCTAGCCGCGGCGCCGTGCATTGCGGTAACTGTCGGACGCAGTTCACCAGACACCTGCCACCAGCAGCTCCAGTCGGAGCAGCCGCCACTGATACATTCTGAAATGCGGAGCGAAATCAGACTCACGGCTCACGGCTTGGAGTTTTACATGGGAAATAATTGGTTATGCGTGTTTTCTTATATGAAATGTAATTAAAAAATTTGTCATATTTTAATCACCATTAAAACATAACTGAATAGGTATAAAAAAGAACTCGATATATACTTTCCTTGTTTTTAAGAATTCCGGAATTAGATACCCGAGGGAGCAAAGAGGGAGCAAGTTGCCACGCTGATTTAATACCTCATAGTCGAAAGGTGGGCTACTAGAACCAAAAATTGCTGTGTTTGTAAATAAATAAGTGATTTGAGGGCAAAAAATGCCCGGATTTAAACTTCTAAAATTATTTTGAACATAAAATATTTCAGTTTGAGGGATGTTAAGGCCTCTAAGGGTAGGTACTTTTTAGGTATCAAATAAGTTCCTCTGCGAAAGTTCCGTCGTGAAAACGGCCTATGTACATTTTATGTACATTCAATTGGTCAGGTGATTTAAAGCTAATTAATTTAAATGATGTTGAGAGGACGAAAACAGTATAAATGATATAGTACCTACATAAACATAACTGCAGTTATGTTTATGTACTATATCATTTATCATGGTGTACTTGATGTGATAAATCTCAAATAAATGATTACACCACTATCGAGGCACCTCTCCATCATATGAATAGGTGAGCATCTGGCGGCGCGCCGCGGCCGCTGCTTCCGTGTCGGACGTGGCGCACTAATGTCTGACTCTAATGGGGCGATTCTCGGCCTGCGATGGCCCCCAGGGGAGTGCTCGGCCCGGCCCGGAGCCGGCGCACCTCTGACGGAAGGAGCTGGGGAGGGAGGGCAGCCCGACACCTGGTGGCGAACAAAGTTTGGTGTCATTTTAGAAAACTCGACGGTAGTTCCGACAAACTTTGAATGCTTTAAAACAACTATCGCCAATGCTAAACAATTCTGCTGTCGATTTGGAATTTGTATTAGATGCCATTGGAGGGCTTCGACAAGCTCCAGCGACCAAATGAAAAAAATTAAATAGTCGTCATCGACTGGGCAATAGGCTTTACACAGAATGATAAGAAAGCACATCCTTTCGCACTCTGCCATTTTGAAGACTGGGTTCGATCGCATAACAACCAATACCGGTGCAATTTGGGTGCAAATAATATTTGCTCTAAAGCAGAGCCCCAACGGAGTTCAAACGTTGCATAATTCATGAAACGCAATTTGTTGTAAATGTAACCACTTAAAATAAACACGCTTCATGCCGACGAATACAGATTCTAAAATCACACTAAATACATACGTCTGTAATGCATTGATTCGTCGATGCAGATGAACCAATTTGCTTGAAAATGCTCGCTGAGGTGGAATTACCGGGCGATTTATTATAATAGAGATACGAATGACCATTCTTGAAGCTCCAGTTTCTGACGAAAAGGATTTTAGGGAGCCGGATCTACAGGAGTCATCGGCTCTCAACGAAACTCAATATTGAGAGCCAAAAACTCATGACCATAGCTTAACTAGCTTGCCAGAACCTCTCGTTTTCCAGCACTGTGCCCAGTCCGAAAATTGCTCAGGGAGACTCTATTCAATGTCCAAGCACGCCGGTGCACACAGCCGCCATGCGCCTGGCTCTTATTCCCTCGGTGCTCACCAAACGCGTTTCATATTCGGCGATTGCCCTATTTATTGTAATTGAAGTCTGGCCCGGCGGCCGGTACGGGTCCCAGAGGCTCCTCAGGGGTCTGTTCTGGACCGGGAACGGCCGCTCCGGAACCCTCCGGACGCGCCCGGAGCCATTCACGAACACCCCCGCCTTGTTCCGGAGACCGTTTGCATAAATTTGCCGATGTGAAACAGCCTTTAGCATTTTCCAGGGGCTATGCCGACGGTGATTAGGGGTGGCATTACCCGGTAATGTCCGTAGGGCGTTGGCCACCGCCCGCTATCCTTTGGTCCCTGCAGAACATGGGAGGCTCGTAGAGTGGAAAATGTGAACAGGTGCTATCTGACCCCGCAGCTTGCTGCATCTGTGAATAATCGGACTCTTTTAGCAGGTGTTCCAAGAAAGCGAGATAACGCGCCTGTTCACAGGCTGCCTACTTTGAAGCTGAGTTTGCATCGCAGTTTGCACTCTCGGCTGCTCATTCAATTCGGGCACAAGTATATCGCTAAGAGCTGTCGCTCAGTGGCAGTTGGCTGTTATGTTGTCAGTTCAAAGCAGACTACCGAAACTCCGGACAACTCCAACTTGCAGGTCGAGCGCCGGAGTCAGTATCAGTCGAAAATTACACCTCTCGCCCAGCCCAGTACCCCAGCTAGAGAAAATATCCAGCTTTGTGG
The DNA here is from genome assembly GCF_019059575.1 of Amphibalanus amphitrite. Classification (NCBI taxonomy): domain Eukaryota; kingdom Metazoa; phylum Arthropoda; class Thecostraca; order Balanomorpha; family Balanidae; genus Amphibalanus; species Amphibalanus amphitrite. The sequence continues at coordinate 958,674 of NW_024881515.1, forward strand.
AGGTACGATATCTACATAGTCGTACTCTGATAGTCGCACTCGACATAGTCTGAGTACGACTATCATCTATCCAGTCTTGCCGATGCCTAGCTGATGTGCACTAAATAATGCACAATCAATATAAAGACACATTTGCTTGAGAGAAACTTCCTCAGTTTTGTTTTTGCCAGATTCCACTGGCTGCTGCCATCGCATCAAAACATCACACTCCATAGCTAATTTTACATTACAGCATACCTACACCTAAAATTGGGATTAATGTTATAGTCTCTTCCAGGCTTCATCAGAATTGTTCTGCACTGCAGAGCGAACCAGAGCCTAACCGGGCTTTTGCAATATCCTGGTCTAGTCCTTGACATTCAGGTCTGGTGGCTCCGGTGGTTTACTGCTCGGGTTTATGCCTTCATTTTGCATCCGTACCGGTGCTCGGTGAGGGTTATGACAGGATTTGTGACCGGACCAGGCCTGTCGAGGTCCACTGTCAGCTGCATGCTGATCCAGTCATCTCCTTAGTCAACGTGATAAAACCCAGAGAGTGTCATGATGCGTGACACGACATCCCAAACACGAGCTATTCTGTCATGATTGTGGTGCCGCATAGTCCCCTGAGTACTTTGGCGTCAACTTACCACTAAAGTTGTGCGTTTAGGGGGCTGACGCGGGACAATAAAGCACTCGATCTGTGATGCTTCAAACAAAGACGCCCTGCCGTTTCTGATAGCGATGACCGCGTGTTGACTTAAGGAGTGAATATTTGTATACACACGACCAGTACCTATTAAGTGGCTAGATAAGTGTAAAACCTACTTATTGCGGCGAGATATTAGCGATGGAGCATAGCTACAATTATCGCACACGTACAGTAGGTCTACTAAAAAAAGTCCCCGGCTCCAGAGGCGGCCGGCCGGCCGAACCCCCGGATTCCAGCCCCGACTCTATTGCGCAGGCCGCGGCAGTGACACGGGTCAGGTCGCGGCGCCCGGCGAGTGGGTCAGTTGGCGGCGGCCGGCCGTGGAGTGAGGACGCCGTGTGTGGGGCGCAGAGATGCCGCAGTGCAGAGGAGGGGAAGATAGTGACTCAGCACGATGCCGGAAACGATGCCGGAAACGATGCCTTTGTGATCTAAATTAAACACCTGCACTGCAGTGCATATCCTCCCTTGCCCCATTCCTATTATATCGTAATCCTTCAATAATCCGTAATGACCATTCAACGCAAGCAAGCAAACAAAACAACCCGTTTAGTGGCGACATCATCTCAGATAAAAAAGCGACAGTGATGATTAGAATTGACTTTGCGCGAGGGCAAATCGAGGGGTATATATGTATCATATGCCGAGTATTTTATTTCCATCTAGCAAATTAAGATTGGGGATCTTGTCCAACAAGTCAGCGGCCGTTCTAGACACGGACAAATGCTTTGTTTTCGGTCGCATCATTATCTGCAATAATTCGAAGCGAGGTTTAACCCTCGCCAGCCGAGAAGAAGGGGTGGATGCCGCCACCATGCATTTTTTTGCGGTAGCTCAAAGCACACTGATGATAGAAGGCTGACATTTCATATGCCTTACATTTGATTCAAGCCGGATCATTTAACCACGTTTTCATGTCAGGTCACTTAACTATGACGTCTAACCTCTGTAAACTGCACGGTTGTCGGTTATAAAATGATGCAAATCCATAATGCACTTAGTGTCATGATATAAGCATAATGGGAAAGTATGGAAACTGTTAATTTGGCGTCGGAAATGAGCTAAAACTATACCTCATGCACATGAAATCGTGACTTCATACATTCTTGGCAAGGTTTAATGCTTCACTTTTGCATTGTTCACCTTGCGTATCGGAGTGCTCGTCAATAGGAGTGCTTCGTCAATAACTCCCGATCAAAATGAGCTAGCCAGTCGGGACAGCCATCAATGGACTCTGCAAGACTTACCGAATCAAATGTTACGCAGCATGTCCTCCTTTCAACAGCTTCGTGACCTGTGTTGCCCTAACATGACATTGACCTAAACATCCTAAATTGCTTCACCTAAGCAAAAAAGCATATAAATCGACGCGTCTGAGAACACTGAACAGAAAACACGATTGTGTCGAAATGACGATAATGCGACCTTTTTTTGCTAAGTTATTCACCAAAAACCGATCCAATGCCTTGGGGCCCTTGACTTGCCCTAAGAGGTCACTGATATTTTAAAATGGGGTGACAGTCGCTGCGTCACGTAACGACGCAAGCGCTCGTTTTTTTTTCCGCGAGGCTCTAGCAATTAGCTCAATTATAGGAGCTAAACATGGGGATGGGGAATCGCTCCCTTCTCACTCACTATTTGGCCGGGATAGTGTTCGCAATTATTGTTAAAATCTAATATTTTAAGATTTCAAATGATCCATTTTTCCCGCCCAAGTCTTTCAATTCAAGGTCATAACACCAGGTCACGTCAAGTGACCTTACCTCAAGGAAAGTTCCTGTGCTCATCATATCTAAATACATCGACTAACCGATCGCTTTAGAACCTTCAGTGATTTCAATGGGCAACAGTATATGTATTTGAAACGTTTACTTTGCAAGTTTGACATTGCTGACAGAAAGGTCGGGTCAATTTTGAGATCGTTAAAGTCAATGGGAGAAAGTTGAACTGCGCTTTTTTTGGACGGAACGCATAATAAACACTCTGAAAACATGTGGTGCCTGATGAGATACAATTCTGAATGAGAAAATTGTTTGTTTTGTTGGGAGCCATCTTTTTCGGCCTGAGAAGGTCCTTGCAGAGCTATGACATAACTATGCTCTGGTGTAGTAATTTGGTTGTGCGAGCCAGCGACAGTGATCTGCGGACTCCGGAAGCGTGACTGTTCCCGTGGGACGATTGCCCTGTCGGGCGGTGCAGCCGTCTCCCCAACGGTCACCCGAAGAGGGTTATGTGTCTTGGAATGGAACCGACATCAACTACAGGTTGGCTGGTGGGGTGACCTCCACTGTCCAGAGAGGGAAGCATGAAGACTAGGGGCGATGCGGATTGGTTTTTCCTGAGGATAGCGAGGACGGAAGGAATCTAGCACACTTGACCCTTCCTTATACTGAATGTATCTCAGGCTTTTAAATCTTCTAAGCGTTTTTTTCTCGACATCGTCAAGGTGCCATTAATAAAAATATGAAATCCGGGAGGATAAATTAAATATAGAAATTGTGGCCAACAGATCATTATCAGTTGCGTTCAACATAGGTACTCGTAAGCATGATCACACACCCAGCTTACACATGAGCCATGTAATAAATATTTTTGATAGACATGCTTAAGTTATGAAATCATCTAAAGTGTTAGTAAAGTTTCACGATACGGATCTAATATCCTGCTATCCATCATGACCATTTCTGGTCAGGTCATGTCTTTTAACATAGGCATGTCTTTGAACATAGGCCAAATTCTTCAAATGACCTCCCTCGCCGGCACAGGGAGGGAGGGAGGGTTGATGCAACCCCCCTCCAAGGTTTTTCGCGAATAACTCGCGTAAAAAGCGGCCGATCGCGACGAAACTTTCAGTACCCTCGCATTGATCAATCTTACACCTACCCTGAAAATTTCATGACCCTGACCCAAATGACCTTTGACCTGTGGGCTGTGACCTCTTTTCCGAGACCATGTTTGGCCGGAATCGCGATTCGGCGTATGTCGGCTCGCATTAGCCGCGCGTTTGCAAGCTTTCGTGGTTTCAAGCGTTCAGATTTGATGTTGCTCCGATGCATTAGGGTGGGTGTCAAGATCACCTGAAGGTCAGGTCAGGTCATTGACCTTTGGTGACCTCGGTTCACTTTTTCGAGTTTTACATGTTTCTATGCCAGTTTTTGGAGCTGAATTCGAATTTAGCAACCATTTGAACATTTACGAAGTTAGTTTTGGTAACTTCGTAACATGTTACGAAGCTGTCAGAGGCGGATGACAGGTATTACGAATGCCCGTCGTGACCCCTACCGGTTGACCTGACCTGACCTGACCCGACCTGGTCTAAATGCTTTAAGACATCATCTCTGATCAAAACTAGCACGATATTCGTGATCAGCACCCCGGAAAACCGCATAGCAGCCACACTTTACGACTTTCTAACAGGTCCCCATTTTCCCGATTTTCGGGTCATTGACCTGACCTGAAAGGTCACCCGATGACCTAGGACCTTAAAATTGGGTATCATCGGCTTCCTCTCGTGACGGGCAGCACGCTCGTTTTTTCCGTGAAGCTCTAGCTCAATCAGGGGCCAAGCGCGAGGGGGGGGGGTCGTGCCACCCCCCCCTTGTGCCGTCGAAGGATGCAAAATGGCCTGTGCCGGTGAGGCTTTAAGATCAACTTTTGATTCATTCGAAGCGTTTTGATAGGAGGAACACGAGGCTGGTAAAATTAATTTCATGCAGGTTTAGCTTAAAACTTTTAGTGTTTGTGGAAAAGCAATTGGTTTTCTCATAATACCGATGGTGGCAGTTGCTGTTATTTACGTGCTAAGCCGTTGACCTTAATTAAATCTGACAATATTATTCAGACATAGCGGTAACCGGGCTGCTTGTTGTGTTAGGTTAGGCTCTTTCGGTCGATTTCAGAGTGGGAAGGATGACAGGAATTAGGGGGAGACAGGGGGCCTGGGCGGGAGTCCTGAGCCTCATGCTCCGCTGGGGCCGAGCCCATCACGTGGGTTGGATTGCCCTGATACATGGATAGCCCTGGGCGGTGTTTCACGGCCCCGCGCTGCAGCACGCTGCGCTGCGCTGCCATGCATTGTAGCGGCGGTTGATATGAATTCGGCTCCACGCAAGCGTTACGAGCTTCCGAGTCTGTTGATGTTTCAATGGAAATAGGAAACCCAATGCACCGGCGCGCACAACGCATCCTGTCCAAGCAAAATTTTACCATCGATGATCTCTGGTGACATGACCTTTTGCTCTGAACCGATCTAAAATTGGCTGAAGTATTTTTCTTCTTTTTGCTACTTTCGACGCTACTTCGAATACCACTTAAATGCCCAAAGCTGAGTTGTAAGAATGATGCTCAATCCCCATTTCCCCTCCAACAGGGCGTGAGAGTCTAGGCATTCCTGTAGGGCACGGGCTAACAATGACTATCTCATAATCATTGTGGCCATGAACAATGAACATCTACTGCCATTCTTTAACACCGGTTTCGCTGCGCTGAGCGGTGGCCGTCTCGTTTGTTGGATTCTACAGCTGGCTGGCGGAAAGCGTTACCGGCCGCCCGTCCGCCGCCCGCGGGCCGGACCGAGCGGTCCCGCTGACCCTAACTGACCTGATACCGGCGCGATACGGGACAGGCATACGGGGGTTCGGCTCAGCGAAGGCAGCGCCCACTGGTGCTGGGGACTTTTTTAATAGACCTACTGTACATACATAAGTGTTTTTTTTTTTTTAAATAAAATCTGTGACTCTGTACCGACTTGATATTTTATACACCATGCTCTTGAAGGAAATGTCCAGCTCGCTTTGCAGCAATAATGCTGAGCTGTCCGCTTTCTGCAGCAGAATTGACACATGGCTGGCGTGGCGCGCGCGGCGATCCAGTCGCGGAAATAGGGCGAATCGCGCCCTCCTCGACTCCACCGGGCGACGGAGCGCGGCGGAAAATCCCATCACCACGCGGCGGTGCCACTCGCTCAGATTAGATGTGATACCGCCGGCCGCTCTGAGTTCGGTGAATGGAGACGGAGATGGAGACGGAGACGGAGACGGAGACGGAGACGGAGACGGAGACGGAGACGGGGGCAGTAGCGGCAACATTTAGTCAGCAAACCAGAATGCAAATTGTTCTGGCGAAAGCTAGACTGCAAAGGTGAGTTCAGGAAAGCTGGTGTTTTCAATGCCTACTTCGACTTAGGAACATGAACCTCTCCTTCTATCTGACTATGTATGTTTTGCTAAAGCTTAATCATTAGCTATTGATACATTCAACTAAGAAATATGTGACCTGGAAGCTTGAACTCCTTTAATCTAAGTCGCACAGCTAGCGCAGTTGTAGTCACACACCATTCTCCCAGCTAACTACCACACACAGAAAAATATTGACACCGTTAGCGGTGTAATTGCACAGTACATATCTGAGCACTTGAGGAAAATTAATTTAGTCCCTTCCCCGCTTAAATTACTCGCGCTTCTAAATGAACACCAGGAAGAAGGTAATAGAACACTGTTAGGAGGGTTGGGTGTTTTGCTACATGTAGCAAACACCCAACCCTACATGTAGCAAACACCCAAGGTGTTTTGCTACATGTAGCAAAACACCCAACCCTCCTAACAGTGTTCTATTACCTTCTTCCTGGTGTTCATTTAGAAGCGCGAGTAATTTAAGCGGGGAAGGGACTAAATTACCTTTCCTCAAGTGCTCAGATATGTACTGTGCAATTACACCGCTAACGGTGTCAATATTTTTCTGTGTGCATGTGGAGCCACAAAGCACAGCACCTGCGTCGCACAGCCCTGAATATGTAAATTCACTCGCCAACATCCGACTGAATTCAGACGTTCGTCCTGCAGGCAGCCGTTAGCTCAGGCGCTATCACCGTCCGCAGCGGCACAAAGCTATGGTAACGAGGCGGCTCTGAGGAGCGTCTGAGCTCTTTACGGCGATTACCGCGGGGCTGCGGGAGCCCCGCTCGGCCGGGCTCTGACCGCACAGCGCGGGGTAATCCGTCCCCAGTGCGTCAGGACTGCTCTAAATGACGGTCACCGGGACCGCGCCGGCAGCTGCGGACTGACAGTCGTCTGGGAATTGGGGGACTCGATTCAGGTGGTCGACCGATATCAAAACGTCACTTTAGGCCAGTTTGGCTCGGGGACAACTTATTATCGATGCATTGATCTATTCACAATAGAAATATGCGTTCTTCGTGAGATGAAAATTTCAAAATACCATTGAATTGACTTTCTTTACCTTGCTTCACATTTACCTTTTCCAAACTATCGGCTTCCGTCAATCCAAATGCAAGCTTCATCACATTTTGCAGGCTTTGGAAGCACTATCTGTTCAGCCTTCACTCAGATTGTGTCATGGTCTGCCACCAATGTCAGACCTTTCCGACCGAAGCTGGCGAGCGGGCGCCTTCGATCCCGATCAGAGTGATGTATCTGCTGTCGGGAGGTGCTCTCCACTCGGGGACACGTGCCGGGCCGTGCTGACGAACGACAGTCGCCGGCGAGACCATGTCGGCTTTTCAATTTTCCGAGTTAAATGGCTTCACGCTGCTCTGCCAGACGGCGCAAAACTTCGGCAGGCCCCGACACGCCGGGCTGCGCAATTTACCGGCCGGAAGGGGCTGAACCGGCTCGGAAGTGCGGCCGAACGATCTCGGAATGACGGCGGGCCCGGAGCCGGGCCGGAGCCGCGACCACTGATCGACCCAGCGGCGGCTCTGATCTGTCCATCAGCGGCCGTTTCCCCGCCAGATCTGCATCTGGTACCCGTGTCTGGGGCAATATCCCCGGAGAGGGAAGAGCAGGGGACCAGACGCGGTATTCCTCATCACATCAGCGGCTCTCACCGACGCGATGGTCCCCTCCCCGCTGCTGACTGACGCGCTGACAAGGAGCGGGGAGCTGACGGGCCTGCGGAGCTGCTCGAACCCGCCCGGGCCGCGCGACCCGGAACCGGGGGAGGTGTTTTACGATCGGGCAGCGTGTCCCGGAGGTGGGGAGCGCTGCCCAGAGGTGGCATCAATCTGCCTCCGGCCACAATAAAGTCCCGGAGCGTGAAACGAACCGCCGCCAGCTGTCGGCCGGCCGCCGCACGTCCACACCGATACGCGGGCGCACGTAGGAAGAAACGGGAGAGGTGGACGACCAAAGACAGGGACAGCAGGAGGTGATATCGGCTCCACTCCACTTTCTATTCCAACTACTTGTTCGTTGCTACGAATGAACATCCCGCCGCATCTCTGCAGCGGAGAGCTCCGCCGCGCCGCCGCCGCCGCTGCTCGCTGGAGTGATGCGGCACAGTCTACCTTCAGGTGTCGACTGCTAGGGCCATCTATCGGCGGGAGTGGTAAAATGGAGGACGGCGCCCGGCGCGGCGGAGCGCGGATATGTTGTCTTTGGTGTCAGTTGGGAAATAGTGTCTATATTGAGAATTCACTCATCTTTCAAGATAGTCATTAGTTTAGAAATTCCCTCTTTGTATTCTAAAACTGTGATATGTTCTGTTAGCGCTAAGACATCCCGACTTGAAATATCCTGACCCGATGAAAATCCACCGCGACACGAGGATCGCGCATTCTGATGAAATCCAACTTTGATCTACTACAACATTTTGCCGATTTTTTAAGCTAGGTACTTACCATCTCGTGCCTATCAATAAATTCAGCTTATTGCGTGTGTCGAGCTCGTCGTGTCAATAATGAACGATAGGTGTAGCACTGCAGGTAGGTAGCATCAGCAAATCTTATTTCGAAGTCAGTTATCTTGCGAACTATATTCCCCTTTCAGGGTTGCTTTCTGCCCTTCCGTCGACATTTACAGCCGTACTCTCTGAGCAGCTCTCCCCTCAGCTGCCCCTTCCTCTCGGTTTTACACACCTAACGCGTCACTCGGCGTCTAATTCGCGGCTCGTTTCGGCCCTCGATGGCGTCCGTCGGCCGGCCTGCGCGGTCATTTGTGCGCCATTAGCTGCCACCATCGGGCCGCGGTGGCGGCGGCGGCGGTCCCTTAGTGTTCTCTGCCACCGCCGACACGGTCTCCTCCTCCGCCACTGATAATCAGACTGACTGGGAGGTCGGCGCCGGGCTGCCTGCAACGCCCAGATTAAATCAAACCGCTCCCGCATATCAGATGCGTCATCAGATGCATCATCTCTCGCATACATTATCACTTTTATATGCAAAGAAAGGCGACAAAAGTGTCAATGACATCCTGCATCCGTCTTGAGCTGTGTTGTTAAGCAAAAATATAGTGGCTTGGCTTAGGAGTGATGGCATCATAGCCAAGGGACCCGAGAAGGTTTCCTCGCTATAGCCTCGAAGCCGGGTCGATAAGGAGCCGTGGGCTTTGAAAGTTTTTACGTCGTAAAAGATTTTTAATAACTTTCATAGTAGCTTTACGTATGAGGAGGTAGGTGGCAGAAAAACTGTATGGTTCACATTAAGAATTCGACCATTATTGAAAAGACGTGAGTAAATAAGCCTTGGAAATATAGACCGGCGCTAATTCAGCAGCTGTCAGAAGAGACAGATGGGGCATTGGCGTCATACACGACCAGCACTCACTCTTCTGGCGCTAATTATTACATAATATATTTCAGGGAAGAAACTGATCCAACTTTGGACCACCGCTAGAGTAAGTGTTCATATTATTTTTGATCTAGTTATTCAACTCAGATAAAATTCGCTTTAGGTTCCGTCAGCTTATTGATCAGGTTGACTCTAACTTTTGATTGAACATGAGGCACAGAAGTACCTTTTCAATGGGTCTCTCATCCAAAACTCCCGACAAGTACACGGCATTCGTTAGCTTCAATTCTCCTCAAAAGCTGTACCACTTCCAATGCTTTCAGCTCTAGCCTAAAGGAGCCGTTTGAGGCCCTTCACTGGCTGGTTTTGATCGGCGCTTTGTCTGCCCCCTCTCGTTCCCCTCCCCCGCGTCGGATGAGGCTCTGGCCGCCAATGGCGCCGACCGCTCTGATTTATTTGTATCGGCTCAGCCGAGCGCGACGCGGCGGCTCAACTCTTCTGTAAACTCGCCGGAATTGGCTCCCAGGGGATTAGTGGGCCCTTGTATCGACATGGCGGATCACGCGGTCGGCGAGCCGCTCGCGCTGGTCTTGGGCCGGCACAGCCCTATGGTCCTGGGCCAGCTGGAGCTGCTGGTCCTGGGCTGAGGCAGCCCACAGCCGTCGGCATTTACGGATGTTATATGGCGACTCCATGACTGGGCGTTGCATCATACGTATCTGTCGAGAGGTAATGTAATGTAAATAGTTACCGCGCCTGGCTCTTGCAGATAGCTGCTGGGACAGCTATAGGATATGTGATAACTAGCTGGCGTGTTTTTTGATGCATGTGTCTGCACTTTTCTGTTTTGTGTCTTGAGGACCATGTCTGGTAAACGCTAAACGGGGCATGTGCATAACCGTTCTGAGTTAAATATGAAATGGAAATGTCCACATACGTATAACCGTTTTGAGTTAAATAGGAAATTGAAATGTCCAGCGATTCATTTCCGGTCCAAGACACTGCTAAAAGAAACTCAAACAAAATCACACCGGCGCGGCGTTGTGTAAGCGCGCATACACAATGAGACTGGTGCAGGTGCCACGTCAGGCTTGTCTCCCCGATCACGTTTTCCCGCTGAGTGCCAAAACCTGCCGTGGCTGTAACTATGAATCCTTTCTGTGCGAGAGCACCATTTATTAAATGTCTGCTGAGATATAAGGACAGGAAGAGATAAACTTTTCTCTCGACTATCTGTTAGCGGTTCTGTAATTTGTAACAATACAATGGCACTGATATTAGACGGAGCTCTTCGGATGAATTTAATTACAGTCCAGTTGAATTATATAACCTAGGGAATGCGGGTTTCGGGGTAATCCCTGACACGTCGTATTGCTACACAAAGCCTGCCATACTGAACGGCACGAGCCATGAAGTAGCATCCTCTATTGCAGGGTTTTTATGGAACACCTCTCCTCGTTTGACTGCATTACCTCATTATATGTTTTTGACGATGATGCCTATTGAATTCAATAAAGATGTCACTTGTTTGATGAGGTTTTCATCACTGATTGCTGATGTGCGTGGTTTAAAATAGGAAAAGATATATCATTTGGTGTTTTCACTTTATTTTATGACGTGTTCACTGTTCAGTACGCCATTTACCAAATACCGAAGTCTTTGTGAATGGTATTGCTGGTATAACTTTTTTGTATTACGATGTTCATTACATTTGCATGCAGCGGTCATCACTAGATGCGTCAGATGCGTGTAACGTTTTACGCTGGCTTAACATATTTTTAAGGTGTCATAACTTTTGCCTTTGACATTATTTTCCCCTCATTCCTGCGGAATTTACCACGCGAAAACCGGGTCAGTGGTTGCGGCGGCATTCCGGCTTCCATCAGCCGCGGGGTCGGCCGGATATTGAGGGCTACCGGCGGGCATCGGAACGACGCGAAATGAGACGCGAAGGTGCCGACCGGCCGGCCCGGGTCGGATCTACCGGGCCGGGTCCAGCCAAGGACCCGCTGCTACCAGGCCTGCTGGAACCAGCCACAGACCCGCTGCAGGACCAGCCGCAGACCTGCTTAGACCAGGCACGGATCGGGTCATGCACTGAGACCGGCTGTTACCAGGAAGTCTTCAGCTGGTGTTTGAATTCTATCTGGTTGAGTAGAGTTCCTGCAATGCAGTCTTATCATTTAATATAACTGCGTCTAATAAATACCTTTATTCTTTTTAGATTGCTCAAATTTCCGGGACTTCGTAAGGTCCCGTTAGGTTAGATTGCATGAAAAAGAATGAAAAAATACTATATAAGAAATACAATTTTAGAGCACTAATGCACGTTGCACTCTAATCACACTTCCCATCAGTGTTCTTGGGCCGAACAACGTGCCTTGCTCACTCCACAAAGCTAGGAATCAGTATGCAGACAATGGGGTTGAGCCTCCGCAATCTTGCAGGCTAAAATCAACTCTGCCGCCGACGAAATTTTCTGTATGAGCGATTTCCACTCACAAACATGATGCATTTTCCAATTCCTTTTCATAAATGTGATTTGCTAAAAACCTCTGCCATCTCCTGTAGGTCTGAACGGCGCAGCGGAGCGCCGGTTGTTTCCATTTATCGCCGCCGACTGCAGCCGACCGTATTGGCAGGCCGATTAAATCGGCATCAGCTCTCGCATTCGGCAGCCGAGGAGGTACTCATCGAGTTTAACTAACGCGACTTTGGTGAGCGGGCGCCATCGACCCAGCTGTTGATGGAGCAGCGGCTGACAAACAGGCAGCCAAATTGCGGGCCGCTCTGCTGCTGTTAATGGCACCGCGACACCGTGAAATACCGCAGCTAACAGCGGCGACTCGGCAGCCCCGCCGCTCAGCGCAGCCCGCCGACAGTTAGAGGTCTTCTGTTATTTCTACCAGCATAACTATTCACTCATTGTACTGTACATAGAAGGCACTATTCGAGAGGCTTCGTGCATTTATATGGGTGCGCACAATATTGTCTTACCTATTAATAACACGTCCGAACTTAAGCGTGACCTTTTCGCAAACCTAATTATTGTGCTAATGCTCGCGAACTCTTTCATTCTCGGTAAATATTCCTTATGGCTGCTCGTCCACCATCGTCAGTGACGAGGAACTCCATTAGCCGTTACAGTGCGCCGCTTTTCTCCATGACCGGCCGGTGGTCACTATGCCGTGTCGCCAGGCGCCGCGGGTGACCGGTCTCGGATGGCCCATTGTACGGTCACTGGGCTCCGGTCACTGAGGCCCGGCCGTCACCAGGGCCGGGCATTACGCGGCATTGTGCGCCCGTCTGGCCGGCCCAGTTAGAGTCGGGCCGCACTGATCGATCCCTGTCCGGCAGGATGAATGGGTAATGACGGCAGAGCTGCCCCGAGCTGCCCCGGGCGGCTGCGCCCCCGGCTACCGCCGCCTCTGACCGACGTCGTTACCCGTGGCGGTCTGACCCGGTGATGACCGGTCCCTCTGTGAAGGCACCGCTAAAGACGGCGGTGACGGCACGACTGAGGAGTAAAGACAGTAGTGGTATCTAGCTCAGAAAGCTGTACTTCATGACTCGCATCAGCTCAAAGCAGAGCTGCCGGGTCATTGCTGCACATTGCTTTATTCTGTTAATTTCATTATATATTCTGTTTGCTTTATTCTGTTAATCTGTTTACTTTACAGTTCAATAATTCACCATCTTTATTATTCAATATCTTTCTTGTAACGTTGATAGTCGGCAATTTCGTAGCTTTTCTCCTGCATGTGTTACATTTCCACCGCATGAAAGTAAAGCTTGGAATTACAACCCAGTCGCCAATTTTTCCAATATTCTCCCGTCAACCTACACACTGGCGCTAGCGCTGCACCGGTAAGTTGCGTTTAGGGCTCGAGCCGGAGTCGGCCGTGCCTCGTGTCAATGAAACGGCAAACCGTCCGCCGCTCCCGACGGCCGCGGGAACCGTTCGTGAGCCCTCAACCGACACGGAAGCGTTCAGCGTTGTCGGCTCTCAACCGCCATGGTACAGTCCCCGGCTCTAAACTGCGACGGGAGCGTCCCCGGCTCTCGACTGCGACGGGAGCGTCGTCGGACAGATGGCCGCCGAGGACAGCGCTGATGGATGACTCCCAATCCGGCCGAAATGGCCCGGTGACGAGAAACAGCGGCAGAGGCAGCGCAGCGGTGACGGTCGGGCCCGGGCGCGACAACTGTATGCAGTAATACTAACAGTAGCATCAGCAGCGGTGATTGACATGTGACCGAGTGGGTACCACTTGACCAGTCAGAACATGGGCAAATAAACAGCCAAAACTATTTGGAGCTGCATTTCGCTTTTGGACAGAAGTTTATGAAATTATCTTTCAATAGCCATCTGTTTTAGCGGTAAGCCCCTTTCAAGCCCATGCTGGGTATGCTATTGCCTACAATTCAACCTTTTTAAAGTTTTTTATATACCTACCTATGGGCTATGATATTGCTATGAAGTTCAAACAAAGACAGCAATTCTCATCATGACAACAATTTGAGTCATCAGGTGGTGAATCACTGGAACACTTCATCAACCTGTAATGCAATAAGACATTTTCCATTTACACATACTTCCTAGCTCGTAAATATCAGGGCTCACCGCAAAGTTTGTTACCAGCGAAGTTCTCTAAATTGGCTCCTGTGGTTATTGGCAAACTATAAATTCGTTGTCCCAGTAGTTTCCAAAGCTAACAAACCGTCGGTGTGCTGGTGACACCTCTGGAAATCTGGCGGCTCCAATTCCGGGTGAGGACTGGTGAGGGGACCGCGGAGGGGACCGGGGTGCAGTGGAAGCTGCCATCCCGACTGCACCCTCGGCTGTGTCGCGTCCCCGACAACTCCCCGCGGCAGACAGAGGGGAGCTGATTCGATTAATGATGAAATGCCCCGGGGTGCCGGCCCGGCCCGGCTGTGGCGGCGGTCGGGGACAATCACTCGGCGAGGGGAGCGAAAAAGCCGCCTGTCGCCGCGCGCTGCCGTCTGTGAGCGAACAAGTGGTTGAGTGAGCCGGTCGAGGGCGAAGTAAATACAAACCACCAGTGTCAGCGACTCGTCAGCAGACAGTTTGTTTAGCTTTGGTTGCTGAGAGCATCAGTAAGGGGTGCGTGTTAATCGGCTCTCGTAAGCAGCATAAAGAAAGGGTTAGTAAACACTGGACATCAGCGACAGCATGAACTGAAGTGATGCACATACTAGCAGAAAACCAATCGAAGAACACATCGTAGAGGAAGTTGACTTCATCCTAATAACTAGCTTCATAGTTAAAGATCTTCCACTCTCTGAGAGGGTGCAGTTATCAACATCATTACAAGTTCATGCTCGGATCGTCCCTCAGAACAGACAACAGCCATTGATCTGAACTAACGACCCGGTAGACCGAGCGATATGACCCGCGGGTCCAATACACACAGCCCCGCTCGGACCCCGCTGCCCGTGACGTTAATGACCGCACCACTCAGGCGAGTCGATACACCGTCGGACGGCAGTTATTGTTTGCATCTCTCGTTAGAGGCGGTGGTCGGACGGCCGACCGGGGAGGGTGAGTCCCGTGGCGGCGCGGTCTGTCGAATCCAACGACCGCCGCTGCCGGTAGCTGTTTGAGGCTGATGATGTGGCAGTTTTTAGAGGATGTGTTTGACTTGAGATATGTCGTTTCTTTGCTCTCGTTAAATGATAGGTGTGAATGAGAAAGCCATCTATGCATCATGTTCAATGTTCATATACCGATTATCGTTCTTCAATTCAACTTTGCTTTATGTACTCGTATGCTGTGTCGATATCTTCTTGCCCCATTTGGTTATTTACCTTCTTGCAACTCTTGGCTTTGATAAGTTTTCTGATCAACATTGTGAGCGGCAATTATTTTTAAGCTATGTTTTATAAGATCTAAACAGATCCAATCAAGAGTTATGGCAGCAATTTCCTATCAATAAATTTGAAATGGTCTCAACTCAAACATGTTTCCGTCTTCGGCCAACTGTTATTTTCGCCGCCGTCTCCTCGCGGCTGATTTCGTCCGGCCCTAAGCTTTATAGCTGTCCGGTTTGTCCAATTGCGCTAGCTGTTTTTCCAGCGTCGATAAAACTCTTTCAGGGCTGAAGTCGTATTTCGCGATCTCTATTGTGCGTCTTATCGGCAGGGCGGCAGTGTTGACGGCCGCTGAAAGGGAACCGTTGGCGTCAGCGAGAGGCGCCCGCAGTCTCCCCGCGCCTCCCTCAGCTGGTTTTTGTCGTCGTCATCCGTGTGGTCTGTTTCTGCGGGTCCCACCGGCACGTCTGATCACTGCGACGATCAGACTCCGACCCCAAAATGCAACTATCTTCGAACTTTACGCGAATCCGGGACGGTTGTTGGGATCGCTTTTGTTCTTTGTTTCTTGATGCCATTGATTTATAGAATGAGGTAGCTATGAATCGGCTCAAGTCGGTCTAACTTGTGCATCACCTTGAATGGTCTGGTATAACTTATAAGCTGTGTCAAAGGTGATAGCCATGTGCAAACGAACATGACGCCGAGGAGCTGGGTTTGAGTCGGTCCGCGCCGCGTCTCTCAGACGATAGATCTAATCTGCGTGGCCTGCCTGGGACGGCCCGTGGTATTTCGACCCGCCACGTCCCCCGAGGGTCGGGATGAGCGCTGTGAAATATGATCTGTCTCTGCCCTCCTGACGGCACGGCGGTAGGGAGCCCCGGGGCCCACCCTGGGGCGAGGCGGCACTGTCAGATGGACGGCATAGTCACCGAATCATCAGGCCGAGGAAATCCCCTTATAGTGGCGCAATCGACCGTGCTTCGTGTCATCATGCTGACTTTCTATAGATTACTTACAATTTTTTCATTAGTTGTTTTCGGTGTAAATATTGCTTTATCACAGCATCATATCTCGTTTGAAGAACAACGAAGTGAGTTTTATTGAAATATGTGAGTTTGAAATAACATGTGAGTTTTATTGAACAACCGAGACAGACACGGAATTGTTCTGACACAAGCACATGGCAAATTGCACATTGAATATATATTTTGCAATGCATATATGCATGACCAGCACCTTCTAGGGCATCAATTTCAATGCGGGGCTATGCCATTTCATTAAGATTCTCCGAGAAGCCGGAACCCCTGGGCTCTCACACCGTGTTACCCTGCAAAGCATTTAACGTCTGACATTCACATTTTGGCCGGCGTTTGCGTTCATGACGGCTTTTCCGGAGAGGGTCATAAACGAGATGTATGGTCGCGCACGGCCCGCCCGGCGTCTGGCGCGAGGCGCGCCATTAGTGCCGCAAATGCCACAAGTTGAGCCGCGCTGCTCCGAGAGGTGCAGGAAAGCAGCGTCTGTGGCCGGGCTGTCTGCTCCAGCTGCAGAGTCCGATCAGCCGAGCAGCGTGATTTACGGCTATTTGTACTGTTTGGAGAGAAAAATGGAAACAAATGATGCCGGAAATATCGGTTAGTGTATCCATAAGTCATCATTTCTCCCTATCACTAAAACTTATACATATTGATAGCTTCATCACGATCGATGAAAGGGAAGCGTCACAAGGATACAGATTCAATAAAATATTGAGCAGCTCTCTTGGTCCGAAAAAGATAAACTTTGTGACAAAAGGAGCTTAGATGTTGAAAGGGCAGTGGAAATGGCACATTTTTCTTGCACCAAGCTGTGATTACGAGCGAGCGAGCGCAGCGAGCGAAGTGAGTCTTTTCAATATAACGGAAAAATCTCAGTATGAGCGGCCCGGCCCGGCCTGTAACGCTTTTGAGAGGCTTATATCTCAGCAACCGCTGGACCGATTGGCCTGCGGTCTTTTTTGTTGGGTAGCCTCATCCCTTCTACCCCGTAATTGACTATTTTTGATACATCTCAGTGACCGTCGTGGCACGTGCCACGTGAAAAGTCAAGGGTGTTCAAGCTGTTTTGCAAAAGTAGTGATTTTGAGAGGCTCATATCTCAGCAGCCGCTTGGGCGACGGTCTTGCGGTAATTTTTGTAGGGTAGCTGCATCCCTTCTACCAAAAATAGGATACTCTCGATGCATGTGGGTCACCCCCAGTGCAAGTGCAAAAAACAACAATAAGAAGTGTCGAATTTGTTCCCATTTTAATAACTCGGTAATTACTGGGGCGATTTCGCTGAAACTTGGCATACAGGTAGGCACCCACCAGGCAATGCATTCCCATGTGTTGCAGTTGGGGTGCTACTGCACGTGCGCACGTGCATGGGGCGTTTCCAGATCTCCAGAACGGCTGGACCGATTGCGCTCAAATTTGGTACACGGTTGGGGACCGGTTAGTAGGGTGCCGTGCAAAAGTCATTTTGGACCCCGTTTGCACGTGCGCACGTGCAGAATGCCGCTTCCAGATCTCAGGAACGGCTGGGCCGATTGCGTTCAAATTTGGCACACCGCTAGCGACCGGTTAGAAGGGTGCTTTGCACAAGCCCGTTGGAAGTACCTTCTCGCCCTTCCGCACGTGCAGGGCTCACTATCTCGCTCGCTCGTTCTTCGCCCAAAAGGCGTTTTACTGGTAATTAATTACTGTATGCTATCCATCGGCTCCAAGTCACATGGCTTCAAGTAACCGTCCGCTTACAGTTGCAAGTACAATGCGAGTGAACCTGTAGCTCTGATTTACTCGTACCTAAATGTTAAGAAGAGAAAAAGCTATCCTTCTTCGTGGTTTGTGGTACTTGAGTAGTGATTGCCACGATACGTCGATACAGGCAAACATTAGGTGAACTTCTGTGGGCTTTATAGGTTATAAGATTGACACATGAATTACGATCGACTTGTAAGTACGTATAGGTTGATTGCATTCGTTATTGACACCTTGGATGTACGAGTATCTATTTTGTTTCAGTTTTCATCACCTCGAGATCGGAAAATCTTAAAAAAATGATGCATCGACACTTCGCTTGGCAACCTTGTTAGCTAACCAAAATATATTTGATCCGAAATGTCTCAAATACAACTATTTTGATGCACTTTTACTACATTTGCAATTTTAAGATGCAGCTGGTGACAATTTCACTTGAAATCCTCAAGGTGTCAGTTCATGTATATTGTAGCGGCCTTAAGTTTAACAGACATGGTAAAGTTTTAACTGGGCGACTCCTGTGCTGAAGCTGATGGGATTAGACGGTATCTGCCAACTTGAGTCAGAGCTGCAGATCTGATTTGTTCGCACTTCTCCTGAGCTTGTGTTGTGCAGCGCAGGAAGGAATATCGTAAAGCCTTTGCCAGCCTGTTGGATTACCTATTTACTTCGGACATTACTGAAAAAAACATAAACACTAGCCGTTTTCACGACGGACTATATCCGGCGAATGCACCTGATTTGACCAAATCTGCGCCTAATTTCTTTTACAGCAAATATCTTCATTTTATGAATTTATTTCAGTGTTTGAATCGATGATGCTCTCTGATAATATGACAAAGCATGCATATAAGCAATTAGTGCAACCCTAGCTGATAGCTGCTAAGAGACACACTGAACCTGATTTGACCAAATCTGCACCTAATCTGTACCAGATGTGCACCAAATGTGTACCAGATGGCCGTCGTGAAAACGGCTACTGTCAACTGATATAACAGTGAGACTCGGATTGCTGGTGCTGCTTGCTATACATACCTACTGAGCGCGATTTTACTGCATGCCTGCCAGCGAGTGTTTTTCCTTAACAACGATCATCTCACCATTTTTCAGTGTATCACTCTTCCTACTCTTCCTTTCCTTCTCTCTTAATTTTCTTCGATAAACTGAATTCTTTGAGGTTACAGTCACTCCAAAATACCGTGTCTACTTTCTATCTCTTCTCGTCAGTCCATCCTTTCAGCGGGCACTTTCGGTCATTTCGACAATCCATCAACTGGGTGTCGACGGAAAGTTTCGTCGCTCGGACCGCTGGAAACTCAAGAACCGCACACTTTGGCAGCTTGAGGTGTTTCTCCGCGGTGGTCGGTGCTGGGATTAAAGTTTCAGAGAGGGAGGGACGCTGGCCGCAAAACACCGCGGGGCGGGATGGTGTGGGCCGTGGTGGTGTTGGTGTCAGTGTTGGTGTCAGCGGCAGTGTGCGCTAAGTGCTTCGATCGCTGTCTGTGATCCCGCTCTGGTCAAGATAGACGACCACGGCCTCTGGCGACCACTCAGACTCTGTGCTTCCCAGAGTGGCACTCTCAATCACAGACTCATGCAGCTTGCAGAAGGCGCATGGGATAGCAGACACTTCCCAAGGACACTTTGAGCTGGGGCTGTTTTCATTGGCCGTTACAAGCCAATCTGACATAGCTTTCCTCAAATGCGGTTTTTAATGCATCAAACATATACCTAAGGCCAATGACGATCTCCAGTGTTGTTAATTATGCATAGTTACATGTCCAATTATACGTAATTTTGACCCTGTTGTTAAAACGTGCATAATGGTAATTGCGATGTTTTATTAACCCGCGCCCCGTAGGGCTACCGGCGGACCCTACCACCCGTAGGGGGGGGGGGGCCGTTTCGCCCCCCCCCCTAAGATCTCGGAAAGTTACCGGCCGATTTTCAAAATTCAAACGGCGTTCGATAGCCCCACCCGGGAACTACCTTGTGACCACATTTCATTGACCTAGGTCAAACCGATGACGTCACAGGTCAGGTCAAAGGTCAGATTTTCACGGTTCACAGGCAATTCAAGAAATGTGCTGTGAAAGCGAGAAAATTGGTAATTTATTGAAAACCATCGATGGTATATTGTTCGTCAAACACATACTTTGCTATCTGAGGTCACTGATACCAGGTCAGGTCACAGCGAGGTCAGGTCACCGGGGGTCACAATATGAATGTGTCGTGTGATACATGTTTTATGGTCCATTTTACATGACAAATGCGATTATGTGGGTTAGGCAGCCTTTGGGGCCAGCCTAGGTCACGTTTTGGTGAAGGTCAGGTCAAGGTCAGGTCAAATTAGGTCAAATTTCAAAGTTGATATTTTTGCATAACATGGGTATCGATTCGATGCAGCTTGTCACGGGGAGTCTAATGGTGGTCTTTGTTTTGCTCTACGAGTTCTAGAATTGCCAAAAATTGAGTTTGAAAATTTGACGTCATCATTTTTGAACAGTTTTTTCGCTATAACTTGGCCAAAAAACGAGGTATCGATCTGAAATTTGGTATGTGGATAGAAGACGGTAGGCACTATCACATATATTCCGTTTTTTCGAAACTCAAAAAACTTTTTGGATTTTTTGGCGAATATATCCAAAAAAAAAGCTTTTTTGATTTTTGGGGGTCAAAACTCAAAAATTTCAAAAATTCGAGATAGCAGTTTTGTAGCCCTGTCAATTCTACACCTTTTATGTCTTGATCATTTTTCTGTATCTTCAAAGCTGTAGTCCTGACAGGTCTTCTCGCGAAGGTCTTTTTTCGGTCGAAAATGACAGAACATGACGTCACTCTGACGTCATTTGTGGCCAACCTATCATAGCCTCTGGAAAATTTTTTGGTCAAAATGTGTAAAATTGATGCCCGGAGGGGTCCTGAAAGTTTGGTGGCGATATCTCCAGCCGTTTAGGAGATATCGACCGAAAAGGACAGGGGGGGCCGTTTCGGCCCCCCCCCCCTACGGGGCGCGGGTTAAATAACAAAGAAAGCTATTGCAAAAATAGTTCACATCGTATAAGAAGCCTTTTAGAATTTTACCATAACTTTTCCAGTTTCCACCTGTTGAACACACTGATTTGTTCTCTAAGTTATGTGTTTTGATTGTCGACCCACTTATTTCCATTTGCGAAAGCGCAAAATAGTGCGAACGCTAAAGCGAGCGGGAACACACAGGCACAACCGAAAATATCTGTTTGTCTCCGAGAGTTCCAATTTCGTTCACTGCTGAGTGTTTTCGCGTCCACTCAACAGCGGCACCAAAATATTCATCGGCGACCGTGGTGCGCCGCCGGCGGTGGCGGCGGCTCTCCACTCGAACGCCGTCCGATCCGGTCTCGCGCGCCGGCGGCGTAGAAACAAAGAGCCAACTCCCTGGGGCTACACCGGCCGCGCTCCCACCCTCTACCTCACTCCCGCTGCCGAACGCTCTGTCCCGCTCTCAATTCTGGAAAAAGCGCCGACCGACTCGGCCGCAGCCCGGCTCAGCCTGACGTCCCCGCCGGTCGCCGGTCGTCGGAGTGATGTCAGAGTGACGTCAGCAGTCGGGGCGCCAGGCAGTCTGGGCCCCATCTGTGAGCGACAGCACCATTCCGGACGGTCGAGCAGTGACGTCATGCTGCTGTCAAAGCGTTTTGTGTCATGTGTTCTGATGACATATTGCCTCTGACGGCGGTGATTCTGGGAGAGAAATCGATAGTCAACGATAATTCATCTCGCTGGGAATTCAACGGAAGAGGCTGTTGAGTCTCAAGCACCGTCTCCACCCTCGTTTTCCCCGAATGGATCAAGTATGTCTGCTCGTGATGGCTCTGAAATAACTCATTGTCCCGTCCAAACTTGCTCTAATTAGGAACACGGCCACCGTCGCAGCTTCCGTCAAATATGTCCGCCGGGCGGCCGAGGTCAAATGAACGCTGGCCGGCCTTTCCGGGCAGCAATAGCCGCCCACGGGCGCAGCGGTCGGCCCGCGCCAGCCTTTGGCAGCGTTTGGAGCGACACGAGCGCGACAAGGGTCCATTTGTTACAGCGGCCGGACGACAAATTGGCCGGTGTCTGGCGCCCGGGTCGGCCTGGCCGGGAGGTCGGCTCTGGTCACGGTCAGACGACAGCGGCCGGTGCCGCCGCGGGGCTGAAATAAATGGTGGCACCTTGGCACCGGAGAACAGTCGAGAGGACCCGAGGGCTGCCGGGGGCACTGGACACTGAAGAGGGCCAGTTGTCGCCTTACGGAGTGGTGCGGCATCTCCAACGTTATCCATCCCTAATGACTTGGTCATTAACCAGTCGCATCAGTTAAATTTCTTCATGTTCCGATTACTATTGAATGATAATCACAAGGCCAAGTCGTCTTGCATTCGCGCAGCTTAGCGTCTACATTTACGTCCTGCTTATTGGGAATATTGATGCACTAGGTTTATCGATAGACCATGGATTCTGCGAACCCTAGATCGCACATATTGTAGAGCCTTAGAACATGTCTGCCTAAGAGCTGTCGTATACCATTATTGTACTACATGCCTACTTGCCGCATTCGACCGAGAATAACTGACGCATCCTGTAAGTACCATTCACCAGCGTACCGACATCCTCTCACCAGCGTCGAGTGGCCCAGACGTTTGTCTCAAGGGCCTGGCAATCTGTATCCTCAGAAGCGGCACTCACAGAGCACTGCGCCAATACACACTGCTGCGTAGAGATGCACTAGGCAGGCCAGTAGGGCCGGGAGGCTGGAGAGCACATCATTACCATTAACCGGTTTGATCGATGACGTCTGAGGAGGCGGCAGATCGGCGAATTAATGCCAGCGCCACCTACGCAGCCGCCGTTCTCAGTTGATTGGATCGGCGTAGGCGACGTTCGGAAAGTTAGCTTCAGAAACTCAACCCAGTGTAAAATAAGGAGGAAATATTACGGAGAGGTCTCAGATAAATAAATTATACAGTAAGTGTGATTTAGGGGAAAATCAAGTGCAGTATACAAGCTGTGAAATCGGCCGTCTCTTAATTTTCCACCAGGTAAGGAAGATAGCAACTAACTATTTTAACCTCCACCCTCCTTAGCTCGGAGAAAATCGTAGCTGCTAAAAGCCTCATAGATAAGGAGCCGGCGCTCAGCACGCGGGCGGCCGCCGCGCTCCACCGAAGGTTAGCAGAGGCCTGTCGGCGTAAACTGCGCTCCCGACTGCCGACTGCGGCGCCGGGTCACTAGCTGGGCCGGCGGGGGTCCTCGGGGAGGCAGTCCTCCGGCTGGCAGCCCACCGGCGGCCCGCTATAATGGGAAATGGTGGGACGGTAGCACCTGGCCAGCCGGCGCGCCGCCAGCTCCGCCGCCCAATGGACGTCCTCGCCGCACGTGATGGATGTGATTGGGTCGCTCCGCCGCGCACCGGCTACCATATAGGACGGGATATATGTTAGTGTCTATAATAATTCATTTGGAATCATTCAAAAGGACAAACAGGCGTGTCAGAATAGCATTCGACAAAATTGACAAAAACGTCTGGCAAAGCGAAACCGGAACTTTAAGGAAGCCGCTTCTCGCCTGGCCACGCCTGGCCGATCACCTGTGATACTGCGGGCTAGCCTACCTTCGCAGGTAGGGACCGCTGCTGCCATCTATTATCCGCCTCACTAACTAGCTCCGGACGTGCCGACTGGCAGATTTTGGCGGATGGGATTGGATTCCGAATAAAAGGGAACTGGGGACTAATGCATGGTGGGTTTTCCGGCATATCCTGGGAGAATTGCCGCATGCCACCATATTATGAATCAGCCCGACGAGTCTAATGCATATGAAATCCGCTTGGATTGTCAAATCGAGGAGACGTAGAGTCCGAATGTAATGCGATCGGCCGGGCTGGTCCCATTGTCGGTCCCCATCCATCGAGACCGGCGGCGGATCATTCGATTGTCGCGACGTATGCTTCTGAGTGCGCTCTCCGCATTGGGGTAAAATCGACAGCGGCGAGCGCTCCACACGCCGCGCCTGTCGACCTGCAGGGAGACGGAGTGACGTCCTCACCGGCGGCGTTTTTGCCCGGCGCGGCGCCGGGAGCTGTGAGACGGCGAGAGAGTGAGATCGATCCCGGAGAGACGGCCACCGGTGGTATTTCTGTGTCGGTCGGCCGGCTCCGAAAGTGGGCCGATAAATCACTGACTCTGACCGACACACGAGAGCTGGCCGCCGCGCCGCCCGGGCACGCACGATGAATGTGACCGGTCAGATTTTACGCAGAGGTCGTCTGTCGGAGCTATTATTACATTGGTTTTGATTAAAGAGCGGTATTGCGACGTGAATGTGAAGACCGGTATTAAATTTTACTGATGACGGTCGCCCAGGCCAACTGCAGAAAAACAACTGCCATTGTACTGAAAAGGCTGCAGATGCGCCATGCGGGAATAGCTAGAGCTAGGCATACAGTTATAAGACACTACTGTACCTAATGCTCCTAAGCGCTCATGATTAAAAATGAAATCATGATAACAATTTTATGTGCTTCTTGGATTACACATAACTTCGCCTATTCAGAGCTAAGAAAAAAAAAACACACACACTACAGGGTGTCCCATAATTACCCGGACATTGTTAATCAGCGTATAAAATAAGGCAAACGTGATTGCGCTTTTTTTCTTTTTACCGTCCTATATAGTCAACTAGGGTGGCTGTGAAATAGCACATGCAATAGATACGCTTGTTTCAAGATCAGCCGACAATGATGGAAAATGCCAGCCATTGCTGGTCTCAGTTGTTTTACGGGTCTCCCGAATCTGGGTGTAGGCCTGTTTTCTTTGACCTCTTGCCGGAGGATAATACGATCATATAAGATAAACTTGACATCAAAGTGTTCCCAGGCCATAAGGTATTATCCCCCAAAACAAAAATTTCTGCCTACGCCACTTTTGCTGCGTTTTTTACATCTGGAGTGGAGAAGCTCCATGTCTGAACATTGTGCAACCTTTGGCTTCCAACAGATTTGGTTTCCAAAACAAACCCGTTCATGGCCATTTGGTTCACGGCATCCAGTTTTCGCACTGGTAGAATATTACCGCAGTAGTACCCTGTGCTAACGGTTGTCTTTGGGCCATCATATCAAGCCCAATGAGTGCACGGTGGCTCAAAATGTCTCACAATTTGATTTTCGACGGGTGCCTGGCCGTCTCTGCTGTTGGGGCGTTGTAGCCATCTGACGTTCACACAAGCCTTTTTCGGGCGGTTCAAATGACATAATACCTTCGTTAGACCACAAAGTGTGCCTCAATATACTGTTTTGATGTATATGTTATGTTTTTGGGATGAATTGTAGTGATTTGCGCTGCTTTTCCCGTAGTTTTCGCATATTTTTCTGGCGAAGGACCCCAAATTCCAAAATTTTGTCGAAGATAGTGGTGCAAAGTACACTCATGTTTTGTAGATAATCCTGATCTATTGGTTAGCTAGTTTTTAGCTAGATCGGTGACGTTTGTTGTCTATGACAAGCAACCACTTGTTTGACAACTGGTGCATGGCCCTTTTTGGCCGAGCCCAAGCTTGTCAATCAGGTTTATCTCTTGCTCTCTCTGGCTTCGTTAGCTGATATAATTGCGCTTTGCTCAATCCTAACTGCTTGCAGATGAGCTGCTGAAGCTCTCCAGCAAAAAACATGCCGAAAGTCCGTTTACAAAGTTGAGAACGGGAGTTGATTCACCATGGTTGCCTATTAGTGGCTTAAGCTGAAAACCGAAAAGGACTACTCTTACTTGACTCTGGATAATAATTGATTCGAGTCATTACCGGCCACCAAAAGCACACAGTCCCCAATATCGATAGCTAAGGGATATCCTATAAAAGTATGATGCTTGTATATCATTAGAAGCGAGCGCAGTCGTACTTTTAGCCAGAAAATAAATGTCCGGGTAATTCTGGGACACCCTGTAGGCATAGGCCACACACCGCAGAATATATCCAACACCCGTGTCCGTGTGTATTCGTGCCATGGTTATCCCAGCATCTGGCCGGCTCAGCGGTTCCCGGAGCTGCCCGACCGCCCTATACCTGCTCTCTGGCGCGTGAGCTGTGACAGCTAGCCGGCTCTGCCGACAATGAAGCTGTCAGTCTCTGATCGACCAGGAGCGGAACTGATGTAGGATGTGATGGACAGGCGATCGAGACTGGCTAGCCAGGGGATCAGCCACCAGCCCTCTATGTATAGATTGAGACTGCTCTGTTCGAGAGATCTGCGATCTAGTCTGTCGATGGTCGGGCGATCGGGACTGCCTGAACGTAAGGTTATCCATCAGTGAATGGATGATAGAGACCGTCTGTTCGAAAGACAGTCTCGTTGATAATGCTTGTTCATGTCCTTTTTACTTATGTATGCTGCCTCTGAAGGCAAAGTGCATTGGAAAAACACGAATTGCAGCCGATGGCGTTGCTTCAATTTTATGGTATTCTTTTCGCTCATATCAATGCTATGAATAAATTCAAAGTTCAGTCGTAAGCTGTGTGAGACGTGCACCAGTATAAATCGCCGTCATCAGGGAGCTCGTGAGACGCCTGTCCCGTTTAAAGAACTGCGATCAAAGTTCGCCTATATCCATACCAATGGCGGCCGGGATAGTGACGTTGATCGGTCGGTCCAGGCGCACACGGCTCCAGCTAGATTTGACCCGGGTTTGACCTCGCTCGACTCGGGGTGGGTTCTGGGCCGCGGCAGTCCCCGATCGGTGGCCAGTGACCACCTCTGGAATCGTCCAGCCACTGGATGCCATCGCTCAGTGGCACCGGCCAGAGAGGCCGCTCTAATCGGCGGCTATTCCGGCGCAGCGGCGACGGTCGTGGCGCGCCATACATCGCCGCCGACGGCACTGACGGCTATTGGGACGCACACGAAAGGGCCTGGACTGCTGAACGATCGTTTATCTAAAATTCTGAAAATGGTGGCGGTATATTTGTTCGGAAGGATGCTTTAAAAGAAAAACGGGATGACGGATTTTTTTTACGCGTCTTTGACGCCAGAAACATGACTGGACAAATGGACAAATCACAGTTGCGAATTATGGAGTCTGGCAAACAAGCAATAGCATTTTATCACTCAGATGAAGGCTGAACGCTAAAATATAAGATCAGGGTCTATGGAAGTGCTGAAGTGATGAAAAATGGCACATAAATCAACTATGTGGCATGCATTGCAAAATATGCTCAATCGTTCTGCAATCATTTACAAGTATGTACCTTTGACAATCAATACGGCTGATTCGCTCACATTTCAGCACTCAGAGAGATAAAACATGAAAACCTCGCTTTCATTGTAGATACTTTGGTGTGAGATATTTGTGATGAAACTGAATTAGTTACACTTTTATTGATGCTCGTTGTAAGTGAAATAAACAAATTCGCTTCATTCTCAGTAATGCAAATCGTGAATTTTACTCAGTCCTGCCCATGTTGACCACCGTGATCTGTGGCTGCCACTTTGTACCATTCACCGCTCGGGTCGGACCGGGCCATTTCATTTCCGCGGCCTCCCTGATGTGGATGGATAGCCGCGCTCGCCCAGCGGTATACAGCAGCAAACACATGCCTTCTTTTGTGGGCCGCGCTGCGACCGTCCGCCTCATTTCCACAACTGCAAACATGATAAATGCACGACTGGAACCAGCTCTCGGTGGGGTTTCAGTGCCGCGTGAATGGGAGCGTAAGCGAGAGCCACCGGAACTGTGTCGCTCGTCCATCCTCACATTATTGTGCCGAAATGCAGCAAATGCGCTGCCTCAATGCAGGGTCTTGATGAGCTGCCATTGTGCTCCTCAGCTCTCTGCTTGTTGCCTGCCATCGTCAGTATGTAGATTGTAGCCTTATTACATAACTCAACATTAGATGCACTGATTCTGCCTTCGCTAAGCCTTCGCTAGACGGCCAACTATCAGTGACTAAAACACTCCACACAGACGGTCTCACAGGCTCAATGACAGTCTCACAGGCTCACAGACGGTCTCACAGGCTCAACGTCAGTCTCACGCGGATCACAGGGAATCTCAAATTTCTCACAGACTGTGCGACAGGCTGCTCAAAGGTCCGGTTTGTCTGGCGTGCCTCCGTCGATAGTTCTATTGATGATTTCCCTGGGGTTGAACAGTGCCATCGTCGACAGAGCAGCTTCAGCTCAGAGCGGTTCATCAGGATCCCAAGACAGCTCTGTCATATGCCCGATAGGCATATGACATTGTGCCGCACTGCGTACATTCGCCAGGAAGTGAGAATAACGACAGTGATCCGATCGCTTGGGACATGTTTTCGAGGGTGATTTCCGGCTTTAAACGCACCGTGTGTAAATTAGGGAACAGCAGTAATTCAGCCAGGCGAACACGAGATTGGCAGTTATGGGTGGATTGTTGTCGTAAAGGGACAATTTGGTACCCTAAAGAGAATCTGATTGAAGCTGTTCTATGGCGCTGTAAACGTAAATCGATTTGGATTTAATCCCTACGGACTGTCGACAATGTATATCTCCCGTCTGTATATTTTTTTACAGTGTACCCACGATCATGTAAGAATAAGCTTGCTTTACGGGAAGGATGCCAGCCGGACAGGACCCTGCAGTCCCATCGCTTAATCACTAATCGAGGTACCTATTCTCGATAAAGCTTTGCTCAATCGAGCTTTGCTTTTTATTGTATTATATGTAGGAGCTGTTGTTATTGTGGTCGTGGTGTGCTAAAAATCGCTCATGATGCTTGTTTAGATACAATAAAAGGCCAAAAAGGACTTCTTGTCCTGAGAAAAGCCTAGCGTTTTATCAACATAAAACCTTGTGGTACTTTTCTATTTCATCTGATGACGGTCGTGCATTTGCAAGTTAGACGAGCAACACGTCTGGCCGGATAAGGTAACAGTAGCGACATCTTCAGTAAGAGTCACTACTTGCTACCGACTGCCGCTAGGGGTACATTTGGCGCTGTAGGTCCAGGGTCCAGCTCCTGGGGCTGGTTCACGGCCGCGCTGCCCGCCGCTGCCAGCACATTTCGCGAGCTGACGTCACACTCTTGGTAGTGTTGGAGCAATGGGCTTGTTGATGTCTCCATGGAAAACCAATTTGACACGTGTGCGTGTGCTGCAAGCGGCCGTGAAAAAGGTCTCCTGACTTCTGCCTCAGCTGCTGCCGTTTTATGGTATGTAACATTGAAATGTCTCATTCCTTCTTGTTTCTTCCCTCATTTGAATCGGACGAAATGGATTTGAGTGGATCGTTCGCCCCGCAGCCATCACATAATGAACAAGATTCTCACCTTACGCCGGATTCAGCCTCCGGATACATTACACATATACATTACACATTGGCCTTACAGTCCGAGACGGCACCCGTTTCACACTGGGCAGCCTGGCGACATCTCATCGTCGGTTGGAGCAGCTGGGCTGGCGCTGTTTCGTCGCTAGAGGCAAATGTGGCGCTAGCCATCGCCATGGTCTGATGCGCCCTAAACGGCATAGTTGTTATGACTTCGGTCTATACAAAATACCTAGCTACTTTGAGAGGATGTGTTAGAGAGGGCAAATGTAGCGAGTTAGAAAGAAATGAAAAATGGCACCGTCACTACAATGACACAAAACGCAGTCGACTCAAGCTGTGGTGTCTCCACCTAACCGGATTGTCTTTTTTACGTTGAGTTATAGTTGGACCCTTGAGGACTATTGAGGTCAATGCAGGGCCATGGGCCGATATTTTATAGGACAGACATATGCATAAAGTGGGCAGATGTGACCACCTCCTATTGCAATGCCGGGCGCTCGTGACTGAGCCCGTCTTGTGGAACAGACACGTCACATGGACAGGCCACCCAGCCACGCAAACGGCAAGTCCGGGGCCGGAAGGTCCGAAAAGGATGAAGGACTTACGGACACTGCAGTCCGGAGGGGATGCTCCGGCTGCATCAGCCCCCACCGTTTGTCTGACAGGCCTAAGTACAGGCATGACAACTTTCCAACCTCAGGTCAACGACATGAAAAGGAACGAAATTAATGGCTGTGAAAGATCGCGGAATTTTACAGAAATCAGTGCAAAAATGTGTCCTGGACAGGAACGCGGGAGACAGGGGAAAACAATAGTTGTTTGTAAATGGCAACGACTTTATCGGGAATTTATTACATAGTCGTCTCACCTGAAGTAGTCATCCTAAAACGTCGGATAAATAGCAATCGGAAAGATGGAGACCCTACAGCCTCAGCCACGGGTGTCATCAGGTCATGGGTCGCCCACTGTTTGGGTGCCAATGAGAGCCATTGAGAGATATTGTATATAAGATCTCTATGATCTCTATGATCATTGTATATAAGATCTCTATGATGAGAGCGACCTTTACCAAATTCCGCTGTCTCCGCCACATGGCTGCCAAACTGGAGACTGCAGGGGGATCAAGCTGAAACTATATGAGATGAAACGACCACTCAGCAAATGAATGGCTTTCTTACTATGTCGTCTGGCTTCCTATGTCGTAAAACAATTTTATTACGCCGCCGCAGCCATTGTTCTAGTGGAATTCATTCATCCACTTTTCTCCTTTCATTATGCTTTTCATCCATTCGCCGAGAGGCCGTTATTGCTCGCTTTCTAAGCGCTGCTCGGACGGCATTGTTCTTGATATTCTCTCCACATCCCTTATTTCTCATGGGGAGGTCCTCAACGACAAGAGACGAGCTATAGGGGCCGCCATAGAGACTCGGCGAGACGGCCAGCCGACGACCGAATGGGAAGCGATGTCCTCTCCACGAATGACTTCATGACAGACGTGCACCGTGAGAGCACCAAGGTGCCGTGCAGAGTGGATGGGCCGCGGGAAGGGCGCAGATGAGCGCGGAACTGTTGGTCGACGTCTGAAGACGGATCATAAAACCTATGGCTGCCGCGGCCCGCCGAAATGGGGAAATTGAGTTTGTCGTTCCATGTGTCTGAGACACGTCTGATTCAAGCTGTCTGTCACAATTAATCAATGGCCCGGGAGCTGTCACGGGGGCTGTTAGCCCGAGCTGTCCCGGATCCCGGCACATTAGTTCGGTCAGCTGATGTGTTATGTCCGGTACATTTGGTCAGATGTCTATTCCCAGTTCATCACAGTTCGGTCTGCTTGCCTGTCCTTTCTGGCCTGGAACATCAGCCTAGTCCGCTGACCTGTCCCGTCACGCTGTCCTCTTTTGACTTATCCTGTCCCGCTTCGCTATCAATCTGCTAGCCTGTCCTGTCTGGTACAACTGGTCAGTCTCCTGTCCTGTCCCGTTCCGTTACTGTTGTCCTGTCCTGTCCTGTCCTGTCCTGTCCTGTCCTGTCCTACCCTATCCTTTCCTGCAAGTACATCACACCAGACTTCTGCTGATCGTCTGTTCCGTCACCGATCGGTCGGTTCTGCGGACTGATCGCGACTAATTGTGTTTATCCTGCCGAGATTCCGGAAACGCAATACAAACAGTCTAAGTGCAGTTTTCCATGTGCTCTCTCCCTCCTCTCCTCTCCTCTCCTCTCCTCTCCTCTCCTCTCCTCTTCTCTCCTCTCCTCTCCTCTCCTCTCCTCTCCTCTCCTCTCCTCTCCTCTCCTCTCCTCTCCTCTCCTCTCCTCCCTTCTTTCCTTTTCTCTCTCACTTTCGCTCAATCCCAAATCTCCTCCCAGCTCTCCGCTTCTCATTAAGCTGGTGACCTTCGAAGCTATCCAATATGGAAATTATGTAACAATGAAAATATTTATGGCATGAGTGGGCTATGTTCAAAATAAAACAAAATTAAGAAGAGATGAGCCTACCTGATGATATCATAAAAATATATCTCAGAGCGACAGCTGAATACTATAAATAATTTATATTTCCGGCCGCATACACCTCCAACACCGGACAAAGCTTTGTTTCCGATGGAAATCACATACGGGCACTGAATTCACAGCTCCACACAACTCCTCCGCTCCGCCTATTCCTCCTTTGCTGTCAGCCTGCCACCCACCGCCGCCTCTGCTGCCTCTGCCCCAGACTCTCTGCTTCTATATGACAACTGGCCATGTTTCTTACCGTCGTCTCCGCCATTACTGTCACTTACCGTTTCTGCTCCGTTGATACCATCCTCTGTCGTGTCACTTCAGTGCTGCGTCCACCACCGCCATCTCCATCCACTTCCTCCGCTTTCACAATCACTGCCACCTCTGACCTCCGCGCACCTCAGCAGTCAGCAGCCTCTGACACCCACTGCTGCAGCCACTGCCACCTCCCGCTTCCTCCACAGTCACTGCCACATCCGTGCACCTCACCAGTCACCTCTGTGCACCTAGGCTTGGCCACTGTCACCAACTGCCACCCACCACTACCTCCACTCTCCACAGGCCACTGTTACTGTCACCCTCCGTGCACCTCAGCAGTCACTGCCACCTCAGCCGCCGCAGCCTCCTCAGTGACGCGGCCGTCTGGGGCCTCTCGGGGGTGTCGAATTACCTCGCCGCCCGGCCGGCCGCGGTGCGGTGACTCGGTCGTCTCCCATTACCATATTGGACGGCCGCACGGCGGGCGTCGCTGGGATCACACCTCATGGAAGACGAAAGAGGAACCCACTCGCTCTCCAACCGGCTGTATGGTAACAGTCCTTTAGCAGTGTCTGCCACCCAGTTGCACCCGTCCCCACAGGCCGATGGGATACGTTTCGTGTGCTTTTTATTGACAATATTAGGTAGATGCAAATGTGAGACGTCAAGGAAAGGAAGCATAATGCATGCTATCATAAAGGGTGAGCTACAGGTTATCTCTCCTCACCTGTACCGATTTGGAATGCTTCAATTGGTGGGAGGAGGTATACTCGTCTAACTACTGCCTCATATTCACATGGACCATTTTCCTGGGTGTTACTTAAACAAAAACCTATCTCCTCCTATATTTCCGAGATTTTACTCCCCATCTGCCGGGAGCACGACTGTGTCCACAATTTCCATGGTGGACGGGGACGGCCGTTGCAGAGCCCCGCCGGCCGTCCACCGCCGCACAGCTGCCACTGAGACGACATGACAGGAGCCGTTCATAAGGCCGGTCGGATGGCGTCCACGGCTGCGGACACCAGAGGAATTCTTAAAGTCGTCCAGAATGGTGCTAGTCTCTCATATTCTTCTCAAGAAGTCCTCTTTAATTTTCAAGTGCATAGCAGGTCTTCCGGCGTAGCCTATAGGCATGCGTTTACACTACTCAATCGGTGAAGTCCAGTCAGATTAGGTATAATTAACTTACTTAACTTTCATTACAGTCGTCATTTTTTGTGTCCACTTAGCTGGATGGTGTTCAAGTCAACCACCTTCCCTAACCACCATTTTTATGTTGCTTGAAATGTGAGGAGGCAAGCACCGGGGCTTCCTTTAGCTGTTCCTAAATTGATTTCTCGTATACGTTAGCTATGTTTGGCCAAGCGGCGTTGAAATAGCTGAGCAGAATATATGTCTGGCGATTTCTCACGACCTGTCTAGCGTGACCCCTGCTTATTTACTCAAAGCCTCCACTAGTAGGCACTGCAAAACTTCACGCTTCCAAGTGCACTGCCTCTATTCATGCCGCATCCAAACAATTTACACCCAACTATAAGCCGGCGCTATAAGCCGCGAACTTCCCCGGTAAGCGGCGCCGGCCTCCAGGAACGGTAGCGTTCGTCGCGGTCGTATATCGCCGGCCGACTCGGTTTTGCAGCTGTTCACACTCGACGCGCGCCTCTGCTCGTCGATGACGACCGTCGGCCGACAGAGTGGACCAATTCCGCAGAAAACGAATGATTATTGGCCGTCGTGTGTTCGATTTAACAGGGCGGCGGCGCCGGCGGTGGACTCGGGACTGGTTACACGGCCGCGGACCGTCGGGGACCTCCACTCCGTCGCCAACTTCAGAGCCGGGGCGGACCAGTGGTTTCACGGCGCTGTCCACCCACTGCTTAGCCAACGGACAGAACTAGTGGGGACTTGACGTAAAAACGAGCGCCTCCGTCACGACGTGTTGACCTGGCTGTGGTGTGGTCGCACACTATCCCGTCCCCTTTGTGTGTTTATTGCTGACGGGAGCCACGCCCGCTCCGCTGTCCCGTCCCTCCCCCTCGCCCCTCGTGTGTTCACCACCGTCAAGTGGTGGGAGCCACCCACCTGCTCCGTTGTCCCGTCCCTTCACAGTCCGTCCCACTGACTCTCCGTCGCTCCCTACCCTCTGTGTGTTCACTGTTCAGTGTTCACTGTTCGCTGCTGTCTGGAACCCCGGCCCACTCCTCTGTCCCACCGTCCCTCCCCGATGAGTGTTCACCGCCGTTGGGCCTGCACGGCTGAGCAGCTGCACACTCACCGTAAAACACGCCAACACACGCCATTTTAGAGCGCGCGCCTCCCCGAGCTATGACGGATTGCTCGGATTCTGCACTCCCACGGGAGTCGGCTTTAAAACGCAGACAAGGACCGCGCGTTAGCTGGAGCTGAGCGAACGGGCGTGCCACCACCGCACCGGTCTGTGGTTCGGCTAATCATATCACTGAGGCGTGAGCATTCTGCGGGTGTAAGTTTTTTATTAGTTCATAATTTGCAATTAAGTTCCTAAGGTGTCAGGAGAAATACCGTACCACTTTTTGAATGGTACGATGGTATCGTTGCTGTTTAGCTTTTAGATCTTAGGTTAACTATCAGCTTCCAAATTTTCATTTTTTCAGCAAACTCAAAATCCTTATTAGTTGGAGCGTTTTGAATATTTGAATGCTAAACATTTCACCACACTTCTTCCAGTTCCCTGCTTTCAGCTTCCAGAGGTCGTATAGAACCAACTGTAAACGGCATGGAGGTACTGAAACAGAGCCGGCCACATGAACAAAATTAACCCGCGCCCTGCTGGGGGGGTGTTTGAACACCCCCTTGTGGTTTTTTGCAAATATCTCAAAAACGGCGGCGCAGAGCGCCGCCGTTTTTGGTACACCTTATCATACATCAATTCTACACATGTTGTGAAAATTTCAGACCAAGGTCATTCAAGGTCAGGTCACCAGGTCACTTGAAGTGACCTCACCTCATAAAAAGTTTCAATGTCTGTCATAGCAACACCGAGTGACCGATCGCTTTACAACTTTCAGCGATTGCTAAGAGCAATAGCATGTACAAAATGTACATCTCAGAATTTTGATATCGATGACCTAAGGTCAGGTCAATTTTGCGAATAAGTCAATGGGAGAAAATTGAAATGCGCCTCTTTTGGACGAAAGACATTATAAACACTCCCAAACACCGAATTACAAGTGGTTTAGACACACAAAATATGAAAATGGTGTCCGTGACCCTTGTTTATGCCCTGAGGTCATCTTAGGTCACGAATGTTATCTAACAGTTTTTCGCAAATAACTTTTGATAGAGGCATGCTAGAGCGATAAAAACGCCTTAGATGTGTTCAGCTTGACGATACGGATCGACTGATATGCAACATGACCTTTTCCGGTCAGGTCATGACCTTGACCTGAGGTCAAATTTTCAAGTTGACCTTTCAAGGTCAAGTTATAGTTCATTCGATGCGTCTTGACGAGAGGAACACGATGCCGGTAAAAGTAAGCTCGTACAAGGCTTGGATCAAAAGTTATTGCAGAAAAACTGTTTCCGAAAAAAATCGGTTATTTTTGCAGTTTTTGCCCCCTGCAGGCAAAACCGTTGACGTTAGGTCAAATCTGAGAGGATTAATCAGAAAGGGCGTTAATAGGGCTATCGAATGCGCTTTTCCGCGGCGCTGTAACTCTATTGGTTCCCGAGTTATGCGTTGGCTTCTTGGAAAATTTCGACATTTGACCTGGAAACCGGCGAAATTTCGCCTTCAATGACCTCTGGTGACCTGACCTTTGACCTGACCAAAAAATTGGCCGAAGTGATTTCGTCATTATTTTTGACGCTCTTTCGAACGCCGCCTTCCGCGTATCGCTACGTGGCCCAGGATCCGAGTTACAAGGGGGGGGGGGGTGTTCAAACACCCCCCAGCAGGGCGTGGAAATCCAGGACCCCCAGCCGGGCGCGGGTTAAGCTGAGTGCTGCATTCAATGAAAAATACATCCACTTTTGCAGTAGTGGCTGCGTGGCTGCTCTGATAGTATTCCCAATGTTATATGTGTTGCGGGCCAAGTGCGAAGGCTAGTCCATTCGCGAATGGCCTAGTCCAAGTGCGATAACGCACTTGGACTAGGCCGTTTGCGAATGGACTAGTCCATGTGCGTTGTTGCAGTTGGCCTAGGCCGTTTGCGAATGGACGGGCGTTTATGCTCCCAGTCCAAGTGCGAAGTCAGGCCAAGTGCGAAATATCCAGCAAGAGGTCATCTGGAGTCAGCATTTTCACACAATGTGCGCAGAATATGGGAGAAAAGGTATACAAAATTTGGCTTTGCTGCGCACCGCCGTTTTCTCGTGATCTGTGAAAAACCACAGGGGGGTTGAAAGCAACCCCCCCTGCAGTGCGCGTATTGTTAAATGCAATGCAACACAACAGTTTTTCGAACACTCACCGCACCGCACTCACCACACACAAGCCGCACCGTCCCGGTACACCACACCAGATCAGAATGAATCGAGCGCCACAAACTCGACCAAGGTCAGGTCGGGTCATCAGCGGGGAGCGCGGAGCACGGTACTAATGGTCTCCGCACACCACGCGACTCTCCGCTGTTCGAGGGTCACGGGGATATTTGACCTCCCCCAGATCCAGATCGGTGGCCGAAGCCTGGCCAGCGGCAACACATTGCTATAATTTCCGCGTTGTGCAGGGTTCAGCGGAAAGTCGCATCCCGAATGGACCAGGTGTGTGGAGACCTTAACCCAGAGTTGCGCCAGCTCGCAGATCTGCTCCGGAGAACAAACTAAACATATAGACGCAGTGGCGTCGCCACGGATTTTCGACTAGGGGATCTGGTCGGACGGTCAGTCAAAGTAATCCCCACCAAATACTGAAAACTCCTCGGATTTTGACAATTTTATTTTGAGAATGCACCAAAATCGTTTTTAAAATATTTTATTTTATTCTTGATCGATTTTCGTGGCCAAAAGTGCGTGTGTGGGGGGGGGGGAGGGGGGGCGTCGGACCGGCATATTTTCAAGAATGTGTGTGGGGGGGGGTCCGGACCCCTCCGACCCCCCCGTCGGCGACACCCCTGCATCGACCAGCGGTCCCCCATTCATTCGGAATCGTACCCCAATCCGAGGATCCATGCTTCCGGCGGCTAAGTGCAACGCCACAAACCCGTCCGTTCGCAAACGGCCTAGGCCATTCGCGAATGGCCGGCCATTCGCAAACGGACTAGTCCGTTTGCAAACGGACCGCCATTCGCAAACGGCCTAGTCCATTCGCGAATGGACTAGTCCGTTCGCAAACGGACTAGCCTTCGCACTTGGCCCGTAACATATGGATGAAATGACGTGTTACCGCGATCATTTGCCGCTTGGTATTATTAATGCAATCTTATTCTTGTTAAGGGCGCAATTAAAATGATTCGACTGTTCTTGAATGGATTAATCGTTTAATCACGACACAAAGTAGTTGATATAAATTGCTAACAGGCAATGAATGCTTCAAATGTCTCTTTTATAGCATCTTTAACTGCTTTGTGGAGATTGGGGCGCCTTAAACAATTTACTCCTTGCATGCAAACTGCATGGCACTGTTTGCAAGGACTTTTGTAAAATCAATGCACCTTTCCAATGACTCTCCCACAGAACAAGATTTTACCATTTGTTTCTGCGTCAGTGCTCTGTAATCGACACGATGTAATGTAACTGATTGGATCATTAGACTACCTCCACAATAGGTAATTTTACCTACGATTTAGGTAGGCATTCAAGGATTTAATTCTAATTCTGCTCAATTCATTTCAGGGTTTCAAGTCCAAACGCTATCATTTATGTTGCCATAACTAATATAGATCTAATAAATCAAAGCTGAGCTATCTATACCTGCAATGTCAACAGACGAACCATGCCCGAACAAGCGTCCAGGACCAGCGATGTCACCAGTTGTTCCAACTATCCACATGCACTTCTACCAGTGCTTGAATTAATTCCTCGCCTATACTATGTTAAAACCAGCAGCCAGCATTTCAAACAGCCACCTTTTTACCAAATGAACTAGCCATCAACTAAGATAAAGTTCGATTTTCGCTCTCCGAAGCGGGCGCCTCGTATTGTCCCGGTTTGGCCGCGCGGGCCGCTCCATTGGCAGTGCGATCGGCTCGGTTCGGCTCCATCGGGCCGCGTTCGGCGCCATTTGCCGCGGCGCCGACCAGATGTGGACCCGATTACGGCACATTGTCAGTGGTGTGACGACATCCGGCGGCAATTAAACAAACGCCTCGCGGCGCCGGCGGCGCAGATAGCCGCACAGGTCGGACACCGGAGGGGGTGACCGTCCGGGTCCGTCCGTCCTCCGTCCCCCGTCCATGCCCCCGTCCGTCCCCCTCCATCCCCACGTCCATCCCCACCCGTTCCCCCGTCCATCCCCACGTCCGTCCCCACCCGTTCCCCCGTCCGTCCTCCGTCCGTCCCCGCTCGTCCATCCCCGTCTTCCTTCTTAGGTGGAAAGAGGACCGGGTGGATCAGCTGGAAGAGACAAAGCTCCTTGTTTGACAAAGCTATTCTATTTGAGTTGACAAAGCTGGAGTGATGGCACGTAGTGGCATGCAGTGTCACTGATATTGTCACCATCATTAATCAGTCACCCGACCTGCGCGGCTGTGGCTCGTTTTCAAACTTATGTCGAAGCCGAACTTACTTGACCTGACTTGTTAATTTGATCTCAAGTGGCCCAGTGCTAAAACTTTCACACCCGGCGCGAAAAAAGATGCAAGTGCGATAACAGAATCAAAGCCGACGCTGCAAAGCGCTTCCTTTCGTGCGCTTCTGGCGATAAGGCTGGGCGTAAAGTGGAGTACCTATTAATTATTCAAACTGAATCCTCATTGAGATGCTGTAGTTGTTCAGGTTCGAATTATTTGGAATTGCGTTTAACGCAGCTGAACTATTGGGCTTGGCTAACACTCCTTACATGATTTTTATTGGACCAAGTTTTACCAAATTTAATAAAGCACTCCGTAAGAACGAACGAATTAAAGGGACAGTATCACCATTTTGATGAAATTTGACATTGCATAGGCCCCACCTTTCTGGTCCGGGAACTGAAGACCGATCCTCGAAGCTCCACACCGTTATCCCGCTATCGCCGCTCAAAGTACGAAAGGTGTACCACACTTTGAATCGTGCTTCACTATCTTCACTGTTTAAATGTTTGCGCCGTTTTGAATTGACCGCCAGTAATAAAACTTTTACCCTGGTCTTTTCATCAAATTTTATAAAGCCAAAACGTTTTTCGCACTTATTCATCACCGTTAAATTCATTAAATAGTCGTAGGCAATTTCCGCTGTTTCCTTCGGATTCTAGCGGCTCAACAAAGGAATTCCTCCAGCTTGAATCACAATCTCCCTCCAATGTATGACGTTTATCACGTGATTGTCACGTGATATTTTCTCCCATTGTCAATTGTCACGTCCAATTGTCACTCCCTCCAATTGTCACGTTATATTTCTATAGGCAATACCTAAGGCTACCTCTCCCTAAGGACAACTCAATCAGAAGAACGACCGCGTAAGCGTAGCGTCAATAATGTATTATCTGCGCCAGTTCTGTAGTAATTTTGCATGCTTCCAAACTGGCGGCCATGCTTGTATAGTGGTGGTTCGCTCATGAAAATGAATCATGAAAATGAAATGTGGTTGCAATATTTTTCACCGAGTTCGGTCCTCAAACTATGTTTTTCTGATTCAGAAAAATAAGAAATGCTAGTAAAAAAAAATCAGCTCCATACATGGATTTTTTTTTCGATGATACTGTCCCTTTAATGGACCAACGAGTGAAGATCGATCAAAGAACGATCCTGAGAAAGAAGAAACAAAATGTCTATTTCTTATGCGTTCATTTGATATTCCTACATATGCCCACATTAATATTTGTTAATGCATGTGAACCATGATTGGTGAATGGCGAACCCTGCCAGCGATATGTGTGTGGCTATTTATTCTCTGCCGACAGGAGGCAGGGCCAACTGTCGTGCCTCGAGTAGCACGTGCACGGAGGCTTCGTGCCAGCTAATTCTGCTGACGTGTCGCTTAGTTTGTCGACAAACAAGATTAGAAGCTCCGCTATTTGCTCTGTTGATGCGTCCTGACCTTTGCTTAATATGGAGGGAGCGACGGGCCCCGTGAGACGATGAACCTTAAACTCGTCCTTCTGCAGTAGTTCTCAGTACTTGATTCTCGATTGACAAAGGGTTCATACTTCATACGGGAACACATTGCAGCCTGCTGAATAAATCACAGCTATGCGGAGATCACTTGGACACTGGACAGAGAAGAGAAAGTAGCTAGTTTCTTGGTAGCTCGATCGCTCTAGGCACCATCTTATTAGGGGAAGCGGGGGTAACACCGCCCCCCTAAGCTTTTCGCCAAAATGAGAGAATATGTGTGAAGTCTCTTGGTAGTTTTGGTTACAATATTTAAACATTTGCTCACGTGTTTTAGGTACTTATTTTGCATGCTCCTAAAAGGTTTTCATGTATCACGACTTTTAAAAATACCTTGCATATTTGCCGCCTACAAATTGTGTGGGTAACCCGCCACCGGTGTTGATGTTAACCAAACCCATCCCTACGAAAGCTTTTAATTGTTCAGAGATCGCGTGCGATGAGTTTCCTGTCGGTAAGTGGTAATTTTCGCAAATAATCGGTAATGGACACCTAAATAGGTATAGGTTCATCAGCTGTTTGCCAGTTTTATATAGCTGGCAAGTGCTTGGTCGGGATGCATGAAAAATATAAAGTAAAAAGTCAAATAAGCTGCTTATTCCCGACTTAGGAACATCTACGAACATAAATAAAGCGTGTCTTTGGAATTTCATCACTTATCACGCTACGAACAGGAAACACCGCAACCTCAATTGGGATAACACCGCCACGGGGTGGCGGTGTTCCCCAATAAGTGATCACAAGCAAAAATCGCCAGCGGCAAGAATGTACTGCACGGTTCAAGCAAACCTATCTTACTGGACAAAGCCGATCAGTTATTTTTCGATGTAATCAAGTAAATCAAAATAAGTCTACTTAAAGACATTCAAAAGTGCTCCCAACTCATCGAATTTTTATAAGAGAATGTGCATTTTTCTTTAAATGCCCACAATGAGCTTCGATTACACTGAAACACCGGAACACAAATCAGAAGACGCTTACCTTCGTGCGTTTAATAGGAAATAACGGATTTTTACACTTAATACACGTCCATACTTTCGCCGCCAGATGGGGTGGCGGTGTTTCCCACAGTGGCGGTGTTCCCCCCGCTTCCCCTACTCTGTCCTAACTCTGTCCTACCGGACAGAGTTGGAAGCAAACCCACTCAAGCTATAGCCTACCTACATCTGTAGGCCAGCAGTATGCATAAGTAAATGACCTACATTCGAGTATACTACACAACACATCAGTTCAGTTATAGGCATTGCTCCTAGCATTACTTTTGTCAATGACGTCTGTGAATTTTACCTTGCCAAATTCACAATACGTGATTGAATGTAGCAAGAGTGCAGCATCTTTCTTATTCGTAGCTACTTCATTACCTGCTCCTGAGCTAAGGATTGCCGGAACTAATTTCGACTTCAGACGAAAAGCTAAGTGTCTTAGTCTGCGGCTGCGGCCTTCATCAGTGCCCGGCTGATATGGAGCTCGTCTAGCGCCGGCCATCTACCTCAGTTGGAGGGAGTCCATGACACTCATAGACTGACGGCAATTTCTCCGCTTCATCGCTGCACGAACTCGCTGACCTCGAGCGACGTGATTCTTGGGAAATGACCAACTATCACAATGACTCACAAAGCCTTCCGTCATTTTACCATCGCCTTTTCTTCCTTTTTCCTTTCTCCATTCGGCTTGCTTTCTTCATCCTTCATCCCTTCCCTCCTTTGTCCTTTTGTTTTACCTACAATTCCTATTTCTCCTTTCTTCCATTTCCCCTTTTCCCTCCCTCGTCTTTCCCTTCTCGCCACTCTAGATCACTTCCATGGGGCTGTTAATAGGATTTACACTTATGAGTTGGTGCGTTGTAGTTATTATCTCAACTCTGATTCCATTTTCCATAAAGGATTGGCTTTGCCAAACATAGCTGATTCCAACCATAGCTAAGCAAAGTGATTTGATAACGGCTAGTGTTCGAAGTGTTCTGATTTGACACACAAGTTGATAGGTAGGATTACGTGGTTGGTGGCGCAGCCAATAGCCGGTAAATCTTTCAAACGGGCAGCGTGCGGCTCGGCCCAATGCTCC
Organism: Amphibalanus amphitrite; assembly: GCF_019059575.1. Classification (NCBI taxonomy): domain Eukaryota; kingdom Metazoa; phylum Arthropoda; class Thecostraca; order Balanomorpha; family Balanidae; genus Amphibalanus; species Amphibalanus amphitrite. The sequence goes on from NW_024881515.1 coordinate 1,000,872, forward strand.
GCTATCCTTGAATGAAAAACTGTTTTGCGAGTTATTGGCTGGCGCTTTTCTGATCGACCCGTCTACCGATAAAAACGATAGTACAAGATGAAAGACCGATAGGGCGTCGGGTCCTTGGCGCAAACTTGTCATTGTTTGTTAGTTGTGCCTTACATTCGCAAGTAAATAGTTGATATCAACCGCAGTTTTTTTTTTGCATGAAAAGCGTGGCAGGAGCACTTGAAGTTATTTGATTTGCTGTATATTTGATATATTTGTTATAAACAGTCGACATCCTAGTTTAATTAAATGTCAAGATAAATTGCTTGCCAGATTTTGGTGAAGGAAAATAATTAGAAACATTTTTATGGTGAAATTGCATAGAAACATTATATTGTGGCCGCAGCAAACACCAAATAAGAGCATAGCTTTCTCAAAATATGCTGCACAAGCCACAATTACGCCGACCCATCAAACTTATTACATGAACGTAGCAACAGGTGTGAAAACTAATTGTGCTACCACAACTGTACAGTCCAAGAAAACGCCATTGAGTGTTCTACTTTTGTTGGTCTCTGCTTTAGCTATTGAGTGTTATTACTGATTGCGGAACTCACGCGAAGTCTTCCACAATCAGTTCTGCACTTCCCCGATCGATGCCTCCTTCAGGAGCGCGCAACGTGGCTGATGTCACCCATGACCCCATAACATTCGAGCCAACCCTTCTATGTCGATAGGCGTCGAACGCCTTTGCTGTTCCGCTCTAACTATACACGAACCTCTTTTCTGACGATACATGTCACATGAACTTTCTCACGCCTGAATGACGCCGTGCCGCTGAGCCACCAAGCTTCTACATTCAACGATAAATGTCGGTGACTAACAGATTGAGATACCTCAAAGATGCTGTGCTGCACTGCACGAGCTTCTGCTTCTTACGCTAGATGTCGCTAACTGCCCGACGCCTGAACGATGCTGTGCCGTATTACACAAGGTTCTGCATTTGACGCTAGATGTCGCTAACTGCCCGACGCCTGAACGATGCTGTGCCGTATTACACAAGGTTCTGCATTTGACGCTAGATGTCGCTAACTGCCCGACGCCTGAACGATGCTGTGCCGTATTACACAAGGTTCTGCATTTGACGCTAGATGTCGCTAACTGCCCGACGCCTGAACGATGCTGTGCCGCATTACACGAGCTTCTGCTTTTAAGGCTAGATGTCACTAACTGCCCGACGCCTGAACGATGCTGTGCCGTATTACACAAGGTTCTGCATTTGACGCTAGATGTCGCTAACTGCTCGACGCCTGAACGATGCTGTGCCGCATTACACGAGCTTCTGCTTTTAACGCTAGATGTCACTAGCTGCTTGACGCCTAAACGATGCTGTGCCGCTTGGCATCAAGCTTCTACGTTTAACGATAGATGTCACTGGCACGCGACGCCTGAATGATGCTGTGCCGCATTACGTCAGTTTCTGCTTCCGACAATCCCCGTTGCAGGCGGCCAATCGGACCGCCGAGCCATTTCTGTGTGGCAGTCTGCATGGCTTTGCGTTTAGTTAAAACTAATGTGGCTATGAAATTAGGTACGGAGTTCGGGCTGACCGCACAGCTCACACAGTTGCGTTGCTGGTCAATAACATCATGAAACCGTTTTTTCTGGAAAATGGTTATGAGGATAACGAAACACTGTCACCGTGAATGGTTCGTGCATCGAACAATGACTAGAAAGGAAACATCTTATACCAAATCCTGAAGACACTAGCGGAGCCGGAGCGCCTATTGAAGACAAAGTGTCATTATACTCTTTAAACAGTCGGTTTTATCGGTTTTATAATGCAGAGAACAGGCACCATTCGGGCTTCAACCAGTTTGACCTGACGGGTATCCCCAAACGTGCCCCGCACGCCCCGCCATTGTCCCGGCACAGTGTCCCGTCACGTCCCGCCAATGTCCCGTCACGTCCCAGCAATGTCCCACCAGTTTCCCGGCACGTCTGGTAGTGTCCCCGGCACGTCTGGCAGTGTCCTATTGAGCCGAGCATGGACCGGCCTTGGCCCCTGCGTCCGTTCCCACGCGGCCATATACCGGCGGTGGACGCGACAGCTGCAGGCAGAGAATATGGCCTCCGAGCAGCGCGACGGTCACCGTCTGATTGTCCGAGAGTCGCCACTGCTCTGGCTCCTGTGCAGGTTGAAAGGCGGGAGACAGCGCTGGGTAAAATTGCTAATCACATGACACATAAGAAAAGGCTAAAACAGACCCGTCGGTTAGAAAATTGCACGGGGAAGTCCATTCAAATACAAAGGTATCTTTCGCTCCGTGGAATAAAACGGTCCATAGATCTCTGTGCACTGAAGTAATTGACTCATTGTGCATAGGTGGCGGAACGGGGAGGGCACCGGGGCACCGTGCCCTCCTTTGATTTCGACATTTTAACATTAGCCCTATGGGCGTGGCATGGAAAGACTGGGACCAAAAGTCGGTAGTGCCCCCCCCCCCCTTAACCCGCGCCCCAGTGGCGGTCTCAGCCAACTTCGCCCTAGTGGGGAGGGGGGGGGCATATGTTACCATCCACCTCTAACTCAAAAACTAAGAGGGCTAGAGAGACGCGGTAAAAAGCAGTCGATAGCTCTCAATGCGTACTGAAAGTATTTCAGTCAATTTTCATCTTAGAGCAATATTGGGATCACCAGAGGTCATCAAAGGTCAAAATTTGCCAATTGTCATCATATTTTTCAGAAAACATGCCGTTATCTCAGGAACTATGATAGCTAGAAAAACACATTGAAAAGCAATCGATAGCTCTTGGACTCTTCTTTTGATAATGTTATAATCAAAATTGACCTCAGGCCATTGGTTTATCCTACAGAGGGCAAAAACTCCAAAAATAGCTGTTTTTACGAAAAGTGTTTTTTTCGACAATTACTTTCGACTGCAAAAAGCCACGACATTTATATTGCCAGAACCGTGTTCCTCTTACCGAGACGCGTCGAATGAACTATAATTTGACCTTGAAAGGTCAACTTGAAAATTTGACCTCAGGTCAAGGTCATGACCTGACCGGAAAATGTCATGTTGCATATCAGTCGATGCGTCTCAACAAGACAAACACAATGAGACCATCCCCAGCGTTCTATCTTTCCAATCGCGAGTTATTGGCAAAAATCTGTTTGTAGCCTCAAATGACCTCGGATGACCTTTCTAGAGGCTCTCAGCAAAAGTGACACCTTGGTCATTACGGCTGGTCCAAATCATTGTGATTCTGAAATATTTAGACTGTTTCTATGCGTACACACGGATCTAGAGGCATTTTCATTTTTCTCCATTGACTTGTAATGGAAAGGTCACGCCACTGACCTGACCTTAGGTCACGGATATAAAAAAAAATCCGAGATATACAAATTGTAGGCGTCCATAACAGCATGCAATCCATCAAGTTTAAAACCTTTCTGACAAACACTGCAGGCTGGACAGTGGACATGATTGCAAACATTTTTAGGCTTGGTCAGTTAACTTGACCTGGTGACCTGACCTGACATGACCTGGGGTCAAAAATTTCACACATTGTCCAAAATTGATGTACCAAAAGCTACCCCAAGCGGCGCGGCGCTACGCGATGCGGTTATTTATTCACACGCAAAAAACGCGACAGGGTGGTAACATATGCCCCCCCCCCCCCCCACTGGGGCGAAGGTTAATTGAAGGTGTTCCGCCGCCACTGTCATCGTGCTGCAATTTTGATGGCATTTCTTGCATGTTAGCTTACGAGAACAGTGTATGCAGGAACGGTTGGTGTGTGTTATTCTTGATTCGTTCTCCCTTTGATGGCTCTGCTGTCAACGGGCCATAATGGACGCTCTATCGGCGGACGGCGGCACAGCATCAGTGCCACCTATTGATCACGGCGAGAGTTACTATGAACTGTGAGTGAGCTGCGGGAGAGTCACTGCGGGGTGAGCTGTTAGCGGGGGTAAGCTTCTGGGGTGAGCTGCGGGAGGGAGCTACTACGGCGGAGAGCTACGGGAGGGATGAGCTGCTTGACGGAGAGGTAAGCTACTACGGGGGGGGGGGAGTTGCGGGCGGCGAGTTACTGCGGGAGGGGTGAGCTGCAGAAGGGAAACTGCGGGCGGCCTCCTCCCGGCACAGGAAATGGGATCCGGCAGTGGGGAGAACGGATGGATGGACCGAACGGACGGAGCGGCTACGTGGGAGCACCGCGTCGAACGCCACAGGTGACCACACTGGTGTGTAACTGTATACAGTCAGTTACGTGAACTAAATATCATCACACCGCCCGATATCAGCACGCCGGCACATCTCAGACCACATAACCACACACGTGAAGTCGTGTTGCAATATGAGTCTGTGCTAGAGGAAGGCGGTTTCTGCTGAATCAAATAACGCACGGTCGGTCAACATTAAGAGGCGTCGAAAACACATGTCGGTTCGCACGCACTTCCAGCGATGCGTGCTGTTTGGTACGACACCTGGCTGCACTTGTTAAGTGTGCCCCGACGATATGGGAAATCAATGACAGAACAAGAGCTCTACGCTTTTTGTGAAGGACTTATTGACATCATTGTACGATAATGTGGCGTAATGCCACAATACCGCACACAATACACATTAACATCCTACAAAACAGTCTGGCTACCAGAAAAGCCTGTCTCTTGCAATCGATGCAGTCAGACGTCGAGACGACAAACTGCAAGGTGCAACCCAAGATTCTTGGTGCAACCAAAGTTTCTTTAACCCTCGCCGGCTCAGGCCATTTTGCGTCCTTTGACGGCACAAGGGAGTGATTGATTGATTGATTGATTGATTGATTCATATTTTATTTATAAAACATTTTCACAGTCATACATTCACACGGATTGGTGCAGAAGCGACAAGCGCTTATCTCTAAACACCTCTCCCAGTTCCCTACAAGGTAAGGGGCACGACCACCGCCCCCGACCGCCCAGCCGCAGCAGACCGACCCCCTTGGTGCGACCCCCTCGCGTTTGGCCCCTGATCGAGCTAGAGGCTACGCAGAAAAAAACGAGCGTGTTGGCCGTCACGAGAGGAAGCCGATGATACCCAATTTTAAGGTCCTAGATCATCGGTTGACCTTCCAGGTCAGGTCACTGACCCAGAAGTCGGGAAAATCGAGACCTGTTAGAAAGTCGTAATGTGTGGATGCTATGGGCTTTTTTCGGGGTGCTGTTCACTCACGAATATCGTGTTAGTTTTGATCACAGATGATGTCTTTAAGCATTTAGACCAGGTCGGGTCAGGTCAGGTCCACCAGTAGGGGTCGTGACGGGTATTCGTAGTAGGTACGTGTCAACCGCCTCTGACAGCTTCGTAACTTGTTACGAATGCACCAAAACTACTTCGTAAATGTTCAAATGGTTGCTAAATTCGAATTCAGCAAAAAAAAAACTAGCCTAGAAACATGTACAACTCGAAAAAGTGAACCGAGGTCACCGAAAGTCAATGACCTGACCTGACCTTCAACTGACCTTGAAATCCACCCTAATGCATGGCAGCAACACCAAATCATATGTTTGAACGCTGGAAACCACGAAAAGCTTGCAAACGCGCGGCTAATGCGAGCCGACATACGCCGAATCACGATTCTGGCCAAACATGGTCTCGGAAAGTAGGTCACAGGTCAAAGGTCATTTGGGTCAGGGTCATGAAATTTTCAGGATAGGTGTAAAATTGATCAATGCGAGGGTATTGAAAGCTTCGTTGCGATCGGCTGCTTTTTACGTGAGTTATTTGCGAAAAATCTTAGGGGGGGGGGTTGCATCAACCCCCGTGCCGGCGGGGGTTATGAATATCAAAGAAGTTAGTAAATTACTACGACTTGCTAATCTTCCTTCGACTCGATGTCGTGCGTATCTCGCTTGCAATTTATTTCAGTCTGCTTCAAGTAAGCGATCTTTAATTCTAGCACGAGAACTTCGTTTGACACAGCTTCTTTTAAAGTTGAAACAGCCCATAGTTCTGTAAGAGAGAAATCACTAATTCATTGGGCCCAGCTGTGCGGCTCGTGGTGCCGGCCCGGCTGCGCCGTATGGCCAGGGAGGGGTGTCGTAGGACTGTAGCCCGCCGATCGCCGCTCAAAGGACCCCAACAGAGAGCGCCCAGTACCGCCGGCCGCCCGGGGCAGTCGCTACTTCATCCGAGCGAACAAGGTCCGTTGGATGTGGCCCAGCGGCGGTGCAGCGATCGATGGGGCTGTCCGCGGCCCACCGGTCCTGTCGTCCGACTGTCTGTCCCACTCTCCGACAGAGTTGGAAGGTGGACGGGTGGGGGAGTCATAAGAGAAGTGATCGGTGCTAAACGGTAGGCTGCTATTTTGAGCTGCAGTGGATACTTCCTACGTTCGATCGTGAGATGCAATGACATGTTGACTGTTGAGCTACCCTGGGCAAATCAGTTATCAATAAATCACTGTCGTACGTGAAACAGCGCCAAGTGCGAGCAGTTTTTTCTTCTTCGATTATAATCCTAACAACATATTGCTGTCAAATGTAGCAGGGTTAAATATGGAATAAAGTTGATGTTCCACGTGTTTGTATATTTTAGGATAGATTGTGAGATTGTTAGACCTTTTCCCCATCTTTAAAATGTTTATCCCCAGAAAGCAGGTACAGTAATTTACCCAAAGTAAGTAAGAGCGAGATTGAATATAATACTGACGACCTTTGACACCACCGCGCTATGTTATATCATTTATCATGACAAATAAAGTCGGAAAAGGCAAATAACTCTGTGAGGGTGAGCCCCGCTGCATTACAATTTAGTTCATGTCCGTTTCCGGGCGACTAAGTGGAGCCGGCGGCTGCCCGGGCCTGCGACTAACCATGTAATAAAGCTGGAACTGCCGCTCCATGGCCGTATAGTCGGGCGGTAAACTGGTGCCATCCGTCCCGGGCCGTCCGTCGGCGCCACGGCTCTGCCTCTGAGGACTGTCTTCAGTCGGCGCGGCGGCACTGGGGACTGCCTTCAGTTCGCTGAGGACAGTCCGAACTCCGAGGGACTGAGGACGGTCTTCAGTTGGCAATACCGTACTTGGGACTGTCCCTAGCGGGGAGAAAACTGCACCGGCCCTACTTTGACCCGCTTCAAACCCGCTCCCACATACTGTGACCCCGCGCCGACCCCACACCCACAGCCTGCGGCTCCAGTCCGCGCCTGAGGCCGTCGGGACCGGCTAACACTCAGTGATCCCGGCCGGGCGTCTGATTAAAGGTCTCCGGAGCGCCGAGGTCGCCTCTCTGCGTGCTCGCTGCCGATTCCCCCGAGACAGAGAGACTGTTCCCGGCGAGAAAGCCTCGCGCGCGCCGCGCCGTCGGCTGATGGATCGGGCGCCCCGCACTAAGGTGTGTGCCGGCTGTGCTGGCAGGCTGGCGGCGCTGTCTGCTGCCGACTGCCCGGGCCAGCCGTGCTCAGGACGCTTCGCGTCACACCAAGATGCCTTCCAGTGCCGGGCTTCATCTCTCTTGCATGCTAATGCTGGTGTGTAAGCTTAATTCAATTTCCTCTCCCCTTTTCACTGGGGCCGACCCACTTTCTAATGCAAAGCTGGTGATAAGATTGCTTCCAATTTACTTGTTTTTATACATAGCCATCGCGTTTAGATGGTCTCCCCCAAAGATATTCATCTAATTATCATTGAAGCACATAAATTATGCGGCTTCCTATTTCCGTACAACAAGGCCAGAGTGCTTGGCTCTCCAATTCGCCAATGCCTCGCGCCTCGTAAATTCATCCTCCGTGGCACACATATATAAAGCGGACGACAAGCCCATCTCACCACTCTTCCCAGCCATCCTGGAAACGATTACCTCTCGCCGTACGCGCCTCAGGAGCAGATTTCGGCCACGTTATGAGACTTTACAACCCCGCGGATGTGCCTTGACGGGCTTTTCATAAGTTTAATATTACCAAACTTCGCAGCACAAGATTCTGGTAAAATTTATGTTCTAAATATCTTTACCTTCTGACTTTTGTTTTAAACATGGCCTGACATAGCAGCGTGCTGGCTCCTTGCCGTAGTGGAGCACCACGGCCGGGGTCGCTGAGCCGTTAATCGACATTTAATGGGCTGGGGAGGGCGGTCAGGTGGTATGTACGCACAGCGGCGGCGCAGGGACCACGTATCGGCACGCAAGGTGGCCTCTGTGACAGCCTGGTCTCCGTGGTAGCGCGGCCCAACGCCTCGACCAGCCGCTCACCACGCAAGGTGACTTCTGTGCGCACGGTGCGTGACGGAAAAACAATCAGGGTCCTTCAGGGCTGCCGGAACTATTGACACTGCGCTCCCGGTCGCCAGTCAGGTGCTTCCTGTCTGTAGAAAGGTGGGCTGCTGTGTTTCCCCAAATGCTTCCTGTAGGTGTCCTGTCCCTCTCCCATAATGATACTCATATGTAGCAGCATTCACTTATTTCTTTTTCTCTTTTCAGTGAAATATGAAATATGGAGTGTATTAAATTCATCGATTAAAACCGTTTTCTCCTAATGTCTTTCCAATGCTTGTCAACTTCCGTTATCGTCCTTTCTACATCCTCGCTACACTGTCAGCTGTCTACCGACTGTCCAAACTGCAGTTTGGACTGCCCACCGTTCACCGATCACCATATTACATTCGTCCCATTCCATTTCATCCATCCAATGTCTACTGCCTGCTCAGTCTTCATAGACCAAGACGTTCACAGCCAAGCAACACCCGTCGTTCGACAACCCATGCACTCCTCCCGCGACTGTTTGTGTTTCGCTCCACCGTAGTGTTTCGCCCACGCCCTGTCTGCTGCCTAGTGGCTGTCACGCTGACCGTCTTCCGTCCGTCCATCCCATTCCCGTTCGATCTCAGCTCCTCTTTTTCTGATGTCTCAAGGCCGGACAGGCAGAGGCAATCAAACGACATCCGACTGAAGTCTTCCATCCGAGGCGCATCAATCCTAATAGTCTTTGATCCAAGTTCGCCCTTACACGATCACTTTAGTCTGGTCGATGCATCTTTTCAGAATGCATATCTGAGTTGACTTCGAGTTCGGTTGGGCGCGACGTTTGCCAGTATTTTTCGGAAACTTTTACACTAGTTCAGAGCCTGGTATTAATACATAGATTGTAGCAGCTTTTTGGTGCAGGTTTCTGCTTTGTAATTTATTTTCCGTCAGACCTTTGTTTACTTTGTGAAATACCTATATAAGTGAAAATAACAGAAGAGAAACATCGAAAAGAGCACGTAAGGGGATATATTGAGTCAAAGAAAATATAAAATATTTAGATCAAATCGAATAAAGTTAGAAAAGTTTTCGTCAGTGTTTTTACTAAGCAAGGATATTTTGTTCCCAAGCAGTGATGCGTAGAAATGCTCATTGTTTATTCCTGATCGATCTGCTTTAGCAATAGTTCTTCTTTGTATCTTTGCTCTCTCAGCATGCCACGCTCAATCTTAAATAATACAAAATTCATTCGAAGTGCCCTCGTCTACTGTTTCTGATGCACTGCACAGCGCGAAAAAAGCAACGTAATGTGACCTCTGTAGTCTGGCCTGCAGGTCAGCTCACCTGTGGCATTATCGGGTCGTGACCGGCACGTCGGCCAACGGCCGGCGGACCGGCGCACAGTACATCACCGGCCCGATAGCCCGCCGACCGCGACACGCGCCCCACGACCCTATGAATTCCTGATGGGCCCACGTGCGCCGATTGACCCGCCGCGCCGCGCCGCCGCCGCCGCTGGACCGGCCCGGTCACGTGACTTCCGTCGTCGGTCGCTGCCGGCGGCGGCCGTCGGTCACGTGGTGGACGGTATCGCTGATGAGCGCCGTCGCGGCCCATGTCGATGTCGATGGACAGTGCTCGCCGCGATGACAGGGGAGCTGTCGGAATGGCGTGGCGCCGTCCGCGGGGTTATAGGCCGTCTGCGACCGACCCGATACGGGATATTGGGAAATCCGCGTGTCAGACGCGTGGATTCGTTAACGACCCAACTCATCAATATTGCGTGAGCCTGTTACACGGAACGCACTTTGGCGTCGCTGCTCAGCGTCATAATTAATCCACAAATGCAATGTGGCTTCTGCGGCCTCCGCATCGGCAATGGTTTTGCATTCGCTGATTGGTTTTTGGATCATGGATGCTGGTGACTTATATGATTGAAGGCGAAACTGTGTGAGTTGGTTTAACTGACAAAACATTCCGTTAATTACAACTCCTGTCTGGGTTTTATTTATTTTCACATACCTAAGTCAGCTTCAGGCAGTTCTATTATTGATTTACCTACGGCTAGCCCTGAGGAAAGTGTCAGGCACTGCTCGGCTCCACCCATCCCCTCCCCTCCCCTCCTGATATCACCCGGCGGCCAAATTCCACCGCAGTTCCGGGACAGACGCGGCTGGTTGATATCCAAGAAGCGGCACCCTGCTTGGCCATGACAAACGAGCTCATTCGCCGTAGAATATGGGCTACTAGAGGCGCGCTTGACTCGGCCATCTCGGTGGCAGTGACGTGATTTTCTGCTGCGCCGTTCGGCCCTGACGGCACAGTGCTACACTCCGCGACGCGCCATGAATTATCACTGACCCTACCCTGGAACTGAGACGTTCTGTCAGAAACTCGCAAAATTGCTCGTGCGATGGAATTATGCGTAGTGTTAAATGAATTGAGAAATGATGTTCATCCACATTTTACATGGAGCTAATGTGCAAAGCTAATCCCGTTCAGAAGAGAAGGTAACCTTTTTATTGATACACCATTACCGATCAAACATCACTTGAAGCCAGAAGCGTTGCTCAGTCATCACGGACGCACTTAAAAAGGCCACCAAGTTGGCTGGGAGCTCGCTTTACTTCTTGCCAGTCAAGCCACACGAGTTGTCCAAACTCCGGCATCAGCCGCAAGTTTCCACCGTGCCGGCAGGGGAGGAGGCCGTCTCGGCCCCGAGTGCCAGGACAGCCGGGCTGGCGGCGCCGGCCGGTCACCGCGGTGGTATTGGGGCCACGTGCCGGGCGCTCAGCCGGCGCCGGAGCCGGTCTAAGGCCGGAACTGCACTGGAATGTGAAATATGAATCGAGCTTAGTGCCCAGTGCGTGGAAATGGGGCGACTCGTGATTAAACGAACGCTACCGGCAACAGTTGGAACACAAGTAATGTGAAGTGTGCTTACATTATATAATACAAGAGCTGATTCACGGAGGACCAGAGCACGATTTTATATCAGGTGTTGTATTCGTTGGCAATCCGATATAAGCGGTATGTAGCGTATGACATCCCATAAAGTGTCTGGCGTTTTAACTGACTTTATGCGCTCATACTCAGCATGCCTGATTGGTTTTCTATTGCATTGGTCTGGGCCCTGGGGTCAAGTAAAATAACCGCTCATAAAACCTCATCTGTTTTGACACTTCATCTCCAGATTAGATTTATTTTACGAGCGAGGAACAGTAGCATGGTAACAACCAAAACATCATTATGTTCGTGATTTTTTCGTCTGGGGTTCGTCTGGGGTCGGTGGTGGATGATTTGTATGACTCGCTTATTCCTTTATACAGAGACGACTTGCATGACTCATAGTTTGTATATATGCAGGCTAGGATAACACCGCACATGTACCACCTGCAATCTGTCGGACAGCTTTTGAACCATGCAGTATAATAATAACGCTGATACCTTATATTAACTTCAGTGTATAAGTGCAGCACTGATCACTAGGTATGGGTCCCATGCCACCCCCAATAGCTCTGGTGGCATAGGCTGACCCAGTCGGTAAGGAACCCGCCTCGACCGCTGCCCTGCTCTCCCCGCGCTCGCGGCAGTGCAATCAGACTGACATATCGTAGACGTGCGGCGGCGGTGGGCACATCTCTGACTGGTTTATACCCGTCTCCGTTTCAATCCAACTCCGATGGAGCGCCGCGCCGCGCCGCCGCCCGCCGCCCGCTGCCCGCCGCCCTCTCTGGGGCACTCACCGGCCGCGGCTGGGTGCCCGGCCGCTCCGCCGGGACGGGTGACCCCCATCACGGCCGGAACCGGGTCTTAATTGCGCTGTTCCGGCCGCCGCGCTCATGCTCCGAGCCGCTAACTCGCCATAACTGTCTCCTTCCGTGACGTCCAGCCGGCCTCGGCTGAAGTTCACAGTTGAACATGACCATTAGTGCTAACCTGACTGTTAATTTCGCGTCGACGCTAACTTCAAGGAAAAAGTCGACCTTTGTTAGCGTAACATTCCAGGCCCTGTTATGCTAAGAGGTTATCACATCCGCTGTGACTTACTAAGAAATCACTAGCATAGGAAGCGAGTCGCTGGCTTCGATGCATTGTAACCTCATTACCACACGCCAGCTTAAAATGACGGTGATTTGTATGGCAAGCCTTTGCAAACTGAACAAGCCGCTTGAAATGAACTTAAAAGGAGTAAATGACATGGCTGATACGTGCTGATGAATACAAAGATATAGGTTGAGTGAAACGAAATGAATTATGCTACATGTAAGCGCATCGGCAATGCATGGAGTAATTAAAACATTAGGAAATCCCTATAAGTATAATAAGCGCTCATCTAAATGGTTTATATGTGTACATCTAAAAGCGTTGCCTCCAGATTGTTCTGCGTCGCCCGAACTGTTGAACCCCGTCAATGCCCATGTGGGCGAGTGTTTCGTCTAAATGGAAACTTACTAAGTCATTCCAAGACATCAGTGAGAGTGTAACTGAGCATAATGCGATTTCAACGTTTCTACAGTCAACTCATAAATTTTAAAGTGAAATTTTCTAGCAAAGTCTTTAAAATAGACTGACACTTGCATGTGAAGAAAAGAAAACAGGGAAAGAAATCCACGTAGAGTTGCATGCCATGATGCCATAATCCGACAAAGTGTGTAATTTCACGAGCCCTGATAACCACCCTTGCAATGAAAGGCAAATACTCAAGACAAATGTAAATGAACTCCACAAGAAAGCACATTTAAGCATACGAGTGAAAACTGTTCTCCCGGCAGACGTTGCAAAAAGAAACTTCGTATGCCACCCACACACCGATTAGCACATCGCTTGATCTAGGGCTCACGACTCCCACTATAAGGACGCGTTAAAGGCCCATTCTCCGTCGGGGCTGGCCACGACAGCGACGGAGGACGCGACCGAGCCACATTAATCTTGCGCCGGCACTGCGTTGATTGCCCATTCATCGATGTCGTTTTTGCGGCGACGCCGGGGCGCGGGCGATGGAGTGGGGAATCTGGGACAGGACGCCCCCGTCGGCGGCGCCCCAGATCGGGCGATGGAGTGGGATATCTGGGACAAGATGCCCACAACTCGGCGGGACCAGTGGGACAAGTCAGCGACCTTAGCACGAACGGAACTGCTCCGAAAAGGTCCGAGCACTGGTCCGAAATTCACGGTTCGAGTGCTAGCACACGATAGTGGTTGTAATGGATCAATAGGGACAAAAAGGGATTAATTGATTTAAGAACAAAGACGGATTTTAGAAAATGCAATGGATCTATAGCCTCCGGATGATGCCACCGCAGTCGGTGATGAGTTTTAAGCTACGTTACATTTTACAATTTCTGGATGCCTTCTCCTGGTAAAGCTCGTGAATTTCTCTGGACGCATGAGATCTACGACTAAATATATATAAAATAGTGAGCGACAAGTTTGATGCCGGCAGGGGATGTATGTAAGCTGAAAAAGATGTTCGCTTAATGCCTTCTACGGCCAAAATCTTATTATGTTATAAAATCTTCCGTCCCAGCGCCTTTACGCGAGCGCCAATGTTGAGGAGTGCTACAAACGATCAGAAATGTGTGACGGAAATCGACACTTAGGCTGGCGTTGACGGCCGCTGGGACTTGTTGAATGTGTCGGAGGGGCAGCTTCCTGCGGCGGCGGCGGCGGCGGCGGCGGCGGCGGGGGCGGGGGCGGGGGCGTCTCAGCGCTGAGCGGCGCGCCACCCATCAGAGCGGGGGCGCCGCGCTGGCAGCGCTCGGGCGGATGTGCCGCCCTGTAACCGACTGACGAATCGGTCGCCGATGAGCGTCCCGTCCGCGCCGCTCCGACCTGACGACCTCCGCCAGACAGATGGCTCCGGGGGCTGATCTGGAACATTGGGGACGCGCGCCCAAAGGTCAGAGAGGTGTCGGCGGGCGCACAGCCGCGCCACAGACCCCGGAAAGGCAGCACCTGCCGCCGGCGAAAGGTCGGCCCGCCGCCCCCGGATAGGTCGGCCGACCGCCGCTGATCGCAGCTCATCGTATTGTGACCGCCCCATCTAGTGTGGCTCAGATTTAAAGAGACCGCCGAAATGAAAGTGCTATGAAAGGAGTGATGTGGTTTAATGAAACGAATGCGTTGATGTAAAACGAAACTGATTGTATGGAAGGTATCAGCAACCATTAATTGGGTCATATTGAAGTAGAATTACAATTGATAGCGTGGATATGTTACAGGGAGTTTGAGAAATCCGTGAGTTTGCAAACTCCCTAGGGAGTTTGCAAACTCCCTGACCCATCAGTGAGTTTGCAAACTCACTAGGGAGTTTACAAATTCACTAGGGAGTTTGCAAACTCACTGACCAGTCAGGGAGTTTGAGAAATTTCAGAGCGATTGAGCCAAATAAAAACAAGTGTGCAGCATGTGGGTGTCATACGTGCCGTCCGTGATCTTGAAACAAAGGCGGCTAGTTGAAGGGCCTCACACGCTGACAAAAAGCTTATAGATCATATGCACACCATTAAGACCTTTTTTATTGTAAACTGCTTAGTGATCTATCCATGCATGTACCGCCGCTTTAGTCATACATTTATTTAGTGCACGTCCCAATTAGATCCGTTCCACTCAAGTGTGGCTATTCCAGAGTCAGGCTCAATATATCAAAGTAGAAACAGCTCACTGTTGGTCACTTGCTAAAGTACAGGCACACGCACCAATTCACGCCCAGGCCATTCTCACTCCGCCATAGACGTGTCATCGAGAGCCGGCGCTGCTGGCAGCCAGCCCAGCTGCGCCTGGCGCACGCTGCTTGTTTGTTTTTGTTTTGTTGGGTTAGGCCCTTTCGGTCTGACAAGACCATTTCAGAGCCGGACGAATGATAGGAATTAGGGGGAGACATTGGTCTGGGCAGACACCCTAGTCGCCGGGGCTGACTGAGCCCGTCCGAATGGACAGGCCGACCAGCCCCCCAAGCACTCTCTGAACCCGGCTACGGGGTGCGCTCCCTCGGGAGCAGCGGTGCCGCTCCAAGGGAGCAGCCCGCATGAGATAAAGGTGCCTGTCCAGCCTGGAGCGGGGGTTTCGGCGTGGAGGAGAAGGATTTCAGTATCCTGATTCCTGAGGATGAAAACGACGGAACGGAGGATCACGTTGCTCCGAACCTCCCCTTTACATAGCCGCGAGTAGCATTTGTTTCGGTAAACAATGAAGGATCTGTAAGCTTTTTGTCAGCGTGCGACGGTTATATAGGCCGCACCACTAGTCGCCTTTGTTTTAACATCACGGACGGCACATATGCCACCCTCATCTTACACACTTGATTTTATTTGGCCCATTCGCTCTGGAATTTCTCAAACTCCCTGACCGGTCAGTGAGTTTGCAAACTCCCTAGTGATTTTGTAAACTCCCTAGTGAGTTTGCAAACTCACTGATGAGTCAGGGAGTTTGCAAACTCCCTAGGGAGTTTGCAAACTCACGGATTTCTCAAACTCCCTGTAACAGATACATTTTTCGAAAGAAAAACTACTACAATGGGTTTCCATCGCACTGACCAATGTATACGATTGGGCAGAATGCAGTTCATTTGAGTTCGTTTAGTGTATAATAAAATTCGCTTTACTGGAGTTTTTGGCCTTTTGCGCTTAGCAGCACATTGAATTTATCGCCAGATTCAACGCTACGGTTATTGCATAATACATCTTTCATTTCGTCTCAAGTTTCATGATAAGATCGACCCATTTTCCTAGCCTTAAACTTCTTACCTGTCATTCAGTTGTTAAATGACTTCCGAGGAACTTTGAACACTTTCGCCAGAGAACTGAGCGTTTCGTTTGAAATGACCTGTCTTCCTGGTATCGCTACCTGAAAGTGTTTCCTCTTTCAACGATGCAGCTACAATTCTACTTGTGACCTGACCTGAGAAAAGCTGCCATTGTTATTATTCATATCTGAGTATCCTCACGTCGTTTTGTTTGTCGTGTGTAAGTTAGATGGCACAAATTCGCACCACTCACCATGCGTTGGTGAACATAAAGGAAACTCCATGTGACGATGGCTCCTGTCCAGTTCCACGCTTGCCAACAATGAGCTTCCCAGCCATGATTACTATTCATGATATATCACAATGTATGGACATTTCTGGAGTGATCCACTGGCACGAGCGGCACTGATACGATATCGCCCAATCAGGTCGTAGCTGCGAGAAATAAATTATGAAAGTCTGAGATATCCGTCATAAGTCAACAAATTACACGGCGTAAAGGGCGGCACAGTGGCCAGACAGCGCGCAGTGCCGGTTTTATTTCGCCCTAACCGAGGTGACCGCCAGTCCATTTCCGCCTTTGGCCGGGGGAAGCTGGCCCCTAAAGCGTCCATAACTCTCGCAAGCTGGCCGCGCCTGTCAATTTCGGCCTCTTTTATTGGTGGTGGTCAGTGCGGCGTGGCCGGGCGGTGGCGGTCGGGTGGCCGGGTCACGCACCGGGCCAACATTGATTGGGCCGCGGGCCGGGCCGGCGGCTAATGCTCCGCCGCCGGGGACGCCGCGCGCTGACCGGAGCCGCGGCGGCGCGGCGCGGCGCGGCCCGGCGCCCATCAGCCGGTGATGACCAATCAGCGATGCCCGCCGCCGCCGGAAGAACAGGCGGCTTATCATGGCCGGGCCATTCACACAGGCGCTCCCCGGACGACGGCCGGTCGTATCTACATGCGGACTGCGGCCGCAATCGCTGTCGTGATCAGCATTCAGATGTGGGCGGCGGCCCGCGGACGACCGGTCCGGGAAGCACCGCATGCGGCTGTGGAACGGAACGTCCAAGGGAGCCTCACCGGTGATTGATATAAGAAAGCCTCACGGCAGGAATAAAACACTGTCTGAGGTAAAAGTTGCTGTATCCAGAATCGCTTAATTCAAGGTTCAGACAAACCAAAATTGGTTAGTGGAATAATCTACGAGTAAAATTCATCTTAACAAGAATTTGACCGACTTGATAAAAACTATTGGTGGCCCAAGAGTTGGCTGAAATCATTCGTAAAGACTTTATGTTGGTTTTAGGGAAAGCTGGTACTGCGTGCAGTACAAACGCTTAAGTGTGTATTATTTCGTCACGTAAATAAAAATACACTTTAGTAATCCTAACCCAAGTACCAACGAAAGGTAAGTTTCAATTGACACGGAAGTAAAACCGCCCACTTATAGGTATAGAACCCCCCCCCCCCTTTTCATACCGTGAGCGCGTTCAGCTCCAGTGGGTCGTCCTAGCACGCGTCCTGGTTGTAGACGCAGTCATGTTATGGTTACACTTACACGCATTGTGTCAATAAACACACGCGTCGCTCGATACGGGGGCGGTGCCGTTCCCACCACCACCCTTCCGGGCCCCATTAGCAGGCCGTCGGCTCCTTTTGATCGGTGCCGCCCGCGCGCTGAATAGAATTGGGCTCCTGGTTCATACGCGGCAGGTGTCAACAG
The DNA here is from genome assembly GCF_019059575.1 of Amphibalanus amphitrite. Taxonomy (NCBI): domain Eukaryota; kingdom Metazoa; phylum Arthropoda; class Thecostraca; order Balanomorpha; family Balanidae; genus Amphibalanus; species Amphibalanus amphitrite. The sequence goes on from NW_024881515.1 coordinate 1,018,535, forward strand.
CCGGGCTCAATTATATAGATATACCTTTCGGAAAACCAACGTTACACCCATTCGCCGCCAGCATGACATATATTGACATAAACCAAATGCAATTGTCCGCTGAGCCCCACACGGACAGTCCTCCGTTCACACCACCACCTCACAATGCCTTACACCCGATACAGATCCTGAGCACCAACGCGGACTGACCCTGACCCGCGACTGAGCTCGCGGTCAGGGTCAGGGGTTCCACTCCTAGCCACACAACTACGGTGTGTGGCTAGGAGTGGAACTGTAGTGTTGTATAGTTCGTGCAGGAGTGCAGGAGCGGTGTGCACGGAAAAAGAAAAACGATGCGACTGGTGTCTGTTGAGTTGAAGTCCTGATGCCTCGCTGCTTTTTGCGGCTTCAAATTTTATGATAATGGCCGTTTCTTGTCTGTGAAACTTGTCGGCGCCTTGTGTTTGCCAACACGCCCAAGCAGCGCGGCTGCGAATCAAACAACAACAGTGCGTCGTCAGAAAGCTTGCACGACTTTGGAGCATCATGTGGCATCACCGTTCACAGCCTCCATAACTTGCGCTAGTAAAACTGTGCAGCCAATTAACCAGCAAGCGGAGCCTGTGGTATCGGCTTCTCTTTATCATGTAACGTCTCCCATTTGGGCTAATTTCTAACCACCAACTAATCTGCATCTTAATTTATTCTGCTTTAGCTCTTACCTCAATTGGAAACTAACTTCATGAATCGACCAATAAAGGGGATTAGAATGACGTAACGAGATGTTGAAGGAATGCAGCTGACTGTGAAGAATAGGTATTGAAGGCTGTACAATGTGATTTTTTTTGCTTGCATCAATAATAAGACGAATCCATATCAACCATAGTTGTATAACAGATTGCTATTGAGTGAACTTCTCCTGATTAAACTGCTGCATCAAATGGGCACTAAAGAAACGTATATGGTGATTGTTCTAGCAGCTTGCCTTTGAAACAAACGCAAAGTTACGACAATGATAAGTTACATAGGCATGACAAAATTACTCAGCACACTCTCACTCGAATCCTTCACCCATGAATGGCTCTAGCTGTTTTGGCAGCGTAAAACTCACTCAGCATGCTATGACAACGAACGATAACGACACTGCCACTGCTTACTTTTACTTACCTTATCCAAGCATCCATAAATTTGACAATTTGTTTATGGCTATCACAAAACTTGTGACACACCTCTCACCTGATATAGGGTAGAATAGAGTAGTCAAAGTGGATGACTCAGACAGCTCGCGGCGGTTCGCATTTGGACCTCCCTCGCCGAGCGCGCGGACCCCCCAGCGCCCTGCACTGGTAGACTGCACCGCAGCACAGCCGTGTCTGGCGGTACGCCGCACGATTCTAGCGTCATCGTGTCGTGCCGTCCACTGTTCAGCGCTCTCTTCGAGGCTATTTCTCCAGCCTGCAGTGGACTGGGACTGGAGAGGTATGGGAAGATGCTGCTGTAAATTACTCTGTCAAATGTTATGAACGAGCAGGTCTAGTGATTAATGGCTTTAAATGAAATATAATAGAATTGAAATATAGAATGGCATTGAGCGAGCCCTATCAACTGTTTTCTTGTTGCCGTTGTTGTGCAATGTAAATAGAGTTAATGCGAAAAAACAGGTATCTGTAACATGCTTTCTTTTTTCTGCTGTTACCCACCGTTTTCCCCCAAACGGTGGTTCAATGACTCATCACTTTAGTGCTTCAAATGAACCTTTGGTTACGGCCCGAATTCGCCTTGGTGCATTCAACATGATGCTGGTAGGTATATATGCATGCATGCTGCACGGTAGGTAACCGTGAAAATATAATATATTCAACAATGGCACTAACTAAGTAGAGGAGGTCTGCAGGATTGGCCTGGGCCGGTCAAGGCGTCAGGTCACACATGGCTATTGCAGTCAAAGGGCGTTCGCTGGGGCCGTCACATTAAGCACAGATTAATTGCCACTAAAGGGCGCCTGTTTGCGCTTTGCTCACAGTAAATGTCATCTGGCAGGGGCGTCGGTAATTTGTTGTGCCACTCCACAGAACGCTCACAGCGAGGCGCCATTCAGCATGGAAACACATCAAGGTGTCGGCATCCATCCTTGAGCCTATTGCTTTGAGTGAAACTAAGAAAAATGTCCTCAGCCCGTCAGCCGTAATTACACAGATGATGTAAAGTTGCAATTTTTATCTTGTAATCCTGCAGCTGACGATTAAATATGTTACTTGTGGGAAGTATAGTTTGTGGGTATAATTGGCCTGCGCGGTTATGTAAGTATGCTGGTCACTCGTCAGTTTCAATTTCATAGATGATGGCTGAATCATAGACTTCTGTACATAGACTGGTGTGCAGAGGTCTATGGCTGAATGTTTGATAAATGTCTCTACATAAAATGCTAATTAAGTGAACTTTTAGTAATGTTAGTTACCTTGCCCGTCGCCGACATCAGTAGGTATAGGAAAAACGTTACATTTAAAGGCTCATCAATATTCCAGAAAAAGTTGAAGAGATATAGTTTGCCACCCAATAAGTTAAGCATGAGTGTTATAGTAAAATGATGCTCGGTCAAAACTTAAATACTTAAGCGATATTTTCTGCGTGTGGTCTTCGTTCATCATGTATGGTACTTATGAGTATAGTGACGCTCGTCGTTATTTCGCACTATCATAACCGTTCTGTGTTGTTGAAGTTTTGGGTGGAATGCCTTATGCCCGTCAGAGAGATGTGATCTAATTTAATGACTTATCACGTCGCATTTTGTATGCCACCGAATACATTTAGTTAACCTTCGCAGCTGCAGTTACACCTTACAAGCATTACTGTCAGTCTGTGGGTTAAAAGCGTCCCACAATAGCACACCCATTCATAGTTTAGTAAAATGAGAATTCGCTTTGAAGGTTGTGCCCTCTCTCCTGCCGTTGAAATAATTTAGGAAAAAAATCCGAACCGTTTGATTCCTCTAAGCGCGTGCCATTAAGGCAAGACGATGGCCCCATTCCAGTCCTTCGCTGACTTTTAACGGTGATGGAATCTCAATGCTCAGCTCTGAACTTTTCCTAAAATCGTGCCGTGTCCTTCGGGTGTCATTATCGCCGATGCCTTTTCTCACCTAATGAGCACATCAGATGGCGATTAGATCTCTGCTTCACGGGCCTCTTGAATAGCGGTGAGAAAGATAGCTCCAGTTCTCCAAGGGTGCGCTCAGTTTCAGGAAAATCGTTACCGCCAACAACTTCTTTGTGCCAGACTTGAAGAAGTCACGTTCCGACATCATCCGACGCAAAAGGCAGAAGTTAAGAGCCACATCAAGCGTTTCAGCCGCGAGTGATATTCCTCAGACCGCACATCTAAGCTCACGCCGAGACTTCACACATTAGACGCTGACCTCATCAGATTAATGTGAAGTAATTATGCGGCGTACAATATCTCTGGTAGTGGTCATGTATTGCGATAGTTTAACCTCTCTCATTTATCTTGACATTTACTACCTGACCCATGATTTGATAGCATTACCATAGCACAATATATAATTACGAGTATATATACGTGTATAGCACAATACTAGTATATAGTTGCCATCTTCTTCGAATATCATGACGATTTGTTCATGGATTGCTTTACATAGAGCACTGGATTATCACATCAGTGAACTTTGTTTAATTGCAATCCGTCCCGTGTCTCGTTTCACAAAGCATTGAGCTCCTGCTGATAAAAGCCATCGGGTTCCGTTCGGCCCGGTGAAAATTGACGGGTTCGGTATGTGGGTGATGGAAGAGGCGTCAGTCGATTGATGCTGGTGAACATGGAACAGGCCATATGGCACAATCAACGCTGTTTTTCTTTTAACCCCAAAAGACTATCTGATTTTCAGTTCAAACCGTTGAGTCGGAAACTGAGAAGCGCGCAGCAAGCTGCTGAATGTTCATATACCTAAGTTCCGACCCGACAGAGCCCACGTCGATTTAAAACACTGAGCCGTAACTCATATACAATCAACTCGCTAAATTGTTCCCTCCGAATCACTGGGTGTCCGATAGGGTCCGTTCAGCGGCGGTGCCAATCAATCCACCGGCAGCCTGTAATTACGCTGAGCTGGCGGTATGAGGCCATTCTTATAAAGAAAAAGGACGGAGGGACGGAAGGAAAAAAAAGAACTCAATGAATTAAACGATTCCGTCCTTTTTGGTTATCATAAAGGTTCCGTCCCTCTACCCCTCCCCCTTCGTTGTTTTGCTAGGATGCGTTTTTCGTCTAAATGATCAAGAGCTTTAGTAAATGAAACAGGAATTATTTCCTGCAATATTTTCTTATAAATTTCGTCACAAAGAATGCAATAAGACTAAGAAAATACTGTGTGATCGCTATATGGGTATAATAAAATAAGAACCTGCAATTATTTGGAATCACATTTGAATTTTTATGGGACCGGGGACTGTTGTCTGCTACGATACATAGCCTTGGCCAGAGGCCTTGGCTACGATCAATGATAATATAGATAGGCGAAGTATGTAATATGTTGTAGTCTTTCCTGCTAGGCTGAAACCCACCAAAGATTGTTTTTGCGTATAAATGTGGTAATGCCTATGTCTTACTCAGTGATAGGATGTCTAATAAGCGGTAAGGGAACAACGCAGACACCCTGAGTTAGCGTGGCGGCTCGGGACAAGCGGTAGAGATAAAAGAGGAGGGGATACTGATAAGGCATCTTTCGCTCAAGGGGACGACGCGGCGCGCGGCGAACGCGCGCGGCGGCTCGGGATGAAAGGGAGGGAGAGAGGGAAGGAGTAGGTAGAGAGAGAGAGAGAGAGACGGGGGGCGCAGGTGTTGTTTTGACGAACTGACGCTAAAGAGGGGGGAGGGGGAGCGGGGGAAGAAATGGCCTGTGGATCTTCTCTGTGTGGGGACAGCGAGGACAGTCCAGCGAGAGCGCTTGAGCGTGGTGGAGTGTATACGAATTTCTCTCCGTGCAAACAAGAACTTTAAGTGCTAACGAGAAGTTGTAGTGCCACGTGACTCAGACCTCCAACCGTGATACCAGTCGAGGCGCCAGAGGACACAGGACACAGGCCAGGTGAGGGTGGAGCTACTGGGAGGCAGTTGCAAACAGTAAACACCTACCACTTACTGGATATTGCATCTCGAGGTGTCCAATCCTGCCTGTTAATGTGTATGCCCGATAAACAACGATAGCTGCAGAACGATAAGGTGGCGGTCTATAGGTACTTGGTCTGCATGTGAAATTGACTAATTTTCGTGTGAAATAACTCCCGACCAATGTCATACAGTTCACATATCGATTAGCACGCAGCCTGAAACACATTTCGCACAAGTTGCTCTCGCAACTAGCTAAATATCGTATCAATGCCGTAAAAAAGCGCTGCTGAAGAGCAGCGCTATTTCTGATGCGTTATTTTTCACGAACAACGCAAAGTCTTACGTCACCAGAGGCGTCTTTGTCTCTTTATGATACGGAAACGCGTCCTTTTGGGTGGGGGTAGCGTCAATCTGGCTTCGTTCTTTTAACGGGTTCCGTCTTTCGTCTTCGTCCTTTTATGATAACCAAATTCCGTCTAATCTCAGAAATGACGGAGCGTCCCTCCGTTCTTTTCTTTATAAGAATGGCCAATGGCCGCCGTGCCGCCGGTGCTCGGGCGCTGTGCGCTGGTGTCGGCCGGTGCCCGGGCCCCGTGTGCGTCCGCCTGTAACCAGCACATCTGTCAGGGTGGGCCGCGGTGCGCCGGTCCTACAACAATGCCGCCGGCGGCCGCCGCCATTCTTCCGTCCGCCTTATTGGGCCTTATCGCCGGCCGGCGGCTTACGCTGCTGAGCCGGGCAGACGCCGCGCTATAGGGGAGCCCGTGGGGGGGGGGGAGGACTGGGAAAGGAGAGAGTGGTGGGGTGTATGGATAGGGCAGAAAAAAGGGCGACGGAAGAAAAGTGACGATGGATCGAGTGAGGGAAAGGAAACGGGGCGAAGAAGGGCGATAAGGGTAGAGGACCGGAGCGAACGGCAGAGCACGGAGAGGTCAGGACAAAAGACGATGCAATTCGAGGAGCTGGGTCGAGAGAGATCAACAAGAGACTAGTGGTTGTGGTAAAAAGCGGGAAAGCACAGGGACTTTGGGCGTGTTGGATGACGACCACTGTTGGTCCGGTCTCTGGTTTCAGGAAAATTGGCTTACACATCAGTCGACTCCAAAACGGGTGGTTCAAAGGAGCTCGGGCCTCCTCCGAAGTCAGGCCGGGTTAGAGTGATGGGCAGTGGCTGCGTTGTGCCAGACACTAAAGGTCAGCCCGTATTGAGCCTGGCGTGCTGGCTGCTGTAATTCTAGCGGCTCAGGACAATTTTACCGCCACCCTGGAAACAGTGCCGCGGGACAGAAATGGCACGGCAAACACCTCACAGGCACTGAGCAAACAGATAGTAATGATTCCCTCATTCGCATTGTTACTTTTGCTTTAGCTGTGCTAATAACCGCAGCTGGATGCGACAAAAGAACACAGCGAGAAACTCCCAAGCGGGAGATAACGAATGACATATGTTTTATCAAAGAAATCATAATATGGCATGCCATTATCGCACAATAAACAAGCGAAGAGAAAGACTGGAGAGACCTCTATTCCAAGGAATGACCGTACCCTAACATATATGGAGATAATATTCGCTTTTTTTAACTTTTAAAATATTTTTCCCTTCAACCTTGCCAAACATAAATTCCCATTCTAAATCACTTTTATTACCTGTCATTTACATTCATGGCATGATATATGAAGCCCTAAAGCGATAAATAAAAAATATATGTAAAGGTGTCTCAAGAATACGCAGAGCATAATGGCGATTCATGCTGCCCTAATGCATGATCCTATCCGCATGCTTGTGTTTCTCGAACAACTATGTAGGCATTGGATGCAGTGCTACTTGGTTCCGTTATAAAACTAGCCATGGATATTGCTTTCCATGGACTGCATTTGTACTTCAGCGCTCATATGAAACAGCATATGTAAATACCTACTGGTAGCCATTCGCCACCTCCGTTTCACTTTTTATCTACCGCGGAAGGAACATTTACTTTGCATCCCAATGGAACAACCTCATGCTGTACCGTGCTGTTTCTGAGTCTTCCATTAGGTCAAAAACGGCTTTTAAAATTAGCACAACTTACCTTCCATATGCATAAAAGAGACCGGAAACGCTTAGGCCCAACTCATGACATACGAGGTGAAAACTCCGCTAAAAACTCAGCGCACATTTCTTGTTGCGTCATGCATTTCCTCGAAAGCTTCTCGTGAGCTGACGTCCCGGCCGGTCTCTGCCCGCGCCCGAGCCGGCTCAGGTAGCGTTGACACTTTACACCTCACCACCGCTCGGCCGCCAGCGACACGGGCCGATTTTACGGGCGTGCGGAGCGGCGCGCCGGCGGGGAGACCCCGGTCGACCCCGGTCGCGTGACACCGCTCCAGCGCATGTTGCGGCGGTTGGCTCCGCGCCAGTGTGGCGAGGAAGCCCCGCTGTGACGCTGCAGCTTCGGAAGCCCGCCGCGGCCGGCCGCTGCTGCCCGGTGCGACCCGAGCCGCCGCGCCGCTCCGGCTAACGGGGTGAGCGGCGCCGGCAGGTCACCGTCCGGCTCAGCTCAGCTCAGAGCGGCTCAGCTCAGCTCAGTCGGGATCAGCGACACTTGCCGCATCTGATAGAAGTGCTACACTGGCGTGTCGGCCTGCTCCAGGTGGTTTCAAATGAAATTGCGCAGGTGACTCCACACCAGGCGACCGGGTGTTCCGTTTAACTTTACAGAAATTAAACTGCTGCCCGCATTGCTGTAAGTGGCTTTAAGGCCTATCGGGCTTTAGTGACATTGCGCGTTTCGACTCTGATCCGCACCTGCCCGATAACGGACAATGCGTTTTACCCATCTCGTTCTTACCAAAAATAGCCCGATCTGTTTCGAACTGGCGGAAAATCCCCGGCCATCCGCTCGCTGACTGGAGCGTTTTCTTACCTCCGGCGCGCGCTGTGAGCGGTGGCCGGCCGGTGAGACAGAGTGGGCTCCGGGGACGTGTTGGGCGTCCAAGGACGGTTCTGATACGATATACGGATACCGGCTGAGGATCAGCGCGCATCGGACTGAAACAAATACCTCCGCCGGGACCGGCCGCCCCTCCCGACACCTCGCCAGAGCCGGCGAGGAGGGCTTATTACGCGCCCGAATGGGCTCCAGCCTTTGTCTTCATGGCTCATGCATGTGTGGGCGAGGGTTGATGAAGGCTTGACAGGTGATATCGACTCATAAGAATATCATTAATCTCAATCGATGGCATACCTTTGTGATGCCCATTAGTCTGCCCAAGAGACTGGTCTTGGTTTGAGCAATTACAGCTCCTGTAATTACCATGTCAGATCGCTAATTAACCCTTTTACAATTTACATATAACGACTAACAAGGGGCACTTAAGTGGGCTGGGACTTCCTTCACCGCTTCCTAAGTGATTCCACATGCATCATCCCTTTCTCGGTCCTACATTCGGATCTCTCTCTCTCGCTCTGCCATTGAGCGCCCTGACACCACAGCCCTCCCCGTCTGACGGTGCCGTGAGAGCGCCGGTCGAACCCATCCCTAGCCTGTCGCCGCTATCGGCGCGGCACTTTCCGGCGCCGGTGTCGTCGTCACTCGCCGCGCCGTATCTGTGTCGCGTCGGGCGCGACGGTGATCCGCAGAGCGTCGCAGCCGACGGTCGATTCCCCGAGTCCCACATCGGAACCCCTTGGACCCCCAGACCCCTCCCCGTCCGGACCCGCATGTGCCACCACCAGCACAGCTCACTGACGAATCGTCGCGTCCGGCGAGCCAACGAGAAAAGTCGGCCAACATCTCGTGGCGACCAACTATTTTAATCTTCCGGTCTGGCCGGCTGCGAGAGGCGGACGAACAGACGCCCGGCCGGCCGCTCGATGTCTGTGATATCCACTCGTCGCTCATAGAATGTTATCGACTGCCGGCCGGCGGCGATGTAGATTTCCGCGGACTGTTTCTGGGACGGTGGCGCCGTAGATCGTTCGGGAACTGCGTGTCTACCTGGTCAGGTCCAGAGCAATGTCCTGGTCGTGACGTTCGCTGGTGGGAAAAGTTCGACCTCGGCCAGATGGGGAATAGCAAGAGCTTTTCCATGAAACCAGGTGCGTGTCCCCGTAGTCGTGGGCAAGGAATGCGCCCTTTGTGTAACATTAATAATGTACGGGTTCTAAGTAAGCCGACATTTCTGAAGAACATATATAGAATGGAGCGCCGACCGTAATCCGATTATCCGCGGGCGCAGCGGGCCGCTGTCGCCGTAAATGAGTGATACTGGACCGGACACGTGACGACAAAATCCACCTGGCAACGTCGCCGCGCATTAGAAGCGCCTACATTTTAGTCCCGACATCGATCGGACAAATCGCCCGGTCCCACACAGGCTCCAGCGGATCTGGAAATTGCCTTTTCTGCAACTTCATCAATCATAGTCCTTTGTTGTGTGACCAAATGAGATCTCGGCCCTGACAGATCACTGAGGATATTCGGCGACCTGCAGGTATTGTAGCGAGGAATTGGGATAGGTGATAAATTATGTTACATTTTTATTTTATGACAAGTAGTTCGCAATGAAAGATCAGTTAAACGCTCAAAAGCATCAATTTCATTGAATCATTGAGGGAAAACCTTTGTCGTGGCACTGTAGAAATACAGGTGCAGGAGGAGGTGTTTGTCTTGGAATTGGAAGGCTTCCCCTTTTGCGCGGTGCTCTTTGTCAACAATTAGCCTTGGTGAGCAGGGGCTCTGCCATGGTCTCAGGATTGGGGAGTCCAACCTAAAAATGCACATCCTTATACATTAGGCTGCATAACGGAAGTCAAAATTATTTGGGGGTCCGGACTCCACGACTCCCTCCCCCTCCCCCGGGCCGTGGTGGAGCCCCTGTTCATAAGAATTTGAACGGTCTAGCTAAAAACAAGACTACCAAAGAGAGCTAAAAACAAGACTACCAAAGACTCCAGAGGGAAGACGGAGCTGTGAGGAGGATACACTGAGCAGTGAGGATACCTACTGCTCGTATACTACAAAATATGTACGTAAATGGGCACCTGAGTAAGTACAATATTAAAAACCATGCTTAATTTTTAGTTTTATTCACGCTCGCAGCGACTCGCATTGGCTTCATATAAAACAGCACAGTCAATACTACAATTGCAACAATTTAACAGAATATTACATTTAGTAATTATAGCATGCTGCATGCGCAATATTAGTTGCCTCGAAACCATGTGAGATAAGACATGGAATGGTGCCTTTTTTAATCGGGCCATCCCATGATCCTCCCATTGTAGGGTAAGTGGCTCCTATGACGCACACTTCCTAAAAGCGCACACCAAGAACTTTTTTAATGTAGTTCCTTCAGCAGAAGCCAGGAACGAAAAAATCAGCTGTCAATCACTTCCAGCGACATTTGTGCTGCGTGTGGACGGCGGTGGGGTGTTGTCGGCTCAAAAGGTGAGTAGTTATGGCGGATATTGTGATTGAGGTGCAATGTTTCTTCAGCAAAAAAGTGCCTGAAGCAATAATGCATGTTTTAAGACGCATGCACTTCTCGCGTAAACCTGAATAGGCCGGAAAGATCGATGGGCACTGACCGGATGGCAATGAAACGGGGCTCAGTTTAGGCATGCATGCTTTACCCAGAATGCGTCAGTGCTGACGGGAGGGGGCTGAATGTCAGGTGTGCGTGTTTAGGGCAACTGGTTCTGCAATGACGCACACTTTCAGTGCCGCAAATGCGCACAGTACATCTGATGATTATCTAGCCTTCTTTCTTACAAGGAGCAGCTTATATCACGATGAATTGACATGTTAGGCATTGGCACAGTGTAGAATGCGGCATTGAGCTCCACTCCCGGCGGTGGAGCTGGCAAAACGGCGTTGGAGCTGGACGCCGGGCCCGCGCGCTCGGCTGGTGACGCCGGGCCCGGGAGCTCGGCAGGTGACGCCGGGCCCGGGCGCTCGGCTGGTGACGCCGGGCCCGGGAGCTCGGCAGGTGACGCCAGGCCCGGGCGCTCGGCATGTGAAGCCGGGCCCGGGCGCTCGACTGGTGACGCCGGGCCCGGGAGCTCGGCAGGTGACGCCGGGCCCGGGCGCTCGGCTGGTGACGCCGGACCCGGGCGCTCGGCTGGTGACGCCGGGCCCGGGAGCTCGGCAGGTGACGCCGGGCCCGGGCGCTCGGCATGTGAAGCCGGGCCCGGGCGTTCGACTGGTGACGCCGGGCCCGGGAGCTCGGCTGGTGACGCCGGGCCCGGGCACTCGGCTGGTGACGCCGGACCCGGGCGCTCGGCTGGTGACGCCGGGCCCGGGAGCTCGGCAGGTGACGCCGGGCCCGGGAGCTCGGCAGGTGACGCCGGGCCCGGGCGCTCGACTGGTGACGCCGGACCCGGGCGCTCGGCTGGTGACGCCGGGCCCGGGAGCTCGGCAGGTGACGCCGGGCTCGGGCGCTCGGCAAGTGACGCCAGGCCCGGGCGCTCGGCTGGTGACGCCGGGCCCGGGAGCTCGGCAGGTGACGCCGGGCCCGGGCGCTCGGCAAGTGACGCCAGGCCCGGGCGCTCGGCTGGTGACGCCGGGCCCGGGAGCTCGGCCGATGGAACATCTCGTGCTGACTCCGTATCCATGCGGGACGACGAAGAACTAGATAGAATTCTGCATGACGTGATGCCAACCCCTCGCGTGCAGAGCAAAGGTAAGCGAAGGGCAGTTAATAGAGATGCTGTGCTGGTAAAGAGGGCATTGTTTGAGTCCGACGGTAACAAGGAAAAAACAAAGAAAACAGCCAAACATGGACACGTGAAAATAAAACAGGTACCTAAAGCCCAATGAAGACCAGTCATCAGGAAGTGAGACGACATGCATATACTGCTGCATGAAGTTCTCACGATCGTGTGAAGAGTGGATACAATGTCAAGTGTGCACTGGCTGGGCATGCGTGCCATGCACTGACGCTGAAACAAAACAGACAAGTTTCACTTGTGACCTCTGCCGACAGTAGATACTGAGTCAATGAAAAGGTTTCGAGTTCATGATGTGTTCATGATGCGTACATGTTCATGGTGTGTTTCATGATGTGTCGAGTTCAAAGTTCATGATGTGCTCATGGTGTTCAACTTTAAAATAAAGTGATTTGATCAATAGGTACCTCGACATGTTTATTAAACCTAAAACCTGTTGGAATTGTTCTTGTGCGCATTTGAGGCAGCTGAATGTGCGTCATAAGAGCACCGGTGCTCTATTAGCGCACGTTGGACGTTGGTGGATGTTTTGCCTTATATGTCATAAATGATGAAGGAACGCTGGAACGTAAAAGTCAAATCAAGAAAGCAAATGCTTATGAAAACTGCTTATGACCATTTTGTCAGCAAAACAGGTTTCAGTAAGTCTCAAAAGCAGTTTTCCTACTAGGTGTGCGTGATATGAGCCACTTACCCTAATTAAACCAGCAATGCAAGCGCAAAGATAATTGTTCTCTCAATTAAAGTTGATTAAGTTGTACAAAGGAATAACTTCGTGGCCTCGCCTTCCACCGCTCAAGAGAGAGGGTGAAAATAACAATGCATTTTAGCGCAGAGTAACGAGCTGTTTAGAAATTGTCCACATTGCAAGGAGTCCTTTGTTTACAGTAACAAACCGGGTCGTTGTTTTCCTTATCGGCAGCTTCACGGAATGCCACCGTCGATCCACCACAAATGCATGCATACATTCACGTATCCATCCATAACACATCCATCCAGCTGCTGCGCCGCCACACCCCGCCGTTCAAATGGAAGCCTGAGAATGGCAGCCGACCGGTCAGTCAGACGGTCCCGCGTCCTCACCCCTGGGGTCACTCTGTCCACCCCCGACCCCGCCCCGAGTCCACACACCTCTCCACACTGCTGTCTGCTGGAAACCCCCACCGACCACCGCGCGGCGCGGCCGCTAGCTCTCGTGGTACGAGAAATAGTCATTGGTGGAGGAGAACCGCGGGCTCTTGCGGCGCGTGCTCGGCGTGGAGCCCACCGAGAGCTGATCGCGGTTCTTCAGGATCGGCTTGAGCGTCTTTTCGCGCGGCTCGGCCGGCAGGTCGAGGTCGTCGGTGACGCCCAGGGAGGGAAGAGAGCGGCGGCCGGCGCGTCGCCGCTCGCGCTCCATCGTGTCGCAGCTGTACTGCATGTTGATGAGCTGGTCCTGGAGCGTGCGGTACTCCTGAAGGTATCGGTCCAGCTGCACGGCGTGGTACGTGTACGGGTTGTAGGCCGGCCGCGGCCGGTACTTGTAGCGGCCACAGTAGTCGGACATGTAGCCGTCCTCGTCGCCCTGCTCGAGCACCGGCGAGGTGGGCAGGCTCGGGTGTCGGCGCCGTCGGACGGGCGCCGAGCGCGGGCCGCGCAGCAGCTCCAGGGTGCGGCTTCTGCCGGCCGTCAGCTCGCCGAGCGGCGGCGGCGGCGACGCCGGACGGTCCGGCAGCGACGGCAGCCGGTCCGGTAGCGGCGTCAGAGTCGGCAGCCGACGGCCCGCAGACGGCTCGGCAGAGGTCGAGCTCAGCAGCGAGCCGGACAGGTCCGAGAGCCGCGACAGCTCACTGTCCGGCGACGGCTCGGCCGGCGGCGGCGGCGCCACTGGCACGCGCGGCATCAGACGGCGCGGCAGCGAGCCGTACCCGGTGGACGAACCGCCCGACACGCTGGAGGTGCCCTGCGCGACGCCGCCGCCGCCACCGCCGCCGCTGCAGTCCAGCCGCCGGGTGATGGTGTACGGCTCCTCGCGGCGCCGCAGGCTGCCGGCTCTGGTCGCCGGCCTCGGCAGCGGCTCGTCCGGCGTGCCGAGCGCACGTTCCGTGTCGCCGTACGACCGGGACGGCCGGGCCGACATCGATCGTGACACCGGCCTGGTTTCGTCACTCCAGTCGACCCGGTCGGTGGCCGGGCCGGTCGCCGGCTCGTGGCGCGTGTCCGGGACCGGGGGACACAGGGCGTCCGGGTGCCGCGGGCCGGACCGCTCGCCGGTGCCGGTGCCGGTACCATTGGCGGTCGGCCGGCTGACCGGCGCCGGACTGGGTCTTGCCGGGAGGGACCGGACCGGCGGCGGCGTCCGGTCCGGCTCCGTCTGCGGCACGCGCGAGTACTCCCGGTACCGCGGGTGGGTCACCTTGTTGGCTGACGTCGAGTTGGATGTAACCGAAGCAGTTGCAGACGCTGGTCGAGTGGCGTTTACATGATTTCCTCGCGCTGCGCCTGACGAGCCCGACGAGCCTGGCGCCGGTTTTTCGTTGACGTGGTTGGCGACGGCGGGCTTGTGGTTGAGCTCAATCTGCGGCGCCTCGGTGGTGACCGCCGCGCGCGCGGCTGGCCGCTGCCGGAGCCGGGCGCAGAGTAGACAGGCACAGGCGCAGGCCGCCAGACTGACGGCCAGGCCGGCCGACAGCGCTCCGATCAGCAGTCCGTTGTCGAGCCGCAGCGTCACGTGAGTGACGGCTTTTCGGCCGGACACCCTGACGGTGACGTTGCCGGTGACGCCTCCGGCCGGGTTATGGGCGGCGCAGACGTACCGGCCGGCCGTGCTCTCGGAGACGGCGTGCAGCGTCAGCAGGCTGGTCTTCTCCTCTCGGCCGTGCTCGAACACGCGGTACCGGGTGCCGGGCGGCTGCGAGACGGAGCCGTTCACCACCGGCCGGCCGTGCCACGTCCAGCGCACGCGTGCCTCCGGGGACGCACTCACCGAACACGAGAGCGTCACGTTATCTCCCGACCAGGCGGTGACGGTGCGCGCGCCCTCGCGGATCTGCGGCGGACACGCGAACTGCGACAGCGGCACGGCCTCGAACGCGCGCCGCCGCAGCCGACTGGGCGCCGCGCAGGTGGGCGGCTCGGCGCGCGACGGGTTCACCTTGTCTAGCCAGCGGCGCAGGTAGCGCGCGTGGCAGTCGCACGTCCACGGGTTGCCGTGCAGGTGCAGCTCGCGGATACTGTTCAGCGGCATCAGAGAACTATCGGGCAGCGTACGCAGCCGATTACCGTCCAACTTCAGCCACTGGAGCTTCACCAGCCCTCGGAACGCGTCCTCGTGCATCGCGGCTATCGCACAGTCACTCATCTCTAACCTGAACAGGTTCGGCACCGCTATGAACGCGGCCGCCGGCACACGCTCTATGGGGTTACCGCTGATTCGCAGCTCTCTCAGCGCCTGCACGTGCGTCAGCGTGTCGGACGGCACCAGGCGCAGCTCGTTGTGGCTCAGGTCCAGCTCCACCAAATTGATGAGATCGGAGAAAGCGCGTCGATCAACGTGTCCGATCCTGCAGCGCGACAGATGCAGCCTCTGCAGGTTCACTAGACCGCGCTCCGAGAACACGTCCGCGGTGAGCACGCGCAGTGGGTTCCCGCCCAGCTGGAGCACCTGTGTTCCCGTGTCCAGCGCGGCCGGCACCTCGTCCAGCGAAGCGTTGGCACACAGCGCCGTCTCCTTGCCGTCTCTCCACTTGCACTCACAGCTGCGCAGAGGACAGGCGCCGGCGGAGGCGGCGGTGAGCAGCAGCAGCAGCAGCGGGAGCAGCGGCGGGGGCGGCGGCGGCGGCGGCGCCGGCGGAGGGCGGCTGGCGACCATGGCCGGGAAGGGCACCGGTCATAGTGGCGGCAGCCGCAGCCGGGCGCGCCGGCCGCGGCCCCCACGCATCAATCCCGACCCGGCCCGGGGAGCACGCGGCGGCCGGCTCGGCGGGCAGGGCGGCGGGCAGACGGAGGGGCAGCTCGGCTTCAGTGGACCCCGCCGGTCGGCAGCGCGGCGGCCCAGCTGCCGCTCACCCTGGGGAAGAGAGAGATCGTGTCAGCTTATCAGGTCAGACCGGAGCGACTCTGACTGCCTGGCACGGTTCGTCGGAAGGTCATCTCAGGCTCAAAAGAAACGATATGTACCATTCGAAAGCTGACGGTGAGCTGAATCCAAAAATGTAATTTTTATCAAAATCGATCGATGGCCTTTTTTGAAAATCGCGTTTTTGTAAAAACTTTATAAGTTTTTATTCAACGGGCTGTCCCGGACATTCTTAAAAACACAAGCATGTATTTTTGAGTTCCAGTGAAAGCCGAACGCCAAAAGAACAATATTTAGCGAAGCAATATTTCCTAACATTAATATGCGTCTCCCACAGCCGACAATAAGGCGCAATTACACAGCTCAATGTCACGATGGACCAAAGTCGGCCACACAGAAGCGTGAAATGACCCTTATCGGCTCGCAGACCCGGCGCTCTCGGCCCGCCTGACCGGCCACGGCAAGGAGTTTCGGCTGTCGTTCTTCTAAACGGGCGTCATATTTGTTTGTTTAACGATTCAAGTCGGTACTTGAGTTATTCAGGATACATGAGCAGAAGATTCATTGCTCGGTCACCTTCACATCATGCATTAATTTGCATTTGTTCATGTCTACTTTGCTCAATTAAGCTTGGTATCATGCCCATATAAGGAAAATTGGCCGCGCTGAAATGTCAGAGGCTGCTCCGGCCTCAGCTCGGGTGGAGTGGGGGTAGCGCCCGGCGGGGCAGGGTAACCTTTGACCGGTCGCACGGCCGAGCAGCTGTCACCAGTACAGCCTCTGACAGTGAAACCCCGCTCACTTCCCCTGCGCGGGCACTGAGCGCAGCTGGATGGAACAAAACATGTATAAGAAAAATGTAAATTAAAGCATGTTGTAAATCGAGCAAAACAATGAATTTTCTTCACAGGTATCCTGTATAACTTTAATAGCGATGTGGACAGTTAAACTGACAAATATGACATTTATTTAGTAGAACGAGAGCCGAACGTTCTTTCCGTGGCTGGTCAGGCGGGCCGAGAGCGCCGGGTCTGCGAGTCGATAAGGGTCATTTCACGCGTCTGTGTGGCCGACTTTGGTCCATCGTGACACTGAGCTGTGTGATTGCGCCTTATTGTCGGCTGTGGGAGACGCATATTAATGTTAGGAAATATTGCTTCGCTAAATATCGTTCTATTGGCATTCAGCTTTCACTGGAACTCGAAAAAACATGCTTATGTTTTCAAGAATACCCGGGACAGCCCGTTGAATAAAAAATTAAAAAGTTTTTACAAAAACGCAATTTTCAAAAAAGGCCATCGATCGATTTTGATAAAAATGACATTTTTGGATTCAGCTCACCGTCAGCTTTCGAATGGTATATTCCGTTTCTTTTGAGCCTGAGATGACCTTCCGACGAACCGTGCTGGGGAGGGGCTCGATAGGCGGAACATGTATTCAGTAGGGGGACCAAATCACGTCCGGCTTAAACCAACGGTCTGGGGAGATTTATTGTTAGCGTAGTAAATCAAATCTTCTTGATATAACAATCTCTCACAAACCGACATTTCCCTCTACCAACCGCGAGCCTGGACACCCCAAAGTGTGTCAGTATCTTCTAACCGGTTCTTCATTTTACTTAGCAGTACCACTAATAAAAACGTCGTTGCGATTTAACCCTCGCATGTGTAGGGGGGGGTCGGATGGACCCCCCCCATGGTTTTTCGCGAATAACTCGCGTAAAAAGCGGCCGATCGCAACGAAACTTTCAGTACCCTCGCATTGATCAATTTTACACCTACCCTGAAAATTTCATGACCCTGACCCAAATGACCTTTGACCTGTGACCTCTTTTCCGAGACCATGTTTGGCCGGAATCGCGATTTCGCGTATGTCGGCTCGCACTAGCCGCGTGTTTGCAAGCTTTTCGTGGTTTCAAACGTTCCAACATGTGATTTGATGTTACTGCCGTGTGTGTCAAGGTCACCTGAAGGTCAGGTCAGGTCATTGACCTTTGGTGACCTCGGGTGACCTCGGGTCACTTTTTCGAGTTGTACATGTTTCTAGGCTAGTTTTTGGAGCTGAATTCGAATTTAGCAACCATTTGAACATTTACGAAGTAGTTTTGGTGACTTCGTAACATGTTACGAAGCTGTCAGAGGCGGTTGACACGTACTACGAATACCCGTCACGACGCCTACTGGTTGACCTGACCTGACCTGACCCGACCTGGTCTAAATGCTTAAAGACATCATCTGTGATCAAAATTAACACGATATTCGTGATCAGCACCCCGAAAAACCCCTTAGCAGCCACACTTTACGACTTTCTAACAGGTCCCGATTTTCCCGACTTTGGGTCATTGACCTGACCTGGAAGGTCAATCAATGACCTAGGACCTTAAAATTGGGTATCATCGGCTTCCTCTCGTCACGGGCAACACGCTCGTTTTTTCCGCGAAGCTCTAGCTCGATCAGGGGCCAAACGGCAAGGGGGGGGTCCAACCGACCCCCCCCCCCCTACACATTAGAAGCTGGCAAACGCCGCACACATGCGAGGGTTAAATAGTCCTGATCACGTCATCCAATTGCAAACGTCTGTATTAAAACGTTCCGAACTTCATCGATAAAGGAAAAACACATCGACAAAATATATGCGACTTAATTTGGTATATACGTAATTGACTGAGTTCTCCATGATCTTGAAAACTTCAAGGGTACTATTTAATGTTGCATATTTCCAGAATGGTAGGCAATAAGAGCATAACTTCATATTTCCCTTTCCGCTCCAATAGTCTGGAAATTAAATACATGAGGCGTGCTGAGAAGCTGGCACATGTGTATTGTAAACATGTCGCTCATGTGTATCTAAATCCCTGTGGGCGATATTGAGGTCGGGCTGGCTGGTGGAGCCGGTCGAATTATGAACTCTGTCCGGGCCATAACTCGGCGGCCGGCTGCCATTACAAGAGCCGCTGAGCGCCGGCAGCGGCCGCCTTATCAGAACAAGACGCCGCCGACCATAAATCGACACGGCGCCGTCGAATATACGGCCGCTGCCGGGCCCAGCCGACCGACGGTCACCGACGGTGGACGCTCGACGGTCACCGACGGGCGACGGTGGACGCTCGACGGTCACCGGTAGGGCTCGACGGTTAATAAGTGGAGAGGGCTCTCACGATTCCCGCCTCCCGGCCCTGTGACAGCGTGAGCTTTGTGTGCATTGTGTCGGACGTGTCTTTTATCTTGTGTCTGATTATATAAAAGGGTTAGAAAACGGCTCGACGGTCTTCGACGGCCACCGGTGGACACCAATGGACAGCCGCCGCCGCCGCGCCGTGCCGATGGAGCGGACTCCCGAGGCGCAACGGAGCACGAGAGGGGACATGACGGGTCGGGTAGAAAACCTGCGACCCAGCTCACGCCGTATTTGCGTGAATGACGCTTCACCGGAAACCCACGGAGGTTGGCGTGGGGTGGCTTGCAGGGAACGAGTAGAGACCAAGAGGCTTTGATATCGTGTGAGACAGGATAAGGTCGTCGTCGTTCAGTGGAAGGAAAATGCGTGGGGCCTTTTCCATGCTTTTACTTTGTTCTTCGGTATTTAGGCACAATGATATTAATGTCATCTTCAGTATCACCTTTGCTTGTATAAGATAAAAGTTAAAACATCGTTTAAGTCTGTACAATTTTACCGTCAATGTGGATTGTCGAGCCAGTCTCAGAAGAGCAGTCATTTAGCCCCGTCCTTCGAGGTACAGATGTTATCCGTAAAAATCGCTTTCGGCTGACTGGCTTGACTCCGTTGATTTCTCGGCGGTAACTTTGCAAACTTCTGGCGAATCTTTGGCTGTTGTGTGCTGTGTCAGGATCAGGAGCTGATCTGTGATCTGTGGAGATGCGCTCAGGCCTGCAGAGGTCATGACGTGCCTGAGGTTAGGCTGCAGAATAAGGCGACGATTCAAAGGAAAAAGCTCAGTTCTAAACCACTGCTAGGGGCCACAGGAATGTCGTGCTTACAGTAAATTTGTTAATTTCAGGCCTACCTAAGTGTTTTACGTTATCAAACATCTGACAGATTAATTACATTTCACCGGTCACGTTGAAAGCTGCCTCGGAGCCTTTTGTACATTTAAAACATTTGTTATATCAGATCGTTCCGATTAATCATTGAGTACCCTAATGACTGCAATTACAGTCATTCTCGTAAATCATCCTTGAAGCGAGACATAAAGACTACACATGCTTATCACGTAAAACGCAGCCGGTAGGCCAGGAAGTAATTCAATCTCAAGAGAACATCTGAGATATATCATGATGCCTTTCATACTGTCGGGCCCACAGTTACTTGGATGGCTAATTTCCCTCTGAATCGCTTGCCTTGACGCGAGACTGCCGTTCACTTTCAGCTATGGCCACTGCGCCATCACCTGTCCGCCATACGGCGCCTGCTTTAGTGAGTCGGTAACGATATTTATTCATGAGCCGTCGCGTATGTGCGGCGTCGTCGTTTGGCGGGCATCCCGTGCCTGGCGGACGGCCCGTCCCTCACAGGGCCGGGACGGCCGCAGAGCTGTCACGCCCGGCCGCGGCCGCTCCCGTTTGTGCTGCGTTTACGGCACGCGGCCATATGTCGGCCGTCTCGTGTATGTTGCATGGCCAGCCTGTCATCCAGAATGAACGAGTGCGGCCTGGGCATGGCATGGCCGGCGGCAGCGCGGAATAAATGGCCGTCCGGACTCCGGCGCGCCTCTGTCGTCCTTCGCCGCTGTCTGCCGACCGCCGGACGTTTGATCAACGCGCTCCGTCTGGCTGAGCGGAGCCGACGGCCGCTGAGGGTTCCTCCGCCGCCGCCACCCGGTGACCCAGGTGCCCCGCCGAGTGTGACCTTCACTGACCTTGCCAGGCAGCCCGGTAGACCGCCCCCGGCGGCAGTGCGCGCGGATCGGTGGCGCCGTACCTCCTGGGATCCGGACGGCGGAACGTAATTATGTTTGGCCTAGCGGGCTGATTCTAATCAAATGGCTCCGTGTCGACGCCTCGGCCTATGAGCGCGGTCCGTACCGGTCATGACCGGGTTCCCGGCGCCGGCTCGGCTAGCCACCGATTTCCCGGAGCCGCGGCGACCAGGGACGACCGGAATCTCTGCCCGCCCAGCCGACTGGGGCATCCGAATGATTTCAGCGGGCTCCCATGCACCGCCAAACGAAAACTGATGATGGAAGTTAGCACCACTCCAGTGGGGATGCCTGATTTGGCTTAATTGAGCTCTGTCTGAACTTTTATGGAGGGAGTTCCAAACTGGTGAGCCGGAGTGGGCCGGCGGTTGACCGGGGTGAGCTGTTGGGACTCACTGACCGCTCGGCGGGTCCGATGGGCCGTCGGCACCGGCGCGGTGTGCCCCGAGCACACATGTCGATCGCCCGTCGGCGCGGTCATTGGGCGCTGCACCCGCTCCGGAGACGGAGGCGACTGTTTGTGCCGGGTCAACAGAGCGCTGCGCCGTCCGCCGGCCGCCGAAGGAGCGCGTCCAGCTCGGTCAGAGCGCCCGGCGCCCGTCTGACCGGGGCTGAGAGATCTCCGGCCCGGGATCCACCCTTCCAACGTAGTGCCGACAAGTTTCCACATTTGGGTTTTGAGCTTTGCCGACGGCTCACTCTATGTAGACTTGCGCTGGTTCGATCAGTATAAGAACGATCAGTCTCCACTCTGCTTGGTGCCGATTCCATTAGTCTATCTCGCTTTCTGCCTTTCAAGATTCTTTATACATACGATCAATACCTGGTACGCAATCGCTGCTAAAACACTTCCCTTACCTCACTTAGAATAAATTAGATGGTAAAGTGTTTCATTGGACGCAATTTCAATCCTTATAAAACTATGGCCTAAAACTCACACAAAACCAAGAAGCCGAGCTCATAATGAAACAGGCTTGCAATAAACGGCTATATACTGAAGCAATAAATAACTAAGCTTACTGTAAGCTTCCCAGCACGCATTCAATATGGCCATTATAGCGGCGCCCTCCACGTCGGCCATAGTAAGGCTATAGGAATAAGTGCTGCTAGCAGAAATAGATGGGCGTCTGGGTCGGCACTTA
Organism: Amphibalanus amphitrite; assembly: GCF_019059575.1. Classification (NCBI taxonomy): domain Eukaryota; kingdom Metazoa; phylum Arthropoda; class Thecostraca; order Balanomorpha; family Balanidae; genus Amphibalanus; species Amphibalanus amphitrite. The sequence continues at coordinate 1,040,482 of NW_024881515.1, forward strand.
CCACTGATCTATGTCGACCTCAGTTCATGAATACACTATCTTAATGTGCTTCGCTTAATGGCTTAGGTCATCGATAAGAGAAGCTTATTCCTCTAAAAATAGAAGCTTCATGATTTCAGGGATGCTTATTATTGGTTCTGCGTGTCCATTTCCAGTTTCCATTTTAGTATGGCTTTGAAATCATCGTTTTTGTGTAGCTTTCCGCATCAACAGACAACTTAGAGATGTAACAATAAGAAAAAGAGGTCATAATCCAGCCAGCAAAAACGCTTGCGTGCGATGACTTTTCTTGCGTGCTGAGCGCATCCGCTTCCCTTTGGAAAGCTAAACGGAACTGCGGCGCTGGCGCGCCACAATAGACAAAGCGATACGATGTCGATATCGGGGATATATGGGCGGGCCGGGAGGGATGGGGGGGGGGCTGGTGCGGGCCGCTCAGGCCGGCCGGGGAATCGTATACGTGTGCGGCGTTATCCGGGCCGGACGAGCGATGAAGGCAATAGGATTGGCCGCGGACGGCGGACGGCGGAACGATCGTTACGTGGGGGCTCGGCTCGGAGACACACACAACCTGGTCCCGCAGATGTAGCAGATATAGACACAACCTGGCCCCTGCAGATGTAGCAGACATAGACACAACCTGGCCCCGAGATGCAGTGGATATAACCAGGCGCAACCCTGTGGATTCATCCCTGCCTACTTCTTCTTTGCTTTTACTTAGCAGTTGTTAAACCGTGAACAATACTTTATTTAAACTCTCAACTCTTCACCATTGAAAAAGGCTAAATCTGAGCGCGATTATGACCACTCAAATCATGATATCTCTCAACCTCAGCGTGTTCTTCCCACCCTCTGTGAATGTCCCTGAATCAGGGCTCTCGCCTGTGCTGGTAATCACCGTCCAGCGCGGCTGGGTGGGTTGTGAGCACGCGATCGGGCCATCGCCGGCGCGTCTGTCATCCCCGGGACGGGCCGGCTGCCGCGTCTGTCCTGCCTACCCCGGCCATCGCGTCTATCCTACCCAAGGCCGTATAAGAGTATCCTACCCCTGCCGCCCGCGTCCGCCGCGTCTTCTTTCCTATGCTGGCTAACGCCAGCGAACGTGGGACGTATGTAAGTAAGTATAGTCGACTACAGAATGATGTTCCACTTTTCACAGGCAATTATTTGCCTGGAGTGGTAGGCTGTGCCGCATCACACGGGCTGAGTTCACAAATTATAGCTTTGTCCCAATGCTCATAATCGACAAGCTTAATTGCGTGATAAACGGCACAACTTAGCGCTCCGGTCAACTGATAGCTTCTGAGGAGTGGAACATCATTCTGTAGTCGACTATACATACGGGCTCATCGCACACGACACAGCGCTGCGAGGACTAGACCTGTTCACTTGATCACTCACCGAGACCGTGATATAAAATTCCCTTTTTGTAAGAGGGAAACTGGTTGGTGACGCGTTGAGAGCTTGGTACCCATTTCCTGCAGCGTTGACACAGGTAGTGACATTCAAGTTTCAACCGAAATTGAGCCCAAAGAGGTTCGTCATAAATTAGAACTGAATCCACAAAAAAAAATCAGGCAGTACTTTTCAAGGAACATTATCAATTTTACAGACCACTTTGTTGGTAGTCGGCTTCATTTACGCGTTCTATCTCCCAGTTTTATAATTTATATACCAAAAAATTATAAACACCGAGTTTGTTATCATTTATTTGCAATCTTATTAGAAAACAGCTTGCTCCTAGCGCAGTGAAGGAGACTGCCGCCGGCTTCTCCGGATAAAATCCGGCCGGGCGCACTCGGGCTGAGTGCCGGCGCCGGTTGTTCAGCTTTGCTGCCCGGAGCCGAACCGGCGCCGCTCGGACGCTCTCGCTGTCCCGCTGATGACCGTATGCAGACGAGGAGGAGGCATTCCGCGGAGCCGGGGTGCGGCCAGCGCCGATTTACCGGCCCCAGCAGACTCGCCATGGGCTGTTTTAATCAGCCAAAAGATGCCCGGCTGACGGAAATGCCAGAATTTCGCAGACTTCACGAGCCAGTGCACGCCAGGGGGTGGTCTGACTCGTGACGTGCCGGTAGTCTATAAAGAGCGACATGACAAAAAAGCAACTGATCATTATGACGAACATGAAATGGCGTTCACTCTGTAATTGAACATGTAAAATTGTATAGTATTACTAAGAGATACTTTAAGAATAGCTACTGTAGTTGCAGCCATACTGCATGTTTAATAAATGCAAGATTTGGTAGGATTTGTGAATAAAAATGAGATGGATTTGCCTGCAGAACGAAGAGGACGCACAGCATAAGGGCACTTATGACATAGTACGTTTATTAACTAAAAAATGTTATTAACCCAAGACGACCAATACCTATAAACCAAGATTTTCAGTGCATAATGGAATGAGACTGACAAAAGATCTAGCCTATACTTTCACATATATGCTAATGATTCGCACTTGTGTTTATTGTGCTGCCCCATGTATTAGCCAAAATCTGCCAATGCTAATGATAGCTTTGTCTAGATTAGGATCAGCGATTACGAGAATGTCATACAATATTAAGATTAATCGGACGATTAGACCTAATCACTAGCTAAGTCGAAGGCCTGAATTTCTGTTCCTCGGCGTTCAAATAAAGACTAACGTTGGCTGTCGGCTGATGTGTTACACGATTGAGCCACTGACAGCTGACTGAATGCCGGCGCTCGGGGACACGGTCCCGTATTGGATCTCGCAGCAAAGAAGCCAGCAATCCGGAGAGGACGTGAGCCAAATGCCAACAGCGCCTCGCAAGGAGTCACGCGGGCTGTGCTGTCAAATTTGCGTCTATCGCAGCAGACCATTGAAGCATCTTGTCGCTGGCAGTAATGTCTAATTGAGCTGCAACGTAGCCGCTTGTCGCTGCTGAAAACAGATCTGTTCCTTTCAAAGTACAAAGTCGCGATGTTTGCCACCTTGTAGGCTGGGAGGTACAGTAGTACAGTCCGTTAGGGAATAAGGCACAGTGTTACTGTCTGTCAGGGAATAGGGCATGGTCGTAGAGTCTGTCGGGGAATGGAGCGCAGTGATAAAGTCTGTCTAGAAATAAGGCATAATCGTAAGTTTGCTGTGCTTTATTCCCCGACAGACGCTGCACTACTGTGCTCCATTCCCTGACAGACTGTACCAATGTGCTCCATTCCCTGACAGACTGTACCATTGTGCTCCATTCCCTGACAGACTGTACCAATGTGCTCCATTCCCTGACAGACGCACCACTGTGCTCCATTCCCTGACAGACTGTACCAATTTGCTCCATTCCCTTATTGTGCCACTGCTTCATTTCCTGACAGACTGTGCCACTTCGCTCCATTCCCTAACAGACTGTACCACTGTGCTCCATTCCCTGACAGACTGTGCCACTGTGCTCCATTCCCTGACAGACTGTGCCACTGTGCTCCATTCCCCGGCAGACTGTGCCGTGATGCTGGCCTGTGTGGACGACAATCGATGTCGTTGGACTATATTGGGTTTCTGCCGGCGCCACACCGGGCGGGGTGGCCACGGTGTCGACTATTGCCTGAAAGGCTGCCCCGCCAGCACCGCACCGGCCGGGGGCTGTATAAAGGACTGGGTCGGTAATGCTTGTGTCGGTTTCACGTCTCCTTACCATCGCTGCCATCGGCAAATGTAGCTGCCTCGTTCCCTCACATCTTTCAATTTCTTTTTGACAGATATACTAAGTGAGACCTGATGTTTGTTTACAACTCAACTTGTGACAAACAGGCTTGCAGAAAACATTCCTGCCTGATTGCTCCCCTATTTTCTCTGGATGGCGGTGCACCGGTGTGGTCCTTAAATAATTGTTAACAGTTCTGTGAAGTCGGTTCACCACTGAGTTATATATGTCAATAGAGACAATCTCGGCGCTGTGACACAGTATCAGTGACAGGGACAGCTGTCACCGCTGGGACCAATCGAGGAACCGCTGCATTATTTATACAACCTGTGGAGCCGGGATGTGTCAGTGCACAGTGCCGGCGAGGTCAGGCCGACTCGAACTCGGCTACCTGTGTAACACTAATTCGGTCCGTGTACTCAGTGTAAATACAGCACACGGACGAAATTTCCTGACGTGTCGGCGGCGGCACCGGCCCCGGCCGGCCGGCGGCACGCCCCGTATCGCGCCCCTGATGGATGTGCTATTGAAGCGTGCCAGGTGAATGTTGGCAGGCGGATACGACATAATTGTAGACCACGACTGGAAGTAAAGCATATTGCATGCGTAATTCATAAAACTAATTGCACATTCTGTAAAGAGAGCTAGCCAGTGTGGCTGGCCTCCAATTTCGCTGGGGATTATCTGGAGTCGGAGGTTCAACACTGGTGTGCGCCGCCCGTAAACACCGTTTTTCTCCCGCGGAAAAAAATAAGCCGAGGCCGCCAGACCGAGTAACACTTTACTACCAGGAGCTGGCGGTGTTCGATTTTTCAAGTCCTGCCGTTCGGCGGCTCCGGAGAAGAACAAATATGTGACGGGCGCGGCGGAGCGGCGCTGACTCGGCCGGCGCTCTGGCTCTTTAGAGCGGCCCGGCCGGATCCGGCGGCTTAGTTCGGCTGCCGTTCGGATGGCCGCCAGATAGGGCCATTGTGATGTTATCCGGCGCCGACACAAGATCGCGCTATTTCACCGACGAATCCGCCACTGAGAGTGTGCAGAAATCTGATATCCGCCGCCGATCGGCCGACTTAGAGCCCAGATGAGGGAACTCAAGTGTTAATTAAAAGCCGTCACCTGCAGCCGCGGTTCGACGTGGGCCGACCGCCCGTCGCACAAGACCATATATCACAATTACGCAGCGCCGGCGCCGGCGCCGAATGTCCTAATTCTTAGTCAGGACTCGATTCGTGAATGATGGTCTTTAGTGGCAGCTAACAGGCAGTGTCGAACGAGGGGCCGTACACGTGCCGTTTGCATGCATGACGACTGCTGCATGACCAGTTCACGGCGCGGGGCCGTCGCCGGCCCCGTCAGTCTCTATTACCGTGTGCCGGGTGACGCATTCAAACCCAGCGCCGTCAATACTGGAATCACCCGGAGGTATGTGAATGGATGTGCTTACATACATGTTGACCGGCTAGGATATGCGCTTCTAGCGCTGAAAGGTCGCTGAACATTTCCGTTGGGTTTCCACTCTGAGTGGCAAGGCTATTGCGCTTCAATTTGAAGGCTTGCCGTTTGGCATAAGGAAGATGGGACTGTATGGCGTGCCTTGAAATTGCCTGCTGTTGTGTGTGATGGGGACCTTATCTGTGAACCGTTACATATTTTTAACATGGCCTTATGAACGCAAAAATATCCAACAACGAACTTCGTTAAGTTGTTTGCCATTCGTTAAGTTTGCATAGATGAGACAATTTGTTAATCATTTAACGGTAAATCGCAAATAGAATAAGCACATACCTGAGAGCTGTATTTATTACCTGTCGCTATATAGTGTTTGATCGAATCGATCATTTGAATAGAGTGCCCTCTGCCGAGTACTGAATTGGACGTTGGCGACCGTGGGCGGGTGTCATTACCGTGGGTCATTTGAGGGCGCCCACACCATCCGAGTGAGATCGGCCTCCTCTCCAGCGGCACACAGCACAGACGCCCCAGACTGGTCATTCCCTGGTGTCGAGCGGCGGTAGCCGTTTTCACGACGGCCATCTGGTACACATTTGGTGCACATCTGGTGCAGATTAGGTGCAGATTTGGTCAAATTAGGTTCAGTGTGTCTCTTAGTAGCCATCAGCTAGGGTTGCACTTATTGCTTATATGCCTACTTTGTCATATTATCAGAGAGCATCATCGATTAAAACACTAAAATAAATTCATAAAATGAAGATATTTGCTGTAAAAGAGATTAGGTGCAGATTTGGTCAAATTAGGTGCATTCGCCGGATAGCCCGTCGTGAAAACGGCTGGTTCCAGTCATATAATCTCCCCCGGATGTGAGGAGTGACAGTGGACTGATGAGACGGGCAGTGTGAACGTTACTCTGGAGTGGACCGCCAGCAGACACCCACTGTTCTCTCCCGCCTGATGACGAGACAGGACAGAGAGGAAGGTCTGGGCAGGAGTGGACACTGGACTGTCAACATTAGCTGCGAACCATTACAGGACAAGACCGGGTGGTCCATCCAATTCCTTGACAGAATTGACTGTCAGTGGAGTGTTACGATTTAACTACGTAGCTATGCTGTAAGTAGCATGTGTATGCGTATACAATGCATGTCCGTTGTCAATGATTGATTGTCCTAAATGCCAGTCCTGTAACCATGGCGGTTGGTGAGTGCGGCAGGCGATGGGATTTCCTGTAATCATCATCCTCCCGGGCCGGTCCCGGAGTCTCCAGCTCCGACAGGGCCTGACAATCGGCCGGCTCCGATTGCTTATCGATTGTAGACGACAAGTGACTTTTTATGGACGGTCTAGCATCCCTCACCGCTGGAATTGCTGAGAATGCGGAGCATAATGGTATGAGACCTGAAACACTCTGACTTGTGAATGTCGAAAGAGGTTTAGTTTACCATTGCTGATTTAGCCACAGGAGCTCACCAGCCACCTGACATGCGTAACTGCGCCTTCATGCTGCACACATGAGATACCTCGGTCTTCATATTCAATGCATATTGTTTTGATTTTTTTTTATAATAAAACAGCGGCGTAGTAAATGCTGGCTTCTTTAAATTTCAATACTACTTTCCAAGTAGCTTTTGTCATACCTACGAAAAGTAGTTGAATGCGGAGTTTCTGTTTCGACCAGTTTCGATCAGTTTCGACCGATTCAGCTTATAGGTAATCGCCTTGCCGCTCACCGAACATGACTGGCTGGCGCATCGCATGAACTCTTTGGAAGTACCTACACTTCAACAAAAATCTAACACTGCCCAGGGCCTGTCGGACCCTACGCCACTCTGCTCCGTTCACCACTGCTCTGTAAGGCCTGCAGCTGATCTGAGCTGTTCTGTTGAGTCCGGCGTCATTCATGCGCCCTTCTACTGAGGCCTAAGCCGTTCTACGCTGATCTTCGCTGTTCTGCTTTTCGGCACTGTTCTGCACCGTAAGTTCTGCGCCGCTTTTCTGTTGGGCCCGGCGCTGTTCTGCGCAGCTTAGCACTACCCTTCTGTTGGAGCAGGCGCTGACTTCAGTTTCGTCAGCGGTCTGCTCCCGACAGCCGTCCCTGCCAGCGGACCGGTCTCCTGAAATAACACATGTGGAACCTATTTATAACCATCTGTCACACGGAACTTTCACTGAGGTCTCTGCGGTCGACCATTGATCAACATACAAGTTAGACCGAACCTGGATGGAGCATGTTTAGCAGGAACGCACAGGCAACACTGATCAAAGTTTTACTTTGGATTCCTCGCAAATATGCTCCAACACGCAGTAAGTTGGTGACAATGTAACTCACAAAGACGTCCATATTGCGTTGGCTGTTACACACCAAGACAAAACCCGAGCCCAACTTCAAACACGAGATGAACTTTGTCGCCTTTACGTCCGACTTGCTCTGCCGCATTGCGGGTATTTGGAACTGCGGCCTCGTCCGTTCGTCCACAGACCGGGCAATAACCAGGTCCGAACGGCGGCTGAAGCGTAGGTCGGCGACTGGTCCGTTTGGCCGCGTCTGTGTCCGTTCGCACCGGCTCGGGGGCCGGCTGGTGCCCATAAAACCACTACCGAGACGCCAGCCACCGTTCCAGCGCCCGCGTGTGGGCTGCGGCGGCGTACGCTGTACGAAGGTGATGGAAGGGTGCCTGTGCTGGCTTCGGTGATGGTGGCGGCAGAGATGGCACGCCTGAAGCCCGGCTCAGGCGTTCACAGCCCGTCAGAGACAAATAGCCTCAAACTACAGTCAATAAGGGCGCAATCACTGCGTGCCCGGGGACCTGGTGGCGCTGTATACGACCGAACTCCGTCAAACATGTCAATGCTGCAGCGACTCCAGCCAGGCTCATTCAATATTCATTGTTATTGAGGCTGCTGTGGTAACCGAAGGTTGGGACTTTTCAATTAAGAACAATCACTATTCTTTAGAATTGTGATTTTCTATTGAAAATCCCAACCTGAGCTACCTCTCTAGGGGGGTGTTTAGCGTTTCTGCCGCGATTTGGGTCATTTTGATCGCCGCCGAAACGGCTCGGTAGATTTTCTTGCCATTTTCAGCGTTTGGTCCCGTATGGGGGAGCTACCGGCTGGTACCGGTCGCTTGAAATATAATTAACCCGTTTTGGGGTAATCGGCACGTGCATTTTCCCATAGGGTTAACATGGGGAAAAATTAAAAATGCGATTTGCGCAAAATCTGTTCAGTAATATTTGTCCACTTTTTTAGGGTCAGTTCTTGAGCTGGCACCTCACCTTCTGGGGGTAATTATTTAAAAATCATAGGGTACAGTTTCGGGTAATCGTGACGGACAGTTACCCCATGTTGAGCCTATGGCGATTTCGAAAAATTATTTTCAAATCGATTTTGCCAAAAATTTCCACGTTAGATTTTGAAAAAGTTCCAATATGTTGTGCACCGGGGTGTCGGCTACCACGTGGTATGGGTCAGATATGGGGCGATTGAAAAGCACGTGCCACGTGCAAACGTGTTTGATGGGGGAACCTCGTGGAAAATCCGACATTGGCCAACTGGGGGTCCTATGGCGTGGAAACCACTCCACCTAGCGACACCAAATCAACGCAGCCGGTGAGCAGATGAGTCCAGCTTGTCGCACTAGTGGTCACGTGGCGCACGTGCTATTGCACGTGCCGTGGCACGGGGTCAATTTTGGTGCTTAAATATACTAGCATTGTGAAATGCAAGGAATGGGGGAAATAGCCGTCAGGCCGTCAGATTTTAAGATAGGGTCGATCTGAAAACGGGTATAGACACAGAATGAACGGTGCTAGAAAACTGCTATCTCGGATTTTTTGTAAAATGAAAAAATTAAAATTCTAGGGAAATTATATATTAGAAAGGTGAAATTTCCCTAAATTTTCCCGTTTTTCGAGTTTAGCCGTCCACTGTTCAGAGACGGTGACACCGGCCGGGGTCATCTTTTACATGCTGATGGCCACGTCGATGGGTCATCACGTGGCGTGAGCGGTGAAGCTATCAGAGGTCCGGCACGTGCCACGTGGCCACGTGTTTGAGTCGCGTACCTCCCAGATTATCGTGTGTTTGCCGATTTGTGGCCTTATAGCACGAAAACAGCACAAGCCAGGAACACTGAAATGGTGCAATCAGTGAGGAGACAAGTCCTGCTTACACCACCGGCGGTCACGTGGCACACGTGCAAATTTGGGCACCTCCTTTGCGGAGATATCTTATAGTAAAATATTCAAATGTGCATAACATTGTCAGTTTAAGTCCGATTCGGCTAGAATTTGGTGGGTGGATGAATTGTTAAGCAACAGAAACAAATGCGCCACGTTTGACTCAATGCGCCACGTTTGTCTCAAAGCGCCATTTTTGCCGCAAATCGCAGAATGTGCGTATCTTTGTCGAACATTGGACGATAAGGATGCGCTGTAATTAAGGGATGGCTGCTTAAACGGCAGATATGAATGCACCACATTTGCCGCAGAGCGCCATATTTGTCTTAATGCGTCAGTGTTTGCGTTTAACGGACGGCGGGCGTTTTTTGCGGCGGTGTTTGCGTTTTTTTCCGGTGTTTGCGTTAGGCGGCGGGCGGCCGTTTTTGCGTTTTTTTGCGGTGTTTGTGTTTGGCGGCGGGCGGCCGTTTTTTTTGCGGCGTTTTGCGGTTGGCGACGGGCGGGCGGGCGTTGCGGGCGTTTTTTGCGGCGGTGTTTGCGTTTTTTGCGGTTTTTGGGTTTGGCGGCGGGCGGGCGGGCGATGCGGGTGTTTTTGCGGTGTTTGCGTTTGGCGGCGGGCGGCCGTTTTTGCGGCGGTGTGTGGCGGGCGGCCGTTTCTTTTGCGGCCTTTTGCGGTTTGCGGCGGGCGGCTTTTTGCGGCGTTTTGCGGTCGCCGGCGGCCGGCCGTTATTTGCGGTGTTGCGGTTTGCGGCGGGCGGTCGTTTTTTGCGGCGTTTCGCGGTTGGCGGCGGGCGATGCGGGCTTTTTTTTGCGGCGGCGGGGTTTGCGTTTTTTGCGGTGATCGCGTTTTGCGGCGGACGGGCATTTTTTGGCGTTTGGCGTGCGTGCGATGCGGGCGGTTTTGATTTTTTGCTGCGTTTTTTTGAGTTTTTTGCGGTTTTCGCGGGCGATTTTTTTTGCGGCATTTGCGTTGGCGTTTTGGCGTCCGTTTTGCGCGTTTTGCGGTTTTGCGCGTTTTGCGGCGGGCGGGCGGTTTTTCACAATTAAAGTCCCAACCTTCGGATCCGCAGTGCTGTTCGACAAGCGCTGCCCGGGCCTATCCGAAGGTTGGGACTTTTCAATTAAGACAAATCACTATTCTTTAGAATTGTGATTTTCTATTGAAAATCCCAACCTGAGCTACCTCTCTAGGGGGGTGTTTAGCGTTTCTGCCGCGATTTGGGTCATTTTGATCGCCGCCGAAACGGCTCGGTAGATTTTCTTGCCATTTTCAGCGTTTGGTCCCGTGTGGGGGAGCTACCGGCTGGTACCGGTCGCTTGAAATATAATTAACCCGTTTTGGGGTAATCGGCACGTGCATTTTCCCATAGGGTTAACATGGGGAAAAATTAAAAATGCGATTTGCGCAAAATCTGTTCAGTAATATTTGTCCACTTTTTTAGGGTCAGTTCTTGGGCTGGCACCTCACCTTCTGGGGGTAATTATTTAAAAATCATAGGGTACAGTTTCGGGTAATCGTGACGGACAGTTACCCCATGTTGAGCCTATGGCGATTTCGAAAAATTATTTTCAAATCGATTTTGCAAAAAATTTCCACGTTAGATTTTGAAAATGTTCCAATATGTTGTGCCCCGGGGTGTCGGCTACCACATGGTATGGGTCAGATATGGGGCGATTGAAAAGCACGTGCCACGTGCAAACGTGTTTGATGGGGTAACCTCCGGGAAAATCCGACATTGTCCAACTGGGGGTCCTATGGCGCGGAAACGACTTCATCTAGCGACACCAAATCAATGCAGCCGGTGAGCAGATGAGTCCAGCTTGTCGCACCAGTGGTCACGTGGCGCACGTGCTATTGCACGTGCCGTGGCACGGGGTCAATTTTTGTTCTTAAATACACCAACATTGTGAAATGCAAGGAATGGGGGAAATAGCCGTCAGGCCGTCAGTTTTTATGATAGAGTCGATCTGAAAACGGGTGTAGACACAGAATGAACGGCGCTAAAAAACTGCTATCTCGGATTTTTTGTAAAACGAAAAATTTAAAATTCTAGGGAAATTATATATTAGAAAGGTGAAATTTCCCTAAATTTTCCCATTTTTCGACTTCAGCCGTCCACTGTTCAGTGACGATGACACCGGCCGGGGTCATCTTTTACATGCTAATGGCCACGTCGATGGGTCATCACGTGGTGTGAACGGTGAAGCTGTCAGAGGTCCGGCACGTGCCACGTGGCCACGTGTTTGAGTCGCGTACCTCCCAGATTATCGTGTGTTTGCCGACTTGTGGCCTTATAGCACGAAAACAGCACAAGCCAGGAACACTGAAATGGTGCAATCAGTGAGGGGACAAGTCCTGCTTGCACCACCAGTGGTCACGTGGCACACGTGCAAATCTGGGCACCTCCGTTGCGGAGATATTTTATAGTGAAATGTTCAAATGTACATAACTTTGTAAGTTGAAGTCCGATTGGGCTAGAATTTGGTGGGTGGATGAATTGTTAAGCGACATGAACGAATGCGCCATGTTTGTTGCAGTGCGCCACGTTTGTCTCAAAGCGCCATTTTTGCCGCAAAGCGCAGAATGTGCGTAACCTTGTCGAACATTGGACGATTATGATGCGCTGTAATTAAGGGATGGCTGCTTAAACGGCAGATATGAATGCACCACATTTGCCGCATGGCGCCATATTTGTCTTAATGCGTCAGTGTTTGCGTTTTGCCTACGGCGGGCGTTTTTTTTGCGGCGGTGTTTGCGTTTTTTTCGGTGTTTGCGTTTGACGGCGGGCGGCCGTTTTTGCGTTTTTGGCGGTGGTTGCGTTTGGCGGCGGGAGGTCGTTTTTTGCGGCGTTTTGCGGTTGGCGGCGGGCGTGCGTGCGTTGCGGGCGTTTTTTGCGGCAGTGTTTGCGTTTTTTGTGGTTTTTGTGTTTGGCGGCGGGCGGGCGGGCGATGCGGGTGTTTTTGCTGTTTGCGTTTGGCGGCGGGCGGCCGTTTTAGCGGCGGTTTGCGGCGGGCGACCGTTTTTTGCGGCGTTTTGCGGTTTGCGGCGGGCGGCCGTTTTTTGCGGCGTTTTGTGGTTTGCGGTGGGCGGCCGTTTTTCACGGCGTTTTGCGGTTGCCGGCGGCCGGCCGTTATTTGCGGTTAGCGGCGGGCGGTCGTTTTTTGCGGCGTTTAGTGGTTTGCGGCGGGCGGCCGTTTTTGCGGCGTTTTGCGGTTCGCGGCGTGCGGCCGTTTTTTGCGGCGTTTCGCGGTCGGCGGCGGGCGATGCGGGCGTTTTTTTTGCGGCGGCGGTGTTTGCGTTTTTGCGGTGTTTGTGTTTTGCGGCGGACGCGCGTTTTTTTGCGGCATTTTGTGCGTTTTTTCTGCGGTTTTCGGCGGGCGTGCGATTGTTTTTTTGCGAAGTTTGCGTTGGCGCTTTCGGCGTGCGTTTTGCGCGTTTTGCGGTGTTTGCGTTTTGCGGCGGGCGGGCGGTTTTTCACAATTAAAGTCCCAACCTTCGGATCCGCAGTGCTGTTCGATAAGCGCTGCCCGGGCCTATCCGAAGGTTGGGACTTTTCAATTAAGAACAATCACTATTCTTTAGAATTGTGATTTTCTATTGAAAATCCCAACCTGAGCTACCTCTCTAGGGGGGTGTTTAGCGTTTCTGCCGCGATTTAGGACATCTTGATAGGGAAGAAAACGGCACGGTAGAATTTTTTGCTATTTTCAGCGTTTGGTCCCGTGTGGGGGAGCTACCGGCTGGCATCGGTCGCTTGAAATATAATTAACCCGTTTTGGGGTAATCGGCACGTGCATTTTCCCATAGGGTTAACATGGGGGAAAATTGGAAATTCGATTTGCGAAAAATTTCGTCAATTATATTTGCTGATATTTTTAGGATCGGATCTCGGCCGGGCACCTCACCTTTTGATGTTAGTTATTTAAAAATCATAGGGTACAGTTTCGGGTAATCGGGACGGATAGTTACCCCATGTTGAGCCTATGGCGATTTCGAAAAATTATTTTCAAATCGATTTTGCCAAAAATTTCCACGTTAGATTTTGAAAAAGTTCCAATATGTTGTGCACCGGGGTGTTGGCTACCACGTGGTATGGGTCAGATATGGGGCGATTGAAAAGCACGTGCCACGTGCAAACGTGTTTGATGGGGTAACCTCCGGGAAAATCCGACATTGGCCAACTGGGGGTCCTATGGCGTGGAAACCACTCCACCTAGCGACACCAAATCAACGCAGCCGGTGAGCAGATGAGTCCAGCTTGTCGCACTAGTGGTCACGTGGCGCACGTGCTATTGCACGTGCCGTGGCACGGGGTCTATTTTTGTTCTTAAATACACCAACATTGTGAAATGCAAGGAATGGGGGAAATCGCCTTTAGGCCGTCAGATTTTATGATAGGGTCGATCTGAAAACGGGTGTAGGCACAGAATGAAGGGGGCTAAAAAACTGCTATCTCGGATTTTTTGTAAAATGAAAAATCAAAATTCTGGGGAAATTATATATTCGAAAGGTGAAATTTCCCTAAATTTTCCCCTTTTTCGAGTTTAGCCGTCCACTGTTCAGTGACGGTGACACCGGCCGGGGTCATCTTTTACATGCTGACGGCCACGTCGATGGGTCATTACGTGGCGTAAACGGTGAAGCTGTCACAGGTCCAGCACGTGCCACGTGGCCACGTGTTTGAGTCAAAAACCTCCCAGATTATCGTGTGTTTGCCGACTTGTGGCCTTATAGCACAAAAACAGCACCAGTCAGGAAGCCTGAAATGAAACAATCGGTAAGGGGACAAGCCCTGCTTGCACCACCGGTGGTCACGTGGCACACGTGCAATTCTGGGCACCTCCGTTGCGGAGATATTTTATAGTGAAATATTGAAATGTACATAACTTTGTAAGTTTAAGTCCGATTGGGCTAGAATTTGGTGGGTGGATGAATTGTTAAGGGACATGAACGAATGCGCCATGTTTGTTGCAGTGCGCCACGTTTGTCTCAAAGCGCCATTTTTGCCGCAAAGCGCAGAATGTGCCTAACTTTGTCGAACATTGGACGATTAGGATGCGCTGTAATTAAGGGATGGCTGCTTAAACGGCAGATATGAATGCACCACATTTGCCGCAGGGCGCCATATTTGTCTTAATGCGTCAGTGTTTGCGTTTTGCCTAGGCGGGCGTTTTTTGCGGCGGTGTTTGCGTTTTTTCGGTGTTTGCGTTTGACGGCGGGCAGCCGTTTTTTGCGTTTTTGGCGGTGTTTGCGTTTGGCGGCGGGCGGCCGTTTTTTTGCGGCGTTTTGCGGTTGGCGGCGGGCGTGCGTGCGTTGCGGGCGTTTTTTGCGGCGGTGTTTGCGTTTTTTGCGGTTTTTGTGTTTGGCGGCCGGCGGGCGGGCGATGCGGGTGTTTTTGCTGTTTGCGTTTGGCGGCGGGCGGCCGTTTTAGCGGTGGTTTGCGGCGGGCGGCCGTTTTTTGCGGCGTTTTGCGGTTTGCGGCGGGCGGCCGTCTTTTGCGGCGTTTTGCGGTTTGCGGCGGGCGACCGTTTTTTGCGGCGTTTTTTGTGGTTTGCGGCGGGCGGGCGTTTTTTTTGCGGCGTTTTGCGGTTGCCGGCGGCCGGGCGTTATTTGCGTTGTTGCGGTTTGCGGCGGGCGGTCGTTTTTTGCGGCGTTTCGCCGTTGGCGGCGGGCGATGCGGGCGTTTTTTGTGGCGGCGGTGTTTGCGTTTTTTGCGGTGTTTGCGTTTTGCGGCGTTTTTTGCGTTTTTTTCTGCGGTTTTCGGCGGGCGGGCGATGTTTTTTTGCGAAGTTTGCGTTTGCGTTTTGGGCGTGCGTTTTGCGGTGTTTGCGTTTGGCGGCGGGCGGGCGGTTTTTCACAATTAAAGTCCCAACCTTCGGATCCGCAGAGCTGTTCGACAAGCGCTGCCCGGGTATCCGAAGGTTGGGACTTTTCAATTAAGAACAATCACTATTCTTTAGAATTGTGATTTTCTATTGAAAATCCCAACCTGAGCTACCTCTCTAGGGGGGTGTTTAGCGTTTCTGCCGCGATTTTGGACATTTTGATTGGGGCAAAAACGGCTAGTTAGATTTTCTTGCCATTTTCAGCGTTTGGTCCCGTGTGGGGGAGCTACCTTGTGGCAAAGTTACAAAAAATATAATTGACACGTTTTGGGGTAATCGGCACGTGCATTTTCCCATAGGGTTAACATGGGGTAAAATTTAAAATTCGATTTGCGAAAAATTTCGTCAATTATATTTGCTGATATTTTTAGGATCGGATCTAGGGCTGGCACCTCAACTTTTGGTGTTAATTATTTAAAAATCATAGGATACAATTTCGGGTATTCTTGACGGACAGTTACCCCATGCTGAGCCTATGGCGATTTCGAAAAATTATTTTCAAATCAATTTTGCCAAAAATTTCCACGTTAGATTTTGAAAAAGTTCCAATATGTTGTGCACCGGGGTGTCGGCTACCACGTGGTATGGGTCAGATATGGGGCGATTGAAAAGCACGTGCCACGTGCAAACGTGTTTGATGGGGTAACCTCCGGGAAAATCCGACATTGGCCAACTGGGGGTCCTATGGCGTGGAAACCACTCCACCTAGCGACACCAAATCAACGCAGCCGGTGAGCAGATGAGTCCAGCTTGTCGCACTAGTGGTCACGTGTCGCACGTGCTATTGCATGTGCCGTGGCACGGGGTCAATTTTGGTGCTTAAATATACTAGCATTGTGAAATGCAAGGAATGGGGGAGATAGCCGTCAGGCCGTCAGTTTTTATGATAGGGTCGATCTGAAAACGGGTTTAGGCACAGATTGAAGGGGGCTAAAAAACTGCTATCTCGGATTTTTTGTAAAATGAAAAATTTAAAATTCTGGGGAAATTATATATTCGAAAGGTGAAATTTCCCTAAATTTTCCCGTTTTTCGAGTTTAGCCGTCCACTGTTCAGAGACGGTGACACCGGCCGGGGTCATCTTTTACATGCTGATGGCCACGTCGATGGGTCATCACGTGGCGTGAGCGGTGAAGCTATCAGAGGTCCGGCACGTGCCACGTGGCCACGTGTTTGAGTCGCGTACCTCCCAGATTATCGTGTGTTTGCCGATTTGTGGCCTTATAGCACGAAAACAGCACAAGCCAGGAACACTGAAATGGTGCAATCAGTGAGGAGACAAGTCCTGCTTACACCACCGGCGGTCACGTGGCACACGTGCAAATTTGGGCACCTCCTTTGCGGAGATATCTTATAGTAAAATATTCAAATGTGCATAACATTGTCAGTTTAAGTCCGATTCGGCTAGAATTTGGTGGGTGGATGAATTGTTAAGCAACAGAAACAAATGCGCCACGTTTGACTCAATGCGCCACGTTTGTCTCAAAGCGCCATTTTTGCCGCAAATCGCAGAATGTGCGTATCTTTGTCGAACATTGGACGATAAGGATGCGCTGTAATTAAGGGATGGCTGCTTAAACGGCAGATATGAATGCACCACATTTGCCGCAGAGCGCCATATTTGTCTTAATGCGTCAGTGTTTGCGTTTAACGGACGGCGGGCGTTTTTTGCGGCGGTGTTTGCGTTTTTTCCGGTGTTTGCGTTAGGCGGCGGGCGGCCGTTTTTGCGTTTTTTTGCGGTGTTTGTGTTTGGCGGCGGGCGGCCGTTTTTTTTGCGGCGTTTTGCGGTTGGCGACGGGCGGGCGGGCGTTGCGGGCGTTTTTTGCGGCGGTGTTTGCGTTTTTTGCGGTTTTTGGGTTTGGCGGCGGGCGGGCGGGCGATGCGGGTGTTTTTGCGGTGTTTGCGTTTGGCGGCGGGCGGCCGTTTTTGCGGCGGTGTGTGGCGGGCGGCCGTTTCTTTTGCGGCCTTTTGCGGTTTGCGGCGGGCGGCTTTTTGCGGCGTTTTGCGGTCGCCGGCGGCCGGCCGTTATTTGCGGTGTTGCGGTTTGCGGCGGGCGGTCGTTTTTTGCGGCGTTTCGCGGTTGGCGGCGGGCGATGCGGGCTTTTTTTTGCGGCGGCGGGGTTTGCGTTTTTTGCGGTGATCGCGTTTTGCGGCGGACGGGCGTTTTTTGGCGTTTGGCGTGCGTGCGATGCGGGCGGTTTTGATTTTTTGCTGCGTTTTTTTGAGTTTTTTGCGGTTTTCGCGGGCGATTTTTTTTGCGGCATTTGCGTTGGCGTTTTGGCGTCCGTTTTGCGCGTTTTGCGGTTTTGCGCGTTTTGCGGCGGGCGGGCGGTTTTTCACAATTAAAGTCCCAACCTTCGGATCCGCAGTGCTGTTCGACAAGCGCTGCCCGGGCCTATCCGAAGGTTGGGACTTTTCAATTAGACAATCACTATTCTTTAGAATTGTGATTTTCTATTGAAAATCCCAACCTGAGCTACCTCTCTAGGGGGGTGTTTAGCGTTTCTGCCGCGATTTAGGACATTTTGACTCCCGCAAAAACGGCACGGTCAACTTTCTTGCCATTTTCACCGTTTGGTCCCCTATGGGGGAGCTACCTTGTGGCAAAGTTGCATGAAATATAATGGGCCCGTTTTGGGGTAATCGGCACGTGCATTTTCCCATAGGGTTAACATGGGGAAAAATTGGAAATTCGATTTGCGAAAAATTTCGTCAATTATATTTGCTGATATTTTTAGGGTCGGATCTAGGGCTGGCACCTCAACTTTTGGTGTTAATTATTTAAAAATCATAGGATACAATTTCGGGTAATCTTGACGGACAGTTACCCCATGCTGAGCCTATGGCGATTTCAAAAAATTATTTTCAAATCAATTTTGCCAAAAATTTCCACGTTAGATTTTGAAAAAGTTCCAATATGTTGTGCACCGGGGTGTCGGCTACCACGTGGTATGGGTCAGATATGGGGCGATTGAAAAGCACGTGCCACGTGCAAACGTGTTTGATGGGGTAACCTCCGGGAAAATCCGACATTGGCCAACTGGGGGTCCTATGGCGTGAAAACCACTCCACTTAGCGACACCAAATCAACGCAGCCGGTGAGCAGATGAGTCCAGCTTGTCGCACTAGTGGTCACGTGGCGCACGTGCTATTGCACGTGCCTTGGCACGGGGCCAATTTTGGTGCTTAAATATACTAGCACTGTGAAATGCAAGGAATGGTGGAAATAGCCGCCCGGCCGACAGATTTTATGATAGGGTCGATCTGAAAACGGGTGTAGGCACAGAATGAAGGGGGCTAAAAAACTGCTATCTCGGATTTTTTGTAAAATGAAAAATTCAAAATTCTGGGGAAATTATATATTCGAAAGGTGAAATTTCCCTAAATTTTCCCGTTTTTGGACTTAAGCCGTCCACTGTTCAGGGACGGTGACACCGGCCGGGGTCATCTTTTATATGCTGATGGCCACGTCGATGGGTCATCACGTGGTGTGAGCGGTGAAGCTATCAAAGGTCCGGCACGTGCCACGTGGCCACGTGTTTGAGTCGCGTACCTCCCAGATTATCGTGTGTTTGCCGACTTGTGGCCTTATAGCACGAAAACAGCACAAGCCAGGAACACTGAAATGGTGCAATCAGTGAGGGGACAAGTCCTGCTTGCACCACCAGTGGTCACGTGGCACACGTGCAAATCTGGGCACCTCCGTTGCGGAGATATTTTATAGTGAAATGTTCAAATGTACATAACTTTGTAAGTTTAAGTCCGATTGGGCTAGAATTTGGTGGGTGGATGAATTGTTAAGCGACATGAACGAATTGCCATGTTTGTTGCAGTGCGCCACGTTTGTCTCAAAGCGCCATTTTTGCCGCAAAGCGCAGAATGTGCGTAACTTTGTCGAACATTGGACGATTAGGATGCGCTGTAATTAAGGGATGGCTGCTTAAACGGCAGATATGAATGCACCACATTTGCCGCAGGGCGCCATATTTGTCTTAATGCGTCAGTGTTTGCGTTTTGCCTACGGCGGGCTTTTTTTGCGGCGGTGTTTGCGTTTTTTTCGGGGTTTGCGTTTGACGGCGGGCGGCCGTTTTTGCGTTTTTGGCGGTGGTTGCGTTTGGCGGCGGGCGGCCGTTTTTTTTGCGGCGTTTTGCGGTTGGCGGCGTGCGTGCGGGCGTTTTTTGCGGCAGTGTTTGCGTTTTTTGCGGTTTTTGTGTTTGGCGGCGGGCGGGCGGGCGATGCGGGTGTTTTTGCTGTTTGCGTTTGGCGGCGGGCGGCCGTTTTAGCGGCGGTTTGCGGCGGGCGACCGTTTTTTGCGGCGTTTTGCGGTTTGCGGCGGGCGGCCGTTTTTTGCGGCGTTTTGTGGTTTGCGGCCGGTTTTTATGGCGTTTTGCGGTTGCCGGCGGCCGGCCGTTATTTGCGGTTAGCGGCGGGCGGCGGGCGGTCGTTTTTTGCGGCGTTTAGCGGTTTGCGGCGGGCGGCCGTTTTTTTGCGGCGTTTCGCGGTTGGCGGCGGGCGATGCGGGCGTTTTTTTGCGGCGGCGGTGTTTGCGTTTTTTGCGGTGTTTGTGTTTTGCGGCGGACGCGCGTTTTTTTGTGGCATTTTGTGCGTTTTTTCTGCGGTTTTCGGCGGGCGGGCGATTGTTTTTTTGCGAAGTTTGCGTTGGCGTTTTAGGCGTGCGTTTTGCGCGTTTTGCGGTGTTTGCGTTTGGCGGCGGGCGGGCGGTTTTTCACAATTAAAGTCCCAACCTTCGGATCCGCAGTGCTGTTCGACAAGCGCTGCCCGGGCCTACTCGAGACCGAGCCAAGAATGTGCGGGCTGTCTGTGTTGTATCCAGGGGAAGGAAAGTAGCATACCTGTTGCCGCTATTCCCTTTAAAAATAAAAAACAAGTGTCTTTTTATTGGAACTAAAAATTAAAGCACCTACCTACCTGCGCCAGGGAAGTGTTTTACGATAACATATGTAGTTCTTTTTATGACGCCCCCGCCGTCTCCCCTCGCTGCTCGTGGCTGGCGTTGGGTCGGGTCGCCGCCGCCGATATTCGGGGTCAATACACGGGGTCCGGCGGCTCGGCTCACCATGCTGATCTGGGCCGGCCGGCCACATCATCTGCTGCTGACTGCGCCCGTCACTCGTCAGCCCATCGCGGCGCCGCGCCGGCAGCGGCAGCGGCAATATCCCATAACCGGCAGCCGCGGCGGCCCCGCGTCGGCCGACCCCGCCCGGTGAACAAAGGCTGCGACACTGCGGACCGGCCGACCGCCGCGGCGCAGTGGCCCAGACAGCCGCCTCTAGCGAGATAAATAGACCCCGGCGGTCCCGTGTTGTGTCACGTCCCTGCCGGCCGGTTATGGAGCCCGTGCCGCCGGGGACGCTCCCAGGTCGGGCGGCCGGAGGACGGCGCTCGGCCCCGCCTCCGCGCCGGCCCGCTAATAGCTCTTCACCAGGCGCCACGCCGGCTAATCTGCGCACAAATTATTCATAGCCGGCGGCGAGGAGAGGCTGCAGTGTGGCGCCGAT
The DNA here is from genome assembly GCF_019059575.1 of Amphibalanus amphitrite. Taxonomy (NCBI): domain Eukaryota; kingdom Metazoa; phylum Arthropoda; class Thecostraca; order Balanomorpha; family Balanidae; genus Amphibalanus; species Amphibalanus amphitrite. The sequence continues at coordinate 1,061,182 of NW_024881515.1, forward strand.
CGACAGTCTCCGTATAATCCAGCCTGGCGCCGCTCACCGTCCTCGGCTCTCTCCACCCTCTCCCTCCTTCTCTACCTCCATCTCCTCCTCCTACTCTGGCGTTGGCGACATTGGAAGTGTGGTGAACGGGTGCCGCGACCCTGCTCTCTTCGTTTGGAGGTAGCGGCGGCACAACCCCACCCCGTCTTCCGGGAGGCCGCCGTCCCAAAGCCGATAGCGGCAACTCAGTCGGACTGTAGAGACGCCATTCAGCGGGCGGGGGACCCATTTCGACGGCCGGCGACGGTTCGGCAGACGACGCACTCTGTCGACTCACACACACACACACACACACACACACACACACACACACACACACACACACACACACACACACACACACACACACACACACACACACACACACACACACACACACACACACACACACACACACACACACACACACACACACACACACACACACACACACACACACACACACACACACACACACACACACACACACACACACACACACACACACACACACACACACAGCCAGCGCCGGCCGCTTCCGCGGGTGTGCTTTGTTGTCGATCCGAGATTCTGGCTCCGAGCCCATGTTTCGGAGGCCGACAATGAAATCCCTACACAGGACGCTGGAGGGACCGATTTTACTTTACCGGGATCGTTGGAGAATTCGAGCTCCGTCAGCCGAGTTTCGAACCCCGAAGTCCTGCCGCATACCTGTGACGTCGCAAACGTCGGCCGGGCGGCTTACTGTCGTGCAATCCGTCTGAATAATTCATGCGGATAATCGGCTTGCGCAAACAGGGTCAGCTTGATCTGAATGCATGACTAACGATGCAGCGGTGGCAGGTGCCGGCACCGTCAAGTCGCCGTGCTGCGGAAACTACCGCGAACACTCTGAATGGCCCGGCCGTCATACAGCGTCTGTTTGATCGGCGTGCATACAGCGCACGGGACGGGGGGCAGCAGTCGGGGCCGTAACCGGTATGATTTATCGGCGCAGGGACGTGAACGGCCCGAGCCTTTGTGCACGGGACACCAGACCTGTCATTTGTCGCCGTTAAATGATGTACACCGACCCCTGGTGTGTTTCTAATGAACAGCTAAACTTCAATGGCATGTAGTTAGCAGTGGAGAGCGGAAAATTTTGACGATGAGTACATATCAAGTAGGTACGCCAAGTATGTTAATGATCGTTGTTATAATGGATGGAATACATTCGTTATATTCAACATCTGATCTGTTAGAGGAGGCTGCAAGAGCTCCACGCCTAAGAGGTCTTCCAATACTAAACAAACTTAGGAAAAACATAAACAGATTTTTACGAAAGGGCAATAGGCTTTAAAAAATAAACAAAATAACTTGTAAGTAAAAGCTAACAATTTGCACAAGTTCGTCGACTTTTGCATACTCGGAACAAATAACAACACAATTTCTAATGGGATAATTAATTCGTTCAATTTATGAGAGGCATGCAATTCACAGCGCTTCCCTAAGGGCAGGAGTTTCTCGAACCAAGCGGCGCTGTCCGTCAGAATCTGAGCAGTCTCCATTCCTCCCTGGCGACTAGCGAGCGGCGATGAGAGGCCGCGGCGCCCCTCAAGTGAGCTCTGTGCGAGCTGACTGGGTGTGTCAGAGCTGCTGAGTCGGCTCGATCCTACCCCTCCCTCCACCCCCTCCCCGGCCAGATTACGGAGCACGGGTGGTCCAGAGAGCGGCCCGAGATGGGACGACCTCGTATGACCACGTAACGCTGAAAGCCCATGACTACTGATCATCGACCAAAAACGATGCTCTTCAAATACTGCTACACCGCGGGTAGCGTCGATGAAAATTTCTAAACAAAAGTCTGCCTTATACTCGTAAAAGCATATAAATAATAAACGAATTTAAAAAAAAATGTGCAAGCGTATTGCATTACTGGTAATGGGAAAGCTATTCTTTTCCCGGCTTAGCAGAACAGTAAATTATCCAAGCAATGCGTAATGTGATTAGATGCTCCACTTTCGAACACCTCAAAATCACTTTAAAATGTTTCCAACTGAGGAAGATATATCACCTCTGGGGCATGCATCACAATCAGAAACCCATTTTCTGCTCGCGTCAACGCGTAGCTCTCGGGTCGTGAATGTGAAGTGCCTTTTCATCCCACGGACGCCGGAGGGCCTGCCAAACAGTCTCCGCTTCCGCACAATCTCGGCGGCCGCGGCCCGTCGGTGCGTCGCCGCCACGCCTGATCAGCTGCATAATTATGACTTCCGGGAGCGGCCCTGGCGGCGGCTTTGATCCCGGTAAGCGCGCTGCGTCTGGGGCCGCCTCTGCTCCGCAGCCGCGGCGGCCCTCGAGACCGAGCTGAGGGCGCAGCGCTGGGGCACCAGCGGGAGCACCGTCCCGGCCTCGGCGGCAGCGCGGTCAGGTATAAGACCGTTCCAGTCTCGGTGGTCAGTAATGTAGATTGCAGGTAGACCGTTCCAGCGCGGCGGCCAGCCCCAGCAACCGCCCTGTCAGGTGGACCTTTCCAGCCCCGATGGTCACCCTTTCAAGTAAGACTGTCCCAGCCCGCGGTCGCCCATTTAGAAGACCATCCCAGTTGCGGCGGCCGTCCGGTCAGGTAGGCCGCACTTCTTAGTCTCGTACCTGGCGGTGAAGCACTTGAAAGGCTCCGGTCGAAGCCAACCGTTCGCGTTGGTAGCCGGTCCGGTCAGCGCCAAAGGCCTCTCCACGGAGCAATGAGCCGGCCTGATCGTCTGCCGACGCGGAAACAGTCTCACCGAATTCACTTCTACAGGGCAGCGTGCTCGCCACTCGGGGAGCCGGGGCGACCGGTTCTTTTCAGCGGCCGCCGCCGATTTCTGCAGTGGTCTCTAACAGTTCACAGCGGAGTGGCTCCCATTTCTACGATCTCTTTGAATCGAAGGAAGCTATTATATCAATGAATGACGGAAGAACTATGAAATGAATGCAAAATAAGACTTCAAAAGTTTAATTTAAACGAAACACTGATATGTATTTAGCATAACGCCGAGGAATGAGGTCCCAAATCTGACCTGCCCAAATGTAGATTGTAGATGAGGTCCCAAATCTGAGGCCGCATCTAATAAATGAGATAAGCAAATTGCCATGGCAATTTGTTATAGCAATCACTATAACCAAACAATTGTTATAACAATGGTGCAAACTTCCATTAAACAAGTTTTGGGATTGCACGGTCGCAAAGTCCTTAGATACATCCTCCAGAAACAAATTAAAGGGTGTGCAGTGTGGCAAAAAAGGATCAGAGGGATGCCTGATGGTCGTGTTTGTCCCACCCTGATGTCGTTAGTAATCCTCGCTCAGCCATGATTAAAATAAAAATGTTCCTTTCGCAACTTATCGGCTAGTGCAAGTGTTACCATTGAACAGAAGCTTGACTAAAAAAGGAGCGACTTTGTTGTATGATGCATCGGTGCTTGCAATTGAGCCCGCTCACGAGTTACTGCAGCGTCCATAAATATGTATAGAAATTCGATAAAGTCAAATGCCTGCTAAACCTCTCTTACTTTGCACATACCTTATATGGCTGCGAATTTGTGTTGGCCATTGCTGTAATATCTCGTTTACGACCCTCGGTGAGATTGGGCCCTGGTTGACCGTTCCGTCACCTCCCCGCTGACTGACCCCTGCCCGCCCCGCCCCCGCAATTAAGCGACCTCTGACGCCACGAAAAGGCCATCGATTTATCGGGGCGCGGGCGGCGCTGGTGAGCGTCCCACCTATTGAGACTCAGCGACGTCTGACGGATGAGCCGCGCCACAGCTCGTCTCCGCGCCGGCGGCGATTGTGGTGCGCCGCCGGCGAACGATGAGCACATCGTGGCGCGTGGGCGCGTGTCGTCAGCGACGGGGCGTTGCCGACGGACGAGGAACTATGGCGCGTGCTCAGAATGTGCCGACGGGACGACGGGGCCAGCGGGCCGGGGCGGCAGGCAGGCTTTGATCTCCGCCGTCTGATCCGTGTTTGGCAAGGAATGCGCTCTTTGGGTATGCATAGTGGGAAAATGAGGTCCGCGGCTGACCCACCAGCGAATCACCCTGTCAATGTTTGATGCAGCAGTGGACACTGGACACATTCCTATGAAAGGGGTATCGAGATGGGGAAATCGGCGTTTTTGTGGATTTTATGTCACGCTTTTGCTTAGCCTTTTCCCCCGGTAAACACGCAATGTTATGCACATCACCACTATCCGATTTCAGGAGTCTATAGCAACTTTACTCAGCTGCGGCTTGTGCTCAATCAGCTCTGCAGCTGTCCCGACTGCCGCGCGGCCGTCCCGCCCTTGCAGCAGCGTGCCCGCCCCCGCTGACCGGCCAGCGTCGGCGACACGCACCGGCCCGCTAAGTGCCGTCGCCTCTGCAAACGGACAAAGTCAATACGCACCGAGCCGAGGAGGGACACGCTGCCGGGAGGATGGGAAAGGATGGCACAGGACGGCGGTGCTTGGGAGGGGACAGCAGAGCTGCGGCTTATATAATATTCATGCATGTGTGTGTCGGTTGATTGTATGACTCGTGAGTGAGAGAGAGAGAGAGAGAGAGAGAGAGAGAGAGAGAGAGAGAGAGAGAGAGAGAGAGAGAGAGAGAGAGAGAGAGAGAGAGAGAGAGAGAGAGAGAGGAAGGGAGAAAGAGAGACAGACAAGCCTCCCTACCTCCCTGGCTCTACACCCCCCTGACTTCCTCTCCACCTCCCTCCCTCCCTTCCTGCTTCCTTGCCTCCCTTTCTGTCTTCCTCCCTCCTTCACTCTCTTCCTTTTTCCCCTTTCTCTCTCTCTCTCTCTCTCTCTCTCTCTCTCTCTCTCTCTCTCTCTCTCTCTCTCTCTCTCTCTCTCTCTCTCTCTCTCCTCCTCCTCCTCCTCCTCCTCCTCCTCCTATTCCCTTCTTCCCTTCCTCCCGTCCTCCCTCCCCTCCATCTCCTCCCTTCTATCCTTCCTCCGTTCATCTCTCTCCCCAATCTCTTCTCTCTCCCATTATCCTCTCTCTCTTCCCTGTCTCCCTCCGCTCTCCTCCCTGCCTCCCTATCCTCTGCACCTCGGCGGTGACTCGGCTCGGCCTCGCCGGTACCCGATGGCACTGCGTTATCTTTACGAGCGCCCCGGTGACAATCGGCACAATGACCATGGCTCCCCTGCCAAATGAACCGGCCAGCTCTCGCGCGCGTGGTGGCGGCCGCGGCGGCGGCGGAGTTGGTGGTGGCGGTAGTCACAGTGGTGGTGGATGAGATGGGAGGATGGAAGAGGTAGGGACTAGGGATCCGAGGTAGCAGCTGTTTCGTTGGTGATAGCTACGGGTATAGTATAAATGGTATGGTGTTCGTTACGATGAAAGCGATGATACTTTTGATGGTGGTTGTAGTGGTGGTATGCATCTTGGGCGTTGGCGACGTTGTGGTGTTGGTGGAAGAGACTCTAATGACGGTGGTAGCTGCAGTAGAGATAAAAGCGACTGCCGTAATGGTGATGACGTCTGTGGTGCGGCCGTGTTGGCTCCCTCGGCATGCGACTCCTGTCGTTATTCCCACGCTGACCCATGGCCTCCAGGGAGACCGGGAGACGTCTCAGCGCCGCCCGGGAGACCGGGAGACGTCTCAGCGCGACTGGGAGACGGGGAGACGGTCTCAGCGCCGCCCGGGAGACGGGGAGACGGTCACAGTGCTGCCAGGGAAACGGGGAGACGGTCCTAGCTCCGCCCGGGAGACGGGGAGACGTCCCAGCGCCGCCCGGGAGACCGGGAGACGGGGAGACAGTCTCCACGCCGTCCGACACAATGATGGTAGTCAATGCTCCGGAAACGGTGGATAACGCGGCTCGGCGGGAGGTATTTAGGGAGGCCGAGGCATGAATGGAAAGACTACTTTCTCAGCTAACGTATTTCCCGCTGCGATGGTGCAGTCTATGTAACATCTATATCTTTCTTTGTTTACGTGAAGCCCGGATTTGAGACTGATGCCTAACAAAATTGATGTTATGCGATGACAAGTGTTATCATTCGTTTATGTTTGTGTTGCGTTTACAAAAAAAAAATGTACAAAAGGCATCACGATTCACGATCACCAACACGATTCCACGAACATTGCACTGTTACACAGGAGCGCAACATACGCAAGAAACATACCTAAGCCATGCTGTTGAAGATCCTGCAAATTCGATATCAGCAAAAAGACAAGAAAACTAAATGAAACAAACCTCTGAATAGGCTGGATCAGAGTAGAACCATCGAGCGGCTGGTTCTTACACATTTCCCTACATCAATCTTCGGTTCTGTAATTGGAAGCTTCAACTCAACGACCATGTGGCTGCGATTCGATCACTGATCAATCACGGCAGTATTGTTTCTGCCGGATGGCGGCCGTTCCGTTCCACGATGGGCCTATCCGCGGGCTGGTAGCGAGCGGCCATTCCCGCGGTCTCGCCGGCAGCTGCGGCGTGGCGTCAACCAAACCACCAGAGGCGCCCGCCACGCCCGCGGTACGTGCCACTCCGCCGCGGGGGAGAGGGGAGGGAGGGGAGGCGGGATCCGGGATCGGCAGTGCTCTGGTCAGAGTGGTCACATCCCATTCTGCCGGTCACGAACTTCATGGCATCTGAGCAGCGACGAACAAATCGCGCCTCGTGTGAATCCTGAGTGTCAATTCAAAGCTGAAGCATTGTTGTTGCGAGGTCTGCAAGTATAAGACGTCACCATTCCAGGGTTCATACTTCATACAGTACGCATCGGACTGTGTATTAGGAATTTACATGATTGAATGTGACACCTTAGGTCGTGAGTCACGTACCTAGAAAATACGGACGATAAATTCAGCCATGCTATGTGTCATCATGAAATGATATGTGACATATTTACGAAAGCACTTGTGACGCCATACTTGAGCTGTTAGAGTAACACGAAATTGCCATATGCTCGACACTGCACGCGAGCCCACAGTCAGTCTGCTCTTGATATGTCAACTCGTTCGCTCACTAAATCTCCATCCGTGATGTTTGAAACCACGCTGGTCACCTGAGACGTCCTTAAAACCACTAGTAACGGCTGCTATTGAAAGGGTGGTTACAAATACCGGAGTGTCACACGGGCAAGTCTTCCCAGCAGCTTACCTATCTGCAGATCACGTTCGGGTAGCTGGTCAGGCCGTAATTGTGGGCTAATCTATAGGCTAGCAGTAGCCAGTTATAACTGAGATCCCGGGCCGGCCCAAAAATACTTTACACATTCCGGGCTCTCCATGCGACGACAAAGAAGCATTCATCTTATGCCGCACAATGGTTGTTTGCATAGTGAGTTCATTGATAAATAGGTAGAGCATTCGTTACTGCATCGTTTCGTTTTGAAAACAGCAATTACAGATCCTTGCAAAGGGTTTGCTGTGATTTTCTTGAGACGGGAGACCATGTTGTCATCACCTACGTTTCTACATAAAATTTGGACCAGGTAGACCTATGATATGCTTGATGGCTAAACGCACCATTCGACCTGCCAAAGCGTTTACGCTGTTGCTGACTGCCCCCAGGTGGTTCGGCTCGGATCGATGCTGTTCTGAGAATTGCAGGCACTACTGCACTCGTAAGTACCGGTCTCGTTTACCGGAGCTCATCTCACGAAGAAGATCGGATTCACACTGCGGACGTAGCCATAAGCTCCGGCTACGGCTTTAGTTCCAATTACGGTCCTGCTACAGCTCTGGGTCCAGCTGCGACTCCGGTTACGGAGCTGGCTCCAGTTACGACTCTGATTACGACTCTGGTTCCACTTACGACCCTGATTACGACTCTGATTCGTGTTACGACTCTGATTACGACTGTGCTGCGGCACCAGCTCCCCTGCTCTGGTTCTTTCCTGTTCATGCGAGTATTTTAATTGAACAGAATGGCGAACCGAATACAAAACGCTTTATGTTGGGCAATTTTCTCAACAAGTTCTCAGCCCTCATTATGGATCATGCAAACTAATCAAATCGAGTGGACGAAAATGTTCATCCTAAACGGAAAATCATCGCTATCGATTTCAGACTCCAGCTGATTAGACTGTTGGTGTCAGAGCCAGCTGAAAATACTTCTAACGGAGTGCGTAAAGTGTTTGTGCGATGAATGGTAACCCTGAGATACGACTATCAATGAAGCAGAAACAGCTGATAATCATAAATTGGGCGGAATGGCGCGCCGTTGGCACCGTTCCAAGCGGTGGCCGTGCAGACGGGCCTCGTGCCACTGGACGAGCAGCTACCACCGAACATAAAGGGAGACAAAAAGAACGGGAGAACCTGAAATTAACTCGAATCATGGATGAGTTTTAAATGTCGAAAAACTGGCTGTAGATAATTTATGCAAAGTCAAAATGTGATGCATCGAATGCCCATGCTCCACTAACTGATGTTGTTTTAATCTGCATACCGGAGTCCGAAATCTCTCAGCTCTACTTCCACCCTAAAAAGATGGTTATATCACACTGACAGCATAACATCTAGGCTCAAATTGATAATGCAATTTAGCCACACTGGCATTAATTACTAGCGGAGCTTAATGGTGACCTCCGGTAAAGCAATTTCCAGAAGTAGTTATTAAAAGTGCCCCTTTGGGACAGTCTCCAAGGTTTTATTAAAGCGAATTTGCTCTTAGAGCAAAAGACCGCAAACAATATCGTTTGGGAGTGTCACCGTTTTTTTTTGCCCTCGACCTAGATAATGGCCGTATTTGATGAAAAATTCACAACAAAAGTGCCCTATTAATAGTGCTTTATTCCCGGATAATTATAGACCAGTCGTGCAAACAATCTGGAGCCCTGCTTAGCCCGGATATGATCGCATGCCGTCTAATGGTCTGCCACATACAGCCGGGGTTTTCACACAGCTATCAGCCACCTGGACTGCGGAACCTGTACCGCAGGTCACTTGTGCGGTCAGTTACACCCCGTCTCCTTCAATAAGACACCTTTCAATTAAAGGACGGCCCGATTGCGATCATATTCCTGTTGTGAGCAATTGCTCCATTATTTCTCATGCAAGCTGTCCAACGCTACACAAATCATATCTTTATTGTCTTAACCATTCTAAAAATAAACTTCAACTGCCGCGCTGCTGGCGACGAGCTACGTTAGCTGGTTGGCAACATGACTGGCGAATGCTGAGCTGGTGGAGCTGGTTATGACATATCAGGGGAAACACGAGACCCATCAAGGAAAGAACTAACAGGATCCATCAGGATTGATCAGGATTTACATTCCACACACAATAATAAGACCACCATGTTCTGAAACGGACCCAGCTCACCATCAGAGTAAGACAGCACGGCTAAAATGTACCGGTCGTTAATGAAGTTCGCATCCGTCGCCCGGCGTTGCTTTCTTTAGTCTGGCAAACCGAAGAAAGATCGGAGTTAAAGCGCCAGAACCACTTTGTACGTGATTTGATCATTACAATAGCATAATTCGGAGAAAATCTGTCGGAAAAGCCGTGAGAAAAAATGTTCTCAAAATTATCGAAGGAAATATAGAGGCACGTGTATCAATGACGATTGCGTTTTAAATTCGTTCCTTCTTAGGTTTGCCAGACTATAGTTTCTATGCGTGAAGCAGCTGAACGGCGCTCCGAGAGCGGCGATGGTTAGACAATCTGAGGCGGGCCGGCTCCCCTCTCGGCTCGGCAGAGCTGGGGCCCTCCTGCAGCCAGCAGTGGACACAAACACACGCCGCAGCGCACATCTCAATAGGATTGAGACGGCTTCGGACGAGCGACTGGCCGCGGCGCGTCCGTTTCCGCCCCCGTCCCGCCTTCCTGGCTGGCTTCAAAGGCTGCACGACCCGCTACTTGGTTAGCGTGAGAGCCCAAAGGAAATCACTTCAGCGCTTCGCAGTCGTTTCGGGAATAATCAAGTGAGAATAAGTCGACTGCGGTGGGCTCAGACGAACTCAGCGTGTTATGGAATAAATCCGGAGCAAATAGAAATGGTAATTGGCATGCAGCGTTAGTCTGTCACGCTGAGTGGGCGGACGGGTGCGACATCCATTTGAGTTGATTGCTATAATCTCGGAGACAGTTAACGTCCCATTACGCCACTATTTGGAACACGAGGCGTGGGAATAGGGACATCATAGTCAGCATAATTAAGTAGACCATTGCAGAGTTAATTGCAAAAGTTAAATGAACCAATTACCTCTCATAACGTAGCGTGTGAGATCACTGCACTTTTACTCCACTAATTTACGGTATCCAGCGAATATTTGCTGATTAAAGCTCCAAAAAGTGATGCAAATATCAGTCGAGCTTATCTTGATTCTTGAGCAGATCTTTATCCCTGAACGTTCATCTAACTAGGTACCTAAAATAATATTTTAGGTATATGGTTCCTTTAATTCCCATTTATACTTACATGTAAGCTTCAGCCAGGAATAGTGATCTTTCACAAATGACTCTTATTGAAGCATATCTTGCATGACACCATGCGTCGCCATTATTAAATTTATGCTTAACGAAAAAGTTAAAGTGACCATCCCATCTTAACATTAGTTTTGAGATGAGATAGCCAAAATGGGGTCCCTGGCTTGCACTTACCGGTTTGAGCACTCACAACATCGAGAAATGCCTCATGTCAAAAATATATAATTTCAAAGTTGCAGCACTTTGGATTCAGAGGGGCTAATGCATTTGAATGCCCCTCTGAATGTGTGACGTCAGCGCAGATCTAACGATTTAAATATTTCGCTAAAACGTTTGGTAGCACGTGGTGGTATATGCTGCTTTGCGCTCAACATGTGCCACACTTTCACCTGCCAAACTATTGCTTCCAAATAAAGTCGCTAGGAACAGCGGAGATCCAAAAAAAGTAACCAAAAGTAAAAATATAATATCTTGAAAACCGGTGAATATGTTTCGGTGAAATTTGGTAGACGTTCGTTTTCGCTCTTTCTGAACCGAGCGGCGTCACTTTCATGCCAATCAAGTAACTTTTTTGAAGGTGGGAGGGTCCCCTTCATCCAAGGCATATCTAGGAACGCGATGCTGGTAGCCGCTAAGTAATTTTAAACTTGGCGGAACCTTTAACCTTCCAGGCGGTGGGGGCGGGGCATTTTTTTGCCCCCCCCCCTTTAGTTTTTTCGATATATCTCGAGAACCGCTGCGCCGATCGTCACCAAACTTTCAGTACCCTCCCGGTAGCAGCTAGTGCACATGGTGACCAAAAATTTTTCCAAAGGCTTTGATAGGTTGGCCGCTAATGACGTCAGAGTGACGTCATTTTTGCCATTTTCGACCAAAAAAAAGGTTTCGCGGGAAGAGCTGTCAGGCCTACAGCGAGATACAGAACAATGTTTCAGACATAAAAGGTGTGAAATCAAAAGGGCTACAAAACTGCTATTTCGGTTTTTCGAATTTTTTGGATTTTGACCCCCAAAAATAAAAAAGTAGATTTTTCGAATATAATAGCCAAAAATTCCAAAAAGTTTTTTGAATTTCGAAAAAACGGAATATATGTGATAGCACCTACCGCCTTCTATCTACATACCAAATTTGAGATCGATACCTCTTTTTTTGGCCAAGTTATAGCGAAAAAACTGTTCAGAATTGATGACGTCAAATTTTCAAACTCAATTTTTAGCAATTCTAGACCTCGTAGCGCAAAACAAAGACCACCATTAGACTCCCCGTGACGAGCTGCATCGAATCGATACCCATTTAATGCAAAAATATCAACTTTAAAATTTGACCTTTTTTGACCTGACCTTGACCTGACCTCCACCAGAAGGTGACCTAAACCGTACCTGATGGTCTTATAACCAACACCATTGAGTTGGAAATGAAAAACTGGCCATAAAACATGCATCGCATAACCTTAGTAAAGTTGGGCTCATGTGGTGACCCTTGGTGACCTTTGGTGACCTGACCTGTGACCTGACCTGGTATGACCAGTGACCTCTAATGGCAACATATGTACTAGACTACTGACGCCTTATCGCTGATTTTCGACAAAATGCGTTTTACTCGGTGTTATAGCGCTTTCCCTAGAAGCCCCGTGAACGGTGAAACATTTTATCTTTGACCTGACCTGTGACGTCATCGGTTACCCCGAGGTCAATGAAATTTGGTTTCCCTCAACAAATTTGACAGGGCTATATCGAACGCCGTTTGAATTTTCCGGATCCGTCCAGTAGTTTCGGAGATACGGGGGGGACAAAAAAGTGCCCCCCCCCCCCACCGCGCGGAAGGTGGCTGGTAGGCCCAACGCCTGCCGGGTTAATATTGTGCAGCACTGAAGCTAACATCGTATCGATATCGTCCGTCATTTTACCGAGCTTCATATGTTGAAAGCCTGTGCTGAGTGGTCGTCTGTTTCTGGTCGACCGCGCCACATCTCGTGGTACTGAAGTGGCCTCCTCTAGAGCCGGCGTACGCTAAAGCACCGCTCCAATAGCTGCTGGTAATCGCCGCGAACTTGTCTCGATTGGCAGGACGTAATGCGAGTACAGCTGTTCCGATAAAAGTGACGAAGGCTTTCAATCTGTGTCCTGAAGCCTCCACAGCACAAAACAGCCGAAGTTCCCTGATGATACGCATAACTATATTAGCCGTTTTCACGAAGGCCATCTGGTACACATTTGGTGCACATCTGGTACACATTAGGTGCAGATTTGGTCAAATTAGGTTCAGTGTGTCTCTTAGCAGCTACCAGCTAGGGTTGCACTAATTGCTTATATGCCTGCTTTGCCATATTATCAGAGAGCATCATCGATTAAAACATTGAAATAAATTCATAAAATGAAGATACTTGCTGTAAAAGAAATTAGGTTCAGATTTGGTCAAATCAGGTGCATCCGCCGGATAGCCCTTCGTGAAAACGGCTATTAACTAACATCGTATGCTGCACCTCAATCTAATAGCTAAGACCGCGCTCGATAAATGTCTCTAGTGCTACCACCTGTGGGATATTCTACCGTAAAACTTCCAAACCTGCCTATCGGTAAGCAAGGTTATATTCAATCCATAAAACACTGCCTAAACTCCTAAGCTGATGGGCTGGCCTCCCTTGTTTCCCTTTCTTTTTCTATAGCACACAGGCAATTTCCCGTTTTTGCTCCACCTATCAATAGATTGTAAATTTCTCGATAAATCAGGGGTGCCCCACAAATTACCGAGCCGTCAATCAGTCGCTTTCATAAAACAGGGCGGCAGCGCGGGCTGCATCTGAGCGGGGTCAGCCGGCCGCGGCCGGCACGAGCGCGGTCGTTCGCCGCACAAGTTGGCCATTCTCGTCAGGGACAAGTTCTCGGCGGCGACAAACTTGGCCTCCAATATGGAGCCACGATAGACGGTCTGGCCGCGGATGCCGATCGCTCGCGGTCGCCGCGGAAGACAGAGTGCCCAGGTCGTGCTCGGCATACCGCAAGTTGAAAGTTCTGTCGAGGGTGGAGGGAACCGATTAGATTATGTGCCCAAGTTTCCACTTGAATGTTTGTATGTTTGCTGTTAGATACCTACTGTTTGTGCGTTTGAGTATGTTTATGTGTGTGCATGTTTGTCCGTTTGTGTATTTAATGCACATATGCATGCGCATAGTTTTTCTCATTGGCAGTACACCAACAGTAAAAATAGGAGGGTAAATGTGAATGATTCCAATAGACCGCTTATTTCACATATTTTCTACTCATCGACTGTTAACCGATAAATCATCAACGATCACTGTCGTCAATCTATCTGATTTGTCAATGTCACGAGCACTACCATTGCTGGAGCGCACTCAGCACACTGGCGCATGTTGATCAAGACAGCCCATTTTCAGCCCAGATTCAGCCCAGATTCAGCCCAGATTCGGGACATCTCCGATAGTTATCACTGCACTGGCGCGGCGTTCTGCTGCGCTCCTGTAAACTGGTGACTGGAGCGGTAGGCAACCCGCCGGACACCAACGTATTGCGGTACAGTCTAACCACTACACAGCGACGAAAGGTGCTGTGCTGGAGGCCGGGTGAAAAAAAAAAATCGCCACATTTCGTAAATGTTAGTGTTATTATAGGTAAAAGTATATCAGAGCAATTGTGTTGCAATTAGTGATGTCAATTACAGAAAATCGGAATACCGATACCAAACCAAATACCAACCAAAACCGTGAGGAAATACCAAAACCGAACCAACCTTGGAACATGAGGCAAATACCAAATTTATACCAATTTCTCAGCCTCTTATACATAAGTGAGGGTTCATAATACCAACAAAATACCAAATATATTAGGATTGAAATACCAAATACCAAGTTGGTATCGGTTTGGTATCGGTATACCAAAAGGTTGGTATCTGATTGACATCTCTAGTTGCGATCATTTGAATGAGAAGAAAAATATCAGGGATGCAGCCTATGTAGGAGAGGTGAGTCAAAATCGTTACATTGGCTCCCACTGTGTAAATGAAGTTATTATTAACATTTCACAGACCAACTTTATATGCACCAGTCTCCTGCTGGGTATTTCGGTGTCTTTCGTGCCCATAGCTTCCGGTTTTGACGGAAGCGTAGGGAGCTATAAAATGTATCTGCTCAACACTAAAATGTCACCAATTTGTTGCATCCTCTAAATTCCGGCAACAACGCTACATGACTAAAAATGTTATTTTCATCTGTGGCGTTTTTGCACAGCAGGTTGAATATGTTAACTGTATTCAGTGTAACTGGGAATGAAATAACAGATCCATCAATGTCTTTGCTTATTATTTTGCTTTTATGTCGACGACGGAAAAAAACATTGGAAAAGTAGCGGGTAATCCTATAGGGTAAACAAATAGAATAGTAATATTACACATCTAGGCTATGAGTTGACATCAACTTTTGTATACCTACATTTAAGTTAAGCGCTATCGGTATGATGTTCGTCTCACTACTGTATGGGAGATCAGTGAAAATTATCATCAGAACAAGGATAACGTGTACACATTTTTGTCGTTATCCTCTGAATCTTCAATGATGTTACGATCTGTCAGATGCCTACAGACCACATATGGGAGTGGCGACCTCTGGTGCATCTGTGCGGCTTCAGAGACGTCTGCTCCCTTTATGGAGACAAGTAAGCGGAGTATTAGTGAATCCAGGCGTGAGCCCCATTCCTGGACAAAGTTCTGCGGGCTAAGAATACAGGGTGTCTCAAAAGTTCGTTCACACATTTCCCATGCCAATAAAGCATATAAGAACCGGCCAAAAGTATAAGGTTTTGGTGTCTGTGTGTACACCAGACAAATATGCATGCTTTGGCAACTGATTAAGAAGGTTGGAAACCAACCCCTTTGCTGTATCTCCAAAAATATTTGCTCATACCGATTTTTGTTGCTCCGTCAGCTGCCGGAGGCTGATAAAAGGTTACCAGCTTTCAAGCTCTTGCAGGGGAATCCCCTGCAGTTTCTGCGTCGGATTTAGTTTTGACTAGCTCCCCGGCAACATCTGATTTTCCCTGAAAGCCGACAGCTTGCATCGACACCATTTTTGAGTATTTTGTAGGCATTCTCTGGCGCTAACTCCTTCATGAATGACTGGCGCCGACATCCCAAGCGCCATTTTCATTTTCAAAACGACCCCAGTCCTGAACAAACGGGAAGTGCCAGGAGTAAATTTTTCGCATCATATGGTAGCAGAATGTGTCGGACGTCTGTTTCTCAGACACATTGTGCAAATTTTGCAAATTCCAAGCGCTCGTCATTCCCCATGCCAAGACCTTCGCTCGGTTGCGGAGTGTTTTCCTCGGGAGATGTTCTGCTTTGTAAACGGCCCAAACCAGTCCATCGTGTGGTTTTATCGGGATTTTGTGTTTAAAAGAAAATTATTCGCTGCAGATCTGCCTCTTGAAGCTTCGTTAGATAAAATTTTACAATAACTGACACTTTTGGAGGGTCAGGTGTCCTTGGCATTGACGATTTTTGTGTTATTGTCCCCAAAAATTAGCGTTATTACGGAGCGAGCGAAGCGAGCGGAGTCTTTCCTTAGATTAACGGAAATTTCTGAGTATGAGCGGCCGGCCGGCCGGCCGGCCGGCCGGCCGGCCGGCCGTGCGGACGCTTTTGCGAGGCTTATATCTCAGCAACCACTTGACCGATTTACACGCGGTAATTTTTGTAGGGTAGCTTCATTCCTTCTACCAAGTATTGGACTATTCCCGATGCATGTGGGTGACCCCTTATGCACGTGCCACGTGCAAAACGAAGAGGTGTCAGTTTTGTAATTGTTGCAATATCTCGGTAACTACTTGGCCGATTGCGCTGAAAGTTGGCATGTAGGTAGGCACCCACTAGGCACTGCATATCCATGTGCCAGAGTTGGGGTGCTGCTGCACGTGCGCACGTGCAGGGGTCGTTTCCAGATCTCGAGAACGGCTGGACCGATGGCGCTCAAATTTGGTACACGGTTAGGGACCAGTTAGTAGGGTGCCGTGCACAAGTCAGTTGGGACCCATTTTGCACGTGCGCACGTGCAGGGTGCCGCTCCCAGATCTCGAGAACGGCTGGGCCGATTGTGCTCAAATTTGGCACATCGCTAGAAACCGGTCAGTAGGGTGCCGTGCACAAGTCAGTTGGAGGTACCCCCTCGAAATTTCGCACGTGCAAGACTCACCCCCTCGCTCGCTCCGTTAGTCGCCCCAAAAGGCGCTATACTGGTAGATATTATAAACAATTTTAAATTATAATTTGTCTTTATTTTACGATGACCTGCACTTTTTGAAAATGGCTAACCTCTGTCTGTGACCTTCTTGCCAGTTTTCAATAGTTATGACCGCATTTTCAGCTGCTTTCCGGAACACGAGTCTGCTGTCGTGCGAGGGTCGTTCAAAACGCCGTTAGTCTCGCATGGTTTCGTCCTTCAAAAATTTTAGCCACCGTTTTTATTAGATGATCATCATGTTGCACTCATCCTCGCCGACACTTAGCCATGTGTCATTTCCGACTTAACCATTCCCATTACTCCTGAAACAGAGAGTTTCACAACATACCCGACTTTGCAACCTACATTTTCGTGCCTGACCCATGGTCAGAGGTGAACCCTTTTTGTGAGCTCATGAAGGGTCGAATGCACTTGAAAACAATGAGACTGCTTGAGGAAGGTTGTCACCAATGCCCATGCAAAATTTCGACTGTTAATTTCTTGTTGATTCAGAATTATTGACAAAAAAGCATGGCTGGTACCTGTGAACGAACTTTTGAGACACCCTGTAGATCGGCTAGGATGTTGTATCTATTTTACTCTGTCGCCACGCGACTAGCATACGAGTGCCGAGGCTAAGTCGATTGCATGTGTCACATCCTTATACCAAACTCCGCAACCTAGCAATCCCGCATGCATAATTGTCCTGTGGTAGTCCCGCTGTCTTTTGGCCCCAATGTTTGTTCTATTTCCAGGAGAGTTACCATCCATGTGATAAACGGTGAGCTCTTCCATTTCTGTGGCTTTAAGATAAAGACGTTGTGAAACTTTTCCCAGACGATCTCAGTGACGCATTCGTCAGGGCGCTTGAAATAGCTCGCTGGCTCCTACACCGTATCTCTCACCTGACTCTTCAAGGCTCAGCGTAGCACACGAACTGAATCCGCACACACGGAAAACCTGCAACATTGAGCGCCCGCTGTGGCTCCCAATCTCATAAATACTCTCTGCAGTCCATCCCAGGGCGGCGGGGTGATGTCTACATTCGCCCACAAACAAACTGGTCGGTCGACGGCCAGAGCAGCTTTCCGCTGCCGGCGGACCGTATGATCGCAGGAGCAGGTCATCCAGGCCACCCCAGGTCACTGGGCTAGTGGTAATCTGCAACCGTTGGATGACCTGAAGGCACGGGCTAGTGTTCCGTCAGAGCACCGGCCAGTTAGACTTTTTGGGGTGATCGGCATGGCCTTCTTGCCGGCGTGAATTCCCTTTGAGGGCCGGTCAGTGCCTGTTCTCTCTGTGGGTCGTGGTAACTCCCTCTGAGGGCCAGTGTGACTTACTCTGAGGGTTGTTGTGGCTCGGTCTGAAGGCAGGTTTAGCTCCCTCTGAGGGCCAGTACGGCTACCCGTGAGGACCGGTCGGCGTAAGTAGCGGTGGAACACCTTCAACACTGCCGACTTTTGGTCACATTTTTTCAATGCAACGCCCATAGGGCTAAAGTTAAAATAGCAAAATCAAGGGGGCACGGTGCCCCAGTGCCCCCCCCCCCCCCGTTCTGCCGCCATATGGGTCGGCGTGCCTTCCCATCGGTGCGCCGAGGGCCAGCTCGTCGCGTGCGTGCCGACAGTGCGGACCGCCGGCAGGGGATCGATGCGAGTTGCCAATGTTTATCGCGGCGTACGTGATTCATATCGCCGGGCAGTGGCCGCCGGGTGGCGTACATGGTGTCAGAGACACCGGTCGCTGGGATCAGATACACTGGGCACTGGGGTCAGTGACACCAGTCACTGGCGTCAGAGACACCGGTCACTGGAGTCAGAAACACCGGCCACTGCGGTCACCGACACCGGGGTCACTGGGGTCAGTGACACCGGGGTCACTGGCGTCAGAGACACTGGGCACTGTGGTCAGAGACACTGGGTACTGGCGTTACAGACACCGGTCACAGGCCTCAGAGACACCGGTCACAGGGCAGCAGTGACCAGAAAGAGAGACCACCAGACCAGCCATCGACCTGAGCATCGGTAGGATATCCGTGGCCAGTAATGATGTCCTCGGGCCAGAACACTAGAACATCAGGCTTAGTTAGCGACCGTTACGCAGGTCGGGCAATGCATACGGGATCTCGTAACAGATTGCAACGTCTGTCCCATTCCAGAGATTGCACGAATTCTTAAGAGACTGTCCTGTCATACATTGATTGAATTGTACAATGTACTTACATAGCAGACAGAAGCTCCAACATGTGCAGATGACTGCCGAAACGAAACTGTTTCGGTTGTTGCTATTTTGGAGGTGTCATTCTGTTAGTTTTTATGGGTGCAGGCATTTTTGATCTGCAAAGTCCATCATTTCATATCGATGCTGTCGTATCTGTGGTCTGAATACATTCCAAATGATGAATAAAGTTCATCAGAAACAGTCATATAACTTGGAAGCGTAAACAAAGATTTAAGGAGACCATCTGAGCCCATCTGCTTGGCGGCCTCGGGACTGAAGACTGCATCGGAACTCGCCAGCTCACGAGCTCGATCGAGTTTAATTTACGGCGCTGAAAGCCACCTCGGAGGCGGCGCGCTCGCCCAGGGACGCCGGTGACATCGGCCGCATCTGAATGATCGATGGAATTGCACGAGCCGTTATTATCACCGATTGGTGCTCATTGCGGGCGGCTCCTTTGGAGGTGGCCCGGTCGCGGACATTAATCAGGTCGGGCTGACCGGCCACTCCGGTGACGGCGGCGGCTCATTTGGGGCCGGACGGTAATTTACGACCGGTCACCTGTGACGTCATCGAGCCGGGACGACACCGGCGGCCGGCCGGGTCAGCGGCGGCGGGTCGGATCAGATAAATGGCCTGGGAGGTCAGACCACCACCGGGTCGGGTCAGACCAGCGGCCCGGGGTCAGACCAGCGCCGGGTCGCAGCGAGGTCGGCCATTGGGGGGGTGCCCAGCAGGGCGCTAATGGCCGGTGACGGTCACTCTAGTGATACCAGACACTCCCGCGGCAGGAGGCTGGCGCTGCAACGCCACAGGACATCGCGAACTCGACGGTCGATCTCTCGTAACAGACCAATCCCACCAGTAAACCATTGTGTCTCGCTGCTCAGTGTATTCATATATCTTTGATTAAATATATCAATGGACATTACTGGTAGGTAAGTGAACTGTTGCGAATAAAAAAAATGAAATACGTTAAACCTGTAGGAAAAGCATAAGGTGCACATTTCATATTGAATATTTAACAATATTGCAGTGCTCGTAACATATAAGGTAGTGGTTTGTACCATGACGCACTTATAAAAGTTATTTGTTCTAATATCGCGGTGTGCGTACCATATTACGAGCTACGGAAGCCTTTGCGTGGCTTTGACGTCGCATCTATCTCTTGGGCATAAGCTTGGTTCCACCAGTTTGCATAAGTGCATCACGTTCCCTGGATAGAGCTAAAGCATAACGCACCGGGGGTCCAGTCTTGCTCCTCTTTAACTCTCGCCAGGCGAGGGCCTTTTCCATAACACGGACGGCGAGGGGGTACGACCCCTCTGCCGATTGGCTCCTATGGCACTTAGAAACGCTAAATTTACAGGGTAGGTGGGTCCATACGAGATCTCGCCCTTGTGAAAATTTGGTGACTCTAAGTCAATATTTAGGGGGATTTTAGGGGGTATGAGTGCGCAAAATTTGATAAAATATGTCAAACGTTTTTCACAGATAACTTTTTTCTAGTAAAGATATAGAGCAAAAATAAACGCACCAGCAAACTCAGGACGTCCGTGCGTATCAAATGATATACTTTGTTATCAATTTAAGTGAACTCTTGAATTCAGATGCCGCTAAGCTAGTCTAATTTTCCCCTGACCTTGTATCGGTTTTTGTAACCGTGACCTGACCTGAAAAGACTGGGACTTCAAATTTTCAGGATATGTGCGAAAAGGCTGCCCCAGAGGGTATGCCAAATTTGGCGGCGCTACGGCGGCGTTTTACGTTATTTGCGAAAAACCTTAGGGGGGTTGCATCAACCCCCCCCCCTCACCGGGCGAGGGTTAAAACGGACCAATGTAATACAGCTTCAAGGAAAGTAAGGTAAGCACACTTTATGTCTAATGTATATTTGCAATGACTGCTATAGGTAATATTTTCCTTTTAGATATGAGAGCTTAGTTAAGCGTCTTGTGGGACACCATGAAGGATATCGCAACATATCTAATTGGCTGGATAGTTGAATACCCAAATGAATCAAAAGACAAATGACAAAGTTACAGGTTTAGGTATATTCAGATGCGACTAACTATCCATGAAAGGGCTCTTTATAAAAAGATCGGCTAACAATGAGGCGTACCGAAGTTGTATTTTTCATAAGTCTTTCGATTCGCTTAGGGATTTGGCCCTTTAGGATATGTGAAAATTATAATAACGTATTATTGTAAAATGATGTGATATTGCCAGTAAGTACATTTAATTTCACAATTTCGCAATGAGCTTCAAAAATCGAAAATAAAGGTCACTCGTCGTTTTGTTTCAATTTTTACTGCGATATATGCCCACATTGTTGAATTATGTAGAGCTTTGTATACTGTCAAGACTAAGAGTAATATTTAATGTAAGTAAAACTATGTCGTCATTAGTACCAGACTCGTGTTGCAGCATGACATTAACTTCTGCAAAAATCTGAGGACAGTCTAAAACCAAGCATCCAGTCGCTAACTGGACAGTGTCACGAACCTGCATCTTCGCTAATGCACACCCCGACACGGAATAAATAAGGATAAAAGCGAATATAAAGTCCCTAGAAGTAATCAATTTTCCCTTGTAAAAGAGCCGAAAGGCCGCTCACTGATAAACCAATCACGGAGAGCGGCCGTGGCCGTCCTTCGCGGGCTGTTTTCATTATACCGATTGAAACGCGTCGGAGTGCGCCCGTTTGTTTAAATGCCACTGTGGTTAGCAGTTAGCACCTGATGCAGACGAGCATTTTGAGAACCAGGCTGCGCGCATTACGCGACAAGTTACCCAAATGTGAGTTGGAAATAGCATGGCTCACACTTTGCAAATGTAAATGCATTTCATGACTAGGTTTGGCTTACTAATTACTAGCTGACTACTTGACTAGTAGATATTATCGACACATCCACGTAATTTACTTGTTATTCAGCATCCGACGACACTATAGAGAAATTAACTATCACGCAGCGACCTTTTTAAGACAAAGATAGCCTTAGAAGCACGTCCCTATAAGCACTAGTGAAGAGCTTGACTGTGAAGCTCGACTTCAAAGCCCTTCCAGGCAGCGTTACGATGTCTGCTCTATTCCACGGCGCTTTTATCCGCGCCTCGTTACCCAGTTACAGTCCGATCGTCTGACTATCCCCGCCAGACCTTGACCTTAGGTATGGATTCGTTAAACCGTCTCGCCGCCTGCTTACCTGGGAACTGTGAGGCTGGCAGCAATCAGCTGAGCTCCCTAACCGGGCGCCTTTCGCCGTCTGAAGACACGAGCTTCTCAGAGCCGATCGTAACGCCCTGTTCACTGTCTGCACGTACACCAACTGAATGGGCACTGTTTTGCACCTAGTTTGCACGAATCGGGTGATAACCCTGCACGGCGCCGCGCACTGGATGGCCTAAGAGCTGTCACTCAAACGCACTCGGTTCACGACTTCAGCCCACGGCGGGTCCGAGCCTGTATACAGTCGTATTCAGGGTCAGACTGCTCCTGTCTACAGCTCCCGTCCCGGCTCGTTCTCCGCCGTCCACAGTGCGCCCGGTCGGCCGGTCGGCGCACCACCGTCTACCGCGCGCCGGTCGCTGCAGTGCCGCCGCACCTCGCTCGCTCTCCGGGAGGGTGCGCCCCGGGCGCGTATTTTGAATTCACCATAGGGCTCAGCCATTCCTAGAGGAATTCTAGGCACCTTGGAAAAAAGCGAAATCGCGCTAGGGATTTCAGCCGATCTGGCAGCTCTTCCGATGCCACTGGCGCGCCTTTTAATCCAAAGCGCCTTTTTCGTGTCTCATGTTTGCTCGTTTATTGCGGAGGCCTATATATGCTTCAAGATGCTGGAAAAGGTTGGTGATTAATAAGTATTTCCATTTTAGGTGCATGTTCTTTGCAAGAAATACAGTTGTTGTTGCTGTTGTTGTGGGTTAGGGCGCAAGAAATACAGGTATATGTCAAGTTTAGGTCCTAACTATAACTGTGACGCTGTTGATACAAATCTATAACAGCAAAAAAATTATGTTTTAGGTTACGTTAGGTTGTAAGTTTTAGGTTGCATTGTAGGTTTGTAGGTAGTAGATTGGTAGGTTATAGGTGAAAAGGTAAGGTTAGTTCAGGTTTGATTATGTTTTTCTTTTAGTTACGAGACATATAAGTATCATTTTTGGATTCAGGATGTCAAATAATGGTCAGAAACACTAAATTCAAAATCAACTAATTTTGAAGCGGGGACCTCCATGTGTACCGGCCAAATAATGTAAGAATATGAAAAAATTATCCATGAAATCTGCTTAGGACTTAAACTTGACATTTACCCACATGGCTATAGGTATCACCAGCAGAATTATAATCTTTACATAATTTTTAAAAAATGCTGTAAGTGAAGATTATGAGTCGTGTAACCCTTGTTACTATATTGATATTAAATATTGAATAGGTACAAGTCCGCCACCAACTTTATGGAACATTCCTTCTTCCAACAGGATCACTTCCAAGTAATCTGGAAGGCTGATGCCAAGTACATCTTGTGCGAGAAGCTTGATATGATTCCTGACCTGGAACCGGTGAGCATCAAATATAGCAATTTGCTTATAGCAATAGCAATTGCTGATGATGGCAATTTCAATTTGCAGTAACACATATTATATGTAATTGGTTTGAGCCATGTTGCAATCATTTCATAAATGAAAACTTGCATTTTTAAAATGGAACTATCAACTTTCCCCACAGGCTTCAGTAACAAAGTTTTATCAATTGTGAATGACAATATTATTGGTATGAGTGGTGTGTGCGGTGATCTGTATTTGAATATAACGCGTCTTGTCACTAAGTATTTGTCATCTGCATTATAGCTGACTATTACGGTAATACGATCGTGCATTGGTCCCAGACAAGAATACCCCAGTGAGACCTTGCATTATTTCGTTTCAGGAGTTGATGGAGGGCACCACTGTGGCCTACCGATGTCCGTCCGGCGTCAAAGGAATCGGCCCTGCAGTGGATTCAGCTGTACCAAGAGGCCGCCAACATCACCCTGACGACGTACGACTCCATGTCGAATGGCCAAAGGGTGGTGTACTGGGTGAGAGCTTTAGTTTATGAAATACCAGTTTGGGCTCGCCGTGTAAAGCTCGGCAGGGGGGTACTTTTGCCCGAGCAATCGACCTGGGCCCGCTAATGGAAAATTCTGCTGGTGCAGAGCCTCCTGAGGGTTCAGCAAAGACCCGCCGTATGAAAGCCTGTCGGGGTCTACTGACAGAGGGCCCGGCGGCCTGGGCTCGCTGCATGAATCCCCAGCTTGATGCCGCGTACTGAGGACCAGTCATCCAGCCGTCATACCGGGTGTCTCGGAGGACTGGACGGGCACCTACCAGCGGGCCCGCTAGATTTCGGGAGGGTCAGCTGACCCCTTTGTCCCCCTGACTCCTCCCTGGCTGGGTGCGCCACTGCACCCAGTAACTTTTACTCTTTTATATCGCAGGAAGGTGCGGGTTAATGAAACACCATGTTCAGGGTCAGTAAAAAAGGTAACGTTTTTAAATCGAGAAACTTTCATCCTCATTTAAATGACGGACTAATGAGTGGCAATTGATTTCATCACTTTTGTTAATGTTGTCAATTTTTTTCAGGCCAGGCTTCGTTGTCACCACGACGTCCCAGAAAAGCCGAGTCGTCCGAGGAAAAACCAATCCGCCAAGGACACCGGGTGCCCCCTGCGCCTGAAAGTGACTGTCGCCAACATTCCAAAACGGCAAGTTTCTCACCGTCTTTTGTCATTGGCACCTTTTACCAGGGCTGCGGAGTCGACCCAACTTTAGCCAACTCCGACTCCGACTCCGGCCTCACAAAATCGACTCTGACTCCGACTCCGACCTATTAGTTCTGGAAAGCATTTATTTGGCCCTTTGGTTCACCGAACCAGTGCAGAGACGTGAACTTCGGGAGAAAAGAAAAGGTTGATCAAAATCGTAGGTCGATTTTGTTGTCTGACCACTTTGGATCATCGGGATAATTGCCATTTTGCTTTCACCAGACAACAATTTCACTTGATGGAAGGCGATTTTCGGACTACATGGCCGGAGTCGGTAAAATCTTATCGACTCTGGCCAAGAAAAAAGATCGACTCCGACTCCGACCAAAACTGTTGACTCCGACCGACTCCGACTCCGACTCCGCAGCCCTGCTTTTTACAAACGCCTTAGTTGATCAAACGATCAACCGCAATTGAAAAAACTACATATTTGATGAAGGAGTTCGCTGCCGAAAAGATTTCAAGTCGCTATCTTTCTTAGTTGTGCCAATCTTGGCTCAGAAAACTAAAAACGGTGATAATCCGAAACATTTCACCTCGCTCGTTCCTTGCCTCAAAAGGTTTCTTGCTGGTACCTTATAAAAGTGCGTGGAAGGAGCGGAATTTCTTCTGAATAACACCATCGTCTCGTGTTTTTTATATTTGTTGACGAATCCACCCTTTCCAGGAATAGGTCTACAGACCCATGCGCGGCTTACGAGCTACGGGTGACATGTAACAAGAAGCCCCACAACCACGCCGTGGACAACGCTGCCGCTCTGAGACATCGACGCGTCTCTGAGCTGACGAAGGCCCGGCTGATGGAGCTGTTCCAGCACCACCACTCGCCCTCCACGGCGCTGGAGACCCTGAAACTACAGCTTCAGGAGGAGCATGGGAGCGCCTACCCGTCGGTGGCCGCAGACCGAGCCATTGTCCCAGATAGGATGGCCGTCTACTAGTAAGTTTTTAACAGCTTGATGCAAAGCCACACTGCCACAAGTTAGCAAGTCTGTAGGGACAGTATCTGAAATTATTAGACTTTCCCTATAAAGTTACACATGATTCTCATATATGAGATGCAATTGATCGTTACACGGAGCAGAGATGATAGGGCTACTCAGAAAAGAAGGCCGCATGTCTGGGATATGTGGTTGCGATCCGAGACTGATCTGGCCATTGACAATTTTTGGGTCCCCTATTGCAATCTGCCTGCTTTCGTGTCACATCCAGTTCTACTGTTATCTATGAATTGTGTTGTGCTAAAAACTCGCAACATTTTACGCTGCGATAAATGCATTCTGGTTTAGTAAAAGCTATCGATAATCATATTACGTACGCCTATGTGTCAGGGTCATTTCCGTTTTCCTGCTATTCGTGAAAAACCTGAAAGGGAATGGCGTCTAGACGCCCCCCTTCCGGCCCAGCGCAGGTTAACATTATTTTCACATTGGATTTGTGTAATTCAATGCGCTGAGGGGTAAGCTATATTTTGATTAGGACGAATCAGGAACAAGTGGGACAGCTGAAGCTTAACCATAAGTACACTGTTATGCAATCGGTATTTTATCACAAAATGAAACTGACCACCACTTGCAGCTGGAAGTCAATTGACAATGCAATGTGTTTTCAGCCTGTACTACAAGCACTGTCGGGAGCGTTACCCAGCCTCGACCCAGGAGGAGACCATGGACCTCATCCGCCACATGAAGGACGTCCGCACGGCGGTCTCAGTCGAGGACGGCGAGACGGTGATCGCGGCGGTGACGCCGCTGATGGAGCGCGTCCACACGCTCCCCGACGCGGGAGAGGTGGTCTTCGTCGACGCCTCAGGAGGGATGGACCGGCACGGCCAGCGCGTCTTCCTGCTGATGTGCTGGAGCCCGGCCGGTGGTCTGCCTCTCGGTGTCATCGTCTCCACCTCGGAGACCGAGGCCGTGGTGGACAAAGCCTTCCGGCTGCTCGTCGGGATTTTACCAGACGGTACGATATACCTACATTTGCCATGAATTCCCATATCTGGCGGCTAAACTCTGAATTGTCCAGTCAGTTGTGCATTGGTGTATAAAATCCAATATCGTGTTTGACCGAGAATGCTTCTTTGACAGGCGCCTTTGGCGGGCGTGGAAGGCGCGGCCCTCTGTGCTTCATGACGGACGACTGTCAGGCCGAGCGGAACGCGCTGTCGGCGGTGTGGCCTGAGGCGCGGCTCCTGCTGTGCACGTTTCACGTGCTGCAGGCCGTCTGGCGATGGCTTCACAACGGCAAACATGGCATCGACAAGCAAGTGAGTAGTTTCTACTGGGAATGAATTTCCGTTCATTTTTGTCTAATTACCCCTTTTTGAGAAACACAGAGAGAGAGCGAGAGAGAGAGAGAGAGAGGGAGAGAGGGAGGCAGAGAAAGAGACAGAGACATAGAGAGAGGGAGGGAGAGAGAGAGAGAGAGAGAGAGAGAGAGAGAGAGAGAGAGAGAGAGAGAGAGAGAGAGAGAGAGAGAGAGAGAGAGAGAGAGAGAGAGAGAGAGAGAGAGAGAGAGAGAGAGAGAGAGAGAGAGAGAGAGAGAGAGAGAGAGAGAGAGAGAGAGAGAGAGAGAGAGAGAGAGAGAGAGAGAGAGAGAGAGAGAGAGAGAGAGAGAGAGAGAGAGAGAGAGAGAGAGAGAGAGAGGAGAGAGAGAGAGAGAGAGAGAGAGAGAGAGAGAGAGAGAGAGAGAGAGAGAGAGAGAGAGAGAGAGAGAGAGAGAGAGAGAGAGAGAGAGAGAGAGAGAGAGAGAGAGAGAGGCAGGCAGACAGCTGGGCAGAGGCAGGCATAGGCAGGCAGTCAGGCATAGACAGGCATAGGCTGGCAGTCAGGAATAGACATGCAGTGATACTGGTCTAAAAGCTGTAAAAGAACGTAAATGAGTTTGATTAATTTCATCTCAAACACCCCGTATATTTACATTTACCTTCACCCTTCACCCTGCACCCCTCCCGCCTCCCACACTCGGATACAAGTTAAATTGTGCATTTTCTTCCAGCACAGGCAGGCTATCATGGCACTAGCCAAACAGCTCGTGTACGCCAACAATGAGGCGGAGATAGCGACGACGATGGAGCTGGTGGCTACCGAGTGGGGCGAGCGCTACCCACTGCTGGACCAGTACCTGCAGGGTTTCGCTGCCCGCCGTCAAGAGTGGGCGCTGTGTCTCCGCACGGATGTCCCCACCCGGGGACACAACACGAACAACATCGTGGAGTCCGCCTTCAGAGTCCTCAAAGACTCTGTCCTCTACAGGTCAGTCTTTATTCATATGTTTCACCTAATTGCGGTTCAATAAATAAAACAGTTAACCTGGCGTTCATAGACAAACCTGTCTTTTAACTTAAGTTGATTGTAAAACTGTTTCGGTGACCGGAGGTATTGCGATAGATTCATTACTATTTTAAAATATTTCAAGTTGTAAGGTTGCCCAAAAGTGGCAAATGTTGAAGAAATGTCAAAGTTGCAGTTACAGACAAATTCCAATTAATAAAGACAAATAATTGGAAAAAAGCCAAAGCAGGGGAGTAGTTTTTCCTTTCAATATAGGTCGGAGGGCTGAGAGTGAGCCGGTAAAATGTTCTCGAAAACACCATCAAAATCCCTAGGACTGTGCAATTTTCCCCAGTGTCTGCCAAAGTTCAGAGCCTGAAGCCCCCGAAACGGAATTGGACCATACATCCCTTCGTCAAAGACGTTAATTACTAACTTGTGACTTTCATGGATTAACACCGATTAACTTGTGAATATCACGGTTTTACATTTCTGTTAACCCTACATGTGGAAGAAAAACATACTTTCGCATTTCGGGTAGGTTGTGAAATTGTTAGTTGTGCTTTTGGTTGCTCTTCTGAAAGCCTTATTGTGTCCATACGATGGCAGTCTACCGTTAATTATAGCTGCAAAGAAATTGTTGAAATATTCGCTTGACACGCGCTGTTTTTCCAGGACTCGGGCGTTCAACCTGCTGCAGCTGTTTGATTTCGTCACGGTCCAGCTCAGCAAGCACTACGCCAGGAGGGCGTGCGACGTGGCCAACGGCCGGCAGCGGGCGGCACCAGCCAAGAAACGGGCACTGTGACGCAGGTATTTTGCATGACACGAGAACTGATTAAGGTCACATAAGACAGCTCGTTTTCCAATGCTGGTCCCACCCGTACTGCCACATGGCTGTGCAAAGTGACCAATGCAATCGGCGCACCCCTAAGCACCAATAAACCACATGGCTGTGCATTCACACACAAGAGTCTGTCACTGTACCGCTGTGCCACTGTAGGGCCGCGTGGTGTTGGCGCTGTGTGCCACATCTCGTGACTCGTTTCGCGTTTTTTCTTGTTTCTTCTTTTTTCCCTTTGGGGGTCTGTTTTAAAAGGCCAAGCTGACAGTACTGGGGCGAATGAACAGGTTCGGATTTTCGTACAAGTAACCGTCCGTCAGTTTATGTTGTACAGTCTGTCTTAAAAGTCCGCGAAAAAGCAACGGTGGATCCATCAAGCCTGACCGAGGAAGGGCCTGCTCAATTTGAGTCATCAAAACAATTGATATTCTCGTCCATTCCCCAGGTCAATTGGTTCGGTGACTTTCAAAGTAAAGCAGGCCTTTCTTCAGTAAGGCTTGATGGATCCACCGTCACTTTGCGCGGTACTTTTAAGACAGACTGTACATACGAATTTTACAGGATTTTATGTGTTGCCCCTCCCACAGGTGACGGAGTTCACCTATCAGGTGAAGTCGCTGACGTCGGTCGGCATCACCTACCTGGTGGACCTGAACGTCGGCGCCTGCACCTGCAGGATGAACCGGCGGACTGGCGGCTGCAAACACCTCCGAGCCGTGCGGCAGCAGACTGGCGCTGTGCCGGAGGCGACGGCGACAAAGGAGACGCGGAGGGCCTTGATGGACATCGCCATGGGGACCAGCCAGCAGCTGCCAGGCAACTGGTTCGACCCTCTGGTCGCCGAGCCGTCCACCTCGTCACCTCCTGGCCCCACGCCCGCCAGCGCCCCGGGAGTCGCGCAGCCCCAGCCGTCGCCGAGTCCCGAGGAGTACGACGACGACGCAATGGACTTCGAGGACCCCGCCGCTGCGGCGGCGGCTGTCAGTGGAGCTGAGCAGCGACGCTCAGATGACCGGACGCGCCAAACCATGGCGTTCATCCAGGAGTGGGCAGCCTTCATGTGCGAGGCAGTCGTCCAGGACGACACCTGGGAGAGGGCTGCCGCTGCCTTCCAGCAGAGGTGGGGCCAGCTGCCCACTGCTGGCCGCCAGTCCGCTCTGCACCAGTTTGGGGGTGCGCAGGGCTGCCGGCGGAACGCCACCCAGATTCCGGTCCAGCCGACCAGCACTGCCCGTCGCACCAGCACCAACGTGCGGGGGCGCGCTCGCTGGCCCGCTGGACGGCCGTGCCGCTCCGCGCGCACCGGGGAGCACGGCTACGTGGCAGCCTCCGCCAGGCGGTCGGCGGCGCCCCACAGCCTGGCCACCTGTGTTGACCAGAACCGCCCCCTGGGGCGCTGAGTGGTAGAGGTGAAGTGGGGGAGACCGGGGTAAGTTGGTGCCAGGGGGGGGGGGGGTAAGTTGGGACGGAAGGGATATTTCCAATACTTCTCGACAGTTGGCGTTCAAACTTATTTTGTACATGCACAGTAACGCCGTCTGTTTGTCAACGTGGTGTCGGCGCGTGCTGAGGTAAGTACTGTTAATAATCGCTACAAATGTGTTTCAGGTACCAAAAGTGATTTTCTTGCTGTGAAAATATTCTCTTCTAGTGTCGTCGTGTGTGCCTTTTTGTTTGCCGCAGGAGTACTGCAAACGTTTGTGTTTTGTCGTTAATGCCCGCATGGATTAGCGATGATTGTTCATGTGAAACATGAATAAAAATGTGTTTAGATAAACTGTTTTTCCTAGTGTACCAACTTGCCTTAGGCCCTGGCCCAACTGACCCCCCGCCGCGGGGTAAGTTGGGACATTGGAGGATGGCCGCTTTGATCAGATATGACACCAAGACGATGCTACCATCTCTCTTATATTAAGTCTTCTTTAAAAGATAAAGAAATCAGATCTCAGTTAATAGCCAACAAATAATGATGTATAGTTATACCGAAGTTATGACGCTTCAAGCAATAACTGGCTCAACTAGCGTTAGCGGAATGACGCAAAATTAGCAGGTGACCAGTGACCACTCCCAGTTCGCTAATATGTTTGCATCATTAACATACCTTCCACTATAAGCACGGTTTCTCAATCTTAACATAAAATATAACATCTTTTTTCATGTAATTTGCATCTCTAATATACCCCAGTCAAACTTGCATCACTAATGTAGTGGGGGACTTCTTGGGACGAATTAGTTTCTAGGGACTTACACATTTATGCTCATTTCCCCACATTTGTCGCCAGGGGGAGAATTCCCCAGAATTTTCCGCTAGGAGTGGCTGAGCCCTATGGTGAATTCAAAATACGCGCCCCGGGCGTCGCCTGCAGGTGGACTGGCGGCGCCGGTCCGACCCGGTCCGGCCCGGCCCGCCGACCGTCCGACCGACCGGCCACGCGTCCCCGCATCGATTCGACGGGCCCGTCTAACGATATCAGCCAGATTGGGCAGCCAGAGGACAGCATGGCACAACAACGAGTAGCGCCTAACTGCCGGCCGGCCGCTCGGCGACTGTCGGGTCAGTCGGGACGGCCGGCGGGGGAGGGAACGGGCCAAAGTCGTCCGAGAGCGCCAGGTCACCGGGTCCGCCGCTGAAAGGGTCACCACAGGGCGACGGGTCGGGATGGCCGGGACGTTAGAGCGCCCTGGGGCATCAGTCCGAGTGATATGGTCGTAAGTGGGAACCGTCGGCCGCCGGCCGACCGGCGGCCTCGTGCGGCCCGGTCACCGGATGGAATTGGGCCGACCGGCGACATCATGAATTTATATTGTCAAATTCACATTTGAGATGGAGACAAGCTGTCGATGTGTGCGGAACCTTGTCGATTACGACCCGAATAAGTCACCAAAACGTGCAGCGGCTGGATTCGCGGGCTGACTCAGAAATGAAGCGATGATTTAACGACTTTTTAGAGACATATCAACCTACTGTAACGACTTGCTACGTTAAACGTGATGAGAAATATGTAGTTAGTAAATAGACATCCATCACAATGAAAAATAAGCTAATCACTAACTTAATTATTCAATATTGGAGTGTTTCAAATGATACCACCTACGTAATGGTAAAAATGAAATTTGGGATTAAAGGGACCCTCCCACCTCAACATTAGATTTGAGTTGAGATAGCCAAAATGGGGTCCCTGGCTCACAATTACCGGTTTCGGCACTCACAACATCGAGAAATGCCTTAAATCGGAAATATCGAATTTCAAAATTGCAGCATTTTGATTCAGAGGGGCTAATGCATAGGAATACCCCTCTGAATGTGTGACGTCAGCGCAGATATCTAACGATTTTTAAATGTTTGACTAAAACGTTTTGTAGCACGCGGTGGTATATGCTGCTTTGCGCGCAACAAATGCCGCACTTTCAAATAAAGTCGCTGGGAACAGCGGAGATCCCAAAAAGTAAACAAAAGTAAAAGTCTAATATCTTGAAAACCGGTGAATATTTTTCGATGAAATTTGGTAGATATTTGTTTTTGCTCTTTCTGAACCTAGCGACATCACTTTTATGCCAATTCATTAACTTTTTTGAAGGTGGGAGGGTCCCTTTAATTCGACCCTGTGAATCGCTCAACCGAAACGTGGCGGGTTTTAGTGTCGTCAATGCGTCTATTTACATGACAACATTCGAGCTAAGTTTATTTCTTAACGAATGAGTGATGTCATGTAGGTAACTATAGGCGTCACTAAGGTCGCTTCTCAGACAATCGGGGTTTTTCGTCAATAACTGCCAATCACATTGAATCAGCGAATCGAGAAAGGAGCAATCAGCTCAGAATCGAAATGACTGTTGTATGAACTCCCTCGACCGATTTCGCGACCAGAGGCCTCTTGCACCAAAATCCTCTAGTGCAACTGGGATGCAAAATTCAAAAAAAAATTGCACCAACGCTCGGATTATTTTGCATCGTATGCCCAGTCCGAGTCTCAAATGTAACAATTAATGTGCAAAATTTAGCAAGCACATGTAGCATCATTATGTATTGGGCTATTGCAAACAAATTTACCACCGTTAGATTATCTTATTCTGAAACCGGTTTTTCGATTTTACCTAGCTAGGTAGTTTGGTGCAAGAGGCCTCAGAGCAGCCTTGACCTTCCCCTGATCCAATGCCAACACAATAAGAGTTGACTCTTCGGAAACAGAAAGTAGGTATGTTAGATTAGGTATATCATTCGAGCGGATCAGCATGATAAACACAATGGTGTCGAAATTGCAGCTCTGTGACTATATCTAAAATCTATGGTGAAATTATTTATCCTCCAAAAAAAAAACGAACCCCTGCCTTGACGCCTATGACCTGACGTCAGAGTTTATCGGTTCAACTTCATTCCTTTCTTGGCCTATTAAATTTTGTATTTGTTTGCAACGCATTGCAGCGGAAAACGATTGAGCTGGCTGGGACGTAGGGGAAAGAGCTTTGGCGAGATAGAGAAAGGAAGAGGTGTGGAAATAATGAGAGAGAAGTTAGCGCAGAGCGATGGGGTGATAGCGGGCCATCAGGTCTCATTATTGGATCCATTTCGCAGCGCCGACTGGGCCGTCTGCCCGGCGGCGGCGGAGCGGTCTGCAGGGCGTCCATGGAGCCCAGAGCAGATCCTCTCCGCCGCGAGCTGGCTCAATGAAATCGTTTCCAAAGCGGGCTCAACACATGCTGAAATGGCGCCGCCATCTGCTGAACATATGTGCCTGGCTGCGGATGGATTTATCGGCGGTCCGCGATGGTATAGGGTCAGCGGGGTGCGCGGCTCTGCTCGGCTGACGGTGAAGGCCGGGGCAGAGGAGAGCGTCCCTCCCGGGGCAGAGGAGAGCGTCCCTCCCGAGGCAGAGGAGAGTGTCCCTCCCGGGGCAGATGAGAGCGTCCCTCCCGGGGCAGATGAGAGCGTCCCTCCCGGGGCAGAGGAGAGCGTCCCTCCCAGGGCGGAGGGGTAGGTGGGACGTGTGTAGAGGGCCGTCTTTGTAGGATAAAGGAATCGCTGGGACGAAGGACAGCATCTACTGCTGTGCATGTCTGACGGTGGTTGGTCGAGGTGGATGTCGTTCGCTAAAACATAATGGATTAGGTGGTTGATGAGATTCAAACCAGACGAAAAAGAATTCTTTCTTCTGTCTAGCGCCTTGGTCCTACTAAAGGAACAATGAGTCAAAAGAGACCGAACATGTTAGCGACTGAACAGGTGAATGTCGTCGATAGCTCTCAGGTGTCTACTTCTCTTGCTTCGGGTAGGTAGATGTGCCGAGCTCGAGAAACTAGCCAGTCGCCCGACCTTCAGATTTGGCTTAGCGAGGGATTCGCTCCCACGTTGCAGATGCACCACATTATTATCACATCCAACTCGAAATCTAGACTAATGTGAACGTCTGTATGCCATTAGGGGTGTAAAGAAAATTGCGTAGTCGACCTTCATAACTAAATGAGCCCCATAGTGGGCGGAAAATGTGCTTCAATTTACACTCCATGATAAACTGCTCGATATGGTAATAGCATTGTGAAAAGTAGCCCCAAGGGGAGCATTCACCTACTTATTAGCGACAACACTGGCGGATCCAGGGGGGGCCACGGGGGCCATGGCCCCCCCCAAAGGCCTAAAGTGGCCTGTTTGCCCCCCCCCCAAAAACGCTAGAAAAATTGCTAAGAAAATATACATTGATGGAGGTTTTTAGCCACTTGGTGAAGTAAAGCTTTCCACAGCATAATATGGAAGCAATATAGTAGCAGTGAGGGTCAGTCAAAAGTTGCGCGAGCGGAGTCGACCTTAAAAAAAAAGACTGTTGTTGGCACGTGTTTATGGCGCGGCAGCTGGTGGTTGGCGGTGTTTCGCGTGGTGTGGCATCACTGGCGGATCTGGGGGGGGGGAGGGGGGGCACGGGAGCCTGAGGTGCCCCTGACAAGCCCGTGGTGCCCTTGCTAGGCCTGTGGTGCCCCTGGACGCTGGCAGGCCTGTGGTACAGTCCACAGCAGAAGTAATGTGGGGTTTCAGTCATGGGTATGTTCTGCTTCTGAAGCTTAGGAACGATTAGCCAGACTACAATGAAACTTTGAATGTAGCTTATATGTATCGTCACCCTTGCAGCTGCAACTTTAGCTATTGACATCTTCTTTTCAATCACTTCGCATTAAACAATCGCCAGTCAAAGCCAACCGTTGAGTTTGGTAAAACCCTACATTACTTTAGCGGTGGGCTGTACCTCTGGCGGGCCTAGGGTGCCCCTGCTAGGCTGCTGATGCCCCTGGGACCTGACAGGACTGTGGTGCCCCTGACAAGCCTAAAGTGCCCCCAACAGGCCCGTGATGCCCCCGACAGGCCCAAGGTGCCCCTGCGTGATGCCGTGATGCCTGCGAGGCCGATGGTGCCCCCTGCGAGGCCGGTGGGGCCCCTGACAGGCCCATGGTGCCCCTGCTAGACCGGTGGTGCCCCTGGCAGGCCTGTGGTGCCCCTGCTAGGCCGCTGGTGCCCCTGGGCCCTGACAGGACTGTGGTGCCCCTGACAGGCCCAAGGTGCCCCTGCAAGGCCGGTGGTGCCCCTGTAAGGCCTGTGGTACCCCTGTTAGGCCTCTGGTGTCCCTGACAGGCCCATGGTGCCCCTGCGAGGCCGGCGGCGCCCCTGGCAGGTCTCTGGTGTCCCTGACAGACCTGGGGTGCCCCTGACAAGCCTGTGGGGCCCCTCACAGGCCCGTGGTGCCCTTGCTAGGCCTGTGGTGCCCCTGGCGGGCTGGTGGTGCCCCTACTAGGCCGGTGGTGCCCCTGACAGGCCTGTGGTGCGGGGGTCATGACCCATGTGGCCTCCCTTGGATCTGCCACTGATGCATAATATATTGATTTGTAAAGGCGTTATGGCTTATGCAATATGCAATTGCAGGCACTTGGTATCCCTCACTTATCCCTCATTGGGGCTCTGGCGGGCTCCTGAGGGCCCACGTCTATCTCCGGGAGCCCATATAGACAGGCTCCTTTGGGTCCTTTCAGTACACTATAGCATAAGAGGTCTCCATGCGAGTCCTATACATACATCTGAGGGCGTACCCTGATGTCTGAGGTACCCAACTGCAGCTCCAATGGTCTCTTCTTACACTGGCGGATCCAGGGAGGGGGCATTTAGGGCCATGCCCCCTTCCCAGAGGCCTAAAGTGGCCCGTTTTCCCCCTCCCCCAAACGATAATGAAACATAGTTCAATCAGGGCGTGGCCCAGGAGTCGAGTTAGACAGGGCTGTTTTACCACCTCCCGGCCCGCAAAGGGACCCAAGCACTGACTCGAAGCGGGTTAAAGAGACCCTCCCACCTTCAAAAAAGTTAATGAATTGGCATGAAAGTGATGTCGCTAGGTTCAGAAAGGGCGAAAACGAATATCTACCAAATTTTATCGAAAAATATTCACCGGTTTTCAAGAGATTAGACTTTTATTTTTGTTTACTTTTTGGGATATCCGCTGCTGTTCCTAGCGACTTTATTTGAAAGTGCGGCATTTGTTGCGCGCAAAGCAGCCTATACCACCGCATGCTACCAAACGTTTTAGTAAAATATTCAAAAATCATTAGATCTCCGCTGACGTCACACATTCAGAGGGGTATCCAAAAGCATTAGCCCCTCTGAATCAAAATGCTGCAATTTTGAAATTCAATATTTCCGATTTAAAGGGACCCTCCCACCTTCAAAAAAGTTAATGAATTGGCATAAAAGTGATGTAGCGTGAATCACAAAGAGCGAAAATGAACATCTACCAAATTTTACCGGAAAATATTCACCCGTTTTCGAGATATAAGACTTTTATTTTTGTTTACTTTTTGGGAAATCCGCTGTTTCTATGACGTCACATAAAGGTTTTCTTTACGTCGGCATTTGGAAGCAATAGTTTGGTATCAAAGTGCGACAAATATTGCGCGAATGATGCGTTTATCTTATCAAGGTCAATATATGATGGCCAATGAAGGATTCCAGGACAATTCTTCTTATGGCATTTCTTCGTATCGCAATTCTTCGTCTGCAAATCTTCGTCAGGGCATTTATTCGTATCGCATTACTTTGTCTCGCATCAGGGTATATGAAAATCGGCTCGCATTTCTTCTTCAACGCAAATATATGCAAGAGTAAGCATTGAGGGACAAATAAATGCACCGACGAAGATTTGTAGACGAAGAAATGCGGACGAAAAATTGTGCTACGAAGAAATGTCATGCGAGGATTTGTTCGGGTACCATGACATTTATGTGATTTCAAAGTCAAGGTTCACAGCTGATTTGCTAAATCAAGCCAAGAATCCAAACTATCAAAAAACTATAAATATTTGTTTGTCTGTCACAGAGGTCTCAAGCGATATAAGGTTTACATATGTTGAATCAAAAATCTACTGCCACAACTCACATCTCCTGCCTTAGTTTATCATTGTTGTTTTAACTTGCTTTCAAGAGAAACGGAAGCCAGTATCTGATATCACTTCAGATGATTGTTTCAAGATCTGAGTTCAAATGGAAATAAAAGCAAGATCAAGATGAAACAGGGATTATTGCTGTTAAAGTAGTTTGGCCATGATACAACAAGCACATAAATCATTAGCCAAATCAAATACTGGTTGGTTTGTCAAGATGTTTGTTGTCTGTCGTCTGTCGAGCTGCTATGAACACTGAACGCTCTCACTCTTACTTTGAAGAGAGTAGTTTAAGTTGAATGGTAGTGAGCTGTAATTAGACAAAGCAGCTATTCAGTGCTCACATCAAGCCAGGCTAGGAAATGGCATCAACTGTGGTGGGAGGAAGCAGGTTCGGCAGCCCTATATGTTGTAAACTTCTGTTGTGTCTTGTGTTTGATCAACTGATGTTTTCTGCTGTTTTGTGCAGTGATAGTAGCAGGTAACTGCATGCTTGTCAAATTATGTGAATAAACGAATTCATAACATTGCATTTTTCTCTCCATGCAAGGAACAAGTAAGATGTTGTAGAAAATGTAATAGAGGGCTGCATTGCTGATTTTGCACTTTATCAGAGCTTTATTTAGAATTGCTTTCCTGAAAGCTACACACAGACCACAGTACTGAAATTCACAATGTCATAGCTTTTGGCAGAAAAAAAGAAAAGACTTACCTAGGTAAAATTGGCTGAAAGTATGGCAGAGCAGGTCTTGATGCGTATGCCCATCCGTGTGCTTGCCGAAGCCGAACTGACTGCAACACATTAACTCTGACCCACCATGGTGGCTGGCATATCCTGAACTTTCACCACTCTAAACAAGACAACTTTCAGCCCTCAGCATTGTATTAAAACACTGTACATGACACTCAAAATTTGTTTCAGTGCCATCCACGGACAACATCAGTCGCCATTCACCAGGCCAGTAAAAACAGAATAGATAATAGCTTCAAACCCATGTAGTCAGAGTTACTAGGTCTGCACCTCAAAACAAAATCCAGGTGACATTCACCACGCCAGTAAAAAACAGGTACTTAGGTAACGTAACAGCTTCAAATCTGGTAACATGTTGGTCGGACTTTACACTACCATATTTACATGGAATAATATGATACCAAACAATAGTGCAACCATTCTGGATAACAAAAGTGTATGATAAAATTAATTTAGAAAACTTTGGCAGCATGATTTACGAGCACAGGCAGCCTGGCAGGTGTTACCTACCAGCCTTCTCAATGCTCGTAAAACCAACATTGTGGTTTTGATTTTTCCTTACATGATAACACACTTGGCTGCAATGGCACATTTAATTTAATACTGTGAAAAGACCAGTTATAACCACTTCACAAGCACAATTGCACCTCATGCCGACATCCTTTACCAAAGACAGTCAGCAGCGTCTTTCGTCAAAACTGGATGATCAATCCCCTTTCAACTGTTAACATCAAAAATATTTCTTCATGGTGTGATCTCCATATGGAAACCTTGCAGGAAAAGAATTAATGTCAATTGTCAGCTCTTCAAAATTTCTTTGGACTTTAACTTGGAGTACCATATCCAGTTTGCTTTGATATTTTGTTTTTTATTCCATGTTGAAGTTGAACACCAAGCTCCAGATATAGCAGGCAGCTTGATCATCTTCGGCCTTGGTATAATATCAGTCCAAGTTCCAGTGGTGGGTATCTTCTAATATTCAAATTAAAATGAAAAGCAATAGGCTTTCTCAGCGCCGACGACACGGATTTCACGTTGATAACAAAGGGAGCTCAAGGTCAGCAAAACTCGGGTTCAAGGAATGGCGGGCGTTGAAATGACTGCTGACGTCATCAAGAAACCGCTAATGGTTAAGAGATAGGGACTAAGCTGGTCCCACCCTGCAAGTAAAGGGAAGAAATTTCTTGAACACCATAAAGCTGCGGGGGTTGCGACCAGGATAAATGGTGGTTTCTGAGCCTGGCCGCAAACTTGGCTATCTCAACTCAAAACTAATGTTAAGGTGGGATGGTCCCTTTAAAGGAAATAGTTCACTTTCACGAAATTATTTTTTTTGCAATGGATTTATGATTTTTTATGTTCAAAATGATCAGCAAAGAAAATAAAACCTATTTATAACAAAAGATTATTTTCTATATTTTGATATAAGAAGAACTTTTCAGTTTCTGTAAGGCACAGGCGATCCAGTATGAAAAGAGCATGGGTTCCGAAAATTATTCAGAAACTAGAGAAATTATCGCGGCCACCGGCATTTGGGCGATCTGCTGCTGCTGAATGTCCTTATTGATCAGTACGAGAATTTCTCTTGAGTTCTCGTAGATAATTTCACTAGTTTCTGAAGAATTTTCGGGACCCATGCTCTTTTCATACTGGATGCGAATATATGCAAGGCACACATCCTGGGACGAGAAATAGAATATCTTTGCCTAGGGTGATCGTTGGGCTGTAAAAGCTCCTGATTTATGCTCGTCTCAGCCCAAGCTACGGAACTGCTATTCCAGTTCAAAACCCATGTTAAAAAGTGAACTATTTCCTTTAAGGCATTTCTCGATGTTGTGAGTGCGTGCCGAAACCGGTAATTGT
The DNA here is from genome assembly GCF_019059575.1 of Amphibalanus amphitrite. NCBI lineage: Eukaryota > Metazoa > Arthropoda > Thecostraca > Balanomorpha > Balanidae > Amphibalanus > Amphibalanus amphitrite. The sequence goes on from NW_024881515.1 coordinate 1,100,989, forward strand.
GAGCCAGGGACCCCATTTTGGCTATCTCAGCTCAAATCTAATGTTAAGGTGGGAGGGTCCCTTTAACTGGTCGATAAAAACAATGGTAAGTGTTTACAAAGTAATATAAAGGCATGGGTCGGGTGGGCTACCATTTATATATTTTTCTTTTTAGTTAAAAAAAAATCATAGTGTCAGGGCTGTGACGAAAAATAAGTGGCCTAAATCCGATGAGAAAACAGGATTTGGGGGTACCCTAGGTTTGGCTCCTGCATGAGTTGGCCCCCCCCCCCCCCCCCAAAACGCAAGCCTGGATCCGCCAGTGAGCGACAACCTGGATCATTTTCACAGAAAAGTGTCCAATATGAAGCTGCAAACAAATGCCGTTCTAGCACACGTTCACGGGGCGGTGCCTTGCTGTTACTACCCGGGAGTCCCGCGGTCCGGCAGCCAGCGGCGTATTTAGAAAATCGCGAAGGGGGGGGCCAAGGGTTTGGAGGGCGCCACCTCACCCAAGGAGGGCGCCATACGGTCGCGAGATAAAAAATCGCTCAGTGGGGGTTGGGGGGTTGGGAGGCGTTTTTTACCATGCCACCAGTTTTTTTTTTTTGCGTAACCTCGTATAGGTCGTGCTGCATTGATTTTGCATCGTGTGTATTCTTTATACTCCAGGTCACAAAAGGTCAAGTGTTCTTGAAATGCTGCGCCGAAGGCGCGCGAAATTTTTGAAAACAACCTTTTCCTCCGCTTTTTTAGGCACGCCTTTTATACGATCACTGTTCAAAGCTCCTCTCGCTCTTTTACCAAATTTGAAGGTGTAAAAAATACCTAAGGTTTGGTCGGGCCGCGCTGCCACACAAACTGTACAGAAAGCTTGGCTCATGGGTGTCGATGTATAAAAGTTTATTGGCGGTGGCATATCTACGCACCAGATCACCGTATCGGATTGATACCGGAGCGCGAGATGCGTAAACATCATCCAAATTACCTCAGACCAGCCTTCATAGCCTTCTCACAGATGCATACAGTGTACCCACATAACCAGTTTCAATCACCGAAACTTCAGATGCCTGCTGTTGCGCCCGAACCTGTTGACAATACTTAATCGTAATCCATATAGATGCCATGATGCACGTAAAGTAGGATCAATCCCAAAGACGTGTTTTATGCATCGTAGAGCGTAGATAGTTTTGGTAGGTATAGATACTTCATTCATTGTGCTGAATGCACGTTCATTTGTGGCAGTTTTCACAGGCAAGACATCAACTATGTGCAATAGAACGACTAAGTTGAAAAACATGCCAAAGGAGTAAATAAATGATAGGAGGGCAGCGATCAACGGATGATGCCAATAGGTAGAAGGGCTGCGATCCACAGGAGGGCACTAATAGGTAGAAGAGCCCCGATCAACATCCCGAGTTTCGACAGTAGGGCACCGATAGGTAGGAAGTTGGCGAGCAGCAGGAGGGCGCCAATGGATAGAAGGGCAGCGATCAACAGGAGGGCACCAATAGGTAGGAGGGCGCCGATCAACAATCAACAGGAGGGCGCCACCAGGTAAGAGGGTGGCGATGAACAGGAGAGCACCAATAGGAGGGTGGCGATCAACAAGAGGTCGCTAATAGGTGGGAGGGCGGTCATCAACTGGAAGTCGCCAATGAGCGGAAGGGTGACGATTAAAATGGGGGTGGCAATGGTGAGGAGGGCGCCTTTGCTCAAGAGGATGACATGAACAGGAGGGCGTCTGTGCGGAGGGCGCTGGTCAACAGGAAGGTGCCAGTGGATAGGAGGGCGGTGATCAACAGGAGGGTGCCAGTGGTTAGGAGGGCGGCGATCTACACGAGGGCGCCAATAGGAGAAGGGCCCCGATTAACATTCAACAGGAAGGACTAGGGAACCAATAGGTAGGAGGGCGGCACTGAACAAGAGGGTGCCAAATGGGAGAAAGGCGGCCTTCAAAATTTCACATGAGGGCGCAATAGGTAGGAGAGCGCCAATAATTATGAGGACGCCGATCAGCAGAAGGGCGGCAATGTGTAGCAGGGTGGCGACCTACAGGAGGGCGCCTTCGGGTGAGAGGGCGCTTATTTACAGGACAGCGGCTTACATAGGCGACCACCGTTACGCTTAGAGAGCTACAGCCTACAAATGTGGTTGGAGGGCGCCCGAGGGAGCCCTCCAACCGTATTTGGAGGGCGTATTTGGGATGGGCGCCCTCCGAGGGCGCCCTCCATCCGTATTTCCCTGTAAACACATTCGCGATTGGAGGGCGCCCTCCAGTCGCGATTGTTTTTCGATTCGATTATATCACAATTGCATTTGCGATTGGAGGGCGCCTTCGGCGCCCTCCAATCGCAAAGGGCGCCTTCGGCGCCCAAGGGGGGGGGGCCATGGCCCAGTGGCCCCCCCCCTGCCTACGCCCCTGCCGGCAGCCCGTGCTGCTGTGGACAGCAGGGGGCGGCCCGGCGGGCACCCTGAGGGGCTATAGTGAGGGGGCGCGCACGGTTAAAGGACGGCGGGTCGGCCGGCCATTCTCGCCCAGCGCAGGGCAGCTGCAGCAGCAATTATCTACCGCCGCACGAGCTGTCTTTGACAGCCGGCCAACTTCCCGAGGCGTTACGGCCGGTTTTGCCTGTAATTCTTCGAGATGAGTTTGTGCCAGACAATTGTTTACCAAAAGAAGAACTTTACTAGACAGCTTGATGACCAAAATGTGGCGTATTGTAATGTGTAGTGTCCTGAGACGTGCTGTCATCACTGGCGGATCCTGGGGGGGGTCCACGGGGTCATGACCCCCCCCAAAAGGTCTGAGAGGGTCATTTGACCCCCCCCAAAAGCCGAAGACCTAAATGCGCTATAGACGCCGTCTTGCATGCTCAAAATCACCTGTCAAACACTTCTGAGCTAATACCTTTGTTTTTCTGGATCGTGTTGCGTGAAAAGGCGTATTGAAGACCAGAATCTTACTCGTTTTTGTCTCAACCGTGCGAGCACCAGGGGATGATCCAGGAAAACTCCAAGGGGATGGTCATGAATTTAATTCGTGGTGCCCCTACCTATACGCAAAATTAAAAACTCAACGGATTTCGGTCACTTAATTTTGGTGATGTCCTATTTTCATTTTTTATTTTGTTTGTTTTATTTTTAGTGCCCCTGGGCCCTGGCAGGTCAAAATCACGTCTGAGGCGAAAGAAATTCACGGGAATCCCAAAAATCACGTCAGGACATTCAGGGCCCTCTGACCAGCCTGACAGCTAGGGCCCTTCTTACTTCCTGGGGCCTCCAGTGAATAACCGCTAGTGTCTGTGTCTGACCGCTAGGGCCCCTCTGACTCCTCAGTAGGTAGGAGGCCCTCTGTAGAGGAGGTCCTCTGTAGAAAAGAGGCCCTCAGTAGAGAGGAGGCCCCCTGTAGAGAGGAGACCCCTTTAAAGAGGAGGCCCTCTGTAGAGAGGAGACCTGCTGTAGAGAGAAGGCTCTATGTAGAGAGGAGGCCCTGTGTAGAGAGGAGGCCCTCTGTGGAAAGGAGACCGCCTGAATGCAGAAGGCCCTCTGAAGAGTGGAGACCCGCTGTAGAGAAGAGGCCCTCTGAAGAAAGGAGGCCCTCTGTAGAGAAGAGGCCCTCTGAAGAGAGGAGGCCCTTTGCAGAGATGAGGTCCTCTGGCTCTTTGAAGAGAGGAGGCCCTCTGTAAAGGAGGCCCTCTTAAAGGGAGAGACCCTCAGTAGAGAGGAAGCCCTCTGTAGAGAGGAGGCCCTGTAGCTTCTGTAGTTAAGAGGCCCTGTGAAAAGAGGAGGCCCGCAGTAGAGATCGGTGGTCCTCTGTAGAGAGGAGGCCCCCTCTGTGTTTTGACAAATGTTTTTGCAAATTTTTCGCGGCGCTTCGCGCCGCCGATTTATGTACATACGTACAGGTCAATACGAAATCTTGACTGTAATTACATAAACCAACCGTGTCAAATTGAATCAGAATTCATATGTGTGCTGTAAAGGAACTCCGGCTTGTACTGCAATGCTGAAAGGGTGGTAAAATTTGTGTTTTGGAGCTGTGTTTCGACACATTCTTTTGCAAATTTTCTCGGCGCTTCGCGCCGCCGATTTATACACCAATCAATAAGAGAGAAATAACAGTGACTGTAATAACACCAACCGTGTCAAATTGAATCGGAATTCATATGTGTACTGTGAAGGAACTCCGGCTTGTACTAGCATGCTAAAAAGGTTGTAATATTTGTGTTTTAGAGCTGTGTTTTGACAACTTTTTTTTGCAAATTTTTGCGGCGCTTCGCGCCGCCGATTCATACACAGGTCAATAAGAGAGATCGTGACTGTATGCTACTATTTACTAATGCATTAGGCTAAAAGTGAGGTAACTATATCTACTTCTGGGTTTTTAAGTCGGTCGACCCGCCTCCCCCCCCCCCAGTAAAAAATCCGTGGCGACGCTCCTATATAGGTGGGTTTCACTAACTAAAACTACTGAGCCGAGTGACTTACGATAAAACTTCATCTTATAAACGACGAAGATCAAATGTCATTTTTTGATCTCGACATACTCGCTCCCTACCCCCCCCCCCCCCCCGGTCGTCAGAATTCATTCACCAGACCTGGTATGTCGGCCGACTGGTGACCCCCCCCAAAACGACCCCCTAGATCCGCCCTTGGCTGTCATCTAACGGCAGAAAAGCGAACTCGTGGTTGATGGCAAGTGAGGGCGCGGCAGCCAGACGGTTGTAGAGTTAGACACCCGAGCTAGGGTTGGTCAGTACTGTATATCTGACTATCTGACATTACTGAATACATATCATCGTCTTACGTTATCTGATATCTTAAGAACGTTACATGGTGTCAGAAGTTAACGTAACACAAAGGTGCCGACGATGCTGTCGAATCTTCGCCCACCGGCAGAGCTCGAGATTTCATCACCGCAATTAGCAACAAGATGGCGGACCTGGCGGCGTGAATGGGAGAATTACGCTGTGGCTGTCGAACTCGCTGGCAAGCCCCAGGCCGTCCAAGTGGCCGTTTTTCTCAACTGTGCAGGTGGTGAAGCACAAGAAGTCGCCTCTCATTTCTCTGGGTGGTCTGCAGAACAAGGGTTGGATGAGCTAGTGTCACGCTTCGAGGCGTTCTGTGTGCCCCGCCAGAATGTTGTCCGTGAACGGTACAATTTCTACACTCGCGGTCAGAAGCCAGACGAGTCGGTCAGCCAATATCTATCGGCCCTTCGATCTCTGGCAGCAACGTGTGATTTCCCAGACGGGGACAACATGCTAAGAGACAGAATATGCATCGGCCTCCGTGACCAGAAAATACAAGCAGCGCTGCTGAAGCGAGCTGATTTGACCCTTCAGATGGCAATCGACATAGCGCTATCCGAAGAAGCCGCCAATCGTGATCTCAAGGTGTTTGGAACTGAGTCCCACAGTGAGCAAACAGACAACTTGGCCGCCGTCTCTGGACACAACCGGTCCCAACCGACCCGCAAGTGCAAGTTCTGCGGCCGTGATCACCCAATGGTTCGATCTCGCTGCCCTGCATGGGGCAAAGCCTGCCTCGTCTGCGGGCAGGCCAACCATTTCGCATGCAGTACTATCTGCGGCTCCCGGCGTCCCCCGCCCGGCTCTGGCGGGCGCGGACCAGTTCGCCAGCCAGCGGCCCGGCCGCTGTCTCTCGCCGCCACCGTGGGCGCCGCCGCCGCCGGCCGCGATCAGCTGACTGCGACTCCGCCAGCCGGCCGCGATCAGCTGACTGCGACTCCGCCAGCCGGCCAGCGCCGCGACCCGCCTCCCGGCGCGTCAGGTGCACATCAACATGAGCACTGGGACGTTTTGTCGACAGCTGGCCATTCCGGTGAGACACCCACAAAAGCACACAAAACTTTGACCGCCTCGGGAAAATCGGTAACGTTTCTGATAGATTCCGGCTCCGAGTGTGACGTGTTGACATGGACAGACTACGTGCGTATCACGGACGATCCACAGGGCGCATGTTTGAGACCGTGCCATACCGTTCTGCGCATGTATGACGGCGCTCTCGTGTCATGTGAGGGGAAACGGTCCCTGTGCTTTACTAATCCCGTGTCTCGGAGTAGGCACATCCTTCAGTGTAAAGTTGTGAACAGTGCTATCTCTTCCATACTGAGCCTGAACACGTCAGTCCAGCTGGGCCTGATTGACGTCCGCGACTGTGACCCACTGGACTATGTCCCTGCCCCGCCCCCGCCGGCCGTGACCCCAGGGGGTGACCTCGCTACCGAACCGGGTCATGGCCCTCCCGGAGCTCGTCCCTCGCCCGGGCCACCGCGGTCGGGGTGTGTGACTGACGGTCAGTCGCGCATCAAAGCTGAGTATCATGACGTGTTTGACAAAAGTAGCGTGGGACTTGTGGCGGACAACTATGAAATTGTGACAGATCCGTCCGCTATCCCGGTAGTGGAAGCTCCCCGCAGAGTGAGAGTGCACGTGCGTGAGAAACTTAAGAAAAAACTGGACGATCTCGAGACGCTAGGCGTCATTTCTCACATCACTGAGCCAACTGACTGGGTCTCAAATCCTGTGATAGTGGATAAACCGAACGGGGATATTCGCCTATGCATAGACCCCCGTTTCCTAAATCGAGCTGTGAGGAGAGAACACTATCCCACACCCACTGTGGACGAGGTAACCGCCCGGCTCACGGGAGCCAAAGTATTCAGTCTCGTGGATGCATCCTGTGCATTTTGGCAGATTGGGCTATCAGCTAGGTCGGCGCGCCTGTGCTGCTTCCACACGCCATTTGGACGCTATATCTGGAACAGGCTGCCATATGGCGTGAAGTGCAGCTCCGAAATTTGGCAGAGAATGATGCATGAGCTCATCAGGGGTCTTGAGGGTGTGGAGGTCATAGCTGATGATTTTGTAGTTTTTGGTCGCGGCAACACGCGTGCGCAGGCCGAACAGGATCATGACCGCAATCTAGCGGCATTTCTAGCCAGGGCACGTGAGAGGAACCTTCGTCTGAACCCGGATAAATTCAGGTACAAAGTGACAGAACTGAAATGGATGGGTCACGTCCTGTCGGCTGACGGCTTGAAACCAGACCCAGCTAAAGTGTCTGCGGTGCGTGACTATCCGCCCCCCACGGATGTGCCCAGTCTCAAACGCTTCCTGGGGATGGTCAGTTTTTTGGCCCGCTACATCCCCAACCTGTCACAGACTGTATCACCTCTCCGTCAGCTCACACAGGCCAGCTTCGACTGGTACTGGAGCCCCCAGTGTGAGACAGCATTCAAAACCATTCAGCAGCTGCTTACAACAGCGCCAGTGCTCAAATACTATGACCCACATGACGAGGCTACAGTGCAGTGCGATGCATCGAGCCATGGCCTCGGCGCTGTCCTTCTGCAGCGGGGAAACCCAGTCATGTACTGCTCGCGCTCCCTTACGGTAGCGGAGCGAGCCTACTCGCAAATTGAGAAGGAGCTATTGGCCATTACTTTTGCGCTCACTCGCCTGGACCAATATCTGTACGGTAGGCCAGTGACAGTCGAGACTGACCATAAGCCATTGGTCGCGATACACAACAAACCACTCAGTGACGCACCACTTCGCTTGCAGAGAATGCTTCTCACACTGCAGAGGTACAACTTTCACATTGTGTACCGACCAGGATCAGAGATTCCTGTTGCTGATGCGCTTAGTCGTGCTCCAACTCAGCAACCATCCTCACTGTTCGCAATGGAGACCGAATCCCTAGAGTTGTCCAGTGGGATCGCGGTGTCTCCAGAGCGTCTAGAAGCCATACGGGCCGCGTATCAGTCGGATCTGGTCCTCCCACGGGTCGTCAAACAGGTACTGGCAGGGTGGCCGAAGCATCGGCGCCAGTTGCCAGACGCACTCCGGCCGTATCATGGCTTTCATGACGAACTTTTCACACAGGACGGACTGCTGTACAAAGGCAGGTGTGTGGTCATTCCCAGCGCTCTTCAGCAGGACCTTATCTCGCGCCTGCACCGTACTCATATTGGTTTGTCATCGATACTGCGACTTGCTCGGCAGAACGTGTTTTGGATCGGAATGACCAGCCAGCTAAAAGAAGCGATTCTGAAGTGCCCAACCTGCCTAGCCCATCGCCCGGCTCAGACGGCCGAGCCGCTATTGTCGCATGAGGTCCCCTCCCGTCCATGGGCGAAACTGGGAACGGACATTTTTGAACTTAATGGGTCAATGTACCTCGTGCTGGTAGATTATTACTCCAACTTCATGGAGATTGACCGCCTGACTCGGACTACTGTGACACATGTGACCTCAGCTCTAGCGACCCAGTTCGCTCGCTATGGCATTCCAGAAACGCTGGTTAGTGACAACGGCCCACCGTTCAGCAGCTGTGAGTTCAAAGCATTTCTGCGTTCGCTGGATATTGATCATGTTACCTCCAGCCCAGGCTATCCGCAGTCGAATGGCAAGGCTGAGAACGCCGTGAAAACGGCGAAGAGTTTAATGCGTAAGGCTATCGCCTCCGGTGAAAACTTCCTTTGGGCGCTGATGACGTGGCGTAATTCGCCCAGTGAAGGGTCAGACATGTCGCCGGCACAGAAAATGTTTGGACGTGCCTGTCGGACGTTTTTGCCTACTCCCAGGTCAAACTTGCTTCCCGCGTACCCGACTCCTCTCCCGAGTGTTCTCGCTGACAATAAACTGCGCCAGGCGAAATATTACAATCGTCGGACGCAGCCCCTGACCCCTCTGGTCGTGGGTCAGCCCATTCGGATGCGCCTCCCTGGACAGCGCACATGGACCCCTGGCGTCTGTACAGGAATAGCTGGGCCGCGATCTTACTGGGTGCGCGTGAATGAAGTGACCTATCGTCGCAACCGCCGCCAGTTGTTAGCCACCAATGACCCTCTGCCTGTACAGAGTGATCACTCGGACCCAGACCTGCTCGGTCCGCCACGGGAACCCACCGCGTTACCAGAGCCGCCTCAGACTCCTCCCGTCGCCACCGGCACGGGCGTGCGCCCGCTCGTCGTCCCGCCCGTGCCTCCTGGCGAACCGTGGATGGATGTGCCGTCATCTCCTCCGCTCCCGCCGTCCCCCGTCCATGCGCCTTACGCACCACTGACCGGGGCAGGCTCACCGCCGGTCATAAGTCGCCGTCCCCAGCGCGAAAGGCGCCCGCCCGCCTATCTGTCCGATTACGTTAGATGAATCACTGTTCGCGTCAGTTCAGTTCGTGTTCACTGTTCTTGTCAGTTCGTGTCAATGCATGCTGGATGTGGCTGCATACTTATCAGCAAACGGTAGAATGACCAAGCGTCATGAGAGGTATGCAATGTAAATATTTTGTTGTGCTTTATACTGTTTTGCGATTACCAGTTGTGTTACAGTGCTCAGTCCTTCAGTGCCGCGGTATAGCTTCGTCGCACAGTAGCTTTGCGTAGCATTTGATGTGGTGCATTGCACATGTGTGTTCGTGTACGGACACCAGCATGTCCGTGATCTCGATATCTCATTGTCGCAGGAGAAGGGATGTGGCGTATTGTAATGTGTAGTGTCCTGAGACGTGCTGTCATCTAACGGCAGAAAAGCGAACTCGTGGTTGATGGCAAGTGAGGGCGCGGCAGCCAGACGGTTGTAGAGTTAGACACCCGAGCTAGGGTTGGTCAGTACTGTATATCTGACTATCTGACATTACTGAATACATATCATCGTCTTACGTTATCTGATATCTTAAGAACGTTACACAAAACAGCACCGCAGAGAAGCGATTGACCATTAAATCCGGATTTCTTTTGGGACCGTGTATATCACACCACGGTGAGATTTACACAATACCGGCCATTTGTGTAAATCACACCCACCCCGGTGTGATATACACAAAATCTACTACGTAGTGTAAATCACACCCGGGTGAGGAATACACAGAGAGGGCAGCTGTGTGTATATCTCACCACGATGTGACGTCATAGCAACGCTGAACGTCCATTGGTCAGAGCAGTGACTCTGCTCGCCCATTGGTCAGATCAGACTAAGCACTACGAATATTCCGGCGGGATTCCGGGCGTCCTCTCTCTCGAAATCACCTGACCGCCTGGCCTAGTGGTGAAGGTGCTTGCACCATGTTACGAATGTTGCGGGTTCGAGTCCCGTCGGTGCGGGCGCTTTTTCCCGCATTTTCGCTTTTCCTTGGTAGCGGTGGGTTCGCTGCCGACCGACAAGTTTAAAAGCACCAATACAATATGGAAAGCGACGTCTGAATGCTCGTGGCGAAGCGGTGCAGTGCCGAAGGCAATGCCTTAGGAGAGATTACAGGCAATGGTAAGTCAAATATTTTTAGGTTAAGTGGTTGTGTATCTGGCTTCAGGCCGAAGGCCTGAAGCCTGATGCACAACCACTTAACCTAAAAATATTTGACTTACCATTGCTTGCAATCTCTTCATGCGAGTACCTTCTTCCTCATCCACGGGTAGGCAAAAATCAGTAGGTCAGGTTAGGTTAGGTTAGGTTAGGTTAGGTTAGGTTAGGTTAGGTTAGGTTAGGTTAGGTTAGGTTAGGTTAGGTCAGGTCAGGTCAGGTCAGGTCAGGTCTAAGGTTTGGTTAAGTGTCTTGTTACCGTGCCTATTGTGTAAATCTCACCCAGGTGCTGCGTGGTTTGACACCCAGGTGTGATTTACCCACTACCGAGCACACAGTGTATATCACACCCTGGTGAGATTTACACATTGGCTAGGCCTACTGTGTAAATCACACCCAGGTGCTGCGTGGTTTGACACCCAGGTGTGATTTACACACTAGGAGCACATTGTGTGTATCACACCACGGTGTGATTTACGCATTTGCCGGGCCTACTGTGTAAATCACACCCAGCTGCTGCGTGGTCTGACACCCGGGTGTGATTTACACACTAGGAGCACATTGTGTATATCACACCCCGGTGTGATTTACGCATTGCCGGCCCACTGTGTAAATCACACTCCGCGTGGTGTGATATACACAGGAGTAGTGTATTGTGTAAATCACACCCGGGTGAGGTTTACACTACAGTGCGATGCATTATGTAAATCTCACCGTGGTGTGATATACACGCGTCCATTTCTTTTTGTCGATCGGATCCCGATCGACCCGTATACAATTCAGTTCAACTCGGGATTTTTTTAAAATCCGTATTTGTTTTAGAACGCTTATCATTACTTATCGTACCGACCGAATACGTTAAGTTAGAGGCAGTCATGACATTTACTACGCTCATTATTTCGCCGTTAAGATTGTGCAAGCCATATAACTTTTTATTTCGCTCAGTGCTTGAAATCGTGAAAAAAAAACTCGAAAAGAAAAACAAGCTACATATTTAATCTACTTCAGAGCTTCGCCCTTTGTTAATTGATACCTATCTACATTGAATGCACCGAACCCGCACCTCTGGTGCCTTGCCCCACCCGATTGATCCACTTATATGAAAGGGCACTGGTGACAGAAACAAAATTAGCACTGCCCTGTGCAAGACAAAGACGTATTGACCCAGTCATCATTAGGGCCCGATGTTGACGTCTACATAGATCACTGACCCACGTAGAGCGCTATCAGAATTGGGCCAGCAGTGTGATACACGATATGCGGTGTACTTTACCGAATTATGCATCGACCTAGCATTCGATACGAATCTTATGACGATGTATCCTGGGAGTGGGACTAAGTAAGTAGCATACCTTCGAATACATAATTACGATACAATGGTCAAAACAGCCGAGACGTCGCACGGTAATGCACTAGCCCTGTTTTGGTGCACTGGGGTTGGTGGCGTTGTATTTGTCGGCCAGGTACTGGCCAGCGTTGACCGGTTGGTACGTCTGGCTGTCGTCGGGCGGCGCCACGGTCACCTCGTCGTCCGGGTGGCTGAAGAACACCACGGAGAGGCGGCGGCAGCGGCGCGCGCGCTCCTCCGGCGGCACCAGCACCCGGTGTTTGGTGGCCACCACCTCTCCGCCGGTCCAGATCTCCATCAGGTCGCCGACATTGAGCAGCACGGCGCCGGGCACGGGCGGCGCCGGCACCCAGCGGCCAGCGCGGCTCAGCACCTCCAGGCCGCCGCACTGGTCCTGTAGTAGCAGCGTGACGCTGCCCCAGTCCGAGTGGGTGGCGCAGCGCACGGCGCCGACCGGCACCGCCCCCGGCACCGGAGGGTAGTGCACGGCGCGCAGCGTGGACCCGTTGGCAGCCCCCAGCTGTCGCCGGTGGGCAGTACTGAACAGACCCGGCCGGCTCAGAGCCACCTCCAGCGCACCCAGCACGCGCAGACTGAGTGCAGACAGCGCTGGCATCAGCGCGCTGACGTCAGCGCCGAACTGCGGCGCGTCGGCGGTCGGCAAGCCGCCGTCCGGCGTCCTCATGTCCCAGGACTCCTTGAGCTCGTGGACGGCGCCGTCAGCGGTCTCGGAACGCGACAGATCCTCCTCGGCGGGCGGCATGTAGCCGTTAGCGCCGGCCCGCACGAACCGGTGGTACTTGAGCTTGGTCTCCAGCGGCAGGTCGAAGAACCGCAGGCCGGTCTGGAACACGGAGCTGCGCAGCGACTCTGGCAGGTCGTGGTTCAGCAGGTACACGAACCCGATGCCGCGCAGGGCCGCCAGAATCCGCTCACCCAGCGCCAGACGACGGGCGTCGTCACTCAGCTCCCGCAGGTCTGCGAGATGAGACAAGTGTGACATAGAAGTTAGAACAAACGTAACACTAGAAAGGCACGCCTGAAAAATGACATAGCTAGATTCAATCCCTTTAAGGAGTTACGTTCGTCCCCGCGCTAGTACCGTGGACACTGAGATGAACGTGTTTTCAGTAATTTTGTGGGTACATTAGATGGCCGATACCATCGATAATATGAATTCACTTTATCTATACCGATGCCTATTACATAATCATTTGCACAGTTGACAATAATGCGAAACAGTTGGATGTTGGACAGTTGAAAATATTACAAATTATGCCGTCATCTGTCACTCACCTTCTGATTCCATGTCCAGAGTGGGGATCGACTCCATGATTTCCGAGATTGCGATTATCAGAAGCCCCTGATGAGATCTCCAGCCACTCCCGCCAGCTAGCACTCAGCACTGATGGTGCTGCGGATCTCACACACCCCTAGCAGATGACACGGACAATAGTTCACTCCGGGAGCCTTCTCCAGCCACAGACTCCGGGCAGTCCTCCGTCCCGTCACTCAGCGGATCGGGCGGACCCTGAACCGTCCGTGGGCCCTACCACAACAGACTGGACTGGCGACTGGGGTGAGCCGCGCACATCCGCAGGGTACGCGGGTGTTTACGGAATAAAGACGTATGTCAGACTCAGAGCAGCGCAGAGGGGTCTGGCCGGGCGAACTGGAGAACAGTTTGTAGTTAGATAAGAGCATACGAGTGCGCAGTGTGGACGACCCCGCGTATCCATGCGTGTACATGTGTGTTTGGGCTTGTTTATAAGAGCACCATATGGTTGTTTACTGTTTATGCATTCAAAAGGGCGAACTTGAGTGTCAGGCTGAACAAAGAGCATGCAAAGGAATGCGCAAAACGTATTTATGGTAATCTCTGACCGGTTCAAGAGCACACTGCGGCTTGCCGCTGCCTTCCCCCGACAATGCTCCTCACTTCCCTGCCACACGAGCGCAGATTCGAGCGCAATTTCCGCACCAATCCGACGTTCGCCGTCCCGTGGGGGCGACAAGTCCGACGCGCGACGAGCTTGTCCCCAGCATGTCGCTTTTTATGCCGACATTTATGCCGGCTCTATAACGCCGCATTATATAGAAACAATACGCTCATTGATCTGTGCCATCCCCGGGGAAGGGCATTGTTTCGCAGTGGGCGGTCCTGTGGTGTCCCGGGGAGGGGAAGACTCATGGCGCGACCGTCGCCGGCCGGCCTCGGCCTGGGTACGGGGAGTCACAGACTACGGACGACCAATACGGATAATGGCAGCGGCCGGCGACCCAGGCCGGTATTTGGCGACACACCTTCCCGGAATGCGACATGACAGGCCGCCCGCGGAGGTATACGAGCCGCACAAACTCGGCTGGGGCTCCCTCTTAAATTCAGCGTGACCAACGACTTCCTCGTTTCGCAATACATGATTGAAGACTCGTGCTTGCAGATGGTGATGAACATTGCACCAGACATTGCCAAGCTCGCATTGCAAAGTCACGAAAGTTGTTTGTTTGTAAGAACGGGTAAAGAACGGGAAAGGTGTTATCGCCCGGTAGACTGCCATCCAACGAAACGAGTCTGTTCTTCAAAAATATGTTTAATGGAAACCCACAAAACATCACAGCATTGTGCACCACAACACACCCGTGCCCGATCCCGTGTAAGCGTTAGGCCTTCGCCGTTGTCCTATTCCCAAACAATGTCAGTAATTGTACTGCACCACGTTAAACTATAGTCACGGAGAGGGATTTCCTAGTAGAAACCGGTACAGAAAAAAATCACTCAGACGTTGGTTCGTGTTCTGAGCAGTCAAGACACGAGTTTATCACCAGCTCAGCTCAGTCATCGTAAGGCACAATATGAAGTGACTGCCACTCGAACGTGATGTTATGACTTGTGTCCACTGTCCACCTCAACCACCTCGGTGGTTAGTTTAACGGTTCGGTGGGGTGTCACCTTATGACTTGCGCTGTCACTGGCCAACCCTGTCCGTTACGGCGTAACCCCTTAGCCACATCGATGCCAAAAAAATGTCTCGTGGCAAAACCAGTGTCAAGCCGAGGTCCCAAGTGCGAGCAACCCTTACAGTACCCCGGTCTTTTCCCTGATCATTAACAAACCCACAACCCCACTGCATTAGAAAATGATCATGTAACAAACACAGCCCCCATGCATTAGCAAACTTTAAACTTCTCATCGAAAAACTGGAACTGAATGAGATGATAGTACAGGAAAAACCCGGCAAAGTGTGCAAATGAGTAGAGTGAGACGAGCACCGGCCAGAGATCGGGGTAGCGCTCCGGCGGACTAACCGTCACAGAGGTCAGCGCCAGCACCGCGTACCCGGTCAGCGAGAGGTAGAGCGCCGGCACGGCCCAGCGCGAGCACGGGTCCGCCGGCGGGCCGCCGCTGGTCGTCGTCAGCCGCGAGCGCTGCTTGGGCGCCGCCGCGCGCCGGCCGGCGTCCAGCACCCCCGTGGCCATGTTGACGGCCACCGTGAAGAAGACGGTGGTGGCGACGGTGGCCAGCAGGAGGTCGTCCTTCAGCAGCAGCGGCAGCATGCTGAGTGTGGAGGCCAGTAGGAACCAGAGCGACGAGAGCGGATAGTCGGGGAACAGCATGGCGGCCGGCAGCGCCGCCAGCAGGATGCTCTTCTCGTGCACTTGGAACGAGAACAGGAAAAAGGTGAGCGCCGAGTTGAGCAGCGAGAGCAGCAGGTTGTGCGGCGTCGGGTCTGCCAGAAGCAGCAGGTTGGTCGGCAGCAGGAACAGCGCCGTCGTCGACAGGCACATGCTGGCGATAGCGGCCACGCTGTGCAGCTGCTTCACCTTGTACACCACCGACAGGCTGCACCAGAAGTTGGCCACCTTGTCCTCAAAGAGGCCCCGGTTGAAGGGGAACAGGCGCGCGCCCACCTCCACAGCCCGCTGCGCGTCCACCAGGAACGGCAGCCACACCAGTCCGAACGTCAGCACCGTGGCCGCGCCGATCTTGGCCAGCTTCCCGACCGAGGCGGCCCAGGTCCGCTGGCGCAGGCACGTGCCCAGCAGGTAGCAGAAGAACGGCAGCGCGTGGTACAGCTCCATCTGCTTGTAGTTAAGCGCCAGCGAGAAGAGCGCCGCGCCGGTGGCGTCTCGGCGGCCGAGCAGCGCGGCGGCGGCGGCCACCATCAGGCCCAGCGAGACGCCGTTGTACTGGAAGTGGCCGTGGTCGATGAGCAGCAGGCCCGGGTACAGCACCAGCACGGCCAGTACGGTGAGCGTGACGGCGCGGCTGCGGCGCAGCGCCACCGCGAACCACAGCGCCGCCGGCAGAAACACCAGCAGGTCGGCCACCAGCACCGTGGCGCGCATGAACAGCCGGTGCTCGGGCGTCTCCAGCCCGCGCGACGCATGCAGCGCCACAAAGCTGGGGTCGACCCTGGCCGCCACGGCGCCGCACAGGTAGCTGTGGTAGGCCGTCAGTGGCGGGTAGTCGAGGCCCCAGTAGAGCAGGTCGTTGTCGGTGGTGTTGCGGTACCAGTCAGCCAGCGGCAGGTTGTGGGTCACCTCCATCCAGTGCCGCTGCGCCTCGTAGTCGCCAAACATGGGAGGCTTCCGCTGACCAGAGTGGGGGTGAAGGGACACCGCCCACCGCAGCAGCAGGCCCAGGCCCAGCACGAGCAGGTACCGGCTGTCCATTTTCAATGCTCTTTGAACCTGAAAAAAGAGAGCAGCCTGGTTTCTAATTTGGTCATTCAATAGCAGAATTATAGATAGATAAAAACTCCTAGAACAAATATGTCCTTCCTTTTAGTTGTTGTTTCATTTCTTCTCGTTATTTCTCATTTATTATATCTTTTAACACACTGAACATTTTTCAGCAAATTATTTCGTGTGAGCTATATTGAGATTCCCTTTGCGATAACTCAAGGCATTATTCTGCAATCCTGTCACTTTTCCAAGTTCATCACATAAAAGGTGAAAAGCTACGGAGCTCTAAACGTGAACGACACACCAGCACCCGCAACCGCCATCAAACCCACAGCAATTATCACCATAAGGCCAAGGTATATAAAAACACTGCATATAAACAACAAAAAGCAAAGTGCGTCATATTCGTAAGACCGGTAGGAATTGTCTTATTTTACAGCATTGCGGAAAATAGCTGCGCGAGACTAGCGGTTGTTCGGTTCCTAATACAAAAGAAAATTGTTATTTTTCAAAACTGTTTTTATGCAAAAAAAGTGTTTATTTTTTTAAATTTTTGAAAAATAAAAAGATATAATTTACTTAATTTCGCAATGTATTTTTATTGCAAAATATCAAGAAAGATCATAACAAAAAATATAGCCACTAGAGGCAGCACCACCGCTTACCACCAGTTGGAAAAGTTGTTTAATTCTCACGCACGCCTGCGTTGTCCGTTCTATTGTGAATTCTTTTATATTTATGAGCTCTTTCCTTGAGCAGTTATAAGCATTTTGCAAAATGAGCAATAAAGACTTTTATCTCCGGTATTACGTTGGCCATAAAGGAAAATTTGGACATGAATTTCTGGAGTTCGAATTTCGCCCTGACGGTAATTATTCCCATTTTTAATGTCTGGTTCATCGTGTTTTCCTATGAGTCTGCAACCTCAACCTGGTTTTATTTTATGATGTACCTTTTCCTATTTCAACCTTAAGCCTGGTAACAGTTTCTGATTACCCCAGAGACAAAAGCTGTTTATACCATATCAGGTTATTTCGTACTTTCACTGAGTGAGGTGTGATCATGATGATGTAACCGATACCCTTGCAGTACACATCTTCATCTGGCTTTTAAATTAAATATGAACATTTACCCATGTTCAGTTCACATGCATGGAGTTTAATCCCTATCATGATAGGAATGCAAGAACTAAATTGAAATGTTTCTGAGTCATAAGTTTGTTTTTTAACTACCTGTAATCTGAGTTTAATGCTGCATCTTGCTCTCAGGTAAGCTGCGCTATGCAAACAACTCAAACTACAAGAATGACACCATGATTCGAAAGGAGGCATATGTTCACAAATGTGTCATGGAAGAGCTGAAGAGGATCATTGCTGATTCAGAAATCATGCAGGTGTGTATTGTTCATTTCTCATGAACACATTAGTTATTTCTTATCGCTTTTATGTTCTATTGAATATTTAAGTAAGTAGATACTTACTGATACTACTGATACTACTTTCAGTTGCTCAAAATTATTTCTGCACCATCATGGTTGAATTTATCTTAGATAAAGGACTAGGTTTCCAACTTGTAAACCTTTGAGTGAGTACCTAGGTTTGTGTTTTGTAAGTTTAAAAGCATTGGGAGACATGCCTGGTTCATTTTGTATGTGAGCTTAGAGCTGTGTCATTTCAGTAAACCTTTGTACTTCACACACTATTTACCAAGTTTGGCAATGCATAAGACCTATGTTGTTGTTGTTGTTTATTGGAGCTTTAGGGCACCCCGACTGCTGGGGTCATTTTGCGCCCATTCATAAGACCTATGATCTGTAACTTCAACCTATGATCCTATGATCTGTAACCTATGATCTGTAACTATGATCTATAGTTATATATCTATAGTAACTATAATAGTTATAGTAACTATCTATAGTTATAGATCTATATAGTTCGTTTTTCTTAAGTTTGCCCCTCACTGTAAACGTCTTTGTGAACATTGCACGAGAATTGCTAGCTGAATTACTGAGAAAACTGGTTGGCGCACACTGATTTGACAAGATTTCACCGACGATCAATTTCATCAAATTTATTTACTATTTCACAGACTCGTAAATCGTATTTGCCAATACCTACAGCCCCACAGGGATAGACGACTTCTCAGGAATTATGTGTGAACTAATAAATAAATTGCACGGCGCTTAACATAACGTTAAATCGTCTGTGTTCAAAACTTATTTTTGAAAATATTATTCATATCTACAATACAATGTGCGCTAACCAGTTTTCTCAGTAATTCAGCTAGCAATTCTCGTGCTGTGTTCAAATAGACGTTTACAGTGAGGGGCAAACTTAAGAAAAACGAACTATAGTAACTATGATACATATCATAGATAACTATGATATGTATCCTATGATCTGTAACCTAACCTATGATCTGTAACCTGCCTGTCTGGCTGAAACACCCCCAGGTGATTTTGTGAGATTATGTCCCATGATTTTAACCTATTGTTACTGGCCGACGTCCCCGACTGTATTTGACGACGTCCCCGTATATTCATCAGGAGGACGACGCGCTGTGGCCGCAGCCTGACAGGGTGGGACGCCAGGAGCTGGAGATCGTCATCGGTGACGAACACATCTCCTTCACCACCTCCAAAATCGGCTCACTGGTCGATGTCAATAACTCAAAGTGAGTCATGGGTGTGTTACAGTCTGTTACAGTATCATGTTGCGCGTGTGAATTGTTTCATCGGTCAGCTGTTTTGGCAATCGTTCCTCGATGTTATAAACGCGAAACTGATGCACAAGCAAAAATATTTTCGTGTGTATTGGCATAATTGATGACTAAAGAGACAGTATGTGGCCATTCTGCCAAAGTGTGATTTTTCGAATCATGGGGCGATACAGCCGTGTCGTGCCGTAGCCGCCGCTCCGAGCCGTGACACCCGGCCGTGTTCCAGGGACACGGACGGGCTCCGGTGCTTCTACTACCTGGTCCAGGATCTCAAGTGTCTGGTCTTCTCGCTCATCGGCCTCCACTTCAAGATCAAGCCCATATAGGCGTCCGGCAGCGACGGCTCAGTGGAGCATCGCGCCCCACTCACGTGTCAAAGCTGCCTGGTGTCCTCCGTTTCGCGTCTCGCATAACCAGCCGGCAAGTCCGATCATTTCACCAATATAATACACAGTGTGTTTAATGCGGACGTCTGTGAGAATGAATTAGCGCGGAGGTGAGAACATAACCGTTTCTAGCGCTGCGGCAGTCCAAGGAATTTCGGAGATGGACACGGCGTTCTCTCTCCAGGCCTGAACCATATGCAAGTCGCGACTGAACAGTTGCCTCGCCAGTTTCGATTAGCCTAGTATCTAATCGTTACTTCTGTTCGGACCTTAGACCTAGACTTCTTTGCCCATCGACTTTCTTCTGTAGGTCTGCTCGGCTGCCCATGTGTTTACCACACTCCAGCGAGAGACCTAAGTTACAAATGTGCGTATTTATTTCATCACGAGTGACGCACCGACTCACGTGCCAGTGATATTCACTGCTGTCCAAAGGCAGGCTACAATTTCGGGTGCTGAAAAACACGCATTGCAGCAGGGCAAAGCCGCCCAAATTACAGTCGTTCAAAAATAATTATTAGTAAATATATACAAATAAATCAACAATTCAACCAACAATTGATATATGCAATAAGCAGATTCCCAAAAGGGGCATTCTAAAGTCGGGCAAAGGCCGCATTCTGCCAGTTTACAAAGCAAGGTCAGGAAGAAAATCGGCAACAGTAAAGTAAAAGCCGAAAATATCGAGGCGGTAGGATCCGTGGCGGAAGGATTAGGTGGCAATAACGCGCGTGCCTCGTTGATTGGCACCAGGGGCTGGTTATCGGTAACTGGCGGGGTTGGGTAGTCGGGGGCGGCGGAGCAGACGGGCACATCATCATCTACGCCCTTTCGCAGAGACGGTAACGCCACCTGCACGGCCCGCGAGCAGTCCGAACTAGCCTGTCGAGAACCGGCGTCACCGTCCAGTTATCGGCAGACTATCGGCGCCGGGCACAGACGCGCCCCGAACACACACACTAGCAGGCACGTCTCTCACAGTCGGAGCACCGGTCTCAGCACGCGCTGGGAGCCACACTCCCCACCTTACCGCTATCACTGTCTCCGGGCGGCGCGCGGTGGCCGGCGCCGCGGGGACTCTCCGGCACTCTCCACATCTCGGTATCGCGGCGCGGCGGGCAACGCCGCTCACAGAAAACCGGCCGGCAGTCGGCTACATGAGCACCAATGGCACGTGGCGGCAGCGGCTGGGCTCCGGAGAGCCGGACACAGTCGGCCGCTCAATTACTGTCCGCCGCCGAACGGCGCGCAGCGTGACGGCAGTCGGTGAGCTGACAGTCCCCTCACGGCAGCCGGCGGGCTGGCGGCCCTCCCCTGGCGGCAGCGGCCTCCTCAGACGCCATCAGCCGGCCCGGCCGCGGCTCACTTGGCCGCCTGTTGCTTCTTCCCCCAGTCCTCAATCTCATCATACACCAGTTCTTCAAAGACGACGGGGGAGGAGTACGACAGTCAGTCAGAGACAAAAGGACATGTAAAATAGCCGCGGCACAGAGCATGTGTAACGATCAATGTTTCTGAGCAGCTTTTGCCGTGGCATTTGAAATCCTTTGACGCACAGACACAATATGGTGTATCAACAAGCGGCCTGTCTTTTGCGGTACCATTGAGGCCGAATGACCGCACATCAGCAAAAATCAACACAGTATAGAGACCAGATGAGCATATCTCACACAAAAAGTATAAAAAATATAAAACACCAAAACTGGCTCCCCAACCAGAAACTGCCTGTGGCCCTAACATTTGCAGACTCTGCCCCTGCCTGCTTGTTCTACTCACGGCGCCAGTGCTCGGTGGGCAGCTGCACCATCTCGAAGCCCTCATCGAAGAGCGGCGACGTGGGCTCGTCGGTGGGGTCCGAGTACTGAGACAGGTACGGGTGTGCCAGCGCCTCCTCGGCCGTCGGCCGCAGGTCGGCGTCCAGCTGCAGCATCTTCTCCAACAGGTCGATCGCTGAGGGCAGGAGGCGACGGTGGTCACAATCAGGGGCGTAGGCAGGGGGGGGCCACTGGGCCATGGCCCCCCCCCCCCCCCTTGGGCGCCGAAGGCGCCCTTTGCGATTGGAGGGCGCCGAAGGCGCCCTCCAATCGCAAATGCAATTGTGATATAATCGAATCGAAAAACAATCGCGACTGGAGGGCGCCCTCCAATCGCGAATGTGTTTACAGGGAAAATACGGATGGAGGGCGCCCTCGGAGGACGCCCATTCCAAATACGCCCTCCAAATACGGTTGGAGGGCTCCCTCGGGCGCCCTCCAACCACATTTGTAGGCTGTAGCTCTCTAAGCGTAACGGTGGTCGCCTATGTAAGCCGCTGTCCTGTAAATAAGCGCCCTCTCACCCGAAGGCGCCCTCCTGTAGGTCGCCACCCTGCTACACATTGCCGCCCTTCTGCTGATCGGTGTCCTCATAATTATTGGCGCTCTCCTACCTATTGAGCCCTCATGTGAAATTTTGAAGGCCGCCTTTCTCCCTTTTGGCACCCTCTTGTTCAGTGCCGCCCTCCTACCTATTGGTTCCCTAGTCCTTCCTGTTGAATGTTAATCGGGGCCCTTCTCCTATTGGCGCCCTCGTGTAGATCGCCGCCCTCCTAACCACTGGCACCCTCCTGTTGATCACCGCCCTCCTATCCACTGGCACCTTCCTGTTGACCAGCGCCCTCCGCACAGACGCCCTCCTGTTCGTGTCATCCTCTTGAGCAAAGGCGCCCTCCTCACCATTGCCACCCCCATTTTAATCGTCACCCTTCCGCTCATTGGCGACTTCCAGTTGATGACCGCCCTCCCACCTATTGGCGACCTCTTGTTGATCGCCACCCTCCTATTGGTGCTCTCCTGTTCCTCGCCACCCTCTTACCTGGTGGCGCCCTCCTGTTGATTGTTGATCGGCGCCCTCCTGCCTATTGGTGCCCTCCTGTTGATCGCTGCCCTTCTATCCATTGGCGCCCTCCTGCTGCTCGCCAACTTCCTACCTATCGGTGCCCTACTGTCGAAACTCGGGATGTTGATCGGGGCTCTTCTACCTATTAGTGCCCTCCTGTGGATCGCAGCCCTTCTACCTATTGGCAACATCCGTTGATCGCTGCCCTCCTATCATTTATTTACTCCTTTGGCATGTTTTTCAACTTAGTCGTTCTATTGCACATAGTTGATGTCTTGCCTGTGAAAACTGCCACAAATGAACGTGCATTCAGCACAATGAATGAAGTATCTATACCTACCAAAACTATCTACGCTCTACGATGCATAAAACACGTCTTTGGTCTTAACGGATTGATCCTACTTTACGTGCATCATGGCATCTATATGGATTACGATTAAGTATTGTCAACAGGTTCGGGCGCAACAGCAGGCATCTGAAGTTTCGGTGATTGAAACTGGTTATGTGGGTACACTGTATGCATCTGTGAGAAGGCTATGAAGGCTGGTCTGAGGTAATTTGGATGATGTTTACGCATCTCGCGCTCCGGTATCAATCCGATACGGTGATCTGGTGCGTAGATATGCCACCGCCAATAAACTTTTATACATCGACACCCATGAGCCAAGCTTTCTGTACAGTTTGTGTGGCAGCGGCCCGACCAAACCTTAGGTATTTTTTACACCTTCAAATTTGGTAAAAGAGCGAGAGGAGCTTTGAACAGTGATCGTATAAAAGGCGTGCCTAAAAAGCGGAGGAAAAGGTTGTTTTCAAAAATTTCGCGCGCCTTCGGCGCAGCATTTCAAGAACACTTGACCTTTTGTGACCTGGAGTATAAGGAATACACACGATGCAAAATCAATGCAGCACGACCTATACGAGGTTACGCAAAAAAAAAACTGGTGGCATGGTAAAAAACGCCTCCCAACCCCCCAACCCCCACTGAGCGATTTTTTATCTCGCGACCGTATGGCGCCCTCCTTGGGTGAGGTGGCGCCCTCCAAACCCTTGGCCCCCCCCCTTCGCGATTTTCTAAATACGCTGCTGGTCACAATGGGGGGTTAGCACCGAGTTCTCGGTCGCACTACAAAGGAGGTCGTGCTGGCGGATTACTGCTAGCGGCGGAGCAGAGGAATGAGCCAGAGGAGCGCAAAGCTACAACAGACGGAGCGGAATGCGCCAACGGAAAAAAAAAACGGAGTACAGCTGAGTAAAGACTGAGTGAAGGCAGCCTTGGTGAGCATTGTGACTAAAAATACCATATAATTAATGATTCCGCAAGACGTAAAAGACCAAAGACCGCATGCTACCGGGACATGGGAAAAGGACGTTCGCAGCACGATTATTCACAGAAAGAAGACCGACAAACCAACGAGCGATCACCGTATGAACTGAATCATGCAAGCGACAGTGCAACTCACCCAGGGGGTTCGCCCCACGGAAGAACTGCTTGAAGTCCTTTGCCTTCATCGGCGGCAGGGAGCGGATGTAGGCGCGAGCCTGGGAGCGAGGCGTGCGGTCAGATCAGGAGGAACGGCTCGATACACTCGGCGCTCTGAGGCACGTGGGCACGGAAACTCAGACAACGAACACATTCGACTGAAGGGCACAGGTACAGCGCTGGCGAAATCAAAAGGATAGAGAAGTCACATCAAGGAAAAAAATCGCACACGAAGTCGTGACAAACATTCATCGTGACTTGAGTACAATTGAGGCAAACAAAAACTTTCAGACGGGTTCAGTGAGGCACATAACCTTGTTCAATATTGTTTGCGACAATATATACCATTGGTGGGTTGAAAGGTGACAATTAAAATCATTTGGAGTTTTTCTGATCTCCGAAGTCTTAATTTTCAACACATCAATAAGGTGCACGCTGCACACTAAGAAATGGAAAACTTTGTCGACGTTCCTCTATCAAAACTACAGCTTGGGTTCGATTGGTCTAACACAACGCCAATAAGGTCAGTTATTTGTCTGTCTACTGTTTGTTTCGGGCAGTGTAACTATGGCGGTTAGTGGTTATTTTGCGTCTATACAGCCCACCTATACGTTGCAGACAGTAGACACAGCCGCAAACTCAGCCCACTGAAGCAGTTATCCCACTTCTCCCAGCCAATAGTGATGCGTATGCGTGAAAGGGAACTGGACAACAAACATTCGCATGAAATGTATAAATTAGTTTTTATCCTTCAAACTGAGTACACAACAGACAAGTAACCCTGTGACGTGCAGAATCAATTGTCCACAACATATTGATAACGTTGAGTCGGAGCCATGTTTCAGCCGATTTACATGTGGCATGAACGCAACTTTGAATAAAAAATGGCCATAACTAAATCGTGCTCAAGCGGTCAAATGTAAGGCACAACAGCATTTTGGGATAGTAAAAGTTGCAAATGACCAACCACCCCGAGTGAAGCACACATTGCATGTTCACATCACGAGTTCACCTCAGCCATTGCCAATTCATGCAATGCAACCAAGGCGACCAGGCTCGAAAAGTTAGCAGCTCGGCAACTATTCACAGGCGGCTGCTGTTGGGCGGCGGCTGGCGGGCGTCCTGGGGCCGCTTGCTACATAAACGGGAGGACATTTGCTACACAAACCGGGGGGAATGCTACATCAGCCCGACAGCTGCGCACTGTGCATAGCACGGTTAGTCCTACCTCGTCACTGGTAATCTTTTCCAGCGTAGACTCTTCCGGAGTTCCGCAAAAGAAAAGGATTCTGGTGAGCTGATCGATATCTGTTGGACGGCGTTAAGGTCGCTAGTATTAATTAGCAGCTGCGTGGTTAGTCATGTGCCACTCGGCTGTGACTGGTAGTCCCCCACTGCCCCGGTATTAGGGTTAGTCATGTACGAGCGGCTCGGACCGCCCCCGCGGCCCCACCGACACACTCAGTGGGACGGCGTCGTGCTCCACGGTCACACTCCACTGACGAGAGGGGAGGCTCGCGCGTCAGGCACTACCGGTGCACACACTACTTACTACCACTACACATACTAGCAGCACTACCGCCAGCACACGGCCGGTATACCACCGGGACAGACCCCAGCAGCTTCAGACCACACAGCACACACAGCATACGAAAACCACCCGTGTCCTCACATCTAACAGTCTCCCCCCCCCCCCCACACACACACACATACACATGGTAACAGGCTGCACACCATTCCCCACACTGCCCGGCGTCGTGTAGTCACACAGTACACACCAAACCACACCATTCCGTGCCTCTCTGCCCGTGCTCGTGCGGTGCTCCGTGCCCCACTAGCGTGCGCCGCGCTACTTACAGACTCGCTGGAGATTTTCTTCAGGAAATCGTCGCTAGGTGAGCCCTGGAGCTCGATGATTATGTTTAGTTGGTGGATATCTGTGCTCAATTAAGGATATTCACGAGTGGCATTGTTAGCGGTGCCATAAAACCACCAGAATGGAAAATGCTTTACAAATACAAAGAAGTGGTCCCGGAGAAACGGTGACTTATTTATCCACATTACGAGATGATTTGGCCCAACCGTCCAAAAGCAGTTTCTTTGTCGACTTATGTCCGAAAATCAGCTTTCTGTTAGGATGCTGTCCGTCATGAAACAAACAAAATGAATATGTACGTAAATGGAATTTGCCATACGTGTTTACTAAAAATTATTGGCTGCCACACAAAGAAGCTGGTTTACGAATATTATACCATTTGTCTAATGATTTGTCTTACTTCAAGAATCATCTGCAACCATGGCGAAACTCAAATTTGTCCTCTCTTGCCCATCCGCCGATCAATTTTCATACTAATTCCAATTTAATGCCTTCTTATGTTGCTAATACTTTACCGTAAACCTTAAATATTTATAGTATCAAACAATTTATCACCAATTCTACATCAAATATTCAAGGCAGCCATATTCAAGTGCAACTCAATGTACAGTGTACAGGTACCGGAGACACGCTCTCCACCCGTGCTCTCCTAAGTGAGCCATGTACCATGCCAGCTAACAGAGGCCATGCATGACGGGGAGCACCGGTCCGACTCGGGGGGGGGGGGGGGGGGAGGGCGTATCCACTAGACTACCCGTGCCGGAGGAGGGGGGGGGGGGAGGTCCGACACAGAGGAGCGCCAGAGGAGCGTCCAACACCGCCCACCGGATCACGACATGCCGGGACAGCCGACAGCGCCACCTGCCGGGTCACACTGGCACACCCCGTCACACGGACACACACACCAGCCCTGACCCTCCGCCCTGCCCCTGACCCGCCTGCCGGCCAACCGGCAGCGCGCGCTCAAAGGATACGGTCCGTGCCCGGGAACAGGGTCTTCCTGGTGAGCAGCTCGGCCATGATACAGCCCACCGACCAGATGTCCACTGAAAACACAGAGCACGGCCACACACGGTGAGGGCTCCCCGTGAGGCAGAGTTCGGCGGTTGGTGACCATAAACCATAGATGTTACGTAATGGTGAAACAATGCACTACAAGCAACACGAGAACTAGCATATGATAAAACAGGCCTGACAGAACCATTCTAAAATCTTTTTCATGCGACTTGACGTAAGCCGCATAACGATAGGTAATACCTACGCGAATGACATGGACTGCAGCAATCCGCAAACCACCAAATAATTCTTAGTTCTCTAAATGCAATAAAATAAAACAAGACACAAACACATGGTGTATACGCGGAAGTTGAATTGTGGACAGACTAGTAAAGCGCGCTTTACTGCGCTCAGCCAGTCCCCCTCCCCAGTACGCCCCCGCCCAGGCTCCTGCCGTCTACCCGCTGACGGCGGCCTGACTGACCGGTCTGGTTGTAGTGCATCCAGTTGAGCATAATCTCGGGCGCGCGGTACCAGCGCGTCGCCACGTAGCCGGTCATCTCGTGCTCGGTGGGCCGCGCCAGGCCAAAGTCCAGGATCTTGAGCTCGCAGTCCTCGTTTACTGCCAGGTTACTCGGTTTCAGGTCCTGAACACACGCGGTGGGGAGGATGTTAATGATGTGAGGCCCCAGTTAACAGCGGCATGCCGGCGGTATCGGATGGTCAGAGTGAATATAAAGTTCCCGCTCAGAGTACGGTCCGGCCCCAGGCCAAAGTTTACATATCCCGCAGAGCAGGTATGCCCTGCTCTAAATGTATTTGATCCCCCTGTTCACGTATACCCTGTTCTATGTTGCGGTCAGTAAATGCGGGATTAGGTGCCTATCCGCCGGAGTTTCCCACGCGACCGCTGATTATGCGAGGAATCCGGTACGCCGTGGCTCCATAAACGGGTCCTAGATCTTAGATAAGAGTGGCCAGGCAGCGTTTAACCGTGTCTGTGACCGTGCAACACCTTATCGCTCAAACGCCGTATCTCCTCACCATAACCGAATGGCTGAGCACGTAGAATCTGTATAAAGAGATTGTACGTGTTACCATATCTGCGTCACTATTTCAGTTATCTCGTAACATCTATACGGGAACTTCTCAGAACGATGTGTGACGCACTGGATTCCCAAATCCATAGAATGCTAGATTTCCTAAGCCAATGTGTTAGTGTATCACTGAAGTAAATTGAGCATTCATAAATGTAATGCGTTATTTACTAGTTACACGACATCTAAGAACGTGAAAAAATGTTCATTTTTATGTAAGCACAAGCCTTAGTTAACCCGCGCCCTGCTGGGAGGGGGTATTTTTTGCCCCCCTCCAGACTTTTCGATATATCTCCAGAACCGCTGCGCCGATCGTCACCAAACTTTCAGTATCCCTCCCGGGCATCAATTGTACACATTGTGACAATTTTTTCCAAATGACGTCAGAGTGACGTCGTGTTCTGCCGTTTTCGACAAAAAAAAGGTTTCGCGGGATGAGCTGTCAGGCCTAAAGCTTTGAAGATACATAAAAATATCTAAGAGATAAAAGGTGTAGAATTACTAGGGCTACAAAACTGCTATCTCGGAATTTTAATTTTTTGAATTTTAACCCAAAAAAATCTGCCTAAAAATCCAAAAATCGATTTTCGAAAAAAAAACGGAATATATGTGATAGCCCTTACCGACTTCTATTCACATACCAAATTTCGGATAGATACCTCTTTTTTTGGCCGAGTTATAGCGAAAAAAAAAACTGTTCTGTTGAAACTGTTGAAAAATTGACATAAAAATGCATCACACAGCCCTAGTAAAATTGGGTTCATGTGCTGACCCTTGGTGACCTGACCTGTGACCTGACCTGGTACTATTAGTGACCTCTTATAGCAAAATATGTACTAGGCAACTGACGCCCTATCGCTGATTTTCGATAAAATGCGTTTTACTCGATATTATAGCGCATTCCCTAGAAGACCCGTGAACGGCAAAACATTTTATCTTTGACCTGACCTGTGACGTCATCGGTGACCCCGAGGTCAATGCAAATGGATTCCCCTCAACAAATTTAACAGGGCTTTCGAACGCCGTTTGAATTTTGCGGATCCGCCCAGTATTTTCGGAGATACGGGGGGGGGGGCAAAAATAACCCCCCCCCCCCACACACACCAGGTCGCGTTATAAACAGATCCCACCAGGGCACGGGTTAAAACCGTAACTTCCAATTGTACGCCCCTGTTTATCATCCATGTGATAACCGTTCAGCCGTTTTCAAACACCTATGTAAGAACTAAGAAGGACGTGTCTCTCGGCCGACACCTGCCGAAAATACCCAGTGAATGATATCGCCACAGTCTGACTGAACAACATCGTAACAGTGTAGTCACACCGTTACGGTGCTATCACCTGAATCCAAAGATTCAACAATATCATATTAGTGTCTTCATATGGTAAAAGTGGTATCGCCACCTACCGACAAAACAATTCAGAAATTGTCTCTAATGTGTAGTGTACAAAGTCTGATATCTGACCCGAACTATACCGGATGCAGGGCCGGCAGTCAGCCAATTCCGGACTGACACCTACGTCCCACATACATAACTATCTCGGACTGACACCTATCCTATATCGGACTGACAGCTATCCTGTCCTCGACCGGCACCTGTCCTATCCCGGACCGGCACATACCATATCCCGAACTAATACCTATCCCAACCACCCCAGTGCCAGACTGGATAGCTGCCAGCACTGCCAGCTATCCTATCGGTGGCGGACACCTACCCGGTGGATGATCCCCGCCGAGTGGATGTACTTGAGCCCGCGCAGGATCTGGTACACCAGGAACTGCACGTGCTCGTCGGTGAGCGACTGCGTCTTGAGGATGTTGTTCAGGTCGGCGCCCATCAGGTCGGTGACAAAGTACCTGCCGCAGAAGACGGTCACATGGTACAAAATTCGGCGCGTGAGGTCACAAAATGAACTGAGTGCTGGCGGGAGCGAAATCCACGCGAGGCACAACTTCTACGAACAAGCACGCATGTTCCAAAATCATAGCTAGAAAATCAGCTGAAAATGGAAATAAGGCGCGGTTTTGTAATCGTTCTCGGACAGAATTGTTGACTTACACGTCCTTGAATGTCTCGTATGATGTGTTTGGATGGAAGCAGTCGAGCAGACCGATGACCTGGAAACAAGTAAAATGCGAAACGTAAATTTCAAGTTTCCAGTCATGAGAAAAATCAGTCTGCATGATAAAGACAGAGTTAACTTCTTTTCGATTAGTCCCGATCATTGTCGCTTCTGAATTCGGACCTCGGTTCAAACATATCGAGACATTGGTAAGGAGGTGGTTCATATTCTATAAAGCAGCTCCATAAATAATACTAGACGTGCATGACTGATTGATACATGGCAGCAATTACAGGACACCATGAGCCATTCGACGGGATGTGAAGCAGACAGCAACTACGTCGCGCAAGATGACGGCGGAGTCGACAGACCACACACTCTGTCTGTACCAGCTGCCCAAATCCCCCATACAATATCGGGTCTCAGACCCTCTACTCCACACCAACTCGACCCCACGACCCTCCCTCGGCGTCCCTCTTATCCCTGGCGCTGTGCCAGACGTACATTGTCGTGTTTCATGTGTCGCAGCAGCCGCAGCTCACGGTACGTCCGCTTGCCGTGCACCACCGTGTCGAACGGACGCGCCAGCTTCTTGATGGCCACCTTGGTGTTGGTGAGGGTGTCCAGCGCACCGCTGCGGCACAGAGGTCACGGACGGGTCACTGAGGGGTCACAGGTCACGGTCGGCCGGGTCACTGAGGGGTCACAGAGGTCAGACACATGCAGGAGGGGTTACAGCCAGGTCAGGGGTAGCAGGTGGACAGCTGGTAAGTGGGGGACAGATCATATTTGGTCAAGTTAGGTCAGGGACAAACTAAGGTGATCAGAGCTGAGGGAGCCAAAATGGATACTGATGCCTATGAGTTGATTGGTATCATGTCCACTGCTGATATTAGACAGCACCACACAACTCATAGATGAGTACTAAATGAATGTCATCCACAAAGCAGCAGCCATGTTCCAGCTCATCAACATGTTTAAAGATGCAATTAACACAGCATCCCAAACTTTGTTGATTTAGGTGGGAAACCACATCCAAATGAAAACAATTTGGATACTGTTTATTGTTTCACTTTTTTGTATTGTGATGAATGATCAATTATGTGTAATTTATGTGTGCTGCTTGTGTATTATATGTACCAACTTCAGTACCTATGCAATAAGCATTATCATTATTATTATTATTGTCCTTAAAAACCGACAGATTAGGTATCCATACTCCACAACATGGCAACAGAGTCAGCCAGACACACAAGCTGCTCAGGCAATAAATCAACACCAGCATGCACAAACCAGACTGAAAAACCATTACAGCCACAGCCTGCACCAAACAATGCCTATAACTTTTGCTACAAAATGCATAAATACACACTTGTGATAACACAAAACTGAAACTGCAATGAATTCACGGTATTAGTTTATATTAGGTCCGAGTGGACAATTGTGACGCTGTTGATACAAATATGTAACAGCAAAAAATTTAGGGTTTAGGTTAGGTTAGGTTGTAGGTTTGTAGGTTTTAGGTTTAAGGTTGGTAGGTTTGTACTTTGTAGGTTAGGTTAGGTTAGGTTGTAGGTTTGTCTAAATTCACATGTCTTGGGGCCACTTCTTGGCCATTTCACTGACGAACCCCATTCAGATCCTATTTCCTATTGATTATTTTTTAACTGCTGCACCAGCACAACCATCCAGCATGGTACCAATGAGGGCCCAAACCATTCCTTGCAAATCATGCACCACACTTAAGTAAATCCGCAGAGCAGAGCACAAAGCAGAATGGGATTATGCCAGTGCCGTGACCTCTTCAAAATTGTCATGCTTCAGTTTTGCATTAGGCAGACTGAGACATCACTAATTAAGACAATATTGAAGAAGAAGGAACTTACCATACTTGTCCATAGGCACCCGTTCCAACTGGGGTGAGTTCCTTGTATCGTAAGGGAATTTCCCATCTAGTTTTATTCAACTCAACAGAATAAAATCCTGGTTTCATTTTTAGAAGTAAAAATTGAAATGAGTAAACAAAACACAAGGCACTGGAATCTAAAGATAAGGTCCTCTTTTCTTCAGAAATGGTTATGACCTTAATAATGTGAAATGAAATAAATAATATCCGAAAAATGCTCGCAAGGCAGACAACCAAAACGCCCACCCATCGTCCGCCGAACAAAACCGTAATGTTGAGAAGCAAGAAAAGTTTTACTCTACAATTGTATAAACACTCAAATGTATTTTCATGACGTCATTCAGATACACCCAATGAAGAGGCGTTAAGATGACGTATCCCTTTTCTCAGCTTCAATGGAACTTTTGGTCTGATGACGTCATTTTATTTCTATATTGTCAAAAAAGCAAACACTATAGGATGAAAGCTACATATGTCTCTTATGCGCAGGGAATGCCCGAAAATTATCTGGTCAGCTGATTATTGTTTATTATGCAATTTGATGACATCAAAGTTGAGCGTACTGAAACTTATTTGTTTATTTAGCTGAAGATTATAAGTAACTCGGTTATGTTGTTAAAACAAATATCTTTCCTTCACTTTTGATTGAATAATATTTTTTGTTCCCCCCTATATTTCAAACCGGCAGTGCAAAAGTACAGCTCCAGGGCGAGGCCAGCTGACACTTTTTTACATATTCTACCATTAGCATGCAGGACATCGATGGGGATCGTTGGTAGGCAAATTTGTCGATTTGTTTTGTGATTTTCTGTGTGATTACGTGAGAGGGTTAATTTCAGGGGTGTTACTTCAGGTGCGCTGACTTCAACTCCTTAATAGAAGTTTTTATTACAACATCTTACTCAGGTAATGATAATTAGTTAGTTTGTTAGTTAGTTTTCTAGTGGTAAGACCTGTCTGAAAAAGCTAAAAGGCTCAGGGAAGCTTCAATTATGAACTAAAAGCTAGTGAAAGGAAGAGCCAGTGTAGCCGCCCAGTGGACACTCCTCTACCTCTACAATGACCTATGCAACCAAGTGGTCAGCGTAGAGGGAGCCGGTGGGGCGCTGTGACCGCCGCGCCAGGCTCTGAGCGGCACCGGTGGTGGACTGACCCCGACCGCCCCCTTTTGTATGAGTGTATGTGCGTCCATGTGTGCGTGCGCGTGCGCGAGTAGGTGATCGTGAATGTTGATAAAACGTGACTGACTGATTCTTGCCAGTAATTATCTTGTTGTGTGTGACAAATATAAATTCTCATTAAGCAACAAAGACCCAAAAAAAATAATTGCATGTTGGACGCAAGAGCCAAGCTCTGCTGCTACGCGCCCTAAACCAAAACAAAAACAACATCATTTTACATTTTGTATGTTCCCTCATGCTCAGCAAGCATATTCTCAGCCGCTAGCATGTTTTGTGCACTGACTGTGTTGTCATCCATCTGCTAGTGCTACTGATGCTAATATTATATTAAGCTGGCTATTTAGGTACATAATTTAAGAAACTATGTGCATGCTTGTGTGGATCATTAAGGGCTTTGATTAACATATCAGTTTGATTTGTTTCAGTTGATCTCCAATTTTGACCAAGGTGAACATGGTATGGAAACTGATCCTCTGAAGACAGACACCATGTCATATGACTCTCTGGGGTCATCTCAGGTATGTGCTGAGTGCTGACACCAGCATAGCAATAGTCAAAGATTTAGTGCTATAGGTAACTGATCAGTAATTTGAACAATACTTATTTTGTGTAGGTAATGTTTTCATTTATTTATTTCCTTATTTATTATTTTTAGAGACCCAACCTTTCTCAAGAACTAGGTCATGTGCTTATGATGGCCCAATATGGTTACAGGCACCTATGAGCTTTATGTGCAAAAGATACCTAATGAGTGTTTGCAAATTTGATTGCCTAAACATTGTGTTCCTTTGCCTCTATGTATGCAAAGTGATGTGGTGGGAACTGGGAAGTCCGGTGGTGCTAATCTGTTACATGTGAAAGTCCTTTCCAGTACCCAATTCAGAAATTCATTCTAGTTTGCTATTAGTTTATGTTACACTTTGTTCTCCACTGTCATCACAGCCTTGATGCTATGTTTTTGCATCACTTCTTCCTGTGCAATATTTGTCTCGACTTGGACTGCGTGGCGATTAACACAGCTATCCTCCCTAGAGTCTGTAGGCCGCCCGGGTTCGCAGCGCGGACGGCGTGCTCGCGCGGATGGAGGGCCAGGTAACGTGGTGGCTGGAGGCCGTCCCTTCTCTGCCTGACGGGGTGCGGGCACACACACACCGGCCGCTGGCTGTACATAGGGCGAGCGGGGCCCGCGGACCGGGCCTCACCGGCGCCGGCAGCGCGACCACGTGTCGAGGAGGCCGTCTGCATGTGTGGTGTGGGGCTCATTTAGGCCGAGAGCACAAGGATTAAACATTTAAATCATGGAATGTCACCGCTTCTTGGCGAATTG
Source organism: Amphibalanus amphitrite (assembly GCF_019059575.1). Lineage (NCBI taxonomy): Eukaryota > Metazoa > Arthropoda > Thecostraca > Balanomorpha > Balanidae > Amphibalanus > Amphibalanus amphitrite. Next base: position 1,135,238 of record NW_024881515.1, read on the forward strand.
CGTTGAGTGATAAACACTACTAAATCGTGTTTACTAATCGATAAAGCTTATTGAGTGAAATTCGTCTGACCTGACGAAGACCATTACTTACCTAACAGCTTACGAGTTCAAGTAAATGTATTTTAATTAAAATGTTAATACAGGGGGCGAAAATTGAAGAATCTACATTTTCATTCAATGACGATCAAGGCGATGAAATCGAGGCTTTCAGCCCTGATTTTCGTTCCAATATGCTGCAGTCATGATTGTTAAGGATTGATTGTGGTTGGTACTTGATACCTATAACGCCACTGCATTCAAACCCTTTTTTCTCGCACATTTTTACATTTTGTTTCAAGCCTTGTTTGTTTTTGGTGTGTATTTTCCATTGATCGCTGTGTGCTGGTTCTATGGACGCTGATTTAGTAGCTGCCTCGGGCCGGGTCGGTCAGGCTGTGTTGGGCAGCACGGCCGCCGCCTCTCCCCGCTCCACTGCTGCTGTGGGCCCCCACCGGCACCGTTCGCCTCTTAGTCAGAGTCGGCAGCGCGGTGCGAATAGAGCCGACTGATATCAGCCTATCGGGTCAGACCGCCGCGCTGCCCAGTTTATCAGGCGCTAACCGAACGGCGGCGACCAGGCTCGTCCTGTAAGCCTTTACAGCGGGGGCAGACGTAATATGTATAGTCCACAGCAGAAGTAATGTGGGGTTTCAGTCATGGGTATGTTCTGCTTCTGAAGCTTAGGAACGATTAGCCAGACTACAATGAAACTTTGAATGTAGCTTATATGTATCGTCACCCTTGCAGCTGCAACTTAAGCTATTCACATCTTCTTTTCGAGCACTCCGCATTAAACAATCGCCAGTCAAAGCCAACCGTTGAGATTGGTAAAACCCTACATTACTTTAGCGGTGGGCTGTACTATGTAGATACCGGGGAGGTGAGATGGTTCCTAATCGTGAGGCGAAGCTGCACCTTTGGTGTAACGAATTCAGGTCCTGTAGGCTACCTAGTTACGCTTCATCGACGAAACAGAAATAGGATACAGTGCAGTTAGGTTTGGTGAAAAGAATAATCACAGTTTTGATGGTTAAAAAATCAAGCCTGCACCTGTCTTTACCTGTGCTTAAAAAATGGCGGTAAGAGCATCAAATACTTATCAGGCCAGCTGAAATATGCTGAGCCACGCGTCTGGTGACGCCGCCAGCTGTGCCGGGTGTTGCAGCTGCACTCCCCGACCCGTGCTCTTCTGCCGGCGCACCAGTGGTGGCGGTGGTGCTGGTGACGCCGATGGTGATGGTGGTGGTGGTGGTGGTCCCCGTGCGTCCCCATTTGGTGGAGGTTGGCTGTGCAGGGATGGGTTTCAGGCCGCTGGCACACGGCGCCCCTACTCTGCACGGCTTGAAGCCCTTAGATCGGCGGCCAGTGGTGTCACTTGAACACCTGCTCCTAGACTACTGTTCAGCTCTGTGTTCAGATAGTTTTTCCTGAGCTTTGCTACGGTTTGGCTTCTGCTATATCTATCTAGGAAGGATTGTGGTCAACCTATCACGACTTGTTTTGTTTTATTTTAGTGGTGTGTTTAGCATGTCATTTTTCCAAACGTTTGATGTTATTTTTTGGCAGCATTGTTGCTTCTATGATATTCCTTTTCTTTACTTATGTGTTTCCGTTCGCTGTGTATCTCTGTATTCTCTATTATTCTTCTGCCCTCGGTTTTGTATTCCATTTTTCTGTGGTACCTATACATTCTATTGTCTCCCCGTTTAGACAAGTGGATGTGTAGGGAATACTGTCCGGTAACAGTGGAGCCTCTGCCAACGCAGCTGGCAGACTATATCGACCGTGTGTTTGTGTATGTATGTATGTATGTATGTATGTATGTATGTATGTTTGTGTATGAGTGTATGTCTGTATGCGCGTTTGATCGTCACTACCGTACCAGGTTAACACCTGTCTGGCAGTCTTGCGGTCTGTCTGTGTGTCTGTCTGTCTGTCGGTATGAATGTCTCTATCTATCTGTCTGTCGCGTGTGATCGTTGTTGCGCTCAGCTGTGTGTGAGTTGGGACTGTGAGTTGGGACTGTGAGAGGATCAGCGCGTCACCGCTCATCCCGAGCCGGAAACGGTCCTGCGGCCTGGCGCTCACCTGCCAACGGCGTGTCTGCCGCCGCTGTCGTTACGTCTGTCGTCACTGCCGTCACGTCTGTCGTCACTGCCGTCACGTCTGTCGTCACTGTCGACATGTCTGTCAAGTGTCGTTATGTCGAGATGTATGTCGTCTGACGTCACCGTCGACACATCTATCGTCACTGTCGACATGTCTATCGTCACTGTCGACATGTCTGACGTCACTGTCCACCTGTCTGCTGTCGCTCAGTCGCCGAGTTTTCCCCGCTCACATATCGTTTTCCCTGTCGTCCTCGGTCCGCTCAATGAAAATTCCCTGTCACGGAACGGACACCAACCGCGGATCACACTCGAACATTGTTTTCCGCGCGGTAAAGTGAGTGTTTTCCGGGCTGTTTTTGGACTAGAGTCCACTCCAAACGGTCGTTTTCGATTCTGAAGAGCCGTTCGCGGGACGATACTGACTAGGCCGGCGCTGGTAAAGCTGTTGGAATGGTCGTGGTGGTCGGGGGAAACGACGGCTCGTGGTCTGTGATTTATCTGGAACTGCGCCGGAAAAGACGTTCGGCTGACCAGTGACCATTCACAAGTTGATAAGCAAGCAATGGGTTGTGGCCGGTGCTGCATCCGAGTGATTGGTGATTATGAGCTGAAGATTGGCTTGCGACGTCTCGTCGGTCGTCATGAAATTGACCCGAATCATTGTCGTATGTTGTCGAGTGTCCGCTTTCATGTTTGTACTGTGGTTAGAGTTTCTCCGGATCCACGGGCAGCGTCCATCTCAGCCGACTGTGCGACACTCCGACGGTGCTGTCTCGCCCCCCCCCCCCCCCTCCTCGCCCTGTCACGTGGCTCTCCAGACATCCGTCCTGCGACCGACTGCCCACGCGGCGGGCCGGGCCGCGCGCTCACACAACACACAGACACACAGACTATCATTGACCTCTGAGTGTTCCCCGGCTGACGGCCTCGGTTTACAGAGGACGTGGGTGACACAGGACCCGACACGGCACGTGTCGGGAGGGAGCCGACACGGACGATGTAACAGGGGAGAGGAGGGGGATCTGGCCGAGAATTCCTTTAGTCACGTGAGCTGGTATCGTTCGAAAGGGTGGCTCGATATGGCTTAGGTATTGAGAATGTATTGACGTCCCCGGGCTATGCTGGGTTAGCCACGCCCTTCTATTCTCTTGCAGTCTCCGCAAAAGGGCATATCAGTGGTACAATCTCAGTTCTTAGTTGTTACCCGCTTTACCTAGTTTTCATTTTCAACTTGTCTTCTCGATTTTCTAACCTGGCCCCCTTATCCAACGCGGCGCGTCGGACCCCGGCCCGCCATGCCGATAACATGGTCAGCGGACGTCTCCACCGGAGCAGGAGGGCTGGAGTGTGTCGGTCGCCGGGGTGGGGGGGGGGGGCGGATGTCGTGTGTGTCATGTACCCGTGCGACGGAATCAGGTCACCATCCGACCACCGGCCGCCGACAGCCGTCCGGTACGGGGTTCAGATCACGTCCGCTGAGTCTGATCACTTTAATTTGACGGGCTTCTCCATAGCTTTGATGGTAATGGAATGGTTTGATCTGTTTAAAGGGACTATCCCACCTTCTAAAATGTTGTTAAAACCAGTTAAATTGTGCCCGACTTTATAGATTGGATGACCAGGAACACGGTTCTGGCATTTATTTTTCATTAAACATCTTAGGCTTCCCATATTCCAAACACAAACTTTCAACTATGTGACGTCACAGCCCAAAATTACCTCCTTCCCCAGGCCACATTACTGTCATAAAGCTGATTCTTTTTACTCTGTAGGCACTACAACAAAGTTCAGACCAAGTTTTAAGCGATTTTTCAACGAACACATCCATTTAAATCAGAATGACTAAACGAGGTGACGTCACACTAACGGTCGCTCCATGTTGAAGATAGGGCCTTGCACAAGGCCCATTTTCAAATGAAGGGAACGAATTTCTTCAACACCAAGAGGCCGGGGGGGTTGCAACCTAGATAGATAGTGGTTTCTGAACCTCGCCGCAAACTTGGCTATCTCAACTCAAACCCCATGTTAAAGGTGGGATAGTCCCTTTAATTTGAGTTGTAGAATGCTGATTGACCTAAATTGCTTTAGATTATTCCGTGTACTCAACCTGAAAGTTAAATCGCACCATACGTTAACATCTGACATCTGGCTTGTCCGTGGCTAAATGACATGAGTAGGCGTATGATCCCTTCTCCGCCCGTTTCGCGAACATCTGCGTCGGTTTCGGGCGATCTTCTCGGCCCTGTCAGCGTGGCCAGTGTTTACTTCACAGTGTAACGGAATACGGGGACTGTGGGGCTGCTGACGGGTCCAGCGCCCTCGTCAGTGACACTGCATGGAAGGGAGGGGACTGGGGGCACAGACAGCCAGTCGGCGACAGACCATGATCCACGGACATCCTCTGACTCGTGGAGATGAATAATATCCTACCTCCCTCAGAGTGCGGCTGAATTAAGCTGTTACTGACGGGCACATGACGTGACCACGAATTGGATGACATGGCTATTGAAGCTGAGTCGTGGAAGCTATAAGGATGTCCTTCGATCAGAAGGCACTGAAAACTGAAGAAATATTTGTTAAACAGCCTTCTAAGACGGACATGGATTAGCTGGATACGTCGCCTGGCGTAGCGGAGTGTTTCATAATGGATGGAATATGGGTTTGGACATTTTAGATGGCTCAGATTGCAGTTATTTTCTTCGTCGTGGAAAGCGAATTCCTACGCCAGGGATGGTCAGCCGCCCGGCTTTTTTCATTCGTGTGGCGGACTGCATGCCATCACACAAAGAGGCACACAAAAGTGTCTGACGTTTGGGGCCCACTTAGGCCGCCGCTGCGGCTGACTCTCACAGAGACTGCCGGTTTTCAGTACGTCACCACCGTACTTTAACCAGTATCGTTCGCCGCTCCAGTTTCTTGTTTTGCTTTACTTTCGTTCTCTCTTGGTAAATATACCCTGGCGTCATTCTCCCACGCTGCAATATGGGATATTCAATCCTCCCCCCGTGGGTGAGCAAGCCGGATGTCAGCGGTTCACCGCCGGAGCGGTGTCCATGTCGGACCGTCCACTATCCTCACAGGAACGTCTCACAGTTCAGAATTCGATGGTTTGGCTCTCCTGTGGTCATCGTCTGATTCCATCTCCACTCTTCAGTCGCCGACGTTTGACACAGGCCGTCTGCTCGCTCTTCTCTCGTCGATGGTCACCTCAGCTCTCTACACCTCCCTACACGTCCCTCACGTCTTCCCCACGTTACCCCGTCCTACCCCTCCCGGACGCGGGTCCGGCCGGCTCCCGGGGTGGTCGGCGGACGACTGAGCCCCCGTCGAGTGCCGCCCACCTGTACCACACCGGGCGGGCCGGCACCGCACCTGGGCGGGCAGCTGACCGCGCGCGGCGCTGTCGGTCGGCCACCGCGGCCAGCGGCTGTCAGCGCGCCATTCGGCCAGCGGCGGTGTGCCCCTCCGTGCTGCAGCGGCGGTGTGCCCCCTCCGTGCAACACGCGGAGCCATGTACGGCTCACACGTGCACTGGGCGGCCGCCCGCGCTCGTCGCTTCTACGGACAAATCACCGAGGAGGGAGACGGCGAGGACTCGGAGACGGAGGACTGGCGGCTCGGGGACAAGGTGCGACTCGGCCGGTGCTGAATCTGCTGCTGGCGAGGCTGCTGCTAGCTGTGGGCGACTTCTCACGGCCGAGCTGTCCCACATCCTGCTGCGGGCACCGGTGGCCTCCTTTGTGGTTGTTTCGCCTGTGGTGAATTCGTCGGTGGTCGGAGAAACTCCGAGACAATAGTCTTCCTGTGGTTCCCCCGTGGTTCGCCTGCAGTGGTTTGGTAGTGGTGACGGTCGGAGGTTCTCTAAGACAGTGATCTCCTTTCGATGGTGATTGTGGCCTCCAGGTGCCGTAATTGGTGTCTTCCGTGATCTATGTTGTGTTTGTTTGAGAAAGACGTGTTTTCGGTCGGTGTTTTCTGCCGTGACCCACGTGTGTCTTAGGAGTACAACGTGCTTTCTGTCGGTGCTGCCGTGTGCTGTGACTCATAATGTGTCCAAGAAGCAATGTGGCCCAGGGCTTGATGACTCGGCTTCTCTGCCTTCCTCTGATCGGATCCGCTTCAGTTCTCGGTGTAACGCGGTGGAATGGGTCTCCGGTGGCTGCCCCGGTGTTGGTTACTATCGGTGAAGCGTGCGCCGATCTGGTGCCGGGTCAGTGCGCGGATCTGGTGCCGGGTCAGTGCGCGGATGGCGGTCGGCCGGAGAGCTGTGGAGTGGTTCGAACACCGTGTAGGTCCCGTGTGTGAGAGGTGTGGTGGTGGACGTGACTGCTGGTTACCTGTGACTAACGAGTGACCTGTGACTGCTCGATCCACGGTGACCTGTGACCTGTGGTGACCTGTGGTGATCTGACCTAGTCCCAGTTATCGTGTGTAATGTGTGATGTTTTGTTGTAACCTGTGACAAATCTCCGGTAGCTGTTCGAATAGCGATGCTCTTTGTGACATGAAGTGACCCCCGGTGACCTGTGCTGACCTGTGCTGGCCTGTGACCGGCAGCAGTCGCCGGAGCGGGGCGCCAGTCGCCGCCGCTCGGAAGATGGCCTGGCTGGGATCTCCACCGATGGCACGGTGCTGGAGCACGCGCTGCCAGAGAGTGACCGGGGCCTGGCACAGCACCACGGTCAGTTCTAGGTCTTAGCTCTGTATGGGATGGAGAGGGTCGGGCCCCGGAGATGAGTGGTGGAGCAGGTACGGGCCATGAGGAGGGTTGTTAATGAGATAGGCCACTGTATCTGAACAGTGTTTGGGAATGAGGCATTGAATTGCAATTATGGCACCATGACTAGTGACTTTTGATACATAAGATGCGTAAATTATCGTGCTGTGGATTGGTTGGCAGATATCCCCATCGCCGTCACCATCGCCGTCCATTTCCGGACTCCCTGTCAGCACAAGCCCACGATGCGCCCCTTTACGTCACCTACTCGAAAATTCCATCACCCGCACAAGAACAGGCTGACAACGTGTGCACCACTGTACCTCCTATGTCACTGATTGTCCTCTGCACCACCTGTATGTATGTACACACAGCCCCTCCCGGGACGATCCGACGAGGGCTGTGGGTGATAATTGCCCGCGGTTGGGCCAGGACCACCTGTGGGTCGCACCCGTTCACGGTACCACGCGCCCGGCCGCCCACTCACCGCACTGGGACCGCAGCGCGACGCACCACCTACGGATCAAGTGCGACGCATCACCCACTACACTAGGATCAACGGCGCTCCCGGTCACCCACCCACCACACGGAGGCCGCAGCGTGACACTCAGCACACGCACACCGCACTGGACTGGAGGGGAGGGAGGATGAATGGTGCACGCGCATGCCATGCACTTTCTAATTAACCGTGTGTATTATGCTCATCTACGCATGAAAACCTTGCTCTTGCACCATCACGTTTTCGCTTACTTTCACTCAATTGGTTCTTTTTCGTTATGGGGTGGTAATATTGCATCTTTTTTAGTATGATACTTTTGTATGTGCAAAAGGATATGTTTCCTTGTTGCTATAAAAGGTATAGTGCACTGATGTACTACACCTCTTATCGCGATCTATGCATTTTGACCTTTGCACGCAAACTGTCTATCATTCCATGCTAATTGCACCCCACGCGCACCTTTTCTTTAGTTTACCGGTAATATGGTCTTCTAGCGCCTCATTACTGTGCACCTCGGACTGTTTCCCACCGGTTTACCGGTCAGTGTCGGTGCCGTGTTTCCTGGGCGGTGGATCCTGCCGGCCCGGCCCGGTCCCGTTCGGTGGTACTCCCTGGAACTGTATGTGTGACGGCGGCGCTGCACGTTTTCCGCCGGCTGACCGGTCGGCCGGTCCCCGCATGCGTCTGTGCTGGAGCGTGTGTTGACCGTCTTCTTTCCCTCTCTCTTTTTCACGGCCAGGTCATCATGTGTTGTTCGCCGGATTCCCAGGTGAGGACCGGGTGGTTGGGGAGTGAGGACAGGGGCTGGTCGTCAGGGGACCGCCAGCCGAGGTCGAGGAGAGCCTGGGCCGCGGCACGGCACCTGCACATGGTGGATGGAACTCGAGTCTAGCACAGTCCCGCCCGGCATACCCGCTAAATCGCTTTGCCCACGATATTATTAGGCTTCACAATAACATTATGTCAACATTCGCTTATTGCCCACCTATTTAGCTTTTGCTGGACATTGTGTGGGCTTGGTCAATCGTTGCACTGCGCCTCCGCCCCAGAATATCATCGTCATTAACACGCTTACACTGCTTTTGCACACACGAAACGCGCATACGCTTTATCCACCTAGAGCTCCGCACGTTGGCGCTGACAAAGACACACGCACACGTTACTCCCCGGTTGACCAGGCGGTTTGGTGTCAGTTTGGAGTGTCACCGACACTGCACCGCTGTCACGGTAGGGGCAGCGGTGTCACTCGCAGCTGTCAGGTGTCGTGACTGTCACCGGTCAGGGGCGTCGTCTGTCAGCTGACATGTCAGTCTGTCACCTTCTGTCAGACTGTCGTCCACCCCCGCTGCTGGGACACGGGGACGGAAGGGATAGAGTTCAGGGTGTCATAGACTTATACAGTGTCCATCAATCTCGTGAGAAACTCCCCTAAAGCGTCGTGGTATCCTTATGGTCTTCGTCCGTATTATAGTCCTATTGTAGTGAGAATATCCGTACGATCTTGGTCACAATAGCGGGGATGAATACTGAATAGCACCCACGCTCGGTTCAGGTGAAAAGAACGGACAGATATCTCCTGTGAACTTCAGCTAACGCGGGATATGGCTCTGAAGAGTGCTAGGTAACGTCCGGCCTACACAAAGGGTAACCGTTCACCCCTCGCGATACTTGATCGTACTGCCTTCACTGCGTCCCGTCTTTAGATCGTAAAGTAGCACGGGGACTCTCCATTACTCCCAGTACTATGTCGAGCTCACACTCTCAGAGTTCCACGGGCCCCTCTGTAGCGTGTGGGGCGCCCCTTAGGTGTGACAGGGTCAGTGGGGGATGGGGGGGGGGGTCAGAGACCATCGATCGGTGCCTCGGACGGTGGGGAGGGGGAGGGGGACCTCGTGGGTCTGACGGACAGACTCGCCTCCCCCTCACCTGGGTGTGGTCTCCTCTGTGGGGAGGAGATGGGTCACTAGTGCTCAGTGATTCCGACCGTCTCGCTACCCGGGCTACGGGGAGGTCAGTCGTCCAGCCAGATTCAGCTTTCCAAGTGCGATTTAAATATTGGGTGAGTTGGTAACCTGTCCTGTTCTGCACTGATGAACAAGAACAGCGCTACATAACTCGTGACCAATTAGACCGCTTGACAACATTTTGTCGTCTCACGGTGCGTGTAAGACTGCAGCAATTAAAGATTTGGCTCAGAAAGTAAAACCCTTTGGGACGAAAGCGTCTGCTGCCTCGGCGCCATCCCTGCCCTGGCGCTTGACGTCCCGCAGTGTGTTGGCGGCCGGCTAACTGGTAACCCGAGCTACCCGACCTCCCTGTACGCCTCCCAGTCTACCCGGGACCCGAGCGACTCCGCTCCTGTGGATATAGTGATTCCATGCATCCCTGAGCTCCTTGTGCATCTCCCACTCTACCCGAGCGAGTCCACTCTTGTAGATGTAGATGTAGATGTCCACTCCTGTATCCCTGTGCACCCTAACTCCCCCTCTATCTCCCGTCTGAGTGTTCTGTACGTCTGTGTCCGTCAGGTGTGCCTGGCAATGCCAGCGTGGAGATGGAGCCGGAGGGGGAGCCGTTCGGCCAGTACGACGACTTCCATACCATCGACTGGCAACGCGATCTCGCCAGGGATCGAATGCGCCATAGGTGAGATGTCCCTCCCCCGTCTTATTACCACACTGGCAACGCGATCTCGCCAGGGACCGCATGCGCCATAGGTGAGACGGGCTCCTCTCGTCTGCCGCCTGGTGAGGGGTACGGGACATCCATAACCGTATCTATGAACGGGTGGAATATTGCTTTATCTTAAACATGGTTCGCCTCAGCAGGTTTTGGGCCCAATAGTTTCGTCATTGCCGGCTTTGTTTGTGAGCCGGTGACTATGGCTGGTGGAGCGTACATATTTGATTTTGCCTAGCGGGCAGACTTTACCCAAACATAAGGCGCGATTGACGACGTATGTCTTATATAACGCTCATATTTACCACTTTGACGTGAATAGCTTACCCCATCCCGTGTCTGCCACTTTGACATTTTTGCATATTGACTGCGCTGCTAAATACCAGCAGATATCCGTAAGTCGCACGATTCGGGTACCTAAAAGGAAAGGGATGTCCATTTTGGCACATCAAAGCTGCACACCGTCTCTTATGGCGCCCGAGCTGAAGTACCCTGGCCGCTGGAACCTGTGCCGCCATCCTCAGTGTCTCTAATAACTTTCTTCTTCTTTCTCCAGGTACATAGTGAAGAAGCGTCAGACGGGCTTTTTCGACCTGGTGCGCCAGTTTCACGACGCGTGGAGCGGCTGGCTGTGCGTGCTCCTGGTGGGCATCGTGGCCGGCGGAGTGGCCGGAGTGATCGACATAGGGGCCAGGTAACCGAGACGGAGACGTAGCCCGCAATACATAGCTGCGTCCTCTGAGCGGTGTTGAGGGACGGAAGGTATGGGGTTGGCATTATACTACTGTAATGTCGCATCATGCTGGGCTGGTTTTGTATTTCACCAGAATGCTTTGGCGGGTTTAACCTGACAAGTACTTCTCTCGGACTCATCTTCGCTGAATTTTATTATTATTTAACTTGGTATATTGTTGCAGATTGAACAATATTAACCCTTTGCAAGTGAATCTATTGTTTTATGTTGCCCTTGGCTCTCAACTCTCGAGTGCCCTTAGACTGGCTGTGAGTGCCGTCTAGCGAGCTGGCGACCAAGTCAAGCTACCTCCCGTCATATAATAACGATGCGCCAGTGTGCCTGAGCCAAGGCATTTTAGTTGCCGCCCGATGACGTGTTCCTACCATCTCCCCCAGATGGATGGAGGACATGCGTTTCGGCATCTGTCCAGAGGCGTTCTGGCTCAACAAGGACCAGTGCTGCTGGTCGTCCAACGAGACCTTCTTCGAGGGCGATAACTGTTCTCAGGTACCGCCCTGCTCTGCTACACTGCCTGTGTGCTCTCGGATCCGAGGCCGGCGGCTAGCAAGTAATTTTGGCATTAAAATCATCAGAATCATGATCGAGGTTTTATTTTGTTTTCCACATGGGGATTTAATTTGACTGGTTTGCATAAGTCTTTTTCTTGTCCCGATGTTTATTCAATTTGCAGATTAAGGTCACTGTCATTCAGCAGTAATCCAAACTTATTCCTTTCCTGTCGCCGTCCCTGCGCTGACCTGGGGCCCTCTACTAACCCCTCCGCCCCCCCCCCCTCTCCCCAGTGGTACTCGTGGCCGGAGGTGCTGGGCGCCCAGCACGACAGCGCCGGCGGCTACGTGCTGGCCTACCTCTGTTACGTGGTCTGGGCGCTACTGCTCGGCCTACTGGCCGTCCGACTGGTGCGGACATTCGCGCCGTACGCCTGTGGCTCCGGTATTCCCGAGGTGAGACGGATAGGCCGGGGGCGATGGTAACTGTAGGGTACAGGACTACAGGTTTTGGTCTTAGGAAAGGATAGACACTAGACAAGGATGGTTTGTGAAAAGTGGATTGTACGGAAAGCCGAGGATGGGACTGCTGGACTGAGTTAGGGCACTGAGAGGAGAGGGCTGGCGATGCACTGGAGATAAGAGGGACGGGGATGATGAGATACGGATACGGGATGAGAGGGATGAGATAGTAAGAGATGAAAGAAGGTTGAAGTGGTATGAGAGAGGACAGGGCACAATACAACTGAGGGCTAGGAGAACATGTAATGGTGTCATGACAGGGAGAGGGTTGGGGTAGGAGGAAGGGGATGGTGCGCCCCGCGCCCCGCGCCATGCGGTGCTCCGGTGGACACCTGTGCCACCACTCGGGCCCGAGTGTGTCCGAGTGTGTGTGGCGCCGCGTCTGGTTTATGGTACCGGCGGTCGGTGAGATTGATTACACCCCGTTAGTGTCAAGGCCGACGGAATGCCAGGTGGTTTATTCGGCAGCTGTGGGGACCGCTCGGACCGATAATGGGTGTCGGCAAAACAGTACAAGGGACTAGAGTGACGGAATTTAGTGGAATGTAATGCTTATGCTCGTTAATCGATGCACTTGCCCGGACGGTAGGAAGTCCTATGCGGTTGTTTTAATATGCACTCATGAATTACTGTGAACGTTATTTGTCACCTCTGACGTCCTCTTTCCTTCCCTCCACGAACAGATAAAGACGATTCTGAGCGGTTTCATCATCCGTGGCTACCTGGGCAAGTGGACGCTACTCATCAAGTCGGTGTGTATGATGCTGGCTGTGTCGGCCGGCCTCAGTCTCGGCAAGGAGGGCCCGCTGGTCCACGTCGCCTGCTGTATCGGCAACATCATCGCCTACATGTTCCCGAAGTATGGCCGCAACGAGGCCAAGAAAAGGGAGATCCTGTCGGCGTCGGCGGCGGCGGGCGTCTCAGTGGCGTTCGGCGCGCCCATCGGAGGCGTGCTCTTCAGTCTGGAGGAGGTGAGGGGCGGGGAGAGGGACTGGCGTAGTGCTGGTCTGTGATGTCGCTTCGTGTATGCGAGGAGAGAGATCAATGGCCTTTGCAATTGTCCGGTGTAAGGAGTGGGGCGGGGAGGCCGGGTGAGTGATGACCTGTGATGTGAATTTCTGTGTGGGATGGGGTGGAAAGAGGAGGGGTCGATGGTATGATGTCACATTGTGCGGGGAGAGCGTCGGCTGAACAGCTGACACGATATTCATTAGTTGAACCAATAGTCAGTTATCAGCGTGGGATTTAGAACGATTGTGCAGCGAATACACATGATGATGACTGACTACGTTAAAGGTAGTGTGCCACCTTTGAAAGATTTCCCATTTTATTTTTCCTAGGATAAGAAGCTTCTGTTTTTACCTAATATCGCAAAAAAAATCAAAAATGGGCCTGGAATAGTGCCTTTTTCGCCTAAAAGTTTTTCGGTTTTTAGATATGTATAACAACTGTAGTGGGCTCACCTGCAAACAGGCGTCGGGCAACAATCGCGAATGCGGCGCACTTGTGACAATAAGCAAAGGTCATTATAGTGTTACGACCATACGACGTACGGGAATGAGTTATCAGCTGTCTAATCGTAGACAACACAATGTCGAGCCTTAAACTGTAAGCCCGTATTGGTATTGTTTCTTTTATTTGGCTGTCGAACATTATTTATGGTTTGAAATATGATTTTATGTAAAATAATTGATATGAAAAAGCCGTCTTATAAGTTATGACCCCATTTCACCACACGCAAGTGGCAGAAATGACAATGATCAGCTGACGCATTTTTCTTGGCCGAAGTCAGAGCGCGCGGCCCGACGCACCACGCGTATTTGGAAATTCCGACCTCGACGAGCATCAGAAGCCACCTAACAGGCGTGTTCGAAACCGCAGGAGATGATGATGAACGGGTTTATCGAAACTTGATTGGATGAGCATATCGGTAATAGCGATTTCAGTGTGTGCATTTATTGTTCATAGTGGTGTGAAATGTGGTTGGGGTACGACCGACAACCCGTCGGGGCGAATTTCGCACTGGGGTACTCAAAATTTGAAGAATTTAAGTTGTTTCCATGAGTTTTGAAGGTATGGATGAGTTCTAAAAATCCGATTCTCCTTATCTGGGCCATTAACTCCATACGGTCCAAGAAAGCTGGCACACTACCTTTAACAAAGCGCAATACTTTGCCGCCGCCGTCCGTCTTTGTCATTGGGGTTTATTACTACAGCGTGTTCGATTACCACCTTGCCCGCCCCTTTGTTTGTGTTTTCAGGCCAGTTACTATTTTCCACTGAAGACCCTGTGGCGCTCGTTCTTCTGCGCTCTGATCTCTGCGTTCATCCTGAACTCGATCAACCCGTTCGGGAACGAGCACTCGGTGTTGTTCTACGTGCACCACGAGCGGCCCTGGATCTTCTTCGAGCTGCTGCCGTTCATCTTCCTCGGCGTGCTGGGCGTGAGTGATACGGTGTACAAAGGGGAGGGGGAGAGAGGACTGAAACGTTGCGTGAACGATGCAGCGGGTCACGGGGAAAGGGCATGGGACGGTCCCATGGGAAGCCGTTAGTTGGGCAGAGGGGCCGGTGACGTCGTGTCTTCCGGGGGGGGGCGGGCTCGCTTCGGCTATAATGAGCTCGATGGCACTCACCCTTTTACAGGTTGTCTCATGATGATCTTAGTGCGTCTGAACTGGAATGACTGGTTTCTGTTCATTCGTCTTACTCTGTGTTATGAGATCACCTTATTTTACCCAAATTGTACCCTTAGTTTACCAGCAGACAGCCGAAGAGGATGCATTTTTACTTTTTAGGCATCTGACGGACTGGCCCCGTTCCCCCTGTGTTCCCCGCAGGGTGTGATTGGCGCCGCCTTCATCCGCTCCAATATCTTCTGGTGCCGGTTCAGGAAGACCTCCCGGCTGGGCCAGTACCCGACCACCGAGGTGGTGGCCGTCACTCTGGCCACCGCGCTCCTGGCCTTCCCCAACCCCTACAGCAGGATGCCCTCCTCCGAGCTCATCAACGTGCTCTTCAACGACTGCGGGCCCTCGGAGGGCATCGACCTCTGGTGAGTCCCGGTCTACACTGCAGCTTTGTCAGATTTCAGATGCATAAGAAAACAAAGCTTAACGATCAGCCCGAGCGAATCAGCCACCAAGCCGTTCACTGCATGGCTGAGATTTAAGAATCAAAGAAGGGTCGGATCTTCTCGGTTAGTGTTGTTATTATTATGGTTATCGCTTTTTATCGCGACATGAGACTCTTTCCTGTGACCTGTGGTATATTCTGGTATAACTGATGAACCATTTCAACTGGTCTGTTACCTGCAGTACCCATGTCCCCCAATCCTTACTGACGCCCCCTTCCCCTCCCCTATCCAGCGACTACAAGCGCAACTTCAGCAGCATGAGTCAGGCTATCGAGACCTCGGAGGCGGGCCCGGGCGTGTACACGGCCCTCTGGCAACTGGCCATCGTGTTCGTCTTCAAGTTCCTCGTCACCATCTTCACGTTCGGCATGAAGATCCCGGCGGGTCTGTTCATCCCCAGCATGGTGCTCGGAGCCACCATGGGCAGAATCGTGGGTGTCGGCATGGAACAGCTGGCCATCAACTACCCCAACTGGTGAGATAATCTAGTAATAATGAGTGTATAACTACTCCATGGAGCAGCTGGCCATCAACTACCCCAACTGGTGAGTTAACAGGGAGATAATTCAGGATATAATTACTCCATGGAACAGCTGGCCATCAACTACCCCAACTGGTGATATTCCTGCTGGTGGGGCCAGAGGTGGTGGGGTGGATGGGTGGACCAGCGCTTAGTAGTGTGGCTGATGGGTAGAGTCCTTGTGAGAGCCATCAAAGGTGAGCGACATGGATGGTTAACAGGGTTGTGCTCGACTCAAAAAAATTTGCCGACTCGACTCATCATTCAACTTCAGAAAGCCCTGACTCAACTCTGACTCAAACAAGGAGCTGATTTTTTCCCTTGACTCGACTCATGACTCAAACGGCTCAATGAAAATATGAGTCGACTCAAACTTGACTCAAATTTTTTGTTGAGTCAAGTGAGTTGACTCAAAATTGACTCAGATAAAAAAGTTGTTGAGCGGGGGCGGGGGTGAGAAAAAAAAATTCCGGCAGCAGGGCCAGGGCGAAGTTGTTAAGCGGGGGGGGATGAAAAACTTGTTTCTAGAAAATTGAGTCAGCTGACTCATGTTCCTAAATGTTTGACTCAACTCAATGTCAAAAGTTCTTTTACTGACTCAACTCTGACTCAACTCAACGCCTTAATATTTTTGTCCGACTCAGCTCTGACTCAATTCAACAGCTCAACATTTTATCCGACTCGACTCAAATCTGACTCATTTGAGTCAGAGTTGAGTCAAATGTCTGACTCGACTCATGAGTCAAGCACAACCCTGATGGTTAACTTGAAGGCGTTATGCGATAAAGTAGTTAACTTAGTTGAAGTGAACCTTAGGTAAAGTGAGTGAACATTTTATTAAAGTCAATCAGTTTTTCGCTTTTTATTTCATCATCAGCTACGAATATGGTCTAGGCATTCTATTATTTTGAAGCCGTGCCGAGAACCTTAGCAATATATTCCTATATGCAAATGGAAAACACCCAAGTAACTTTTCACTTGTCATTCGGGTTCCAAAAGACCCAGCTGTGGACGCTTCGTATACAAATGTGCCATTTGAGCCTCATTCCTTTGTCGACCGCTAACGAGGCACAGGTGTTGCGTTATGTAGTGGTACCCCCCTTCTGTCAGTGTTGGACTGTTGGCATGTGTTAAAGACTGTGGACCTATGCCAACGAGCTGAGCGGGTCGTCTGTATGCACCGAATGTGCCTGTGCCAGTGTTCAGTGTGTGTCTGTGTGTACAGCTGTGCCGTCCACGAGGTCGGTAGTCTACACTGGC
Source organism: Amphibalanus amphitrite (assembly GCF_019059575.1). Classification (NCBI taxonomy): domain Eukaryota; kingdom Metazoa; phylum Arthropoda; class Thecostraca; order Balanomorpha; family Balanidae; genus Amphibalanus; species Amphibalanus amphitrite. Next base: position 1,151,966 of record NW_024881515.1, read on the forward strand.
GGGTGTCTGTCTGTGTTACTGGGAACCGGCGCTCTCATTGTCTGGTGTATTTGAATCCACCCCGTGACATTTAGCGTGACTTTGACTTCAGCCGGTGTGGCTTTGGGCTTAAGTATAACTCACTTGCTCAGTTTGTATGTTACTTAAAGCTAGTGTGCATATGGTTTGTTTACGTTTTATTGTCCACGGCGGCAGTAGGTCCTATTTTCGGGATGATGAGTGCCGAGATATGAACATGTCTGCGCCGTCCACACGGTTTCCGATTATATACCTATCTAACATGTATCTGCTAGCGATTGCACCGGGAGGGAGAACTGTGTTATCTGATATGTGTCCGTGTCTCTAGGTGGGTGTTTAGGACTGAGTATACCGCAGAGGAGAACTGTGTCTGATGACTGAGTGTTATGTACCGTGTCCTCTCAGGTGGGTGTTTAGCAGCGAGTGTACCGCCGGCGAGAACTATATGTGATATGTGTCTGTTCTGTATCTCTAGGTGGGTGTTCAGCAGCGAGTGTACGGCCGGCGAGAACTGCATCACCTCCGGCCTGTACGCCACCGTCGGCGCCGCCGCGGTGCTCGGTGGGGTCACCAGGATGACCGTCTCACTGGTGGTTATCATGGTGAGTACAACTTGGTACCTACCTACCCCTCACACCACACCCTAGTACACTGTGCCTGGTGGAGTCACCAGGATGACCGTCTCACTGGTGGTTATCATGGTGAGTACAACTCCGTACGCTCACTCCAACACACTGATGTACCAGAGTAGAGTCACCAGAATGACTGTATCACTGGTGGTCATTATGGTGAGTACAACTCCTTACCCTTACTCCACTCCAACACATGACTGTGTTGTGTCAGTGCTGAGTCACCACACCAGGATGACCGTCTCACTGGTGGTTATTATGGTGAGTACAATCGCGCTGGCCCGTGTACTGAAACTTATGGCTGGCCCTGTCTTAACGTTTTTTAGTTCCACCAAGGACACGGTATAAAGACAGTCATTGTATTCATAGCAAGTAGGTACAACCTCTATTGGTCTTTTTATCATCAGTTGTGACTACATCAACTGTTACCGATCCCCACCTCTCTCCGATGTTGGTCGACTCGACCTCTCCCTTGCGCCCCCGTAACCTGACCTGTCAGGTGGAACTGACGGGCTGTCAGTTACATCGTGCCGGTTACTGCCGCCCTGGCCTTGACCTGGCCTTGACCTGACCTGACCTGACCTGACCTGACCTGCCTGCCCCCCCCCCCCTCTGTCAGGTGGAGCTCACCGGCTCTGTCAGCTACATCGTTCCCGTCATGGCTGCCGTCATGGCCGCCAAGTGGGTGGGAGACGCGCTGGGCCGCGAGGGCATCTACGACGCGCACATCTACCTGAACGGCTATCCGTTCCTGGACAGCAAGGAGGAGTTTGACCACACCTCGCTGGCGGCCGATGTAATGGAGCCCAGGAACAACGTGCCCTTCAGCGTCATAACGCAGGTTAGATGGGTGGGAGGGAGGGGTGGGGGTGGAGGTTGGTCGCTCCGGTGCGGATTATTGGTTGGTCCTGACGCTCCCAAAGCCGACAGTTGTATGTTAGATAATCGTGGTCAGTGTTTGGCGCATTCGGTGGCCCACATTTCAAGCCGCCCACTTTTTCTCTTTCGATCATGGGGTAGTTAACTGGAGCTATATCCCTCGGCATCCCGTTTCCGCATTGGCGCAAAGGGGCCATTAAATATTCAACATCCCCTGCCAGGGATCTTTTTTTCTAAATTTCTCGCCTCCCGGTTCGATTCCAGAGCTCGATGACTGTCTCCGAGATGGACTTTATGACTGTGATTGGGGGTGTTATTTAGTTGAGTGTATTTGTTCCACGGTGGTGTATAGCTCATCATTATCTTCTGGTTCCGTTTTCAGAACTCGATGACGGTCTCTGAGGTGGAGCATATCACTTAATGGAGCTGAGTGTGTACTGTGTAGTTTACTATGTCCCTGGCCTCTGGTTCCGTTTTCAGAACTCGATTGCGGTGTCGGAGGTGGAGTCTGTTTCTGTTACTGAAGCTGAATGTGTAGCTCACTGTGTCTCCGTTCTTTATTTTCAGAACTCGATGACGGTCTCGGAGGTGGAGTCTATGCTCAAGGAGACGGAGCACAACGGCTTCCCGGTGGTGGTCTCCAAGGAGTCCCAGTACCTGGTCGGCTTCGTGCTGCGGCGTGACCTCAACCTGGCGCTCGGTGAGACGCGGCGGGGCTGCTGACTGACTAGGTGGAGTGTCGTGAACACTGTCTGTTTGGTGACAGGGCAGGCTGCAGAGAAGTTTTTTGGATAGGTAACAGTTTTTGCTCAGTCTTTCTTTCTGAAAAGTGCACATCATGGAGATAATTGTCAGAATTTCCCTTTCCCCTTTATTGCGAGCGCTAATTCTCTAGCTCTCTGCCTCCCTCCTAAACTCCTTGTCTCTTTTCTTCCGTCAGCGGGAGCTCGGCGGGACGGCGTTCCCGGCCAGTCGCTGTGTCTGTTCCCCTCTGACCGGCCTCTCTCCCTCCTTTATCAGCGGGCGCTCGGCGGGACGGCGTGCCGGGCCAGTCGCTGTGTCTGTTCCCCCTCTGACCATCCCCTCTCCCTTCGTCAGCGGGAGCTCGGCGGGACGGCGTGCCGGGCCAGTCGTTGTGCCTGTGACCCCACTGACCAGGACCACCCTATCTCTCTCGTTCCGTCAGCCGGCGCTCGGCGGGACGGCGTGCCCGGCCAGTCGCTGTGTCTCTGACCTCTCTGACATATTTGTCTCCCCTTCCATCAGCCGGCGCTCGGCGGGACGGCGTGCCGGGCCAGTCGCTGTGCCTGTTCACGGCCGTGCCGACCGGCCAGTGGTCGGGCCCGCCGCCTCTGCAGCTGCGGCGCATCCTAGACCTGGCGCCCATCACCATCACCGACCAGACACCGCTCGAGACCGTCATCGACATGTTCCGCAAGCTCGGACTGCGACAGACACTCGTCACGCACAACGGGTGAGCCGTGCCGTCCTACGAGGGGGCGGGAGTAGCCACGCCCTGTGACCGGACAGGCGATGGATGAATGTTGACGATTCCGACGACCTCAACGGCGGATGTCGTACATAAATCAGAACTGGTAGCGTTGGTGGCATTTGGATGGGTCTCATTGGGTACTGTTACTATACATCTTTTCTAGGCGCTCACGTATTGCCTTGATTCGTGTTTCGTGCTGTGTAGAGTTGAACTGCTCATCATTAGCGCGTCATATTGCTTTGTGCCCCATGCCGTTCCTCCACTCCTTAGTCTATATTCAGTACACTGAATTCTGAAAACGTGTACCGTGTCTGACCCCCGCTCCCTCCCTGCAGCCGCCTGCTGGGCATCATCACCAAGAAGGACGTTCTGCGGCACCTGAAGCACCTCGAGGTGGAGGACCTGGAGCAGGTGCCGTTCCACTAGCGACCCTCATTCGGCTGGGGATCCGGAGCCGCTGCTGCTCCACTAGCGTCACTCCTTCGGCCGGTGGTAGAGGTCCCTCCCGCCGCGAAGGTACGGCTGCGCTTCTGAGAGTGAGCTGCCCGGTCTGTGACTGACCCTGGGTGGGCCAGGGGTGGTCTACTTACGCCGGGTCCGCCAAAGCCGGGTCTGCTGGGCAGCCGGCCAGTGTTGGCTGGTCTGCGGTCGATAGGCGTGCGTGGATCATCGTTAGCCTCATTTGTCGGGGACCGGTGATCGCAGAGGCCTGTACTCGCACCCCGTCGGCAGAGGTCGCTGCTGGGAGCCGCCGGTAGCTTTCCGGTCGCTCAGTGCTCGCTGGTCGTATGGTGAGCGGCCACCCTGTGCTCGCTGGCTGTATGTTGAGACGGTCGGAAGGGAGGGCGGTATATCGGCGAGGTCTGGTCCGCCCCGGCTGGTCTGTCAGTGGCGCGGTCTGGGAGTGTGTCCCGGTTGCCTAGATAGGCCGGTGTGTAACAACCGCGGCTCGATGCCCGGCCGATTCAGAGTTTAGATCCGTTGCATGGGTCTGCTTCACCTCAGCTCAGTTGGTAGGTGGCTGGTGGGGCCGTGATCTAACTACCCCTGCCGGGAACGAGTAGAGACAGCCACCGCCCCTGACGGCTACAATTCACACAAACCCTCAAACACAGCGCATACAGGCAGACACCTCGTAGCCACCTAGCTTTGTTTTATTGTTTTAGGTGCGGGCTAACCTCCGCTGTCAGCGCGGCTGGTGTTGGCGCCGCGGTCGGCCGACCGTTCTCGATGGTTATACGGTTTACCATGTGTTCAGTGGCCGGCTGCGCGTTGCAGCCGCTACCCCTCGCTGAAGTGGTTAGACACTGGTAGTCATTTGGCTGCTGCCCGACGGCAGATTAGTGAAACATCTGAGGGTGGCCCCTCACTACAGATCGTCACCAGCTGCAGCTAGTGTTTTCGGGTTCTGCGACACCTGAGCGAATGTCATTTCAGCGAACGACATTTGAGCGAAACATTTTCAGCGATTATCAATTTAAGCGATTGGCTTTTTCAGCGATTGTCAAGTCGGCGAATTCAATCACAGCGATTATCAACTTAAGCGAGGACCAGAATCAGCGAAACCAGATTGAGCGAATATATGGTGGTCAGTGGGAGACCAATTGAGCGATGCAGTTACAGCGAATGACCGAACGCGACGAAAGTCAATCATTTGCTACTTTTCGGAAATTATTGCACCTCTTTACGCATCATTTGCATTTTGAAGACACATATGTACATCGGGCGACCAACAAGGGGTGCATGGGAGGGAAAGGAGGCGGGCAAAATTTGATTTGAAAATGCGGAACGAGATAGGGTGACGGAAGGAATGCCAAGGACCAATAATAAACTAGAGAGATGGCACAGGGGAATCCAGTCTATGTTTCAGGGACCTCACCCAAATATCTGGACATTCGTACGGTGCTTGGGGCAAGAACAAATTTTACAACATGGGGAACTGATCCAAATTCAAGCGGGGCAATTTCGCGAAAAAAGCAAAAGCAATATTGATCTCTGAACAAACGTTTGGTCACCATTATTGACAAAGAGCAGGGTGAGGTAGGGGGGGGGGGGTGAAATTGAACCGTTGGAATTTTTGACAAATGTAGCATTAAATTTGGAGCTCAATGTCTGACCTTTGAACGCGCGACATCCGCTATCCAGTTCCGGATAACCATGAGAAATTCCGGAAACATTCGTACGGATACGCTCGTAAAAGAAAAAAATCCACCGTTACAGGACGATGAAATGTTTCGCTGAACTAACAGTCGCTCAAATTGTAGTCGACGAAATAGATGTCGCTGAAACATAGCTTTCGCTAAAATTGATAATCGCTATATTTGATGATCGATGAACTTGATAATCGCTGAATTGCCATTCGCTGAAAATGGTTCGCTCAAATGACGTTCGCTCAAATGACACTCGCTAAAGTCGCTCGCACCGGTGTTTTCGATATCAGGTTAATCCGTTCTCGCTGTTGCAATGTGTTTGACCGTTGCTCCATTGGTTTACTTTATATTATTATTTACGCATATGTGAATAGTATAATGTTATCGATCTGAAGCACTAGTGATCAAAATAGGTCGACGAATACCAATTGATAGTTGTTTGTCAGTCAATTGAAGCGAGGTTTTGATGAAGGTACAGTTTGTGCGGTGTAGTTATAATATGGACAAATATTGTGTCGAGAGTTCATGAACCTCCACGAATCAAACTATGAAAACATTTACATTAAAGGCGTACCGGCTTCGTCTATTGACTTCTTCAGCGCCGTTGTATCGAAACAAGGAACCCAAGGAACAAGAAAACGAGCACAATATCAATCGTTTGAAACGTTTAGAAATAATAGCACGTATTTCTGAGAACAAGGTCTGAGTAGTGGAGTATCTCCTAAATAAAACGAATTCATGCATATTTTCCAGAACATGTTTGCGAATAGATTGTTACACAAAACATGTTCACGAAAATATGTATGAATTTGTTTTATTTAGGAGGTACCCCATTACTCAGACCTTGTTCTCAGAAATACGTGCTATTATTTTCAAACGTTTCAAACGACTGATGTTGTGCTCGTTTTCTTGTTCCTTGCAAGGCCAGTTCCTTGTTTCGATACAACGGCGCTGAAGAAGTCAATAGACGAAACCGGTACGTCTTTAATGTAAATGTTTTCATAGTTTGATTCGTGGAGGTTCATGAACTCTCGACACTTGTGCGGTGTACTTTGCATGTAACGCTAAATGAACGCAGCTCATATTCATGGCCAGCGATATTTGCATAATGCGCATGCCATAATTGATCGGCTGATCTGTGCATCGATTTCAATCAAAGGTGCAACGAAAACACTTATCCATAAGATATCACCTCATTTGCTGGCATTTGTTTATTTATGCGTCTCGCTATCACTGGGTTTGGTAGGTTTAGGGTTCTCCACAAACTTAGCCTCGCCTGTGCGCGCTCCTATCCGTCAGGTGTTCTCTCTTGCTACGTATCTGTCTCTGTTGGGTCCTCGTCTCTCATTTCGCGGCGTCTCATGTATTTGGAGCGGTCTGAAAGGCTGGCCGATGTAGCGTGCTGTACCGTCTCATCCACCGCTCTGCCGAACAAGTCAGCCGTTCGGTCCTCAATGTCTACTGTACCTTCTATTAATTTATCGTGGAGCATATACGCATGTTATATCGGGATATATGTATGTGCGTTTGCGTCTGTACGCCTGTGCGTCTGTAGTGCGTGCGGCGGCGCCGGGCGGGGCTCCTCCGCGAGGCAGTTCCGGCCGGCTGGTCCGCCGCTCCTCAGTCGAATACACGTTCAGTGTCCGCTGCCGGCGTGTGTGGAGTGATTGCTTATATAGGGAGACCCGGCGATGGGCCGCCGGCTGACCGTGCCCTTGTAGTAACCTCGGCTCATGGAGCCGCGTCGCCGACCGCCTTCGACCGACGGCCCGGGAAATCCACAGTCTCTGGGTCACCGACCATGGCCAGCACAGACTGAACAGCCAAACAGCGCTCCATTAGCGATGCAGCGGAAGATGGACGTGATCTCCGTGCTGACGCCGCTGGCACCGTCCCACGTAGCGCCTCCCAGTGTAACTGCCATGAGCAGTCACGATCCCTGGCTGCTCCGAGCGGCCCGGGTCCGATGACCTGCCGGCGGCGCTCTCTCCCTCCCCTCCTCTCTCCACCTGACCGTGCGGCCGGGTCATCGGCCAGTCCCGTGGATGGGCCGAGGAGTGCCGCCTCTAACCGGCCCGGACCGGCCGGCCAGTCACGGGGCGAGATTTATAACGCCGTCAGAGGTGACCGGTGGGCCCGGGCCGGCCGCTCGTGGGTCACGCTCGGCAGTCGACTATCACGGCCCGAATACGGAGTGTCTTGTAGTCGGGGTCGGAGGGTCGACGGCGGGCTACTGCCGGGTGACGATGGAATCCGGTAACGCTGCTTTTGCCGGATCACGAATTTCCGAAATGCATTATAATGCATTTCGACAATTCATAATTATGAATTGTCACTGGATTTCACTAAGTTTGGATGTTGACGACAAAGTTCTTTTGAGAGTGTGTTTAAAGTAATTTTTGTATTGCTTAGGTTGCTTAGCACCCATAGAGCGTTTAATTTTGCAATTGGCCCTCCCCGTATCGTGTCAACAGCAAACTGTTAGCGTGCTCTCCGTCTTTTTACATTGAACAGAGACACATATTAATTGTCGCAAATCAGATATATTTATGAAATACATCAGTACAATATCGGATACACCTAAGCATAGATAACATGAATTTATGTTATCTATGACCTAAGTAATAAAATCTCTGCAACCAGAGATCACCGCGCTATTTCAGTTACAAAGTTGAACACACTGCTCAATGCCCGCCTGCGTCCATCGACACTCCAACAACCAGCGATAGGTGGAGGAGGGCACCTACGGCACAGGGTCCGCCCGCGCCCGCGCATCCCGCTCCGTCCCTTCGCAGGCACAGAGACCTCGGGCACGCGTGACGGGCTTTCCTCGGCACGGTGGACAGCGCGGAGGCAGGATGCTGTAGATGCTGTCGATGGTTTCCCCATTGGAGACGCTGCCACTGTATTCGCCGTCAGTACCACTGCCGCTTAGGCTGCCCTCCGTGCCGCGCTTGTTATCACTGGTGACGCCTCCTCCAGTGAAACTGTCACCTCCGCTGTGTCCTCCGTGTGTACCGCCGCCGGTACAAAATCCTCCAGCGCTGCTCCCACCGGAGCTGCCTCCTCCAGCGTCGCCTCTGCTGGGGTCGCCACCTCCTGTATTGCCTCCAACACCGGTGCCACTAGAACTGCCTCCTCCAGAGCCGCCTCCAGAGCCGCCTCCAGAGCTGCTACCTCCTCCAGTGCCTCCAGTACCGGTCCCACTGGAACTGCCGCCTCCAGAGCCGCCTCCAGAGGTGCCTTCAGAGTTGCTCCCACTGGAGCTACCTCCTCCAGAGCCGCCTCCACTGGAGTTACCTCCTCCAGAGGCTCCAGTACTGGTCCCAGTGGAGCTACCTCCCCCAGAGCCGCCTCCAGAGCCGCCTCCGCCGGAGCTGCCTCCTCCAGAGCCTCCAGTACGGTTTCCGCTGGAGCTGCCTCCTCCAGTGCCTCCAGAGCCGCCTCCGCCGGAGTTACCTCCTCCAGAGCCGCCTCCAAAGCCGCCTCCGCCGGAGCTGCCTCCTCCACTGGAGCTACCTCCTCCATTACTGGTCCCACTTGAGCTGCTACCTCCCCCAGTACCTCCTGTACTGGAGCTGCCACCTCCTCCACCACCTCCACTGGAGCTGCTGCCTCCAGTACCTCCAGTACCGCTACCACTGGAGCTACCTCCTCCAGAGCTGCTACCTCCTCCTATACTGCCTCCGCTGGAGCTGCCACCTCTGCTGATACCACTACCACTGTCTCCGATCTTGCCACTGTCACTGTATCCGCTGTCTCTAGAATCACCGGCGTTGCTGGTAGCTTCACCAGCCCCGGCCTTCGAGAGAACTTCTTCAATGGCTTCCGTTTTCTCCCTAGGTTGTCTGTTTTCCACCTCCATGGGGCTGGGCCATCCCCTGACCAGCGTCACCGCCAGCAGTAGACACAGCAGCCGACACGACCTCATGGCGGCGACCGTCTCGGACGACTGACGCCGGCTGCACATTATACATTACCCCCCCCCCCTCTCCCCGCCCCGGTCACGTTTGACCTTCACATCGGACGCTGACCGTCTGCCGTTGACCTCAGCACAGGCAGACCGATCGTCCGAACGGCAATGAGATTTATTCATGAAGTGCCGGTATGCTTGGATGCACTTGTATGAGATAACAAAAGAGCCTTACTTTTAAAATGGCCTGGTCGTCTCCAACTGGTGTTTCGACCGTATGGATGCATGAAGCGTTTAAAGCTTAGCCTTATAAATCCGCTGCATGTTTGTTGAAAGGACAGATTTTCTCAGAGAGCAGTGTGACATTTTCCTCAGTCAAGTGATGAAGTAGCATATTGCCGTGAACGGATTGACTTGTGGTAGCATTATATGTATTGTATAATATAGCAAAAATGTGCAATTCATTATATAAATGTTTGTTTTGTGGAGCTAACTCATTGAAACAAACTACGTCAACGATTAATTGTGTGAATGACATTGCTCAGGTTTATCCCAGCTCAGAGCTTTTATTTTTATTTGCATGCTCCATCACATATCACACTTTACACCAGTTTATTTCAGGCTGGAACATCATTAACACAATCACGCACAGGTGTGATCAAATAAATAAACTACATGTAAAACCACAACGCCGTAACAGCCAACCGCAACAAAAACAGAGTCCTATACAGTTAACAACCAGAGATCTTGTTCAAGTCTCCCAAACTTGACAAAATGCCGCTGCCTGCCGACCGGACGGCCTATGGCACTTCCCGTCTGGCCTCAGCCCCATAGGTCGACGGCTCATCGGCGGCCTCCTGTGGGAGCCCGTACGGTGCCGCCTCGCCCTGCCCCAGCGGAGACTCCGACTCTGGCTGGGGGTCTAACCCCTCTCCCGCACTGGGGTCGGCCCCGTCCGCCTCCGGCTGGGGGTCTAACTCCTCCCCCGCGCTGGGGCCGGCCCCGTCCGCCTGCGGCCTCAGCTTGGGGAACTTTCTGCAGCAGACGCCGACCAGGTTCCCGCCGAGCTGGCAGTGCACCATGGCCACGGTGGGCGTCTCAGCCGTGATCGGGTAGCCCAGCTGGTAGTTGTCGGTCACCAGGTAGCCCGAGTAGGGGTCACACGCGCTGCGCGGCACGCACGGCAGCGCGGAGGCCGGGCCCGGACAGCGCAGCACCACGTGCTCGCTGACGGCGCCGGCCGAACCTTCGCCGCCCCCAGTGCTGCCGCCAACTAAGCTGCCGCCTCCACTACCTGTGCTCCCGCCGAAATTGCTGCCTCCACCTCCACTTCCTCCTCCGAAGCTGCTACCTCCGCCACCAGTTCCTCCTCCGAAGTTGCTGCTTCCACCCCCAGTTCCTCCACCAAAGCTGCTGCCTCCGCTGCCACTTCCTCCACCGAAGCTGCTGCCACTTCCTCCACCTCCGCTGCTACTTCCTCCTCCGAAGCTGCTGCCTCCGCTGCCAGTGCCTCCACCGAAGTTGCTGCCTCCACTGCCACTTCCTCCCCCGAAGCTGCTGCCCCCACCGCCACTTTCACCTCCAAAGTTGCTGCCTCCGCTGCCACTCCCTCCACCGAAGTTGCTACCTCCGCTGCCACTCCCTCCACCGAAGTTGCTGCCTCCGTTGCCACTTCCCCCTCCGAAGTTGCTGCCTCCACCGCCACTTCCTCCACCGCTACTGCCTCCTCCAAAGTTGTTGCTCGCACCGCTACTGCCTCCTCCGAAGCTGCTGCTTCCACCCTCACTTCCTCCACCGAAGCCGCTACCTCCGCCGCCAGTTCCTCCTCCAAAGTTGCTGCTTCCGCTGCCACTTCCTCCACCTCCGCTGCCACTTCCTCCCCCGAAGCTGCTGCCTCCGCTGCCACTTCCTCCTCCGAAGTTGCTTCCTCCACCGCCACTTCCTCCTCCGAAGTTGCTGCCTCCACCCCCAGTTCCTCCACCAAAGCTGCTACCTCCACCGCCAGTTCCTCCGAAACTGCTGCCACTTCCTCCACCTCCGCTGCTACTTCCTCCACCGAAGTTGCTGCCTCCGCTGCCAGTGCCTCCACCAAAGCTGCTACCTCCACCGCCACTTCCTCCGAAGCTGCTGCCCCCACCGCCACTTGCCCCTCCGAAGTTGCTGCCTCCGCCGCCACTTCCCCCTCCGGAGTTGCTGCCTCCGCCGACACTTCCCCCTCCGAAGTTGCTGCCTCCACCACCAATTCCTCCTCCGAAGTTGCTGCCTCCGCTGCTACTTCCTCCTCCGAAGCTGCTGCCCCCACCGCCACTTCCCCCTCCGAAGTTGCTGCCTCCGCTGCCACTTCCTCCACCGAAGTTGCTGCCTCCGCTGCCACTTCCTCCTCCGAAGCTGCTGCCCCCACCGCCACTTCCCCCTCCGAAGTTGCTGCCTCCACCGCTACTGCTTCCGCCAAAGCTGCCGGTTCCTCCACCGCTGGTTTGTGTTCCGACGGGTCTCGAAACGACGGGACGGTTGATGAAACTTCCCCCTCCGCCGGAGGACTGGCTCAGAAATGGATTGTTGCCAAAGTTGGGGCCGGTCTGCGGTACCTGCTGTTGCTGCTGCTGCTGCTGCTGCTGCTGCTGCTGCTGCTGGACAGGTCGCTGAGGGTTCTGGAAGCCAGAAGAAGGCGGTAAATTGATTGTACCTTCTAAGAACGGATTGGAAGGACGCTGTGCCGGCCGCTGGGTGATAGGCTTTGGGTTAAATGGCGTTTGAGGAAATGGCTTGTTGGCAGGTACCTGAGCGAACGGCTTGTTGACGGGCTTCTGGGAAAACGGCCTGTTGGCAGGGACCTGAGCAAACGGCTTATTTACAGGTTTCTGGGCGAACGGCTTGTTGGCAGGTTTCTGAGAAAACGGCCTGTTGATGTTGGTCGGTTTCTGGGCTGGCGGTCTGTTGGGCGGTACCTGAGTGAAGGGTCTGTTGGGAGGCCTCTGGGTGTCCGTCGGTGCCGGTGCCGGCGGACGGCCACCGGTCAGCTCCCACGCCTGGCTGAGCTCCGGCGGCGGCTTGTAGTCGGGCGCGAACGGGTTGTGGTGGCCCGACTGACCGGGACGCAGCGGCGTCACCTCGATACCGGCGCCGAAGTCGATGCCGGTCTGGCCCAGACTGCCGCTCTTCTGTGGCGACGCGCCTTCGGTGATGCTGTCCGGAAGGCCGGCGTAGTCAGAGGCCGGCATCGCGCTGCTCGGGGTGTCGGCGTAGTCAGAGGCCGAATCCGAGGCCGGGATCACGCTGTCCGGGATGCCGGCGTAGCTGAGGGCCACGGAAACGGTACTCTCTTGAGTCTCCTCTCCAATATTGTCATGGGCAAGCTCCTCATCGCCGCTGCCTTCTTCATAAGTGTCTTCATCGCCGCTGCTTTCTTGGTCCGTTTCGTCATCTGGAGCAGCGTCTAGCACTTCTTGGAACAACGCCTCAGTCTCTTCGCTCACTTCGTCACCTTCAGAAGTTTCTTCGTCTGTGTTCTCTTCAGTTTTCCCATCCGTACTATTTTCCTTGTAAGTTGCTACGCTCTTGACTTCTTCCTCAACTATTGCATCTACATCACTATCTTCTTGAGTAATTGGCACGTTGTATTCGTTAGCACTTTCCTCGACTTCTTCATTGTGTTCTTCAACATCAGCTTGTTCTGCTAGGTCTTCAACAACTTCTTGACCTGAGTTGTATCCTTTAACATGCTGCTTGCCTACCCCATCTTCACTGACTTCTTGGTGACTTTCGTCGTACGTGACGGCTTTCTTCTCAGCTTCTCCAGTCTCTCTGGACATGGGGCTTGGCCATCCTCTGACCAGTGTCACTGCCAGCAGCAGACACAGCAGCCGACACGACCTCATGGCGGCGACCGTCTCGGACGACTGAGGGCGGGCGGCCGGTTATCACAGGCTGCCTCCACCTCCGCGCCTCTGCTCCCCAGCCCACCCAACCCGCCGGTCTCCCGACCGGGCCGCCGACCGCGCCGACCGCTCCGCCCCAGTCCGGTCTAAAAGTCTGGGTCAACCCGGCTGCCGTCCCAGCGGCAGTGCGATTTGACCTGACCCTACGGCCTACAGGTGTGCATTTCTAGAATATGAGGTCAAACTCGCCTCGGATAGGGGAACAACACATGTCGGTTGTTTTGCTTTACCGCCGGAATTATCCAGATGTAGGTTGTACTGATGTGTAAAAGTGGACTAACACTTGGTCGTTTTTAATTGGTTGGATGCCGTTCGGATTCATGCTATTAATTATGTAAAAATCTAAGCCTTGATTAAAGTTATGCGAGCGAACGCGAAGTGCCAAGTCAGTTCTTTCCTTTTCATTATATTGCAAAATCTTATCATGAAGGGCAGGTTCTTTTAACCCGCGCCCCACTGGGGTCTGCGTATAACACGCCCTACTGGGGGGGGGGGGGCTATTCATAGCCCCTCCTAACTCCGAAACTACTGGGCCGATTGTCAAAATTCAAACGGCGTCTGATAGCCCCGGAAAAACTGTCGAGCGAAACCTAATTTCATTGACCTCGAGGTCACCGATGACGTCACAGGTCAGGTCAACTAGTCTGTGGGGAAATATGCAAACTGTTATTCTTGCGTCGAAAATGATCAAGAACTATCTCAAGCACATGGAATCACGATTTCATGCACTACTTCAAGGTCCGATGTTTAACTTTGGCATCGTTGTTCTTACGTGACGCCATTCAGACGTCATTAAGTTTATAGACGTAGGTCCCGATCAAATTGGGCTAGTGAGTCGGGTAAGCCACCAATGAACTCGGAAAGATCTGCTAACTCGAATGATATGTGGTATGAGTTATGACCTCCTTCGACCAGTTTCATGACCTGAGTGACTCTGACCTGACCTTGACCAGGAGGTTAATACCCTAAATTGACCTTCCCAAACAAAAAGTTTGACCCGGTGGCTACTGGCTGAGCATGACAAACGAGATTAGGTCAAAATCGCAGCTCTGTGATAATTTTCGGCCAAGCTATTTGCCAAAAAACGGACCCCCTACCATAAGGTCTCTGATCTGAGCCCGAAGATCACCAGCTGAACTGATCCAGGCACTACGTAGTGACTGTGCCTTATGCCAGTGCACATGCTCTCTTTTTGCCCTAAACCTTAGCTCAGTTAGGGTAAAACAGCGATTGGGCTGTACCCACCCCGCCCTTTTTATTTCTGCCAAAAACACTTATTTTTGTCGCTACTTTATTTAGGAGCCAAATCAGAGGGGAGGTAAATTCATTCCTGTTTTGTCGCATTACGATTAAACGCCATACAGCCATCGCCCATGAGCATATGAAGTATGATTATTTTTTCCCCATGGCCATTACCAGTTATCTGTGCAGGCAAGACACAAAACATTTCACATAGTTATTTAACCCTCGCCGGCCGAGGGGGGGCGGGTGCCGCCCCCCCCCCATAGGGTTTTTTCGCGATAGCTCCGAACACGCTGGCGATAGAGAGCTGAAACTTGGCATACCTGACCTTTGATCCAAGCCGGATCTTTTGACATCAACCGCATTTTTGGGTCAGGTCAGGTCACTGACCTATGACGTCATAAGTGAACCTCTGCACGGTCTTCAGATGTCGCAACTTCGCAACGCCCTCACTGCCAGAGGAGATGTCACAGGGAAATGAAACTTGCAGGATCTAGTATCCATTATGAGTCCCACAACTTGTATATCTCGGATTTTTCCTAAAGGTCATATGAGGTCAGGTCATTTTCGTGACCTCACCATTATAAGTCAATGGGGAAAAATTCAAACTGCTATTCTGGCGCCGGGAACGATCTCCAACTATCTCAAGCACACGGAATCGTGATTTGATGCACTCCTTGCAAGGTTAGATGCGTCACTTTTGCAATGTTGACCTTGCGTGACGTCATTTATGACGTCATCAAGGTCAAATTAGTTTTTCGTCAATAACTCTTGATCAAATTGAGCTAGCGAGTCGGGAAAGGCACCAATGGACTCAGGAAGGCCTGCCGAATCGAATGATATGCGACATGACCTCTTTCGACCAACTTCGTGACCTGGGGGTGCTGACCTGACCTTGACCTGAGGTCAACACCCCAAGTTGACCTGACCCGGACAAAAAGTATATCATTCGACGCGCCTGAGTGAGGCGAACACGATGCTGCCAAAATCGGCGCTCTGCGGCCGTTTTTTGCGAAGTTATTCACCAAAAACTGAACCGTACCCTGGGGCACTTGACCTGACCTCAGAGGTCACCGGTTGACCTAGGACCTTAAAATCGGGTACCAATCTCTGCGTCTCGTAACGGCGCACACGCTCGTTTTTTCCGCGACGCGCTAGCTCCACCAGGGGCGAAACGGCGAGGGGGGGTCTTACCCGCCCCCCCCCCCCTCGGCCGGCGCGTATGTAGAAAACCAATAGGTCCGGCGAGGGTTAAGTTTTGTTTCATCTACCACGATTATCTCAATAAAACCACGCATATCTAAATGTTCACATTTTCGTGCCCTTTTAACACAATTAACCACAAAATCATAGGCGGCGGAACGGGGGGAGGGGCACCGTGCCTCCCCCTTGATTTTGCCATTTTAACATTAGCCCTATGGGCGTTGCATGGAAAGATGGGACCAAAAGTCGGCGGTGCTCCCCCCCCCCCTTCATTGCAGGTGTTCCGCCGCTACTGCACAAAATAACTATTGCATGGACCGACGTAGTTCGGTCCATGCAATAGTTCTGGCGTCGTTCTTCTGGCGTCGACGTTCTGGCGATGTAGTAAGGATGGTTCACTAAGGGTGAATCCTTTTCTCTGAACACGATCTTATTTCGTCAGCTTTTATGCATGCTGATAATTTTCCAAAATACGATGCTTTTACATAGGTGTGTTTTTCAGTGATTGATAGAGACTTGGCTGACGGGGAGAGTCAAGGTGCTCGTGAAATATTTATCATAAACAACAAGCTGGCGTAACAAGCTCGTTTTCATATAAAACATCAAACAAGTCCCAGCTATAACAACAACAACAACATTTACCCATTTATACATACGTAAAACTTTTTCCTTCATAGATAATCTGATCACGATGGCACATCATAGAACACGCCTATCAAAGCTACTTTTGTTTTTTTTTCTGGCCTTGGTTAACGTTTCCTTCTCTGGGTTTCTTTTTTGTCTTCCTTTTAACCGCTTCCACTTGTCTGGTCTTGGGTAGCAGGCCTGCCGGTTGTGCTTGGTCTTGTGTGGTAAGGCAGGAACAGCTTGGCTGTGATTGGTCCCGAGTTGTTCCGAGTAAGCGGGGAGAGACCTCAGCTTGGCCTAGTTGGTTGGTCTTCGAGTAGAAACCACAGGTCTTCTGGTTATAGCTGGTCTCCGAGTAGTTTACCTAATCTTGCGAATGAAGCGGCGCTTTGAGGGTCACTGTGCAGTGGCAGAACGTTTCGGCTTTTGTGTGGCAGGCCTACTAGCTGGTCTTCGAGTGGCAGGTTTTTTAGCTGGTCGCTTGGTGGTTGCTGGTCTCTGAGCGGCAGGCCTCTTAGCTGGTCTCTGAGCGGCAGGTTTCTTTGCTGGTCGCTGGGTGGTTGGTCTGTTGCCCACTCGTGTGGCCACCATCTTATTGGGCGGCTTCTGAGCGGCCGGTCTCTTAGGTCTCTGAGCGGCCGGTCTCTTAGGTCTCTGAGCGGCCGGTCTCTTAGGTCTTTGAGCGGCCGGTCTCTTTGGTCTCTGAGTGGCGTGGTTCTTTGGCTTCTGGGTAGCTCGACGTTTCGGCTTTTGCGTACCTGGTCGTTTTGGTCTCTGGGTGGTTGGTCGTTTTGGCCTCTGGGTGGCTGTGTTT
This sequence comes from Amphibalanus amphitrite, assembly GCF_019059575.1. NCBI lineage: Eukaryota > Metazoa > Arthropoda > Thecostraca > Balanomorpha > Balanidae > Amphibalanus > Amphibalanus amphitrite. The sequence goes on from NW_024881515.1 coordinate 1,168,871, forward strand.
TTCTGTTTTTGAGTGCCTGGCCTCTTCGGTCTTTGGTTGGTGGCTGTGTTCTTCGGTCTCTGAGTAGCCCGGTTTTTCGGTCTCTGAGTAGCCTGGTTTTTCGGTCTCTGAGTAGCCCGGTTTTTCGGTTTTTGGGTGGCCGGGCTCTTTGCTGGTTTCTCGTTGGTGGCTGTCTGTGCGGGCTCCGTTTCGACCTCTGACTGAGTGCCGGACGGCTCCGATGGGGCCTCTGCTGACGGTTCGGGAGCCACTTCCTGCGGCGTGGACTGCGGGCTGTGGCTGTCGCTGTTGGTCGGCGCCTCACTGACAGCTTCCGCTTCTATCATCTCGGCTTGCAGGGCCACCTGATGTCCGGCATCATCACTGCTGACTGCTGCTTCTCCGGGGACTTGGCCGGGCCAGCCCCCGACCAGTGTCACCGCCAGCAGCAGACACAGCAGCCGACACAACCTCATGGCGGCGACCGTCTCGGACGACTGGCGCCCGCAGCTTATCACGCGCTGTCTACACCCGCCTCTCCGGCGCACGTGACCTGCTAACTACTGCCCTGGGGCGCCGTGGACACCTGACCGATGTCGGACCACTCAGCCGTTCGAATACAAAAGTAGCCGGACCGCGGCCTCAATCAAGGCAGAGCGGAGCCGACAGTCACTGCCGACACTGTAAGCCGCGCCTCGCTCTTCCCTCTCCCTTCTCCCTCCCCGGCCTTCTCCCTCTCCTCTGCCGGGTCGTGATCGCTCTCTGCCTTTCTGTGCCACGATCGTGATATGCCTCACTTTATCTGTCCCACATCCGGGTGCACGACAGGTCAGTGGCCCAGACAGGTGACCCAGGGCGACGGCCGGCAGAGGACGCAGCTACTCTTGTTTATCCTCTCTCCCCTCTGTTTATCTCTGCCGAACCGCGTAGTCGATCGGTTTTGCATTACCAGTTCAGGTGATCTCTCTTACTTATCGTATACTGGCTTTGGGTATCTGTCTAACCCATTATACCAAGTTAAGTTATGCGTACTGCGTGATTAAGGCTGCGGCATTTGTGTTGTGCGCGCTATGTATGATGTGATGACGCCACTGTTTTTCGCTGTTACCGATCCTTTTGGAACTGTAATAGCCCCAAGTCGATTGGGGAAAGTTCCGAAACAATGTGAATACAATGTGAATAGTATGTTGTACATTTTACACGTTCCGCTAGCTTCTGTTCAAGTCTAACCTAAGTATCGCGCGCTTGGAAAGTGCACTGGGATGGTCCGATCGTAACGCATCAAAGCGCAGAGCGTTTTTACGCCCTCCTCTTGCCTGGCTTTTGGATCACGTAGTGGCACGCGATGAACAGCGTTCGAAAAAAGCGATAAAGTCACGAACGAAGTGCTTCAGTCATCTTTTAGGTCATGTTCAAGGTCATGTCACCAGAGTTCGTCAAAGGTCAACTTTTCCCAATTGTGACATTTCTGGACGAATTGGATCATAGCTTGCGAATCGATAAGAAACATAAAATTGCGTAACAAGGCATTTTATGGCAATGTTTGGAAGTTTTTTGTTTTGCTAGTGTGCTCTCGATTTTACCTACCTACTTAAGGTTAAGCCTCCAGGGATCTGAAAATGGACATTTCGCGCTTTTTTTTGTTGATAGCCTTCACATGTTGCACATCAGTCGATTTGTATGTTAGAGGCTAGAGCTGAGCAGATCCGGAGTGTGTTCATGAGTCAAGCGTTTCCCCATCAAAGGTCGTCAAACTGTTGGTGACCTTTCTATAGGCCTAAGATGACGTCATGCCATAGGCGGCGGAACGGGGAGGGCACCGGGGCACCGTGCCCCCCTTTGATTTTGGCATTTTAACATTAGCCCTATGGGTGTTGCATGGAAAGAATGGGACCAAAAGTCGGCAGTGCCCCCCCCCCCTTAATTGAAGGTGTTCCGCCGCTACTGCATCATGCGTGTATACAGTGGGGTCACGGGTGCAATTTTCGATTCAGTAGCTAATATTCAGCTGTAAAATGATGCTTGGAGTGTTCAGTTTCACGTTTCTCCGGAAAGGCTGCACTTTGCAGTTCAATGTTCTCCCATTGACTCACGGGTACCTACCTAATGCATGGATCGTATAATTGACTTAGGCCACGGAGTTCGATAATCCTAGTTGCAAGTTTTATGCAGCCTGGCTCATTACTCAATTGCTGTAAGATACTAAGCAATCGTTGAGTCGGAGGTGATTGGCGAGTATTTGAATTATTTACTTTTTATCTTGATTAGGCTACTAGTAGACCTGTTGACCTGACGTTACCTGCCTGTTGACGAGACCTTACCTAAATGGCGTGGTGGCAATTTTTGTTTACATTGGTAGCAAACATGCATCATAAAGTATGTCGAAAAGGGCAGTGAACCGTTCTTGAGATTTCTCGAAAAGTTATTTATGATAGGAGGTGCGATGCCCCTTGCGGTGCGGGTTAGTTGACTTTATTTCACCTTGGAGCATATCACAGGATGCAAAGATGAACTGGCGCGTCATCTTTCGGAAGAGGCGTAGCGCCACCTACGTTGTTGGTGTCGGCCTGCTCCGAGCAGGCCCATTATCCTAGTATCCAAGGATATGGCATACCCCCTCCCAGTATTTTAGTGCTGACTTCCAGCATTGCTATTTTTCGTTAAACGATGAATTCCTACCTTTTATTATAATCGACTTTTAGTCATGGAGACTCTGCACAGGGAATAATGTGAATGCCTGTGGAGTTTTATCGCTGTTGCTGAGCCATTAAAGCCGATCGGTAGGCCGGGCCGGCGGCCGACCACACACGGCCAGCACTGTGACTGAGGTGTCTGTGTGACCTGTGACCTGTGACGAGGCTGTCCGACCACTGGCGCTGACGTCAGTGACCATCGGCACCGCCGGAGAGGTGTCAGCCGTCGCGGGCCGCCCGCCCACACCGGCTGGCCGCCCGCCCACACACCCAGCCTCTCCGCCGTCGGCTCCCGCCCCGGGCTGAAGATCTCCCACAGAGAGAACACCTGGGTTACCGGCGCTAATCGGCGAAATGGCCCGTTCTCAGGAGCTCGGCAGCCACTTCTGGGAGGGCGCTGACGTGCGGTGGCTGCTGAAAACCATCCCATGCCTCCGGTCCCAACGCATGACTCACGATTTCTAAAGACGGTGACAAATGCGAGATTCAAGCTATAATCGCAATTGACGGAAATTTATAATTGTACTGATGGTTGAGTTGAGAATCATGCACGTAATCATGGTAAAGGAAATTTATAATTTTTCATAAAATAGTTTTACTCTCTCATAGGTATATACAATCGTATTCCACCAATTCAACTTTCTGGGGCTGATGAAAATCGTCGTATTTATGCTAAAGAAACGTTTCATTCCATGCTGAGTGCTGACGCACACACACTCGCATCCACTATCACACTGAAGTACGATAACATAGGTACATGACACAAACGAAATGAACCGGATACATGCATCTGTATATAGCTAACAAATTGTAAAGTTAATGTAAAGTAAGCATTGACGTGGAATAAATTAGTCTGTTAGCGATTATAAACGTCAAGCAGCGTTGAAAACCTGTAATGTGTATAATAAGTAATTTGCTCTGTAATGTCGCAAATAATAGACGGACGGTGATAATGAGTATGCATAGAAGCGTATAAATAGAAAAACAGCCTACCAACAGTGACTATTATATGGAAGCCCGCCGTTGACAACCTCCCGGAACGTATTTTATAACTCGTTGAGCGTTGGGATGGACTTCGGTATGCAGTATGCACGGTGGAATACGGAGCTTGTTGAGGTGCGTAGATGAAATCGATATCCGATGTTCTGCCAGTATAGCTTATAAAGAGATTTTTAACCCTCGCCTTCCCGGCTTTCCCGACTTTCAGGACACTCTCACTGACCTTCATTATCACATCCTAAACCAGTTCTTATTGGAAAAGTAAGAGTCTCAATCTCCGACACTTCTCACTGATCACGACCTAGTGGTTTTGTATGTACATTGATACCTAAGTTTGTTGGGTTTTCTCGGTTTTTCTCGGTAATGTTAACATGCTGACTGAAGGTTTTCTTCCAGTGCATTTCTATTCCAACAGGATCGTTATCGGAGACTAGAAACTCTCTCTCTCTCTCTCTCTCTCTCTCTCTCTCTCTCTCTCTCTCTCTCTCTCTCTCTCTCTCTCTCTCTCTCTCTCTCTCTCTCTCTCTCTCTCTCTCTCTCTCTCTCTCTCTCTCTCTCTCTCTCTCTCTCTCTCTCTCTCTCTCTCTCTCTCTCTCTCTCTCTCTCTCTCTCTCTCTCTCTCTCTCTCTCTCTCTCTCTCTCTCTCTCTCTCTCTCTCTCTCTCTCTCTCTCTCTCTCTCCTTCTTTACTCTAGCTTTTGACGTGCTGGATTCACGCAGCGCATAATCATTACGTGTACTTATTGTATCCATTGTATCCATATTTGATCGATTACCTATGTTGTGTGTATCGATTGCTGATACGAACGTTACCATATGGTGCATGATAATTAGTGGTGCATAGTGCGATGTGTTCTACCAACATAGTTTTATTTTTAAGCATCGCTTCGTGACTTGTCTGCATGTAACATGGCGGAGTTGGAAATCCCAGCTCTTCCATCAACTTCCGTTCCAGCCGCTAGGTGTCACTAGTAGTGAGCGCCTGAAGGTATGCTGCACCGCATGGCATCCTGTTCCATGCGTCTTCAAAGCAAATTGCATGTTGTGTTGTGTTGGCTGTTCATTATGGATCATGAATGACTTGCTTCATTTTAGAAATAGGTATGTTATCATCGCATTGGGCTATCATTTATCAGTAGGCAATGACTAACGGTGTTCGTTCATGGGCCATAATGCCTATAGTTCGTTATTTAGGTACGCACTACCCAGTGATCACTGCCACATTTTTAACGTTACTCTGCTTTTAGGGATCACCTATCTGAGATAATACGTACATCAATAGCATATAGTGTAATATAATACAAAAATGATTTTTTAGTGCAGAATCAAGTCCTAGTCAATATTTGTAATGGTAATCAGGCATTATCAAAGACTAATATCTGGTCTTCACATTTCTTTCATATCATAAATGGCGAAAGTTCAATATTCGCTGCTCCCCCCCCCAAAAAAAAACAACGCGGTAACTGTCTCAGCACCTCTGTCATTTTTTATTTAACTTCCCTAGTCCAGGGTTAATAAAGAGCAAAGGTAATCTACATGTCACGGCCCCTGCATTGTGGTCCTGTCGACTACTGAGGCTGAAAATATTTTGATTAGCAATCGAAATGCAAGCTGCGTTTGAAAGCATACGTATATCACCTGAACTCTGAATATAAGAATACCTATTGTACCTCGGTTTACACTCGGTAATACGCGAAAGACGTATCTAGTCGAAATACGATTTTACCTAACATGAATTGCGTAATGCTCCGACTTAATCTGTTATGTGATACTTGTCATTCAATAGCCAGCGACGTTTACTACTGATGCAGGTAAAACTGATGCCTTATAGCTTAATGCATGACAAAACCATTACCGGTCTGAAGGTGACAGCACTGCGCGAGTGGCGCTGGATTCACTTAGTCTGTGCGGTGCATGGATGAGCCGCACAGCATTAGCGGCTCTGAGAGAGCAGTCACGGCGACTCTGAGAGGATTTCTTACGGCCGGATGAGCACCGACCCAGTGGCGGCGGGCGAATGGATCACTCCCGCTGAATCTCTGAGCCCTCCAAGGTCCCGCGGTGGCACCCATCGTTGATTGAACCTCTCGCCAGGCCGGCCGTCCGACCGCACGACGACCCTCTGAGTCTCAGTTAGAGGATTCAGGAGCTCAGAGAGGCGAGAAATGACATGTCGGAAGGCTGAGATACATGACAAAACTGGTGCGGCTGTGTAGTGGGCGGCCACCGGTGGCCCATTTTCCGGACTTCCCTCGGCTGCAGTCAAAAGGCCATGAGACGAAAGGGAGAAGGTGAAGAATTCCACTTTTCTAACTGTGCAACTATAAACCAGTATAGCGCCTTTTGGGGCGACTAACGGAGCGAGCGAGAGGGTGAGCCTTGCACGTGCGAAATTTCGAGGGGGTACCTCCAACTGACTTGTGCACGGCACCCTACTAACCGGTCTCTAGCGATGTGCCAAATTTGAGCACAATCGGCCCAGCCGTTCTCGAGATCTGGAAGCGGCACCCTGCACGTGCGCACGTGCAGAATGGGTCCCAACTGACTTGTGCACGGCACCCTACTAACTGGTCCCTAACCGTGTACCAAATTTGAGCGCCATCGGTCCAGCCGTTCTCGAGATCTGGAAACGACCCCTGCACGTGCGCACGTGCAGCAGCACCCCAACTCTGGCACATGGATATGCAGTGCCTAGTGGGTGCCTACCTACATGCCAACTTTCAGCGCAATCGGCCAAGTAGTTACCGAGATATTGCAACAATTACAAAACTGACACCTCTTCGTTTTGCGCGTGGCACGTGCATAGGGTCACCCACATGCATCGGGAATAGTCCAATACTTGGTAGAAGGAATGAAGCTACCCTACAAAAATTACCCCGTGTAAATCGGTCAAGTGGTTGCTGAGATATAAGCCTCGCAAAAGCGTCCGCACGGCCGGCCGGCCGGCCGCTCATACTCAGAAATTTCCGTTAATCTAAGGAAAGACTACGCTCGCTTCGCTCGCTCCGTAACTAACATGACTTATAACAACTACAGTTGTACACATGCATTGATACAGAACACAGAGTCCTGACAACTGAGAAGGAGATATTGCGACTCGTGCATAATCTTGGAAAAAAAAACTTTCTGGATGTCCGATAATGCAGCCCAGCTATTTCAGTGGCGCAAAGTGTATAAACCCAGGATGCCGGTGCATAAACAATAGGTATCTGTCTCCGTATGGCTTATACATTTCCTAAAGTCAAGCCAATCCATGTACTCCTTTCAAAATTATCTTTAAAGCTTTTGGCCTCATTCAGACTGAAGCGTCCCTTGATATCGACTTACCTTCGAAAAGCAACGGAGCCGATTGAATCTTTTAGCACTTTTAAGAACATCTTATCATGTCATGTGTGGGGTCATACGGGTAATACCTAATCATGTATAAGAAATAAATACATCTTTTAGGATTTCAGTAAAAAAAAAAAATGAAGCTGAAACGAAACAATCCGTATTGTTTAATGCGCTGTGTTGGCGGCTGAATGAAGTGCGCCTTATCATCTCATTTCTTTCCAGCCGCGAATATGTATGGTGAGCATATCGATTCCCAGATTTTTAATATAATATGCCGCATTTTTAATGACTTCATGAAGCACTTTGCTATCCTACAATTTGTTGCATCTGTTGCGCAACTCGCAAGCCCTGACTATCTGGCGTCCTTGTGCGCCGGCTTCTGACAGCCTCTCGAGGTCCATCCCCTCGTAAAACGGTATTGATGGTCCGGCAAAGTGTCGAACGCTGTATATGTCTAAATCATTCGGCACGCCACGTCTCTCGTGACAGCCGGCTGATGGCACCCCCTCCGTGTGTGGCCACTTGCCACTGGGGGCCGTATATACGCCTGCCCGGTGTCAATGATGCCCAAGGACAAACGAGCAATGTCGGCCTGGGCTCCACTGGAATGTCGCCTCCAATAAGCTTGTTTGTTCGCTGATTCGCTGGCGGTTTCGTGTAACGACAGCTCTATCAGCTGGCTGTCTTCTCGGGCGTACAATAGGTGGGCATTTGTCCTTCCCCCAAATTGACGTTCCTAAGCCCGGCACGTCGCGTCGGCCGGTGCCAGCCTTGACCGGTCCTCTGCGCAGTATAGTAGTAAACACGGAGCGCAGTTGACATCTCTCTCCATCCGGCTCTACGTCAGGTGGGTCCGCAGTTAGTCGACGGCAGGTGATTGCCTGTCCCCGCAGCGGCTCTCAGAGCCCTCGGTAGCTTCGCCGTAAGCCGGCAGTTCTCCGCTGAAACAGCTGAAGTCACCCCGCTGATTGCTGGGCCCGCGGCGGCGCAGTTCCGCAGGGCCGTCGGGGTCGCCGCCGGTGACACTGATGACGTCATGTCGCGACTGACGTCACTCAGAGGATGACGCTGGGGAGCCGGCGGCCCCAGAGGAGACCAGCTTTAGACTCCAACCGGTCGGACAGGGGGACAGTCAGTCGACGGTAGACGGCGCGGCGGTAAACATGAAGCACTCCACCGGTCTCTTGCTGCTGCTATGCACAGCGGCGCTAGTCAGCAGCCTTCCGACTTCACTCCATGGCGGGGAAGAGGCCCTAGAAAGACACGAGGAGCAACCCGTCCAGCCAACGGGGGAGTATCAGCGTCAACAGCTGTACGATCAGCAGGCCAAGGATCAGGACCGGCTGCTGAATGACAGGCAGCAGCTGATGCATGATCAGGAGGAGCAGACGGAGGACCAGCAGAAGCAGCTGTCCTGGCAGAACCAGCTGACGGAGCAGCAGCAGAAGGACCAGCAGCAGCTGCTGAAGAACCAGCAGCAGTTCTTGAGGGATCAGCAGAGGAACCAGAACGAACAGATCCTGCAGCTGCGCCAGAGACAGGAGGAGAAGGTGCTGCTTGACAAACAGGAGGAGATCTTACGACTTCAGAGCCAGCAGCAGCAGGCGCGAGCCTCCGAGGAACACAACATTCCCAACGCTGATGGGTCCGCAAAGGAGTCCTTAGAGGCCGGCGCCGATGAGCTCGTATCTACTCCCGTTACTTTGATATCTGAATCTGCTGCTCCGGAGCCGGTAGTTGTGGGTACTGTCGAGGAGGAGCCATCTAGCTCCGACCCAAGCTTACCGTCCATAGAGAACCTGCTGATTTACGGGGATAGCGCTGAACAAGCTACTGATGGCGCCGTCCATGACAGTAATGATATCCGCGCTGGCAGCGCATCTGTCAGAAAGATCGTCATTGCCAATGCTCTGAGCGACAGCGGACTGGAGGGACAAACCGCGAAGCTGGCTGGGTCATCCACTGGACTAAAAACGCCAGAGCAAAATGAAGAGGAGAGTTTGACCACAGGTGAAGAGCCGAGAAACCTGGCTGAAGAAGACGCTCCTGGTTCTGAGGCTGAAGCTTCCAGAGATGTGTTACCTCTTGACAACGAAATGGAACTGAATGATGCTATTACTGGGGCAGAAAAGAAAGCTGTACCCGAATTGAAGCAGGAGCAGCCGTTTGTTGAAAATTCGCCGGATACGGCCGAGCCAGAGGCCTCGAGCGTCGAAGATAGTCCAGATCATCCGGTCGATGAAACTGAGATTGACGGGACGAAAATGATGCAGGCTCCGGCTCAGCCTTCTCAGTGGAACCCTGTCCAGTGCGTCTCGGGCTCCGTTTGTTTGAAGAAGACTGATAACTGCGACATGGTCACGAGCCCTTCTGGCGAGGTAAGGATCTAAGAGGGTGTTATGTACCTGAGGTTGAGAGCGAATGAATGGTTTAAAGAGTGATTTAAATAGAGCGGTTCATACTCTTTAAGATAAGTAACAGAAACTCTGGTAAGTGATTTAAATAGCAAGATCGCCTTTCGCCTTGCTGTGAACAATGAACAACCAAAATGATCATTGTTGGTTGCAATCTAAGATTGAGTTTATTAAATTGGGTCATATAAAACGTTTACTTTCTCCACTCTACATCTAACGGTCCTTGGAAACTGGTTTGTTTGAAGGTAATAACGGTTTTATAGAAAATTATGCCTTTTTTTCTCCGGGAACATACAAAAATGATTTTTTTTTATGAGTTTGTAATATGACTTAACAAGTCTTTGAATTAGATCTCGCTCCGGGATTAACGCTTATGGAAAAATAAGCTGGGTATTGGGTAATTTAAGATCCCCAATCATTGACGACAGCGATTCATAAGGATGCATTGCCTCATATTGCAACCCAACGTGAAATTTGATAGCTATTGCACATACCGTTTAAGAAATCTGCCTTCGGAAAGTAGCCCGTTAAAAATATCGCTATATCTTTGTTTGAACTCAATGAACTATTTGGTTTAAACCACTAAGCCACTGAGTGAAATTATCCAAATGGTTTTAGTATTGTGCGTGCGCGCTTATGTAACCCCATAAATGCTTTGTTTTGCAAACCTAATGCACGTACATTGCATACATGCCTAATTCTGCGTTTCCGACGCAACAACCTTGAACAAGTATTTATCGCATGCCGCTGAAATTTAGTCTCCGTTTCCGTCGACGTGATGGTTGGCTCACCCTCGCCTGGCCGCGTGTCTTTATTGCAGAACTGTGTGACGGCCGGGGGTGCTCTCGGAGTGTGCTGTGGCTCTGCCGGCGACCGGTCCGCCTCGGAATCGGCTCAGACCGGGCCACCACAGACACCGGCTGGACAAACTGCCCCCGGTCCCGGATCAGCTGTCAGCTCTGAACCCATCTCTAGTCCTGGATCACCTGATGAGGCTAAACAGACAGACAGCAATGGATCATCTTTCATGTCCGAACCAGCCCCTGCCCCCGAACCGATTCCTAGCCCTGAGCCGACTCCTAGCCCTGCACGGAACCCTAGCCCTGAACCGATTCCCAGCCCTGAGCCAGCCCCTAGCCCAAAACCAACTCCTAGTTCTGAACAGACTCCAAAATCTACACCAACTCCTAAGGCTGAGCAAGTATCTAGTGCCGAGTCGGCTGCCAGGCCTGAACCAGCCCCTGGCCCTGAACCGATTCCCAGTCCTGAACCGACTCCGAGCCTCGAATCAACAGTGGGGTCTCAGCCAAGTCCGTCGAAAGCGTCAATTCAGAAGCTGGATCCGATTCCTCAACCTAAACCAACGGCAACTGGCCTCAAAACGGAAACTTCTACACCAGTAGCGACAACTGTCGAAACTGAGCCAGAAACCATAAAAACTCAACCACCAACTGAAAGTCTTGAACAGAGCCTCCCTAAGCCCAAGCCGTCAACATCCGATTCTAAACCAGCGTCTCCCCGACCCAAACCAATCGTCAAAGTTAAACCTTCCACCGGTCGACCTGGGGAGACGACAACCGGGTCAGAAATCATCAAAACGGCGAACAAATGCCCTGAGGAGCTCGAATGTGTTCAGCGTCAGCTTTGTCATACCAAGAGCCCCGTCAACAGATCGCGGTCTTCTTCTGCCGCAGCCCAGGTAAGAAAACAAGGGGGCGAAGACCAGCTTTGATGCTTAAATGCCATCACATACTCCGCTTAAATAGTGCACACAAGGAGACATTAATAGAAAACAGCCCATATCTGTTCTTAATATTCTCAGCAAAACACCGCCGTAAACAGTCCACGAGTACAAACAAATGCTAGTGCATTTGTTTGTAAATCCGCTGATCGTGGACCGCGGATCATCCGTCTCACTCTCGCGGAGAGTTGCAAGGTACGATGTAGCAGCGCTCTCCGCTTGCTTAGCTTATTGCCCACACCATGGACATCAGACGACTCACCGCCCCTCCCGTTCTATCTCAGAGTGTAAAACTACCGTGCAGTTGTTACTAAATCAGTGTCGGATAGCTTCTCGTTCTTATCGTCACGTTTCTATCCTCTGTTGCAGTCTTGCCTTCTGCAGTCCGGTGCTTCGGGAATCTGCTGCCATGAAAGAAAGGGGACAGAGATTCTTTGCAATTTTAATGAAGAGTGCGTCGAATCACAGTTCTGCGGAGACAACGGCTTCATAATGACTGACGAGGAAATAGAGGCGAGCAATCCCGCCAAGAAGGATCAACTGGGATCATTCAAAACGGTGAGATGTGTGCTTATGTTTGTAGAGCCATGCAATAATTCAAATGAATATAATTGTAATTATATATTTTCGTTGATCCCAGTGACGTCCACTAGCATCTGTGGTTAAAGCTTTTCGAGGTTTACCACGAACAAACCTCTTATCCGTTTGGCGGCGGCCAGCGGGCTATATATCATCTGATGCAGTTCTGACAGCGTCACAGCGTCTGCGGCTCGTCCGTGACGGATTTTACGTTTCTCCCGCGCCCATTTGTGTTCGCCACAGCTGCACTGCCGCTGTTAAACACTCATGGGCTTAGCCGCTCGTATGTACGGTGTACGCCTATCGTGTTCGAGGAGATGGACGGCCTCGTCGCAGTTTATTGCCGAGTGTTCTCGGAAAGGTTCGACGATTCTGCGAAGCTGAAGGCTGTTGCTGCAGTGATGGAACGGCAAGGCCGTTTAGACGTCCCCGTGCTCTCAGAACAGAATTCTGCCGCCACCAGATGTCCTGAGAATAAGAAAAGCTCACTCCCGATTTGTTTGTCCTTATACCTACAATAGTTTTGAGTTCAGCTACCCGGTTACAGTCATTTTTTTACATTTTTCCTGTTCTGCTTTTTTACCCGTATTGGCCTTCGGGAGCTGTTTAAATTTTAAACTAACTATAAGTATACATTCAATACACTTTCTATCCAGCCAATGCATTTTTTATATATAAAATGGTCTTTATTCTTATTTGAATAATTCAGTCATAATTCAACTCTCAACAGACGCTGACCCTTCCATCAACATAACGCTGAAATACTTCCGTGTTCTCCCTAGCCTCCCCGACGCCCTGCGTACCGTATCTAACCTGCACCTGTGCCCCGTATCTGACCTAACCCTCCCCCATGCAGTATTGCCGCGTGCCGTTCGGCGGTCGGGGCGTGTGCTGCCGCCAGCCGGACCCCGAGTGGCCGGCCGATACGCCAGTGCCCCGCTGCGGCCACAGCCACCACATCCGTCTGCCAGGGGATGAGGACAAGCACGCGCGCGAGACGCTGTTCGGTGAGTCCGGGCGATCCCGTTCCGTGACATGGGGCTGGGGTCGTCGTGATGGAAGTGCTTTGGGAAAGAGATGTGAAACTGTCTGTGGTCTGTTAAAAGGTAACGTGACGTTCAGGTCACTTAAGAGTCTTTTACACGGGCTTCGCTTTATTTATTCGGTGTCTTGGACTTACTTGGATTGATGTATGTAAACATTGGATGATAATGGTTGTTGAATTACGTTTCAACGGTTGTCGATGTTTTTGCATGCTATTGCAGGCGAGATTCCGTGGCAGGCGACTATTTTCGAGAAGGGCACGAATCGCTTCATCTGTGGAGGCACCATCGTCAGCGCTAAAAATGTCCTCACCTCCGAGCACTGCACTCAAAAGTAAGGACAAAACATTCTCACTTCCTAGCACTTAACACAAAAGTAAGGACACATCAGTGTTATCTCCGAACATTGCACTCAGAAGTAAGGACAAATATTATTACCTCTGAGCACTGCGCGCAAAAGGACAAAAACACCTGCACCATCAAGCATAAAGCACTGCACTCAAAAGTCAGGACAACAACATTCTAACCTTTGGGCACTGCGCTCAACATTATTACATTTTTAAGTCCTTCCGCTCAGCTTCGAACCTGCTCATAATCACGTTGGTTTATGAATATGAAAATATTTACCACCACTCCACTTCCTCTTTTAAGCTGCATACACTTGGATTTACATTTTTTATTAAATATCAACAGCCACTGACTTATCTGCGTAAATCGTTAACTTCATAATTACGGTTCTTACTACTTTTATCAGAGGTATAATATATTGGATTTTTAATGCAGATGGCGTGATTTCAGAAGCTCAGCTTAGGGGCGCTCAGGGAGCTGCTCAAGCCGACCACGCATACGCAATGCGTAATGCGCATACACAATGCGTATATTTTAATACCTCTACCGTTTTATTAATTCTTACATTTCATGTTCTATTGCCGCCATTTGATCCGCTGACGTCTTTCGGTTGAGAACATATTTTCATAAATAAGCTCTTTTTTGCCAAGCCGGCTCTCCAAGTCACAATAAGATGCCGCCAGCTTCACCGAGCCTGAATGACGTCCGTAGACTGAACAATATGTGCTAATCCGACAGATAATGCTCGTCAGTAAACATTTCGGGCTGCCGACACGGCGCTCGTGTTAGCTGACAAGTTATAAATCAGTCTCCTGAACGGTTTTATAACTCACAGTACCATCTCCAGTCTGAGCATTACGCGGCTATGATTTGAATTTTTACGTAGGTTCGACTGTGCAAAGTACTCAACATGTAAGTACCAAATCGGGCTTTACCCTATAGCATTTAAGCCAGATTTAGCTGTCAAAGAAGCAAAGACGTTACAAAAGTAATGCTTTAAGTTTTGCCCGTGGGAAGAAAAAAAAAGAATTTTGTCAATATCATGGCATGCAGTTTTAAAAGAAGCCCTTCAAACTCCTGACGACAAATCCGCCCTTTTGAGCAGTCAGTTCTATTTTGATCATGCTGCCGGCAGGTACCACAACACGGACATCTACGTTCGGGTGGGCGACTACATCATCCACCAGGAGAGCGAGCCGCTGCCCCACCAGGACCTGGACGTCTACTCCATCAGAACACACCCACGTAAGCAGAACATCCGCCGGCGGCCTTGGCCGAGCCGTGGCGTCGTGCAGTATCACCCCAGCTCCTCAATCAAGGTGTTAATGTCACAAACGGCGGCGTTAACAATGTTTAGAGAGACCGACGTGACAAACGTATTGTCATAGGTAATGAAGCCTTATCTGAGGTGCGTCGTAGACATTTTGGGCTGTTACGTGGCATTGAACGAAGTGTCGGTGGATATCGTTGTATTGTAATACGATAGATCTACTCACTGTATTTATTTCTTGGGTAATTACGGAGCGAGCGAAGCGAGCGGAGTCTTTCCTTAGATTAACGATGTCCGTGAAGTTAGCGTCAGCAACAACAACGAATACAGCGTCGGATTCAGAATCGCTTAAAAAAACTCATATTAGGTCAATTGGGGGACAGGGAGCAAGAATATGACCTTTATTTGGCCCTAGCTCTTACCCCTTACCCCTTAATCGGCCCTTAAAGGAAGGGGCGCGTCAAAAGTGCCTCAAGGGTTCGTCTGATCGCCAAAATAAGGGTCGCAATCGATTCCCCGGGTCAATATCTAGCCGCAGCCTCGGGTTCCAGATGTGTGCAACTTACCCCTTACCCCTTAGGGCCGATTAGGGGTAAGGGGTAAGTTGCACACATCTGGAACCCGAGGCTGCGGCTAGATATTAACCCGAGGAATCGATTGCGACCCTTATTTTGGCGATCAGACGAACCCTTGAGGCACTTTTGACGCGCCCCTTCCTTTAAGGGCCGATTAAGGGGTAAGGGGTAAGTTGCACACATCTGGAACCCGAGGCTGCGGCTAGATATTGACCCGGGGAATCGATTGCGACCCTTATTTTGGCGATCAGACGAACCCTTGAGGCACTTTTGACGCGCCCCTTCCTTTAAGGGCCGATTAAGGGGTAAGGGGTAAGAGCTAGGGTCAAATAAAGGTCATATTCCTGCTCCCCGTCCCCCAATTGACTTAATATGAGTTTTTTAAGCGATTCTGAATCCGACGCTGTATTCGTTGCTGTTGCTGACGCTAACTTCACGGACATAGATTAACGGAAATTTCTGAGTATGAGCGGCCGGCCGGCCGGCCGTGCGGACGCTTTTGCGAGGCTTATATCTCAGCAACCACTTGACCGATTTACATGCGGTAATTTTTGTAGGGTAGCTTCATTCCTTCTACCAAGTATTGGACTATTCCCGATGCATGTGGGTGACCCCTTATGCGCGTGCCACGTGCAAAACGAAGAGGTGTCAGTTTTGGAATTGTTGCAATATCTCGGTAACTACTAGGCCGATTGCGCTGAAAGTTGGCATGTAGGTAGGCACCCACTAGGCAATGCATATCCATGTGCCAGAGTTCGGGTGCTACTGCACGTGCGCACGTGCAGGGGTCGTTTCCAGATCTCGAGAACGGCTGGACCGATTGCGCTCAAATTTGGTACACAGTTAGGGACCGGTTAGTAGGGTGCCGTGCACAAGTCAGTTGGGACCCATTTTGCACGTGCGCACGTGCAGGGTGCCGCTTCCAGATCTCGAGAACGGCTGGGCCGATTGTGCCCAAATTTGGCACATCGCTAGAGACCGGTTAGTAGGGTGCCGTGCACAAGTCAGTTGGAGTTACCCCCTCGCAATTTCGCACGTGCAAGGCCCACCCTCTCGCTCGCTCCGTTAGTCGCCCCAAAAGGCGTTATACTGGTTCTATAACTGTCTCATAAATGAATCATATCAACCAATATTATGCGTAAGGTTGAGCTTATTTTTCGGCAAAGTTTTTCTTAATCAATGCCTACAAATTGACAAGCTCTAATTACATTTAACGCCAAAGGATTAGCGTCAAATCGATTATTTGTACTTTTAGCACAACACCATGACGTTTTTCATCTGTCATTTTCGCAGGTACGGGAGCGCTGTTTAACGACATTGTGGTGATGCGCCTGGTGGGAAGCATCCAGTTTGACGCGCACGTGCAGCCCATCTGTTTGCCGGAGCAGGACCAGCGCTTCGAGGGCGCCCGCTGCATCATCTCTGGCTGGGGCAAACCGGCCTTCGTCGGTGAGTGGTGAACAGCAATTGACCGGGATCGTTACGACTCCCAATGGGATTTCGATTAATGCGACAAGAAAAAGAAACTATATAGACATCTGAAAGCAAAGTACTGTTATGCAACGGTCTCGGCATAAGCATCTCTTGAACCGTCTGCTGACTTTAAGCAGCAAAGATGTCCACAAAATACTTACATGCGCTAAAATGCTTAGCATTAGAAGCTCATGCGTCGATAAGCTGCTGAATTAATCGGTAAAAGCTTCCCTTTGAGTCACAAAAGCTATGATTTTCAAAGATACCATCAAATTAACTGATTATCAAGATAAACAATCAAATAGTTTGATAAACGTGAGACAATCCACCAGCCTTTTAAGCTAACCGGAGTCTTTAAAGCTCGATACTACACCCTTGAACTTTATTTCGAAACAACATGGTTACATAACACATGATTAGGGCTACTGCCGTCACCAACCGCACCTGAGCTCCGGATATCAATCTTGCTCGTCAGGTAACTACTCGGAGCGGATGGAGAGGGTCGAGGTGCCCGTGGTGAACCGGGACGTCTGTGTACAGAACCTGAGAGACACCCACCTGGGACACTTCTTCCGGCTGGACGACAGCATGCTCTGTGCCGGCGGAGAGAAGGATGCTGACGCGTGTAGGGTGAGTGCGGAGGGTAAGGAGCTGGCATCAGAGGAATCAGGAGGGGAGCGAGATGGAATCATTGATAATGTAAGCTGGGAAGAGAGAGTTATGCAGGCGTGATAAAATAAGTAATCCAGAAATGCAGACACCTACTTTAGAGCCAAAATTTGAGGGTGATAAAGGAGAACAAACACCGACAAGAGATAAGACGGGGGGAGAGGGGCGCAGCTGACTCAAAATAAATTTGGGTAGAAAGATGCAGTCACCCTCCGGTTGAGACTATGCAGAGAAGAGGGGTGCTCGCGACCGCTCGGTATGGTATCGCGGACCACTACCGAGCGCCACCTGCCGGTCTGTCCGCTCACCCCTGCCTCGCCGTGTGCCGCACGGCGACGCCTGTGATCGGCCCTCTGGTCTCTCCACTCACCCCTGCCTCTCTACCCCTCAGGGTGACGCCGGCGGCCCGCTGGTCTGTCTACTCACCCCCTACCCCCTGTCTCACAGGGTGACACCGGCAGCTCTCTAGTCTCTCCACTCACCCCTCACCCCTGTCTCCCACAGGTTGACGTCGGTGGTCCTCTGGTCTCTCCACTCACCCCTCACCCCCTCTGTCCTTCAGGGTGACGCCGGCGGCCCGCTGGCCTGCCTGGCTCACCCAGTCCTCTGGCCTGCTGTTTACCCCGCCTGTCTCCCACAGGGTGACGCCGGCGGCCCGCTGGCCTGTCGCTCCGCCGATGGCTCGTACGTGCTGGCCGGAGTGGCCGCCTGGAGCGTCGGCTGCAGCCGCCACGGAGTACCGAGCGTCTACACGGGGGTTAGTCGGACGCTGTCGTTCACATCGCACTACATCACTGGCGCCGAGTACCATCCGTTTTACAGGAGCAACAACGGCGTTACGCAGTACTACTGAGCGGGTGTACTTCAGAGTACCGGAGGATTATCGATCACTCGGTACTACTCTGACCAGCCCAGCATTATGGGCGACAGTTCTGCTCCTGTGCTGTGCTCTGGGGTCTTGCGAATGCTGGACGAAAAGTGTTTGTTGCCAGAAGTGAGTGTCCTTCACTTCATTTCGCTGTCTTTTTTGTGTGATGGCAGCCAGAAAAGTTAAGCAAACTTCGATCATTCCTTTGTTTGACCGTCTGAGCCAGGCTAACAAAATATAATTTTTATTGCTCTTTTTTTTTTGTTGGGTTAGGCCCTTTCGGTCGACAAGACCATTGCAGAGCCGGAAGGATGATAGGAATTAGGGGGAGACATTGGTCTGGGCAGGCACCCTAGTGAGTCACCGGGGCTGAGCCCGTCCAGAGGACAGGCCACCCAGCCCCAAGGCACTCACTGCACCCGGCTACGGGGTGCGCTCCCTCAGGAGCAGCGGTGCCGCTCCAAGGGAGCAGCCCGCATGAGATAAAGTTGCCTGTCCAGCCCGGAGGGGGGTTGCGGTCAATAATAACAATAACAAATAATAACACTTCGCAAATTAACAGGTAAGACAGTTGACAGCATCATTCCACCGCTAGAAACGACTGACGGAAAAGTACTGACAGACGACTACGAAAAGGCGACATTGTTAAACGACTACTTTGCCAGTCAGGCAAAGCTCGACATTCCAAATTCGCACACCGTACCAATGGACAACATAGGACACACGACGATTCCCACCCTCGGTACAATTGAGACAACTGAGAGAGAAGTCCTACGAATCTTAAACTCCCTTGACTCTAATAAATCCACTGGCCCGGACAAAATCCCAGTAAAAATATTAAAATTATGTGCACTCATCATAGCAGGCCCACTTTCGAAATTGTTTAATAAGTCTCTCGCGTCTGGAATTTATCCTTCAACGTTTAAACAGGCCAATGTGAAACCCATATATAAAAATAATGGATCACCATCTGATTATACCTGTTACCGACCCATCAGTCTTTTATCTTCCCTTTCAAAAGTTTTTGAAAAAATTGTCCACAAACGCATTTATGATCATTTAACAGAACACTTATTATTGACTGACAAACAGAGTGGATACCGGAAAAAGCACAGCACGGAACAACAATTACTTTATTTGACCCATAACATGCACAAATCACTCGACTCAGGACATGACTTCACAGTAATTTACCTGGACATATCAAAATATTTTGACAAGATCTGGCACCAAGGACTATTATACAAATGCAAACATGACTTTGGCATAACTGACTCACTGTTAAAATGGTTGACTTCCTACCTCAGTGACAGACGACAACGAGTGCAAATAAACAACACCTTTTCGAACCAACAAATTGTTAACGCTGGCTGTCCTCAAGGCTCTGTACTCGGACCTCTCTTAGCCTTAATGTATCTTAACGGAATTCAACAAAACATCGACAATGAAATTTTACTTTTCGCAGACGACACATCTCTTCACGCATCCCACTCAACGACAGACCTCCACGACGTAGAACTTTCACTTCAACGCGACCTTGACGAAATATATAAATATGGCAGAAAATGGGCAATTACATTCAACACAACAAAGACAGTCCAGCAAACATTTTCACGTAGAAATAATTTCACAGCACCACGTCTCACATTTGGTAGGAATCCCATACCCATTCATGAAAACCATACTCATCTGGGATTAACATTCTCCAATGACCTACATTTTCACCATCACATCAACAAAATTTGTAAAAAGGTCAACCAATCACTAAGCCCACTATATCCAATTGCACAGTACGTACCCAGGCCCATTCTCGACCAAATTTATAAGACGTATATCAGACCACACTTCGACTATTGCGACACAGTATACGACGGACATATCACGACACACGACGCCATGCGACTCGAGAGACTACAAAACAGAGCGGCAAGACTCGTGACAGCAACCTTATTTAGAACACCAACTGACAAGCTTTTACTCGACTTAGGGTGGGATAGACTATCGACGAGAAGACGCATGCATAGAATAACACTTTATCACTCATTCAACAGCCACGAAGAGTACACACCACAATATATTAAAAATACAATGCCTCACACACGCGCTGAAAACACCGGACGAGTCTTAAGGAATGCCAGTACACATACAACGACACCTAGCCGGACCACTTCGTACCATAATTCATTTTTTCCATTAACGGCTAAACACTGGAATGATCTCCCCGAAACCATCCGATCCCTGCCACGAACATCCTTCAAAAAGACCATTTCTGAGCGGCTGGGGGTGACCAAGCCTCCAAAATTTTATGAAACTGGGTCTAAATTGGGAAATATTTTACACACAAGACTAAGAACCGGAATGAGTCACCTGAACTCTCATCTCTTCCAAATTCAAAAAAGTGAAACATCAATGTGTGCTTGTGGCTTTCCAAACGAGAACGTTCGGCATTATATCCTTGACTGTGCACTCTACGAACCACTAAGGCTAGAAATGTTTCAAACTATTTCTTATCAAATAGGTATTGAGCTAAATGAAATTTCTCCTAAGCAAAAACTTGACTTTCTTATTCACGGTGAAACTCTGGACGATGAGAGCGGCTGCGCGGTCGCACATCTCTTTCAAAAATTCATTTTATCATCAAACCGGTTTACAGAACACTAAATTCAACACCAAGATACCACCTTGATCTAGGTTGTCAGGCTGCGGTTGGACGTGGCGCTCCGGGCTGACCGTGCGGTGGCTCGCGCACACTGCTTTACTGCTCGGTGTCTGTCGTGGCGGCGACAGCCAACTCGTATACTTTGAGTTTTGCCTATCAAATGTTTTCTGTATCTTAATTTTAGGATCTCATCTGGTATGTTTTTGTCTGTTTGTTTGTATTTTCTTCTTCCAGAGTGATGCTCAAACTCAAGCGCTTTGTGCTTTTGCATCCCTCTGCTGCATTCTTCCGGAATCTTTCTGTCTTTGATAATAAACATTGTGTGTGTGTGTGTGTGTGTGTGCGGCGTGGAGGAGAAGGATTTCAGTATCCCGAGGATAGAAGCACGGATGGGTATTATTGCTCTTCATCACAAAAAGCACCTATCTATCGCCATGCTGGTGCCCATTGCGCCATTTGTCTTCCGTATCGCATGCAATATAGTTCGTCAAATGTCTCAATAGACGAATGAGTCCGTGTACCGTACACTCAGCGTGTAAATGATAATTGCTGGGACCTGTATAACAGCATTTGATGGAGCCTTGTACCTATGATCGATAGAATGTCAAACTCAACTAGCAGGATTGTCATGAGTACCCAGCCTAAGAAGTGAGGCCGCTGCAATTATTATCTATCTGTGAACCTCAGCTCCGTCCGAAGTACGGGACGTATTGAGCGAGTAATGTCACTTGTCTGGAGCGAACAATGGAAATGGAGACGGCGCCTACATGTGACGACGCGGATGCTTAAAATAAAATCACCTATTGTGCTACGAGGAAAATACCAGCCCTGATAACCCGATCAGACGGCCGGCCTGGAGCTTACTGTTTAGCGATCATTATTTAACAGCGCAGTTTTGTCGTGCTAGGATGTTGATTCGTTACATACCAGTCGAAAATACGAGTCGAAAGGCTTGTATACCAATATGCTTTATAAATGGGATAAATATAGCGCGGAAAGTCTGAGTCAACTTGTCGCGATTGTGTGACGAGTTACTAGCATAGAAAGCAAGAAAATCTAGGTAGATTGGGATTTTCTGTGAAAACGTCTACTGTGGCAGTATCCAGGCCAAGTTCGTATGCATAAGAGCATTTAATCTTGGAAATTCCATTTACCGGTAGGTCAACAGTAAAATATCATCGACACCTCATGAATATATTGCGTAAGATCAGGGTGTAAGCTTAGAGCGACCTTTGAATCACCATCCCGTGAAATTTGCGCAAGGTTTCAAAGATGTTCCGATGAATTGAATCACACCGACCATGTGTGACCGACTTGTGCCGGTTTTCCCCCACCCTTCCCAAGGTCGGACGGTGGCTGACCCAAATTGTCACCGAGCACAGCCGGCTTTGTCAGATCCAATACAGTTGCACAACGCACGCGAGGCACATTGACCATATTCAGCTCGTCTGTCGCTGCAAACCTGGGTGATCAGCGTGCGACCTTGGCTACGGCCTTCACTCTCTTCTGATGCAATTACCGGCACGGGAATCGGCATTCGGCACTCAGTTACCGGAAAACAGTCGGTGACTCAGATGAATTAGGTGAGTCATGCCATAGTGAGTCAGATGCAGTTGTTATTGGTGTTATTCCATGAGGTTGTTGATTCGACTTGTTAATTTTCCATTCATTGAGCATTTTTGAATATTTGTCCTCTGACATCAAATCGTACATTCATCACAGCGTCGCTTTTTGAGACAAAATGCATTCCCTTAGCAAGAAGCGACTCGCTCGTATGACCCGTACATTCGTAACTTACACAATCCTCTGGCTACTGCACAATTTCTTCCTTGCGCGACCGTTTGGTGCGTTTTGTCGCTCTTTATGCTTACCTAGCGTCTAAAGTTGCCATGGCCGGTCAATTTCCACAATTACCCGGCAAGCATCAGCGGACATTCAGGGTCTTTCCTGGCGGATACATTCGACCAGCCAGCCGGAAGCGACCGCACTGGAAAGCCCACGTCATTCGGACGGCTTTGTGGAGACGATACGGCTATTATGTGGTCATTATGACGTCATAGGTACCATTACACAGGTGCAGTGGAGCGAACCAGTCCCGTTGGATGGGAGGATCTATGGGACGTTATACGCTATATATGGTGGCAGAGAGGGACCACCTGTTGTCGGTGACTAGAGAGGATCCACGGGGTGTCAATGGTCAAACAAGAGGCCGGGAGGATTTAGTCGTGAGGATCCACTGGACCTTACACAGATGACTGAGGAAACACGAGAAGAGGGGTTGAAAAGGTCACAAAGTTGTCTGACTGCACTCGTTATCAACCTATTTAAACAATGAAGACGATTTGATCGTAAATATCATTTCCTTTTTGAGTCCGCAGATTGTGCTTGGCCATCTGCTGCTGCAACGCATTCCACAGTGAGCTGTGATCGGAACCCCCGCCCTGCAGTGAGCTGTGACCGGCCGGCAGGCGGATCTTCGCCGGCAGAACAGATGTCACGGCCGCCGCCGCAGCCGCCCGGGCGTGATTTCCGTCCTTTGCATACCTACGGACACGTCCGTAGTTTCTGCGAACTGTGACGTGACTCCGTCATTGAGATTCCTGTCTGAGTAAGGCGGCCCACCCATTAGCGTCATAGAACCGTGCAGCAAAACAGCGAAGCGCCTGTCACTTTAAACACTTTGCATTCAAAGTATTCATACCTATTTGCTAATGAGGGTGCACGTAGATATATCAAATATGAAATAGCATTCGAATGGCGAACGATGCTCGTGAGATAGGTTGGCCACCAAGTCAATTGGACTCAATAAACAGGTCTTATTTTGTCGAGTCATTATACGATAAACGTTCTTCAAATTAAAACGGTAATTACATATACGAGTATGCGACTTCTCTCTTATTTCTTATTTCTCTTCTCCTAGATGGGTGATCTAAAATCACGATCCAGAACAGCCAATAGCTATGGAAAGGTACATACAACATAGCCTTCAAGTTGAGATCATCATTGTAATGATCCACCTACGAGCGTCCTTATTTGTTTCAAGCCCCGAATTAGAACGGTCGAGGATAAAGGTCGGATGACAACTCGGTGTATGGAATAAATTCACGTAAGGCTGCGGTCGAGGGCGCGGACGGGAACGCATCGGCCCTGGATTCATCACAGGCACCTAAGCCGCTTTGAGCAGCCCAGGCTTTGTGGTTTATGAATTGCAAGTTGATGAGCATGTGGTCACAATCCCTGTTCGAAACAACTATTATCCGCCCACACTCGAGACGTTGGTGAATGCTTGGGTGAATGCTATCAACCGAGGCGTCAAGAGGCGTTATATAAGTATGTACTTTATGCTCCGACACACGGCGCGTTTTCCATAGCTGGGATTAACTCAGCAACATAGATATCATTTAGCAATTTCTTGACGTTATAAGTAAAAACGTACGACTTAAATCACTAATGTGAATAGGGTTAAACGAATGAAAAATATGCATATATGGACTTCTTCATCTCGACGCTATTGTCTCTTTATTAGCGCTACAATTACCCCTAATGAGTAATGACACCTTAGCTTTAGTTTTTTTTAAACAAATTTATGTTAAAAAAACATCTTGATTCAAACACGCTTACCAACTAATCCTGTGAATTCTTCAGAGTATTGGAAGACACGCATCTCTACTCAAGAATCGTCAAATTACCAATGTTGCGGTGGATCAAATAATGTTTAAGACGTTAAGAACATATTTCTATAAAGTTTCACTTAAAAATTATCCAAGACTACTAGATGTAAGAATATCGCCAAAAATATGACTTATGGTTCGCTGGTCCGTCTTTGCCAATTGCCACCTACTCGCAGTGCCAGTGGGCTCCAATTACGTACTGCCAGTACACCCAGCACGTGACAAGTAGAAATAAAGTATCGATTATGCGACATAACTGCTCGTATGCCGATAGACGTGGCGGCAATCCTCCCAAACATACGTAACACTCTCCCTGCGAAAGAAAATGATATGTTTAACTAATTAGACAATCCAACGTGATTCGTGTTTTTTTCCATCTCGATGAATGCCTCACCTGCTCTTTTCTCGAGTGTCACCGTCCTGCCTCGTCGAAGCCGGTGACCGAGCTCCCAGTCCTACCTGGTCGAAGTCAGTGACCGAAACCCCATTTTCCCTGGTCCCAGCCATTGGCCGAGACCTCGGTCTTACCTGGTCACAGCCGGTGACCAAGACCCCAGCCCTACACCTGGTCAAAGCCAGTGACCGAGACCCCAGCCTCGCCTGATCTCTGGGAATGCCTGAGTCGAGCCCACCCTCCCTCGTCGAAGCTGCAGTGACCGAGATCCCAGCGCTACGGTCGTAGCCGGTGACCGATACCTCAGTCCTACATACCTCGTCTAAGCCGGTGACCGAGACCGTGGCCCTCCCCGGTCGCCCACGTAGCCGGCGCGCGGGTAGCCTTGAACCATGTGACGGCCGCGCGCTGTCCGGTGGATCCTCCGCCGGCGGCGCGGGGTGGCGCGCGCGCGGCGGGCGCCGGCCGGCCGGCCGCCAGTCGTCCCGGGAGGCCGCCGGTATGAAGACGACTGTGCTGTGTCTGATAGTGGCGCTGTGCGCGGCGCTGGTGGGCGCCGCGCCGAACCTACTGCCGGGAGACCCGCGACTGGCGGGCGGACATCACCATGGACTACACCACGGCGGTCACCACGGCGTGCATCACGACCAGCTCGGAGCCGGCAGTAACCCGGCTGGTTCCTTCGCCGGGGTCGACTTCGGCGCCGGGATCGAGCTGCTGCTGAAGAATGTGCTACCCGGCGAGCATTACAACCCGTTCCTGCCTAGCTACAGGCCACCGGCACACCTGGCCTCGATCCAGGGGCAGGGCCAGCCGCAGCGGCAGCAGCAGCAACAACAACAACAACAACAGCAGCAGCAGCAGATACAACAGCAGCAGCAGCAGCAGCAGCAGCAGCAGCAGCAGCAGATACAGCAGCAGCAGCAGCAGCAGCAGACGGGTTTCATCGACGCCGGTTTTGTGCCGGAACAGATGGAGCTGAACGTGAACCCAGGCCAGGGCAGCTCGGGCCCCAAGGGTCCGCTGGTGGCCACCTGCGCCTCTGGCCTGGTGTGTGCGCCCGAATCGCGCTGTGACCCGTACACGGGCTTTGTGATCGGCACTCTGAGCAACCGTCCTCCGGCCGACCCTCGCCAGCCGACGGTGGCCCTACAGCAGTGTCAGGGTGCCGCCGGGCCCGGAGTCTGCTGCCGGGATACTATCGGGGCGTTCCAGACGGGCCCCAGTCCTGTTCAGCCCGGTCCCATCCCAGTCCAGCCTGTCCAGCCCGTGCAGCCCGTGCAGCCCGTCCAACCCGTGCAGCCCGTGCAGCCTGTGCCCGCCGTCCCCTTACCGGTGCAACCGGTCACCGGTGGAACCTCTTCCGGAATCAAGACCGGTGGTGGCTCGAATCCGTTCACCGGCAATCCTTTCCTGAGCGGTGACCTCTTCGGAGGCTCTGGCAGCGGCAGCAGCGGCGGCGGCGCTGGAGGCGGCGGCGGCAGTGGCATTAGCAGTGGTGGTGGTAGCGGCAGTGGCATTAGCAGTGGTGGTGGTAGCGGAAGTAGCAGCACTGGAACTGGCGGCAGTGGCTCCGGTAGCAACAGTGGTAGCACCGGCTCCGGCAGTAGCAGCGGTGGTGGCGGTGACTTCGGAAGCCTCGGCGAGCTGGTGGCCTGTGACCAGGACCAGCGGTGTGTGGACAACAACCTGTGCGGCGATGACGGCTATGTCATCACGGACGGCAGCGACCTCATCAACATCCGACGACCGACCAACACGGTAAGGGGCAAGGGTGGGGGGGGGGATGTCTCGACATAGAAACGTCAGTCTGGCTAGACGTCCGTATGAATGGTGCCCAACTGGCATTACCGTGTAGGCTTAATAATATGTGGTAAACTTACTTACATTTTCCGTGATTTTCGAATTTAACTTTACCGCCTCTTGTGAAAAATCCTTGGTGTTGCCAGCGTAATCAAGCTACCTATTATTTTCTCTTTGGACTTTCCGGACATGATGCTTAGTGCTTACCCCTTCACATTATCTTCACCGTTAATATATGAGTCATCTAACGGACATCTAAAGCCTGCATTAAAGGGACACTCCCACCTTAACATAAGTTTTGAGTTGAGATAGCCAAATTGGTGGCCATGGCCTGCAAATACCGGTTTGGGCACTCACAACATCGAAAAATGCTTTAATTCGAAGATATGGAATTTCAAACTTGCAGTTTTCGGATTCTAAGGGGCTAATGCATTGGAATGCCCCCTTAGAATTTGTGACGTCAGCGGAGATCTAAAGATTTTTAAATCTTAGACTAAAACCATCGTTAACACGTGGTGGTATACGCTGCTTTGCGCGCAACGTCTGCCGCACTTAAAGGCTGCCAAATTATTGCTTCCAAATAAAGTCGCTAGTAACAGGGGAGATCCCAAAAAGTAAACAAAAGTAAAAGCCTAATATCTTGAAAACCAGTGAATATTTTTCGGTGAAATTTGGTAGATATTCGTTTTCTCTCTTTCTGAACCAAGGGACATCACTTTCATGCCAATTCATTAACTTTTTTGAAGGTGGGAGGGTCCCTTTAATGCGTCCAAGATTTGAACATTAGGGACATACGTATAGGTACTCGGATTATATACCTACCGGTCCGTAGCAAGTCTCCATAGCACTTCCCCAACTCAGACGCTTACACGTAAAAAAGCGCAGAACGTTGCGTGTTCCGTGTGATGCGCCGTTTGTTACCGGAATCAGTACGAGTGAATGCATCAAAAGTGCGATGTTAACCCTCGCCGGCCGAGGGCGGGTGCCGCTCCCCCCCCCCCCCATAGGGTTTTTTCGCGATAGCTCCGAACACGCTGGCGATAGAGAGCTGAAACATGGCATACCTGACCTTTGATTCATGCCGGATCTTTTGACACCAACCGCTTTTTTGGGTCAGGTCAGGTCACTGACCTATGACGTCATAAGTGAACCTCTGCACGGTCTTCAGATGTCGCAACTTCGCAACGCCCTCACTGCCAGAGGAGATGTCACAGGGAAATGAAACTTGCAGGATCTAGTATCCATTATGAGTCTCACAACTTGTATGTCTCTGATTTTTCCTAAAGGTCATATGAGGTCAGGTCATTTTCGTGACATCACCATTACCTACCTACCGATAAGTCAATGGGGGAAAAATGAAAACTGCTATTCAGGCGCCGGGAACGATCTCCAACTATCTCAAGCACACAGAATCGTGATTTGATGCACTCTTTGCAAGGTTAGATGCGTCACTTTTGCAATGTTGACCTTGCGTGACGTCATTTATGACGTCATCAAGATCATATTAGTTTTTCGTCAATAACTCCCGATCAAATTGAGCTAGCGAGTCGGGGAAGCCACCAATGGACTCAGGAAGACCTGCGAATCGAATGATATGCGACATGACCTCTTTCGACCAACTTCGTGACCTAGGGGTGCTGACCTGACCTTGACCTGAGGTCAACACCCCAGGTTGACCTGACCCGAACAAAAAGTATATCACTCGACGCGCCTGAGCAAGGCGAACACGATGCTGCCAAAATCGCGGCTCTGCGGCCGTTTTTTGCGAAGTTATTCACCAAAAACTGAACCGTACCTTGGGGCACTTGACTTGACCTCAGACGTCACCGGTTGACCTAGGACCTTAAAATCGGGTACCAATCTCTTGTGTCTCGTAACTCGTTTTTTCCGCGATGCGCTAGCTCTACCAGGGGCGAAACGGCGAGGGGGTCGTACCCGCCCCCCCCCCCTCGGCCGGCGCGTATGTAGAAAACCAATAGGTCCGGCGAGGGTTAAAGCCAGCTCCGACTGACTTCGAGTATTCATGATAAACGAATACCCCGAAATTCAGGTGACGTTAGGCTGAAGGCACGACTTCAACGTCGGCGAACTTACGCAGAATTGCCATTAGGTTCTGTTACTGCTTTTCTGCCGACCATGCGTCCCAGTTCCAATGGAAAATAGCGTCTTCTGGATCATTTTTGTTATGTCTTTATCTTTATATTATCCCCGCTCTCAGTTGCCCTCGACCTCCCTTGACCCCCCTTGTATCCGTCCCTTATCTGTGCATTCAAGTAAACGGAGTTTTTTACGGTACGCTTACATACCTACTGCAATTGCTGCGACTGTTTTATGTTACTGTACTGTGAGTTGTGAACTTTGAGATTGACCGCAACCACATCGGCCTAATCGTATATGTAACTCGTCGTACGGTGACCTTTGGGTGTTTGACCTCATCTGTAAGTACTCACAACCACCGGTCCGGTCCTCAGTTCTGTTTCACGCCGGTCGGTGACACAGGCTCGTGCTGTCGGGACCGGCCGGGCACGGGGCCCACCCGGCAGCAGACGGAGATTCGCTGCTCGGGCCGGCAGAGCTGTGTGGAACCGCCGCAGTGTGACGACGAGGGCTACATCATCACTGACGGATCCGGGCTGCTTGACATCAGAAACAATTTCCTCACCACGGTGGGTCACCGACACATCATCCAAACTCCAAGCCACTTTTCACATAAACATGTAGAGGCGCGTCTGTCTCTCTTACTTGCGCTTTTCATCGAGCAAATCGATGCATTTGTTGCATAATTTATTTGTTGACGTTTGTTTTATCTTATGATGTGGATCTTAGCGGCATGTTTGGATGGCAATTGCTGTTATCAGTAGGTGACAATTTGACGTAATTGTTTCGCAGTTCTGTCGGCTGCCAGCCGGCGGTAAGGGCAGCTGCTGCGAGTCCCGCCCCTCCACCTCCTCCACCTCTCGGGAGGTCACGTGTCAGGCCAGCCAGGAGTGCGTCCGGCCGGACCTCTGTGACGAAAACGGCCGGATCATCACGGACGGCTCCGGGCTGCTCAACGCCCGGTTCAACAACAGAGAGGTCAGAATGAACCCCTCACTGTCTCTGATTTCTTGGTGGCGTGTTGCTTGCGTGATATTTTATTCGGTTTGACGCTTTCGAAATCGAATTAATTAGCAATTAACGAATACTAACGCTTCCATATGATTCCGATATTTGTCATGAACATTAACAACCGTATTTTATTAACCGTAAAGCTTATCTCAAGAAGTCGTTGATCAACATGATGGTGAATTGTTAGAACATCCACAGCTGTTATTCCAAACTAAATCATGTTACCTAAACGTCCTCAATATATGCCGTTTTGTGTTCGCCAGTACTGTCTGCTGGCGTCGGGCGGCAAGGGACGTTGCTGCCTGTCCGACTCGTCACCCCAGCCGCCGCAGCGGCAGCAGATCATCTGTGACTCCAGCACGGAGGAGTGTGTGTCTCCCGGCCTGTGCGGCGACGACGGGTACATCATCACTGACGGAAGCGGCCTGATCGACCCGCGCATCACCAGCAGAACGGTGAGTCAAAGTCACCGCATCAACAGCAGAACGGTGAGTCAGTGACCCACGATCACCAGGAGAACCGTGAGTCAATACAGGGATCAACAACAGACGGTGATATGGATCACCGGCAGAAAGGTGGTTATGAAATATGGATCACCGGCGAACGTTGAGCTTGAGTCTCGAGATTGCCTGCGGAACGGTGAGATGATATAGTGATCGCTAGTAGAACAGTTAAAACCTATTGATCACTGCAGAACATTAAATCGGGTCACCAGCAGTCAATAGGGCCGTCAGTCCAGTTAGTCTGATTCCAGAGATCGCGTAGAACAGTGAACTACATAGTCCTGGGATCACCGGTGTTGGAAAGGTATAAGATAGACCACCTCCGTGTTCATCCGTAAGGCCCTTTATCACTGCAGCATGGAAAGGTAAGGCAAGGAGAAATAAGGTGGGCCCCTGCATTATTCCCGCGTTCACCCGTAATCGCGTTATCTCCAGCATGGAACGGTGAGGCAATACCGGGATCACCGGCGTGAACTGGCGAGCCATAGTCCTGGAATACCGGCTGAACGGTAAGACGAACAAATATCTCCAGCATGGAACGGTGAGGTAATATCGAGACCACCGTGGTGAAATGGCGAGTCATAGTCCTGGAATCACCAGCAGCTTGGAACGAGGAACTGTGATAGCCGGGATTCCCAACAGAGCAGCTAAGGACTAAATCCAAGGAACTCCGGGTAAAATCTTAGAAACGAAACACCGTTTTCTGACAAGTTTCATGTAATCTCTTGTGTGTGACTAGATGGGTTTTCCACATGAACTGTTTCGCAACCTCCGCTGTGATTACAGTGTCACGTAGAACACGTATCTAGACAACACGGAAATACACTGATACCTGACATTTTTGAGGCGGCATCGATAGATGTATCAAAATCGCTGGTTCTCCCTCGGCAGCAGTTCCTTGTCACGTACCACCGACACTCAGCGTCGCTGACTGTACGCCCCCGCTCTGTACCGGCAGTACTGTCTGGCCAGCTCTGGCCAGGAGGGTACTTGCTGCCTCCGCCGGCCGGAGCCGCCCTCCACCTCTCGGGAGGTCACGTGTCAGGCCAGCCAGGAGTGCGTCCGGCCGGACCTCTGTGACGAGAACGGCCGGATCATCACGGACGGCTCCGGGCTGCTCAACGCCCGGTTCAACAACAGAGAGGTTAGGCTCAAATCACCAGACTAGCCCACTAGACTGGTAGTCGTAAGGTGGCCGCACGGCCGGCGCGGCGGAACGTTGGCCTTGAACCGTGATACTGCCGGGCCTGGGCGGCTGTTGACGCAGTCTGGCCAATAGATTATGCATGCTCCGATGGTTTCCTGCATTGTGAAATAGACAGGCCCTTGAATTGAAAGACGTCTAGCTGAGTATGCTCTTACATTCCGTCTCTCCTGCTTCATATGACATAGTCGCCCCTTCACATAATGATGCCATTACGCCACGGGTACTTTTATCATGACTTCCGTGTGTACGTAAATCATATTGTGTCGTCAACAACTTATGCTTACATGTCAATCGATTGTACATGTAAATGTTGATGTTGCAGTTTTGCCGCACCCCGGGCGGTGGTAAGGGCCGCTGCTGTCTTCCCGCCGACCCGGAGCCCCAGCCGCTCGTCTGCGGCCAGAGCCTGGACATCAGGATTCTGGGGGTCACCCCCGACTCAACCGAGGCCAACTTCGGTACGGAACTCAAATGGAATCCCGAATCCGCTCCGGCCGGATTGCGGTAGTCATTAGCGGATTGCAAACGCCAGGGTCACGCATAATCCGCCATTAATCTGACCCCCGGGATTCACCAGAAATGCTAACCATCTCGCATTCGCATTATTAACACAGATTGCAAATAAGCCACGCTTTTCGGCAAAACTATTTGCTACATCAACATGGTTAGCATGAAGGTATGTAAGTAGGTACTCAACAATGACTTAGTTAGATAGGTATGTGAGAATTAAAAATGATATTACGACTAACGACGCCGTTATATTTATGTCAAATTCGGCTGCTTTAGCCCAACTCCAACTAAGGTTAGTGTTTTATCCTCCCCGCAGATAACCATATGTCTAGCAGTATGTAGTGGTACCGGTAATGAATCATCCTCCCCTCTACTGCGGTCGTTCGCTGTCCCACCTTCCGTCTCGGCTGAGGTTTTCTTTCGGCGGCTGTCGTGGCCGCCGTTAAAACGACCCAGCGATGTAAGGAATCCTTGTTTACCCGGCTCAGTGACTGACCTTGGATGTCTGATCGGCACGGAGACAACCGGTAATTTAATCCTACGCGTACATCCTGTTTGGAATGCCTGAAACGCACCCAAGGTGCTCAACCTTTTAGTCAGACAGGACGTGAAGAAAGCCCTATTAGCTTAGACTTTGGCATTTATGAATTATATCACCTACAAGAATTGCTTTGCTGACCATCGAATCATAAAGGGACGAGAAATGGGTGGATGAAGGTCTGCGACTATTTGAACATTTTCCACAAGTGCTGCCTTTTTGGCCAGCGTTGCAGTCTCATCTTCGTGTTACCTGCTTAGCCAGAGATGAAGTCTCCATGACTTAATGCATGAAACGGCTGACTGATCGCCAAACGATAACTTTGTATCGTCTTTTGATATTCTCATTTAGTGAAGCAAATTGAGATGATCGAGTAAATTTGCTCCTACTCAACAAATATAGGCTTTGCGCTGTAAAAACAGCTTAGATATCGTGTTTTTCCACGATATTTACATCACCCACCTTCACTGATAACAGCCATCGCCGCGGAAACTGTCGCGAGCTGAGCGACCCCGACGCACCCGGTGGTGTCTCTGACCCCTGCTCCCGCGTCGGTGTTTTGTTTTTCACCCCTCCCTCCCTCCCCGTCCCCGTCAGGTGAGCTGCCGTGGCAGGCCATCATCTCTTACACCAACTACACCTTCATATGCGGCGGATCGCTGGTCGGCCGGCAGCACGTGGTGACGGCCGCTCACTGCGTCCAAAGGTAAGATAGTGGCGATTCACTGCATCCAGAGGTGTGAGAATGACCGTTCACTGCGTCCAAATGTGAGATAATGCCGATTTACTGCGTCCAGAGGTGTGACAATGACGATTCACTGCATCCAGAGGTGAGAAAACCTCTTCACACTGTGCCCAAGTGTAGGAGGATGGTGACTTAGTGCATCGAGAGGTGAGAGAACCGCCTCTCACTGCATCCAGAGGTGAGGGAATCGCCGTACGGTCACCGACACCACCCGGACCCGCCGCCGGGACGGTGGGATTCTCAGGATGACGTCATCAATGGAAGGGTGTTTGCCCACGATACACAACAGCCCGGGCTCTCCGGTCATGAGTTTCCGAGCGGAGGAGATTCCAGCTTCGATTCTTCGCAAACTAAGCCTCCGTCTCTGGCGTGTTTGCCCTGTCTGTTGCTGTGTGTCTGTGACGTAATAGTGACGTAGGTCTGACGTCATGTCTGATGAGGGCTTACCTCGTGACAGAACAGTTAGCTATTCTGAAAGTATGTGTGTTTCCATGACATAAGTTGATCGTACATAGGTAAGCTGGCAATATAGTTCCGCTTATGTCTAGATACGGGAACGGAAATTCCATGGCTATTCAGATCATTCGATGGGATTTCAAAGTGCAGCTTCGGCCTCTTATTGCTTCCTGGACAAACCGTTAAGCGGTAACACTGTTAGCTGAAATGGCATGTTGTAAGTTGAACAAGCTGTGTACGACTTTTCTGTAGTATCACACGATTGAGTGTCGTTAATTGGTAACATTTCCACCCTCCCACCTGCCGGCTGAAATATGAACGGTATACGAACACTGTCAGTAGTCGTGAGTGAACCGTTAACCTTTTTACTGTGTTTTCAGCCTGCAGCCGGGGGCGATTCAGGTCCGTCTCGGAGAGTACCGGGTAAACGCGGAGGACGAGCCACTGCCGCACCAGGACCAGGGCGTCTCCGAGATCCACATCCATCCGCGTAAGTGCCGCCGTCTCGGAGATGCCGCTGTGCAACGGGCAATCCGCTGGTCTTTCTGTGGACGGATATGCGCTTTCCCGAATCACAGAAAAGCGTTAGCGCTTAGAATACGACCTTCATTCACTTTTCAGTATAAAAGATGCTTTTAAGTACCCACCGGCATGACACTTTGTTTCAGTTTGTCGGTTTTGCTCTCCTAATAAAAGCTGTTCACACAATGCTTACGAACACAACTGCTGTTCTATGATCTGACCTCCCTCTGACCCCACTCTGCCCCCCCCCCCCGCGCAGAGTACGAGCGCGGTCCTCTGTTCTACGACCTGGCCGTGCTGCGGCTGAGCTCACCGGTCCAACTGGACAGTCACATTCAGCCCATCTGCCTGCCCACTCCCGGACAGCGGTTCACCGGCCGCTGCGTGGCCTCCGGCTGGGGAAAGGACGCCTTCGAGGGTGAGGCTTGGGTTCTGTAGCGGACAAATTCTTAGTTTACTAGGGAAAGGAGACGAGTTTAACTCCTCTATCGTTTGTGAACAGGAATAATTTCATCAATCTCTTTTGGGCTGAATGTTAAGTTTAACGCTCAGTAGAGACAACTACTTCTTCTCTAGCGTTTATTTCTTCTATTAAGTTTTTCCTCAACCCATCAATTGGTTATATTAATTATTCATCGATAGTTTATGTCTTTACGCATCTCTAACCTCCTAAGCTTCCCACCATTCAGTTGCCTTTTACAAAAGATTATCGCCTTTGAGAGCACTGATGGACCAGCCTGGGCCTCCTAGTCCCGACTAACCTCTATCTATTCTTGGTCACCCGCAGAAGGCCGCTTTTCGACGATTCTGAAGAAGGTGCGCCTGCCCATGGTCAGCCATGAACAGTGTCAGGAGAACATGCGCAATACCCGGCTGGGCAGCTTCTTTGTGCTCAACAAGAGCTTCGTCTGCGCCGGCGGCGAGGAGGGCGTCGACGCTTGCAAGGTAATGTTTTATTCGGGTCGTAAAGCAAATGAACCCTACATGCCATTCTGATGCCTTTAATATGGTATTCGATTATAATTATCTTCAAATATCTATCGTGATTAATTTAGAAAGTCATTCATTTCTTACGTCTTCTTGTTATGTGACCTGACCTGACCCACCGTGCGCCGGCAGGGTGACGGCGGCGGCCCTCTGGCCTGTCCGTCCAACGGCCGCTACACGCTGGCCGGGGTCACCTCGTGGGGTATCGGCTGCGGAGCCAGGGACGTTCCGGGCATCTACGCCAGCGCCGAGGCCGGCCTGGACTTTATCCGGCAGCACGCCGACGGCAGCGCCGTCTGAGCGGGCGGGTCGTCCCCCGGGAGGGAGAGCCTCGGTAGAAAGGGTGGCAGAGGGCAGTAGGCAGAGAGGGCGAGTGAGAGCCGGCGGAGCCGGCTGATGAGGGGAGAAGAGCGCGGTCTTGAAGATTGGTGAGCGTTGTGCGATCGAGTTTGGCGCCTCGGCAGTTGGTGAACATAGATGACTGATAATGTAAGTGTGGTGGTAGGCCGTTCAATCAGTTCCCGATGAAAACGACTGATGGCCGATCGATTTCTATAACTTCCCCTTCTAATGCACACTTCGAAGTTATAATAGTAAAAAGCTATCAAAAGTTTGCGGTGCAGGCTATTATTTTTCCGCCCTCATGCAGAAGGGCGAGTCATTTTCATCTAGATAATTGCACTAAACAATTGCTCGCTGTTAACAGATGCCGACAAAAGTAAAGTCCACGTCCGGTTATTCGTGCGGTGAGTTTTATGCTCCGCTTTCCGTTGAGCAAAGCCCAAAGAGAACAGTATTATTTACTGTCACTCTCTCGTGCTGCTCCAGTGCTTTGTAAAAAATGTATGCTCTTTTACTCTCACACAAATCGTCTTAGACCAATATTGACCGTCAAAGCTGATGGTCGTGGACTCGTGAAGACATGTTTCACTTGTATAATGTATTGCTAGCGTAGCTATTTTACCTTTACAGGCGTGTTGTGGCATTTATGTTCGCTAAATACACCAATGTGTTACCTCGAACTGCTGTTGTTTTTTAATTCGTCTTGCTGAATGTATCATTGTGATGGCAAGCAGGTACAGGTCTCGCGAGATTAAGCGGTAGGTTTTGCACTTTTACATTTCCGGTTATATCTCAGAAACTAATCGATCTACGATGAAGCC
The DNA here is from genome assembly GCF_019059575.1 of Amphibalanus amphitrite. NCBI lineage: Eukaryota > Metazoa > Arthropoda > Thecostraca > Balanomorpha > Balanidae > Amphibalanus > Amphibalanus amphitrite. Next base: position 1,205,120 of record NW_024881515.1, read on the forward strand.
ATTTTACACGATCATGGCCGGCTTGTTACCCAACAAGTCGATCACATCTTCAACACTTAAAAGCTTAAAGGAAATAGTTCACTTTCACGAAATTATTTTTTTTTTGCAACGATTTATTATTTTTTATGTTCAAAATAATCAGCAAAGAAAATAAAACCTTTTTATAACAAAAGATTTTTTTCTCTATATTTTGATATAGGAAGAACTTTTCAGTTTCTGTAAGGCACACGCGATCCAGTATGAAAAGAGCATGGGTCCCGAAAATTCTTCAGAAACAGAGAAATTATCGCAGCCACCGGCATTTGGGCGATCTGCTCGATCTAATAATGTTCCCCTGAATGTCCTAATTGATCAGTACGAGAATTTCTCTAGAGTTCTCGTAGATAATTTCTCTAGTTTCTGAAGAATTTTCGGGACCCATGCTCTTTTCATACTGGATGGAAATATATGCAAGGCACACATCCTCAACGCAAGACACCTTTTTCGGGACGAGAAATAGAATATCTTTGCCTAGGGTGATCGTTGGGCTGTAAAAGCTCCTGATTTATGCTCGTCTCAGCCCAAGCTACGGAACTGCTATTCCAGTTCAAAACCCATGTTAAAAAGTGAACTATTTCCTTTAAAGGGACCCTCCCACCTTAACATTAGATTTGAGTTGAGATAGCCAAAATGGGGTCCCTGGCTCACAATTACCGGTTTCGGCACTCACAACATCGAGAAACGTCTTAAATCGGAAGTATTGAATTTCAAAATTGCAGCATTTTGATTCAGAGGGGCTAATGCTTAGGAATACCCCTCTGAATGTGTGACGTCAGCGCAAATATCTAACGATTTTATGTTTGACTAAAACGTTTTGTAGCACGCGGTGGTATACGCTATTTGCGCGCAACATCTGCCGCAAACGCCGCACTTCTAAAATAAGTCGCTAGAAACAGCGGAGATCCCCAAAAAGTAAACTTACTTACTTACTTACTTACGATGTACGAGAATTTTGAAGGCCCTTAGGCCTGTGGGACTCTGACTTATCGAGCTCCATGACGATATCACTGCCTCAGTCATTGGAGTGGATGGTGTAGAGGAGGTGAGACCAGTGGCGGTCGAGCCTGGACTTGAATTCGTTCAGGGATCGCGCTTCAACCACATAAGCAGGAAGAGCATTCCAGTCATTGACGACCCGGACGCTGTACGCGTTTCGCCTCGATCGGGAAGACGCTCTCGGCTTCAACAGCTTCCAGGGGTGTCCTCTTGTAGTAGAGTCAGCCAACTCAAAGAATGACTCAGGATCGAGGTCAACACCCCCATGAAAAAGTTGGTACGTCATAATCATGTCGCCGCGGCGCCTTCGATAATAGAGTGACGGGAGTTTCAGCGAGCGTAGTCGTTGGTCATATGGTAGGCTCCTAAGTGATGGGATCATCTTCGTTGCTCGTCTCTGGACACGCTCCACCTTTTGCTGGTCAGCGCGATTGAAGGGGCCCCATACGATGTTGCAGTACTCGAGGTGCGGTCGTACCAGGGTCTTATACAGAAGCGGTAGCGTGGTGGCGTCGATGCGTTCGAAGGACTTGTGAATCACCGCGAGCATCTGGGAGGCTCTGGATACCGCTGCAGCGGCTTGTTCACGAAACTTGAGGTCCTGATCGATTTGGACGCCTAGATCACGCTCAACTTCAACCTCAGCAAGCTGGTAGTCTCCAATGGCATATGACTCATATGGAATGCGCTTTCCAACGTGGATAACCTTGCACTTTTGGGAGTTGAAACTGAGGCACCACTTGCTGGACCAGTCGACAGCCGTGGAGATATCCGCCTGGAGCAGAGCCGCATCAGAGGGGTTCTGAACAGGGCGGTAAATCTTCGTGTCGTCCGCGAACATCTGTATCCCGCCTTGCATAAGGCCTGGAAGATCGTTGACGAATAGGACGAACAGAAGGGGTCCCAGGACCGAGCCCTGAGGAACGCCGCTACTGACTGTGGCCCAGTCAGAAGATGAACCGTTCAGGACAACTCGTTGTTTTCTATTGCACAGGAAACTTGTTATCCATCTGAGCAGGTGTCCACCGATCCCATATGCCCTGAGTTTGTGGAGGAGTCTCTGGTGGGGCACAGTGTCGAATGCCTTAGAAAAGTCCAAATAGATAGCGTCCACTGTCTCGCCCCTCTCGATCGCCCTGCTCCAGTCCTCTAGAGTAGCTAGCAGCTGAGTTGCGCACGATCTTTTTGGACGGAAACCATGCTGAGCGTTGTGGAGCTGGCCAGTAGAGACCATATGGTTCATAATGAGGTCCCGAATGATGGACTCCAGTATTTTGCATGGAACAGCAGTCAAACTGACGGGCCTGTAATTTGTCGGCAGCTGTTTGTTCCCCTTCTTGTATATCGGGACAACTTCGCCCAGCTTCCATTCGGATGGAACCTCACCTGACGCTAAGGACATGTTGAACAGCCGTGCCAGAGAAGGGGCAATAGACTCGGCAGTCTCAGAGAGGATTCGTGGGTGGATGCCGTCGGGGCCCGGGGAGCTGGCAGGCTTGAGACCCTGAAGCTTGTTGATGACTGCCTCTGGGGTGATACTTACAGGCTCGAGTTCGGGACCAGAGTACCTCGCATGGAATGGAGGCATAGTGGAGTCTTCGACAGAGAAAACGCTGGAAAAGTACTGGTTAAGAACAGCTGCTTTGTCCCTGTCTTCAGTGGCGAGGGAGCCGTCCGCATGCAGCAGGTGCTCAACCTTGGACCTGGTCTTGGTTCGAGAGTGGACGTATCTCCAAAAGTGCTTGGGGTTCATTTTTATGTCATGCGCCAGTCTGGTTTCAAAGTCAAATCTCAAGTTTCTGGTCATCCGTCTGAGGTCGTTTCTGACTCGAACAAAACGGGCATGATCTATGGGGTCTTTGGTGTGCAGATATTGAAGCCACAAAGATCTTTTCTTCTTCTTCAGCTTGAGTGCCTCTTTGGTCATGTAAATGTTTTTCTTCACTATTCTCCGTGAGACACGAGGGACACACTTGCTGATGAGGTTCATGAGCAGACTCTTCCAGTGGTTGTACTGCTCCTCAAGAGGCTTGTCCTGTCCAATGTCCCAGTTGGCATTTCTAATCTGGTGATTCAGAAGACTGAAGTCGATTTGGTGGAGGTTAAGACGATTTGATCCTGACACGATTCTAACAGCATAGCATTCAAGATCGAATGAGATCATGGCATGGTCGCTGCGGCCAAGGCCGTGGTGGTACGTGACATTTTGAACCATCCCTTCTTCGTTTGAAAAGATCAGATCAAGAGTGCTAGGCACCTCACCAATTCTAAAGCGGGTGGGTTCTGAGACGTGCTGATGAAGAAAACAGTCCTGAATAACTTCAACAAAAGCATGAGAGATGTGGTTGGGTGGTGCTGATGAGATACCCATTTCCCAGTTGATTTGAGGCAGGTTGAAATCGCCAGCAAGCAGTATGTGAGAGTAGTTCAGTGATGTCACATGGTGGATGAGGTGATCAAGCATTTGCACAGAAGCTGTTGCATCACCTGAGGGACTGCGGTACAAGCAGCCAATGAGCAACTTGTCTGGTGCGGACAGAGCCAGGTCAATCCACAACTGCTCGCTGAAGGGGATATGACCAAAATTTATCTCAGTTGCCTGAAGGCTTTTGTGGACATATATACATATCCCTCTCATGCCGCTGCTGCCCAGGCTGCTGTCTTGAGGGTTGAAGTTGCAGTACATAGAGTAATCACTGAGTGCCAAAAGTGCTTCAGGGATTGGTTTTGATTGTGCCTTAGGTATGACCTCTGTCAACAGAATCAGATCCGGGCTCTTGTCAGCAATGAACATACTTAGGTCATCTCTCTTGTTGAGAAATTGATCAGAGTTTGTGTATAAAACCTTCAAGCTTTGGCGGACTTTCCTTTTCTTTTGTCCATCTTGAGATAGTCACTTTTCATCTGTAGTTGTACCTACCCCGGCTCCAGGGGAGTGCGGGCGGTTCTGATTTCCTGGTTGGTTGGCTGATGCAGACTGGGCTGCGGCTCCTGGGTCTCTTGGTCTCAGGGCAGGAGCAGGGTCATCGTGCCTAGAGGGAAGCTGGATGATTTTGCCTCTTCGGATAGCTAAGTTGTTCTCACCAGCCTCTCGCCGTCGGAACAGCTCCTCACGAAGGCGCTTCCCTTCCTCCCTCTCTCTCCAAGTAAGGTCAGGGGTGATGTAGATGTTACTAAATGCAGATTGCCTCAGTTGGCGTGCCAGCTTGAGAATATCTACCTTGGCCTCCAGACTATCTAGGCTGACGATGAGAAGCCGGGGTTTGCTTTCAGACCTCTTTCCGACCCTGAATGCCTTTGTGACTTGGACATTGATCCTGAGTCCTGTTTTGATCATTTCCTGGAACTTCAGAATGTCCTGTCTGGCTACTTCACTGTGGTTCTCACCTTGGCTCTCATCCAGGTTATGCACAACTACATTCATTTTCCTCTTTTCCTTGTCAAGGAAATTGTCAAAGACACCGGATATTTCTTCTGCGGTGTTGACCCCCTGTTTGGGAAAAGACTGCTGGGGCAGGGCCTCTATCTTGGCTGTGACTTCCTTGATCATGTCATTGCAGGTGCCTTTGACTGCCTGGGCATATGAGACCTTTTGGTGCTCAACTGCTTGTTTGACCTGATCAAATTGTTTTGACTGGCCACTGACAACTTTGACTTGCTCAGACAGGGCCTGCTGAATTTTTTCCAGTTTAACATTCATCGCACTATCCAGTTGGATGATCTTTGTGTCTAGATCCGCAAGCTGTCTAGAAAACTGCTCGTCCTTATGTTTGTGGTTTGAACGGGATGCTTTGCATGTTGAGCAGATCCAGGACAAGATTTTGTGTCTTTGCAGTGCAGTGTAGGCACCCTTTGAAATAGATTGACACTCAGAGTGATACCATCGGAAGCATGTGTCACATCTTACGCCGAGCTCCCCTTCTTTGACCTGCGCATCACAAACCATTTTACCTGGGCCTCCTTTGCAGATGATGTCTTCGTCTTCACTACCCGTAAACAAAAGTAAAAGTCTAATATCTTGAAAACCGGTGAATATTTTTCGGTGAAATTTGGTAAATATTCGTTTTCGCTCTTTCTGAACCGAGCGACATCACTTTCATGCCAATTCATAAACTTTTTTGAGGGTGGGAGGGTCCCTTTAAGACGACGAAGATATAGCCTGAAGAACACTAAATTTTCTAGGTGCAAAACCTACCGCTAAAACCCGCGAGACCTGTACCTAGTTACCGAACAATGTTATATAGGCTCAATTGCAAAAAAAAATCCAGACCTAGTCATGACATTTCAAGCAGACCAGTTGCGATGGCAGCTGTTATTCAAAGAAACGAGAGAGGAAATTGGATGACTGCTTCTTTACAATATTATCTGTGAGTGACATAAATATACATGTTATAGGCATGTTTATGAGTTATGGTGACTGTGAAGATAAATTTTCGGGCTCTGGTATTAACTGGATAATTCGCCAGCTGACGCCGTATGGTGGCGCTAGTGGAGCAGCACCATATGACGTCCGCACAAAACACCGTGAGCAGCTATGAAATGGGAGCGAGCACCACGGAAATATCGAAAGGTGATGGACATGTACTGACTTTGGTCATTCGAGTACCACCAACACCATACAAAAACCATATAATATCATCAAGACTGATTCTGGAATCGATTTGTCCGGGTATTTAAAACACACAAAAAATGTTTGTTACCGAATTCTGAAACAGTATAAGGATATTCTTGTTCCTTACTTTTACCTTGTGGAGTACTTTTACTTGCTTTCTAGTGCGCCCATCACTATCTTGAAATCTGGATTGCAACGCTGTAGGAAAACTTTTTTTCATTTGTCATTTCTTCCACTTTTGAGCAGTGATAATTTATTTGGTTTTATACATTAAATAATGAAGACGGCTCCTAACTTTTTAGGGATCTGCAGTGGCCCAGAGAGCAAAATCAGATATTTTCTAAAAACTTGAGGCCACTATTTCCTTAAATGCTAGAAAATATACAAATATTGACATTAAAAGAATGATACGGGTATATAATTCTGCAGAAATATAAATTCAAAGTATTTAAATTATTCAAGAACCTTTTTAAAATCTTCCATAATGACTTCTTTCAATACAAGCTGGATGCAATTTCAATCAATAAAGCAGCACAAGGCAGTACATTGAGCTACGATGATCCATAACCAATCGGCACCTGCAATTTGATTGATCTTCGAGATGTACCCTGCCCCTGTTCCCTGACTTTCCCTTTTCGTTGTACCGGGTGAAGTGAATATTCTGTGAATATTCTTCTGACAGTCAGTTTTTAGTCCTACATTATGTTGTCAATCAGATTTAATTGGTTCAAAAACCGTCGTAGTCCGTCTCATTCGCAGTCTACATCTCCACATGCGCACCCATACATGCCCAAAATTTTCACTACGTATGTACTATGTACCCTGCAGCGTATCCTGATGAAAAATGTTTTGTTGAAATCATAGACACTTCCCAAGGTAGGCCATAGTCCATGGCCATATATTTAAGTCAAAACAGATAAAACAGATAAACACAATTCCAATCATCAAGTCAACCAGCATCGACAATCTGCACATAAGTTCTAAACCTATTGTAAGACTACTTTGTATTCAAACTTTGTATTGCAGAAGGGTGGAAGCTGCATGGAATTATGCGACAATTTTAGCGTGCATCCACGCTCGAAAGAGCAGGGTTAATTGTAACAATGTCAATACCATAACAATAACGTAATTGTAGGTGTTGTGATTCGGTTGTTTCTTGTCTGTGCTGGCCATTGCGCGGGCGGTCCAGCGGCGGAACTCGGCTTCGCCGCCGTGGCGCGCTGGCAGTTGCTTCTTCTTCTTCTTCTGCATCCCATCGCCAACCCGCTCAGGGGGGCGGCGGCGCAGGCGGGTCGAGCGGCGGCTCGGTCCGCCCAACATCCTCGATGAAGGTGACGACCTTCGTCGCCGGGCCGCCGAGGACGTCGACCAGGCGAGGGTCGGCACCCGAGCGGCGGCGGCGGGCCGCCTCATAGGCCGGACAATCGGTCAGTAGGTGCGCCGCGCTGTCGGGCTCCCCGCACGCGGGGCATTCGTCGTCGGCTTCCGGGCCAATCTTGTGGAGCGTGTCACGGGTCAGCGGTGATGTGCCGGTCCTCAGCTGGGACAGCGTCACCGACCCCAGCGCGCCAGGGAGTCGTGGCCAGGCGTGGGGTCCGGGTGCGGGTGGGCAGCGGTTGCCCTCTGTCGCGACAGCTCCCGGACATGGCGCGTGACGGCGGCTCGCGCACTCGACAGGTCGATCGGTGCGCTGTCTTGGTCGCCCGCCGTGGCCTCGCCAGCCAGGCGGTCGGCGGTTTCGTTGCCGTCCAGCCCGGCATGGCCTGGCACCCACTGGAGCACCGTCTCGGTGCCGTTCTCGGCGAGGGTGCTCAGCACTCAGCAGCCTCCACACCTCGGCGGCCAGGGCCATGGTCTGGTTAGCTGGGCCGCGGCCGAGTAGTTGGAGCCCAGACCTTGAGTCGGTGAGGAGGCGGACCGACTTGGTCGATGCCAACTCCCCGTCCTCCAGGCCGGCCACAGCCGCGAACGCCTCGCGCATGGCGGTCAGTTCTGCTCTTAGGCTGGAGCAGACCGCCCCTGCAGGAGCGCGCACGGTCTCTTCTCTGTTGAGGTGGTGGAACTGGATCAGCGCCTGCGCCGCCCTGTTCCGTCCGCCGCGAGCCGAGCCGTCCGACCAGATAGTGACGTCCGGGTGCGGGAGCTCTGCAATGGCTCGCAGGGCAGCTTCCCTGCGGACTGCAGGCGGGTCCGACCGGCGGGTGGCCACGGGCAGGTCCACCCTGAAGGTGATGCCGCCGCGGTGGCCCAGCCATGGCGGGTCGCAGCTGTAGAACGCCGAACCTGTAACACAATAGAATTGCAATTGTAACAAAGACCTGCATGGTCAGCACACATCTGCAGTGACTGTCATCCCAAGTTGGTATGAATTGGCACAAAGTTGGGTCATGGTAGCAGACGTAGCACAAGCTGTTGTGATATGCCATACCGTAGGACTAGGTCGTAGGTTGTAAATTTTAGGTTTAAGGCTGTAGGTTGTAGGTCAGGTTAGGTAAGGTTTGGTTAGAAAGACCCATTCTCGTGCATCGGGCAGCTTGTGCTACATCTACCTGACCAATACCCAATTTGGATTCCCAAAATTGATGGCAAACAGGCTTTTTGTATAACAAGTGTGGTTAATTGTTCTAATCCCCGCTGCAATGTGAGGGTAACTGCTTTTCTACAATCACAAAATTTGAATTCATATAGGTAGGTGTTTACATGTTCAGAAAATGATACAAAATATGACACAATTAATTATAGCTGCAACTGGATAGTGGATACCAACCTCAACTGAAAGTTTCTGCAGCCTTATAACCTAACAAATGACTAAATTGCCAAAATAAATCCCTTAGTACAATAGCTTGACTCTAAAATAACAGAAATTTTGCATGCAGACCCTGAAATGGAGGGTTTATGAAAAGTAACAAAAATAAACATTCACTAATATCAATTTTTTTTATGTTGTTATAAATTTCATATGTAGCATAAGCGCCAATACTGCCTTCATTTACAATGTTGCTACTGTTTTCCACTCACAAACGCTGCCCTCCGTGGACAGCAGCAGCAGCAGTGAAACGTCACCCGTGGTGTGACATCATCACCCATGACGTAATGGAAATCCAGTTGTTACCAAGGCCCAAATTTTCAGTCCATACGCGTTTTCAAATATCTAAAAAGTGGCAGCTTTATTCAAGAGGTTTAAATAAAAATGCGACACAACTTTGGAAACAAAATAGAGCACAGACTTACGAAACCTTGAAATGGGAGCGAGCACCACGGAAATATCGAAAGGTGATGGACATGTACTGACTTTGGTCATTCGAGTACCACCAACACCATACAAAAACCATATAATATCATCAAGACTGATTCTGGAATCGATTTGTCCGGGTATTTAAAACACACAAAAAATGTTTGTTACCGAATTCTGAAACAGTATAAGGATATTCTTGTTCCTTACTTTTACCTTGTGGAGTACTTTTACTTGCTTTCTAGTGCGCCCATCACTATCTTGAAATCTGGATTGCAACGCTGTAGGAAAACTTTTTTTCATTTGTCATTTCTTCCACTTTTGAGCAGTGATAATTTATTTGGTTTTATACATTAAATAATGAAGACGGCTCCTAACTTTTTAGGGATCTGCAGTGGCCCAGAGAGCAAAATCAGATATTTTCTAAAAACTTGAGGCCACTATTTCCTTAAATGCTAGAAAATATACAAATATTGACATTAAAAGAATGATACGGGTATATAATTCTGCAGAAATATAAATTCAAAGTATTTAAATTATTCAAGAACCTTTTTAAAATCTTCCATAATGACTTCTTTCAATACAAGCTGGATGCAATTTCAATCAATAAAGCAGCACAAGGCAGTACATTGAGCTACGATGATCCATAACCAATCGGCACCTGCAATTTGATTGATCTTCGAGATGTACCCTGCCCCTGTTCCCTGACTTTCCCTTTTCGTTGTACCGGGTGAAGTGAATATTCTGTGAATATTCTTCTGACAGTCAGTTTTTAGTCCTACATTATGTTGTCAATCAGATTTAATTGGTTCAAAAACCGTCGTAGTCCGTCTCATTCGCAGTCTACATCTCCACATGCGCACCCATACATGCCCAAAATTTTCACTACGTATGTACTATGTACCCTGCAGCGTATCCTGATGAAAAATGTTTTGTTGAAATCATAGACACTTCCCAAGGTAGGCCATAGTCCATGGCCATATATTTAAGTCAAAACAGATAAAACAGATAAACACAATTCCAATCATCAAGTCAACCAGCATCGACAATCTGCACATAAGTTCTAAACCTATTGTAAGACTACTTTGTATTCAAACTTTGTATTGCAGAAGGGTGGAAGCTGCATGGAATTATGCGACAATTTTAGCGTGCATCCACGCTCGAAAGAGCAGGGTTAATTGTAACAATGTCAATACCATAACAATAACGTAATTGTAGGTGTTGTGATTCGGTTGTTTCTTGTCTGTGCTGGCCATTGCGCGGGCGGTCCAGCGGCGGAACTCGGCTTCGCCGCCGTGGCGCGCTGGCAGTTGCTTCTTCTTCTTCTTCTGCATCCCATCGCCAACCCGCTCAGGGGGGCGGCGGCGCAGGCGGGTCGAGCGGCGGCTCGGTCCGCCCAACATCCTCGATGAAGGTGACGACCTTCGTCGCCGGGCCGCCGAGGACGTCGACCAGGCGAGGGTCGGCACCCGAGCGGCGGCGGCGGGCCGCCTCATAGGCCGGACAATCGGTCAGTAGGTGCGCCGCGCTGTCGGGCTCCCCGCACGCGGGGCATTCGTCGTCGGCTTCCGGGCCAATCTTGTGGAGCGTGTCACGGGTCAGCGGTGATGTGCCGGTCCTCAGCTGGGACAGCGTCACCGACCCCAGCGCGCCAGGGAGTCGTGGCCAGGCGTGGGGTCCGGGTGCGGGTGGGCAGCGGTTGCCCTCTGTCGCGACAGCTCCCGGACATGGCGCGTGACGGCGGCTCGCGCACTCGACAGGTCGATCGGTGCGCTGTCTTGGTCGCCCGCCGTGGCCTCGCCAGCCAGGCGGTCGGCGGTTTCGTTGCCGTCCAGCCCGGCATGGCCTGGCACCCACTGGAGCACCGTCTCGGTGCCGTTCTCGGCGAGGGTGCTCAGCACTCAGCAGCCTCCACACCTCGGCGGCCAGGGCCATGGTCTGGTTAGCTGGGCCGCGGCCGAGTAGTTGGAGCCCAGACCTTGAGTCGGTGAGGAGGCGGACCGACTTGGTCGATGCCAACTCCCCGTCCTCCAGGCCGGCCACAGCCGCGAACGCCTCGCGCATGGCGGTCAGTTCTGCTCTTAGGCTGGAGCAGACCGCCCCTGCAGGAGCGCGCACGGTCTCTTCTCTGTTGAGGTGGTGGAACTGGATCAGCGCCTGCGCCGCCCTGTTCCGTCCGCCGCGAGCCGAGCCGTCCGACCAGATAGTGACGTCCGGGTGCGGGAGCTCTGCAATGGCTCGCAGGGCAGCTTCCCTGCGGACTGCAGGCGGGTCCGACCGGCGGGTGGCCACGGGCAGGTCCACCCTGAAGGTGATGCCGCCGCGGTGGCCCAGCCATGGCGGGTCGCAGCTGTAGAACGCCGAACCTGTAACACAATAGAATTGCAATTGTAACAAAGACCTGCATGGTCAGCACACATCTGCAGTGACTGTCATCCCAAGTTGGTATGAATTGGCACAAAGTTGGGTCATGGTAGCAGACGTAGCACAAGCTGTTGTGATATGCCATACCGTAGGACTAGGTCGTAGGTTGTAAATTTTAGGTTTAAGGCTGTAGGTTGTAGGTCAGGTTAGGTAAGGTTTGGTTAGAAAGACCCATTCTCGTGCATCGGGCAGCTTGTGCTACATCTACCTGACCAATACCCAATTTGGATTCCCAAAATTGATGGCAAACAGGCTTTTTGTATAACAAGTGTGGTTAATTGTTCTAATCCCCGCTGCAATGTGAGGGTAACTGCTTTTCTACAATCACAAAATTTGAATTCATATAGGTAGGTGTTTACATGTTCAGAAAATGATACAAAATATGACACAATTAATTATAGCTGCAACTGGATAGTGGATACCAACCTCAACTGAAAGTTTCTGCAGCCTTATAACCTAACAAATGACTAAATTGCCAAAATAAATCCCTTAGTACAATAGCTTGACTCTAAAATAACAGAAATTTTGCATGCAGACCCTGAAATGGAGGGTTTATGAAAAGTAACAAAAATAAACATTCACTAATATCAATTTTTTTTATGTTGTTATAAATTTCATATGTAGCATAAGCGCCAATACTGCCTTCATTTACAATGTTGCTACTGTTTTCCACTCACAAACGCTGCCCTCCGTGGACAGCAGCAGCAGCAGTGAAACGTCACCCGTGGTGTGACATCATCACCCATGACGTAATGGAAATCCAGTTGTTACCAAGGCCCAAATTTTCAGTCCATACGCGTTTTCAAATATCTAAAAAGTGGCAGCTTTATTCAAGAGGTTTAAATAAAAATGCGACACAACTTTGGAAACAAAATAGAGCACAGACTTACGAAACCTTGAGATTAACTTTGCATTTATTTATTTTTTAACGAAAATTGCTTTATAAACTTAATCATAAATGTGAATCATTTTAGGAAATGTAAAATTCTACAAATAAGGTTGGAGCTGCTTCATTAATGGCGCAGCTGATACATAAGCAGGTTGAACCATAGGTTGAACAATTTCCTAAATCAAAATGTATACATTTGAGGTGTAAACTTGAACTGTAAAAAGAGAGGCTCTTTTCTACAAAATTGGTTATTTCCGCAAATGGTGTAGCGAGTGCTGAATGAAGTAGCAAGATTATATCATCAGTAGCTATTACTGCCTCTTGATACGACCTTCACTCTGACTCAGCTTGAAATATTTGTTGTCCATCCGGGTGTCAGTAAAACAAAAAACACATTTCAATTTCAAGTCATCGGCAGATTGAGATATTTTTTTGAACGAATGCTGCTGTTCTACACTACAAACTAGTGCCACAATTACTAGTTGATGTTTTGGTAACTTTTCTTCCTTGTTGAAAGCTATAAGCACCAGTTTCAAGTTTCAGTATGTATGTTCGGAAGGGATCACAAGCTTTGACCCTGTGTCGACTCCTTGGCACCAAGTTCTTAAGAACATCTGAAAGATATTTGGGAAGTTCAGTTACAATGAATAACAAGAAAGCCTGGGACATTCCAGAAAGGGATTTGGTTTTGAGAAGGTCAGAGAAGGGTAGTGTTGTATTGGACATTGCGAAAGTCAAGAGGGAGCCATTTTTGAAAGGACTGTTTCAAGACAAATATGATAAAGAGATGCTAGCATTTCCTGAGGTGTTGAACAAAGAACAAGTGGATGATTTGGATCATAAGCTGTTGTCACTTGGCTATAGGGATGGTGAGAATATCTTGTTTTCAATTTTTCTATAAAATGATTTATTGATAATTGAAGAGTATATTTTGTTCCTAAAATTACACTGTTATTTGAGTGATTTGAGAGTTGCAATTAATCAGTTGAATTACATTTGTACTGGTAATAGTCATCAAGGCCATTAGAATTATAAAGTTTTTTATATTTCATATCACTTATGCCAGAATACACATTCCATTCAGATCCTCCATGTCAGTTCGCTGTCATGTGGTCACAGTCTGGATTACAGCAGCATAGGCAACAATCAGAGCAGAAAAGTTACTGAAGGTTTTATCATTTTGAATGTTTTGTTTGATTGGGGCTATTTGACCCCAATCAAACAACCTCCCAATGTAAATCTAATCAATCAACCTCCCATTTAAATAGGTACTCAATTTCAAAGTTCATGTTCTTTTAACATCAATGATGCATTTTAAACTAACAAAAGATGAAATGTTGTAACTTCTTAGCTCTTGGACATGAACCATGGTTATTGCTTGCAAACAAGGTGATCTATGTGCATTTTTATGTGCACAGAGAGTATCAACTTACTAGTCTATTGGTTCTGTTGGCAGAAACTTTCCAGGATGATCCAGCTCCTGAAACCCTGAAGCTGGGAGGAGTGTTTGGACTGGAAGTCCCTGATGAGTATGGTGGACTTGGGTACACCATGACTGAGGCTGCCAGAGTGCTGGAGGCGATGGCCAGCACCAGCCACTTTCAAACCACTCTGGTACACAACTTTCTGGTACAGGTGAGTCTTGTTGGTTAACCCTCGCGGGCCGGGGGGGGGGGCGTTTTTCGCCACCCCCCCGGGCGAATATTTGCGATAGCTCCCGAACGCTTAGGGATAGGAAAGCGAAACTTTCAGTACCTTTTCTCCCATCAATTTGACATCTTCTGAAGTAAAAAATTTGGACCTAGACCCCTTGATGACGTCACAAGGTCCATTTTTCTAGACCCCTGCACGGCAAACTTCGGCGTCACAGACGCAAACTTCAAATAGCTGCTAAAAATAGTTTTAGAGATAAAGACAAATTACGAGCACGGCTGTGTAGCGTTTGACCTAGAGAAAAATGGAAAAATAGTTTTGGTGACCTGAGGTCAGAGGTCAGGTCAACGACCACGAATTGTGGTTTTAGTTTTTCGCAAATAACTTCGACAAAAATGGTCCTAGAGCTACGGTAGTGGCACCATCGCATTAGCCTTGTCAAGCCGCGTCGAATGATATATATTTTGTTCGGAAAAGGTCACGTTTTATATTGACCTCATGTGGCCTCGAATGACCTCTGGTTGACCTTGACACATGAAAGGTCGTTTATGATGGATTTGTATGTACCCGCTGATCACGAATCTGGCATCCATTTTCCTCTAAACCTTCATTTAGAGCTTCCGGATGGCAAAATTGTCTTATTTATTATCACTAACTTGAATCAGTGAAATAGCCTCTAGCAGGGATACTCTTCTGTGACCTTGACCTTTGAGCAGCCTTGTATCGTAAGATGAAGCACAAATAGGGAACTGATAAGCCTCAAAATATATCCAAACATCTTGGAAGTTAGCACGTAAGATTTGCGAAAAAGTGCCAAGTTTGAGGTCAATTTTGAGCGTGACCTTGACCTTGACCTTTGATTTTGAGCACATTTTCGGAATCTTCAGATCCTCTTCTTTTGTTTGACACCCAATTTTGCCGGTTTAATGCAGCCTGCCGTCCTCTAGAAGGCTTACTTTGAGATCACTACACATGTGCCGGTTTTTGCCTTTGACCTTGCCCTCTGACCTTGAAAATTGACCTGAGGTCAAAAATTTTAGGTGCTTCAGAATCGTCTCGTCAGGACCTTTCGTTTGGTATCGCTTTTGTTTCCGTAGCTCCCTTATTAACGGAGTTAGACAGGGGGAGGCGAAAAACGCCCCCCCCCCCGGGCTGCGGTGGTTGGGATTACCCCCTGGGCCCGGCCGGGTTAAGGATCCAAGTGTTTTTTTTTTGTCATGACTCCTTACCCTGCAGTTTTTCATTTTTAGGGACATTTCATTCATGTTCAGCAGTTGTTTCAAAACAGCTGTATTTTGTCTGTAGCCATGTAATAAAAATCAATTACACTGCTTATATACCTGGCCTGAGTATCAGATCTATAGCAGCCAGCTATGCTTTTTCACCTATTTATTTTGATATTTTAGATATTTGTGAACCAGTGGGCTTCCCTGCTAACAGCTGGTTCTTTTTACTGCACTGCCTGTTGTCTTTAATGCTTCCACTGAAACTACCCTGTCCTTTATTTTTTCTTGGGGTGCACTGCAGCACCATGTGCTCCATGTGACATTGCTCTGCTTCTGTTAGAGAGTCGTCTTAGAAGAATCATCATCCTGTTTTCCTGCTCCTCAGGCCCTGTATCTAGTCTTAGAAAGTCATCCTGGACCCCTCACCCTACCACCCTCTGTGTGGCAGGCTCTGAACTGTCTCATCCACCCCCTCACCCTTCACTCTGCCCTCTCTCTCTCTCGCATGCACCGTCTGCCCTTACAGTGCTGCCCCTCATCCCACCATGCACCCTTAATGGCAGGCACTGTCTCAGCACCTCTCACACCCTGTCACCCTGTTCTATCCACTCTATGACAGGCCCTGCTGCAGTCTGGCTCGGACGAGCAGAAGCGGCGCCTGCTGCCGGGCCTGGCCTCCGGTGAGGTGACGGCCGCCTTCTGCTGCTCGGAGCAGACCGCCTCCTCCGACCTCTCCGGGCTGAGGTGCACGGCGCGCCCCGACGGGGAGGTGGGCTCTGACCAGGGTCACCTGCTGCTCAATGGGACCAAGGTGGGCGTGGCGCGTGCCCGCTCTGCCGACCTGCTGCTGGTCATCGCCAACACGCAGGTGAGGGCTGCTGGGGACGGGGAGAGAGGCTTTCGAGTGTGTTCAGATGAGGGGACGCGGGGAGCGACGGTGGGGTCTTGAGGGGGACTGGGAGAGGCGGTGTGGTGTTCATTGTTCAGTGCAATCTTGGGAGCAATGTGAGGTGCATAGATTAGGCGGGAGGCAGGGGTGTCGTTTTCCGAAAATGATTGGTAGTGCCCAAAGGCGGCGGCTGGCCATATATGATGGGGCTTACAAGGTAGGGTACCCCCAAATCTGCCTTTCTCATCGGATTTCGGCCACTTATTTTTCGCCCTGGTCATTGACAAGACTAACCGAAATCTAAAAAAAACACACAAAAAATAACTTTGGAAATCTGGGTCCACACCGGACGCCATGCACAAAACGTGCAGTTATATAGGCAATAGTGTCGGAGGAATGCACGCCATTCTGAAAGAAGCCCACATCGACTTAAAAGGACGGCTGTGCTGAAAGGGGACAGGAACAGCTTTGAGGGCCCAAGCCGACTAAAAAAGACGGCTGCGGGGCCAGGAACGGTTTTGAAGACCCACGCCAATTGAAGGGTTCGACAACTAACGAGGACTGGAAACACAACGATAGTTAGAAAGACCTGCTTGCCAAAATAAAAGGATGACAGTACGAGGGGCGTTCAGAAAGCTACGGGCCCGACCATGAAGGAGCAGAGAGATACAGCATTGACTCATTAGACCAAAAAGTTCATTTATTCAAATAAACACCGTTAAGACAAACACATTTCGCGCAGCGTTTCGCGAGAGCCCTCAAGGCCTCCATAACCAAGTGGGTTTTGGACCCATCCTGCACGTCCAAGACGGCTGATTTCGTCTCCCTGCTGTTAGCGAGGTTGCTGCTGCTAATTTTCTTATGTTGGGGAAGAGGTGGCAACCACTAACCAGTGTGTGCAAGGTTCGGAGAGAAAAAAGTGGATGCGACAACAACTCCTGTTCGTCATCCCGCCCATGTACGCAGGTGCGTGGTCGCGGATCAGGTGCACACTTTACGTCAGCTTCCCTATAGCCTCTCCTCGATGTTTATCGAATGGACGCACATCATCAATTGTGTGCCCCTGTTTTGGAAAGTTGACGAGCGGAGGGGGGTCGCATCGACCCCTCCCCCTGCCAGGCCGTGTTATGAAAAATGCCCAGGGCGAGGGTTAACGCTTGGTGCCTTTTCTGCACTAACTACTGTGAAACGAATCACTGCTCTCTTCTGGGCGTCGCCCATCCTATCCGAAATGGCGAACTATGCTACGAATAGAATCCCGAATCAATCACAGAAGAGACTTAATTAATGGCCACTTACTTAATTTGCGTAAGTGGACATCCCAATAACACATCATTTAACACACCGCCTTGCAGGCCAAAATTCCAACTTCTTCATTGTTCGGCCCGAAACTTTTTGAACGCCCCTCGTAGTTACGAGCTTCAGTTTTCGGGGTCTGATGCGGTAATGACCTGGCGTTGAACCCTGGGGAATCAGGCTGCATCACCCACTCAAATCAATATACCTATGGCCTATTCTGGAGCACCGCGGCACCTTCCGAAGTCGGTGTAGGGCCTCCAGCGGCTGGTGTGGAGACGGATCGGGGTCTATTAGGGGCGGTCGCGTGGTATGCGGGACTCAGAGGCAGTTATGGACCTCTATAACCAATTGCGTTTTCGAGCCTCTTAAAATCCATTAAGGACCGGAGTCCTAGACACGTGAAACCTCATTGTCAGCTACATGCACCTACTGTGGCTAGAACCTTATTTATGTACTTGCATATGTGCTTATTTAATATTTGCTTATCTGTTTATTTTGATTTTTTATCAACTGATAAGTGACAAAAGATTGGTAGGGCTCAGCGAACATTGGTAGGGCCCAAATAAACATCGGTAAGGCTCGGGCCCTACCAGGCCTATACAAAACGACGCCCCTGACTATTGTGAAACTTGGTAGGTAGGTAGGTAGGTAGGTGGGTACCACATAACTTGAAATTACTTGACGTAATGACATGATGTGGAAAGTGAAAATGATACCTAGGTATTGATGGAAATTTATGGACTTAGGTACGCTACAAGAAGATTGAATTGGTCAACCAATTCAAATTCAATCTACTTGTGGAGTAAGTCTACAGATTTTCATCAATAGTTACCACCTACCATTGAAGTTACTTGCTATCATGTTGATTTTATACATGAGAACCTCATTCATTTTATTTGTATGACATGTTTGAATGCAATTTTCTCAATAAGTGAAGAAAAATGTTGGTAGTGCTCAACAACACATTGGTAGTGCTCAGCTGAACATTGGTAGTGCTCGGGCACTCCCAGGCCTACACAAAACGACGCCCCTGGCGGGAGGTGACACTAAATGTGACGTGGTGTGATGGGGTAATGACGTATTACCGGCGAATGCGATGACGATCTTTCATTCAGATGGCGCCACCGTCATATAGAACTCCGACCCGAATGTTGTGCTCAGCATTTCATGCTAGAACCGAGGCATAGATTC
This sequence comes from Amphibalanus amphitrite, assembly GCF_019059575.1. Classification (NCBI taxonomy): domain Eukaryota; kingdom Metazoa; phylum Arthropoda; class Thecostraca; order Balanomorpha; family Balanidae; genus Amphibalanus; species Amphibalanus amphitrite. The sequence continues at coordinate 1,223,570 of NW_024881515.1, forward strand.
ACACACTAGCGGCCTATTTAGATCATAATGCGATGAACAGCCCAATTTGCTTTGTGCTTTTTCGATCACTAGTTATTGTGGTGTACCCGTGATCCAGTCAGTGGCGGAATCGTGACACACGAAACGGGTTTGCCTCCGAGTAAAAAAAAAAAGTTATGAAACGTTGAATGTCGCTGTGCCCACAGGACCGGGACCACCTGGGTAACCAGTTTGACCTGCTGTCGGCGCTGGTGGTGGATAAGTCGGCCGGCGGCATCACCTACAAGTCCTGCGACCCCGGACTCGGTGCCGACCTCTGTGATGTGAGTCAGTTGTGTGACAGGTGATACAGCCAGTCACTGGTGCTGATGAGGTGCTGAAGATACACAGCTGCTGATATGTTTTTTCCTTACTTGGGGTAATTTAGTAGTCGTGAGATGTGATATAGTTATAGCAGTGAAATATGTCTTGCATTTCACATTTTATCACAATAGGTATCTCGCTATTTTTTCATTTCATCCCACATTTAATTGTGTGTTCTATGATGCTCATGGCTAACGTTTGCGATTTGGTCGTGTTCTCAGGTGGAGTTCAAAAACACGCCCGTTACCGCTGATAATGTGATCGGCGCGGTGGGCTCCGGGCACTCGGTGCTGCTGGGAGTTCTGAACCACATACGCAGCCTGTACCCGGCTCAGCTAGTTGGTAAGTACTGAATACATCTTCAACTCATGCTCCGTTTCGCTGGCTCGACTGCTTACTTTTGCTGGTTTTATATATTAGGTCGTTCAATAAGTAATGAACAATCGGTCATAACTTCTTCATTTCTTTATTTAACACTTTCAAACTTTCACAGATTATAGAAAAGATGTCTCTGAATGCAGCCTATGCTTCAAACAGGTACCCGCCCGCCTGCACACACTTCTTCCAGCGTTCCGGCCAACGCCGGAATCCCGCCCGGAAAAACGCCTTTTCCGTCTTTTTCACCCAGTTCTTGACAGCGCACATGACTTCAGCGTCGGTCTCGAAGTGCTCACCACGGAGGCCATCCTTCAGGGGACCAAAGAGGTGAAAATCTGAAGGAGCCAGGTCCGGACTGTAGGGCGGCTGTGGCATGACATTCCAGCCCTGTCTCGCGATCTCTTCGCGCGTGGCGTGAGGCATGTGCGGTCGGGCGTTGTCATGGTGAATGGTGATGTTGTTGACATCCAAGCCGGGCCTCTTCTTCAGGGTTGCTTGTCTCAGTCTCCTCAGGACTATGATGTAGCGGTCGCTGTTCATAGTCCGCCCAGGTTCAAGAAAGTCCACCAGGATGACACCATCCTGGTGGGTGACCATAATCTTCCCAGCGGAGGTGGAACTTTTCACCTTCTTCGGTGCCGGTGATCCCGGGTGTGTCCATTCCATGGACTGGCGCCTGGTCTCGGGCTGGTAATGGTGGATCCATGATTCGTCCCCGGTTACCGTTCCTCTGAAAAACTCTTCTCCAGCGTCCCTGTATGCACGGAGAAGGTCACTGCAGATGTCACGGCGGGCGTCTTTCTGCTCCTGCGTCAGCAGTTTAGGGACCCACCTTGCACAGACTTTCCGGTAGTTCAGTTGGTTGATGATGCTGACAATGGTTCCAGTTGAGCAACCAACTTGCGTAGCCAAATCCCGCACCCGGATTCGACGGTTCTGTTGAATCAGTCTGTTGACTTTTTCAACTGCTTCAGGAGTTGAAGCACTTGCAAGGCCTTCCAGACCTTGGCTTGTCGCTGGTGCTGTCATTTCCATTACGAAACCTCAAAGCCCATCTCCTGTCAGAGGAAATAGCCATGGTTTCTTCTTGATACACACCACGGAGCTTGTCATGGATTTTTGTTGGAGAAACTTCACCGAGTTTAACCAGAAATTCAATGACGGCGCGTTGTTTCAGTGTTGAATCCATGATCCCGACTGCTTTCCGTAAATTTAAAACAGAAACTCCAAATGCTTAAAAAGTTCAGCGAAGTTGTGACAAGCGCGTGACTTTGGGCAAAAAACGAAGAGGTACGTTTTGTAGAGAATTTCTTGAAGATTCCCGTGCTTTTTTTGGTATCGCGCTAGCGTCAAAAATGTCGAAGTTACATGCCATTGATCATTACTTATTGAACGACCATAGACCCCTTTAAACATGGACTGTGCACTGGCTTAGCCTAATCGACATTTGAGGCAAAATTTTGCCTCCTATGTAAACAATGAATCTAGCATTACATTCGATTCGGTGCTTTTTGTTGCGCTTTAGATATTTCATAATCACAATAGCTTTAAAAGAAACGCAACTAACTTATTCTAAGGGACATGGCCAACGGAGAGGTCAGGGCGAGGGGGGCGACCCCTGCACTTTAATGATCGGGGATCGACTCCCGCATAAAGTTGCGTTTTCCTCGAAACTTGACGCTTAGTTAAACACCCCACCTTTCAAACGAAAACTATCAAATAATGCTGCGAGTAGTTTATTTTGTATTGTGCAAAAATACACATGCATGCCTTCCTATTTACTTCTCTCAGTAGTTTCCCACCCAACTCTGACCCGAAGTCTGGATGTAGGTACCTGAGAACCTGAGATCAGGTACCGGAGAACGTAGGCGTTCAAATGTTCACTCATTTCGATCCAGTCAGCTTTCGGATCTTGTCGGAATCCGAGTTTCTTCGACCAGCGCGTCCCTGTGCTTGCTTTGGCCTCTTTTCGGCGTGTGCTAGGCTGTTCAGGTCCTTGGCATGATTGGAGACGCAAGCGTTGAACAGCGCCCCCGCCATGGTGGGCAAGATGAGTTTGCTGAGTTTGTGACCAGCCGCGCACTCCAGCTGGGAGCCTTCTTTTTCTTCCAAGAGGTTCAGCGAGATCTCCTTAAACACTCTCCTGGGGTTTGTGCACCCAAACAAAATGGCGCGGGTTTTAGCCTCAACTCTCAGGGACCTGAAGATGGAGCATATGTCCTCAGTGATTTTGAGACAAGTGGCAGATGGCTGGAGCCGGATGTCCGAGTGCCGCCGGTCGGTTGAGTTCTGTCGAGGCGAACTCGCGGAACGAGCGCCGCCTGGCCTCCACCTCAGCGTCCGCAGCTCTCCGCTTCTTCTCCTTCCAGAGAGCCTGGTTCTCCGGAGACGGGTCCACCTGGACGGCTGTCCTCGCTGCCCGGCGCTCTGCCACGGCTCGCACCAGCTCCTCGTCGAGAGCCCACGGCTGCGGGTCTGCGCGAGCGCCCCGCGGGATGTATTTCCCGCTCGCTCCGCTGATGGCACCGCTGAAGGCCGTGGCGACCCGCTCCACAGAGTCCTCCCCGGACATGGCACCAGCCGCCACCTCACAGGCAGCGGCAAAGCCAGCCCAGTCGGCCTTGTGGAAGGCCCAGCGCTCCTTCCTGATTCGGCGAGGGCGAGAGCCGGAGATAGCAGCCGTGATGACCTGAGGCAGATGATCGCTGCCTAGGTCTGTTCCGGCTTGCCACGTGCAGCGCCGCGCCAGGTTGCTGTGTGCCAGCGCGACGTCCGGGGTGCTGTGCTGCGCCTCCTCTCCGTAGCCGCTCCTTGTCGATGCGCCGGTGTTGAGGACCTGCCAGTCCTTCTCGCTGACCCAGTCATAGACGCGTCGGCCGACCTCGTCTGGGTTACTTGATGGGAAGCGTATATATGCTTGGAATTGCATCTGGTCTCAAACGCAGATTTTTTCGGTCAGTTCTTCTGGCTGTTAGTGCTTCCTCGCAAAAACTATCCGTCGAGAAATGCAGCTCACACACTCCACTGTAGTCCAGAGATATTGGCTTCAGGGGCTTTAGTACCTCTATCCACTTCTGACGACGGGTTTTCTCCACAGGGAATTTGAAAACAGACTTTTTCTGTTTATAACCAGATCTACACTTAAGAGCAGCACATTTACGTGCCATTTTAAAAATGTAGGCCTACTTAAATCTACATATCAGCGAAGTGTTAACAATTAAAACATGAATAAACTTACCAATATACTTCAAAAACTGACAGATGGACAGCAAGATGGACAGAGATGCCCTTCGATGTGCATAACAACCATGTGATAGATTTTATTTTCCAAAATTTCGCTGCATGTCGCGTCACGTTTGTCGTCTTAAGTGACACTTCCGTTCGGTTGCATATTTTAATCCTGCAGTTGCGATAGAGAACAGAGTCTACAAAAGATCAATTTTATTCAAAAATATTTAATTGTTTATGATTATAGAACTTTCATTCAAAAGATGAAGGCCAGACGAATCTGTAGATAAATTTTCGCGGCCATTCTACCAATTTAAAGTGATTTAAGAAGCTTGTAAAATTTTGCCTCAAATGTCGATTAGGCTAAGCCAGTGCACAGTCCATGTTTAAAGAGGTCTATGGAACGACCTAATAAAATATCTGAAGCCTGGCATTCGTGAGATGTTTTATGATTTTGTAATACCTTTCATAACAGCTGTTGTCATATTGTTTGTTGTTTGATATTAGCCATTTTTTCCACTTACCATCAATTAACCGTCTCGGAGTATTTCTCATTTCATGTGATATCCTGCTACAGGTTTTCTGCGTCCGCTGGTTGCCATGACGACCAAGCACTGTCTTCACCGGCAAGCGTTCAAAAACCACCTGTCGGACTTTGGTCTGACCAAGGCTGCGATAGCGTCTGTCAACCGGGACATGTACATTATGGAGAGCCTGACCTACATCACCACCGGACTTGTCGGTAAGGGGCGTGCCACACCGCGCGAGCGAACACACCGGCATGAGTAACACCGTCAACATTGCCACAATGTCAAACAAATCAGCGGAACGGCTTTCGCCGGGGGAGGAGCACGGCGAGCCTTTGCTTGTGCTGGCATTGCAGAGAGTGTTTATTTTTACTGTTCGGCACCGGGATTGAAATACGTTGCTGTTTCGGTCTGTTTCGATGGGTTATGGGTGTCTGCTGGGCCTCCGCCCCCGCTCCGCTCGATGCCACCCCTGTCCCCGTCCCTTTCCCTCCCACTCCCTGGTTACCGTCCCCGCGGTGACTGTACTGGCTCCCAGTTCGATGGGTGGGCAGCTAGCTCCCTTGATCTGACAACTGACGAGTCAGATATGCAGTTAACATGCTGGTAACGGCTGAATTAACACTCAGTACAGCGGACTGTTGTGTGTTCTGGAACATAGCAGTATGTTCATTGCTCAGGTACATGGACATTGTTTGACATCGTGTGAAACTTGATATTTGCTTTGCTCTCACGTTGTTGGTGCCAGTTTAAAACAGTTACAATATTTTGTTTGTGACTGGTGATGATATTTTGGGATCGGTCTAATCTATGCTGACATTTCTGCTAGATGAGTCACAAATCTTGTGTTTTAGTTTTACTCTAGCGGTATGCTTGGTGACAGTGGAATATATGGCAGCAAAATTTAGCCCAGCTTAAGACCTACCCCATGGCCATGACCTACCTCATGACCTGACCTTCATAGAACTGGCCTTTATCGGTGTCCTCCGCATTCCACAGACCTGACTCAAGAGCCCGACTACGTACTCGAAGCGGCCGTCTGCAAGGTGGTCTCATCGGAGCTGGCTCAGAATATCGTAGACCGCTGTCTGCGGCTGCTCGGCGACAGGGGATACTACAGGTGAGGAGAGCTTCGTGCGGGGATGTCACGAATCGGAGCTGGCTCAGAACATTGTGGACCGCTGTCTGCGACTGCTCGGAGATAGGGGATACTACAGGTGAGGAGAGCTTCGCGCGGGGATGTCCCGAATAGGAGCTAGCTCAGAACATTGTGGACCGCTGCCTGCGACTGCTCGGAGATAGGGGATACTACAGGTGAGGAGAGCTTCGTGCGGGGATGTCACGAATCGGAGCTGGCTCAGAACATTGTGGACCGCTGTCTGCGGCTGCTCGGCGACAGGGGATACTACAGGTGAGGAGAGCTTCGTGCGGGGATGTCACGAATCGGAGCTGGCTCAGAACATTGTGGACCGCTGTCTGCGGCTGCTCGGCGACAGGGGATACTACAGGTGAGGAGAGCTTCGTGCGGGGATGTCACGAATCGGAGCTGGCTCAGAACATTGTGGACCGCTGTCTGCGACTGCTCGGAGATAGGGGATACTACAGGTGAGGAGAGCTTCGCGCGGGGATGTCCCGAATAGGAGCTAGCTCAGAACATTGTGGACCGCTGCCTGCGACTGCTCGGAGATAGGGGATACTACAGGTGAGGAGAGCTTCGCGCGGGGATGTCCCGAATAGGAGCTAGCTCAGAACATTGTGGACCGCTGCCTGCGACTGCTCGGAGATAGGGGATATTATACAGGCAGGTTGTAGGTGAGAAGAGAGATGCGAAGGGGGATCGCACGGGTACTCAGCGTTTGTTCCTAGTGTGGTATATATGTAGATGGAATATGATGGATTACATTTGGTCGTGTCGCTCGCCTCTCGGGGTGGGCTATCTCACCCGGTCGGCTTTCAATATTTTCTGCCGCAACCTTCGTAGAGACGTGGGCTTCCTTTGGTAAGCGGTCCATGCCGCATGTGGAGCGAATGGTGGAGGCGTTGAAATCAATTTACTCTGGATACTGCTGGCGCCTGGCGGTGCTAAAGAGTTTGTGTGAGTTCTTGGCGAGCAGATGAGAGAGATGAAGACAGCATCGTCTTGCGCAATGAACGGCTGCGGTTGATATCACATTCCACTTCCCATTAGATTGCGAAATTCTTGTTTCAGGAATCGACATGACAGATGTGTTATTTCAGCAGCCGGGTATTTGTATCACGTTACCGCATTAGCTCCGTGACAGATTGTTCTGGTCATCGTGAACGGCTGCGCGCCTGTTCCTTTCAATCTGACCGGCTCTCTCACCATCCATCCTAGTCAGGCTAACTACCATCGTTAGACCTACTCTCGGTCTGTGGCGTCACCCGGCGGCCCTTGTCGCCGGAAAAGAACAACAAATTAGCGGCCAGCGGGGCCTGTGACGGCCGGCCAGTCGGACTTTAATCTGGGTCGAAAGTCATCCATCACCGGGCCTAATCGGACCGAGGCCCGCTTTCGTGACTCGAGATTGGTCGTAGTCGGAAACATTCTGTTGGCAAATTACGGATAGATAAATTTCGTCACGCCATATATTTGGTGGCGAGTTATGATCATCGGGAGTGTTGCTACCTGCCACGCCCTGTGTTGGTGCAGAGCCGTGTCAATGAGTAGGATGTCGGGTATGCAGCCAGTTCGATGCCAAGTCTAGCGCTGCAGTAAATATTTAACGTATCGTATGGCGCCAGGGTAGGGCCGAGCAGTGCTACTGGGTCCAGGTTTAACATCTGAACTGTCGTTACAGGTGCTAATCCGGATTTAATGTGTTGTTGCTTTGGCATGGTTTTGTCTGGGAAATTATTTTTTTGTCTGAAACATGTAAAGGTGTCGAGTGAGGTGAATAATGTTCTATCCGGACAGATGCTGTTGCCCAGGTGCAGCTGTGGTTAACAAGAACAACGTGCTAGGATGTTTCGGCACTGCGTGTATGGCTAGCTGTGCCGTGCAACTGAGATAGGCCTTATGTTAATATGGCATGCCGAGAGAAGACCGACTCCCCTCCCTCCTCACACGCTATCCAAAAGAGGCTGGTTAGGAGCAGGATTGACTCACGCTCTTTTAACAGAAATGAGACCCCCATCTCCCTTGTATTGTCCCAATTATACAGGTAAACTAAGCGTGACTCTCCCTCTCTCCGGCAGGCTCTCCTACTCTCCAAGGATATAGATAGAACTAACTAAATGTAGCTCCCCCACTCTCTCCAGCAGGCGAGAGGAGACTCCTACCGTCCCAGTGTACATTCAGAACAAAGTGTGATTCTTTTCCTCCCCGGTAGGCGAGAGGAGACGGGCGACACTGCCGAGCGGTACCTCAAGGAGACGCGGGCGGCGCTCCGCTTCACCGGCTCCAACGAGCTGCTCCGACTCTTCATCGCGCTCGGAGGTAAGGGCGGGTGCTGGCGGTAGCTCAGGTGTGCGGTACAAACTGACTGCCGCTCGTTTGGCTAAGTAGTGAAGTTAGATGGTGTTCTTGGTGAGGTTAGCTGTGGATTTTTTTTTTGGGGGGGGGGGGACAAACATTTTATTTCAGGCTATGCAGGTGAAAAGCACAACAAAATTCCAAAACTGGCGTATGATTGTTACGAGAGATGGAACATTTAGCACGACTTCTTGTTCACAACGCGGCGTTTCTTCAACACGGTGTTAGCGACCTTCTTGGAACCTCTGGACTTGCTGCGTCCACGGCTCGATCCTTTGCTTTTCGCGTTAAGTAGTAGGCTAGCTCCGGATCGGCCATAACGTCGCGGCTAGTCATGTTCTCGAGTCTTTGCTCCGTGAATTCTTGTTTCATTCGACTGAACAGTTCACGATAACGTGCCAAACGAGCGGATATACTAGGGATGTCATCTGATGGAGGTGGTGGAGAGTGACTGTTGGACTGGTGTGGACTGGTGTGGTGGTGGTGTAGCATAACTCTATGTTCTCGCCGACCTGTGACTCTGAGAGGGGTGCTGACCGGCTAGCGGTGTTATCCGGTGTGGTAGCCCACTCAGGGTCAACGTGGAGCTGGTGGCGCTCTGCCGGATCAGTGAGGTGCGTTTCGCCTGTTGCCTGCTTCAGGGGACCAGAGTTAAATGGCGAATGGAGGACACTCGCTGCATTGCCACGGACTACAGCCAGCGCTAGTCTTTGTCGCAGCCAGGACGATTCACGCGCGTCGCCGGTCACGCTGACTAAACGGCCACCTAAAAGGCTTATGAAGCGGCTTGTTGCCGGGCCGTAGACGCCACTAGTTTCAATTGCCACAGGCTGAATTTGAAACCGATCAGCCAGTCCCGAGTACTTGCGCATCTTTCTCTCCTCAGCGTCCCTGGCTGCAGCGCCGGCAGCAGCGGCGGTGGCCGGCAGATGGGAAGCCGCGTAGGTGTTGACGCAAGTGGCATCCCACACGAGCGATTTTCCCTCAGTAAATGGGAAAAGCGTCAAGCCGTCCGGCCGTTTCCCATCACCACGATCGATGCCGGTGGGCTCAAGAAGAGATGGCAAGCCGACAGTCTGCAGGGCACGCTTAATCACGTCATTGAGCGCGGTGTGGCGGGGATTACGTCCCGCGCTCAGACGGCAGGTCAGCGCATGGTGTCCCAAACTGTCGGCCAGGGAGCCACAACGACACCTATGTGGCTGGCAGACTTCAGCTCCGACGCGCAAAGCAACGGCGACTCTAAGGGTGGGAGGGTCCAGCAGCGTGCCCAGGCTGGCTGAGGGCAAGGCGTGCAACCATGCTCCGCTCTCCACCGTCCCTGCTGCGGAAAGACGGGCTTGCTCTACCTGGGTAGCGGTGGCCAGTAGGCTGCTTCGCACTTTGTCGGCTAGTACGCTGTCCCATGCACGCTGACTTCGTGCAGCGTCACCTGTTGGAGGTTCCGCTGGCTCAGCCGCCATCCTCCAGTCCGTCAAGGTAACTTCTTGTTCCGCCGACAGTCTGGCGCGTAGCGATCCGGGCAGCATCGACATCAGCAGCTGCATACAATGGTGAAGGGATGTTACGTAGCTTGGAAGTGCAAGGTCTTGCGTGCGTCTGATGCCTAGTCCGCCATATCTAGTCGGTAAAACTGCCTGTGTCCAACTGTCCTGGCTAAAGGCGACGTTAGTAATGCTACAAACTGCAGCGCGGAGCGTCTCGTCCAGAGGTTGCAGGAGATCTAGTCGCCTGTACACAGGGGCTGCTCGAAGGATATACTGGAGTTTCGGGATCCACAGACAATTTCTCAGAAGATAGAAGGCCGAGTGCGCATCTATGTGCTGTAGCCGGTCCACCATCCGCTCCAGGTCATTTTTCTTCTCCGCCATTACTTTCTCGGCAGCCGCATCCATCATTGGCGCTCCAAGCATCCTGGCTTCAATGTCTTTTACTAAGGCAGCCCCAGGGATAAATGTGTGCAGACGCTCTATAATAGACCGCGTTTGGTGCTCACTACAGCACCGTGGCAGGATGATCTCGCATTTTGTAGGGTTGACAACAAGTCCTCTAGCTGATAGTGCTGGAATCAACCGTTCTAGGTCACGGCAGACGGTATCGATGTCCCCACCGATAGATCCATCGTCTAAATACCACATATTGAAGGCCGATTTCACTTCTCTGGCTGCAGTGTCAATAGCTAACGAGAAGACTGCTGGACCGCAGGGATCTCCTTGCTGGAGGCCAGTAGCAGACGGAATCTTAAACGTGCCATAAAACAGTGGGGTCGGTTCCGAGTAAGCTTGCCATAGTAAACGATACAGCCCAGGCGCCCGTTCCCGTACGTCTCGGAGAAAACAGTCGCGTCGGATGGTATTAAAAGCATTCTTCATGTCAATCTTAACAAAAACCTCTTCTCCGCTCATGCACTCCATGAACCGCCGGGAAGCATGGACGGCCGCCTCACACCCACCTGGAGTGCCGTAGCCAAGCTGCACCGGACGTAGCTCTTCGCCAAACTCTGCCGCAAGGGGCTTCAACGCGACCTTGGTGGCCAGCCTTCTAAAAACAGAGCCGACCGCTATAGGCCTGAGGCCGCCGTCACGTTTTCTGAGCGCAGTTAAACTAGCGCCAAAGAAGGCGGGACATGCAAAGGCTGGCAGCTCTCCCAAAAGGGCCTGGTTTACTAGGGCTGTGAGTGCGGTAATCAAGCGCACCCCGGCCTCGGTGCTGTGGATTGATTGGCATCTTGTTTTCAGTCTGTTTTGGCTTTGCACCATCTACCTACATTGACTATCATCGTTTCCAGCTATCATATGTGCATCATCTGAATTAATGTCTTCGCGGACTGCACGAAGATTTAATGTTATTTATATAAAACAATTATTTTTGATTTTTGTTGCGGATCTGTCTGAAAGGGTCGTGGAACAGTCGCCTCACACATTTTCAACACTTGCTAGACAACCGGCATTCCCATAACGTTACGTTCCCTCTCCCGCAGGCCTTCAGGAAGCCACGCCGATGTACGCCGAGGAGGTGACCAAGATGCGCAACCCGATGCTGTTCCCGGTGCACGTGCTGAAGCGACTGGTGGGCGGTATGAGGAACAAGGCTCGCTCTTCGCATACACCTCTACACCTGTACGGCTGTCTTCATCCGTCACTGAAGGTTAGCGAACCGATAGAGATAGTGGATCGATAAAGATGGTGGGCTGATCGAGGTAGTGACTTGGTAGGGACATTGGAAGAACAGAGATAGTGGACCGATAGATATAGCAGGCCAATAGAGACAGGGGCCCAGCTCTACTGCACCTCAATTTTAGGCTAACGAGCTGGAGGGATGTGTTCACTTGTTCGTCACTTACATCCCCTCATCAGTCGGCATGTTCAGGCCCTGACTCCCCTCCCCACTGTCAGGTCCAGGCTGACGAGCTGGAGGAGTGCGTGCACCGGTTCGCCGACCTGACGCTGGAGGCGCTGGAGCGGTTTGGTGCCGACCTCATGAACCAGCAGCCGGTGCTAACCTGGCTGGCAGAGAACGTCTCCGACATCTACGTGGTGACGGCCGTGCTGGCGCGCGCCTCGCGCAGCTACTGCATCGGGTTGCGAGACGCCGAGACTGAGGTATGTGTGCAGTGGGATCGGGTTGTGGATATAAAATACCAGTAATAAACCGAATATATTCAATATTCATGCAAATTTATGTCATATTAAAAGCATAAATAATGACTCGAGTATGTATTCCCTGTATTGTTTGTATTTATCTATCCTGGATTTTCGTAGCTACACTCAGCAGAAATGCAAGTAAGTTAGAAACTTGTTTTCCCAATTTACGCCTGATTTGTAGGACAACATGGGTTTCCATGTGACAGCTGGTCCCGGTAATCCGTGACGGTTGGTGTCACCATGGTTCAGTGGATAGTTGTGCTTTTGTGACAGTCCGCCCGTGTCATGACAGTTCGAGCCATGTGACAGTTTAACCAGGGATGCGGAGCCGGAGCCGGAGCCGGAGCCGCCGGAGCCGGCATATTTTGCCCGGAGCCGGAGCCGGAGCCGCCAAAAAAGGGGGCGACTCCGGCTCCTTTTTATTTTTTGAAGAGGAAAAAAGTAATTGACCTAGTTCGGTTTGACAGTACAAGGCAGTAAAACATATCGTACTATTGGTCTCAATATAAGTGCCCAGGCGACCTGTAGTTTTGATGCGGTGAATACCCTCACCCTCGCCACAATGCGAGTGGGGGTGGCGCTGGCTGGGAGGAGGGGTGCACTCGGCCCGAGTTGTGGCGAGGGTAAGGGTATTCACCGCATCAAAACTACAGGTCGCCTGGGCCCTTATCTTGAGACCAATAGTACGTCATGGGCCATCAAGTGCATGAAAAAGCCGAATATCCCCAGTATCCCACAGTACGCAATCAACTTCCTGTCTGCTCCTCCCCCCCCCCCCCCTCACGTCTACTGCATCCCCAGAACATGAGGACCGGTCATCAGGTGACGGCCATTGTTTTGAAGCCAGTGCAGTGGACTGCGACTCCCAGCACCGTCTCTTCCCCCCACCCCCACCCCCACCCCCACCCCACCCCCCAATGCAGCCGAGATGGGTGTCAGCTTACGATGGTTCAGTGAACTCCGATTCGCGGCGACTGCGTTTCCAATGCCATCGCTTCCTAGTCCTTTGTTCTGCCAGTTCTCTCCGAGGTGCGTTTGCGCGGGGACGCGGTGAGCCGGTCATGGCAAGAGTAGGTAACGCGTATAACCAATCCAATTTTTCTTATATCAGGGCCAGGCGGCGCCCCTGATATGCGTCCGCCCCGACCTAGACCCGCTGCCCCGCCCTTCTGATCTGGTTCACCCGTACATAATGTCTGAGCGGCGATTGGCGCGATCAGCTGGCGCCGCAGCTGCTGGTATTTTTCTTCCACCCGTATTTAATTGATTGCATAGGGGATGTACTGAGTCGGAGCCGGAGCCGCCGGAGCCGGAGCCGCCGGAGCCGGACCATTTTACTCGGAGCCGGAGCCGGAGCCGCCATAACATTTCATCCGGAGCCGGAGCCGGAGCCGGAGCCGATTTTTTTCTCCGGAGCCGGAGCCGTTTGAAATTTCCACGGCTCCGCATCCCTGAGTTTAACCCGCGCACCGACGGGGGGGGCGGATATCCGCCCCCCCCCCCCTGAGGTTTTTTCCCGGATAGCGGGAAAACCGCGGCGCGTAGCGCCGCGAAATTTGGTATGACTATTCTCTCATCAATTTTACACATGGTGTGCAAGTTTGAACCTCCTAACTTTTAAGGTCAGGTCACCAGGTCACTTTGAATGACCCAACCTCAAGTCACTTTTTTGCAACTTTGTCACCGTGCCAGAGCTACAGTAGATGTCGGAGGCCTTTGAAAGTCGCAGGATGTTATTAGGTCATTAGTAGCTACAATTTGTATATCTCGGAATTTTGATGTCGGTGACCTAAGGTCAGGTCAATTTCGCGACCTCCCCATTATAAGTCAATGGGGGAAAAATCAACTCCCTGTTTTTACCACTAAAACGGGTCGGAATGGCCCCATATACCATACATGACTTCACATACGATCAACCTTCACTACCTTGAGGTCTGTTTTGCTGTTGGGCAGCTGTAAGGTCATGTGACGTCATCAAAGGTCACCAAAGGTTTTTTGCCAATAACTCCTTACAGGAACAAGATACAGCCGCGCGGATGGTCTCATTGTGTTCAGCTCGTCAAGACGCATCGAATGATATACATGATGACCTCGAGGTCACGTGACCTGAGGTCAACCTTTGACCTTGACCTTTCGAGGTCAACATATATATCATTCGATGCGGATTGACGAGAGGATCACGATGATGCCCTTAGTTTGTTCCTATCTTGACTACTTCGAAAGTTATTCGAGAAAACCCCTCTCCATATCTAGCGCCGCCATTTTGACTTTTTCGACCCCTGTGACGTCATCTTTGACCTGACCTGAAAATGACCTTTGTAAAAATTGTAGACCTTGTCCGTGCGTATCCGATGCCGTTTACCGCTTGTCGCTATCTTGCTTCGTTCTCGAGATCTCAGGGGGGGGGGGGGCGGTCATCCGCCCCCCCCCCCGTCGGTACTAAGTTGGCGCAGACCCCCGTCGGTGCGCGGGTTAACCCATGCGACAGTTGGTCCCGTGACAGTTCGAGGCATGTGACACTCGGCCCGTATGACAGTTGTGTTAGTGTGACGGTCACCTCCCTATGACAGTCAGTCCGTATGACATACGGACCGTGCTGACCGATTTAGCGTTCTCCCGCCTCTCTGCTGTCTGATTAAGGAGCCGTGAATCAAACATCGTCTGACGTCCGGCGGCGGCGGGGCTCCTGGTTAGAGAGGATACACGGCGGTCGGGACGATGGCGGTCCCTGGGCACGGCGTGGTGGCCGGCCAACACAAACACGGGGCCGGCGGGACGGGACGGGGCGGCGCTACCTGACCTGCCCTCTGACCCGACCTGACCCGGCGGGCCGTCAGCTGTGTATAATCCATCCCAATCCGACCATCCTGCTAGGAATGGGGGTGATTCGTTGGATACGCACTCATCCTACTCGAGACGGCGCCAGGCTTATTGGTTTCAGTCGAAATCCTCGGAGCAGCCGCAGCTCTGGCGTCTCTGTTGTCTTGCATCACCGTGCTGTCGTTTGCGGTTGATATTTCAGGGCTTTCCGGCTGGGCTGTGCAGCATTTCATGGGGGTTTCCACTTTACCCTGCCAAGCGCCTTCCGGGAAACGTGCGCTGTTTGCAGAGAAAGAGCGTGGCTGAGTCAGTGGGCTTGACGCCACCCCGAGATTTGGTCGCCTCCCTTCCAGCCGTTGTGACGCCGTTGAACACAGACCATCGCGGTTGGTGGCGTCGCAAATTGCAATGTGCCGCCTTTTCTCATCTGTTAAAGACCAGCTTAACTCCCCCGGCGAGAAAGAGGGGGGACCTTCCTTATCCCACGGCACAATGTCTAGCATTTCTCACTTGCGCATATTTGACCGCTCATGCTGGTCCGGCTGGCCCTCGCAAGCATATAATGCAGTCTGATATTTTGCCTGACCTCCCTCATCCGCGGCGTTAAACCTTTCCTCGCTTGCAGTGAAAGCAGCATCTCATTTCGTCAACCCGCTCTGACCTCTCCCCTCCCTCTCTGCTTCCAGATCGCTCTGGCCACCTCGGCGGTCTATGGGACGCATCTCGACCTGACCTCACCCTCCCTCTCTGCTCCCAGATCGCTCTGGCTACCTCGGCGGTGCAGGGGGTGCAACTCGACCTGACCTCTCCCTTTCCTCTGCTTCCAGATTGCTCTGGCCACCTCGGCGGTCAATGGGTCGTAGCTCGCTCTGACCTCTCCCTTTCATGTGCTTCCAGATCGCTCTGGCTACCTCGGCGGTCTATGGGTCGTAGCTCGCTCTGATCTCCCCCTCCCTCTTCATTGCTAGATCGCTCTGGCCACCTCAGCGGTGCAGGAGGTGCAACTCGATCTGATATCCCTCCTTTTCTGCCGGCAGATCGCTCTGGCTACCTCGGCGGTCTATGGGTCGTAGGTCGACCTGACCTCTCCCCTTTCCTCTGCTCCCAGATCGCGCTGGCCACCTCGGCGGTACAGGGGGTCGTAGCTCGCTCTGACCTCTCCCCTCCCTCTCTGCTTCCAGATCGCTCTGGCCACCTCGGTGGTCCACGGGTGCAACTCGCTCTGACCTCTCTCTCCCTTTCCTGTGCTTCCAGATCGCTCTGGCCACCTCGGCGGTGCAGGTGGCCTCGGAGCGGATGCAGCGGAACGCCGGCTACCTGGACCGGGCGCCGTTCGGCTCCCCCGACTCACCGCTCATCAAAGCAGCCGACATAGTGCTCGAGAGGGGAGGGTA
Organism: Amphibalanus amphitrite; assembly: GCF_019059575.1. Lineage (NCBI taxonomy): Eukaryota > Metazoa > Arthropoda > Thecostraca > Balanomorpha > Balanidae > Amphibalanus > Amphibalanus amphitrite. The sequence continues at coordinate 1,239,396 of NW_024881515.1, forward strand.
CGCGTCATCCCACTCACTGCAGAGGACATACTGAGGGGAGAGAGTGGGTAGTGCTCTGGGAAGAGAGCGGAGTGCGGGGGGGGGGGGGTAGGAGAGTGAAGAGGGACAAAGAACACTGATGTGCTGACCGTTGGGTGTGATTTGGCACATGATGTCGGCCGGAGAAATCCTCGTGCTGCTGTGATTGTATGTGTGAGCGGTGTGATGATGATATGACATCGGGCCTATGCGAGATTGTGTGTCGTTGCGAATTTGTTGGCTAGTCCACAGGCGTCCTTTGTGAAGAAAGGGCCTTGTGTGCTAATCGCCGTCACTGACTCGGCAATCAAATAACATTGTTCTTTTGCGATTGAATCCATGCGGGTGCGTACTGCGGACCGGATTTTGTAGCTGCGTGTGCAGAGTTTACAGGTGTTTCACCAGCTGCCGAGCTATGGCTGCTGTCAGTGATGTCTGCCGCACACACCGCTGCCGTGACATGTCAGCGGCTTCGTGACATGTCAGCGGCTTCGTGACAGGTCAGCGGCTCCGTGACATGTCAGCGGCTCCGTGACATGTCAGGGGTGCGTGCCGGCCAGCCGGTGACCGGTCTCCTCAGGGTCAGCTGGCCGGCCGTCGGCCACCGCTCGCCGCTCTGTTGTGATACCATTTGTCCAATAAAACGATCGTCACGTATGCGCGTCGTGTTAGTCTGCGCCTTACCATCTGTGCGAGGTGTGAAAGCGGGAAGGGAGTCGCATCAGCCACCAGGTATTTGGAGTGCTGTAGGTCAGCCTCCAAGAAGTCGTATTTGTTATTGTATTATCATGTTTATCTTGTGGTGATGCTAGCTTATACCGGTTAGAAATCCACGGGACGGTAAACCCGCTGCCAGACTTGTAACTGGATCCGCCAGAGGATGTATTCAAGTTTTTCCAGTACTAGTCACTAGTCAGTATTGTTTCCATGGTTCATGGAATGAAAACGGCCTCGAACATGGGTGTCCTAATCTAGCCATACATTTGTTGGACTCAGCCGGTATTAAGTGCAGCTAAAAAACGGTTAGGGAGGAGGCGTGGAACCCTTAAAACTGACAAATGTGTGAACTTAATTGGTCTACGGCTGTCGTTTGGGAGACCAATCATTTATATCTCTAGGCAGCGGGCTTTGTTGTGGAATACCGCCGTCCAAGGCTCCAGAACGGAGGTCCGTCCATGACCTCGTAGTTCCGGAGCCGAGGTAACGCAACTTGCTCAGCTCGGCCGTGGTTTATTCACGGCATATTGCCGTCGGCCGATGGTTGAAAAGCATTGAAAGATAAAAAAACTTTTTCACCGGAAATCCGCAGGTGGATCCCGAGGTGGGGTGGGACTGGAAGGGAAGGATTGTTCGGGATTGTTCCTTGCAATCCTCTCCCTCCCCACCCCGAAGGACCCGAATTGGACGAAATTTCGCTGTTTTATGACAGACACAGACCGTCAACTAGGAACCTCTTATGGGTATTAATTTGCTTTGGGTGCTCAGGTCCGTACAAGGAAGCAAAGCCGAAGGATTAGTTTAATTTTGTCTGCGATTGCCCATCGGAGAAGCGAGAACAGAACCTTTTTGGTGAGCATGTCCGCCCTCCGGGCTCCCGGTCCGCAGCAAGGCGTCCGCAGCGTCCCAAAACAGGCTGGGTTCCTGAATCCACCAATACTTCGCTCCGAAAGACCACTGTTATTTTTTTATTCCAATGATATACCTAATATTGTGTGAAATCCAGTGTGGGAATTCGGGTGTAGGTATGGCGTATCAGAATCAGTGTGCCCAGTGCCCACTGCCCATCCAAGACGAATGGCTGCAATGTTGCAGCTTCTTTGGGAATTATTGGGCGCCTGAACCGAAAAGGAAAAAAAGAAATTTAATTGCAACTCTGCGGCTAATAAAATTTTGCCTCGCTGTAATTAAAAAAAAAACAGGCCATTTGAATATTTCTCCGAATAAAACTTTGACTAAGTAGCTAAAATCCTGGATGTCTGTTCCCGCCTCCCGCCATGTTTGTTTACATTTACAAAGCCACGTGAGAGAGTGACGGGTGCGGCGCGCATCAGGTTCCCAGCATTTGCGTGCTTGTGATCGGTGAAGCATCGTATTAGTGACTTGTGACGAGTGGAGAACTGAGTCTTGGACCAGCGCTTTTGACTGTTTTTTTTTGTGAGTGAACTAACTGGACGCGATGCCTCCACTTCCTGCGGCCGTGTGGCGGAGTCAGAATGAATCGCGTGGGTGGATGTGCTCGACTTTCGGTCTGCTTCTGCCTTCTTGGTCACCAATCACCATTTGCAAATTGAAATGCTGGAATGGATGGCACCAGACAGGTAAGCGAGCGTATGGCATACGCAGGCGCGCACCGAGGATTTTTGAATGGGGGTGGCACGACGTGCAAAATGGCCCTCCATGCCGAAGGGCCCCGGGCCCCAGCCTGAGCCGAGAAAGGCAAAGCTGCCCTATCCCGCGCCCCGTAGGGCTATCGGCGGACCCTACCACCCGTAGGGGGGGGGGGGGGCGTTTCGGCCCCCTAAGATCTCGGAAATTTACCGGCTGATTTTCAAAATTCAAACGGCGTTCGATAGCCCCACCCGGGAACTACCTTGTGACCAAATTTCATTGACCTAGGTCAAACCGATGACGTCACAGGTCAGGTCAAAGGTCGGATTTTTACCGTTAACAGGCATTTCAAGAAATGTGTTGTGAAATCGAGTAAATTGGTAATTTATTGAAAACCATCGATGGCACATTGTTCGTCAAACACATACTTTGCTATCTGAGGTCACTGATACCAGGTCAGGTCACAGCGAGGTCAGGTCACTGAGGGTCACAATATGAAAGTGTCGTGTGATACATGTTTTATGGTCCATTTTACATGACAAATGCGATTATGTGGGTTAGGCAGCCTTTGGGGCCAGCCTAGGTCACGTTTTGGTGAAGGTCAGGTCAAGGTCAGGTCAAATTAGGTCAAATTTCAAAGTTGATATTTTTGCATAAAATGGGTATCGATTCGATGCAGCTCGTCACGGGGAGTCTCATGGTGGTCTTTGTTTTGCTCTACGAGGTCTAGAATTGCCAAAAATTGAGTTTGAAAATTTGACGCCATCATTTTTGAACAGTTTTTTCGCTATAACTTGGCGGCCCAAAAACGAGGTATCGATCTGAAATTTGGTATGTAGATAGAAGACGGTAGGTCCTATCACATATAGGTATTCCGGTTTTTTCGAAACTCAAAAACTTTTTGGATTTTTTGGCTAATAAATCCAAAAAAATGCTTTTTTGATTTTTGGGGGTCAAAACTCAAAAATTTCAAAAATCCGAGATAGCAGTTTTGTAGCCCTGTCAATTCTACACCTTTTACGTCTGATCATGTTTTTGTATCTTCAAAGCTCTAGGCATGACAGGTCTTCTCGCAAAGGTCTTTTTTCGGTCGAAAATGACAGAACATGACGTCATTCTGACGTCATTTGTGGCCAACCTATCATAGCCTCTGGGAAAAGTTTTGGTCACAATGTGTGAAATTGATGCCCAAAGGGGTCCTGAAAGTTTCGTGGCGATATCTAAAGCCGTTTAGGAGATATTGACGGAAAAGAACAGGGAAGCCGTTTCGCCTCCCCCCCCTACGGGGCGCGGGATCTATCCCGCGCCCCGTAGGGGGGGGGGGGACGAAACTCATATGGGCCTGTTGGGGCCCAAGATTGACCCTCCTGGTCTTTTCGATCATCATTTCATCATTTCATTTTAGGCGGTTTAAAGATTAGGGGTACCTTTGAGGACCATTTGACTTTGACTCAAATGCCCCCCCCCCCTTTGTGCGCCTTTGTGCATGCGCTTTAGGTACTCTTTAGTTCATTAAACTTCCTGAAGGCTCAGTCTGTTGAGTTTGAACATGGCTGCAGGGAAATGGGAGTGTCGTGATTTGATGTGCACCAAAGTTGACATTGAAAAGACCGTGTTTGATGGATGAATGATTGGTCAAATATGATTGTGGTTTCGTGGTGTCGGTTCATCATTCTGTTGCGGCGGATTGGTGGCGATCAGCGGTTGCCAGCGTCCGGCGTCCGGCGTCCGTAGCCCGGGGCGCCGCGGACGTCACCTTGACCTGGCGCCCGCCGGGGCGGCGCGCCGGGTCACGGTCGGCGCCGGTCGGTAGACGGGTCGCGGCCTCGCGGCCGTGACCGAGGCGGGGCGCGCCTACATGGTCCATGGATAATCTTGGGAGAGCCGGCCAAGTGTCAACCGGACACCACCGGACATGGAACGGATATTAACGGATGACAAACGGACGTCCAACGGAAACAAACGGACTGCAGTGGTGCGGGAACTTCTTCCAGACTGGGGGGGGGGGCGGAGGGGGGCTGCATCATAATAGAGATCAACCTAGGGTTCCCCCAAATCTATTTTTCTCACCGGTTCAACGAAAAAAAAGAAAACATTTTCAAAAAAGTGAGGTTTTCCGTCTCAGCTGAGTGAAGCAACTACCGTTTTGGCAACCTGGAATAAAGGTTTTAATCTGCCAACTGAGTTGCCGAGCCAGTGAAAGGTGGATTTTTCGCTTACATGCTTTCTTTCTTTATTTATTTATTTATTTGACATCGTAGGCTCATTCCACAAAAATGGCTATTCCTGAGCCAGGGTCGCAATATAAAATGATGGGTGTCGTGGGAAAAACATACGCACGCACGCACACAGACAGACATTCGTTCGCAGTCACTCTCTCACAAACGTGTCGTCATGAAGTATTGCTAACGGTCGGCCGCCTGTTGTCGCAACAAGTGCCGGCGCAACTCTGCCTTGAACGCGCGCAGGTTCAGGTCACACATCGCCGGTGGTAGGCTATTAAAAGCTGTCACGGCGGTAAAGAGGAATCGTCTCCTCCCGGACTCCGATTTGATTCTGGGCACATGTAGCATATCTATCTGTCTTGTGGCTCGCTGATGTACGTCACGTCTATGCACTATTCTACTCGCGATTGACTCGGGCTGCGCAGTGACCAGCATACGTTTCAATAGGGTCAGCACATGGTATAAGTACATGTTACGCGCGGACAGCCATCCCAGGTCATGCAGGACGTCACTAACATGATCAAACTTCCGACGCCCCGATATCACACGGGCTGAGAAATTCAGCAGCTTTTGCAGACGTGCGAGCTGAGTGGTATTGCAGGAGCCGTACACACTGATACAATAGCGGATGAGCGAAATGACTAGACTTTGGACTAGGGTGGTGAGCGTCGAATGCGGTAAAATATGTCTAGAGTGACTCAATCCGATTAAAATACCTGTGCAGCGCCGGACGACATCATCGGTATGGGCGGCAAACGACATACATTGGTCAAATACGACACCCAGATTCCGCACCGCGGGAGAGCCGGAGACAGTGGCGCCCATAAAGTTGATGCTGACTGTTGGAAGCTGCCGGAGATTTTGACGAGTGCCGAGAACAATGAGCTGAGTTTTCTGAGCGTTGATTCTTTGTGACCCACAACCCCTAATTTGGGGAGGGCAAGCTGCCCCAACGGTTCCTGGCCTCATAAAAAGTTGTGTGGCACCACCCCCACGGCCCCAGAGTTGTGGGGGCAAGCTGCCCCCATTGCCCC